>NW_023416287.1:41605553-43105151 GCF_014176215.1 Rousettus aegyptiacus
CCCCAAAGCAGGGTGTGTGGGTCCCCTTTGCTATTTCTTGTTCCATGTTCCCAGCAGAGCCACATGAGCTTTAGCCACACAGCCGTGAGTGGCAGAGTGTGCATAATTCACCCCAGCAGTATCATCCTGAGAAAGACCCCACTCCTACTCCCTACCCCAGAGGAAGCCATCACTGTGAGGACGGCACAGGGAGCACAATGCAGGCAGCAGGGCTGTGTTTAGTTGTCTTTTGTTTAGGACTGGATCTTTCCTATTTGGGGCACTTAAACATCCTCTATTCTGTGGAATGACGGTGACACGAAGCGGTGACATTCCCTATTAGTTAAGAAGTCTTCAGAACAAGAAGAAAAGCCCACTGTATGTCAGTCCCGGTTACATTTTAAATTCCACATTTCTCACGTGAAGCTCTACACAGGGACTTGTATTCAGTAGGGGGCCCCGAAAGGGCTGGCAGGTATACATCCTTAAAATCCTTGTAGACCACAGCTCCCTAGGAACATATCAGAGAAGGTGCTGCGTTCACTCTTTTTCAAGACCGAAGCTGACCTTGACTGACTTTGATTTTGACTGGCAATTCCCCAGTTACAAACACACACATATACTTTTAGTCTTGGACTCCTTGTTGGTGCCTAGTCTCTTGTGAGGAAAAGCAGACCTAAAGCATTATTTCTTTAGTCTCTAGGGAACCTGGATAATCACATCAGTCCCAGGGTCTGATCAGCTCAGCATACCTGGCTGAAACCTATGGTCTTGCAGAACCTTGCTGAGGGAGGCCCTGGGCTGTAAGGGTTCCATTTGAACCTTTCCTCTTGTCCAGCCCTTGCTCACTGACTTTTCAAATGCAGCAGCCCAGGACCCCTCCTCTTTCTTATCCAATTATCAGGAGCCACTACAGCCAAAGCCCTGGGTTTCCAGCCTCCCAAACTCCATCATCTGAAAAGGGGCAGCGCATTCCCCTGACATGCCTGCCGTGGCTCTGTGTGTCAGCTCTCGTCCCCTCTTCCTCCCTCCATCCAGAGCCAGCAGGATGAGGAGCTCTTCATAAAGTAACTGTCTAAACCCTTCAGGCACATCCCCAAAACAATGGACAACTCAAGGAGTAGCTATGTTACTTTTTATTGTGCAAAGTAGGAGCAAAACAGGTGCACCAGGGACGGGTACACCTGGAAAGCAATTAAAAGAAAGAAACAAGTTAGAGCCACTTAGCTGCTCAAGAAGCCTTCTCTACCTGTCTTCTGGAGCCAGCACACTGAGGGGACTCCACCGGGTTGGGGTCACCCACGTAAGGCTTAGGAGCTCTATGGGGTGGAGGGGCAGGGGTGCAAGTGAGAGGCAGTCAGGGTGGCCCAGCCTGTGACATGTCCTCTATGCATCCTGGCAGCTGGACTTCACCATGGAGCTCCTGCCCGTCCAGGGGACAGTGTATATTTGGAAAGAGCAGAGCGCCTTCTGCAAAAGGGAAGAGAGAGGGGTCGTCAGGTAGGGTTACAGTAAAAAAGGAAATTGTCCAACAGAGGATGGCAGATGTGCAGGTCAGCACTTGTGGTTGTTTGGTAGGACTCTCAGACGCTCCCCAACCCAGCCCCAGACCACTAACCAAGACTCAGCCATGCCCTCCCTATCACCCCTCCCATCACTCCAAGTCTAAGAGATGGCATCCTGCACCCCAAACCCCACAGGATTCTACACTATTGCGCCCCCAGCACAGCCCTTTAAGGAGCAGCCCATGCAAGGCCACACAGCCCCAGAGGGTGCGGGGCATGCCCCCAAGTTCCCTCCACCTCTAGTGGGCCAGCACTAAGACAGGTTCAGAGGGAAAGACCCAGATCTAAAACCCTCCTTAATGAGGCAGGCTGTGGGGGTTGGGGGATGACGAGAGGCTGAGAGCTTCCAAGAACCAGCGCTGCTGGTCACTGGAAAGTTTGATGTTTAGTGAGCAGGGCAGCACGGGAGGGTTTCTCCCCTTACAGGCCTCTAACTCCCTCTAATCTGTTCCAGCTGCTTCTTCCACAAAGCAGGCAATCCCCAAGCACATGGTGCCCCAATAACCCAGCTTAAACTATAAATTTAAATTAGGCACCCCCACACATGCACCCTTAACCCCCACACGTACCCGACACCCACACAACCCACTCATACCACAGCACTCGCATGTGACACACTCCCACAGGGACACCCCCACACCTCTGGCCTGCATGCTCGGTCCCTGGCCCACATTAGGCACATACCTTCCTCAGGCGTGGCTGGTCATGGAAGGGACAGCTGGCCAAGTTTGGCTGGGACTTGGTACACGTGGTTCGACCGATCTCCACATCCAAGAAGTAGTTCATGCCAGCCACGACCTATGCATGTGAAGAGTATGACTGGCTTTCAACACCTGCCCATGTCACAAAAGCACAGTACACCTTCCTGCTTTTGCGCCTGGGGCCATCATCCACTGGCTGGCACCCAGGTGGTACTGAGCCAACTTCCGACTGGTGTCCAAGGTGCTGTGCCCTAGGCCCAACTTGCAACTTGTTTACACAGCAGCTCCAACAAGGTGCATCATGCAGCCTAGCAGGAAGAGAGGCAGGAAAACGGAAGGTGGAAGCCAGACGCCAAAACTCCATTCCCTGGCCCGGGAGCTGAAGGTGCAGCTCTGGGGAGCCAGCCAGGGTGTCAGCAAATCAACTGTGCCAGCGCCAGGATCTGGGGCAAGGACTAAGACAAAGTGACAGCTCTGCCTGAGTCTGGGTTAGATATGCCTCAGGAAGACTAATGTGATGATGACCTTGAGGCTACAGTCTGGTGGGTGGTGTGAGGCCATACTGACTCTCATTCCGTGTAACCAGGTTTACTCATCCCCTGAGTGGTAGGAAATGAGATGCTTTTTACTCTCTCTCATTCGCATACACATACACACACGGACAGGGATGTTTGAGGTCAATAAAAGATGCCTTTAAGAGTGCCTTGTGATGGGAACATATCTAAAGTGTGTCAAACATGTGTCCTTTCCATTTGAAATTACAGAAGTGAAGGCTGTCCTCACAGAGGCACTCCTGAGACACACCTAATGAGAACTCGGAGAATCTTAGGATGAGGGGCCTGGACCAGGCTCTAGAATCTGCCTGGTGGATCCCAATCGAGGCCCCTGATTCCTCTGGTATCCGTTTTCCAGAAGTGCCGAGCTAGTGTCATACTGGAGAGGCGCAGGCTCGTGGGGACCTGGTGAGCAGGGAGCGCGCGTCCCATCCAAAGGGACAGTGCCAGCTGACCGCTGCAGGAGAAATGGGTCTGATCTTGACTCATTGTCTGAAATTTCAAGAGAAGGTAGAAACGAGGCCTAAATACAGGCATGCAGCACCACACTTTGTCGCTGTGTGGCTATGGTCTGCTCTCCAATGTGAAGCAGGCCAGCTGGTCTAAATCCTGCCCTTCCTTCAGGGACAAGCGCAAAGCCCAGTAGTCTTTCCCAAAGCTCCCCGCTTCCCCTTCTGGACTTGATTGTCCTCCTTGTCTGGTCTGGCCAGAGCTTCAGGGTGGGCTGGTAGAGGCAGCGTCAGGTGTGGTCCTCTCTACCCCAGCAGGCACTCAACTACCTCTGGCTGCTGGTGGTGGACACCCATTCCAAGGTGCAGAATGAAACTTCACAGCCTAGAGCATGCTCCATGGATGTGACCTGCAGAGGGAAGCAACGCTCCGAGGGCCTTTCCTCTAGGATCTCTAGGCAGGTCTGGATTCTTGTGCGAGACCCTCTGCGTGGCATCTGCCTGGCCACAGGCCAGATCCTGGACTCCTGTGTTTGCTGACTGACACCTTCGGGGTGACTAGGGAAGCAGTGAGGGCCCTACCTCAGGGAGGATGTTCGGAGTGCCTGCTGGCCCCAGATACCACTGCACATGGAGGACGTGGAGGTTGGTTTAGAGGCACCTGCTGAGAGACTGGAAGAACATGTCTCTTCTGCACGACCTGAATCTCATCTTGAGGAAACCTCAGGCCAACCCAAACTGAGCACCAGTCTACACAACACTGGCTGGACTCTTCACAAATGCCAAGGCCATCAAACAGATAGGCTGCTGCAGGGGAAAGGAGGGTGCAGGACAGTGGCTGGAGCGTTTGACCCTGGAGTGTTCTTGCCTATAAAGGATATTGGTGGGACAACGAAGGACATCTGAATAAGATCTGAGCATTAGATAAATGCGTCAGTGTTGTCTTGATTTTCAAAATTGCACTGTGATCATATAAGAAAATGCCCTTGTTTTTAGGAAATATATACTCCCTAATGGTTCAGAGAAATAAATGCACATACGTACCCATGCACACATGTGGGGTGGGGCGGGGAGGCGAGCAGACAAAGCAAACAGGACAAAATTTTAACGTTTGAGGAATCTGGATGAAGGATCTACAGGGATTCTATGTACTATTTTTACAACTGTCCTGTAAGTCTGAAATTATGTCAAAATGCAACGTTAAAAGGAAAAAACTGCTTACAGAATCATTCAGTGGGTGAAAGGGGCTAACTAGGTGTACGTTTTTTCCTTCGCATATGGCCCTTTAGTTCCCAGCTCACACTGAGCCCCCAGTCCCATTAGGCTGAGTGCGGACTAGACAGGGCCCCTGACCCCAAGCCAAGTTCTTCTTGGAAGGCTGGTGCTTGAAAACAGAAACGAAGAGCAGGGTGGCAACCAGGAGTGCCCGGGACCCAGTGGCACTCCTGGTGACAAGTCCGCGAAGGGATGTGGGCGACAGGAAAGACCAGGGGAACTGCCGGGCTGAGAAACATGGGCGTGTCAGCGCCTAGGGCCCATCTGGAGAGCTTCCAGGGACTTGGAGGTTGATTCTCCAGCGAGTCCGGCAGGCAGCAGCGCGTCTGGCTACGTCACGGAATGCCACAGCCTCCCAGGCGCAGGTTCCGCCCTCCCGTGGTGCAGGCTCCCCCGTCGCGGTCGCGGTCGCCCTGCCTGCCCCGCTGCCCCGACCCCCGGTCCCAGGGACGCACCTGCTTGCGGGCACGCACCACCCGCATGGCGCGGCTGTGGAAGGCGTCGTTGCTCGCCTTGTTGTACTCGCTTAGGGCGAAGCTGAGTGCCTGCTGCACGCCCTCCTCGTTCACGTCCGCGTCCTCCAGGCCGCCCAGTAGGCGAGACTTGCTGGGGTTCGCGCTGGCCGCGGGGCTCACCGCCACAGCCAGGGCCAGAGCCAAAGTGGCCATCAGGAGCAGCGCGATTCGCGGGGATCTTGCCATGGTCGGCTCCGAGGGGACGCGAGGTGGAGCAATTTGAGAAGAGACGAGGGAAGCAAAGCAGACGCCTGGAGCAGCACTCACGGGCCTCGGCATTTATTCCCCAGGCGCGCCGGTCCTGCCTCCCTTCCCCTTGCCTCCTCCCCTGGCCCCTCCTCTTCCGCCCCGTCCCATTCCCCCACCCCCGCCTCACTTAGACCCGCCCATGCCCTGGGGCCCTATTCTTTTCCAGTCCTGTGGTCCAGCCTCTCCCGCCAGCCCTTTCCCACAACTCTTTGTTACCCACCCTCTCACCCAGCTCTACCCTCCCAGTCCCGGCCCTCCCGTTAAAAATCCCTCCCTTGCCCCCTACCTCCTTTCCTCATCGGAGTCTTGCTTCTCCTCCCAGTCCTGGCCCTCCTCATCAGTCTGGGTTTCTACCAGCCAACCCATTCCAGCTCCTCCCCACCAGCCCCAGACTTCCTGTAGTGTTTGCCCAAGCCCATGCTTACCCTGGTCTCAGAGGAGGTATCACCTCCCCCTCACCCCCCCCTCCCACCTCCCTCCCCCCAAAACTTGTAACTTCTGAACTCTAAAGTCTTCTTTTATAAGGGAAAAAATTACTGTCTCGTCCTCTGAGCAGCTGATTGAATTCTAGGGATTTGCAGAGTAAGGTTAGGATTTCAAAGACTAGGGAAGACCCCATCTGCACCTTATACTGGAGAATTTCCTTGCCAAACATAAGCGAATTAATTAACTCCTATTTGCTGACAAGTTTGGGTTCTCTTTTCGCAACTCATTTATTCAACCAATAAACCTTTCTCGGGCTTCTCCTTGACCAGGAGGTGTAGGGTCTGCATGTAGGTGGGGAGTGGACTTGACATTGTAGAGGGGCTACCCTACAGAGCTGTAATGTGAACCCATGTGTAACTTTCCATTTTCTAGTAGACACGTTAAAGAATGTAAAAAGAAATAGGTGACAGTGTGTTTAATATTTTTTATTTGATATATTAACCAAAAAAAAAAAAAAAAAAAAGGAAAAAAAATCAAGGTGAGAGGCACCAAGTATTGATTTGAGATCCAAAAGAATAACTATTCCAGAAGCACTGTTTTAGGCAGAAACCCAAATAGTGCTCCTAATAGGAGGTGAAGGCAAAGAGTATTTATAAGAACAGGAAGGAGGATAATTACTTGAATAGAAGGAAGAAATTTCTATGGGTGTTAACAAGCTAAGGAAGGCATTTCTACAGATGCAGATAAACTAACATAGTGATGCTTATTCTAAAGGATGCCTTTGATTTTCAGTTCTGCTTCCTTGTTTTGACCCCAAGAAAGAAAATACCTGCTAAGAGGGACTCTTTGCGCTTAATTGGACCCAATTCAAAACTGGAGTCTAGCAGCCATTATGGCAGAGGCCTGTCGTGCAAACTGCATATCAGAGAAAAGCCACAGGGTGAGCTCACAGCCTGTACACTGTTTCTGCATTATGAGTCAGCCTTTGTACAACAGAGTTCCTAGGATTGAAATTCAACCCATAGACCTGAGACTTTCCCTGTCCAACCGGAGCTGTGCAGAGACATCCTCATTTGTATCTTTACTGACCAATCAGAGCTGCTCCATTCTGACCAATCAGCGTGGTGCTATTTGTACCAACCCAACTCTGATGGTTCGGAGTCCTCATTTGTATAGCAATGGACCAACAGACCAATCAGGGACTGGAGGTAGGCATTCTTCTCTATATAAGCCAGCTTCACCTCTGTCTCTGTGTAAGACACATTGAATTTTCACCTGAGAGTGTTTCCTCAGCTGGAGCTGTTAACGCTGGCGCATGAACACTTGGGCCGCCTCACCTGGGCCGCCTCACCTGAGTTGTTTCACAACTGTGCTGTTCCTCAGCTGTGCTGTATCACGATTGAGCTGTTTTCACTGACTAGAGTCACCCATTATGACACCCCAAATTGAGAATTCCTGTTGGCATAAAATTGGCATCGATGACGTTTGTTTGATACCTGTTAGCTTTGCAAACAGTTGTTTGGAATACAGTGCTGCCGTATAGGCCCATTCCAAATGTTATTTTGCCCAGTGTTAACATTCCAAAGATTTGAGGAGTAAGACCTTCAATGCAGTTTCTCTGGGATGGCAGCTTCGACACCATTTGAAGTGACTCGGTTTATATAAATTTTTACAAATCCTATATATCCAAAATATTATCGAAACATGTACAAGCCACTGTTAATAAGATATTTTTACATTCTTCTTTGTATGTGCTAAGTCTGTGGAATCCTGTGTGTGTATTCTACGCTTAGACCAGTAGTCAATTCAGACTCTTCTCATTTCAAGCACCCTATGGCCCAGTATGGTTGGTGTCTGTAGTATTGGACAGCCCGTCTTTAGGTGGAGGGTGGGGGTGGGGGGGTGGGGTGGGAGCCAAGAAATATCAAGGAGTGATAGGGGCTTTTTTTGAAGAAAAGGAGAAGCAGTGAAAGAGAGAGATGGGTACCACTGGATACAGGTGAGGGGAGCCTCTTTAAGAAGACAAACGTTTAAGCTAAAACCTAAAGGACAAGATGTCTTGCTGAGTCCAGGGAGAGAGAATTTCAGACAAAGAGAATGGGGCTGGGCTCAGCTCTCCAGGAACAGAAAGCCACTGGAGGGTGTTTACACAGGGGAGGGATATGGTCCAGAATTTCAGCCTAGCAGCTATGTGGATAATAAACTGCGGGTGAGGGCCCAGGAGCGAGGTGCAGGGAGACACCTACCAGGATGGTGCAGGGAAGGAAGGACGCAGTGAAGGGAGCAGGCAGCTGAGGGGATGTATGCCGAAGCACATGGGCTGCTCTTGCTTCTCCCCACAGGGAGCCATGTTACTGACTCTAGTCCTGCGTCCACTGCGTGGAAAACTTTCTTGATGTTTAACCACTCCTTGAATGAGATATGATACATATACAATAAAATACTTCATTTTGTGTGGCCAGACTGAGAAATTTTAGCAAACTTGTACCCCAGTATCACCACTCCATCAAGGTCTAGAACATTTTCATTACCCAGGCAAGTTGCCTCGTGCTTCTGCAGTCAGTTCTGTGGCCAGCCCTGGCTCCTGGCAACGCACACACTTGTCCCTGTAGACTCTGGTTTTTACCTGATCTTGCGCTCCCCATAAATGGAATCATGCAGTGTTAGTACATGTGTGTCTGGCTTATTTTGCTCAACGTCATTTTCGAGCTGCCCTACATTGTCGTGATAACCTAACATGGCTAAGACATAGGATCTGAGGTCCCTTGTAAACACCTTCTCTCCTTTTCCCCCTTCCCACTACTCAACTCAAGAGAGACATGAGGGTACTTTCACACCGCGTGCCAACATTTGCAAACCTCTTATGGCTCTGATAGGGATTGATGCCATAACATAATGAAACTGTGATACTCCCTGGAAAGCTTGTTGACAGTCCCGTAGAAAGAGGCAAGACAGAGAATAGTGGTCTTAACTGTTTTGCGCTTAATGGAGGAAAAGAGAATCTTTTTAAAAAAGCTTTTTTTCTCAGGATTTACCAGGCCCTCATTGCTTTTTATTACAAGGTACCATTTATTTTCACAAGCAGCATAGTTCCTAGGGCAGCTTAGGTGTCCGAAGCAGCACAGCTAAGGGGGAGGGGGCAGGGAGAGGGCATCTAGGGACTCAGGCAGGAGTCTTGTGCAGCTGGGTGCTCTCTGTTCTCTCTGGGCCTCAGCCCTGGCCACAAGGAAAACAGGATGGCTCTGAGTTGGGTTGAGCAATCCCTTTGGCATCTCTTGGTGGTCAGAGTTTCCTCTTCAAATCCACAGTGTGGTTGCTGCTGTGACTTCTCTCTCAAGTGTTTCTGTAATCTTGGGTTCCAGTTCCTTTATCGACCTGCAACTGGACGGCAGAGAGATGATTGTTCCTGCCCAGGACAACATTAAAACATTTGCACCAGATTTTGAAGCTGGAATTCAGAGGCCACTCAGGTAAGCCCTGCCCTCTCCATGGTGCCCTCAGGACCCTGCCTCTCCCAACCCCCCAATTTCCGCCACTAGCAGAGGAGCTGAACCTAGTGACGTGGACCCGATGAAGCTTTAGTCTGGCTCCTCCAAATCTACTTCCTCACTAGGCCTAGGCCTTGGTCGTGTCCTGTCCTTGCCAGGCCTGCTAACCCTGTCTTGGTGAGAGTTCCCCCACCCTCCTATCTGGTCGAGTTCCTCATCCCTCACCTTTGATGTCTAAGTCTTTTAAAAGAGTCCTGTTAGGTTAGTCTAGCAAGACTATTCCTTGTCTTCTCCTAGTAATTTTGCATTTTCTGACTCCTCCTCCCTTGGCTCTAAATCCCCATTTGTCCTTGTTGTATTTAAAATTGAGCTCCTTTTCTCTCCTATTTCCATAGTCTTGATCTTTATTGTAATAGTTTTGAGTGAAGTCTCCTTCACCATTTTAACAAATGTCAGAAGAATATTTCTTCAACCCTGGATGCCAGCCAGACCTGTGCTCTGCCTATCCCAGCTTTTCCTGGAACGTGGTGACAATACTGCTGGCAAGTAGGAACCCAGAGGCCGGTGATACGTCAGGAGATCAGAGAAAGGGGAGAAGGCAGAGAGAGGCAGACAGTGAAGAAAGGGCACAGGGGAGTTGTGGGGGTGGTGGAGTGGGATGCTTTTCTCCTGTGACTTTACTATAAAAATTTTCAAATGTACATAAAGTTAGAAGAATTTTATAGCAAGCACCTATATACCCATCACCTAGATTCTACCATTAATATTGTACTTTACTAGCTTCGTCACATCTATTCTCCCTTCTGTTCATCCATCAATCCATTTTTTAAATGCAGTTTAAAGTAAGTAAAAGACATCAGTATTCCTCACTCCGAAACACTTAAGCACGAGTAGTATCAACTAGAGTTTAATAATTATTTACAGCTTTTCCATTTGCTGTAAATTTACCCGTAGTGAAGCACATAGACCTCAGATGTGCATTCGCTTAATTCCGACAAATGCGTGCCCTGTGTAATCTAAATTCTTATCAGAGAGAGAACATGAGCATGACCCCAGAAAGTTCCCTATTTCCCTTCCCAGTCAATTTGAGTCCTCACCCCCAAAGACAACTACCGAGTTAATTTTTTCCCACTATAGATCAACTTTTACTATTCTAAGAAGTTTATATAAATGGTGTTCTACAGTATGTAGACTTCTCTGTGTGCCTTTTCTCACTCTGCTTGAGGTTTTTGAGGTTCATGCCTGTTGTTTAAGTTGTATGTTTATGTCATCCTCTGGTTGCCACAAGGAGCCTGGTCCTGAAGAGTCTCTGGGGGTTCTCAGGCTCTGGATTACACATAGGGTGTGCCATAATGAGGAGAGCAATACTTATTTACTCGAAATTTTTGCCACTACTTCTCTTCCCTTTTTTCTTTTAATGTAGAACAACTTCCTACCTCTCCCCTTCCCTGCTGCAACTCCTTTCTTCCCTGTCCCCTCCTTCCTTCCTTTCCTCTTCCACCCTCCAAGCTATTTTTATTTGTGGGAAAATTTTTAATGACAAAGAGCGGATTTTGCAAACTCGTCCTTATGTTCGAAAATAAAAGTCGTTTTCTAAAACTCAAATTACTACGATATGTTTGTTATAAAAATAAGAAACAAGAAAAGTATAAGAGGAATACAGTACGTGTGTGCATGTGACTGTGTGTGTACCCGTGCTTACATGAGTGCATCTGCATATTGTTTACCACACTGAGATAATGTGATGATTATAATTTGATGCTGAATTATTTTCAGTATTATCATGTCATGTTAAAAAGAAACAAAAGACCACCAAATGGAGTTACTTTTGATAAGCCACGCCACTCAACCAAAACATAATAACTAACTGCATTGCAGTCAGCCTCTCCCAGGAGTGGAATGTAACACCAATCAGCCTAGAATTTCCTGGTCAGCACTGACCCCTTGCTCATCCCCCAACATTAAATTGCCCCAAATAAGTCTACTTTTTTTTTTTTTTTTCCTTACCCCAGTTTGAAGCCTGGAAGGAATAGATTACAATGAGAAATTGACCAGCAATTGTTTGGAGCATAAGGGAGGTTAAATCAAATTAAAGATAGATTAACAGGACCAGAGTCCCTTGGCTTGACATCTCATGGGGACTTAAAGTCTTTTTTCTTAGGGGATAGATAAGAGCAATATTAAGGACTCCTTGGTATGGGAATTCATACATAGACTGTGGTACCAAAACCCATTGGTAAAGTCCTACTCAGGCTACGGTGAGATTAAAAGAGTATGGAAATATAAGGACTGATAAGATCATAAAAATAGAAAATTTTAAACAGGCTTTATGTTAAAAAAAAAAAGTTATGTCAACTTTACCTGAATGTTTTATAGGAATGGATATTTTGTCTGGCTAGGAACACTTTCCCTGCCCAGTATTATAAAACCGAAACCTGTTGACAAATTAAGGTATGAGTTTATAGGTCAATTGGTACATTTTCAACAGGCTTCATGTGAAGCGATTGCATCTCTTTCACATGATTGTGTTATTGAAATAGCCATCGCGTCTCGCTGGGGAACTGGGACTTGAAGGATATCAGGTTTTTTTCTTTTGGCTATCGGAGAGAAAGACTCTGGAAAGTAATGACCTTTGTACCCTCCTGAGTCCATGGAATTGTTACCGCCAGAAATAGTTTGTCCCAGCTGAAGCCTAACAAGACATTTGGAATTATTTAATAACTTTTTATCAGAAATTTAGAAAAATTGGAAGCTGAAGATTCAAGAGCATAATACAATATTAAAGATCTTCTACCTAAACTATATACTCAGAGTAAAACAAACAAACAAACGAACAAACAAAAACATTTAGGGGCTTTGTAGTTAGGTAGGTCAACATATAATGTCACTTAAGTTACAACCCAAATTTTAAGAACAGCTCTAAAACCAGTTAAAAGCCCGCCTATCTTATCATCCCCAATTCCTAAGACTGAAAGGGGAAAACGAAGGGTGGGGGGGGGGGGATGAAGATTTTTTGAAAGCACAAAGTGCTTCTCCGGCTCTACAGCTCCCTTGCCAAAGACAAATACAAGTCTTAATTTTCTTCTCCACAATATTAAGAGAAAAAAAGATTTATCCATCTAAGCGATTAACCTTAATTCATTCCATTTGTCAGAAATACAATCGGATCCAACTGTTCTTGTACATTGTCATGCCCATCATATGGCAGTAATTTTAAAATGAAAACTAGGAAGTCTCTCTTTGCGTTTGTCTGTATTTTCATATGTACTGCATGGTATTTTCTACTTCCGGATGGTATTGTTAATTTATGAAAGAGATCTATTAAATTCACCTAAACAGAGAAGAGCTTATTTGAGAATTTTTGAAAATATAACGTAAACTAACACAAATGCTTTTCAGAATCATATGATCAGGGAAAATATTTGCTATTAAGCTGGCTTGAGTTTTATTTGGTTAAATAGGCATGTCTTTAAAGTCATCAGCATTAAATAATACTTTTATTCTACCTAGATTTATTAGTCAAATAAGTTCACGTTACCTCTGCTGCAAAATTTGACCGCAAGAAAAATAACTTGATATGATAAAATTTTCATAAATAATCATAATTGTTAAGAGAAAATAAATTAAGTAATGTAATTAGGGTAAAAAGATTTTTTAAGTGACTTTTTAGCAATAAGTATAGTGTATGTGTACTTAAAAATGGTTTCTTAAATCTATTTGGTGAATTGAAACTTTAAAGCTTTACTGCTATATTAAATGATGAATAGTCATTGAATATCTAGGTCATTTCCAAATAAGATAAAATAAGAAGAACATTAATTACTGAACAAATTTTATCTACTTTTTGCTTCTTATTACAGAGAAAATAAAAATATTTGGGTCGATTAGTAAACGTCTTGTGCCACATTAAAAATTGTGCAATGGGGAAATGCATATTTCTAGAAATTATGAAACATGTTCATAAACTAGTCAATCTAAAGAACACTGGTGTAACAAAACATTTCACAACTGCTTATTTTTTAGTTTTCACTGAATTGAGGTTTTTAAAGATTAAGAATTCTAATATATGTAATTAAAGCTACAAAAAATAATACAAATAGAAAAACAATTGTGCATATTAAAATATGATAGTTTGATTTTTTTTCTCCCTTTGTTGGTTTTTTGGTCGTTGTCTTATTTATTTGTTTGTTTGTTTGTTTGTTTGTTTGCTTGCTTGCTTGCCTGCTTGCTTACTTACTTACTTATTTATATGTTTGGCTTTTTAAAATGGTATGAGCTAAGGAGATGTGTTTTTATTAAGGGAAATTAAGTAATTTTCTCCTAATTACTTCTGAGTGGGTAAGAGAACAAGAGACAAACTAAAAGAGACACCGAAAGTCATAGAAAGTTTATGAAAAAGGTATCTTGAGAAAGGACATTGATGTGTGTGGTCAAGCGGAATAAGACCGATGTGAATTTAATCAAGTAAATGAATTTAAATATTAAAGTAAGCTGATGCAAATTTAGAGTTTGGTTCTCTTTCTGATAAAAGGACAGTTTTCATGAGCTATTGTTCTGCTACTGATAAAATATTGTGGAAAAGTTTTCTGAATAGAAAACAAAAATTTTGTGTTTTACCAAAATAATTTTTCATTGGCTTCATCAGGTCCTTAATTACTTAAGAAAACCAAATCTCCTTCATAGTAAGAACAAAGTTTTGCTAACGATTATATAAACTTCTGCATTTGCCTTTGAAATATTTTATTGTCACTTGATTAAATGAGTAATTAGCGTTGTTTTATAATGACTTTTGATCCTATTTAGTCAAGTGTCCAAACCTTTTGGTATATTTTGACAAACTTCCCAAAATTCAAATTATAAATAGCTTTGCAGAATTGGAGTTAATTTTTTCAGTAAGACGTGGAAGGGAGAATCCCCAAGGGACATGAAAAAAAAAAGTAAAATGGAAAGTAGCACATTATACCACTTGTTTTTATGTTGCAGAAATAGGAAATGAAACCTGTGTAGAAGACATCAAGTTTATATCAATGAAGTAAAAAGGAAAGTGGTGTATTTATCCAGGTAAGGTATGAGTGTACCCGTTTGGAAATAACTAATAATTAAAGTATTTTTTTTCTCGTTCCTCATCATTCTTCATGTTTTCTGCACCTGAGTTGACTTCAGAAGGATGCAACTGTTGCGTTGTTCTTGATCAGTCTTAAATTGAAGATGTAAGGGAGGAAGAAACTTTCTTCTACCCTCGTAGGTTCTTTTGGCTGGCCTAATAATTAAATCTACATGAGACAGATTAACAAGAGAAAATAACCAAATTTAATTACATGCATGTGTATGAGAACCATACATGTATGAGTGAGCCAGAGACCACAAATAAAATAAAGGTTCAAAGACAGAAAGGAAAACTGAGGTATATACGGCATTCTGAGCTAAGAAAGAGGGTAGGGACCTTGGGGTTTTGAGAGGTGGGAGGAATCTTTCACAGAATGATAAGAACAGATGTTCAATAATTTGAAGTTTGCCATACCTTATGGATACATAGAAAAGATCATCTCTAATAATCTGTTATTATAAGGCAAGGGCCATAATTCAAAGTTCTCTAGGTAGTTAAATGGTGGCATAAGTTTCTCTTGAGCCTACAGTGTCTTGGTTGCCTTTAGCTCAAACAAAATCTGCATGCTAGAGAGACACATCTTGGGGTGACTTTTCCTGAAAGCCTACAAATGTTAGGGCATTATAGCCAAATGAGAACTAGGAGACAAAGTGACATGAACAGGGACCTGTGATTTCAATGGATGTGCCTCTGTGGAGGAAAAAGGGGTTCTGTGGAAAGTAACCTCACAGGGTAATCTGATCATAAATTCATAATGGGGCAGGTCCTGGTGGGTAGTCATGTCCCAGGCATATAGCACTTTTAGTAAAAGGCTTATCTTTGCCTTAAGCAAGCCCTGTCCATTGTTTCTGTACATCTAAGTTAGCATGTTAACTTTGAAATGCTCCTTTGAGAACCTCTCCTCTGAGACAGACCGCCCTCAAGGAAGCACATAATCTTAACTATCATGTAATCTGATCCCCACCTTACTTTCTTCACGTAATCTTCATTATAGTCCCTCCTTAATTTCAAATGCATAAAAGAAACTGCAAAACCGTTATTCTTCAGAGCGTTTGAGATCTTGCTCCCTGGTATATGCCATCAGTTTGGTTCAAATAAGTTCCTATAAAAATTCCCTACAGGTCTAGACATTTCTTACATCTATATACCAACCACTTTTCAATGTCAAGTAGTAAGAATGGGCTTATGTCTAACATGTCCAAAAACTGGGTGTTAGCCTGAGACCCCTCCCAAACCACGACTCTTGAGTCACCAGTGGTGTCCAAGCCCTCTTGGCCTCAATTGTATTGGCCAACAATAATGACTGCGTTCACGTGCCTGTTCATAAGAACATTCAAGGTTAGTTTGCAAGATGGAGAAGAAATAAATAGAAGACAGAGCTAATTGGAAAAGCTGGGATATAGATTTTTAAAAAGCAATAAAAAGTATAAAATTAAAGCACAACAAGGTAGTGACAAACATTCGGCATACATAGGAACAACTTGTGATAACAGTGACTGAAAAGGGGGAGATTTGAAGATCAAAATTCGCAAAGGGGAATGGAGATAAGATACGTGCAGAAGAAAATGGATGACTCTGTGTGTGTGTGTGTGTGTGTGTGTGTGTGTGTGTGTGTGTGTATCACTATCCTTTACATATTCATAATGGTACCCACTCGCCAAAGATTCAGAATCGAAGTATATAACGTAAAGCAAAAAGTACCAGAGGGAAAACCCACAAAATAAAGAAAACGGAACAGAACAATGGAAACACAGAGCTACCAGAAAGCAAGAGATAAAATGGCTATAAGAAGACCTCGTATTTCAATAATCACCCTAAATGTAAATGGACTGAACTCACCAATAAAAAGGCACAGAGTTGCAGAATGGCTCCAAAAAACAAAACCCAACCATATGCTGCCTCTAGGAAACACAGCTCAGCTCCAAAGACAAATACAGACTTAAAGCGAAAGGGTGGAAAATGATATTTCACTCAAATGGCATTCAGAGAAAAGCAGGAGTAGCAGTACTAATATCAGACAAAATAGAATTCAAAATAAAACAGGTAAAGAAAGATACCGAGGGACACTTCATAATGATAAAGGGAATCATGCACCAAGAAGACATAACACTTATTAATATCTGTGCTCCAAATCAAGGATCCCCAAAATATGTAAAGAAAATACTAAAAGAACTAAAGGAAGAAACAGACCAAAACACCATCATAGTAGTGGACCTAAATACCCCACTGTTGGATATGGACAGATCATCCAAACAGAAAATCAATAAGAAGATAACATCCTTAAATGACACATTAGACCAGCTGGACATAATTGACATTTACAGAGCCTTCCATCCCGAAACAGTTGCTTATACATTCTTCTCCAGTGCACATGGAACATTCTCAAGAATCGACCACATACTGGGACACAGAGATAGCCTCAACAAATATAAGACGGTTGAAATCATACCGACCCCATTCTCTGATCATAATGCTTTGAAACTGGAGATCAACTGCAAAAAGAAATCAAGTAAAACCACAAATACATAGAGATTAAAAAACATGCTACTGAAGAATAACTGGGTCAGGAAAGAAATAAAAAGAGAGATCGAGAGATACATAGAAACAAATGATAATGATTGTAAACATATAAAAGATATTGAGACATGGCAAAAATGGTCATAAGAGGAAAGTTCATATCATTACAGGCCTACCTCCAAAAACAAGAATGAGCCCAAATAAACAAACTAATGCTTCATCTTAAAAAACTAGAAAAGGAAGAACAAATGAAGCCTAAAGTCAGCAGACGGAAAGAAATAATCAAAATTAGAGCAGAAATAATTGAAATTGAAAACAAAACAAAACAAAACAAAACAAAAATAGAAAAAATAAATGCAACAAAGAGCTGGTTCTTTGAGAAGGTTAATAAAATTGACAAACCCTTGGCTACACTCACTAAAGAAAAAAGAGAAAGGACACAAATAAACTAAATCAGGGATGAAAGGGGAAATTATGACGGACACTGCAGAAATACAAAAGATCATACAAGAATATTATGAAAAAGTATATAATACCAAATTTAGTAACATAGAAGAAATGGACCAGTACTTAGAAAAATATAAGCTTTCTAGACAGAATCTAGAAGAACCGAAACATCTAAATAGACCGATCAGCAGTCCAGAAATTGAAACAATCATCAAAAACCTACCAAAAAGTAAAAGTCCAGGACCAGACGGCTTCACCAGTGAATTCTACCAAACATTCAAAGATTTAGCACCTATTCTCCTCAAACTCTTCCAAAAAAGCGAAGAGGAGGCAATACTTCCCAACTCATTTTACGAGGCCAACATTATTCTGATACCGAAACCTGGTAAAGATAACACAAAAAAAGAAAACTATAGACCAATCTCTCTCATGAACACGAAGCAAAAATCCTGAATAAGATACTAGCGAACCGAATACAGCAACATATTAAAAAGATTATACACCACGATCGAGTCAGCTTCATCCCAGAGGCTCAGGGATGATTTGACATATACAAATCGATTAATGTGATACAGTACATAAACAAATTAAAACGTAAAAATTATATGATCATATCAATAGATGCAGAGAAAGCCTTCGACAGGATACAGCATCCATTTATGATCAAAACCCTTAACAAAATCAGTCTAGAAGGAAAGTACCTTAACATAATAAAGGCCATCTACGACAAACCCTCAGCCAATATTATACTTAATAGTGAAAAACTAAAAAACCTTCCCTCTAAACCAGGAACAAGGCAAGGCTGTCCAGTATCGCCACTGTTATTCAATATAACGTCGGAGGTCCTAGCGAGTGCAATCGAGCAAGAGAAAGATATAGAAAACATCCAAATAGAAAATGAAGAAGTCAAACTGTCACTACATGTGGATGACATGATTCTCTATATAGAAAACCCTAAAGACTCCACAAGAACACTACTAGAAACAATAAGCAATTATAGTAAAGTCTCTGGATACAAAATCAATATTCAAAAATCTGTAGCATTCCTTTACTTTAATAATGAACCATCAGAAAAGGGAGTGGAAAAAATAATTCCTTTTGCAATTGCACCAAAAAGAATAAAGTGCCTAAGAATTAATTTAACGAAACATGCAAAGGACCTATATAATGAAAACTCCAAGTGGCTATTAAAAGAAATTGAAGAAGATACAGAAAAAAAAAGAAAAAAAGGAAAGATATTACACGTTCTTGAATTGGAAGAATCAACATAGTTAAACTGACCATATTACCTAAAGCATTATACAGATTCAATGCAATCCCCATCAAAATCTCATCAGCATTTTTTTAAAGAAATACAACAAAAAGTCATCAGATTTGTATGGAAGCACAAAAGACCCCAAATTGCCAAAGCCATCCTGAGAAATAAGAACGAGGCCGGAGGCATCACTCTGCCCAACTTCAAACTATACCACAAGGTGACGGTAATTAAAACGGCGTGGTATTGGCAGCAGAACGGACACACGACCCCATGGAACAGAATCGAGAGTCCAGGAGTAAACCCATATTTATATGGGCAAATAACTTTTGACAAAAACATCAAAGACATACAGTGGAGAAAGGGAAGCCTCTTCAATAAATGGTGCCAGGAAAACTGGAAAGCCACTTGCAAAAGAATTAAACTAGAGTGTTGTCTATCACCACACACAAAATTTAACTCAAAATGGATTAAGGACCTGAATATAAGACCTGAAACAATAAAATGCATAGAAGGAAACATAGGAACGAAACTCAAGGACTTTGGACTTAAAGAGGATTTTATGAATTTGACCTCAAAGGCAAGGGAAGTAAAAGCAAAAATAAATGAGTGGGACTGCATCAAACCAAAAAGCTTCTGCTCAGCAAAAGAAATCGTCGACAAGGTAGAGAACAATCAGAATGGGAAAATATATTTGCAAACAACGCCTCAGATAAGGGCCTAATATCCAAAATATACAAAGAACTCGTACAACTCAATAACAGCAGCAACAAAAAAACAAACGATTTGGTCAAAAAAATGGGCAGAGGATCTGAACAGACACTTCTCCTCAGAGGACATACAAATGGACAACAAACATGAAAAGATGCTCAACGTCGCTAGCTATTAGAGAAACGCAGATCAAAACCACAATGAGATACCATCTCACACCTGTTACTATAACTATAATCAACAGGACAAGTAATAGCGAATGTTGGAGAGGATGCGGAGAAGAAGGACCCCTCATACACTGCTGGTGGGACTGCAAATTGGTACAGCCACTATGGAAAACAGCATGAAGTTTCCTCAAAAAACTAAGAATTGATCTACCATATGATCCAACAATCCCTCTACTGGGTATTTACCCCAAAGACTTGCAAACCCATATTCGAAAGACATTTGCACACCAATGTTCATAGCAGCATTATTCACAGTGGCCACGACATGGAAGAAACCGAGGTGTCCTACCATAGATGATTGGCTAAAGAAGCCGTGGTACATACATACAATGGAATATTAGTCAGCCATAAGAAGAGATGAAATGCTGCCATTTGCGACGACATGGACGGACCTCAAGATAATCATGCTAAGCAAAGTAAGCCAAACAGAAAAAGTTGAAAATCATACAATGTCACTTATATGTGCGATATAAACCTAAAAGCAACACATGTGCAGGACAAACGGAGACTTGTGGACATGGACTATAGGCTGGTAGTTACCAGAGGCCTATAAACTAGTGGCTACTAGTCGGGTGGAGGAGGAGGGGGGAAGTAGACGGGGTAAAGGGGGTCCAGTATAGAGGGATGGGGGAGATTGAAGTGGTTAAAGGGGATCAAATATATGGTAGCTGAAGGAAACTGGACTTTGGGTGGTAAACACACAATAGAATATACAGATGTCAAGTTATAATGTATACCTGAAAATTATATCATTGTATTAACCAATGTCACTCCAATAAACTTAATTTAAAAATATATAAATAGATACATAAGTAATATGTCTTTAAAAAGGAAAAGAAATACAGCTAAACAACTAAACAAAGTTAGGAATACAGTGCCTGATCAAAATGAGAAACTTTACGAAAATATAGAATTAAAAAACAAAAAACTCAAGCGGAAACCCTAGAACTAGAGAATTCCATGACGGAACTGAAAAATTAAATAGCGAGCTTCAGTAACACACCTTGATCAAGTAAAAGAGAAAACTAGTGAACTCCTAAGCAGGGCATTTGAAATTATCCAATGAGAGGACCAAAAAGAAAACAAAATGTGAAAATATGTAAAGAAAGCATGTGCGACTTATGAGACATCATCAAGGAAAGTAATATGTACATGATGGAAGTCTCAGAAACAGTAGAGGGTGGCAGAGGGTTGGGTGGGTGGGGAGGGAAATGGGAGAAGAGAGAGAGAGAGAGAGAGAGAGAGAGAGAGAGAGAGAGAGAGAGAGAGATTTAAAAAAAATCTATTTAATAAAATAATAGCTGAAAACTTCCCAAATTTGGAGGAGGGAAATGAACATCCAGAGTCGTCATCCCCTAAGATCCCCAAAGAGGTTGCCTCTGAAGAGCCCTACATCAAGATACCTTATAATTAACTTGTCAAACTTTAAAGATAAAGAGAGACTTTTAATGCTGGAGGTCTTGCAATTCTTGACTTCAAAACTCTACAAAAGCACGGAAATTGAAACAGCATGGTCATGGCATAAACAAAGACATAAACAAACTAATCAGAAGAGAGAGCCCAGAAATAGACTTTTGCGTATATGGTCAAATGATTTTTGACAAGAGTGCCAAGACTATTCAATTGGGAAAGGACAGTCTTTTCAACAAACGGTGTTGAAAAAAGCGAGTATCCACACGCAAAAGAATAAAGTTGTACCCTTACCTTAACCCATATACAAAAATTAATTCCAACTGGATCTAAGACCTAAACATGAGTTAAAACTGTTAATTTTTTTTTTTTAGAAGAAAATGTAGAGAGAAAGCGTCACTGGATTTAGCAATGATTTCTTGGATATGATATCGAAAGCACAAGGAAAAAAAATAGATAACCTGGACACTCTTTTGTATCAAAATGCACTGTCCTAAAAGTAAAAAAGCAACCCATTGAATGAGAGAAAATATTTGCAAATCATATATTCAAAAATGGTTAATATTCAGAACATATAAAGAACTCCTACAACTCAACAACAAAAAAACCAAACAACCCTATTTAAAAAATGGGCAAAAAAACATGAATAGATATTTCTGCAAAGAAAATAAGCAAATGGCTCATAATCCTTTAAATAGATGCTCAAAATCACTAATCCTTAGGAAAATGCAAATCAAAACCATAATGAGACATACCACTTCCACACCCATTAGGATGGCTATTATTTAAAAACAAAACAAAACAAAACAAAAACCAAAAAACAGAAAATAATAGGTGTTGGTGAGGATGTAGAGAAATTGGAATCTGTGTTCATTGCTGGCGGAAGTATAAAACGGTATAGCCTCCATAGGAAACACTATGCCAGTTCCTGAAAAATTCAAAACGGAATTCCTCATGGTCCAGCAGTTCCACTTCTGAGAGTAGAAACTCAAAGAAATATTTGTATATCTATGTTCATAACAGCATTATTCACAACAGCCAAAAAGTGGAAGCAACCCAAGTGTCCATCCACAGATGAGTAGATAAACAAAATTGGTTTATACATATGGTGGAATGTGTATTTCCTTCCTTCAAAAGGAAGGAAATTCTGACACGTACTACAACATGGATAAACTTTGGAGACATTATGCTAGGCTAAAATAAGCTAGTCACAAAAGGGCAAATGCCATATGATTCCACTTACATAAGATACCTAGAGTAATCAAACTCAGAGAGAGAAAGGAGAACGATGGTCGCTAGGAGATGGATGGGAAAGAAGAAAGTGAAGTTATTGTTTAATGGATACAGATGGGGAAGATGAAAAAGTTCTGGGGATAGATGGTGGTGATGGTTATACAGCAAGGTGAATGTGCTTAATGCCTCCGAACCGTACACTTAAGAATGGTTACAATGGTAAATTTTATGTTATGTATATCTTACCACAGTAAAAAAAAAAAAAAAAAAAACGAAAAAGAAAAAAATCCTCTAAATTTAGCTAAATTTCTTTCACTTCAGAATGTTTCTTGTATCTGTTACATTCTTAGTGATAGTTGCAGATACTGAAGTCTCAGCTTATGCCGGAGAAGGTTTCCTAAATGAATAAAGTCATTACCCATCACTGAGATTGGGATGGGCAGAGCAGGGTTTGAAGCATGAATTTCCAAAGACTGTTCTCACCTTCCACAGCAGGGTCTGCTCTCTTCCTGCAGGTCTCGCTGCGCTGGGATCCTAAGGGACTACAGTGAGGGGCACTAGGGCTGCCCTTTTCCAGTAATGGCTCCTTTCAGTTCTCAAAGGTGACCACATTTAGGAGGGAAAAAGGGCGCAGGCAGAAACTCCTTATAGACGAGTGTGTGTGTGTGTGTGTGTGTGTGTGTGTGTGTGTCTGCGTGCGTGTGCATGTGGTAAGTGAAATGTTGTGAGCTGTGGGCAGCTCTGGAAGACTCTTCGGATTCTCTTCCCACTGGTGTGCTGCCCTCTCTGTGCTAGGGATGTAATCATTCATCAAAGGATTAATGGGGATCCTCGAGACCTTCTGCTCAGTGTTTTTTCGAAGAATGGTACCCTCTCATCTGCCTCAGGATCACCTGGAGGTTTTGTTAAAAAAAAAAAAAAAAAAGGTTCCTAGGCCCCAATGCAGAGGTTCCGAGTCTATCAGATAGGCCTCAGAATTGATGTACATCTATAAACTCCCCAGAATTTCTGATGGACAGTCAACTGACAGTGCCAAAGAAAGATGAGCAGAGTCCAAAGAAAGTAACTTGTAATTAGAAGTTGGAGAATTTTAGTTTGAGTCCTGTGGGGCTTCCGGGGTTCCCTGTAGCATAAGGAGGATTGGACCAAACAGTTCCTGACTATCCCCTCCAGGACCCAAGCAGACGTTGAGATCAGTCACACCTCCAGAACTCTAGTAACCATCTTAGGATCTAGTAAAATGGGAAAGGCTCTAGGGCTAAAGCTTACCTGTCCCAGGATGAAATTCAGTGCCCTGAGTTTTCATTAAGGAGTCCTTTGGTTGCTAGAATTTGTTTGGGATTTGTGTGTGCACGTGCCAAGGTGAGTAAACATTGCTATGAATTCAGTTTTCCAAAGCTATCTTACAATCTTATGAAATGGAGTAATGTTCAAACTCTGAGGAAGAATGTCTTAAAACAGAGAAAGGTGCACAGAGTTAGGGCTCTGAAGTCAACTTTGGAACTTGACTGTGACGACTCAGGCCTTAAGCTCTTGAAATATGTGGTAGTGCGTGATGCATTCCCATGGTTACCTTTAGACCATTTAACTGGAAAATCTAAAGATGAGTGCCATAAAGTACTCGTCAAATGACTCAGTGGGTTTTCCAGGAGCTGTCTTTTCCTTTTGACCTGCTCTTCACTTGGGTCCCCTGTTGTGGGGCACCCCCTAAGGAGGAGGTGCCCAATGCTCCTGCCCCTAACCCCTCAACTTGCATCACTCTATTGGGCCTGACAACTTCTCTTTGAATTCAGAGGGGTACAAAAAAAACTGAGAACCATTATTTTATTTTAGTTAAAGTGATGTCTGCACATGATAGGAAGTAGAGATGAGCTAAGACGAAAAGCAACAGTCTTCAGCTGCTCCCAGGTGCTGTCCCAGTCCTTGGTAGCAGGTTGCTATGTTCCAATTCTTTCAGTGTCTTCTCTTATGATTCCTCTGGGTCATAGGCTTACACCACTATCACTGAATTTGTCGATATTAGGCAATATTTGTCTGATGGCTGATACGAAAGATGGTCATTGACCCACACATGCATAACCCCACCTCCAATCTTTGATATTTATATTTTAATACTGCTACAGGTGATCTTTTAACTTGAACCACTATGTACAGACATTAAAGAAACAGATTCCAAATCTAACTCTTTAGCCTGAATTCACGTGGATTGTGGTAAGTCTTAAAAAAAAAAAAAAAAGATTTTCGCTTAGTCAAGAACAGCTGATGTGCCTGGAAAAGTACAGAAGGTGGAAAATGGACTGAATTGTTCCCCTAAAAGGGCATGTTATCTCTGCAATGAGTTCTCTGTTTAATGTTACCAAAATAAATGTAAGCGTTAGACGTTGCGGTTGCTCTCCAAATGATAATTGAGAAAAGAGAAATTCAGCTGAGTCAACAGGAATTGCTGTGGGGTACCCAAAAAGAACTCCAAATGGAATAATTCTGAGGACAAAGCAGCCATTGTCCATGCCTGGATGAGCGTTAAGGAAGGCAAAAGAGACACATTTCTCAAATTGGCAAAGTTTAAAGAGACCTTTTTGGAAGGAGCAGTGGCAAACATTGCCCAAACCTGTCAAAATGAAAAATAGAACACAGTGCACAGTGTGAGTAAAGTGCGTGAGGCAGGACTATCCCAAACAGCCTGCCCGGAAAGAGCTCCTGTGACAAAGGTCTAGTGTGAAATGAAAAGAATTGGTTGGCCTAGAAAGTTTGGCAGGCCTCAGCAAGTGATTACACCTATCACTTAAGCCTTCTTTTATTATGCAATAAAACTGGCTCCCAGTAGAGGACAAGCAGAACTCAAGGCTGTTTTGACTTCAGCATGGAGGCGAGAGACAGAGGTGTTCTATTTGTCCATAGTGACGTGGCGCTGTGAGAGGCCACACGGCATTGCTGCACATGCCCCCTCATGTAGACTCGACACAAGACCATACTGTAGAAGAGGAAAGGGGGGTGCGGAAGGCTAAGTATGATGCCAGGGTTTCACATCTGCAAGGTCAGAATGCAAGACCTCGAACTCGTGCTTCTTAACACTTTGAATTTGAAGCTCAGGAGCGTGAGTTTGGTCGTCAGTGCCTTCCAAAAAGAAAACCGTCATATTTGATTTCCTAGAATGAGTCTTCTTGAGCTTTGATCCCAACATGGCTCAGACTGAAAGTCTAAACTCGAAGCCAAGCTATGTCCACACCATCCTAGGGAACCTGATGGATGGCAGTGGAGCCACGGAAACACCTGCTCCTCTGCCTTCCCCTCGTGGCCCCAGGTCCCACAGCTCCGAAAATGTAGTGTACACGGGTGGCTCATTTACCACCTGCCTGGTGATGAGAATCGTTAGAACCAAACATTGCTACAGAGGGATGCTTTCCCAATAATCAAGAAGAGTAAGTACTAGAAACATCATTTGTTGACTGCCCGGTTCTGCCAGGCATTCTGTCAATGCCTCCCATAAGTTATGTCATTCATTTTATAACAGCCCCTTCAGGGAGATATCAAATAATTCTAATTTTATGGTTATGGAAACAGAAGCTCACATAAAGTAAAAATGTGCTCTGGATACTATAAATAGTAAGAAGTATAAGTGAGACTTGAACTCAGATGTGTCCAACTCCAAAGACCTACTCAACCCTTGCTTTTCCTCCTGCCATGGTTTCTATCGACTTCAACATATTGTCTGTAAAAATCATCTAAAAACTCAAGCTTCTGTAAATGAATACAACGGTGATATTGTTTTTCCACTATCAACCTTTATTCCCGGTTCTGTACCCCAGCCCTCTCTCTCCATGACTGATATGCTCAGTTCCTCCTACTCCTCTGGAAAAGTGCTTACCTGTATCCAAGAAGTAACTCCCACTTGCCTGGAAGACAAGATCCTTGAAGAATAAAACCAAAAAAGAGTTTAGAAAAGGATACAAGAACAAATCTCGTGTTTTCAAATGATGAAAGAATGGGGTGGAGCTTGCAGAATTCGGTGTTTGAGATACTGACGACAGCATCCATAGCAATGGCTAATCCAGGAAGGGCTTTCTAACACTTGGGTCAAACCCAGACC
Source organism: Rousettus aegyptiacus (assembly GCF_014176215.1). NCBI lineage: Eukaryota > Metazoa > Chordata > Mammalia > Chiroptera > Pteropodidae > Rousettus > Rousettus aegyptiacus. Next base: position 41,631,749 of record NW_023416287.1, read on the forward strand.
ACCTTCCCCAAAGCTGGAATCTAAGTAAAGAGAACAGGGTGCCACAGCCCAGTGACCAAAGGGTGTGACCAAGAGACAGGGGTGAGTAGGGAGTGACCCCATGTAGCAGGCAGAGCCCAGGACATGAGACACATATCCAGGCCCTAGAATGAGTCCTAGCATTTACTCCTTTTTCTGGCCAAGGTCAAACGATACCTTTCTACCTCTGGCCTATGCCCTTTTTACCCACCAGTACTAGAGAAGAAGGACTCAGAAGCAACCAGTATGTTTTGGGAAACAGGCATAAGACGGACACGTTGTTAGAACTGGACAGTAAAGAATGAATTGCTCCATAAACAGTGCTGAAAGGTCAGCTGTGCTTTCATGGGTGAAGTGCTCAAGCCTTAGATTCCTACCTCACACCGTACACACATTCAAACTCCAGCTGGAAAAGCAAAGAAGTAACATAATTAGAAGAAAATACAGGAGAACAGAGAAAAGAATTTTTGAAGTCAAACGTAAAAAAGCACAAACCCTCAACAAAAACATTGATACCCTGAACTGTCTTTAATTTAATCTGAAAAAAGAAAGAGATCATGAGCACAGCGATACCCTAATAAAACTGAAGGAAGGGACTCTCCCATTCCCCAGCGATGCTCCCTCTGGCACCCACCCTGGAGAAATCCTCACACACATGCACGTGGAGACCTGGGCGAGGTGCTACCGAAGGCCTAATTTTAACAAGAAAAGAGTTACCTAGGGTCACTGGTAGGGAATGATTGCATTAACCATGGTCTGTTAGGATAAGGATCTAACAAATAAAACAAAAGCAGTGACAATGGAGGAACTAGATCGACAAGTACCAGTGTGGGTGCCACTCACAGATATGATCTGAGTCAAAGCATCCAGTTGCAAGAAATACAGTATGATATTATTTATGCAAGATGCTAAAAGCATGCAATTTAATATACTATATATCATTTTGGCTGACTCTCCCTGTGGGGCTTCAATGAGTTAATGCACGTGGAGACCATAGGACAGTGCCTAGGCTCAAAAGCGAACCATACATTATTGTATTGTATTGTATTGTATTGTATTGTATTGTATTGTATTGTATTGTATTGTATTGTATTGCATTGCATTGCATTGCATTGCATTGCATTGCATTGCATTGCATTGCATTGCATTGCATTGCATTGCATTGTATTTATTGTATTGTATTGTATTGCATTGTACTGCATTGCATTGCATTATATTATATATTATGTTATATTATATTATATTATGTTATATTATGTTATGTTATGTTACTTTATGTTATGTTATGTTATGTTATGTTATGTTACATTTTACTTTATTTTATTTCATTATATATTATCTACTTGCAATATCATGAGAGAAATAAACATCGTGTTTTTTAAGCCAAGAAAGCTTTTTTGGAGTTTCTAGTATACTGAGGCGAATCTACATGTTTTCTAGTAAAGGCTTGCAGGAGAGAAGTGGATGCAGGCATGTGTTAGGCAAAAGTGAGAGAGCAAGAGGGCTTTTGAAAGAGAGAGAGACATTTTAATGAAAAAGACTTTGGAAACAACAAACACATTTATAACAGAGTTGATTATTTTCTCTCTTCTTATTTCAATCCTCAAATCCACTTTGCCCAAAGTTCAAGGAAAGCCTTTGTTTACATGGAAACAATGAAAGAGATGAAAAGCAAACTCTGGTCCCATGAAAGGAGAAGAACAGTTTCCAAGAGTGAGTCATAAAGAGGCTGGTGGGGAGCACTTCCTCTCCCCCAGCAGGCCCCATCTCTGATTCCACTAGCAGGGACAACAGGCTGCTCTGGAATGAGGTGGGCAGGTGGGTGCCATGCTCCTAAGTGGGCTTAGGAAGAAGGCTATCACTACTCAGCACGCTGGACAGGTGGGAGGAGAAGAAAACTGCTCTGTAATTTTAGATTGAGACCTTACCTATTTTGTGGTTACGTTTATATTTTTATTCGTCCTCTTGCCATTTTTAGATTCTATTGTAGCTCTTCTTTTTCACTTAAATTTGCTGGAAGTCGAAACGAGATTCCTTAAATGATCAAAACTCAAAGTCACCTGAGGACTGAGCCCTCCAGTTTCCCGGCCCCTCCTAAACTGTTTCCTTTGACCCAACTGTGATCATTGTGTTCTGTCCTGAGTTCTGGAGTTCTTTCAGCCCGTTTTCTTCTTCTGACCATGTACGCTCTGGGTACATTCTAGTTTTCCAGCACATGGGAAACCTGGGGAATCTCAGGTTATTCAGGCGAGGGCCCCTAAAGGAGTGTCAAGCAGGACAGGCAGGGCCCTTAGGAAATGGCCTGGAAGCCAAGCAGGTGAGGAGCATTATGTGTCCTAGATAGAGGTGATGGCTTCCTCTCATCTCTTCCTCATCTTGAGCTCCACGGAGAGGGGCTCCTGACCACTGCTGACATTCTCTGATTGTTAAAAGGAATGATTCCAGAAATACAGGCCTTTGGCTCCAGGGAATCATTTCAGTGAACAGTTACTGAGACCTTCCTCTATCATGCATATATGGTGCTTGTGCCAGCCACACAAGAGCGGGCAAAACAGGAGTCCTGCTTCCCCCAGGAGACAGACAGGTCAACAAGTACCCATGACTCAGCTTAGTGAGACAGAGCTTTTCCATAGGGAGTCGGGGCAGCTTTCGGAAAGCATTGATACTGTGTCTGGGCATTGAAAGAAGAATATGAGTCCTTGAAGAGGAGGCATTTTAGATCCCAGACTGGGGGCTGTGACAAGCTGCTGCAGGCATCCAGCTTGGCACTTCACACCTTCTGGCTTTACCTGGGCATATGCAATGTCTGTGCCCATGTCTTCAGGATTCTGATGGGCTAAGGCCCAATTCACTCTTCTTCCTTCGCTTCATGTCTTGATATGTCACTAGCTCTAAATCTGGGAGGGAGAAATCACCCCGAGCAACTAGGGACCTGGCAAGAGTATAGATACACTTGTAAGGGCCACCTGTGTCCGCACATCCATGATTAGGTCTGTGTGGCCATTCCTGTCCTCTCCTTGCCTGCACGGTAAGGGCAGATGAGGTCCACAGAGGTCTAAACCATCCCTCGTGTAAGAGTACGTGTGGACAATCCCTTGGATGCATGTGGGCCCTTAGGACAGATGGACATTGACACTTGCAGGACGGATCCATGGTGTTCAGGCCCTCCTATGGAAAGGTGATAGTGGCCTCCGTGGTCATTTCCTGGACTCTTTTGGGCACGCTTGCGACCTATCTAGGTGTGTCAGAACTCTACTTCACCCAGGTCTCTATGGCTTGTTCCCCAGAAAACCCACAAAGATGTTCCTATGATTGCTGACACCCTGTCCCAGTCCCAAACATGCAGAATCCTTCTTAGACTAAAGAATCATATTACTTACACTTCAGTGGCAGTTTTGGTGAACTTAAAGTCACCTGAGAAAAGATGCAACCTTTTTGTTTTTTGGTTTTTTTTTTTTTTTTTTTTTTTGCTTTACTTAAACCACTTTGTTGAAGTAACCAATGTCTACAACCAAAAGAGTCTAGGGATTAGTATCTGCCATGAAACCATTGCCACAATCAAGGCCATGCACTTATCACCTGTAGAGGTGTCCTCCAACATCCATTACTTTTGTTAATTTAATGTGTGTGTGTGTGTGTGTGTGTGTGTGTGTGTGTGTGGTAAGAGCACGAGCCACGTGCTTAGCATATGTTCAAGTGCACAATATGTTATCGTTAATAGCAGGCCCCATGTCGTACGGTAGATCTCCAGAAATTATTCATCGTGCATAACTTTATGCCCTTTGAACAGCTGCTTCCCGTTTCCCCTCCCCAGCCTGGTAACCACCATTCTACTTTCTCTGCGACTTTGGCTATTTTGGATTCTTCATAAAAATAGAAGGATGCCTTATTTGTCCTATGTCCGCTTCTGTCATTTATCATAATGTCCTCCAATTCCAGTCACACTGGAGCAAATTTTCTTTTTTTTTTTTTAAAGCCTAATAATATTGCGTAAGATACAGCCTATTTGGGTAGAGTTTTGTTAACATCTCGCTGCTTTTTACATATGATCATATCAAGTTGCTTATTCATTGTAGATAACACATTTCAACCTGATGTTGTCCTGTCAGGACAGAGTTGTTGTCTGATGGAAGATTTTGGAACTGTGAACCTAGATCCTCGTCTGAAAAGGAAATCACAAAGACACATGGAGGGTAGACAGCAATGCTCGCCTGGCCAGGAACAGGGAGACCAGGTCTCAGGGAAGAGCATTATCTGATAGCACGCAGCAGACTCTCCTGAATGTGGGCGACCTGAGGAGCGGGAGACCGGGGTCAGGTTTGAGAGCTCCCGCTCCTAGGAAGAACACCAGCTCTGAAGACCTCAGTGAAGACAGGCTGTGAGAGTCAAAGCAGCAGCTTTCTCTCATTCCATAAGCACCGTCTGGCTACTGTTGCCTTGGATCTAGAAACCCTTTTCCTTTATCACCAGGCATGGAGTTCTGACCCCTTCTCTGATCCAGCGTGGCTCCAGAAACCCTTCTCAAGTGCCCACCCCCATGCCCTTACAATCGAGTGATTTCTCCATATGATTGGCTGCCTCCAAGTCTAGGGACTCACTCTCACTGTGCTTCTCAAAGCGTGGTCCAGAGACCAAAAACATCATCATCCGCAGGTTTCTGGTTAAGAAGCAAACTTTTCAGGCCTTCTCAGAACTGCCGAGATCTTCAGGAGATTATGATTCCCTCCAAAGCTCAGAAGTAGCTGCACACAGAGACCGGAGGCCTATTTCATGTCACAGAGCTGAAGTTTGTTTGTGAAGAATATGTTATTTAGTTGTTCCATAGCTGAATTTCCTGTTCCAGCTGGAGCGTGGTGTAAAGGTCCCTTCTCTACAGACTGCACAAAGGAAATTGTGCCCATGGGACTGTGATGACTGTGGCCACAGGAGGGCACCAATAATCAACTAATGGAGCGCATTTAGTTCATTCTGCCTCTCTGTTTCTCTTTTACTCTGCTCCCCCTCCTCTGGAGATAAATTCCTACGGAGGATATTATAGGCACAGTGTGTGTCGATGGCCACTTCTCCTGTAGACACCTTTGTCAGGAGAGCATGTATTCACCCAGCCAGGCCCCAGGCTGAGCGCATGGCAGCACATCCATGAGCTGAGAAGCTGTGCCAAGAGAGATGCAGTGAGCCCAGCTTGATCCTCCAACTTCCCTAGTCTGGCAACATCCCCAGGAGCCAGTGAGCTTTGCCCGTCCCAGAACTCAGAGGGTCTGAGGAGCCAAGTAGAACAAGGAGACACCAACACCTGTCAAACCTCAAGCCCCTCTGACCCTTTCTAAATAATACACACCTTCTCTGTGCAGGTTACCTTCTATCGCCCACAAAGCTGGCTCTCAGCAACCCATCTTTTTCGGCCCTGCCCCTCCTTCTTGTTGGCCCTCACCTTACTGCTGTGTCTGGGGATCACCTCCTAGTTCTACCTCTTGCAGTTGTGTCCTCATTTCAGCGTCTGATTAGGAGGCATCTGAGGAAAGTGTTCTCTCCTCACTGAGGTGCTGAGGGAGCCCTGTGGCCGAGAGTCAGCTACAGAAGACCCCTCCTCGCATTGCTACCCCTCCCAACCCACCCAGCCTAGGCTTCATTCCTCTCTGCTGGACAGGAGACAATTTTAACGGCTTCGGAGGGAAGAGGCAGGGTCACGCGTGGGAAGGAGCAGGGTGTAATAGCAGAGAGGAGGCCCAGCGGAAGGACTTGTCCTGGGGCAGATAATTTGGACCAGTGCCCAGGTAAGCTCTGGTGGGATCCTGAGTGAGGCAGACTGAAAGCCATGGGTGCCCGGTTGCCTGTAGTCCTGCTGTGCGGGCAGTGGAGGTGGGCTCTGCCTTGGGCCATGCCCCTGCTTCTCATAGGTTCCCAGCTCCTAGCGACTCATGGCTGGAATTCCCAAGAGGAAAGGGAGAATGATGACCAAAAAGTCATGGAAAGTTATTTCCCTGCTACTGTGGAGTATGCTTTACACATATTCAACTTGAAGAGCAAGGACAGGAATGCCTACAAGCTGGTGCGCGTTCGGAGTTCCAGGAGGGAGCAGGTAGGTAATCACATCTTCCTGTCCCACTGGTCTGCACTTGTGAGGAGTGAGGGTCAAGGACGGGGCGGGGGGATGGAGGGAGGGGGTCTTAGCGAAAGATTTTGTTCACTACCCGAAGTCCGTAAAATATAGAGAAACCATAACCTGTTCATTTAATCTCAGCTTTTATAAAAGAAATTCTTGGAAATGTAAAAACTTCAGTTGATGTCTACTCACACGTAAGGTGTATTTTCAGTCTTCGTCATTTTTAGGACTTTTTAAATGAAGAATGACTTCAAAATTTGGATGACGAGGGGATCAAGACATCCAGTAAGGCAGAGCCTCACATAGAAGATGTTTGAAAAGATTGGTTGAAAAAAATATTTCAAGGAAGTAAAATAAAAAGAAATAATTTTTTAAAAGAGAGGGAGAGAGAGAGAGAGAGAGAGACAGAGAGACAGAGAGACAGAGAGAGAGAGAGAGAGAGAGAGAGAGAGAGAGAGAGAGAGAGATACAGAGAGAGAGAAGGAGAGAGGGAGAACAAAGCTGAGGGTCATGAGCTGTGAAGTCCTGCTGTGAGGTCTGGGCCTCTGCTCTGACTCCCATGAGCTCCTGTGCTCTCCACCTACATGGATTGATATTATTTTACACTTTTCCTCAGACAATGGTTCTTAATCCTAAAGTGTTCTCCTTGCCTTGGAATCCCTACAGAATGCAACCAGAAATATCATTTTCATCTGAGTTGCAGACATAAACAATGAAAACATTCTCCCAAAGGAGCACGTCCAGCTTCCTATTGTGTGACTCTGTGTGTGTGTGTGTGTGTGTGTGTGTGTGTTGTGGTGGTGGTTTTGGTGGTGGTGGTGGCACAGAGGGCAGAGGATCTCCACCCTGCACTGAGCTCAAACCTCTGTGGACACTAGTGTGCAATGTCCCCATTGGTTCAGGCACCCCAGTGCGGCTGCCTCAGGCTGGACCTTCAGTTGGGTTTTCTATATCTAAAGTCACAGACTGAGTTTGAATGTTGGGAGTAATGAATGCGATGCTGTGGGAGGATACAGCATAGAATGATTAGAACGGAGTAGAGGAGGGTACCGAACATTTCAGAAAACACTGTCTGAATTATGTACGTGTGTGTAAGGGGTGTGTGTTTCATTAGCATTTCGTGGCATTTTTCTGATGTTGGGCAGGTGAAGGCTGTGAGAATGGGGCTGTAGATGAGTTTCCCACTCTGGGGCTGAGATGATCAAAACTCTTGCAGGGCCAACACCCTCAAGGGCCAACAGGTACTTGTCACCTGTCTCTGGGAATGCCGCAGAAGCTAAAAGCATGCTGAAAGGGAAGGTGGGGTCTCACTGTGGCATTTGGAAATCTGAGACTGCAGTGCGTGATATTAATAGTTAATATTGTGTGATCATCCTGTGTCTACCCCGGGGCCTCTGCCAGGCCCACGTGCCTCTTTGCCCAGAGTGTCCCAAGCTGAGCTAGTGCAGGCCCAGAGGCAAACTCCTCAAAGAGAGTAGTGTTTGGACCGGTCCCTGCACCCCATATGTCTACACTAGCAACTATTTAATGGGACCATGAGAGATGTTTCCACTTTAACATCTATACATATCACAGGTAAAGACCATGATGGCATTCTCCATGGAGCTGGAGCTTCGCAGAACCAGGTGTGGGAAATTTGATGAAGACATTGACAACTGCTCCTTTCAAGAAAGCCCAGAGCTGAACAATGTAAGACACGCGTGAGCCTCCTTCAGTTTCCACAGCTGTGGGCCTGCATAGGAATGCAGTGGGGGGGTGGGGCAGAGGACATACCATTCCTGGGGACACAGAGGCGTGAGGGAGCTGCTGTCTCTACTACAGCCACTGCTTGTGCTACGCAATGGAACCCAGTCTGGCAGGCAAGCCCCGGGGGCCACTTGTGGCCCCCTGGCCAATCTGAGATCCTGACTCTGTCCACTCTCCCTATCGAGCTATCTACATTTTGGCCCAAACTGGTGAGAAATTGCTCCTGCCCCTAGGGTCCAGGTCTCCAAGTTCTAACCACAGGATGTCCTCTCCCTGCTCTTTAGCCACCTCTCTTTCCTGCTCTCAGGAGAAGGAACATGTCAGGAGTGGCCAACATCTCTTTTGCCTGAGTGGCCAGTTTTCAGGCTCCCCTGGCACTGACCAAGGAGGGTGGGCTAAGGGTGGCCCCCTGCCCTCTCTCCCAGGCTCTGCCCTGGGCCCTGTTGAGCTGCAGTTTCTGCTCCAGCAGAAAAGGGGATGTGAACTCCTGCTCTGGGATAGACCCACTAAGGGTCAGGGCCCCTCTGAGATGGCTCCCTCTAGGAAGGAGCACCCACTGCTGAACTAGGGACATGGGTCACACTGGGACAGCCTGGGGTTCCCCGAGGGACCACAGCCCTGAGAAGGGCAGAGCGACACAGGAGCCCCTAGGCTCAGGAGAGATCCCCATCAGGAACATCTAGGACTCAGGCTGGGGCTGCTCCTGAAAGCCAGAGCCTGCATGCTCCGGCTTCTCACCCCAGGAATGCGACGTTGGGGTGGATGCTGTCTTTAGAGCTGGAGCCACAAGCTTCCCAAGGCTTCTCCACCCACACTCCATTCCTGTGCTTGTTCCCTTAGACCTTCATCTGCTTCTTTGTCATCCGCACCGAGCCCTGGAGAACAGTGTTTCAGCTCCTGAACGAGACCTGCCTGGAGGGGTTCCACTGAGTAAGATCGCACCCCAGCCTGGTCTCTCTACCCACTTTGGACACCAACAACTCCCCGTATGTGGCCCTTCAGTGGCTAAGCAGGTCCAGGCTCTGTTCTCTTCTTCGCAAATATCTAGGGTCTCATATGCAGACATTGTAGAAGTTTCTCATTGTCCATTTTCTTCATGTAAAGTAGGTCATTAAACATCAGCATTTCAAGAAGCTCTGTGTAGCATGGTTCCATAGTGAAGGGGTTGGGCAGCTGACTGCCCAGCAGGCAGTCTGGTGCCCCAGGGGAACGGGTCTTCTCTCCTCCCTTCTTGTTCCTCCTGAGCTGGCTCCAGGTGACACAAGTGAGATGCCTCTGAGCTGCTGTCTCAGGGCTCATGAGGGGTAACCTATGTCCCCAGAGGCACAATGACCATATTGAGTAGGGATCCCAAAGTGCAGGATGGATACAGACAGGGCCTCGGGTCCCTCAGGACACACGTGGCCTCTGTTCTGGGGAACTTGCTTACACATATTCCCTGGTTCATGACAGCCGGGACAATGTAGGAAAAGATTCTAACTTCCACCCAAAAAAGCAGTTAGGCCGGTGGTGGCAGCGGCGGCGGCAGCAGTGACAGCATTTCCTGGAGTCTTTTAGAAATGTACAGTCTTGGGGCCTATACCTTTGGACATGAAGACCGCATTTTCACAAATCCTCAGGGCACTCATGTACAATTAAAGATGAGAGGCGCTGCTGTACCAGATGCTGTTGAGACTCTGCCCGAACCGCCAAACAGGATTTGGCCAACTTTCCTTGACTTTCGTGGGCCATGCTGTCTCCTTCTCAACGCCCTAATGCGTCTGCCTTGTATCTGAAAAGCACCATAGGCAATGTCAACACAAACAGGGGTGGTCTTCTTCCAATAAGACTTTACTTCTATAGATAGGGAATGGATTTGGTCCTTGGGGTGTAGGCGCCCCCTGCCCTGACACTTACTAGGTCCCCCACCTTGAGCTGGAGGACCCAGTATCAGCACATACACGGCTTCACTGCAAGATCCACATCGACCCCCAGTTCTGCTCAGGGCCTCTCTGTATAGCCGGAGCTCCATTAGCAGCAGGAACCACCCTCAGTAAGAGAGCAAGGGCTGCAGATAGCACTTCCTCCATGGAGAAGGTGGGAGGGGGAAGGGCTGAGCATCCCAGCCCAGGTAGACAATATAGAGGTGAGCGGTTCTCATGTTGCCACATGGTTCTCACACTTCCCAGGAGGACAAAACCTACAGCTACAGTGGTGACCTGTGATAATAGCCAAGTTGGCATTCTCTTCTCTGCCTCCCTTTCCCACCATGCTGTCTGCAATTATCTCCCAAATAGACTACCTGCCCGAGCAGTCTGTTGCAGGGTCTGCCTGGGAGAATCAGAGCAGACATGTGGTCCTAGATATCTGCTTGGACAATCTTTCACAGAGACCTGAGTGGGCTTCCCAGGAACAGGATGGCAGGCAAGGCCCAGGGGAAAGCTGGGCCATGGGCATCCTCGCTGCCGACGGAGCATCACTCGACATGGGCACAGTTGTGCTTTTGTCCCACAACCCTGCTTGCCTGCTCCTAGACTTTTTATTTTACTGGAAGAACTTCCCACCACCCTCTTGTCTGCTGCCACCCTGGTCTTTACTGAGACATGGCTCATTCAGCAGAAGAAAGCTTACAGATTTTCTTTACGCACTATGATCCCCAATGCACGTTTTCCAAGGAGTCTAATCACTCATTTCATTCAGGTGCCATTTGGAGGCAGTTCTTGGAGTGGATCTCCTGTGGAGTCAACCCCATAGGGGGAAGCTTGGCCCTGAACCCTTTGTGAGCTCACCGCACCACCTGGGACTGGGGAAGGGAGCCCATAAAGACAGGCGTCAGGAATGCCTCCCAGCAGGAACTCATTGATTCCTGCCTCACTCAGGTCACACTTGTGGGGGTTGTAAGTGGCTTGCCCCACCCCCACCCCCACTAGGGAATCTACAGGAAGTGAGGATTTGCCTTGGTGCCCACTGTCTTCCCTGTGGGTGAAGGTGAGAACACATTCCAGGTGCTCAGGCTTATGGGTGACAGGGGTAAGATTAAAGGACCAGTTTTGGGGGGGAGACGTCTCCTCTCTGCCCTGACCATCTCTGCCTTGGCACCTATCCTACTTCTAGATCTGTGTTGGGACCCAGGGCTGGGCAGGAGAGTGAGCCTAGGGAGGAGTAAGGAGGGCTTGTCAAGAGCTGTCTGCCTTGGTGAGCAGATCCGGCAGGAAGAGCCAAGATGGCTGGGGCCTTAGGGGCTATGGTCAATGGATGAGGATGGCCATGATGGAAACCCTGTCCAGGCTCACAACCCTTCACGTGTGTACACAACCTCTCTTTCTATTAGAGCACAGAGACCCAGGGAAAGGCCTCGGGACTGAAAATGTACATCTGTAAGCAGAGGGCAGGGAAAGCCAGAAGAAAGAGGCTGGCTACTCCGGTCTGGTAATTAACAGTTTACTAAGGGAAATCTACACATGAGGCACGTGTTGGGCAGCTGCAAGATGAAATGGATCCATGTGCCCTTTAGTTGGCACCAGAGGATTATGTAGAACAAGGTGGGATAGTGACACGTACTGTTAAGTGACCTGTCCCTGGTGCCAGTAAGTGCATTACATGCTTGACTGGGTCAGTACAATCTCCTGTTCCAGAAAATAGCATGGAGAGGAAGCAGGGGAGGGATGCTGGTTTATGTCAAGGCAAGCGTCAATTACAATCAGACAGTCTCTGAGGTTAAGGGAAGCAATCTCCATTTTGGCTCGGGTCTACCTCCACAGGTCAGAGGGAAGTTACATATGTCTTGCAGCAATCTTTCCTCCACATTTACCAGAGCTGCAGGACAAAGGAAGAGAATACAGGTGGGATTCTGAGCCCACAGAAAATGAAGACAGGATCCGAATTTCAGAGTGGCGGCCTGCAGCACAGGCCCCCATTTCTGGCTGAGCATCTCTGCCCTGGGCAGTGGGCGACCTATGCCATTTCCTGGAGTAAGGCCACTGAGATCTTTGGCTCCCTTACAGCAGCTGGCCAACCATGATATTTTCACCTGTGTTCTCCAGGGAGCCACCGGGAACTGGGCAGGTACCCTGGCCTTGGAAACCAGAGGGCCAGCTCAACTCTGCCATGTGTCCAGCCTGTAGCCTTCGCCCCTCCTCGAGCCTTCTACACCTCAGTGTCCCACTCCTCCCATGGGGATAGCATTGTCTATGCCTTCCCCAAAAAGGTTTCCGTTTGGGACTGAAGTCAGAGTTATGGAGTACAAGTGCTGAGTTAACTAGAAATGAGAGTTATTCTGTACTACTTGCTCTTTTCCTTATTTCTGCTCTGAATCCATTTGGAACTTGCATTTTGGTCATTTCTTGGCCACAGCCGTAGGGACAAGAGTTAAGGTGGGACTTGGTGTTGTCACCAAGATGGCAGCAAAGTGTAGATTTCGGGAGTGATGTTCACCACTGTGATAATCAAATGGCCCTGAGTTGTTGCCACGGCAGAAAACACAGAGGACGAGTGCAGGAGCACAGGACCCCTCCTAAGATAGGCTCCAGCCAGAAGGCTCCATGGAGCCCTGGATGCAGACACAGCTCCCAGAACTGAGGGACTCGGTTCCTCCTCTGCCCTGCCTGCCCACCTGGGTCTCCCTGACCCTCTCTCCTCATCATCTGGAACACTTGGTACCCACCTGCACCACACGGTATGCGGTCTCCCTGATGTTCATGCCAAAACCGTGGTTTTTCTGAACCACAGAAATATGGAGTATCCCAATCAGGTTGTCTTACATGTTAAGACAAAGAGTAAATTCCCCTTAACAAGGTGTCACCATCAAATGTAGCTCCCATGAAAAGCCCCTTATGGTGAGCCAATTCTTTCACATGTATCGCTAGTCAAATAGCAACTGAAAGAATGTTCTTATGACAATGGGAATATGGCACATGGTTGGATCAAGTGCTGAAAGCATTTATAGCAATGCGGTTGCAGGTTATGTGATGGTAAGATAAATAATTTACCAAGGAGCTCTAATACCCATGCCCCTGCATCCAAACAACATATGAAGCTGGAACAGACAACAGAATAATTAGGGCTGTTACAGGACGAACCGGCAATTCCACAATCACGTTGGGGTAGTGTAACACATCTCTCGGGGCTGAAAGATTTGAAAGAATATAACAATATATTGTTGAATACTATAAAAGGAGATCTGAGGAATGGAGACATGTGTTTGTGTGTGAGTACCACAGTAATGCATGGAAAAACTCCCATTACTTAATAAGGTGAATTATTTTCCAATTTATTACAAATATAATGCATACCAATAAAAATTCCAAAGAATTTTTTCATGCACTTAGACATATTCTAAAATTCTATAAGTAGAGATCGAGAAATATGTAAGTTATTTCTTATAAAGAACATTCATAGGAGACTTCCATGGTTACATGTCAAAAACATTTTCTTAACTAGATGGACGGAATGAAATAGCCCAAACAGAATCAGGTCAAGCGGATTTAAGAAGTGTTGTACGGTTAAGTGTAGGTAAAGTGACGGCGATTATATATGTACATTTCAGGTATTGTTTAAATTTTAAAGTTTTATTTTAGAAAAGGAAAGCAAGGAAGCCAATGGAATGTTGCTGTGACGAGGAAATAGTCCCAAGGGAAGTCGTGAAATAAACGTTTTTGAAGGATGTGGTTAGAGAAATGAAGTTTGGAAACATTCGTCATATCTTTTATCAAAGCTTCAAGATATCATTACTGACAGAAGGTATTCAGCTGCGCGTGCCCATTTTTGCTGGGTAGGTCCTCACTGGCAGTACTGATCAGGTGAAACTTAAACTGTGCCATCAGAGGAAAGAAGGAAGAGAAATTCTTCAGAACTTTTTGGAAATCCACAAGAAAATGTAAAACAATTTCCTTTTCTTTGCTCGGTGAGAGAGCGAGAGTGCTCAGAGAAGCACCGAGCCACGGTGCATTGCATTCTACTGCCCGAGCCCTGGGAACTCCTGAGCTGGGCCTGCCTTTGTGCCATCTCCAAGCTTCCAGTCATGAGCTTCTTAGGTCACCACGTGCCCCCATGTTGTGCCACTGGACTTTCCTCCCAAAAGCCCTGAGGAGCTGGCTGGGGGCACAGGCCTTAGCACCTAAGTCAGCATGTACCGCCCATAGTAGCAAAATTCACCCCAAGGAGGACACGGGACCAGGTCTTCACATCTGAAATGGGTCTTGGAGACAGGCATTGTACGTGACAGACCTCTGGATAAAAGGGAGGGGAATTCTGGCTGCAGGGGTAGCTCACCTCCCATCCTCCTCTCCCCAAAGTTTCTAAACCAGGAAAAGGCATAGGTTGGGGACTGGCAGGCTCGGTGGGCTGCACTTATGACCCCTGAACCAGGAAACAGGCATGAAAATCATCAAGGACACAAGAAGAAGCCAAACCACTCCCAGAACACTGCAGAATAAGGACGGTGAGTGTCGGGAGCCATTAAGAGACACCGAAGAAGTCACGCAGCTGATAGCCATGAAGCAGCAGCTGCTGCTGCTGAGACTGCTTGGAGCCATAAAGCAATTTCTGAGACTGTGTTATCAATGGTGAAAGGAAGCAAATGGTTAAGTTAAACATCACTGACCCTGGAGGGGAGGTTTGCCTCCTAAAGAAATCCTTTTAAGATAAGGGGATGTTTTACAACCCAGATAACAAGGATGTTATATGATCTTGTGTGAATGTCAGCATTCGAATGATATACCTTGTGCTTTGCTATTGTATCCAAAAACTTATATAAAGGCTGTGCTAAATAAAGATGGGGCTGCAGCAGCGACTGTATGCCCTCCCGAAGCGCTTTCCTATCTTCTTCTTTTTTCTTAGGCTTCACCCCCCTCTTTCAGGTACTGATCGACTTTAGCTGGCTGGCTCTGGCAGGTGAGAGAGACCAAGAGGAACCATGGCCTGCGGAGGAGGCTGCCGGCCTGCCCAGGGGCACTAAGGCTGCTTGGGCCTGTAAACACCTCTGGGCTACTCAACGCCTGGGGCCGAGAGATCTGAGTGAAGACCACTGTGCAGGATTCCCATCAGAGCTGTGCTCTCTGCCTCCTAAGGACTTGCCAACCGAGATTCTTAGGGGGGCTGGCTCTGCCACATTCCCTGAGCCCCCTGTTTCCTATGCAGGTCCCTCCTCAACTCAGATTTCAGACCACATACACAATGTCTGGCGACATACTAAGGGCATATTACTCTATACAAAGAGAGAGGTAGGCACGGACATCACCCACATATTAATCACAACCTACAACCTCACTCCTGGTCCATGAGGAATTCCATATTTAATTTAATTTCTGTCAGGGAGGCATGATACCAATCACCCTTAATGTTGCTGCTTTCCTTTTCGCACACTATAATTAGCATCCACTCCCACCACTCTCTGCCATCCCCTCCCCCCCCCCCCACACACACACACACGCCCTGTCCTTTTGAGTTCACCAAGCACTCAGTCTGGGCTTTAGGCAGGAGCACTAACCAGCCCACAGGGCTGGGACCTGTTAGGCAGCCCGCAGTCCTATCTCAGGAAATGCAGCCCCTGCGAGCACTTGATCCCATGGAAGGGTAAGTTCTAGCAGAGGACAGGGGTCACTTCCAAAGTCTCCTGGAGCTTTGCTCTTCTTTTTCACCATTTACTTTTTTTGTTTTCTGTGTATCTTCTCATCTTTCCCCTCTCTGTATTTCTTCTTCAATCTTATCCATTTCGCTTTCTGTCTCTCCAACTATTTCCTTTCCCCATTTTCTTCCTTTTTCTCTTCTCAGTTCTCATGTTGAATTCTCCCTTCATAGACTTTAACGGGCATTAAAAACGTAGTGTAAAATATTTATTTTACTACCTTCATGCATTTCTTTTTATACATGCAGCATAGTGATCTGTCCACAAAGTCTTTGATACTCTTCCTTTCAAGAGGTGAAGCCTAGTTTATTTTACCGTTTGTGCAGTCTGGGCTCAATGACTTGCTTCTCACTAATAAGAAGAGTGTAAATAACAGTATACAACTCCAGAGACTGGTTCACAGAAGGCCCTGTGGCTTCCTGCTTCCCTCTGGCCCCTGCTCTCTCTTGGAGAACTTGCTTTGGTTAGCTAGCTGCTGTGTGGAGCAGACCTACAGGGAAACCCACATGTGTTTCAAAACAACGGTGAGGAACTGAGGCCTCCAGCCAAGAGCCATGAAAGTGAGCATCTTAGAAGTGGATCTTCCAGCCCAGTCCAGCCATTGGGTCACTGTAGCCCCAGCTGACATCTTGGCCACAGCTTCGTAAGAGACCCTGGGCAGGATGTACCCAGCAAAGGCACACCTGAATTTCCAACCCACAGACAAAAGATATATGTTCTATTTCTAAATTATCCTCAATTATTCTAAATTATATAATCTAGATACATTAATAGATATAAATATTCATCTGTTATTTATTTTTGTGTAACAAATTATCCCACAGTGTATGTGTGTGTACACGCACGTGCGCGCGCGTGCACACACACACACACAGAGACATAAATGAAACTTTGTAAATTAAAAATGTGCTCAAAACTTGAATTGCTTAACATAAAGAGGTTTGGACTTAATTGTATGCAGATATGGTTGAAACTGAGATCCAAAACTACCTCTTCCCACAAGTTATGAGAGCTGCTTCTTCAGAGCCCACCGCAATCGGCATTTTCCCCCTGGGTGTTCCCTCAGTAGCCTGATGTCCTTGGGCATCCTTCACCTCAGTCTCAGCCAGAATGCTGAGATAAGATCTAGGGACTCTCATTCTCCCATCCTATTTCAGCTACAGAGAGGATCTCCTCTGTTTAGAAGAAGAATCGAAATATCGGTTTGCTCTTTTCTTGTTTCTTGAACAGCAATGGTTAAATTCTTTGTGCACAAAGGAAAAAAGTGATTAAAAATGGCAATTTTTATCAACCATTTTATAATATAATAGACCATAAGTCTAGTGGGGAGAGGGCAAGAAAGACAGGAACACATGTCCTATGCCTCCATCTTTGTCAGGCACAGGCCAACCTTGATTGCACTGAGTTTTTGAAATTCAGGTACTATCTGAGCTACCCACAGCCTTATAGCTGTCATCCCCACGACACAGACACACACACTTCACCTAAGTCTAGAGACAACCACTTGAGACCAAAGTTACATTGCTACCCTGGAGTAGCATGTGTTTCTTTCTCAGTAATGACGTGATGGACAGGATCACTTCTGTGCCCTTGATCCTTTTTGTCACAATCTAGTATCCTACAAAGGTGTTCTAGAATCAGATATTTACCAAAATTAACCAATTTTGTAATTAATTTTTAATCAGTTTCCCAGAAACTGATGACATGAGAACGGACATTCCAATGGATATGTGATAGGAAAGGTGAAACACGGAACTGTGAAAGCAGTGAGGCTGAAAATGACCACAGCCCAACACTTGATAGAAACGGCCTGAAATTTGGCAGGAAGGCTCAGGCAAGCTTAGAACTGAGGGAAAATAAATGAGGAAGCCAGCCAACGAAGAAGGCTGACACCCACTGCCTGGGAGGTAGCTCTTGGTGGGCATAGACAATGCCTGAAAGCAGTAATCTGAATTAAATACTGTTAGACATGGTACATATCCTGGGAAAGAGTCAGAGCTCATGCTTCCCGCAGTGTGAGATTCCCCAGACCCTGGTCATCTGCGTGGGCAGCACAGTGGCTCCGAAGCCCTGTGTCCATAGGGCCAGTGGGAACGGACTTTGCTTCCCACACGGGGAGGCTGGGAACTCCCCCACAGCTCCTTCAAGACCAACCATTGGGCCTACACAGCAATAACACCCAGAACCGTGGACACCCTATGAGGGCAGATCTGGTCCAGACATGAACCCCCAATATCATAAAGCAGTAAAGTCTCCCTTCCTTTCCCTGAAACCACCCACAAGCCAAGACTTGTTGGCAAGCATTCCCAGGAATGAATTCCCAGGCCTGCAGCTGAGGATCAAGTGGGGACGCAGAAGAAAAGTAAATGATCCAATCAAAAAATGAGCAGAGGACCTGTAAAGACATTTCTCCCTAGAGGTCATACAAATGGCCAAGAAATATATGAAGAGATGCTCATCATCACTAGGTATTATGGAAAGGTAAATCAAAATCACATGAGATACCATCTCACACCTGTTAGAATAGCTATAGTCAACAGGCCAAGTTAATAACAAATGTTGGAGAGGATGCGGAGAAAAAGGACCCCTCCTACACTTCTGCTGGGACTGCAAATTGGTACAGCCACTATGGAAAACAGTATTAAGGTTCCTCAGAAAACTAGGAATTCATCTACCACATGATCGAGAAATCCCACTATTGGGTATTTACCCCAATGTCTTGAAAACCCATAATCGAAAAGATCTTTGCACACCGATGTTGATAGCAGCATTATTTACACTGGCCAGGACATGGAAGCCACCAAAGTGTCTTATGATAGGTGATTGGCTCAAGAAGCTGTGGTACATACATACGATGGCATATTACTCAGCCATAAGAAGAGATAAAATACTGCCATTTGCGACTACATGGATGGACCTGGACATAATCATGCCAAGAAAAATAAGCCAGACAGAAAAAGTTGAAAATCTCATATTAGTTATATGTTTGATATAAACCTAAAAGCAACAAATGAGCAGGACAAACAAACAAATACTCATGGACATGGACTATAGGCTAGTGGTTACCAGAGGATTATAGACTTGTGGTTACTCTTGGGGTGGGAGAGAATGGGGGTAGCGGATAAAGTAGAAGGGGTCAAATATAGTGTTTTAGGGGATAAAATTTATGGTAGCTGAAGGAAATTGGACTTTATTTGGTAAAAACACAATAGAATATACAGATATGAAATGATAATGTACACCTGAAAATCATACAATTGTATTAACCAATGTTCCTCCAATAAACTTAATTTAAAGAAATTAAAAAAAATTAAAGCACAGACAACTTTATTTTGGAGAGGGGACTATACTATAGTAATATGCACATCTAATACATTCCTATAGATCAGCTTAGCTCGCGGAAGTTAAGAGAACAATGAAATAAGTAAGAAAAATAAAATATTTTCTTTTCCCTTTAATTATTTCTTCTCTGTTATTTCTTTATGTGGATATGAGTGTATGACCTATATTGTTTCCTTCTTTCTGAAACAAGTGGTTAAGGCGCATTATGGTTCCAGAAGCACTACTTTATATGACTGAGGCATAACACTCCATCACAGAGACTGTGAATCAATTTCTTCATTGTGGTAGAGAAAAGTGGGCCTGGTCCTTTAATTGCTGCTATAGTAGCCATGTGGACAGAGTCTGGGGCAGTGACGAGGGGTGGCTGTAGGTCCTCAGAGTCTTCTACTGAAGAGCCCTGCACTTACTTGGGTTTCAGGTAGGAACAGGGAGCACAGTATTTGAGGTTGTTTATTTAGAAAGATTACAAAATTTTAGAAAACCTGCAAAAATATATGGTCAGTTTTACACGTAAACTTTTGTTGTCTTTGGACCCCAGTTATGCAAATAAACAGGAATTTGGGTGTTGTTTGTGAGGGTATTTGGTAGATCTTACTAAAGTCCATAATCAGTTCACTTTAAGGAAGGGAGATTATCCTAGATAATCTGAGTGGCATGATTCAATTGGTCCAAAGGACTGAAGAGCAGAATTGAGCCTCTCTGAGGAAGAAGAAATTCTGTCTGTGGACAGCAGCTCCAGCCTATGCCCCAGAGTTCAAGCCTGGCCTTCCTGAGGACATCCCCTTTTATGCCTTTCCAGCCACCAATGCCTTGCCATAAATCTTTTAATATACATCTGGTTCTGTTTCTCTGGTTGAACCCTGACTGATACCTATATACCAATTGTCAGTATTGGCTTTGAGTCAGGATTGTTAGCCTCAGGAAGTTCCTCTCTGGGATTTCCCCCTGGTCCCTTACTCAGCCCTCTCCTTGTTTTGATTCAGAGAGGAGTGTGAGACCCCAGCATGAGAAACAGGCCAAGGAGGAGGGCTGCCTCCTCACCTCTAGGATAAGGCACCAGAGTCTTCCCCTTATACTTTGTTCTGCTTTGACTAATCATAATATCATCATATCACCTGCACTACAAATACCACATCTCCAGGCATCCTCCCACTCCCTCAGGAAACAAAAGCCTATAATTCAGACCGCTTAGGGCAAACTGCTCTGAGTTCACTCACATTTTTCTCTTAAGTGTGTATTTTTGCTTTAATAAAACTTGCACTTTCCTGCTTGCTGCTTGTCGTGTCCTTGAATTTTTTTTGTGGCATAAAACAAGAACCTGGTCATCAAAGCTCTGGGTGTGTGTGGGGGTGCCTCTTTGGATTCCTTGCCCCTTTAAACTCTCTGGCATCAGCTTTATATATATATGTATTATTCACATTGTGTGTGTGTGTGCGTGTGTGTGTGTGTGTGTGTGTGTGTGTGTGTGTATTATAATTAAGAGTTCGAGGTTGCCCATACTGGCAAATGCTCTTAGTTCAAAAAGAACTTTAGGGTACCACTTAACTTTCAGAGATTTTGTTTTTTCTTTAATTTTGTACTTTAATTTTTTATTGTCTTGCCAGAAACTTGGTGTTTTTAAAAAGTTAAATTTTTTTTTTTTGTCAGCAGTTTTGGTTGTTTCTAGTGGGAGGTTGGTCTGACCCCTGTTGGGCCTTGTTCCTAGAAATGGAAGTCCTTCCTAGGCTTGGCCGAACTGCACACTCAGAAAAAAACAGCATGACCTGCTCTAAGCAAGTTCTATGGAAAAGCAAGCATGTGTGTCATGTGTGTTTCAAGTCTTCCACATTTCAGGAAGAGAATAATTATAAGTTCCCCTTACATAGATTACAAAAATTTAATTGCATAGGACTTTTCAAGAGCATGTCTGAAATTTTCTAAGAAATGGTTTTAAAAATTAATTTTCTAACCACTACTAAATCATTTTAAAATTCGAAACTTTTTTCAGAAATTATTTTTCCAGCAAATTCAACTACCTCAAATCCAAGAATAAGTAGAGAATGACTCTACATAATCTAATTAGAAGACCACATTTTTTAAATGTAATTTATTTATCAGAAAGTTCTTCGGGCCTAACTCAAAGTTGATTAACTCTTACACACAATTCAAAGAAATTTCACTCTCTGGTTTTTTAGTTCATAAATCCTTAGAAACAATAACTTGAAAAAAGCCATACATTTTGAAAGTTGAGCTCATCATAAAGTCAGGAGTGCCATCTGAAATATCAAATTATTTATACATACATATTTAGTTATAAATACTTGCTGACCTTTTTGCGAGAAGTTGTAGATATTATAGCCCTTTACACCTAAACATTCTGCCTAAGAAGGAAGTACCTCTAAGAAGACTTTTCTTTTATATGTAATCACAAAATAATAATCAAATTCAGATGATTTAACATTGATACTCTATTTAATATTCAATCCTTTTTCAAATTCTTCCAATTGTTTCTAAAATGTCTATTACACATTTTCTCCTCTAGTCCAGAATCTAATCTAGGATCACACTTTGCATTTAGCTACCAACTCTCTTTAATCTCCTTTAATCTGGAACAACTGTTTTGCCATCATTTATCTTCCATTTCATTAACATTTTTTAGGAGTACAGAACAGTTTTTTAATAATATTTTTGGCAGAAGCACCACATGGATACCCCTCAGGTCATCATTTCAGGAGGCACGCAATGCAGGTTTGTCCCATCCCTGGTGACATTAACTTAACATTTGTTTTAGATAATGTGTAATAGGTTTCTCTATGTATCTTGCTCCCTTTGTAATTAATAAACTTTCTATGGGGAGATGGGAGGTACTTTCAGACACTATAAATATCCTGTTCTCCAGTGGTTTTAGCATCTATTGGTCATTTTTGTCTGAAACTATTATTATTATTATTATTATTATTATTATTATTATTATTGTGTTTGCCTTTCTTTCTAAAATACAGCTCTCAGCATAAGCTTCTGCTGCAGTGGGCTGTAGGGCTGGGCTTTGCCTTCTGGGTTGGTGCCAATCCCAGAATACTGGGCCACAAAAGAGGTGATGATGTACCCAAGTCAGTGAAGATATTCCATGTACTCCCTTTCTTCTTGGCAATATGGGAGGCTCTCGAATAAGTTTTGTTAGGAAGTCCCTTTTCTAGATCTGAGGGACCCTTGGCAAATAATCCTATTTATAATGGTAACTTTTCGCTTTAACCATCAGACAGTCTATAGACCTTAAATATGACGGCTGGAGTCTGTGAGACAATCGTTTAAATTTTGAAGATAGTGCTTTACCTGAAACTACAGTAGAGTTGACTTGAAGTGCATTTTTAAGAGGGACTGGTGGTTGGTTGTGCATGGACAGCCCAGCCGTGAAGAGGAGTCAGGAATGGTCCCAGGATGCCCTTAAAGGAGAAGACCTGATGGCTGACTCCTAGACAGCCCGAGGAACCCACACACCACTTGGGCCCAGCCAGGTTTTACCTGTGGCTGTCCACTTTTGGACCACACCTGAGGGCCACTCCTTCTGGAGCACTAGGGTAAAAGAGGACCTGCTCTTAGAGACCAACCTTAGGCTGTTCCTCCTTCTCTCCTTCCCTTCTCACCCCAAACTCATCTTTTGCCATCTGTGATTTTTGTGCACTGCAAGAGTGGGCAGAATTGACCTCTTATACCACTCTGTGGGGCGGAAACTCCCTCCTTTTGTGCCCTCTAGGGTTCATGACAGGGAGAGGTGGCACACAGACTGCCTGAGGTTGACATCCCTGAGAGTTGTGTCTCTGACAGCTCACTCATGGTCCGGTCACATAGCAGCATCTTCTGCGGTCTTATTTGAGATCAGGAGCCACCTAAAGTTTCTAGTTAACTGCTTGGTTATGGGATCCAGGCATCCACAGTTTTCAATCTCCTGTGAATATCAAATATAGTCCTGACTCACACATCCATGCTCCACAGAGCACATGGCCTTGGGGAAACTGGGACCAGCCTCTGTGGGATTCCAACTCCAAGGTAAATAATGTCTGAGATTGTTGCTCATCTCTGTTGAGAAAGCCAAATGTTCAGCAAATATAATTTGTAACTTATGAATCAGAAATCCTCATTCCTACCCTTCTGTCAGCTGACAAGATTTTTGTGGCTGGGTAAGTGTCCAAGGGCTGTGTGGAGATGTGAGGTCAAGGGAACTGCAGCAGAAAGTGTCATCCAATGAATATGGGGGTTTCTTCTTAAAATTGCCATCACAGTGTTTAGTAAATTTAATTACCTCTTATCAAGAGGCTGTGAGAATTGATGGGAAGAAAGTAATGCTGCAGGACAAGGAAGTGGGGTGACTTTGAAGGGGCGAGGGTGAGAATAGAAGGGAGAAGGCAGGGAAATGAATGCTTTTAAGGTAACCTCTACTCCCAAATGCATACCAGAATCTTTTGTACGTCCTTCCTCAGTTAATTTTTAGACAATGCTGGGAGACATGATTCCTGTTTTGTGCATATCAAAGTGGATGTTGTAAAAGGTCAGTACATCGCTTATACTCATTCAGTCAGAAAGAGGATACAAGTCAAATCTGTTCCCTTTCTGTGGAAATGGGAAGTGAGCTGGGTGAGAAAATGATGGGATCTAGAAAGTGATGGATGAGGCTGAACAGGGAATAGAAAAGGGAGTGACTGGTGTCAAGCTTGGGGACTCATGAGCACACCCGGTCAGGCTGGGAGCTTGAAGGGGAGTGCCAGTGTTTGCTCTGCTAACCTGGACAGAGGTGCCATGACAACCATCTGGTTTATCACTTTTGATAAGCACCTAGATAGTCTTGTAGTTGTTTATGTTACCTTTGGCTTACACTTGCTTCTCAGTAACGTTCAGTAATTTCAGTACCAAAGATCCACAGAAGAGCTAAATTAGAAAACACACTCAAGGTTTTTCATCTCGATACTTCAAGAAGAAAACAATGAGTGCAGATAATACAATTTTTAATGATCCGATCATTGATGAGTATGGAGACTCTGATCTGAGGGAGTTTATTAAAACACAGCAAGTAATTTATGGGAGAAAAGGCACTTCACTCAATTTTTGGAATCCTTTGGGGATTCTAAAGCTTATTTCTTATGCAGTCTGAATTTTTCACATTTAGCTTTGCCTTTGTCATTAACTTGTCTGGATAAATTCAAGCTTTGTTCCTTCCAGAATTTGCATATCTCTTCATGAGACAGAAGAGAGTCGAGTAAAAGATTGTATTATCAGTTAACTCTCTTGTACTTAGGACTGAGTGGTGGAAATCTTGGGTTTACTGGCATTGCTACTTGACTTGACTGGACGGAGAAGGAGCAGCATCTGTAACAGGTTGAACGAGGCCTTCCCTGCATTGGAATATGGTGCTTGGTCTAAAATTTAGTCTGAAATTGACTAAATATACAATCTCTTTGTAATATGGTATCTGGAGTCAGGCTGCTCCTCGGCTTCATGCTGAATGTTCATTAAATGCATATACTCAGCAGATGGCTCTGACCACTCTCTGTAGGAGGTCCAGAGACGTTAGTGTGAGACAGGGTCTTCCACTGAGGAACGGGGATTTTTTTAGCTTCTTCACTTCCTGCCCCATGCACAGAGGGACTGCTTCCCACATCCTCTTTCATTTCCTTCCCGAAGAATTGTAATGAAAGACAAAACCTCTCTCAGTATGCAAGAGGAAGTCCAGACCTTCTCTTTTCCCCTCTCACTTCCTATTCCTGAGCTGAGAGCACACTGTGAAGGATTGACCTGTGGTGAACTGGCCTTTCTCTCTGTGTTTACAAAGTGGACCAGGAAGTCCATATGAATTTGGAAAGAGAAGCAGCATGGAGACTGCATCTTGAAATTTACCAGGAAGATCTGCCCTAGAATTTCCTGGGAGTTTTCCCAGAAATGAGGCTGTCATTTCATTTTCCTTTGGGCCATTCATCCCTGTGAAAGCCTCCCTTGAGAGGGTCTGAGAGGAAAGGAGGGGAAAATACTGTGATTCAAGGGAAAACCTTTTTTGAGTCTCTAATACTCGCAATCTCACTGGGAGTTATGGGGCTTGATTGCCACAGGCTGACAGATGATAAGATGTTATAACTCAGAGGCTGGCCACAGCACAGGGGCATAGGACTAAGACAGGAAACCCAGTGAGAAACAATCTTTGAACTGAGTCTATTCCTGCTAAAATTCTGGTGACACGGTGAGCAGAGCAGGTGAACAACACTCCAGAGAGGACAGTGGTACCCATGAAGCTTATCCCTATCTGAGACAGCTGTCCACCGGGGTTTCTGCAACTGAATGTGTGCATGAACTGCCTGTGAAACTTGTAGTTCTGGGGCTGACCTTAGATTCTGCATTTCTCATGCTCTCCCAGGTCATGTTGATGCTGCCAGATTGTGGTCCGCTGGGTGGCATGGCTGTAGATGAAGACACAGGGCATGGGCAGCAGTATAGTCTTCATGGTATTGAGTTAATCCTTGGCCTCAGGCTGGGAGGGTTGGTACACTTCGTATTGAATGATTGATGGACTAGTGTCCTTGTTTAGCTAACCTGGCACTTAGAGGTAAACCTAAATAGGACTATATGGCTAGAGGCAAGGGCCAATGAGTCAAATATGCAGTGACTAGCATTTAGCTTGTGCCCTTAACACACAGGAGTGAAACCTGTTTAAGTACCACACAGTGCAAGACGTATCCATACATTTCACATACCCTCATAAAAGTTGTGACTTTAAATTAGTCGTTACTAGAGACTCTGAAGGCTACAGTTGCTTTAAATCTAGCAATCCTAGTTCTCTCTCAGAAATGCACTGAGGAAGAAAACACTTTCAGAGTAGCCCAGTGACTTTTTGTTACTTATGCAACTGAAGTAATCTTAATTATTTAGAATTTTAGTCAAATCTAATATTTATTTTAATTTTCTGTACTGGACATTTGCAGCTTTAATGTTTAAATTTTGAGACTGTCTAGCATCTGAGACAGCTTCCTCTTCGGAGTACTCCCTTGTGTCATTGTGGAGGAAGTCAGAGCTCCATTCCCTACTCTGCAAGCTGAGAAAGCCAGACACTTCCTCCTGCCACCTGGAACACAGATGCCAATCAGATGCTCTGATTCTGGGTTGTAAATTTAGAAGAGGTGTACAAGGAGAAAAGGACAGATTAATAAGAAGTGGAGTGATGCAATGTCCATGTCTGTATGGTAGAGTTGGTGAGGCCAGCATGCTGCCCATCATACCACAGTGTTAATGGCATGGTCCACTGCCTAGGGGTGACAGGAGATATAGTCCAAACTAGGCACTTTCTGAGACATGACTTTAGCCATTTTCCAGCTGCCTGACTTCCCTCAGTCTGTGCTCATTTTCTGAGCCTGGTTATCCAGGTGACCCCAAGATTGTTAACTACCTTATTTTCTTTAAGCTTTTTATTCTTAAGTCAATTAGATTTGGTTTTAGTAGCTTTTTGTGCACTGTGCTTCTATAGTTAAAGACTCTCGTTGTAGGTATAAAAGACAATGCTGATTAATTTCCTCACTTTTCTCATCATTGACTGTTGATTTAGGACCTTCTGGGATTTCCAATAATTTTCAGAAGAACGACATTACAGTCATTGTCTCTCTCTCTCTCTCTCTCTCTCTCTCTCTCTTCATCCCTCCCTTCCTCCCTCTGTATACCTATCTGACACATAATATCTTATTTTATTCCTTGCATTATAATATTTTATTACTATTTATTCTAATGTATAAGTTTGTCTTAGAGTTGGCTAATGGGAGCCACTTTAAGCTGCTTCTTGTGTCTTGTGTCCCCATAATTCTTTGAACCCATTCTTACTTTCTGATATAATGAGAAATATTAGGTTCCTATTTCACATTCCCTGGTTGTAATTCATGGTGAACAACATGTAGAAACCAATACCTGGGTGCTAAGTGTGCTCATTAAAACTGGGATGCTATCACATCTAAGACAGTGGTTCTCAAACTGGGTCACTATTGCCTCTCAGGAGATTATTATTATTATTTTTTGGTGTGGACACATTTTTAGTTGTCACAAGTTGAAAGGGGGATGCTACTGGCATCTAGGGGTCAGCGATGCAGTTGATCATTCTGTAATGCATAGGATGGCCTCCACAATGAAAAACTCTTATGCCCAAAGTGTCAATAGAGCAGAGATTGAGAAACCTTGTTCTAGGCCCTCAGTGGACAGAACTAGGAAATACACACCAAAAACATACATATAGATATCTATTTTTATATTATCTATCTATATATTAAAAATCATGAGTTTATATGATACCAATTTCCACACAGTAAGACTCATTCTAATCCTTTCTTTCTATAGCTGTGACTCCTTCTTTTTGACAGCCATAAACTTGGATCCCATTACCATCAATATACTTTCTCAATACTAGAATTTACAGAGTGAAACTTTAGTCTGTCAGTGTTTTACAATTTATTTTCACATGACACTATTCCTGAAGGTTGCTGATAAGTGTTAGTCATTACTCTACTCCCCCTACAAAAAGGGTTTGAGGATTAAATTCACCTATGAAAGTTTCAAGAGAATTAACCAGATTCTTTACTATATATATTTTCAGTGTTTTAATGAGTATTCTAATATGCATTGGTATCTCTTTTGTGTGCAGAATATTGTCAATGTATTGGTTCAAGAAACTTTAAAAAATTTAATTAGGAGCATATGTTAACTCATAAAGCCACATTTGTGTTGCATGCAATTGTTTACGAAATGTTGTTTTAGTTCTTTCTCATTCTGCAAGGAATTCTTGTAGATTTTGCAATGAACATAAAGTGTTTTGCACTTTTGAGGAAATCTAATGTTGACAAATATCTATAGAACATGTTTCCTCTGAATACACACTTGAAAGATTGTGTGTGTGTGTGTGTGTGTGTGTGTGTGTGTGTGTGTGTAAAAAGGCCAGGCCCCAATCCTTCCACAGAGTTTAAGAATTGCTAGTTACTGATTTTCCAATGAGCATGGCTGACCCTCATTCAGAGGCTTCTGCATTCCCCTTGAACATCTCATTGCCTTTTCTCAGATCTCTGGATAAGCACTATAGTTTTTGTGGTTACCAGCTGCTTAGCAGCATGGTGACGTTTCATTTGGATAGCATCATATCAAAGATACACTTACTATGCCTCAGGTACTTCCTAACAATAGGCACGTCCTACCACAAGGCGTCTTCTTTAACCAAGACCCAGGCCAAGAAGGGAGAAATGTGGCGCCTTTGTTCTGACACCAGCACATTGTCTGCTTGCTGGCTGCTGAAGTCCCAGTCTTCCCCACCCCTCTGCCCGCCACAGGGTTTAGCAGGCATATATTTGAATGAATGGCCTTCCCAAAACTCTTTATAAAGTGTATTTTTCTACTTTTGCAAGTGATGAAACTGCAACAAACAGTGTTAGGGAAGAATTTGACTATAGGCCAATCAGACCCCACAGCATGATTTTATCACTGCTAAACTCCGCCTGGGATCTTTGAACTCTTCAGTGAAGTAACCTTTAAGGGAGGAAAATAACTCCATACATTCAGTCAGTGAAAAAAGCTTAAGGTGTGCTCAGTGTATATCAGGGATTATTTTATCAATGTCAAAAGGACATCTATCTATTTGGGGAATTGTGAAGAGAAAATTTTGATGTGTGTGAGGTCCTTTGTAATCTGCTTGACACACAAAGCACTCAAGAGAGGGTGACAAGTGTTGACAGTAAATGTTCTTCTGGCTGGTCCCAGGACCCTGCCTCTGAGACACACTATGCTATGAGCTACTCTCTCTAGGGCCATTGTTTTTCATCCCTCCCCAATTGTATTTTGATATTTCTCCTTAAGCCTTTGTTATTTTCCAAAAAGCTCTTGTATGGATTGCTAGGGACTGGCAGGATTGGGTAAAAGAGATTGGGTTTGATGGACGAACAGACATCTGTTCATGCCAGACCTTACATAACCTCATAAGGAGTTCATATTTTTTCAAAATATAATGAGAAACCTTTGAAAGGTTTTATTAAGAACGTGATGACTTACATATTACTAAAAGATGAGCATGGCCAGGGTGAAGGGAATGAGTTTCAAGTCATCAAAAATGGAAGCATGTGAAACGGTAAGAAAGATATTGCCGTGGTTGAGGGATGAGAAGATGGCGACTTGGGCTTCTGTAGTATCAGGGATATGGTGCACATGAAAGACTCAAGATGCATGTGAGAAGTCAACTTGCTAGGGCTTGAGTGTGTGTTCAGAGGAGGAGAAAAGAACAAAAACTGCAGCCCGGGCTGGAGCAAATGAAGGTGAGAGGTACTGGAGAAGAAGTGAGAATGAGCGGACCATCAGGACTCTAGCCTGGGGGAGTAATAGGGGGATGTTCTCATGGAGAAATCATGGATAGAGTCATGGGCGTAGGTCTGTGGATCTGAGATGACAGCCTGTGGATTCTAGCCTAAAGGGGTAGTTTTCATTAGTTAAATTGAAGACCAGGACACCCCTGCATTTTGGGAAGTATCAAAATGTCGTTCTATTATAGTGATAGATTTTTTTCTTTGATAGTCTTACTTGAAGATACAAGCATTAGCAATAGTTCATTTAAATAAACACCAGTTATAAGAATGTACATTCTGTTACTCATGGCCTGGATGCTATCTGAGGAGGACCATGGGATTGTGTCAGAATTGGCAGGATGGTGAGCCTTTAGAACTCTGAGAGATGAAGGAGAGGCTCACAAGATGAGGGAAGCCCTCACCCACAATCGAGAAGCAGTCAATATGCTGAGATATTAAATATAAGATGAAGACACTTAAGAAGAGAATTCTTGAAGCTTGAACTTCAACTGCAACAATAGGGACCATTCCAGGACATGCAGCCTTCCTGCTCTGTAAGTTTTGATGAATTTATGAGTTTGCAGAGACTCTCTCTTATTAGGCTTGTGTCTGCATCCTCGCCTTGATAACCAGAGGGGAGTATTCACCCACTAATCATTAGACTTCTCCTCTAGTTTCTTATTCCAGCCTCACATGTGTGCTGCATATTCTCCAGGTCTCCCCTAGGGTAACTTGAGGTCTAACTTGAGGGAAGGAGCTCTGAAAAATAAACACTCCCTGAGTGCTGTCACACGCTCTAGAGAACCCATCTCCTGGCTCTGTGCTCACTGCTCTGGGCTATCTGGGAACACTAGGAATTATTGAACAGAGAAAATGCCAGTAGAATGCAGCAGCCTCTTGTTATTCAACTCTTCAGGAGAAATGCCAAGTACTAAGCCTCTCCAGGAAGGAGAGACAGGCCTAGAACTGACCATTTTAGTAGAGAGACCTTCAAGCAGGTGACAATGAGTGTGTGGATACTTCTGCAGACAAGTCTGGTTTCTGCTGTCTCGCCTCTATACCCTCCTCTGCTTTTCTCTGCTTTCTATTGTTCCTCATTCCCTTTTCTCAAGACAACTTTCTCCTTCTTGTTTATAGTCATTTCTGGGAGACACAAACATGAATGTCATAGAACATGGCTTTTGATCCAGTGGTTAACAAGAACACAACCTATTTGTAATGGACATGGTTTCTCATCCACAGTGAGGTGACTGAAAAGAATCTTCGGAGTCCTGAGCTAATAAATCTGCAAACATAGGATTTCTCTTACTGGCACCTGCTCAGTCTTGGTGCTTTTCCTCTTCTCCAAAGAGCTCAATTTTTCTCCATTAAGCATCAGTACAACTACCACCACCAGTATCACAACCATCACCACACCATCATCATCACCATCATCATCAGCACTATCACTACCCTCACCACCACAACCATCACCATCATTACCCCAACATCGCCACCATAACTGTTACCACTATCATCACTGCCAGGTGTCAGCAGTTACTCTGCATTAGACATTGTGCTTACACCCTTTATAAACCTTATTTGATTACATAACCATCCCGATGCTATAATTATAGATAAAAAGAAGGTAGTGATTGTGTTTGAACTGAGATATGAGAATATAAGAACTTGCTTTCTGCTCTCAAAAACTGTCTTGCAATCAAAGAAATGAAAACATTCACTTTATTTCTCTCCCCCCACTCCCCATATTTCTGAGCTCTCCCTAGGCAACTGAAAGCTGAACATCTGGCATGATGTCCTCACTGGCCACTTGTCTCCTCCTTTAGAGTCTGACTTCCTGGTTCTAGAGTTTTCAGAGACCTCGTTACCCACCGTATGAAAAGCCGTGGTCTGGCCCTCAGGAGCTATCTTCCTCAGTTTTGCCCTTCACTTATCCTGGCCTCTGAGGATCCTGGGCTCCTTGTTGTTTTACATACAATCTTACTTGTCCAAGCTAACGCAATTTTATTCTTCTGGAAAGTTCACCTCTGTTTTTCTACTTCACCCCAAATCTTTGCCTCCCCAAATTGTATTTGTTCTTCAAGTTCAGTTGATATGCACCTTGTGTATGAATTCATTGTGGCCCAGTCAGCCAGAGGTGAATAACTTTCTCCTGAAGATCTGCAGCATTTTTGCTTTTCATTCACTAGAGACATTCACCACACTCTTTTTGGGGTCTTTCTTATTTATGTTTATATTTCTAGCCCAATCAAGCCATGATCCTAGAGGGCAGAGTTGGAGTCTCTTCCATGTGGTTTACCTCTCAGACAACAATGATGAAATAATCACAAACAAAAAGTAGCTAATAATAATAATAATGATAATAATAATAATACCATCTAACAGTGAACATAATACTCAGTAATTCATTATAGCTTCAACAATAACTATTTAGTAGTTACTACTCCCAGTTTACAGAAGCAAAGAGAGGTTAGGAAAGTATCTCAAAGCTTAAAAGTGGCAGAATTAAGATATTGATTCATGCAGTCTGAACCCAAAGCTTATGATCTTGTCATGAATTTAGATGTCCTAGCTGTCTGCAATCTCCAAATCCTTTGGACATTTGAGAGATTCTATGGTACACCACTGCTGTTGAGCTGGAGCTCAGAGGATGGGTCCTTTAAAACTTCTGGGTCATTGTCCTCGCCTGTGAAACAAGTTTACACCCAGATGTCTTGGCCCAGACTCTCCTTCTGTTTGGAATTTCTTTACCCTTATGTTGCCTCATTGATTCCTCTTCCTCCTTTGCTATCCAAAATGTATTATATTCTCCATTAAGATGACTGTCTAGTTTGGGCAAACCAGAAGCAGAGCACAAGTAGACAAACAATTGATTTATTTGATAGGTAGTGATAGAAAACACTACTGGAGGGGTGGGGAAATGAGACAGGGAAGGAAGGCAGCCAACAAAGGAAATAAGAATCATTGGGCTTGTGCTGTAGATAACTGGGGCTTGGTTCTGCTAAGAACTCCTAGAAGATGGTGTAGAACGGTTTGATCGGGATCTGTAGGTGGTTCAGGGATTGCCAGAGACATTAATTCTCTAGTACTCCTCAAGCTACTAGCAGTAATAAACTGATGCAGGTGCTGTCAATTGGGAGGTGAGCAGGTAGGCACTGACATAAAGAGGACCAGGAAGATGAGGACAGCATCTATCACAGCTACCTCCTGTGCCAGCCCTCTGTGTGGGTGTGGTGTCCCTCAGTGCCCTCCAGTACCTGATTCTTGTCTCTGATTTCTGTTTCATGTCTACCACCCCACCTTCCAAACACATTGAGGACCAAAGACTCTTTTCTCTTGATTTCCCTAGCACCTGATAGAGTTTCTGGCATTGAACATATCCTCAGTTAGTGTATGAGGTGTTACAAAATTAGGCTCATATCATTCAGAAGCTAATTTATGGAGGAATGCTCTTAAATAATTAAAAGACAAAAATGTTTTATAGAAGCTGCGGGAACAAAAAGCAAGCTTCTTCACACAATTTAGAAAATCGCCCAGAAAAATTAAAATGCATTAATCTGGAATACAAGAGTAGGGAAAGATCATCAATAGCCTGAAGGCCCAGAATTAAAATAAGGTAAAATTAAAACAAATCACGGGTGGTGTGAAGCTCATTCTCTTCTGACTAAACAAGGAATTGGTCAAGAGACATGACAAAAACAAAATGCATCCCAGTGTAGGTACAAGTGGCTTTCAGGGAGGAGGATCATCTTGGATTCTTGGTGAATTTTTCAAAATTGGATAAGAAGTGTAAGTGGTCATCCGGTCATCCATGCACTCTGTCTAGGTGATACTTGACCATCTCAATAATGAGGTAAGATGTTTTTCTTTATGTCTTAAGGAATTGTTAACATTCAAAATTGCATCCTACTCACACCATGGGTTTCAGGGTCCTCATGTTCAAGAAAGAAGAATTATAAGCAGAGACACAGTGGCTTTAAGTTCTGCTTCTACTTGCCTTATAGCCATGTGCTGTCTGCAGAGGTGGCAGACATCTACCTGGTGTGGTTAGGTGGACTTTTGTGGTAGCCATTAGGGCCGTCCTCTGAATATTCCTGCTTCTTCTCCCAAATACAAGATGCCATTGCACTCCTCCTTCCTTTAGATTAGGCATAGTTATGTGACTTGCTGCCTTGGTGCCAGCATTGTTCCAAGCATTGTTTTCTTCTTTACTCTGGGACCCAGAATGAGCACAAGATGGAGCAGAGTCCCAGGGCATATGTAGTGCCTCTGTGAATAAGTGGACACGACAGCTGAGTGTTACTTTGCTGTATTGTCACTGAAGTTTGGTGGTTTGTTATGACAGAATAACCCAGACTGTACTGATGGCTGCAGTAGTTTCTAGATGTGAAAAATGAGATCAGAATGACTAAGAAACTCTCCTGAGATTATACCCTGAAGAAGAGGTATATTTGCCTGATAGATTTGTGTGTTCTGTTTTTGACAGTCAAGATATAGTCAAAATGAGGAGAGAAAACTGTCATTATTAACTGAGACCAAGGGAAGGAGAAAGAGAAGACAGCAGAGAAGAAGAGGAAAAGAATAAATAAGGAGGAAAAAGAAATGAATAGGTGTCAAACAACTACGTGCAATTTTTATAAGCCTCTTTCTTGAAATTTTTCTCTCTCTTCTTTATTATTAAAAAAAGGAAAGAGGACCTCCCTCCCACTAGTTAAGGGCATCCCATGCTAATTTATGATTAATGTGATATAATTTGGCAGACAAAGTCAGCTCTAAAACAAAAAAGCATTTCAAGAACACTGCTGTTTTATCACATTTGAATGAAATTTCCAGGGAAAAGGCCACCTTTTCCAAAAGATCCTTTAGGCTATAAATAGAAATCAACTTTCTTACAGCATTTTGAGATTTCAGCTATCTTCCTGTA
Organism: Rousettus aegyptiacus; assembly: GCF_014176215.1. Taxonomy (NCBI): domain Eukaryota; kingdom Metazoa; phylum Chordata; class Mammalia; order Chiroptera; family Pteropodidae; genus Rousettus; species Rousettus aegyptiacus. The sequence goes on from NW_023416287.1 coordinate 41,665,804, forward strand.
ATGGTTGAAATGACCATAATTGTCTGTTTTACAGTTTCTACAAGCTCAGAATGACCTATGATATATGGAAAAACTATTTTGGCCTCATTATGGAGAGTCAGGGTGAACTAAGCTTATAGCAAAGACAGACAGAGGCCAGACGCCAGTTGGTCATATAGAGGCCAGACATCAACTTTACCCCACTCTTAACCTGAAACGCTCCACATTCATTAGCAGAAGTATCAGATGCTTCTGGAAGAGATGTCTATGTCAGCTCTGTTTTTTTCACACACTGAAAATAATATCTCTACAAACCCCAAGAATATGTTTCATAGGCAAAGTCCTCTGCAAGGAGTAAAGAGACTGTGGTCTCACATAAGTGATACCAGCAGTGTCTGGCTACAGTCAGACTACAAACTCACGAACCTAGCTGGACTCAAGGCTCCTCTGGTTCATTAGGCATGTCGAATGCTATTTTGAGAATGAAGTCCACCCTCCTTCTACTGCATTGAGAAACAATATTGATGTTTCTGTGGTGATGACATTTGAGAGAAAGTACCTATTATGGCTGAGCAGGAAGGGAGGTTTTTTGGTTTGCTAGTGTTTCTCTAACAAAGTACCACAGACTAAGTGGCTTAAACAATGGGAATTTGTTCTCTCATGGTTCTGGAGGCTGGAAGTCCAAAATCAAGGTATCAGGAGGGTTGATTCCTTCTAAGTGAGAGAAGGACTTGTTCCAAAGCCTGTTTATTGGTCATCTTCTCTCTTTGTCTTTTCACATTATGTTTTCTGTATATGTGTCTGTCTTTGTGTCCAAATTACCCTTTTCTTAATGATATCAGTCTTATTGGATTAGAGCCCATCCTAATTAACTCATTTTCCCTTGATTACCTTGTAAAGACCTTACACAAAATGCAGTCACTTTCTGAGGTACCTGGATTAGGACTCAACATGTGAATTTGAGGTGAGGCCTGTAATAGGTGGAAAGGATTTTGAGTGCACCCATCTGTTCCAAGTCTCAGTTATGCATCATGACTCTGCTGTGATGCTGGGCAAGTAATTTAATTTCTCCAATCCTCATTCTTCATTTGTAAAATGACCTAAAATTTTTATTGGTTTTAAATCAGTTCATCATATAATCTGTTTCTACAAAGATGAATTTACCAAAAGTACACTCTTTCTTCTCTCCATCAGAGCATTTTTACATATTAGTAGTTTGTCTTTTGTAAGCATATTTTGATGTAGATTTATAAATATGGTCCACATCTCCTAAACTTTGGGTCTATATTTCCAACTGTTTGCCAGAAATCTCTATCCAGCTGTCCAAAGCTTAAATAAAATTCAAAATATCCACAAACAAACTCATCTCACTTGATAATATCATCACCAGCCACATGCTCAGGATGGAAGCTGTATGAGTTGGCTCTCACACCTGGTTGGCAGAATTGGCCTAAGAATATCCTGCATCTCCCAGGCCCCATCCCTGGCCCTACCACTAGGAGCACCTGCCCTGAGCTTCACTGTCACCATACCATCTACCCTGAGCTACTGAGTCGCCATGACTTTTTTCCTTTAAGATGTTTCGTTGGAGAGAGAAAAAACAAAAAACCTTCATGTACCTATACCAAAAATCAGTGGGTTTAGTGTTTGTTCAATCATGTAACAAACTTTTCTAAAGTGATCGTACCATGGTACACTCCCGCCCACAATACATGACAATCCAGTTGCTCCACATCCTTGCCTTTGGGGCTGTCAATCTTTTTAACTGCAACTATTCTGGTGGCTGTGTAGTTGCATTGCCTTGTTTTTTTTTTTTTTTTGGTCTTCCACAGTGGCTTCTTTTCCCTATTTCTTTGGCTGTATTTTGGGGTACTTTTTATTGACCTTGGTTGTGTTTCATTTTAGGAGCTCACTGTAGAGTGATCCGGTTGTGCTGTTCTGTTGGGAAACCCCAAAGGTTAGTATCTTTATCTTAGCATCTTTAAGATTTACCCTTGGCTGGTAAGACTCTCAGTAAAGAGTCTCCTAACTTCCTGCCAGGAGAGGGAGGCCTGGCTACCATATCTGGTAGAGAGGGCTGGGGGCTCTTCATATCCATCTACATACACTTACTCAGTACACCCAAATGCACAGACCCTCTAGGTTACCCTCCCCAGAAAACAAACCTCTCAGGTTCTGGGAAAAGGATCTGTGGATTAATTGCTTTTTATCAACAATGCCTTATTTTACCCCCCCCCCCCCTTCTCTCCAGAGGTAACTGACTCCATCGGCTCATGATGTAAATTATATTGTTTTGTTTTGACATTTTCCTGCTTCTAGTCAGGAACAGTTTCCCAAAGAGTGAGTCAATTATTTTCATTAATTTTCTTCCCAGGTTCCCAAATCTTCCTGTTTACTCCCATTTGTCCTTGTGGATTTACTCCTAAAAAAACAAAACAAAACAAAATAAAATAGAATAAAATTAAAAAGTCGCTTTCTCTCAAGTAGTGTGTCACAGGGAAAACCAAGATTAGATGCATGTTTGAAATCTACCATTTTAATCTGGAAGTTGTTTTATTTTCTTAAACAAATAGCATGCGATGCCACTCAAACCTCAATGTCTCAAAGCCATAATTATTAATTCTGACTCACCTGTCTTGGGGCTGGCTGATCCAGGCTCCACTGAATTTGCTGGGCTTGGTTCTGAGCTGCAGTTTGGGTCCAGATTAGCACCTCTGTGTCTCTCACTCTTTGAAGCAGTGGGTTACTGAGGGTAATTTCAGTGGCGATGGCAGAATGTGGGGGTACATTTCATGCTTTAGCTTACAATATGCCTACTTACATACCATTGGTCAAACCCAACATCCCATCTCTGAAGGGAATACCTACAAAGTCGCACGGCAAATGCTGGAACACAGAGAGGGGTGAAAACTTGGAAATTCATAATACAGACTACTACAGATAATCAGGAACCTGTATATCATCTACCACAGTAGATGAGGAACCTACAGTACAACCTACTACAAATGATCATACTGTGCTCTGTCTATGGACTTATTTTTGTGAACCGTTTTTACATTCAGAATATAATTCAAGGAAAGTTTCTTCACTATATTGTAGTTATTACATATTAGTCAATGAGCTTTATGTGAATAAAATGTCTTAAGATCAAGAAATTTTGAGAAATGTTTTGGATAACAAAATAAAATCTATTTCATATTTATAGATTACTGAGAACTTTTAGTTTATTGGTTGAAAGCTTTGTGACTCTTCAGAGAGGAAGGTTTAGTATATAACATTTATCACAGTTTGAACATAGATCTCGCCTCTTTGAATTGTTGTATGGTACTGGTGTTCCCTGGAAGTCTTTAGGACGTGAGGGCTGTGTGCCAATACTCAAAACCATTGGTGTGGAATGAAAAGCATATCATTACATGACTCCTTTTATGTCTCATGTCATTTTAACCCTCTCCAACAGTTCCTTCACACCCTTGCCCATCTCTGTCTTTTTGCCTGTGGCCATGTCTTCTGCCAGGCAGGCTGCTCTGTCCTGCACAGTTTCATGTTTTTTCATTTGTTCTCTCTAACTGCAGCTACCTCCTCTCCTTTATCTTCCCCAGTCTACCTGGATTCCTAAGTTATCTCCTTTCAAATGGGACCACGGTGATGCCTTCCCACCAAAAGAGCAATGAGGCATGTGACAGAGCAAGAAAGTTAAGTGGAGAAAGGTTTAGGAGAAAGAAAATTTGGGTCTCATAGTCCAGGTTTGACTGAGAGTTCTACTTCACGTCACTCCTTCTGGTTTGAGGCCGTGAAGCCATTTCAAGAGATTGATCCTAGGTGCAGATCACATGTTCTTTACTGCTAGTTTGCTTTTGTTCTTGTAGATTCTGCAGGTCCCAGAATGCTGGGAGAATCAGGGTCTGGTTCCCTGAGGATCTTAGTCGATTGCCATTTGCAGTTGTGCCCTGCACATTTTAAGTGGAAAACTGAAGAGCATATGGCTCAATTTTCATAGTGCAATGAGGGTGAACTCCATATTCATTCCTTAATGTTTGGGGATTGTGGGATGGTGCTCATGGGAACTAGAGCTTGTATTCAAAGAAGTCACTCAAGGTAAAAAAAAAAAAAAACATTCTAAGCTTCTCATGCATGTAGAGGACAGTCAGTGACTTGATGGCCTTGAGGTCAGTGTTTCCTTGTGCAGCATCTGTATCTTTTGCAGCTGCCTCTGGCCAACTTAATCCCCTCACACAGCCAGCTGCAGATCAGGTGGTCCAGCTTAGACTATGGAAGAGGACTGCTATGTAGGCAGCTACAGGACTCTAACCAATGCCCTGAACTCTAAAATGAGACCTTTTGGAGTCTGAATACTTGTCCTTCTCCCCAACATTCCCCCAATGCCTACAGCATCTTTAAATAGTTTGCTTCTCTGCCTCAGATTTGTGTATGGCCACCACCTCTGACATTACTAGTGTGGGTCCCAGTCCCAAGATCACCACATATTGACCTGTCTCCAGTCTGACATTACCACAAAGGAGCCCCTGAGATCCCTGAGAGACTCTATTCTTCCAGTCTTCCTTCTTGTCCTGAGTCTGGAAAGTGTGCCTTTGGGTCCCTTCCTCTTCTTTAGCCTGTAATTTCAACACAGGCAGGATTACATGCAAACAGGTGGCCTTTCCTGGGCTAGAGTAGATGCCCCTCTGTGGTCCCTGGCACAACCCAGGACCCTATAATTGTTGATTTCTGTTTTCTGCCTCCCAGAGCCATGCCTGGCACACAGGAGGTAGGATTTCTTGAAATAGGGTGTGAACTGATGCCAAGACGTGAGAGAGAAACCAGTGTTTATTTTGCATCATGACCACATTGTTTTAATTCTATAATATATTTTAATATCAGGTACAGCAGGTATTTCCCAAATGTTCTTAGCTATTTCTGTTTATTCTTCCAAATGACTTTTGCATCTTAAAAATGATTTAATGTATTCTGAATGAAGCTCAAAATATCTATAGATGAATTAATTTGAGATAAATTAACATCTTTATTATAATTATTTTTTCCATAAAATAAATTATAAAGCTCTAGTTATATAACTTTCATTTAAGTAAAGTTTTCTTATTATTCATGAACAATTCACACGTTTCTTTAAATAAATTTTTTAAATTTTATTTTAGTTTCAAGTATTCAGTACATTGGCTAGACATTTATATAGTTTATAAAACAATCCCCTTAATTGCTCTTTCTCTCCTCTGGCTCTCCACCTAGCTAATACATTAATGCTAATTGCATTCCCTATGCCATGCTCCCCATCCCCATGACCATCTATCAATGACTAATCTACATTTCTTTAACCCATCACCTCATTCTCCTAGCCCCACAACCCTCCTCCCCTCTGTACATCACCAGATTGTCCTCTATGTTTGTGAGTATGTTTTTGATTAGTTTGTTCTTTTTGTTCCTTAGATTCTGCATATAAGTAAAAGCATGTGTTGTTTCTCTTTCTCTGTCTGACTTATTTCACTCAGCATAATAACCTGTAGGTTCATTCATGTCTTTGCGAATGTTAGGTTCATTTTTTTAATGGCTGAGTAATATTCTGTTGTATACATGAACCATAACTTCTTTATCCAATAAATTTTTTATTATGGTAAAATATACATAACATAAAATTTGTCACTTTAACCATTTTTAAGTGTACAGGTCAAAGGCATTAAGTACATTCACATTATTGTGCGACCATCACCACCATCCATCTTAGAAGTTTTTCATCTTTACAAGCTGAAACTCTATTAAACAATAACAGCCCATTCCTCCCTGTCCTCAGCCCCTGGCAACCACCATTCTATTTTCTGTCTCTATGAATGTGAGTACTCTAGCATCTTTACATAAGTGGAATCATAGAGTATTTGTCCTTTTATGCCTGACTTATTTCACTTAGCATAATGTTCTCAGGGTTCATCCATGTTGTAGCATGTGTCAGAATTTCCTTCCTTTCTAAGGTTGAATAATATTCCATTGTATATATATGCATACGCATATCCATTCTTTCACTAGTGCTGCCACCCTCTGGCTATTGTGAACAGTAGTACTGTTGTGAACATTGATGTACAATGCACTTTGTTTTAAGAATATCGCTGGGCATTTTGTTGTTGCTAGAGTAGGATTTTTTTTCTTCATAAACTCTAATTGGTTTTTGTTCATGTGTATGGAATATATTGATGTTTGGATCTTTGCCATGGATTCAGCCATGTTGCTGAACTTGTATATTGATTCTCAATTCAGTTGATTCTTGTGAGCTTTGTAGACATATGAGAAAAACTACAAATAAGAGTAATCTTGCCTTTTCCATCCCCACAGGTTTAGCTTACTCAATTACACATGCAGGAGGCCATGTCTTCTGCGTCTTTTTATTCCTGGGACTTAGAATCACACAAAGCACCTAAGAGTTGGTTAACAAGCATTCACTGAGTATTGCAGTGGTGCAGGTTAAATGCTACTATGTGCTGCTATTTTTATTTCCTTTGCATTTGCATATTTTAATTACCAACATTATATAATATCTTGTGGTATTCAAACCCTTTCAAAAACATTCTTTCACTTATTTCTTAAATGACCAGTTATAATTCTCCCCATTATATGGATGAGTTAACTGAGCCTCAGAGATGTTTTTCCTTTCCCCTATCCTGTAGACCCTGCATCAACCAGTTTCCTCTTCAGCAGCAAGTCTTTATTCTCTCAGCTGCTGGGAGTGTGGCTACTCATTGTTCACATCTGAATGCTTCTGTGGGCATTGATTTGAAGAAACAAAAGCTGCTTTACCCAAGATCATTCCACTGCCCTGGGATTTCCAATCTTCAATGAATGGTTTTGATGGGGCCCAAAGACCTGACTCTTCTACCTGAATGTGCGGTAACTCAGGGGGCTGTCCCAGCTCCAGAGCGCTCTATGGGGCTTGCTGAGGCCTCTGTGGAACTGCATTTCCACCTAAATTCTCCCATGCCAAGTCTTGAGTTTCCATGTTCTTGGGTCCTTGCATCTTGCATCTCTGTGCCCCTGTGTCCTGCATCCCCCATCTCTGCATTCCTGTTTCTGGAGCACACTCTTCAACCTGATTCTTGCACATGAATCTCCATATCAGAGTCTGTTGCCAGGGAACCCTAAGAGGGTGAAGTCAGGACCAAAACCGTGTCCCATGACCCTTTCAGTACATTGTGTATTTGGTCTATAAACTTTTGAGGACAAGGCACTTCTTGCTTAGGACATTCCATATATCCCTTCTAAGGATGTATGCATAAGATGATCTAAATGTTCTCAGATCTGAGACTTGCTCAAGGAAAAATGCCTCATCTGGGAAGTTGCTTGTTTTCAAAAATCTCTTACTCAACCTAGAAATTTTCCCCCTCTGGCATCTTCAGTGAAATAATAACCAAAGCTTCCGTCTGTACAGGTCTTTGTGAACATTTCACATACCTAATCTCCTTTGATCCATAAAATGAGTAAGGCTGGGCACAAACTCCTTTTACTTATATGGAAATAAGTGAAAGGAAGATTGAGGACAGCAAGCAGAGACATGTGATTTTCAGTTAAGTTCATATTCTTAACCCCAAAGACAATAATCTTTTATGGAGCGAGTCCCTGGTACTGGGACTGTAACTTACGGTTTCACCTTCATCTCTCCTAGAAATGTCATGGCTACTAGCAGTCCTAAGAAACACTGGCCTCTCCGGTGATGACATTGACCATTGACTAACAGGCCATGAGGATATGGTAATCACAGAGTAAAGCAGATGGCACAACATTGTCAACAGGGCTGAGGCTGTTTCTGTCCATCTCCTCCATCCTTTCTGAGGTCTGTTCCTGGGCACATTGCTCATGACCAAAAAGACCACCATAGCCTTAGATATCCTGTCTACAATGTACCTTCCAAAGGACAGAAGGAGTAGAAGGCAATCACAGGGCAGGAAGGGGGGTTTTACAGAGAGACATGATGGAGGAGGACAGAGAGAGAGACTTTCTCCAGGAACTCTTCCTTTTTTTATGCAGAATAGGTGTCTTCCTAGAAAAACCCTAGCAGAAGTCTTATACGTCATAGTCTGGAACTGGATCCTAGGTCCCTTTGGGGTGGGGAAGGCTAGGAATCATTGTATGGCACTTTCAGCTTTTGCACTTGGGGGCAGGCAGAAAGAATGGAGTTGAGGAGAGCTGGCCAAGTTTTAGACCAGAATTTCTTAATATGAAATTCCACAGAGGACTTCTAGAAACTGCATTAGACTTTGGAAGTATCAAATATTTGTGTGTGCACGTGTGTGTGTGTGTGTGTGTGTGTATTACACACATGCCTTTCCAGATTCATGTCCCACAGCTTCTATCAGAATCCTAAAGGGATCAGTGACAATAAACAATTACCATTTTAAGGTAGAGGCGCTGAAATGTAAATGTAATCTCTGAAGCTTGCACTGAAATAAAATGTAGACTACCATCTTGAGATTAATATGTCTTTTACTTTTAATTGAACTGGAAGCAGCTTACTTCAACTTAACATGTCATGGGAGTAACAATAAGGGAGATGAAAGAGGAGAAAAGTGAGCACTGTAGAGTCAAGTAGGAGGCAGCTTGATAATCCCAGCCATTTATGCAGCAGCAGTGACATGCTCCCTGCTAAGATGGGCACCATGGGGGTTATGATCTATATAAGACAGGCGCTCTTCTCCCTATGAGTGAACAATATCACCCAGAGAGGACATATCCAGAACATTAGGTGTCTCCCTCCAAAATGTGTTTAATACTAAATAGATGCCAGCGTTCAAGGGAACATGTAGAATCACCTCATGTTGAAAATCAACTTACAGATTAACTCCTAGTTAATGTAGTGCACTATTAAGCATAGGCAGGCATGTCGACCATGTAAAATAGAACATTTAGCCATAGCACTTGCTAGTTTTTAAAATATAGACAAATAAGATGAAGAATAACTTACAATCTTATCCCTCAAACAGCCATGGTTGTCATTAAAAACATGGACATGGTACAAAATCCAAACAGAACCATAGGGCACAAAGTTTTAAAAAGTAAAAGCTTATAATTCATTCTCCTACCCATGCTACCTCTCTTCAAAAATATCCATTGTTATTAATACTTCTACTTTCTTCCAGAAGCAAGAAAAAAGCTAGTCTGCCCCACTTCTCACTCATTCTCTCAGATAGCATGTGTGTTCATACACACACATATACTTTTGTTTTCACAAAGAGGCTTATATTACCATACTATGTGCTCCAACAAAATAATACATTAAACATTCTTTCCATTTTAATACATAGGTTGCTATCTAACTCTTCTTAATGACCGTGTACTATCCCATCATATGTGCACACCACGTTTTATTGAACCAATCCCCAATGACAATAACACTTTGCTGTAGTCTTTACTCATGTTTTATTTAGTGTTGGTGATAATATCTATGACGTCAGTTCCTGAAAGTGGTTAGTGACCCAGGCCTGGCCAATGAGAGGGAAGGGGTTTCTTTTGGATGCAGCTGAAGGCTTCTCTTCAGGTCCCGATGCCTGTGAACTTTTCTACTGCAAAGTTTTCTCCTACCCTTACCGCTTCTTCAGATGCTTTCCCACTACTGTGGCTGGTAGATATACACTCTCCCACATATCCCCATTGCCCATCTGACACTTGCAAAATAGTGGAGTCTGTTCATATTATTATCAGAAGATAATTGTCCATGAACCTAATGATGCTTCACTGCACCACTCCTCATAAACTCTATCGAAGGTTCTGAACGGGTCCTGAGCAACAGGTCTCTTTGACCATACGTTTTGTATAATTTTCAAAAATGAGAGCAGTTAAGAACATTATCTTTTTCCACCCTGACTTCTCTCATCACAGTCTCTTTCTTCGGGGTGGTCACAGGCATTTTCAATGTCTGATTACCAGTTGATTTGAGAATGCATTTAGATCAAGGTTAGTGGAATATATTCCTGTGGTTCTCAGTCACTTCTGTGTATATTTACACTGTTTCTAGCTATTCTAATGTAGAAATGGCCTCCAAACACAACTGTATCTTCTACCTGGGTTTTGACCTAAAGGAGTAAGGTAAGAAAATGGATCTTGATCAGGAAGTGTCCTCTAGCAGCTCACATTAGAAATACAAGAAACCATAAGCTGGTCTTGAAAAATGCTTTCCATCATAAAATATGTAAAATTATGAGTGGAGGATGCCTAGTAAAAAATTAGAAGTTTTCTTCTATTAAAAATGTACTCACTAATGTGGCATATGTAATAATTCATGTATCTTGTATTTCTTTTTTTTTATGGGAATTGGATGAAATAGTATTTCTCAACCTTTCTTATCTATAGGACACAGAGCTATGGATAGTGTAATTACCCACAACAAGGACATATGTGTGCAAAGTGGCATTTATCCAATGTATGAGATCTGTCCTCTCACATCCCCTTCACCTGATGAAGTCTGTCAGGTCCAGATAAGACAGATAAAATTGTGACCTGGATAGTAAGATGTCCTGAAGAAATACTTGTTTTAGTACAAAATCCTTATGTAGATTTAATAAGTTTATTAATAAGTATAAAATTATATGACCACACAACTTTTATACTCAAGACAATATAGTCACAATTTACAATGTTGTGTTTGGTGAGCATTGTCAATTAAACGAATCTTTAAGATTTATAAACTTTAATAAAAAACTAAGGAAGTACTAATATCTAAGAAATCATATATAAAAGAAAACCAACAGAGGCTTGCTCAAATTTGACAATAATTTGCAAAATTTATACAATATCACCAATTATGAGTTTTGAAGCAGAAATAAAACATTATATACCAATAATTTTTTAAAAGTGTTCAAGCCTGTTAGTGGAAAGACTTGTTTATCTTTTCACTACATTTACAGAAAATGATATTAAAAATCAATGTCATTTTAAATGTCATTTTTAATATTATATGAGGCAATCCAATAGTCATTCATTAGCTGGGGATGAAAATATGATGGAAAATTATTAGAGTTGTGTAAAGAAGGTAATTAGTAAAAATATTATGTGATAAGGTAAAAACATGAATTAAGGAAGGAAAACTCTGCCTTTTCATCCACAGGGTGGGTGAACAAATGAGGGCGAAGCCAGTTGCAACATTAATAGAAAACAGTTCTCCCATCTGCAGCTTTAAATGTTAGAGCAACATCTTCTTCAACTAACTACTGCTTCTTACTCTATGAAAGACTTTGTCTTCTAGATTATTGGGTTCACAGAAACATCACTCATCAATGAGAGGCAAATATCCCTTTGCCCGAGGACTTAGGTCACTTGCTCCCATAGAAGCAACCTGCGCACAGAAGGCAGGACTTCAGCAGAGATCTGTACACAATGCCCATGTCTGGCTGAATTTTAAGTTTTCTTGGGAGATGGGGCTTGTGTTTACCTTGCAGACCAGACCTGACGTTGACTCCCTCACACGAATTCTACTTTGCTCTGAATCCTCAATGCTGCCTTCAATCTCTCCCTAGGCCTGTAACACTCTCTTCCCTTTGTTTGGAGAGTTGTCTGGGTCGCTCTGGTGTGACTGTATTCCCTTGGTGAAAGGAACCACTAATTGTGAGTTTCTTGACTCCAGATTTGTTTTTGGTGGTGTAATTGCACTGACTCATGTTATGTTTCTGGATTTCATATTTGTGGTATTTATCAGCACTTTAGAATTTGTAATATGTCATAGTTTATTTTCTTGTTCTCAATAAATATAACTTCTGTGCCTAACTTGGCACTGGTGATATTATGGTATTTTTCATAAAGAGAGCCCCTAAATTGTCCATGCCTGAGTCCAACAGCACCAAGCTCACCTTCATCAATCATCCACCCACCCAAAAAACTATTGTACCTGCTCACTTCCAATCCTCCAATGGACTCATGCCTCTCATGCCAGGAGTTTGTCTACACTGTATTGAGAGTATTTTTACGCTCCTAAGTTTCAGCCTCTTACCACTGATTTATCACATTATTTTTGCTGAAGGAACTCTTAGAAGAGGCACAATATTTCCAAAATGCCTACCTGATGGGATCCTCCTCTTCCTCTACAGTATTCCAAAGACCTGACAGCTCCAGGAGATAGCTCAGTGCCTGTAGTTTGACAAGATGGACACTACTTATCTTCTGGCCTCCTTTCCCGGTACAACCTCCAAGCTCCCCTCCTAACATGTGTCCCTACTTTTCAGCTGTGGAGGACAGCAAACAGTTTCCTAAAACTGCCACGTAAGGCCTCTGCACCTGCTGTCTCATTGAATTGCCCTACTTGGATTTTGTTGTCCCTGTGTGACTCTGGGATGGCTAAGAAATTCCAGTGCATGGCTGGTTTTCGTCAAGTAACAGTATGGCCCTGTACAGAATTGGGACTGATGCTCACATGTCTGTATTTCTATAGCCTGAAATAATTAAAACTAATACTAAAGGGTAATTTTTAGCATCATACTTATTAGGACCATTATTAGTTATTAACTATCAGGGAACATTTTAGGTAACGAGGACTCAGACTCAATACCATGAGAAACAGTAATGACCACCACACAATCTGAAAAGGTGTTGACTTGGCCATGACTTTTCTAAAAATAAAATCCATGTTATTAAATTGATATTCACTCTGTGTACCCAGCCTGGTGTCGATGCATTTTGGGTTAAGGATGCCAGCAATCATAACTTGCTGTCGCTACTTATGGGTCAGGTGATACATGAGGCAGGGGTGGGTAGGGGAGAGCACTTGGGCTGTGAATATGACCTCACCATCTGAATTGTCCTTTCTAAGAAGTGGGTTCTACATCCATGGAACAGGCACAGTGACACCACCCACCTCACCAAGAGGAGTAGGCAAGATGATGGACACTGAGCATTGAGCATCACCTCGGGCACATTAGCCCTACTCACTTAGGGGGCTGGTATAATTTTTCATACTCAGGTTCTGCTTGCAGAAGTTAAGCATATTATTATTTCATATGTCTTTGGGGTTCGTGAGTATTGGAGATCATTAGGATTAGAAAAGATTTTTCAGTCCAAGTAAAACTCTGCTTTGGAAACATGGAAACTGATTTCCCCATGATTATGCAATCAGGCGACTATCTATGCCATTGACTTCCACTCTAGTGCTGTCTCTTACTTCTGTGCAAGGAATTCGGAAAGCTCTTTTTGAAATTCTTAGCCATGATGGGATTAATTAATTGAGATTATATATTAATTAGTTACTCAAATTAATTGAGAAGGTTACCAGAAAAAAAGGCGAGATGTCAAGGGATTAACTGTGAGTCAAGTCTAGATAAAGATTTCGATTTCAGGTGGGTGAGAGTGGTTCTGAGATGAATAATTCTGGAGGGGTTGCTGCCACTGATGTTGTCATTCTCAACAAAGTGTAATGTTCAGATGTTTGATTTTCAATTTCCAGCCTTGTTGGATATAATTAAATATTGGTGCTGGCACAGTGTCAGGGCTGAATAACATGGCATCTTATTTTCTTTCACCTCCAGTTAAGGGTTACCTTGTCCTGAATATCCACATCTAATTCATTCAAGGAAGGTATGAGTACTTTGACAGGTTTTTTTTCCTTCTCTCAGAGAAATAAACAGAGTTCAAAAGGACTTTTACATACCTGTAAGGCTCCTTATCCAGTTTCACATTAGGCCACCAAGTTCATGAGCCATGATTAGGAATATGCAGTTGTTCCTTTTATTAGAGTTTATGCACAACTTTGTAAAGGGTAGTTTCCTCTTTCTTGCCGGAGTATGAATGAGAAAAGAATCCATGCCTGGTACACACCTTGAGAATTCATTTGGAAGACTTACTGTGGACAGAATCAACAATTGCATTTCTTTAGATAAAGCATGTGGATATTAACTTTAATTGTTTCACTCAATAAATGATTAGAGTTAGAGTCAACAAGAGTAAGGATTGAATCAAGAGCCAATAAATTCTAAAAGTCGTTCTACTGTTTTTCATCCATTGGGCAAATAGATTGATCTGTGAAAACTGGAAGTTATCTTTAATTTTATGTGCTCTAAAGTTTGAGAGCCAGCATCCCATGTGATTGAACCACACTGGCATTGTGAGAGTACATCTTAGGCTTCCTGAGCACACCTTGTTAATCCTTTCTGTATTGTTGTTGTTACTCTGCATCTTTAAATCTCTTGCCTAGAGATGCTGCTGCTGCTATTTGGATTTTATTGGGGCAGAGAAAAATGAATAGCAAAGAAAGACAAACAGAACACAATGGGCCTTCCGTGTGGGACTGCGTGACTCCTTTCTCTCCATCAGAACAAAAGTTTCTGGACATCCCATTAACGACTTTCTTGAATGAAAATTCCCTAAATCATCGATGTGCTTTAGAAGGCTACTAGTGGGGTTTACTATGTTCTTCTTAATAGAAGATTTCTATTTCTTTTCTCCAAATCAACTCATATTTATTGAATGTCTGTAATATGTCAAGTTCTGCACTAGGCTTCCCTGTCAGTTCATTTTCCTCTTAAACAACTTAAAATCCGTGTTTGAATAAAGCAGAAGACAACATAGTTTTTACTCAGAAAAATATAGCATTTTTTCATCTAACAAATTACACCTTGGCTGAAAAACATCAGCCATAAACTAGTCTGAACTGTGAAAATTAAAAGAAAATTGCATCAATAACTGTACACTGAGCCCCTCTTACATGCAAGAGACATCTACAGAGGTGACATGAAAAGATGTGCAATTAAATTGGTTCCCTCCTCCACAGGCTATAAGTGTAGCTTCAGACAGAGACTAGAAATATGAAGCAAAGGGGGAAGCATGAGACATGCGATTGATTGTCATACGTTAACTATGATGATGACTCAGGCAGCATTCCTGCTTACCTCCTATGGTCCTGTTCTCTGCATGGTACCTGCATTGGGTCTCCCACCCTCCTGATGCCACCCTAAGTTCATTATCCTCATTTTTGGTGGAGCAACTGGCCTATAGAGGGAAGCACTGTGCTGCTCAAGGCAGCAATCCCAAGGCGGGGAGAAAGAACAGAGGGACCATGACAGTGAGGGACAGAGTATGGACTTGATTGGCTAAGGAGAGGGCTCTGTATGGTGGTTCTGGATACGTAACCATTGATGAAAATATTCTAGCATAAATTCTGATTTACTATGAGAACTGGAGGCAGGTTGTGCAAAGTAAGATAGAAATTTGGTACAACGTGCCATCATTCTGCAGCCCATAAAATTTAATTTAATTTTATAGATTACTATATTTAGACCTTTCCATTAGTAAAAGTTTATCACTTATAGTTAGTAAAATATAATGCTTCCAGTCATTTCTGTAAAACATTTAGAGATCAAGTCCTCAATGTTACTTGTAACCTCTTGGAATAAATAAGAGGACTCTTTTAAAGAAGAAGATTAATATTTGCTAGTTTTTGTACTGGAAGGACCCAAGAATCTGTTGACTCCTCCAAACATCCTACGTCCTGGTATTTTTCTCACATTTGCTCTGGAATTGTTCTCAGCATGCCGCCAGGATCCAAGAGAATCTCTGAGTTATCAGAATGAAGAGTGGTATATATGCCTGGTTGATGAGAGTCTTCAGAATGGACACAGAGAAACTCTTCCTGGTAATTATCCCCAAGAAGCTGTCCTGAAGAAGGCTCAATGGCAGATTAAACATCAGCTCATTTAGTCCTGAGAACATCCACAGCCAGGTGGCCTGCAGAGACCGTCTGACCAGGCCTCCTGACTATAGAGACTGTGCTGCCCAGCATTACTGAACATGGTCTTCCCTCAGCTTGGGCACTATTAAGACTTGATGTTTATGCCATGGCCCTGCCCTGATTCTGGCCTGCCCAGCACTCCCCACCTGCCAAAGCTTTGTCAGAAAGACACCTGCCCATCTCTGAAACCTATGCTTAAATGTGGTTTCTTTAGAGGCCAGTCCCAATCCTTGCCATGTACATTAGGCTCCTCTGTTTCCCCCATTTTTTTCTTATAGAATCGTGGATAATTAGTTATATATTTACCTAATTAAAAAAATAACAAGCTGCTAATACACAACATAGATGAATCTCAAACACACAATGTATGTAAAAGAAGCCAGACTCAAGGCTGCATACTGCATGGCTCCATTTATATGACATTCTGGCCTTGGGATGGGAGGGGGGAAAGAAGGAGTTGTCCACGAAGGGGTCTGAGGGAATTTCCGGAGGTGGTGGAGTTCTTCATTGTGGTGATTACACCACTGTGTGCATTTGTCACAACTCAAATAACTGTGAACCATTGAGAGTGAATGTTATTGTGGGCAAAGTGTACTCAAAAAATCTGATACAACCCTTCCCCCGATTTAGCTTAGATATGTTATTGTTTTGAGAGTTCTTTATATATTCTAGATACTAGTCATTTACAGGCTATTGGGTTTGATTATCGTCTTAGTAGGGTTGTTCACAGAACAAATGTTTTTAAATAATGTACTAAATAGATTACAAACATATATATTCTATAATTACACAAAATAATCCATAAAAACTGAAAAAAAAATCAAAAAGGTCAGTAGCATTAACATATGTTTGGAAAATCTTTGCAGAATGTGAAAGTTTTTATTCATGATGGTTTCTAAACAGGAGGAGTTCATAGAAAAAATTAAGAAGAAACCCTTTAACAACATAATAAAAACATGAATAGTGATGAGAATACGGACTTTCCTTCTTCAAAAATCAATAACACACCATTCTAATTGA
Source organism: Rousettus aegyptiacus (assembly GCF_014176215.1). Taxonomy (NCBI): domain Eukaryota; kingdom Metazoa; phylum Chordata; class Mammalia; order Chiroptera; family Pteropodidae; genus Rousettus; species Rousettus aegyptiacus. The sequence continues at coordinate 41,682,503 of NW_023416287.1, forward strand.
TTATATATTTTTCATTAAACTTTTTATCTTGAGCTAATTGTTAATTCACATGTGTTATAAAAGTAACACGAAGACATCCAAGTTCCCTTTACCTATGGCACTTGTAGTACAATATCTTAACCAGAATAGTGGCATTGATGTGGTCAGATATAAAACGTTCCCATCATCAAAAGTTCCCTGCTGTTGCCTTTTTGTAGCCACATGGACTTTCCTCAGGCTCTGCTGCCTCCGTAACCCCTGGTAACCATTAATCTATTCTTCATTTCTGTAATTTTGTCATTTCAAGGATGTTATATAAATGGAATCATTGCATTACATGTAGTCTTCAGGATCTTGGAGGTGGCTTTTATAATGTAATGCAATTCCCTTGAGAATTCATCCACATTGTTGCATATTTCAATAGTTGTTTCTTTTTATTGTTGATCAGGAATCCAATGTATGGGGGTTCCACAGTTTGTTTAGACATCTGCCTTTTGAAAGAGAGACATCTGGTGGATTCCAGTAGGCAGTATTTCAAATAAAATAAGGCTATTATATACATTTATGTACAAATTTTTTCTGTAAACATAAATTTTTATCTTTATCGGATAAATGCCTGTGAATGAAATTCTTGGATCGTATGTAAGATGTATGTTTGGTTGTGTAAGAAACAGCCAAACTTCTTTCTAGAGTGGTTGTATCAGTTTATATTTCCACCAGTAATGCATCAGCGATCTAGTTTACTACTATCTCATTGAGGTTTTAATTGGCATTGTTCTTTGGTTAATAATGTTGAACATCTTTTTATGTGCCTTTCTGGTATCTATAAGCCTTTTTTATGAGGTGTCTGTTTGTGTCTTTTGCCTATATTCTTATTGAATTGTTTCTTTTAGCTGTTGAATTTTGAGAGTTCTTTATATATTCAAGATACTAGTCCTTTACAGGCTATTGGATTGGATTGTCTCTTTATCTTCTTAGCAGGGTTGTTCACAGAGCAAATGTTTTTAATTTATGTACTAAATACATTACAAATATAAATTATATAGATTCACAAAATAATACATAATGTAATAAAACATTCAATGTAGCAATAATTTAATTTATGTAGTCCAATTGTTTTTTATAAATCACACTTTTTAAATCAAGTCTAAGAAATTTTGACTAGCCCAAGGTCCTAAAAATATACTTATTTTCTCTAAAAGTTTTAGAGTTTTATGTTTTATATTTAAGTCTGTGATCCATTTGGAATTAATTTTTGTATAAGGTATCAGGTTTAGATCAGTTTTCTTTTTTTTTTTTCTTTCTTTTTTGGTCTCTGGATGTCAATTTCAGCACGCTTTGTTGAAAAGGGTCTCTTTATTTCCTCCATTGAATTGCTTCTGAATCATTGTCAGAAATCAGTTGAGCATATGCATTTTTGGTGTGTCTCTTTCTGGATTTTTGATCCTGTTCTGTTGATTCATTAATCTATCCCTCAGCCAATACATGCCTGAATACCTTAGGTATAAATTAAGCCTTAATATTTGGTAGAATGATTCCTCTCACTTTACTGCTATACTTTGTCAAGATAGTCTTGGCTATTATTCTAAGACCTATGCTATTCCATATAGAATTTAGAATTATCTTTTTTTTTTCCTACAGAAAGCCCTAGTAGAACCAGAATACTCAAAACAATATTCAAACAAGGAGAGAAAAATTGGAAGAATAACATGCCCTAGTCTCAAAACTTACTAAGAAACCACAGAATCAAAACAATGGTACTGGCAGAAGGGCAGACATATAGGTCAATAGAGTAGAATTAAATCTAGAATTATTACAGTACTTTACATTTATGGTCGATTGTTTTTTGATGATGGTGCCAAGACAACTCCAAGGAGGAGGAAGAATGTTTTCAACAAATGTTACCAGAACAATTGGATAAATGCATGAAAAAAATAATTTTGTGCTCCTTCTTCATACTATATACAAAATTTAACTCAAAGTGGATCATAGGTCATAAATTTAAATGTAAGGGCTAAGAATATAAAAATTTTAGACAAAAACCTAGCAGCAAATCTTGTGACCTTGTGTTAGGCAATATTTTTTAAAAACATGACACCAAAACCATAAGCAACAAAAATAAAAACTAGATAACTTGAATTCATCATGTTAGAACTTTTTTCTGTAAATAAAATCAATAAGAAAGTAGACAAACCACTGAATTAAAGAGACTATATCCAGAATATATAAATAACTCTTATAATGAAATAACAAAAATATAAATAATTCAATTAAAAATGGGCAAAAGATCAAAGTAGGCATTTCTTTAAAGAGATATGAAAATGGCCAATAAGCACATGAAAAGATACTCAACAACCTTAGCTATTAGGGAAATGCAAATCAAAACCACAGTGAAATACCAGTAGGTATCCCATTCAGATTAACTAGATCAATTATAATAAAAAAATAGATAACATTTCAAGTGTGGTAAAGGTGTGGAGGAATTAGAACTCTTATACATTACTGGTGGGGATGTAAAATGATGTAGCTGATTTTGAAACCAGTTTGGCTATTCCTCAAAATGTTAAACATAGAGTTACGGTATGACCCAACCATTCCATGCCTAGGTGTATACCTAAGCACATGTTAACACAGAAACTTGTGCAAGAGCATTCATAGCATCTTTATTCATAATAGACAAAAATTAGAAACAACCTAAATGTCTACCAACTGATGAATGCATAAATAAAATGTTATTTCCATACAATGGATATTTTTAGTAATAAAAAAAGAATAAAGTTATGATATGTGCTACAACTTGGATAAACCTTGAAAATATCATGGCACTTTAACATAAGGCAGTCACAAAAGACCACATATTGTATGATTTCATTCATATGAAATTTCCAGAATAGATAAACTCAAGAGATTGAAAGTAGATTAGTAGTTACCCAGGGCCAGGAAATAGAGCAAGGAGAATGGAAGATAACTAACTGCTAACAGCTTCCAGGTTGCCTTTTGGGGTGATGGAAAATGTCCTAAAATTAGATTGTTGGGTTAGTTGTACAACTTTTTGCATATTTCGTAAACCATTGAACTGTACACTGGATGGGCAAACCGTGTGGTGATTGAATTACATACAGTCATGAGCCAAATTACGATGTTTTGGTCAGTGACAGACTGCTTATACCATTTATTTATAGTGGTTTTATAAGATTATAGTGGAACTGAAAAATCCCCATTACCTAGTGATGTCATAGCCACCATAACATCATAGAGCAATGTGTTTCTCACGTTTTTGTGGTGATGCTGGTGTAAACAAATTCACTACATTGACAGTTGTATAGAAGAATAGAACATATAATTATGTACAGTACATAATACTCGATAATGATAGTAAAAGACTATGTTACTAGTTTATATATTTACTATATTTTATTGTTATTTTAGACTGTGTTCTTTGTATTTATTATTTTTTTAAGTTGTATGCAATGCAACTGTAAACTGGCAACAGCCTCATACATCTCATGTTTACTGTGTCTCTTGATTGCATCATTTCTTCTTGTGCTTGATTTAATTTTGTGTTGCTTTGTACAGTAACATGCTATTCCACTGTAGGGGGAATGGGCTATAGGAGTAATGGATTATACCATATAGGTTAGGTGTGTACCATCTATTTTGTGTAAGTACACTCTATGATGTTTGCACAATGGCGATATCACCTAAGTACAAATTTATCAGAACATATCCCTATTTTTAAGCAGTACATAACTATATTGATGAGGCTTTTAAAAAGAAAACAGTTGCTAGGATTTTGATAGAAAGTTCATTAAAACCATAGACTAATTTGGTGAGAATAAACATCTTTATCATGTCAAGTTTTTCAATCTATGAACATGGCACATTTCTCTATTTATTTAGGTCTTATTATTATGACTTTCCCAATAATTTTGTAATTTTCAGAATACAGATCCTGGATATGTTTTGTTAGGTTTATATCTAAGTATTTCATTCTCTTCGAAGTTATTATAAATGGCCTTGATTTTAATTTGGGTATACAATTGATTTTTGCCCATTGATCTTGTGTCTTGTCACGTTGCTGAACTTACATGTTAGTTTTTCTTTGTATTGTTTGTTTTGTAGGTCCTTTGGGATTTTATACATATTATCTGCAAATGGGTTGCTTTATTTCTTCCTTTCAAATCTTTATGCCTTTTATTTCTTTTTCCCTGCCTTATTGCAGTAGCTAAAAGTTTCATTACTGTGATGAATGACAGTGGAGAACACATACTCTTGCCATGGTACCAACTTAGAGAAAAAGATTCAGTCATTCACTTTTTAGCATGCTGTTAGTTGTAAATTCTTATTTTATGCTTTTTATCCTGTGAAAGAAATTTCTTACTATTTCCAATTTGCTGAAAGATTTTCTAATAAAGTAGTTTTAGATATTGTCAAATGATTTTTCCGCATCAATTTATATGATCATAAGATTTTTATTTCTCAGCCTGTTGATATGATGGGTTACTTTAATTGATTTTCAAATGTGGAATCACCTTGTATGCCAGGAATAAATCCCACTTGTTAATAGTGTACACATATTTTCTAAATTGTTTGATCCAATAGCTAGTATTTAATAAAGTATTTGTTAAATAAATTTATTTTTTATAGCTACACTGGCTAACTAAATCCAATAAGTTTCAGCTATACACTTTAACAGTAAAATATATATACACTGTGTGTTCACCTCTCATAGTTAGATTTCTTTGTGTCACCTCATATTTGACCGCCTTTACTATATCTTTTTTAAATGTTGATTTTGTATCCATAGACTTTACTGTATTTGCTTATTGTTTCTAGTAGTGGAGTCTGTAGCGTTTTCTATATAGAGAATCATGTCATCTGCAAATAGTGACTGTTTGACTTCTTTGTTTCCTATTTAGATGCCTTTTACATCTTTCTTTTGCCTGATTGCACTCAATAGGACCTTCAATGTTATACTGAATAACAGTGGCGTACTGGATAGCCTTGCCTTGTTCCTCATCTTAGAGGGAAGGTTTTTAGTTTTTCACCATTAAGTGTAATGTTGGCTGAGGATTTGTCATAGACGGCCTTTATTATGTTAAGGTACTTTCCTTCTATATCAATTTTGTTAAGTGTTTTAATCATAAATGGATGCTGTATCTTGTCAAAGACTTTCTCTGCATCTATGGATATGATCATATGATTTTTATTTTTTAATTTGTTTATGTGTTGTATCACATTAATCTATTTGCAAATGTTGAACCATCCCTGTGCCTCTGGGATGAAGCTCACTTGATCATATATAGTGTATAATCTTTTTAATATGTTCTTGTATTCAGTCCGTTAGCATCTTATTTAGGACTTTTGCTTCGTGTTCATGAGAGATATTGGTAAGTAGTTTTCTTTTTTTGTGTTATCTTAACAGGTTTCGGTATCAGGGTCATATTGGCCTCATGAAATTAGTTGGAAAGTATTGTCTCCTCTTCAATTTTTTGGAAGAGTTTGAGGAGAATAGGTATTAACTCTTCTTTGAATGTTTGGTAGAATTCACTGGTAAAGCCATCTGGTCCTCGACTTTTACTTTTTGGTAGGTTTTTGATGATTATTTCAATTTCCATACTGCTGATCAGTCTATGTAGGTTTTTCAGTTCTTGATTCAGTGTAGGAAGGTTATATTTTTCTAAGTACTAGTCCCGTTCTTCTAGGTGATTAAATTTGGTGTTGTATACTTTTTCATAGTATTCTTGCATGAACCTTTGTATTTCTGTGATGTCAGTCATAATACCTCCTCTTTCATCCCTGATTTTGTTTATTTGTGTCCTTTCTCATTTTTCTTTAGTGAGTCTAGCCAGGGGTTTGTCAATTTTATTAACCTTCTCAAAGAACCAGCTCTTTTTCGCATTTATTTTTCTATTTTTTTTCAATTTCAATGATTTCTTCTTTATTTTTGATGATTTCTTTCCATCTGCTGACTTTAGGCTTCATTTGTTCTTCCTTTTCTAGTTTTTTAAGATGAAGCATTAGATTGTTTATTTGAGCTGGTTCTTGTTTTTGGAGATAGGCCTATAATGATATGAACTTTCCTCTTATAATCACTTTTGCCATGTCCCCAAACTTTTGATATGTTGTACTATCATTATCATTTGTTTCTATGTATCTCTTCATCTCTCTTTTTATTTCTTCTCTGATCCACTCATTCTCCAGTAGTATTTGTTTAATCTCCATATATTTGTGGTTCTTAATGATTTCTTTTTGCAGTTGATCTCTAGTTTCAAAGCATTACGATCAGTGAATATGTTTGATATAATTTCAACCCTCTTATTTTGTTGAGGCTATCTCTTTGTCTCAGTATGTGGTCAATCTCTGAGAATGTTCCATGTGCACTAGAGAAGAATGTATAAGCAGCTGTTTTGGGATGGAAGGCTTGGTATATGTTAATTATATTCAGGTAGTCTGATGTGCCATTTAAGGGTATTATTTCTTTATTGATTTTTTCTTTGGATGACTTGTCTCTCTTTGACAGTGGGTTATATATGTTCCCTACTATGATAGTGTTTCGGTCTGCTTCTTCCTTTAGTTCTCTTAGTGATTGCTTTATATATTTCTGGGCACCATGATTGGGAGCATAGATATTAGTAAGTGTTATGTCTTCTTGTTGCATGATTCCCTTTAGTATTCTGAAGTGTCCCTTAGTATCTTTCTTTACTTTTTTTATTTTGATGTCTATTTCATCTGATATTCGTACCACTACTCCTGCTTCTCTCTGCATGCCATTGCTTGAAATATTATTTTTCACCATTTCATTTTGAGTCTATATTTGTCTTTGAAGCTGAGATGTGTCTCCTGGGGGCAGCATATTGTTGAATTTTACTTTTTGATCCATTTTCAAAATCTGTGCCTTTTTATTAGTGAGTCCAGTCACCCTAAATTTAGGGTGATTATCGAAATATGAGGTCTTCTTATAGCCATTTTATATTTTTCTTTTCGGTAGTTCAGTGTTTCCATTGCTTCTTTGTCCTTGTGTTTCTTTTTCCTTTATTTTGGTTAGCTTTTGTGGGATTTGCCTCTGGTTTTTCTAGTTTTATGTTATATACTTCAGTTATGAATCTTGGCATGTAGTTACTATTACAAATATGTAAAGGATAGTGATATGTGTGTGTGTGTGTGTGTGTGTGTAGTCATCTATTTTCTTCTGTGCCTGCCTATCTCCATTCCCCTTTGCAAATTTGGATCTTTGAATCCTCCCCTTTTCAGTGACTGTCGCCTCAATTTGTCCATATGTATGCTGAATGTTCATTACCATCTTGCTATAGCAAATCTTTTTCTTGTTTAATTTATAATGCCCTGTAATTAATAAGAGTTGCACTCCTCTGGTGCTATTTGCCCAATAGTCACCTTACTCTTAATTATGTTTTTTTTTTTGTCATTTTGTTTTAGGTGAGCTGACCCTTTTCAGTATTTCCTGTAGTGCATGCCTTGTAGTGGAGAATTTCCTCAATTTTTGTATGTCTGGAAAGGTCTTTAATTTTCCTTCATTTAAAAAGGAGAGTTTTGCTTGATTATTCTTGGTTTGTAGTTCTTTTCATTTAATTGTTTGAGTATTTGATTCCACTCCTTTCTGGTTTGTAGGGCTTGTGCTGAGAAGTTCAATAATAATCTAATGGATTTTCCTTTATACGTTACTGTATTCTCTTCCATGGCTGCCCTGAGATTTCTGTCTTTGTCATTGATTTTTGATAATTTTAATATAACGTGTCTTTCAAGAAGGCCTTTTAGGGTTGAGTGTTGGGAACCATTTTGAGGCAAGATTAAACTGCCAGTAAAGCTGGGAGTTTTGCGGAGTTGGCAAGCTATGTAGTCTGCTGGCTCGGGAGAAGGTGCACTTGGTTTGGGGGAGATTAACTGAATGTTCTTTGACCATGGGAAAGAGTATGTTAAGATAGCTACAAAGTTTCCTGAGTAAATGGCAGCAATTGTTTGTATACTTAGAGGTCTTTGCTTCTTACGCACTCGGTAGGGTATAAATATGCTGTGCTAAATAAACTCGGGGCTGCTTCGGTATTGACTGGGGGCCCTCTAGACTCTATCTCTTCTTTCTGTCTTTTTTCTTTAATCCTCACTCCCTCTCAGGTGCTGTTCGACTTTAGCCGGGTGGCTCCGGCAGTTGAGATAATTGGGTGTTCTGTTGATTTCTTGAATTTCAAGCTCCAGCTTATTTCTTAGATTTGGGAAATTCTCATCCACTATTCATCTGAAAATTCTTTCTAGTCACTGCTCCTTTTCGAGAATGGGCATTATTCTTATGTTTCCTTTCCTGATGGTATCAGCTAGTTCTTGAATTTCTCTTTCATTATTTTTCATTCTTCAGTTTCTCTCTTCTTCCTTTTGATTTATTTCTAGATTTCTGTCTTTTATATCACTGATCCTTTCCTCCATTTAGTTGACTCTATTTCCCAAGCTTGCTATTTCATTTTTCAATTCTTGCAGTGTTTTGTTTGTTTTTGTTTATGTTTTTGTTTTTAATCTCTGGAAGTTCTATTCTGTTCTTTTAGAGAATTTCAATCTCCTTGGTAAAGAACTCATTCTGTTCATCTAGTTGTTTTTTTAATTCTTGAAATTATTGATATGACTCATTTCAGATCTCACTGAGTTTTTTCAGAAGTACCATTCTGAATTCTCTGTCATTTAAGTTGCATAATTCTATGTCTGTAAGCTTATTTTTTGTAGATTTTTGTCTTTCTTTCTGAGATGCCTTGTCACCTTGGTTGTTCATGGTGTTTAATGGACTATTTCTCCTCCTGGCCATTAATGGAAGTATATTCTTTTATTTTCCAGAAAATAGATTTATTATATAAAGGTCTCTCTTTAGCTTGTTGCATACAAAGCAGTTTGTTTTGTTTTGGTTTGGTTTGATTTCCAGTAGTTGTCTCTAAGCCTCTTGGATTCCTGCTTTATGTAAAACCTTAATAATGTCTCTCTCTCTCTTTTTTTTAGATGTTTAAACATGCTTGCTACCCTCAATCTCAGTTCCTGGCAGTGTTAGCAACAATTTCGGTAGCATTTACTCAGATTTCCCTGGGGCTCTGCGTTGTTTAGTCTTGGAGCAAATGGGGGAGGGACCCTCTTAGTTGGGGTTTGAGGACTGTGGCTCAGCCTTGGTTTTGCAACTGTAGCCATTACAAATCAACTGTTGTTTCTCTGCTATTCTCTCTTGTCTGCTTTCTGTCATGATGACTGGGCCCTGCCGACAATCACATGGAGCTCGCAACTCTCCTAGGCAGGGCTGTCTAAGGAACATGCTTTAAGTTTCCACTCTAAAAAATGCTCTGTCTCCAACTTGCTGAGGGGAGCACTATACACTCCATTCCTGTGCCCCATTTCCACTGTGTGCATGATAGCATTTTCAAGGTCTTGAAAGTCCTGTAGCAGGACCCCTGGCTCTTTTTTGCTTCACTCTATATCCTCTAACCTTATAGGACCAAGAACTCTCTATCAGGTAGCATCTATCAGGCAACCATGGCCCTAAGGGTAAGGAAATGCTGTCCAATTTCACTGAGCTCTGAGGAAGGCTGTAAGTAGTCAGAGCCCCACACCTGCTCAGAGACTTTCCCAACTACATGCAAAGGTTGGCATGCCTATGAAGGTGCAGTGAGGTCCAGAGACCAAAGTGGAGTGATTAAGAACATGGGCTCTGCATCCAGATTGCCAGCTCTGCCATGTACTGCTGTTGAGAAAGTTACTTCCCCTCTTTATGCCTCAGTTTCCTCATCTTTAGAAGGAGTGTGATAATAATACAAGTGAGCACCTCAAAGTGGTAACTCCTATTTTTAGAGGATTGGATTCTTTCATCAGCTTTGGCTGGAGTTAAGCCTTAGACATTCCTTACAGCAGAATTTGTGGGTCCATGAAAGAATTCAGCTATAACTTATTCTTCCTTTTTTTTTTTAGAATACAAGTTCTCTTTAATTCACAAAGACAGTCAAATGAAAAATGTGAGCAGAAAGATTCTAATTGAAGTACGATTTGCTGAGATAGGAAAGACTGTGGGAGGAACAGATTTCTGGGGCACATCTGGGACCTGTATTTGGATATGGTAAGTATGAGCTATCTATTAAATATAAAAATGTAGACAATGAGTAGGCACTTGGGAAATATAGGCCTGGGTTAAAATTGAGGTAAGGATGAAAGTTCTAAGTTTAGAGTCATCAAAAAATAAATGGTATTTAAAGCCAAGAACCTGGAATAGATTCTCATGGTCAGCAAGTTGATATAGAAGAGGAATACCAAGGTATGAGCCTCTGGAAACTTCAAAACATAAAAGTCTAAGCTAAATTGTAGATTGTGACATTAAATTGTTGGCAATGAGGGAGAAAGTGAATTAGAAAATAGTTGAGGTTTGCCTCGAAGCTTGGGCTTCCAGGAACTTAAAAGCTATTGAGAAATGCAATGATTTATGTCAAGGATTCTGAAAAGCACTTCATTGACAGATGAGTAATAGTGTTTCCTTAATGTCCAGAAGCATGGAGGGTCTATGAATCTTCCACTCTAGAGTCACGGATGATTGTTGTAGTGAGATGCTGACCTCTCAGCTCAGATTCTCCTATGGCAGTTCTGGAGATCTAACTTCCAGTCCATGTGCAGATTCACTGCTGTTGCAGGAGATATTTGCTGGAGGAGTTGAGAAGAGCAGCAGTGAGAGGGTTGATCTGCTCTCTGGGTTGAATTGAAAACTGTATGTTACGTGGGAAATCAAACTTTCATATGTTGTGAAATTTTTCTCTATATTGGAGAAAATCGATAGATATATTTCAAATAGAAATAACACTTTTGCTGAAGTAAAATATAACAAATAATTGCTATTGTTTAAAGCATGCGTCTTCTCAAACCGTATTAGCCACAGCAGCAGTTCTTTGCTTTCTTCTCCAGTTCAGGAAAGATCACAGTTATGAGTCTGTGATTCCCTGGCTTGGAGGATAAAATGGTCCGGACTCTATCTTGCAGGGGAACTATTGCCTGAGGGGTTCTTCACCATCCCTCATTTTATGGTCTATGCTTTAGTGACCAACCACCACTGCTTTGCACCTGGGAAGAAACCTATTAAACTTGAATCCTAGAATTGTTACCCATAAATGGGTATGTTTTTAATTCTACAAGTCAGATATCTCATCTACCCACCCACCCACCACACACCCACCATCCACTCATCCATCAATCCATCCATTTATCTATCCTTCCTTTCTTCCATTCATTTACCCACCTACCTTTCCACCCATCCACACATCCACCCATCCATGAATCCACCCATTCACGTATCCATCTGTGCATCAACGTTAGTTGTTCATCTACTGCATGCCATGAGTTCTACTGGGGGTGGCCCTGTGGGGAGGTGGATAAGTAGAGGTGCAACAACCACATAGTACTAAAGGTAAAGAATGTATAAGTGGAGAGGAAGGAGAAAGCTTTTCAAGGGAGGAAACATAAGCCTAGCTCAGTTGTTCTAACTATAAGTGATTTTGTCCCCCACTCCCTGCAGATACCATTTGGCAATATCTGGAGATATTTTGGTTGTCATGAGTAAAGGAATGTGATTGACAGCTAGTGGGTCAAGGGCACATCCTACAATGCACATAACAGCCTCATGACAAAGAATTATTCAGACTTCAGGTCTGGTGCAGAATCTGTTGAGTGATCGTGGCTCCTCAGAGACACACTGAGGGAGATGGAAAGAAAATGGGGCAGGTGGTTCTCAGACCAACTCTGACTACCAGCTGGCTGGGGTTGTGCCCCACTGAGCTGTAGACCATTCTTGAGGTTGCCACATCTCTCACAATAAGGAACCATAGGAGGAGCAGGAAAAAATGGCATAGATGATAGAGGCTCTGTTCATCCCTTTTGAGACCAAATTAAAGTTGTGACAGAAACAAGGAGCAAACAGCAAGGAGAGTCACCTGGGATCTAGAGGAACAGAAGCACCACAACTAGAGAGTGGAATAATTAATCAACCTTCAATGGTAAGGTAGGAGGGGGCGAAGACCCGAGGTTTCCCAGTCCTGATGGCTGGTGGGAGAGAGATTACAGTATGGAAGCTGACAGTTGCAGACACCTCTTAAAAGGGTTGTGTCTGTAAGTACACTTTCACAGCAATGGACCAGCTCTCACTGAGCACCAGCACCAGGTTGTCTGTTCCAGGGGCACAAGAGACTTACAGGGGGACACTGAATTGTCAGAGTGAGGGCCAGAGGTAAGGCTTACTCAGTACAGAAGTGCTACTGGTATCCATTGTTCCTCTGTTGAGCCCTCCCTACTTCCATTGTGCAGACTCAGTGCCGCCATAGCTGAGACATCATCAGACTGGATAATAGAGATCACTCCGTCAAAAGATTCCCTGAAACTCCACCTCCACAACTCGTGGCCCCACCCAAGCCACATCCAGGTGTGTCCTTGACCAGTCAGGTGCTCCTTGCTGAGCAGCACCAAGACTCACACTGGTGGAAACTGGCCTCAGTTTCTGGCATGGCCTCATGAAGCAACTTAAGCACAGCATCTGTGGATAGCTTGCTGAATCTTAACAGGCGGCCCCAGAGGGACATAGGCTGGGGCTATACTTGGTCTGCAGCTGAACCCCTCTCAGGACTGTGCCACTGGACACGCATCACACAAAGCTGCACTAATAAGACTAGGAGACTTAGGAGCTTTGCTTAGCACATAGAAACAGGCACCAAAAGGCAGGAAAAATGGGAAGACAAAGAAGCAGAAACCATATGAGAGAACAGAACAGAGATCCAGGAATAATGGAGTCAAACAATCTAACAGATGCAGAGTTCAAAACACTGGTTATAAAGATGCTCAATGAACTTAGGAGAAGTGTGGATGAATTCAGTGAGAACTTTAACAATGAGATTTATAAAAAAGATAAGAATGGAAATGGAAATTATAAAAGGGAACCAGTTAGAAATGAGGAACACATTATCTGAGATGAAAATTATATTAAATGGAATAAACAGAGTGAATAAAAAGAGGTAAAACTATCAGTATAGAGGCCAAGGGCATTCAATTAAAATGTCAAGAAAAAGGAAGCCAAGAGTATAATAATAATTTAAGGAGCCTATGAGACACTATTAAATGTAAAAATATACATATTATAGAGGTACCAGAAGAAAAACAAAACGTTTAAGAGCTATTCGAAGAAGTAATGATGGAAAACTTTCCTAACCTGGTGAAGGAAATAGACATACAACCTCAGGAAGCTCAGAGGGTCTGAAGAAAGAGGAACCCAAAGAGGCCCACACCAAGACGCATCATAATTAAAATGCCAAAGATCGAATACAAACAGAGAATATTAAAAGCAGCAAGATAAAAGCAGTTAGTTACCTACAAGGGAGCACCTGTAAGACTGGCATATGATTTCTCAAAAGAAACCATGCAGGGCAAAAGGGCTTGGAAGAAAATATTTGATGTGACGAAAATCCAAGATCTACAACCAATAATACTTTATCCAGCAAAGCTATCATTTAGAGTCAAAGGACAGGTAAAGAGCTTCCCAGACAAAAATAAATGAAGGGAATTTATCAACACCAACCCAATATTACAGGAAATGTAATATTTTCTTTAAGAAGAAAAAACATGTATCAAATATATGAATAAATAATAATAATAATAAGTACCTCAAATGGAAAAGAATTAAGTGCTCCAATCAAAAGGTAGAGTGGCTGAATGGATAAAGAAACAAGACTCTTATATATGATGCCTATAAGAGACTCACTTCAGATTAAAAGACACACACAGACTAAAAAGAAGGGGATGGAAAAATATATCGCATTGATGGACTAGAGGTTACTGCACTGAATGAAATGAGTTGGATAGAGAAGGAAAAATATCACATGATTTACAAACATGTGCCTCTAAAGAATAAAATAAACAACAAAAACAACAACAACAATGGAAATAAACTCATAGATCCAGAGAATATTTCGAGGGCTACTAGGAAGGAGGGGGGTGGGGGGACGGTAAAAAAAGGCAAAAGGATTAAATGGTACAAATGGATAGTTGCAAGAGAGACATGGAGATAGAATATAGCATGGTGATGGTTAATAATGTTGTAATAAATATGTAAGGGGGAAGGGGGTACCAGAGTTAGTGGGGTGATCGCTTTTGAGTTATGCGGATCTCTGATCACTATGTTATACAACTGAAACTGGTATATTATTGTATGCCAACTACAATTAATAAAAACTCATTGAATTGTACAATGTAAATACAAGCAACTAATTGTCTATTATATTTCAATGAAAAAAAAAACAGAAAAAAATAACTTTAGAACCATTTGTCTGAAAAAAAATGGTGCCGAGGTTGAGAACCTTGCCTTGGAGTGACAGATAAACAGTGAGTTAAGTGGCGAAGGGATAGAGAGGGTGTGAGGGAACACTGAGTGTGCAGAATGCTGTGTCCCATACAGTAGTAGGAGCCCTAGGATCTAGGAGTAAAGAAACAAGGCCCTCTAACTGTCAATATTCTTAACTGTCTTGAAGGTGATTGAGAGATGTAAATGATTCTAAGAAGGGGAGAGATGCGATCAGATTCACATTTTAAAAAATATGATCTGCTCTGGCAGCAATGTGAAAGGTGGTTTAAGGCAGAGGGTTGGAGGGGCCAGTGCTAGGATACATAAGGAGACAATGGGAACAGAGGATTTTTCCCCCATTGTGGCCCACATAATCCTCAAGGACAAGGAACACTAACATACACATTTAATCCCATTTATGAATATTTGGCATAATGCACATTCCTCTTTTAGATACATTAGTAATTCTTTTACAATAATATATTTTTTCGAAAAACAGATCAGATAAAATAATAAGGACCTTAGTTGTCTTTTGGACTATGAAAGATGTCTGGTGGTGACTTCATATTGAGGACAAACACTTCCTGACATCAGAAGCATTTCTTGAGTCATGTTATAACCAGATATCAAATTCATAGTAGTGCCCCAGAAAAGGAGAGCAGCTGGAAACTCACTCCAATATTTCTCATGGAAAACAGAATTCTGGGCTAGTCCTATTATCTGCCCTCATATATATATTTATACTGTGTGCTCACCTCTCATAGTTAGATTTCTTTCTGTCACCATATATTGGACCCCTTTTACATCATCTACATCCCCCCTACCTCCTCCTCCCTATCTTCTGGTAACCACTAGTCCATAGTCCATGTCTGTGAGTATCTGTTTATTCTGTTCGTTTGTTGCTTTAGGTTTATATCTCATGTATAAGTGATAGCATGTGATTTTCAACTTTTTCAGTATGGCTTGTTTTGGTTAGCATGATTATCTCCAGGTCCATCCATGTTGTTGCAAATGGCAGTATTTCATCTATTCTTGGCTGAGTAATATTCCATTGTATATAAGTACCACAGCTTCTTTAGGTAAAGAGACAACCATCCAAATGGAAAAATATATTTGCAAGCGATGCCTCTGATAAGGGTCTAATATCCAAAATATACAAAGAACTCATTCAACTCAATAACAATAACAGCAACAAAAACACAAAAGATCCAATCAAAAAATGGGCAGAAGACCTGAACAGACACTTCTTCCTAGAGGTCTTACAAATGGCCAACAAATATTTGAAGGGATTCAACATTGCTAGCTCATAGGTAAACGCAATTCTCTTATTGTTTAAGGTTATAATGCCCTAGTCTTAGTAATGGTTGCACTCTTCTGTTTCTATTTACGGGCTAGTCGTTTTAATCCTAATTATGTTTTTTTTTTTTCACTTCTGTTTTAAGTGAGCTGACCCATATCGGTATTTTCTGTAGTGCAAGCCTCATAGTGGAGAATTCTCTCAATTTTTGTATGTCTGGAAATGTCTTTATTTCTTCTTCATATCCAAAGAAGAGCTTAGCTGGATATATTATTCTATGCTGGTAGTTTCTTTCACTTAATAGTTTAAATATTTGATTCCATTCCTTTCTGCTTGTAAGGTTTGCACTGAGAAGTCCAAGGATAATCTAATGGGTTTTCCTTTATAATTTACTGTCTTCTTCTCCCTGGCTTCCATGAGAATTCTGTCTTTGTCATCGATTTCTGATAATTTTAATACATGTCTTGGTGAAGGCCCTTTTGAGTTGACATTGTTGGGTATTCTGTTGACTTATTGAATTCCAACCTCCAGTTAATTCTTTAGATTTGGGAAATCTCATCGACTATTTGTCTGAAAATGCTCTCTAATCCCTGCTTCTTTTGCTCCTCTTCGAGAATGGCCATTTTTCCTATGTTTCCTCTCCTGATGGTATCAGCTAGTTCTTGACTGTCTCTTTCATTGTTTTTCATTCTTTGGTTTCTCTCTTCTTCCTTCTGATTTATTCTTAGATTTCTGTCTTTGATATCATTGATCCTTTCATCCATTTTGTCAACTCTATTTCACAAGCTTGCTATTTCATTTTTTTAACCTCCAAAAGTTCTATTCAGTTTTTTTGAGGGTTTCAATCTCCCTGCTCTGCTCATCTAGTTGTTTTTTCAATTCTTAAAATTATTGATATGACTTGTTTCAGATCTCACCAAATTTTTTTCAGAAGTACCACCCTGACTTTTCTGTCATTTATATTTCTTTGTCTGTAAACTTATTTTCTGGAGTTTTTTCTCTTTTATTCGGAGATGCCCTGTTACCTTGGTTGTTCATGGTGTTTAGCGGACTATTTCTCCACCATGACAATAATGGAAGAGTATTCTGCTTTTTTTTTCCAGAAAGAAGATTTATTATATAACAGTCTCACTCATTAGCCTGTTGCAAAGAAGGCGGCGGGGGGGGGGGGTTGTTGGTTTGTTTGTTTTGTTTGTTTGTTCGTGTGTTTCCAGTAGGTTGTGTCTAAGCCACTTGGATCCTTACTTTATACAATGTCTTAATAATGCCTTTTTATCTCTTACAGATAGCCTAAATAATGTCTTTTTTATTTTTTTGTAGATATTTAATCATGCTTGCTATACTCAGTTTTAGTCCCTTTCAGTGTCAGTGACAGTCTCTGTAGCACTTGCTCAGATTCCCCTGTTTGGTGTCAGAGGATATGGGGAGAGGGGACCTCTAGGTTGGGGGTTGGGGGCTCCAGCTAAGCCTTGGTTTTGCAACTGAGGCCAGTAGAAATCAACTGTTGTTTCTCTGTAGTTCCCTCCCACTTCTCTGGTTTCTGCCTTGATGACTTAGTCCTACTGGTGTATAACTTACTGCACTTCCAGGCAGGGCTGTTCAGGGAAGTCACTGCTCCTTCTCCCCTCTCACTCCTCCTGCATGGAGCTCCAGTGGCTGTGAGAGGCAGCTTCTTTATTTCTCCCATTCATCACGTGACACTCGGGGTTCTGAACTGTGGTAGCTCTTATGCACAAATCTCATGATCAGGTATGCTGGTGTGCAGTTAGAGTGGTTTTTAAAAAAGTTTTAGCTGTTCAGCTTATTGTTGTTTCAATGGGAGAGATATGAGGACATTTCTCACTCTGCCATATTTCTCAGAATACCCCAGATATTTTAAAATATGTATATAAGTTTATTGGGTCAAAGGAGAAATAAAATTCCAATTTTAAGCTTTTAGAATACGATGCATCTTGAAATAAACTTAAACAAGCATTGAACATAAATTCATACACAAAATAAAGAATGAGCAAAGTGTGTAACTAAATAAATTATAAATAATACATAAAAATAATTTTAGAAAAAGCAGGGTAAAGAAAATAATAACAATGACAAAATAAAT
This sequence comes from Rousettus aegyptiacus, assembly GCF_014176215.1. NCBI lineage: Eukaryota > Metazoa > Chordata > Mammalia > Chiroptera > Pteropodidae > Rousettus > Rousettus aegyptiacus. Next base: position 41,700,221 of record NW_023416287.1, read on the forward strand.
GATAATAGAATATGTAAGTTTCTCATAATCTGGTTCTTCAGTAAAATCATTGCCAAACCTTATTAAGGAAATTATACACACACACACACACACACACACACACACACATATGTATATATATACAGAAAAGAAATGTATGTATGTATGTGTGTATTTCACCCACCGCCACACATATGTATGTAGATAGATAGATAAAAGAAAAAACAGGATGACATTAAGAGAGAATACTGAGGGGTTAATATTTATAACCTGTTTTCTAATAAATAATAAAATACTATTTAAGTAATATTTGGGGGGATATCAGTTAACATGACTGACTTAAAAAAATGGCAGTTCTGGAAAGAGTGATTTGAAGCTCATTCTTGACTTCTGTCTCCAGTTCCATCTTTTCTCAGATTTCTTGGAGAGAGTGTAGGTATGGGGTTTTGTCCTTGAAAGATGGCCAAGCTTCAGGAGCTGTGACAGAAATCAAGGCTTGCCTATTGCTTTGTAACAAAACATTAAAAAACTTAGTTACTTAAAACATGGCCATATGATTTGTTTATGAATTTGCAATATAGGCTGTGTCAACTGGGAAGTTCTGCTCTCACTACTGGTTGAGTTGACAGATTTGTTGGGGGCTGATCCAAGTTGGGATGCTGAGATGACCTCTGTTTTGCTCCACTAGTTTCAAGATCTTGATCTCTCTTTGTGATCTCTCTACTCACATACCCAAGGATTTTCTATGACAGCCCAGGGCTCCCCAAAACACAAAAGAAGAAGCTGTCGGGCTTTCTTGAAGCTTAAGCCTAGAACTGGTACAATGTCACTTCCTCTAATTTAATTGGTTAAAGCTTTTACAAGGTCATCCCAGATTCAAGCAGCGAATACTACATGAAAGTGTGAATACTCAGAGCATAATTCTTTGGGAGACACCCATGTAACTTACAACCATCGCCATTCTGGACACTGTGAATGTTGCACATTCTCCAGTGTAGCTTGGTTAGTAGAAGCCTGTGAATCACCCCAGAAAGAAAATTCAGATGTGCTCTTGGGAGCCTTTCTGATCTTAATGACCATGAAAGAAGAGGGGGGCTTGAGGTGGGCTGGATTGTGTGCAACCCCTCTGGAAGAAAACTGGTTTCAACTTGGGAGCGGGGAAACTTTTTTTGGGGGTCCAATTTGGTAGGTTTCCTAAACATCCTTGAATTAGAGATGGTGAAGACCAAGTAGAGGAGATTGTCTGCAACACAGTGAAACATAAACACCACATACATACATGCATGCGCGCGCGCACACACACACACACACAGATGGAAGCCGTAAGGCAAAAGAGAAAAGAGACTTGGAGGGCACATTTGGATACCTGATATGTGAATAATAGACACTCCTAAAAACAAAACAAAACAACAATAACGAAATGGGTAGAAGAAAGGGAATACTTAAAGATTTAATGTAGCCATGAGAAGCTTAGTTGTGTTCTTCACTAGTCCATGGGTGGTGGTCAAGGAACTGGTTTTACTCTTCTTTGTGTTTGGAGGGAGTCTTCCCTGCCATGGCTGCCATGGCTTTCTCTGGGCTGTTGACCATTTGTGAGTCCCCTACAAGTGAATTGTAGGGAGATGATTGGTGAAGCTGACAATCTTCCTGGGAAAACCTTCAGCTTTGTTAGTCTTCCCACACTAAACATCCTCTTCTTCCATGCTCAAGATATTTAAGTTCTGTATTGATTACCCAAGTAGATCTCATGGAAAAAGCAAATATGAGAAAAAATGTTTGTAATTTCATTGGACTTACTCATATCCTAGTAGTCACGAACCTCAAGGAGATGTGCTATTGTCCCATGCATGTCAAGCTTTATGCTCAGTCTGGGTGCAAGTATCAAATGACAGATATCAGCCTACTGCACCATATATCACTTTTGACATAGGACAACTAATATGGTCCTTCCAAAACATATACACGATGAGACACTGCGGTCCATTTATGATCCTCAATGCAAGCTATTCCAACTGATGTTCTGCCATTCTCCGTTCTGGCAATCTACCTATACTTCCCATTCAGCCCGAATGGTTCTCAATGTGTCCCTGTGTGTAGGTACATTCAGCCCCTACTTTAATCTCTCTGTCACCTCTAGGAAAGCCTTAACGTTTACAAGATTTTTAGGTAAATGATACCCTGGTATAGAATATATTTACTGATACTTAGGCATAGAAGTGAGAGCATCTACTTGGAAATATCAAAAGTGTAGCTTATATACAGTATAAAAATTTTAAGTTTAAAAAAATACAAAGGATTCGAGTTTCGGTGATTCAACTTCATGATCAAGGGGCTCCGGACTCTTTCAAAATTATACCTACAAAACTCTAAGACAAAAATAAGATCAAGCATTTAAAAAAATAAACAATTTCAAAAGTAATTAATTTTTTTCTGAAATTTTATTGTTAGTGTATAGGAACTCAACAGATTATTGTATCCTGCAACTTTACTGTATTTGTTTATTGCTTTTAATCATTTATTTTCTTTCCTTCTCCTTTCTTCCTTCCTTCCTTCCTTCCTTCCTTCCTTCCTTCCTTCCTTCCTTCCTTCATTCCTTCCTGTCTTCCTTCTTTCTTTCATTCCATTCTTTCTTTCTTTCAGTGGCCTTTTTAGGGTTTTCTATACAGAGAATCATGCCATCTGCAAAAAGTGGAAATTTGACTTCTTTATTCCCAATTTAAATTCCCTTTATTTCTTTCTCTTGCTTGATTGCTCTAGCCGAGGCTTCTAATACTATGTTGAATAAGAATGATGAAAGTGGACATACTTGTCTTGCTCCTGATCTTAGAGAGAAAGGTTTCAATTTTTCGCTATTAAGTATGATATTAGCTGAGGATTTGTCATATATGACTTCTATGATGTTTAGCTACTTTCATTCTGTATCTATTTTATTAAGCATTTTCATCATAAACAGATTCCATATTTTGTCAAATGCTTTTTCTGCATCTATTACTATGATCATATGATATTTATCCTTCATTTAGTTTGTGTGGCATATCACATTGATTGATTTGCATATATTGAATCATCCTTGAACCCTCCTTGATTGTGATGTATAATGTATTTAATATACTGTCATGTTCAATTTGCTAGTATTTTTGTTTATAATTTTTGCATCTGTTTTTATCAGAAATATTGGTCTGTTGTTTTCTTTTGTTGTGTTACCCTTACCACGTTTTGGTATCAGGGTGCCATTTACCATTGCCTTTCAGTCCAAATCAAACAACAGTTTCTTAAACAGAAACTTGTTGAATCGCCATCTATTCCTCAGCAACTGTTCTGGGTATATTACTCAAGCAACTTAGTCTCTTTGAACTTGAGAAACAGAAGACCAGACCTTCCCGAGTTTGATAATATATGCTTCCCGTATGAACCTTCCTTGATGGCTTATGGTGTTGGTTTTGAAGGAAAATGCTATCTGTGATGTCCTATGTTCCCAACAGATTGCAAAACTACTGGGGTCAGAGGCAATGAAAATCAGGGAAACTTCTTGTGCTTTTTCTGTTCTATGCTTATATGCACAGGATGCATTTCCTGTGGGTTATTTATTGCTTTTTAACCCAGACCAGTCTGGGAGAGAAATAGGTTTAATGTATAAGATAAATTCATACAAAGGGCTGCAAAGCTTGCTGATTCAGGAGTCTGATTTATTTTACAGAAATTAACATAACCACTAAAATCAAACCTTGTCCAATGTTACTGCGAAAGGGGTCTAATCACGATAGAGGAGAGTACAAGAAAGCATCTCATTTTCTAGTCCTCTATTTTGTTTAGATGCTTTTTTATAATATACATGAAGCATCACTGCTCTAGTTTGTCATCTCACTTCACTCCTTTTGCACTGGCTTTAGTATACTGTTATCATTGGCTTTTATTTAACAATGCATCTATTGCTGGTTTTTTATATTGTGTTAAAAATTTACATAACAAAATTTATTACAATCATTTTTAAGTGCACAGCTCAGGGACCTTGAGTACATTCACATTGTTGGGCAATTACCACCACTATTTCAAGAATTTTTAATCTTCCCAAACTGAAACTCTGTATCCATGAAACAATAACTTCTATTTCCTCCCTCCCCTCAGCCTCTAGTAACCACCATTCCAGTTTCTGTGTCTAGTTACCTCATATATTGGAATCATACAGTATTTGTCCTTTTGTGACTGGTGTATTCCACTTAGCATAATGGTGTCAAGTTTTATCCATGTTGAAGCATGTGCCAGGACTTCCATTCTTCTTAAGGTTGAATAAAATTCCATCTTAGGGAAAGAACACATTTTGGGTACTTTCTTTTAAAATCTTTTCTTGTGCTTCCTGCAGACACCTTCCCATTAAGCACCTTTGCCCAAGTCCTTAGCTCAGGATCTGCTTTGAGAGAAACCTAAATCAATATTTTTTCCCCTTTGACATGTTTAGATTCCTCTTTATACAAAAAATAATTTAAAGACATGCCAAATCTGAAAACATTCTTCTGAAAGAGCAGAAACATTCATCAAGGAGGTTTAGAGAAAACTCATTAATGTAAAATACATTATTAATGTAAAGGCACGAAGACTCCAGATGAGTGCAGGGTAAATTTCACAGACCCACCAGAAGAAACAGGACTGGTAGAAGCTGTGTGAATGGGTCAGAGTCCCTGGCTGGTGGAATTCCGGGAGGGAAGGATAGAGATGAGGTTCATTTTCAGTGCAAGGATCTAGAGAGCTAGAAAATATTTAGGACTTTTTCAGGGATCAAGAACCTGGGCAAAGGTGATGGTTTCCAAAGACTTGGGCAGACAAGAGAGGAGAATAGCTTGCCCCTGATGATAGGTGTTAAAAGGTAATTTCTAATATTCTCCCCTTCATGGCTGGCCCCTCGGTGGCTGAGAATGTTGTCCTGGTTGGTGATGGCCATGGTTAGTTGGGTCAGAGCCAAGGCGGCAGAGCCAACGCAAACCTTTTCCAGTTTCTCCCTATGTAGTTATATTCACTTCGGTGGACCCTATATTTGAGTATATAAATATGGGCACCTTGAGTATGCAGTGCCTGTGTTTCCTGTTTCCTTCTCAGAGGTTTTCTGTGTAGTAATGTACTCATTGATCATCTGTCCATCATTTGACAAAGAAGCAGAGCTGCTATCAGGAAGAAGGGTCTTGCCTGGTAATTTCATATTTATCCTTGACTTTGGCAATTTTTAGAGGTTTCGCACTAAAAACTCCTTATTTTTTTTTCTAGCTGTTTCCTTAGTTAGATTTTAAAATTCTGTGTTTATTATGATTCCTTCTAATAAGGCTGCTTTTTATAAGATGGGAAAGTGAAAATATCTTCAATGAACGGACTGGAAAATGTTGAGCCCTTTCATGATATCCTTTATAAGGTGCATGTGTAACAACATAAGTTAAAGTGCTCAGTAAATTAGCAATTGGCAGAAGAGATAAGGTTCTATTTAGAGAACCAGAAGCTGTGAGGACATGGTTAGAAGCAACCCCTAAGGTATAATATGGTAACACTGGGTGATCCCTCACAGATGGTGCTCATCAGTCATCGTTCCATTTTGCCCATCTTTCACTTTGACAATGAGTGGCTGAAGAGTAAACAGTTGCAGCAGATGTTCTCCAAGGCCCACCTATATTTCCTGTACTCACTGTTCTCAAAACCTTCCATGGAGTCCTGCTCTATGCATCTGTGACTCCCACTGAGAGATTGCCCCCATGCCCACATGGGACATCCAAGAGGTAACAGCACTCAATGCTGCAGAAACAGTCTTCAGTCAAGTTGGGTGGGGGATGGGGATGGAATATAAAACTCCCTTTTCCTCGCCCTTTAAAGCAAACCTAAAACATGTTCCACATCACCTCCTAGAAGTTCCCAGACTGCGCATAAGAGGGCCATTGCAACAACCTGCTCACTAACTACCTTTCTTTTTTCTCTGTACCACTTTTCTATATATCATTTGGGTCCTCAGAAAGTAGAACTTGAGAGACAGAAATACCAGCAGTTTCTTGGGGGTAATACCTCTAAAAGGGAACAAGAGAAGTAGAAGCAGATTGGCAAGGAAGAACTCTGCCATGTAGATATGACACCTATGAAAGGAAAAAGGAGAGTCAGGATTGGGCAGGGAGAGGCTTGAGCTATGGCAGTCTTTGGAGTTTTAGCCAACCACGTGAGAGTGCCCTATGAGTGTGTGCATGTGTTCTGAGATTGCCATCCAGGTTTGTGTTCACAACAGTGTTACTGATTCCATGAGTTCATTCTACTTTTTACCCAAGAAGAGATTTTCTTTTTTGTGGGGAGTTTCCTGGCCTGCATGCTGGTAGAACACAGATATGGAGCATATGGACATTATTTAGCAGCCACAGAGCCATTGCTGAAGTTGTCTTCTTGGATGCAATGTAGTTCCTGGACATCCCTAAGAAGCATGTGTCTTGCAGAGAGCCATGCCATGTTCTATTTGCAGCTCCAAGACCCTCTTATTAATATGCCACACACTTGCAAAGAGAATTGGCAAGAGGTCTGCAAGAGGAGCAACGCCACTTGCAAATTGCAAAATATTGAATTAGCACACTCTGTGGAGGAATTCTATTGCCCGTTACCTGCACAAAGTGCACTCTGAACAAAGAAGCAAAGCAACAGGGCATTGAGAAGGGCACTGGGACCAGGGTGTCATAGCCCCAGTGCTTGGTGAGCATTGAGCTTCCATCTTGTAAGGCTGTCCCATGATGCACCTATCCTACTGCATTTTTCCCTTTATAGCATCCTAAATAAATGATAGGTGCAGAACAAACAAAAAGAATTTGAATGTTTATAGGATTTGAGATAAGCATTCTTCTATCAGGAAGCAAAGATATGAAAAAAATCAGTTAATATCAAGGTTTCCAATTTATGTAAATGCTTAGATTTGTCCCACAGGTTATTAAAATTGAACAAGCTTCTTATTCTGTTTGGAGGCCAAATGCTGTGAAGCTATTAATGTTCATACATCTTGTGTGCTTCACAATTGAAATTAGCTTCTTTAATTACATCAGCATAAGCAAATATCTGTTCTAAGAGGACCTGGTTTTAAAAGTAGCTTGAAATTAAGTCACTACAAGGCCATGTGGGTATTGTCAAAGAAGCTAGGAAACAGGATGACTTACTGTGCAACTGGGGGCAGTACAGAGAAAGTTGAAATCTTGAGGGAATTGCCTTTCCCCTAACATTCTTTCTTATTCTTTGGATTTCATCTTTGGCAATTAAGTACTGATTAGTTCCTCCACTGCCTGATGCTTTGAAATATCCATAGCAAGTGGTAAGCCTATAAAATTAAGTAGAAATCCCTAATCATTTAGACAACGATCCCCACAGAAACTTCCTCAGGAAGAAAATTGCTCATGATATTACCAATGGGACCTGACTCCTCTTAGTACTCTCTGCTCATCTGTCTCAGCACATGTCAATTCTACCAGCAGAAGATCCCAGCTCATCTCCTCCGTTCCCTGGAAAAGCAAAGGGGCAAGAGAAAATGGGACATGAAGACTGATACTCTGAAGCAGAAGTAGGACTGGACCTGCAGTGCTCTGGGGGCTCAACTAGGCTGCACATCCAATGCAGCTCGGCCACAAAGCTGAAGTATCTTGAGGCCTCTCCTGCATAGAGGAATCAGGGGAACTGGACTTCTTATGGGATATCTGGCTTCCCCCACAAAAGCATCCTTCCAAAAAACCAGGTGGAGCTACATGCCTTCTTTCACCTCCCATTGGAAGTCACAGAGTGCCCTTTGCATTGCATTCTGTTCAGTACAGATTTAAGGTGATGGCTCAAAGACCACACATCCCAATAGGAGAAGCATAAATAATTTGGGACCATATTTTAATCAGCACAAGAGACTTTCCCAATGAAGTCACTAAAGAAAGATGGCCCCAGATGAGTCCTGTTCCAAGATTAAAATTTTAGGTACCCAGCAGTGCTCCAGGGATCTCATTGCTTCTCTAACCTGCAAATCCTTCTTGACTCTCTAGGTGTAAAACACTCAGGATACTTCAACATGGGATCTAGTGTACTGCATTGGTATGTAGGTTAAAATATAAGTGCTCCCCCCCCCCATGAATTGTCAATTGACTTATCTTCTGTTAAGTGGCAGGAAAGGGAAAAATGAACAAGGGAGGGAAAGGTATCCATCACACTCCTGAGTCTGCATACATAGAAATGAGAAGCACTTAACACAGAAGAAATCAGCATGGGTTCTTTATTGTCTTGCAATGGAACTTAGGAAGAAAATGGTAATCTCAGACAAAAGCTGTGGGACTGGTATTTGCTCCATGCTGAGGAACTGGCACCGATTATGGTGTAGGTACAATGTTTTACGCCATGTATCCCCAACCCCTGGGCTGCAAACCAGTAACAGTCCGTGGCCTGTTAGGAACTGGGCTGCACAGGAGGAGGTGACCGGCGGGCAAGGGAGTGAAGCTTCATCTGTATTTGCAGCCGCTCCGCAGTGCTAGCATCATTGCCTCAGCTCCACCTCAGATCATCAGGCATTATATTTTCACAGGAGCACTGGTCCCTGGTGCCCAAAGCATTGAGGACCATTGCACTACACACTACCTTAGCCCCCTTGATGAGTACCAAGGCAGTTGCAATTTGACATGTGGCCAATTTCTATAGAATCAGCTGCAAATTTCTCATATACCTTTGCATTAAGAAAAATCACTGTGCTGATCTAGCACCAGGAATAGTTATACAAATAATCCATAGATTTTTGCCTTTAAAAAAATCATGGCCCATACAACAAAGTCAAAATTATAAACCTGCAAATGTGTTGAGAGTTGCAGATTTTTTCCTCAATGAAAGTAAGTAAGCATATGTTTTTATATGTGTCTGGTGTGTTAAGATAAGATGGGTTGTAGTTGGTGAAAACGCAGGTCCAGGATGAGGGCTAGGTATGAGAAGTCAAAGGTACTGTAAAAGGTGACGTGCTTAGATAGTCTAAAAAGATTTTGAGAGTTGCCACATATGTTATTCCCAGGCAGGAATTTTCCCCAATATAACCAGGTCTTAGATCCTGGTTAACTTCCAAGTAGAAGTGAGAAGAGAGTGAGGAGGTGGAGCTGTCCAGCATCCTTGAGCATCTTTCCCTGACTCACCTCTTCTCTTTCTTTCAAGGTCACCGTGACTCTCCAGAATTCCTCAAGATTGGGCCGAATACTTCTAACTATTGGAAAATTTAACTTCCTATTGACTCTCGGGCTACATTTCATGAGGTCCAGTTCTTCTTTCAGGCCGTAGAGGAAAATGTAATTACTACCCTCTAAATCAGCCCCTGGGTATTCACTAACAGCTATACCGTTTGCCCCAGTCAGGGTGTTTTTTTTTTTTTTTTTTAACTCATATCTACTTCTTACTTCTTTCAACTTGTTTGGGAGACATACTGCTGTTTCCATACACCCCTACATTCTTATTTGTTTCTTCATTTGGGGAATTAAACTTCTTTAATTGTGTAAATAAATTCCAGTCGATAAACTGTGTTTTGTCTTCTCTTGTGTTTATTTAAATAATTAGAGGTGGAAAGGTCTTTTTTTGATTTGGGTTGGCTTACAGAAGTGCTGACTGTCTTGATAGCTATGTAAACACTACTCTGACTCAGGCTGCATTGTGGCAGAACTAAACACTCATTACAACATCACAAAGTCATTCTAATTTATTATTTCTAGTACACGAGTGGCATAAATGATTTTAATGATCATGTGAAACACGTTGGCCTGCACAAAAGTAGAGCAAAATGACTTTGCTATTAATCAAACAGTGGACATAGTTCTTGCCTCTTAGAGAGTCTTGCCTCTTAGAGTGGCCCTTCCTTATTAATTTTGGGAAACCGTCATAGGAGCAGAGACTCTTGCCCTCATCTGCATTAGTTTATCCTATAGGTGGTGGTTGCCACCTTCCTTTCAGGATCTGAGAGGTCAAGATGCCTATTTTCAGCTAGACAGCTATTAGAGGCCAAGAGATTTTGGAATATTTGCCACAGAATGAGCCCACATGGTGCCATACAGCAACATGATTGTAACATGTTTGGAATCAGCCAGCTTAAATGTTCAGGAAACATAAGTAGAGTAAAAAATACAACTATTTTTATAAGAAGTAATTTAAATTTGTATAATGTTTTAATATTTGCAAAAGTACTATACACATATGGTAAAAAAAAGAATTAAGTACATGAGCGTATGATGAAAGCACAGTCCCTAAAAGACCTGACATTTCTCACCCCAAGTCTTTCAGCTCTTTCTGCTATGATTTCTGGTGCATGTTATAAAAACACCGACAGCCTATTCTCCTATCTTATTTATCTTTAAACAATTTTAAGATATTATCTAGCAACTCTCTGATTTGAAAATTTAAAATTTAGCTCACTTGAACCAGTCTCCTCACTTCTCTATGGCCTCTTCTCAATTTTAGACAGTACAGTTGACCCTTGAACAATGTAGAAATGAGGGGTCCCAGTGCACTGCACAGTTGAAAATCTGCATACAACTTTTGACTCTCCAAAACTTAACTACTAATAGCCTACTGTTGACCAAAATTTCCACCAATAATGTAAACACTAGATTAACACATACTTTGTATGTTATATGTATTATACTGTATTCTCACAATAAAGTAATCTAAGAAAATAAAATGTTATTAAGAAAATCATAAAGAAGAGAAATACATTTACCATATTTTTAAAAAATCTGTGTATAAATAGATCTGCACAGTTCAAACCCATGTTGTCGAAGGGTTAATTGTATTTCTGTTAGTTACAGTGTAAGTATAAGTAATGTAATTTAGTGTGTGTTTTTCATTAGATATGTATTTTTTGTTATTTTTATTTCTACACCTGCTCTCCAATCCCTGTTAACTGGAGCTTTGTTAGAAGAGATAACATTTCTTTTATATTCTGTATCATAAAGTTTTGTGTACTTGACTGCAGGTTGACTTAAGGTTCAAAACAAATATGTTTCCTTAACAAAATTATGGTAAAGTACAATTTATTTATCCAGAGCCAAGTCATGTGATTGAGTTGTATTCCTTTCTCCAAACTCACTATTAAGACCTTGTGGCATATAGAACAGAAAATTTCTGCTCGTTAGACCTCATTTTAGCTGAATTCACATTTAAACCATGCCTTTATTGAAAAGATTTTAGCTTTTTCCTGGATTTTCTAAATTTATTTTTCTTCAGTCTCAAGCAAGATCCACATGGCCCCAAATGTATGAGTTCCTGTCCTAAAATATGTCTTTACTTACAAAGATAACTTGAAGCTTGGAGAGCTATAGAGGGTTGTGGAAAAGGCAGGGAACATATTCCAAAAGAGCCAGATTTAATACAAAAGAGCAGCAAAGAGAAATGACTGAAGTGGAATCCATGCCATTACTGTTGATTTAGACTTTACCTCTCAGCCCAGGGAGATGTTTGAGGGGAAAGGGCCAGATTGGAATCCAGAAAGTGTGGGATCTTACCAATATCTCTAATGGCAAACTGAGGAGAAATGCACCTGCCAGGGGAAAGAAAAGAGCTTATTTGAGTAAATTAGGCTGGTAAATCACAGGGAGGCATATTCGCATGTCTTTTGATACGTGAACCAAAAAGACCACGTCGAATGAGTTCCTGGCTCACTCTTCTCCCTCTCTCTCCACCCATCATACTTCATTTGTACTAATTTAATAATGATAAATAAGCAGAAACAATCTGTGCCTAAGTATTACAAAGAAGGAATGAAACAAAATGAAATAAAAAAGCATATATCAGAAAAGAAATAAACCAAAGAAAGTTGACTCAGGACACATAGTTCTCCAGATACTCAAATATATTGAAAACAACGTCATCATGGGGAAAGAGTTCAGAGAAACAGGAATACATACAAAACATTATATGATGTCAGAGAGATTCCAAAATAAACTGATGGGGATTTGTAAAGATGAGGAAAAATAAAATGGGAACAATATTTTCCAAGATGTAATAAAATAAAATTTCTTGAAATAAAGGGCAGAATCTGCAGCTTAATAGGACACAGCACACCCCAGGAAATATATGCACTCTAGAAAAAGCATAACAAGCTACCTTCTTGACCCCAGGATCATTTCTGTTCCTTGTATTTGTACTTTATGGCATGTGGTTTTTAAAAATATTTTGGATAAGAGTTTGACAGCACTTATCTAACATTTTGTTTTACAGCCTGGGGATCATTTTATATTTAACATTACTAATCATTTTATTTTGACTTCAGAAATAATTATTTTAAAATTTCTGGTCTAAGAAGGCAGAGTAGGTAAATGCTGTGCTTGCTTCCTCTTACAACCATATTGAAGTTACAACTAAACTTCAGAACAACCATCATTGAGAATTGCCACAAGTCTAGTTGAACAGAAATCTTGCAACTAAAGACTTACAGAAGAAGCATCTTGAGACTGGTAAGAGGGGCAGAGACACTGAAAAGGATGGTTCCACACTCACTTGTGGCGTTTGAGAATTGGGAGATGTCTCAGATGTAGAGATCCCCCTGGGTGAGTGAGGGGTCCCAGGCCCACACCAGATTCTCAAGCCCGGGGTTCCAGTGCTGGAAAGAGAAGCCCCCACAACTTCAGGCTGTGAAAAGCACCAAAGATTGTAGCTGAGTGAGTCAGAGGGCTTCTGGAGTCACAGACATTCCTCCTAAAGGGATTGTGCACAAATTTGCTGACTGACAGACTCACTTGATCTCAGCTTCAGCTGTGGGACAGCAGCTCATGGGGCACCAGAAACGTACAAGGAGGAACTGAATTATCTGAATTTGGGACAAGAACTGGAGTGGTAGCTTTCTCCCAGACAGAAGTTGTGACAGAAACCATTTATCCTTTGTTGAGCACTCCCCTCTCCCCATATGCAGATCAAGTAGCCGCCATATTTGAGTCTCCATCAAACTGGCTAACACTGGTTGCCACACTTTGATGATATCCCGAGACCCCACCTCATTCAACTTTCAGGCACATCCAAGATGCTTCCAGTGGATTTTTCATATAAATAGCCTTTCTTGGTTCATACTGCAGATTTTACTAAGTCTCTCAGAGGTTCGCAAAGCCCAAACCATTAGCATCTTCTCTTGGTGTGCCCTGTACCTCTTACTGAGCACCCCTAAGGCCTGCATTAGCAGAAACTGGCCTCAGTCCATAGCCTGGGCTCTAGAGGCACCTCTAAACCCAGTATGCATAAAGGCCATGGCAAATTGCTTGGTAGCTCATGCCAGGTGGCCCCAGGAAGGGCACAGGCTGCAGCTGAAATTGGCTTATAGGAGGGTCCCTCCCAGGAAGCCTGGCTGGGATGCTTATTGGCTGGCTTTGGACTATACTGGAGTACTACCTAGGGCTGCATCTGAAGATGACAAATCCAAAGGTCATATTGGGCAGGTAACAGAGCCCTGCTTAAGTGAAACAGCTCTGTAGGATAAGCCTCCTCACCGGCCAGTTCTCACAACAAATCAGCCAAAGGGTCAGTCCTTCCCATTGATTCAACAGCAATCAAGGGTCAACTACAATAGAAAGGCACACAAAACCCATACAAGGGACATACCTGGAGTATCTGACTCAGGTGACCAGGGAAGACTTTGCTACTGAACCTCACAGGACACCTACTATATAAGTCTACTCTATTAAGACTGGAGACATAGGAGCCCTACCTAATAGATGGAGAGAAAAAAAACAGAGGGAAGCAGCCAAAATAGGAAGACAAAGAAACATGTCCTAAGTGAAAGAACAGAATAAAGCTTGAGAAAAAGAACTGAACAAATAGAGAAAAGCAATATACCAGATGCAGAGTTCAAAACGCTGGTTATAAAAACACTCAGTGAACTGAGAGAAAGAATAGATGAACTTAGTGAAAACTTTAATAAAGAGATAGAAAACATAAAAATGAACCAGTCAGAAATGAACAATACAATAACTGAAATAAAGAATACATTATTTTTTTTAATGGCTGAATAATAATGTTGCATAGTATATGTGAACCATAACTTCTCTATTTAATCATCTGTTGATGGGCATTTAGGTTGTTTCCATATCTTGGCTATTATAAGTTGTGCTGTCATGAATATTGGGGTGCATAGATCTATACAAATTATTGTTTTGGTTTTCTTTAGATAAATACCCAGAAGTGCAGTTGCTGGGTCAAAAGGTAGACCTATTTTTTTTCTCTTTTGAGAAACCTCTAGACTGTTTTACATAACGACTGTACCAATTTGCAATCCCACCAACACATGAATCAACCTAGAAGTTATTATGCTGAATTCAATAAGTCAGACTGAGAAAGATAAATACCATATAATTTCACTTATATACAGAATATAAGGGAAAAAAAGAACAAATTAGTCAAAAGCAGACTCAAAAAAGTAGAGGACAAATTGGTGATGGACAGAGGAGAGCAGGGTTAGGGGGCTGGGAGAATGGGTTGAAGGGTTAAAGAAGTACAAACTAGTAGTTGATAGATGGTCATGGGGATGGAGAGAACAGCATAGGGAATGTAGTTAGCATTAATGTATTGGGTAGATGGAGAACCAGATGAGAGAAGGAGCAATTGGGGAGACCATTTTATAAACTATGCAAATGTCTAACCAATGTACAGTATATTTGAATCCAATAAAATAAAATTAAAAGGGAATACATTAGAGAGAATCAACAGCAGATTAGACATAACCAAGGATAAAATCAGCACTTTACAAGATAAGGTAGCAGAAACACTCAATTAGAACAACAAAAAGAAAAAAATAATCCAGAAAAAAAAGGTGAGAATAGTTTACAGGGCATAACAACATTCACATCATAGGGATACCATATGGAGAGTAGAGAGAGCAAGGGATTAAAAATTTATTTCAAAAATAATGATTGAAAACCTCCCTAACCTGGTGAAGGAAATAGACAAGCCCAGGAAGTACAGAGAATCCCAAACAAGATGAATTCAAACAGGCCTACACAATGATACTTCATTATTAAAATGCCAATGGTTAAAGACAAAGGGAGTGTCTTAAAAGCAGCAAGAGAAAAACAATTAGTTACCTCCAAGGGAGCTCCCATAAGACTATTAGATGATTTCTCAATAGAAACTTTGAAAGCCAGAAGGGATTGGCACGAAATATTAAAAGTGATAAAAAGCAAGTATCTACAACCAAGATTACTCTACCTACCAAAACTATCATTTAGAATCAAAGGACAGATAAAGAATTTCCCAGACAAGAAAAGGCTAAAGGAATTCATCACCACCAAACCAATATTACAATAAATGTTACAGAGACTTTAAAAAGAAAAAAAAATTAAATATGAATAATAAAATTATAGTAACTACATTTCTATCAACATTACTTTAATGTAAATGGATTCAACGCTCCAATCAAAAGATTGAGTGGCTGAATGAATAAGAAAACAAGAGCCTTATATATTTGCCTACGGGAGACTTACTTTAGATTGAAAGACACACAGACTAAAAGCAAAGGGATGGAAATAGATATTTAATGAAAATAAAAAAGTAAAAAAATTAAAAGCTGAGGCAGCAATACTTATACCAGACAAAATAGACTTTAAAATAAAGCCTGTAACAAAAGACAAAGAAGGACCCAGTAATCTCACTTTTGACTCTTTATTCAAACAATCCCAAAACATACTTCTTTGAAGGAACGTGTGCATCCATATGTCTGTTGCAGCATTATTTACAATAGTCAAGCTATTGAGGCAACCTGGGTGCCCATCAATGAATGAATAGATAACAAAGAGGTGGTACATATACACAATGGAATATTACTTAGTCACAAAAAGAGTGATATTTTGCCACTTGCAACAACATGGATGGATCTAGAAGACATTGTTTAGTGGAGTATGTCAGACAAAGACAAACACCATATAATTTTACTTATATGTGGAATCTAAAGAATAAAATAAAGAAATGAACAAAACAGAAACAAACTGATAGATGCAACATTTTGATGGTGGACAGATGGGAGGGGGGTTGGGATGAGTGAAGAAGAGGAAGGGATTAAGAAGTACAAATTGGTAGTTACAAAATTATCATGGGGATGTAAAGTAGCATAAAATACATAGTCAATAATATTGCAATCACTGTCCATGGTGTCAGATGGGTACTAGAGTTACAGGGTGGTCACTTCATAAGTCGTATAAATGTCTAATCACTATGTTGTATACCTGGAACTAATATAATATTGTATGCTAACTGTAATTGAAAAATATTTAAAAATTTTAAAAATGATATAATCATGTTAACTACCAAATATATATATTTTTGTTCTTTCATCCTTTCCTCAGCAGCCTGTCTTGGTCTTATTGATGCTGTTTCTCAAATACACCTGAAGATATTTTGGATTTTTGAAAATATTTTCTCTTGAATTATCTCAGTTTTTATGGAGTGAATTGTTTCTGTTGACTTTGGTCGTTTTCCTTGGAATTGTTGACTTTCCCCCAAGGGTTGGTTACTGTGGGCCAATGCTTCAGACTGGAAACAGTGCCAAAATCCACATCTTTCGACCCCCTGCTTCACCCACAGAGGGGACCCATCATTCTGAAATTTGGTGTTACCCATTCCCTATTAAAAATATATCAGTTTATCCTCTATTAATAGATCTTAAATAATATAATATTTATTTTCAATTGTTTTTTAATTTTACAAAAACACAATCAAATATGTTTCTTTAGAGATGTGTCCTTTATTTCATTAACATTTTGTTTCTGTGGCTTGTTTTTGTTATTGTATGCAGCAGTAGTTCATTTTCAGACAGGCAGGGTCTTTTATGTTACTCTGGACAAAAAATAATGAGCAGAAGGGGAAATGTGTCAGTTCTAGTGGAACCTTGAAGAACCAGTGTGTGATTCCCTATGCTCTTGTCCCCTGCTGTTGCGCCTGGGGAAGCATGTATTGGCATGGATATGCCACAGATCAGAGCACCCTGTAGTGATCAGCTGCAACAGCAGCCTGGAGAGTTCTGGGAGCTACAGCAAATCTCTCAAGAGAAATAAATTAGCTTTGTGTGTCAAGTAATGAGATTCAAGAATTCTTAATACAGAATAACCTAGATCACCTTTTCCTTCCTTTTATTTACACTTTGAAATTATTTTTTTTGTGTGAGAGGTGATATGTTAATCCAATTTTTTTCTGCATAAATAGCTGAGTTTGCATCTTCACTCATTAAACAGTCCTTGCTTCTTTCAGGGACCTATAATGCACCCATGTTTGTGGGGGCCTGCTTTGGGCTTCCTTTCTGCTCTGTTGTCATTTCATGCATCCTACACGAATATCTCTGCAACCTTCATTACTATAGCTTAAAAATATCTGGCTTTCTTTATTTTTTTTTCAGGAGTGTCATGTCCAATCTTGTAATACTTATTCATTAAATTTTAGAAATTTGATGATATAAAAATGATATAATCATTACATACACGACAAAAAAAATCCTGTTGGGATTTTGATTATAATTGAGTTTTAGGAGAATTGATGTCTTTAAGATATATAGAATCTTTTTACTCCTTATGGGCAATGGCCTGTTCATTTGTCTTTTTTGCTGTCTCTAAATTATTACAATCTTCTTGAACATAAGGATGGAATTAATTTCCAGGCCACCATGTGGAATTAGAACTCTACTTACAACAGTGTTTTGGAGAATTGTACTCAACATTCGGCCCCATAAAATAAAGCACAGGAAGAAAAGAGGGTGTGGCTCAAGGACTCTACACCATGTACTTGCTTTATGCCTGACATCCAATGGGTGTGATACATGCAGTACCTCAATCTATTCCACTAAACTCATCTTAGTATCTAGTAGGTTTTCCATGAAAACAAGGTATAGATGTGTTAAGCTATCATCGTTCATGCTGGTACAAAGTGTCAGAGCCAGGAATTGGAGCAGGCTGCTTAGGCTGCAAGCCAGAACTTGCTAATAACTTGCTAATAAATTCAAAAGCTTTTCCTGACTTTCTTAAGGGTTATGAACTGGCATATTGTCTTGGGCGATAGTTTCTACCAAATTTATGGTTATCGGAAATAAATTTAAGAATAAGATCTTGCTTATGCTAATCAAAAGTCAGTAACTTTACGAAATGTATGTCTGTGAGCCAATTTAGCAAAGGTCAAGTGGTGCCACATCATCTTTACATCAGCAAATGTTGGTGAATTCACCAAACAGAGGAAATGAAAAAGAAGCAATTCTATTACTTTTTATAAAACCTACATGGAAGGTGTAGTTGCTGCAATGTTTTGAGAAAGAGCATTAATTTCACTTGGTCTCTATGGTCATATCTTTCTTCTGTAACTGAGGGGCAATTTATTACTGGCAGAACTAAATTACATTATATACCAGCCCTGTCTTTGCAGTTTTATATTTTTTGTCTATGTAATAAACTGCTATGATTATAAATTACTAAGAACAGAGGAGATTTAATTACATTAAATTTCCCTGGAGAATGGAGGTCTGATTCACTTCAAATACAAGGATTCTTCCTGTTATGAAGCAGTGGTATTTGGAACATTATTTTGTGGAGCTGTTGACTGTGTCTTGCTAACATTTTTATTTTATGTATCCAGTCCAGGCTCCCCAGACTTGACCAACTTGAGAGTTAATAATAGAAACTTACTTCCTTCTGGACATGTCAAAGTCCCCAGATTTTCCTACTTTCTCTATAGGGAATATGATCTCAGGCATGATAAAATTTAGTCTCTAACTTAATTTTGTTTCCTCCTTTCCACAGATCAAATTGTTTCCCCTGACACAGAAGATCTAGAAATCATAGTCACACAGTTTTTAGATGCTCTTGAGCCATCTTGTTTGCAAAGGATGTAAAAACAGGCAGGTTCTATACAGGAGCAAAAAGACAGTACGGGGGCTATAGTTTAATTATATAAACTCTCAGTGATTTTATTATCAAAGCTGTATAGTTTTTTTAGGTGCATAACTCAAATATTAAGCATATTAGTTGTGTTGATTCGAGACACGATCCCAGAACAGAGGAGGTGAGAAGCATGGTGTGTCTTCTGGGAATAGGGTCATCAACCATCCTTTTTTTCTGGTTACCCTTTGGCCAAGTCATTCCTTGTCCTCACATGTCCACTTAAGTTCTCTCTGCAAATGACCTCTCTGCACCATGCAAGAACTATCCCTTGACCCCAAAGTCTGTAGTTTGGTAGTAGTACACATGAGTATGCAGCTCAGTTCTTCACAGCCAAACAATGGGATCTCTGTCCCAATTCCATACCCTCTGAGCAATGTTTGACTGGTTGTCCCGAAGCTACATGCCTACTTCTGATCCAGTCAGCAGTGGCCAAGGAACAGGTAGCATGGGGAATTAGGATGGCCTCTTCCTAACCAGTCTGCCAAATGCAGGAGAAGGCAGAGTTACAAATGAGTGTGTGGAGGCAGAAAAATGTCCTCAAAGATGCCCACATCCTAATCAATAGAACCTGTGACTATGTTACTTCATATGGCAAAGAGATTTTGCAGGTGTGTTAAGTGTCTTCATATACAAAAGTTATCCTGGATTACCCAGGTGGGCCTGATGTAGTCATGAGATCCTTACAGAAGGGAGACAGGAAGGTCAGAGTCAGAGTAGGAAATGGGATGACAAGAAGCAGAGGATGGAGTGATGCAGCCATGAGCGAAGAAATGCAGACAGCATCTTGAAGCTGGAAAAGGCAAGGAACAACAAATTCTTCCAGAGTTTCCAGAAGGAATGCAGCTCTGCTGACACCTAGCACAGTGAGACACATTTCAGATTTCTGACCTCCACAACTGAGATAATACATTTTAGTTATTTTAAGTTATTAAGTTTGTGTAATTTGTTACAGCAGTCATAGGAAATAATACAGGGTGGACATTGTTGGACTCTCTAGTAGTAATCTAGCTAGAGTAGGAGCATTTGATCAATTTCCTTCTATTTTTATTGTTTATTAAGATTTTCTACAGTCATTTATTCAGTGTGTGCTGTATTCAGTGTGTGTGTGTGTGTTTGTGTGTTTGTGTGTGTGTGTGTGTGTATGTGTGTGTGTGTGTGTGTGTGTGAGAGAGAGAGAGAGAGAGAGAGAGAATGTGTTAATCAAATTAACTATTTTTTTTACTTAGAAATAATTCTGGATCTGATAACATCAGGGTTTTAACCTATTTTGAATAATGTATGAAAAAAGTTTTATAGATACTAAGTTAACTAACTAGCAGTCCACTCAGTTTGCCCAATTTTTAGTTTTCTTATTTTTTGAGCCACATATGAGACTCTGAAGATTCCCAAATGGTTAACACTTGAAATCTTTCCAGTTTGTATTCTCTATTGTGAAGAGATCTTGGCCTCTTGTGCCTAAATCACATCTCTGGCATTATTTCTATACTTGACCTACTAAGGAAATGGAGGCCCCCAGAGGAAACAAGTTAAGTGTCAGAGACTTTTCTAAGAATGTGTGTCCTCTATTAAAGAGCAGAAAGTGGGTGTTACTATGCTACTAGACACCTGATTTCAGCAGCTCCCAAGATAACTTCTACTGCCAGGTTTGCAGTTGTTTATGTGAATTTCCAGAATATTCCTAATGAATTTGACTAGCTTCCAAAAAGCAATTGGATCTGAAAAATCAGCTGCAGAGACGCACGGTGTCATCTTCAAGTGATGCCCAAACCACTCTAGTCAAATGTGATAAAATGACATGGGAGTTAATGAATGAGCAAGAAAACACAATATGTACCATTTAGGAAAGACTGTTTATGTTAAGTAAGACTCAAATCGGTAGATGGACTTTGTTTTGAAAGGAATTTCAATACACTTCAAAACAAATGGGGCCATCTATTGTGCTCTTGGCACTGCACCAGGCATGTTTTTTACATGTTGCCCCAGATCCTTACAAAAACTACATCAGGAGTATGATGTTTCTTTTTCTGCCTGGAGGAAGCTGTGTCCAGGTCAGTTGGGCTGTGTTTCCAGGTATTAATAGCTGAGAAAAGATGTACTGGCTCTCAAGGTCAAAGTCAGGAAACATTGTAGGGATATGAGCACATCCTATATAACACGATAAGTGTGTGTGTTACATGAGCATATCCATATGTCAAAAGTGTACTATGATTTGTGCATTTCAATCATGGCATGTGGTAGTAGCTAATATCCTTACCCAAAGATTTTATCCTCATAGTAATACATTATTTATACTCAGCTTTATTCAAATGATTTGAGGTAGAGCTTAAAAACTTATCAAAATTACATATATTTTTAATGAGGTAATGACATTTAGACAAGGGAGTAGAAAAGACAGAGCTAACACTAGGATTGTTGTTGGTTCACAGAAGGCTGCTTAATTACTAAAGATGGTCTAAATATTTCACTCTGAACTTTTCAGCAAGCAATGCAATAGCAACAATATCCACTCCATGGGCCTCAGTGTCCATGGGAGATGAACTAGACAGTTACTTAGGGAAAGCCCAGCTATTTCTGGTACTGAATTTAGAGAGAAAATTTTCCTTTGATTCCTCACAAAGAAGATACTCTCTGATGTAGAGAATAGCATTAATTATACTCTTCTGCCAGTTTTACAGGGTTGAATCTCATAAAATCTTTTAATACACCAAGCAGTAAAAATATAAAATTGTCAGGGGATGCTGGAGGAGAAATTATCTGTTTGGAAATTACTATGATCACTGATTTTCTGTATTCTGACTAGAAATCTAGGGTTTTAAGGAATCTAGAGGAGTCAGGATAGAAAGTTTCCATTGGTGCTTTTTCTTATGATCTAATCTCTGAAATGCTTTGGGTGGTGGGGAAATTGGAGTTGCACTTGGCTTTCATGGCTCCTATGGAGCCATGTGCTTCCCAGGTGCACCACATGAGCACATTGTTAGAAAGAGTCCTGAGTGGTCTGGAGACAGGAACATTTCCCATGGCTTCTTTCTTTAGCTTTAGCTCTACAATCAGCTATTTCATATAATTTGAGGGAATTAACCTCAAATAGATGTGTCTAAAGCTGAAAAGAATAAAATTCTGGGGTCGAATCCTCTATGCTTTAATTGTTTTTATTTTTTATTTTTAAAAATTTATTAATTAAGTTTATTGGGGTAATATTGGTTAATACAATTATATAATTTTCAGCTTTACATTATAATTTGACATCTATATATTTTATTGTGTGACAAATCTTCTATGCTTTTATTCACTAGATTCAGGCTTCATGTAACCATTTCCCAGAACCTCCTTCCTATCAGCCATACTCATGTCTTCCTTCATACATATGCTTGAGTGATTTTGTTAGACAACAAGAAGATTGTAATAAATGCTGAACTTTATAAAATTTGAGAAAATTCTTTTCAATATTTGCTTCTGTTTTCATCTTGCCAACCTGGCTCAGGCTGGCCTAATTTCTTTCTCTTTTCTTCTTTCTTGTTTACATTATAAGTTTGTTGTTGTTGGGTAATTTAGACATAACGTAGTAGTTCTTATCATACTTGATGCTAGGGAAATAAATCTCATAATTTCTGCATTTGGGGGCAAGGATTTTATATTATGCCCCCAAATGATTGCAGGTAAGAGGATAAATCTCTCCTTCAGAGCCTTTAGAAGTTCCTCAGGGAGCCACATGCTACCAATAGAAACTGTAGCTCTTCATTCACTTGACTCTCTTCAGCTGTCATAGATTGCAAAAAAACAGCCACAATTCAATGTACCTCCTCTCATCGAAAGGCAGGTTCTAGCTCTCTATCCATTGACTCTGGGTGGCCTTGTGAACAGCTTTGGCCAATAGAAATTAGTGGAAGTGACAGGGTACCAGTTACCAGCTTTGCGTGTTTCCATGCTTTTTTTTAATTTAGAAACCTACTGAACTATCATGTGAACAAGCCCAAGTTAGCCTGCTAGAGAATGAGGCCTAGTCACCCCCTTCATCCAAGCTGACACCCAACCAACTGCAATACTTGTGACTAATGTCATATTGGACCAGTCAAATTCCAATTAACCTGTCAGTGTCCTCATATGTATGAGTGAATCCAGCTCAGACCAGTCAGTTCTGGAGAGATCAGCAGAGCTATTCAGGGACACATAGACTCACGAGAAAAATAAATGATCTTTGTTTTAAGTTATGACATTGTGGGGGGATTGTTATGCAGCAAAAGCTAATTGAGACATAAACTCTGAAATCTGCTCAGTTTAGTGAGGACGCCAGCAGTACAAGGTGATTCTGCCCAACATAACATTATTTAATCTTAGAGTTGCTAATAATTTGATTGTAAGTGGCAGAACTCTAATCAAATTTGGCTTACTCAAAAAGAGGAATTTACTGGTTCACAGAACCAAGTTACAAAAGTTCAAGAATGAAACTGGAACTCTTAGATGACTGGAGCCAGCAATATGAGCTGCATTTAACTTTGTTCTTTCAAATTTAAAGTAGTTAAGTATTAAAAAATTCCACTTTGGAAAAGTAAAAATAAAGAAGAAACATCAGTGAATGATATTTTTACCATATATTTTTATGCAGGGTGAGTGAGGCTGATAATAAAATTTATTTTGTATTTTCCTGACTCCCTGATTGCCTGGTCAAGTTATCCAGCTGTTTCTATTCTGCCCTGTGGGATGACTTCCTTTGTCTCATAACCTTCAGGGCCATATCTGAGAGCAGAACTTGGGCAGATTTCATCTGCTAAGGGCTCACAGTGGAATTTGTCATCCTTTTTGGCCAACTGACCTCTGAACCATCCTATTATGCTTTGAGGATTCTCTTCCTCCAGTGCAGGATCTAGCTTCCTTTATGAAGGGGAAAATGCCAGATGTCACTTCCTAGCTTCCTTTGCAATGAGAGCTAAGTCATGTGGCTTGGCCTCTGCTGCCAGATATGGCACAGACTCACTTCTACTGTATTTTATTGTTCAAAGCAATCACAATGTCTCTTCAGATTCAAGGGAAAAATAAAATAGACCCCATATCCCTATGAGAGAAATGTCAAAGAATTCTTGGCATAGAGGCAAACAGTTGGAGTCCCAGAGAAAAACCTGTTATCTGTTGTCATAATTGTGGTTTCCCTAGGAGCAGATCCTGAAGCAAGGATTAGGAGCACAAGTTTATCTCTGGAAACACCAATAAGGAAGTGAAATGGAGGGAAGGGATCCAGTAGAAGTTTCACTGTCAATCAGGTAACTGAGTGTGGGTGACTGAGACTTATGTCCGCAGGGAACTCAGAAACACCATATTCAACAAGAAAGCATTATATCAACAGAGGGGTGAGAGAACCAGAGTACCCATTACTGCTCATAGGTATTACTTCCCTGGCACTCCTGGCTTGCCCTGTATATGTATTCATACATATTCAGAGAAGACTTTTGAAGACTTTCAGGTGAAGAACTGCAGGCTTAAAGCTAGGGCACTGGGCTTGGGAGTGTTGAGGGGCCATGTGTGGGCACTGGCCACATCTACATTTTAGGTAACCAGCTGCTTCTCTGCCATGATAAGGAACAAAGGGAATTAGGGAACTCCTGACACCCTGTTCCTGCCATGCTGTGACTTAGTTCCACCCTTTTAGAATCAATTGCTTGGGATTCTCCAGTTCCACAATTGATTATTTCTGCAGCTGTCAAAATTTTTTGTTAGCAAATTCCATACTCAAATCAAAAGTAGCTTAGTATAAAAATTGGAGAATATCATATTATGTATCTAAACCATAAAAAGGAAATGACAGAGCAAGGCTTCAGGGACAGTTTGGTACAGTAAGCAATCACTCTTATCCTTTCTGTATCTCATCTCTGGTTTTCTCTGCATTTTAGCATCACTTTCAGACCCACTTCTCCACAATACAAGACTATGATGGAAAATCTCAGATCATCCAAGTGTTGCTATCATGAAGGAAGTTTAAGTCCCAATTTAAACAATAAATTATATGGAAGAACTCAGATTGACACAGTGTGGTTAACTTGTCCAACCATGGACTCAATCAATGGAAGGAGTAGGGGTCAGAATATTATGATTGATGAATCCCTTTGGAGGGGATTGGGAACTACCATTTCCAAAAATAAAGTAGGTACTTCTACCAGGAATGGGAATAATGCTGATAAGTTGAACCCGTGCCTCTAGATTAGTGGCTTACAAGGAAACTTTTCTCAAACTCCGGTGGGTCTCATCAGACCTTCCAGCTACTGTCTATAGGGCATCTTTATGGAAAATCAGAATCCTGTCTTACAGAGAAGGAGAATTAATAAGAACTCAACATTATCCAAGAGAGAACACATTTGAAAAGGTGCTTTGTTCATTGACAAAGGTCTTCTTACCCACTTCATTTCCCACCCTCCCCACCCCCAATGTCAGCCTTCTGTTGCTACAGAAGGCTATCTATGAAATAAAAGTGTGAAGTCAGTGTGTCATTCTATGCCTGAGGAGCAGGTCGATTGTAAGGGAAAATCTAAGTAGGGCCCTGCCTTCACTCTGACCCTCCGTAGAGGCTCTTAGGTAGGACCTCTGGTTTGCAACAGTCCTCACCTCTTTCAGCAATGCCCTCAAAGGGCTTCCAATGATAGCAGTCATGGCTATTTTGCACTATGTGGTCTTTCAGACAGTAGCTGATTGATCCAAGAATGGACACATCACCAAATCTGGGCCTATCAGATTATCTTTCTTGGGAAATTTGGATTTTGAATCTAGCAAGATGGAAACTAAGAGTTGCTGAAGTCAACATGCACTTGTCTTTCTATTTCATATTGGCGAAACAAAAGTATTTAGTGAACAAAATTCTAACACAAATCAGCTTGCTGGAGAGAAATGATTGCTCACTCAACTTCTAGGTTGGGTTACTTGAGTAAAGGAATGACGGTATTCCTGGGGAACGATCCCGTAAAGCCAGAGAAGAAAAATCAGGCAGGTTGGAGGAAACCAGTAAGAATGTATGGGCTTGTAACAAGATGGAAGAGATTGAACTTTAGAAAGTTATGAACCTTAGAAAGTAATGTTTAATTTTACTGAAGATTCAAGTAAATTTGGGACTGAAGGTGACCTTCGGTCATCAGTGATTTAATCAGGAGATAGTCTAATCCACAGATACATGCATTGTTCTTTCCCTACCAGCATTGTGCATAGACTGTGGGACTGGGCCTGACAGACTATATTTCTTTTCACCTGAATATCAATCCTGACTTTGCTATTTTGCCAGTTAGAGTAACCTAATCTGAGCTGGACCTTTGGAACAATAATTTAAGTAAACTGGTCATTCGTTGTGCCCTTTTCTGAGACCTGCCATAATTTCCAGGAGTGGCCCCTAGCAGTTTTGATGGTGCAGTCTGACTCCTCTGGGCTGGATGTGAGATCCAGGATTAGCCTATCATAGGCTCTTTAGCAGAAATTGTAATATGAAAAGTTGATAGATGCAGGCACTATAAGTGGTTGACATGTTTGACCTGAGCTTAGTTGATGGCAGCATGCTAGAAAAGGTTTATGTTTCCTGCTGAGCCCTCTGGCTGCTTGCTATCTTCCTGCAGGGATGGTCAATTCTTGTTTGAACACAATCACCTTCTCAAAAATTCCATTTGCTGCTTAATTTTTGCTCAAGTTGACTAATTGGTTTCTATTGGCTATTGGCAAAAGAACTTTCATGATTACATTTACTTACCCTTCTAACCAGAATTATGACACTTTAATCATTTATTTTTAACAACAAGGAGAAGGGAGAAAGAGATAGGCAATGAGTGAGATTGTTTGGGGGTGGGGAACTTATGGTTCCTTAATTTAAACATCTAGAAACTTCCCAACCTAACCTATTTCAATATCCGAAGCCACCCTAAACAACTCAGAACAATAAAATACTCTACTTCTACCCAACACTGGATTCTGTGAAACTTGGTGTTGGAAGTTCAGTGGGATTTAAGAGTTTGAACTGAACTCTGGATCTTTAAGATTTTGAACTTTAGAAAGTTTACTTACTTCTTATCTTCTAAAAAGAATATCCAACTGAGACTGTTCGGTAAAGAAAATTAAATTTTGGTCTTCAAGTGCTTCTTTTCAGTGAAAAGCTCTTAGTTGTGTTGTCCTCTGTAGAATTGCTTGGAGGCCCCATGTCCCAGAACTGCATAGCTAGATGACAAAGTCAACACAATTGGACCCTCCACATTACTCCTAGGACTGGAATGGGGTTGTACAGTAAAGCTCATTTAGGTGGTGTGCTGGTCTTCTGATCCTTGTCTGTGGGTCAAGCTCAGGTAAAAAGAGTCCCCTGCTTTTCACAGGAACTTATGAGATGCAAGAGCAGCAAGAGCAGCTGCAGCAGACGTGATAAATATAGGCCTTTTGGCAGAAGCCTCTGCAGCTGATCCACCTCCTTTTGCCAGAGCATGGGCTTGAGTCTCTTTCAGGTGATCCTCATCCTTAGAAACACTGGGAACCTCAGGTTGTCAGATAAAGACAGGGCCCCCCTCAGATCATCCAAAGCAAGATGTTTCCCCCTACAGCCACCTCCTTCAACCAGAGGCCTGACCATGTGAACTACCTGGGGCAACAGCTTGTTAGTGATCCTTCACAGCTGGAATCTGGGTGTCCTGTGGCTTTCCTCTGTTGCACATTGCCTGCAGTGGAGCTGTTGGCATTGGGCCACAGAAGTTGGGAAAAAGAGAAAAAGAGTTCCTATTCTTGTCCACCCATGTGAGTTGAAGTTTCCAACCATGCCCCACTCCTTTCCAGTGACAGTGGATTAATAGGGTGTGGGTCATTTTAACCAACATTTTCATTTGTATTAGATTTCATTCTTTTAGCTGGATGTTTATGTGTTGCTTACACTCAGGCATCCTTTGCTCAGAGCCCAGGACCTGGGCTGGACCCATTCACAGATGCCTCCTCTTTCATGCCCAGGCTTTAGGCCTTGAGATAAGCGCTCCAAACCTTTGAGAAGGCAAAGAAAACAAGCCTTGTCAGTTTGAGGAGTGTATGTGCAGTCTTGTATGTGACAGGATCCCTTCAGTTCACATCTGCTTCTGGAGACAGGTTTGTAGAAATCTGAGGGGACACAAGAGAAAAGTGGATTTCTATGGGCATCAGCATGAAGGTATTTACCCAGGGGAGCAGTCCCTGTTGATACCCTTGGGTAAGCAGGGTTGTGGTCCATCTTAAGAACTGAAGGAGAGCCTGTGGACTGAACCCCAGCAAGCTGGGAGATGGGGGTGGAGAAGGCTTAGAAGTAGCTAGAAGCTGGTCCAAGAAAGCCCCACTGGCATGACAAGGACTTTACCTCTGTTTTAGGAGCTAAGAAAAGGTACCTGCTACCACTGAGGATGCTGCTTCCCCTGCAGCCCATTTGGGATGGATGCACTTCTCCTACAGCCCTGGTGCCTCCTCAACCTGGCTCTTTGCTCTCCTCATTGCCACTTCAAGACTTTCTCCTTCCTCCTTAAAATCTCAGCCCTGAGACTCATGACATAGACATACCTAACCTGTTTCCCCTCCTGCAGCAGTTTTATGTCAACTCTCTGGGGGTGTTTCCCTTCATTTCTTGGATTTCAGCCTCCCCAACAATCCATGCCTTATACCTACTTAGTCTCTCTAATGCACTGGCCTTGAAGTTCCTTACTGTCTCCTATCACATGGCCTTGTCTTCTCACTACCTCAATCACTGACATCTGCACTCCTTACCTAAACCTTACCATTAAAGATACATGGAAACGTCCATCATCTTGGCTCAAAGCAGCCCACATCCTCCCCACCACCTCCTATCTTAATTCAACTTATTTTAAATGTCACAGATAAAAGTCCTTTACCAAGAATAAAAAAACAAATCATATACACACAGGACAGGAGATATTTGGCCAAACAGAAATCTGAATGACTTAAGTCAAAATAAGTAAAGCTTATAAGCAAAAGAATCTTCAGTATTGGAGCAAAAAGAAGAATCCTATAACTACACTGAATACTCTAGTTAAAGTAATGAGTCCACTTCCCGGTGAGATTTTTAAGAGAATCATCTTCATGGGTATTGAAACTCAAGATCTAAAATATTTGTGACAGAAAAGATACCACCTGGGTTGGGTAAGTTTATCCTGAAAAGTATAGTATTAGGGTCAGTGTTGATTCTCAGAGTGTTGACTTATACAATTTAAAAATTCTAATTCCTGATCAACCCATATCTACTAAAAATCTAGATTTCTTATTTCTCTTTAGAAAAACTAAAACATTAAATAATGTTGGCTAGTTTTGCCCCATGGCCACTATGGAGTCAAGCTGATGGTGGCCTACCCTACAGGACGAGTGCAAACTCTGTGGTCACTGCGGTCCTCATTATATACCCCACCACCACCTCTACCCAACCTATTCCTGCATAGACAAGGGTGTTTAGGTTATTCATATCTGTTTGAAAGCATCAAAGATGCTTTTGAGTTTTTTAAACTTTATTTATTTTAATTAATTTCAAGTATACAGTCCATTGGTTATACATCTATATATTTCATAAAACGATTCCCTCTATTGCTTCCTCCCTCTTCTGACCCTCTACCTAGCCAATGTATTAATGCTAACTGCATTCCCTATTACGTACTCCTTATCCCCGTGACCATCCATCAGCTACTAATTTGTACTTCTTTAACCCTTACCACATTCTCCCAGCCCCCCAAACTCCCATCCCCTCTGTCCATCACCAAATTGTCCATTATATTTGTGAGTATGTTTTGATTAGTTTGTCTTTTTATTCTTTAGATTCCCCATATAAGTGAAATCATATAGATTTTATCTTTCTCTGACTTAAACACCTTCTAGGTTCATCAAAACCATACCTTTTCCCATCCCCTTTCTGTGTGTGTCTTTTAATCTGAAGTGAGTCTTTGGTATTTTTTCTTCTTAATGAAGTCCCTGTAATTCTGGCTTGGTGGTGATAAATTCCTTTAGCTTATTTTTGTCTGGGAAGCTCTTTATCTGTCCTTCAACTCTAAGTGATAGCTTTGCTGGATAAAGTATCCTTAATTGTAGATCCTGGGTCCTCTTCCTGTCAAATATTTTTTTGCCAAGCCCTTCTGTCCTGTAGAGTTTCTTTTGAGAAATCAGCTGCCAATCTTATGGTTATTCCCTTATAAGTAATTATCTGTTTTTCTCTTGCTGCTTTCAATATTCTTTCTTTGTATTTAAGCTTTGACATTTTAATTATGATGTGTCTTGGTGTGGGCCTCTTTGGATCCCTGATTTTTGGAATTCTCTGAGCTTCCTGGGGCTTTATATCCATTTCCTTGACCAAGTTAGAGAAGTCTTCGTTCATTATTTCTTCAAACAGCTGTTCAACATCTTCTTCAGTTATGCTGATCAGACAGATATCAGGACTCTTAATAGTGTCCCGTATGCTCCTTAAATTATTTTTATAGTTTTGGCATTTTATCTCATTCTGCTTACATGTCCTTGGCTTTCCTGTCCTCTAGATAGGGCATTTGGTCCTTTTCTTTATTCGCTTTGTTTATTTTTTATTTATTCCATTTAATGCACTTCTCATCTCAGATAATGTGTTCCTCATTTCAGACTTGTTTCTTTTTATAATTTCCATTTCCATTTTTATGGTTTTTTAAAAAATCTCTTTGTTGAAATTCTCTACACTTCTCAAAAGTTCCTTGAACATCTTTATAACCAGGTTTTGAACTCTGCATCTGTTAGATTACTTGACTGCATTATATTTGGATCTCTGTTCTGTTCTCTCATATGGCTTCTGCTTCTTTGTCTTTCCATTTTGGCTGCCTTTCTGTGTCTGTTTCCATGTACTAAGCAAAACTCCTAAGTTTCCTGGTCTTGTTAGTATGGATTTGTGAAATAGGTGTCCAGTGGCAAAGACCTGAGAGGGGTTCAGCTTCAGGCCTAACTTAGCCTAAGCCTCTATCCCTCTGGGGCCACCTGTTAAGATTCAACAAGCAATCCAAAGATGCTGTGCTTATCGTTGCCTCAATCAGCCACACCAGAAACTGAGGCCAGCTGCCTCCAGTGTGAGTCTAGACACTGCTCAGCAAGGAGCACATGACTCACTGGCTTGGGTGAGGCTGTGAGTTGGGAGAGGTAGGGTTTCAGGGAATCCTCTGGGTGTAGCGACCTCTTTCATACAGTTTGATGACGAGACAGCTATGGTGGCGCTGTGTCCAGTGCACTGGTAGTGGGGAGGGCTCAACAGGGAACAATGGGTACCACGGGCACTTCTGTACAGAATGAGTCTCGCCTTGGCCCTCACTCCAACAATGTCTCCTTGTAAGTTCCTGGTGCCCCCTGCACACAGCCAAATCGGCCCTGGTGCTCAGAGTGAGCAGGTTCATTACAGTGAAACTCTGCTGTGGATGTGGCCCTTTTAAGAGGTGTCTGCCATCATTGCTGCCAGAGCCTCCGTCTCACTTAGCTGCTCAGGACTGTGCAGCCCCACCTCCTTGCCCCGTCCTACTTTCTGCTGTTGCAGGGTGATTTCTAGCATATCTCCCTATTTTTACGGCATGTTCATCTAAATCCCAGGTGATTTTTCCTTGCTGCTGCTCCTCGTTTCTGCCACAACTTTGATTTGGTTACCAGAGGGATGAACAGAGCCTCTATTATCTACACCATTTTTTTTGGTCTCCTGCTTTCAAGTTTTATACTATTATTATGTGAAAATGGAATTGGATTTGCTTTTACATCATTCCAAATCTATAGCTGATTTTCCAAGGAAGATGTTTACAGCTAACTCAGGGAAGGTTTTCAGAGAAGCAGAGCACTCTAACAGAGGAATGGGCTAATCTATGGAGGAGTGAGTTCCCTGTCCCAAAGTCTAGAGCACCTGTGGTGGGAACTTGGCTTGAGGCAAAGATTGAGATCATGACTTCCACCACAGAGTCCCAGGCTCTGCCATTCTGGACCAGCCATCCTCTAAATGCAGCCACAGCAGAAACCTCTACGCTGTCCCAGTTGGGTACAGAGGGAGCTGGGTCTTACCAATAGCACTGGTTGGCATTTGGCACTTTGGACTTCAAAGGAAAAACTTTACCTACTTAGAAAAAAATATAATCATACAATTATACACCTCATTGGGCAGGGAAGGTCAGGATGTGATGGAAATCATCCTATGATGTTGGACCAGGTCCATGGAAACCTGAGGCCATGAGCCAGCAGGAGGAGGTGGCATTTTTTACATGTTTTGTCAGGAACAATAGCATTGATTTAGGCAGAGAAGCAGAATATGGGAAACTTTAGGAGAAAAACATTAGAAAATCCATCCCTGTGGTATGTTTCTATGGTCTGTTTTGGGGAAAAGTATTTTGCCTACATCATTAGCTTTTTAATGAATCAAACTTTGCCTTTGTTTATCCTCTCTATTTGAATTTGCTTCTATTCATTGAATTCTACTTTTATCTTTATTACATCATATAATTTCATTGGGCTTAACTCATATTTTCTTCCTCACATAAGCTAGCTTCTCTGCGAACCACAGCCCTACACAGACTGCTGTTCTTAGGGCACAGCAGTCTTCTTCCTGTTAATTTGTGTTAATTTATGACCTTCTCCGAAGCCAAGCTCTTTGCATGAACACAATCAGCACAGCTCTCCTGCTCCTTCACTGGCTCAAGGGCACCACCAGAAACTCTTCCCTCTCTCTCCTGTGCCACCCTCTCCCCATTCTGCCCTGTCACCCTTATAGCATACAGTTCTTTCTCCTATGTTAGAAATACCCTCTCTTGATCCCATCACCTCCCCAGCTCCACCACTCAATCTTGTGACCCTTATAACAAAAGTGTTTTCTAATTCACTGCCCCCAATTCTCGCCCTTCTATTTTCATCTAAATCTGCTCCAATCCACCAAAACTGTTCATCCCAAGGTTATCACTGATGGCCTTGCTGCAAAATATAATAGCCAATGCTAAGTTCCTATCTTTCTTAAAGTTCTGGAAATGTTTTTGTTGTATTCCAGCCAGTTATTGTTACATGTGAATGCTCCCTCCTTTGAGCATATCAATGAGGAAAAGTCACCAAGAAAGCTACAAACCACTTAGTGTTTACTAAACATGCATTTATTCCCATAACAAGTTAATTAAGCAATTAATAGATTGAGTAATAGGGTTAGTTAAGCAGCCAAGCTGTTATGTGAATTAACTAGCATGAATACCCCTGGTATTTGATCACTCGGTCAGACTCTCCAATAGCCCCAGCTTCCTGGCTAGCTCCAGTTAATAATGTCAGTGACCTCTGCTGGCTAACTCTGTCTCCTCAAGATATGGCCTTTTAGTCAGCATGTGCTGTGGTCTGAGAGATTTGGGGAGACTAAGGCTAATTCTGATATTTTTTGGGCAGGATGGGTTTTTATGCCAAAGGTCTGGCATGTTTGACATAACTGCCCTCTACTGGTTGAAGTCTATAATAGTCTTACCAGTTTTCACATTGCCAGTAAACAAAGGCATGTTTTCTATAAATTAGTTGTTTTCTGGCTTGTTAACATCTCAGCAGGTATTTATTTTTCATGGTCAAGTGGCCATATGTCCATCAATGCCGAGGTGGCAAATATAACAACCTGTGCTCACTAGCTCTGAGGTTCACAAATGAATTTATGATGGCACAGCAGTGTCACATGGGACCACACAGCATTAAGTTGGGAGGATGAGGAATCCTTTCCATGGTTTATGGTTATCACCATTGACATCATCCATCACTCTTCCTGAAACAGTTTCCTCCTTTGCTCTCAGGGAGCCCACTCTCTGTTTTCCTCTTACCCCACTGCTGGC
Organism: Rousettus aegyptiacus; assembly: GCF_014176215.1. Taxonomy (NCBI): domain Eukaryota; kingdom Metazoa; phylum Chordata; class Mammalia; order Chiroptera; family Pteropodidae; genus Rousettus; species Rousettus aegyptiacus. The sequence goes on from NW_023416287.1 coordinate 41,733,879, forward strand.
TTGTACTCAGTCTACCTTCCTGCTTTCTCCTCATCAACTCTACCTCTTAATAGCAGACCACCCAAGGCTTGGTCCTCACTGAGTTGCTCATTGCTTCCAGCTCTTCACTTTAGCTATCGTCTGCGTATTGTTTCCTCCCAAATACAACTCCTCAGCCAGGACTTCTTCCCTGAATTCCTGACTTTTATATTTAGCTACTCAACATGGCCATCTGCCATGAGCTCCTGTGCTCTCCCCTTGCCCTTCCCACACCTGCCTGACTGCTGTTTCCCTTCTTGGTAAATGGCAGTTCCATCCTTACAGCAGCTCAGGCTGAAATATTGGAGTGACCAGCTAAACCTCTCTCCCATGCCTGCAGCCAGTCTGTGGATAAATCCAGGGCCTTCCCTTATTACACAGATGCAGATTCTTGTTGCTCCTCACTGCTTCTACCAGCAGCAGCTCCTTTGGAGGGGATTGCAAATGTCTCACAGATATCTTTCTGTACCACTTTCCGCCCTTCCCTCCCAACCATTACAGTGTGATCTTTTAAAAATGTAAATGTAAATTTTATGAGTAATCTCCTCTGTTTAAAAGTCCAGTTTCAGGGTAAAGCCAAAGTTTCCCAACTTCCTTGCACCTGGGTCACTCTCCAACCCTCCCTCATACCCAGTTTCTCACTCTGCTCCAGCCACAATGCCCTCCTCTGTGGAGAATGTCCCCCTTGGTGTTCACCTGCTTCCTTTCCTCTCCTCTTATAGAGCTTTGTATCTCAGTTACCTTCTTTCACAGATATCCCAACTTTTCATTCCTATTTTCCTCCCCACTGGATTCTCTTACAGTCCTTGCTTTCTAACACCCCCTTTGATTTACCAAATGGTTTATTCATCATCACTTACCCCCACTATAATGTCAGCATTAGGGAGCAGGTATTTCTATATTTTTTGCCCCCTCTACATCCTCAAGAAAGTGAGTGTCAGATACTGACAGTCAAAATGTGTATTGAATGAATGTGGAACACACATAGCTGTCTGGAGTATTTTCAGTCTTTTCTTTGTGTTACCAAATTGAATCTACATGTTACCAAATTAAATCTTGGTATTTATAAGAGCTGTGTTTTAAAAGCTGGTATTCACATTCATAAATGATCACTCATCCTGCAGAATGCAGTGTAGACAGAATACTGGTTTCAAGAAATTTGTCTAATACTGATGGCGAACACCAAGTCCCCAAGTGATTTTCTAACAACTGAAAAGGAAGTGCATACTAAATTTCATACCAAATTTTAGCTTCTTCATTTTCAGTCACATATAAAAGGCAAGCAATTTACTGAGGCAAACAAAATCCAAAATCTGATCATGTTTTCTTCTGCTGGTGCTTGGTGATAATAAGTCTGGATTGAAGACTTTCAGGAGAACTGAAATATAGTGCTTGGTGATAATAAGTCTGGATTGAAGACTTTCAGGAGAACTGCCTACTAAATCTTAGTGAACAAGATACTTATTGGTGTGACAGATGGTCTCTAGAGTGTAGGTTTGGAGCTAGTATCAAATTGTGGCTTCCTGCCCTAGGCTACTGGCTTCATTTCTGTACTATCAATATCAACATGCTATGGCTGAATCTGGTGTTTGTGGAGAGAACAGGGACAGACATCCTCCATGGCAGCAGCAGTCTTTCAGCCTTGGTGGACAGACATAATGCCAGCTCAGGAGAGAGCACTAGGGTTGGAAACAGATGGACTCATGGTGCTGTCAACATTGTCCAGAGAGTGAGAAGGATTAAAAGTGTCACCAAAAATGACATCAAGGATGTGTAGTGAGCTCCTGCATGCAGCCCTTCCTTCACCTTGGAAATCAGGAGGCGGGGACCACCTGGATCAGCTTTGCCCTAATGGACACAAGAGAGCCCAAGGTAGAGGTGGGTCACAGGAGCAGCTGCTTGCCTTCTGCCTCACATTGTTTATATTAAACTTGAATGGTAGTAGTCATTGTTCCCTTTATTGTAACTAGGACTAGAAAACATCACTTTGGGACTTTGGGAGGCAGTCTTTGCTCATCACAGTGATTTCCAGAGACCTGATGGTTTCTGGTGGGTGCCGGGCAGTGATGTTAAATATCTTTCAATGCACAGGTCAGGTCCTGTGTTTGGCAGAATAATAAATACCAGCTGTCACAATGGAAAATACTGAATTCTCCACGACTTAATACAAAACAGGTTTATTTCTTGTTCGTGAGGGATCCCACGCAGGCTGGGGGCTCTCCTCCATCCTGGCCTCTCAAGTCACTGTCGGTCACTATGGCAGTGAACAAGGAAAAAAGAAAATGGTACGTCACCTCTTACTTGCTGTAGCTCAGAAGTCCCAGAGATCACTCTCATCTTCAGTCCCTGGACCAGAACTAGTCACACGCCGGCAGCCTACCTGCGGGGGAAACTGGGGAAGCTGGGGGAACCTGAAGGACACAAGCGGGTTCAGGAAGCCTTTTCTTGCTGATCCCCCACAGTGAAGGGTTATACCATATCCACCCACAATTAAATTGTCCTGCTTGAGACTGATGACCCTAAAAAAGCCTTCCAATTAAATGTAGGCTGAAACTTCATAATATTTTACATGTGGACAGAAGTTATTTCTTGCTCAGTTTTAATGTACAGAGGTTCCTCAAGTAACATTCTCATTTGAATTTGCTTCATTATAATGTTAATGAGAGAGAGAAAAAAACTCGATTCCCAGCCTGGGCCTCTGTCTGTGTGGAGTAAGCATGTTCTCTCTATATTTGCATGGGTTTTCTCCATGTGCTCTGGTTTCATCCTACATCCCAAAGCTGTGCACATAACTTGCTGTGCCTACCTTGTCCCAGTCTGAGTGAATGTGAATGTAGGTATGAGTGGCTCTGTGGTGGAAGGGCACCCGTCAAGAGCGGGTTCTTGCTTTGTGCCCTGAGCTGTCTCAAGAGGTTCTGGACACTCACTACCCTCAACTAGAATAAGCAGGCTGAAAAATAATTATATAATTTGTTTTTATTAATTTTTATTAAATGTATGTATAGCTCATATCTATGTCAAAGTTTAATATTGAAAGTGCTTTGCCACAGAAACTTTACTCTTGTTTATATCAATTCACCTATGATAAAATTGGTTTTCGTATATGTCGTTTTGCCCAAACTTGCAGTTTCCAAGAACCTATGGATGATGTTAAGTGAGGATTTACTCTACACTGAAACAAGAACACTAAAATCAGATTACTTGGCATTTGAGAAACACGGCAAAGTAAGAGATGTCCCCAGATCCCTCCCCTTGAGACAACAATAAGCTGAACATCTAAAACTTAACAAAAAATACCCAAGCTGCACATCAGCACATCTGAGATTGGGATCTGTGCATAAGAGCTACCAGAGGTCAGAACCCCAAGTCGGGTGGTAGACTTGGGGAAGTAAAGAAGCTGACTCTTGCAGCTAGATCTCCCTGCAAAAGGACGGGGAGGGGAAAGGGTGCAACGATGTCCCCGAACAACTCTGCCTGGGACAGCTGAGCACCCCATGGGTCAGTGACAATGTCCAGACATCAGGGCAGAAAGCAGAGAAGTGGGGATGGCAGAAAAGAGGGAACGGCAGAGAAACAACAGTTGATTATTACCAGCCACGGTTGCACAACTGAGGCTGAGCCACAGCCCTCATCCCCAAACCTAGAAGATCCCTCCCCCCCATATCCTCCAAGAACGAAAACTGTGGAGCCCCAGGGGAATCTGAGCAAACACTACCAAAACTGTCATTCACACTGACAGGGACTGAGACTGAGGGTAGTGAGTGCGATTGAATATCTATAAGGTAAAAAAGGCATTATTAAGACTTTATGTAAAGCAGAGATCCAAGAGACTTAGATGCCACCTACTGGAAACCAAAAGAAGATGCCTTCTTTGCAACAGGCTAAAGAGAGACATTTATATGATAAATCATCTTTCTGAAAAAAGCAGAATACACTTCCATTAATGTCAAAGCAGAGAAATAGTCCATTACCACCATGAGCAACCAAGGCAACAAGGCAGCTCAGAAAGAGAAAAATCTCCAGAAAATAAACTTACAGACATAGAAATATGAAATGAAAATGACAGAGAATTCAGGATGGTACTTCTGAGAAAACACAACAAGATCCAAAACAATTCATATCAAACAATTTCAAGAACTAAAAAAGCAACTAGATGAGCAGAATGAGTCCTTTAGCAAAGAGATCGAAATCCTCAAAAAGAAGCAAAGAGAACATCAGGAGCAGAAGAACACACTGAAAGAGATAAAAAAATGAAATAGCAAGCTTGGAAAAGAAGTTGACAAAATAGAGAAAAGGGTCAGTGATATCAAAGATAGAACTCTAGAAATAAAACAGAAGGAAGAGAGAAATCAAAGAATGAAAAACAAGGAAAGAAATACAAGAACTAGCTGATACCATCAGGAGATGAAACATAAGAATAATGGGCATTATTGAAGGTGAGGAAAAGGAGCAGGGCTTAGAAAGTATTTTCAGACAAATAGTTGATGAGAATTTCCCAAATCTAAGGAATGAGCTGGAGCTTGGAAATCAAAAAGTCAACAGAACACCCAATTATCTCAACCCAAAAAGTCCTTCTCAAAAGACACATTGCATTAAAATTATCAAAAATCAATGACAAAGAAAAAATTCTCAGAGAAGCCAAGGAAAAGAAGATAGTAATTTATAAAGGAAAATTCTTCAGATTATCGTCGGACTTCTCAGCACCAACCCTACAGCAAGAAAGGAGAAGAATCAAATATTCAAACTATTAAATGAAAGAAACTACCAGCCAAGAATAATGCATCCAGCAAAGCTCTCCTTTAGTATAAAGGAGAAATAAAAACCTTTCCAGACATACAAAAAGTGAGAGTATTCTCCATTACAAGATCTGCATGAGATAAAATTATGAAAGGAGCCAGTTTACCTAAAACAAAATGACAAAAAAATACATAACTTTGAATAAGACAACTAGGAGGCAGACAGAAGCAGGGGAATGCAACTCTTACTAAGAACAGGGCATTATAAGCTTAACCAATAAGAAAAGATTTGCTATAGCAAGATAGTAATGAACATTCAGCATACACAGAGACAAATTGAGATAACAATGACTGAAAGGAGAGGATTCAAAGATTCAAATTTGCAAAGAAAATGAAGATCAGGCATGTGCAGAAGAAAATGGATGACTGTGTGTGTGTGTGTGTGTGTGTGTGTGTGTGTGTGTGTATATATATATATATATATATATATGACTATCCTTTACATACTTGTAAGGGAAACCACATGCCAAAGATTCAGAACTGAAGTATATAACATAAAACAAGAAGGACCAGAGGAAAAACCCGCAAAGCCATCCAAACAAAACAAAACAAAACAGACACATAAGTACAAGGAAGCAATGGAAACACAGAGCTACCAGAAAGCAAACAATAAAATAGTTATTAGAAGACCTCATATTTCAATAATCACTCTAAATGTAAATGAACTGAATTCACCAATAAAAAGGCACAGAGTTGCAGAATGGATCATAAAACAAAACCCAACCATATGCTGCCTCCAGGAGACACATCTCAGCTCCAAAGACAAATATAGACTCGAAGTGAAAGGGTGGGAATGATATTTCAAGCAAATGACATTCAGAGAAAAGTGGGAGTAGTGGTACTAATATTAGGTGAAATAGACTTCAAAATAAAAAAGGTAAAGAAAGATATTGGAAAGATACTGATGGACACTTCATAATGATAAAAAGAATCATGCATCAAGAAGACTGAACATTTATTAATATCTTTGCCTCCAATCAGTGAGCCCCAAAATATATAATGGAATTAAAGGGAGAAACAGACCAAAAACACTATTGTAGTAGGGGACCTAATTCTCCACTTTTGAATATGGACAGACTATCCAAATAAAAAATTAATAAGGAAATGATACCCTTAAATGATATATTAGACCAGTTGGACATAACTGACATTTACAGAGATTTCCATCTCAAAACTGCTCTTTTAACTGCTTATACATTCTTCTCTAGTGCACATGGAACTTTCTCACGGATTGATCACATGCTGAAACACAGCAATAGCCTCAACAAATATAAGAGGTTTGAAATCATACCAACCGTATTCTCTGATCATAATGCTTTGAAACTAGACATCAACTGTAAAAATAAATTAGGAAGATCCACAAGTACATGGAGATTAAAGAACATGCTACCTAAGAATAACTGGGTCAGAGAAGAAATAAAAAGAAAGATCAAGAGATTCATAGAAATGACTGATATTGATAGCACAACATATCGAAACTTTTGGTACATGGCAAAAGCAATAATAAGAAGAAATTTCTTATTATTATAAGCCTATATCAAGAAAAAAAATGAGCCCAAATAAATAACCTAACACTTCATCTTAAAACCTAGAAAAGGAAGAACAAATGAAGCCTAAAGTCAGCAGAAGGAAGGAAATCATCAAAATTAAAGCAGAATTGAATGAAATTGAAAAAAATATATAAAAAATAAATGCAATGAAGAGCTGGTTCTTTGAGAAGGTTAATAGAATTGACAAAACCCTAGCTAGATTTACTAAAGAAAAAAGAGAAAAGACACAAATAAACAAAATCAGGGATGAAAGAGGGAAAATTACGACAGACACTGCAGAAATACAAAGGTCATACAAGAATATGATGAAAAAGTATATAACATCAAATTTAATAACCTAGAGGAAATAGACCAGTATTTAGAATGATACAACCTTCCTAGACTGAATCAAGAACTAAAAAATCTAAATGGGCCAATCAGCAGTATGGACATTGAAAAAATCATTCAAAACCTACCAAAAAGTAAAATTCCAGGACCAGATGGCTTTGCCAGTGAATTGTTCCAAACATTCAAAGAAGATTTAATACCTATTCTCCTAAAAGTTTTCCAAAAAATAAAAAACGAAGGAGACAATTCTTCCTAACTCATTTTATGAGGCCATATTACCCTGATACCAAAACCTGGTAAGATAACAGAAAAATAGAAAACAACAGACCAATATCTCTCATGAACACAGGTGCAAAAATTCTAAATGAGATACTGCGAACCAAACATAGCAAAGTATTAAAAAGGTTATATAACATATGCTAATCAATTCATGTGATACACCACATAAACATTTTTTAAAAAATCATATGATCATATCAATAGATTCAGAAAAAGCCTTCGATAAGATACAGCGTTCATTTATGATAAAAAACACTTAACATAATCAGTATAGAAGGAAAATACCTTAACATAATAAAGGCCGTATATGATAAACCCTCAGCCAACATTATACTTAATGGTGAAAAGCTAAAAACCTTCCCTCTAAGTTTAGAAATAAGGCAAGGCTGTCCACTATTGCCACTGTTATTCAATATAACATTGGAGATCATAGCGAGTGTAATCAGGCAAAAGAATGATATAAAAGGCATCCAAATAGGAAACGAAAAAGTCAAACTGTCACTATTTGAAGATGACATGATTTTCTACTGAGAAAACCCTAAAGACTTCACAAGAACACTATTAGAAACAATAAGCAAATATAGTAAAGTTTCTGAATATAAAATCAATGATCTGCAATCCATAGTGCTCCTATATTCTACTAATGAAGTGTCTGCAAAAAAGTGGAAAAATAATTCTTTTTATAATGAAAACAAAGAGAATAAAATATCTAGGAAAAAGTAAAATGAAACATGTGAAGAACCTATATAATGAAAACTATAAAACCTTATTAAAAGAAATTGAAGAAGATACACAGAAATTAAAAGATATTCTTTTTTTTTTGAAGAATCAACATAGTTAAAATGACCTTATTACTTAAAGCATTATACAGATTCAATGCAATCTCCATCAAAATACCAATGACATTTTTTAAAAAAGAAATAGAACAAAAAAAAATCATCAGATTCATATGGAAGCACAAAAGACCCCAAACTGCCAAAGCCATCTTGGAAAAAAGAACTTGGCTGGAAGCATCACTCTGCCCAACTTCAAATTATACTACAAAGTGACAGTATTCCAAATGTCATGGTATGAGCAGCAAGACAGACACACGAACCAGTGGAACAGAATTGAGACTCCAGAATTAAACCCATTTTTATATGTACAAATAATTTTTGACAAAATTGCCAAAAACATACCATGCAGAAAGAAAAGCCTCTTTATGAAATGATGCTGGGAAAACTGGAAAGCCACCTGCAAAAGAATGAAACTAGACTGTTGTCTATCATCACACACAAAAACTAACTCAAAATGGATTAAGGACCTGAATATAAGATCTGAAACAATAAGATTCATAGAAGAAAAAATAGGCCTAAACTCACAGACCTTGGGCTTAAAGATAATTTTATGAATTTGACTTCAAATGCAAGGGAAGTAAAAGCAAAAATAAATAAATAAGACCACATCAAACTAAAAAAGCTTCTGCATGGCAAAAGAAATTGAATTGTCAACTAGATGAAGAGACAACCAACTGAATGGGAAAATATATTTGCAAACAATGCTTCCAATAAGGGCCTAATGTTAAAATATACAAAGATCTCACACAACTCAATAACAATCAAAAAGTAAATGATCCAATTAAAAAATGGGCAGAGTACCTGAACAGACACTTCTCCCTAGAGGACATACAAATGGCCAACAAATATATGAAAAGATATTCAACCTCAGTAGCTATTAGGTAAATGCAAATCAAATAGGTATTATCAACACGACAAGTAATAACAAGTGTTGGAGAGGATGTGGAGAAAAAGGAACCCTCATACACTGCTGGTGGGACTGAAAATTCATACAGCTGCAGTGAGAAACAATATGCAGTTTCCTCAAAAAACTAAGAATGATCTACCATATGATCCATAAATCTCTCTGCTGGGTATTTACCCCAAAGACTTGAAAACCCATATCCGAAAGGATATTTGCACACCGATGTTCATTGCAGCATTATTCACAGTGGCCAGGACATGGAAGCAGTCAAAGTGTCCTATGATAGAAACTGTGGTACATATATTCAATGAACTATTACTCAGCCATACGACAAGATAAAATAATGTCATTTGCAACAAAATGGATGGACCTCAAGATAATAATAAGCCAGAAAGAAAAAGTTGAAAATCACATGATATTACTTATATGTGGGATATAAACCTGAAAGCAAAAAATGGACAGAGAAAACAAACAGAGACTCATGGACATGGACAATAGACTAGTGGTTACCAAAGGGTAGGGAGTGGGGGAAAGGTAGATGGAGTAAAAGGGTCAAATATGTGGTGATACAAAGAAATCTAACTATGGGAGCTGAACATAGAATGCATATATATATATATATATATATATATATATATATATATGCCTTACCATTGTATTGTACACCTGAAAGTTACTGGATTTCACTAACCAATAACACAACAAATAAATAAACAAATAAATAAATAAATTTTTTTTTAAAAGAAAGAGTAAAAAGAAAAAAATTTTAAAATTTGAAGCTAGTTTAAAGGGCCTCTGGGTCATCAAGCATACAACTTTTGCATCATAAGGTTACCAGTAAGAGGAAAAAGAGAGCAAGAAGTTGAAAATCTATTTCAAGAAATAATATAAAACTTCCCTAGCCTAGCAAAGGAAATCTATATACTAGCCCAGTAAGCACAGAGATTCCCAAACAAGATGAATCCAAAGAGAACCACATCAAGGCACATCATGATTAAAATCCACAGGTTAAAGACAAAAGTTGCATCTTAAAAGTGGCAAGAGAAAAACAGTTACCTACATGGAGTTCCCAGAAAACTGTCAGCTGATTTTTCAACAGAAAGTTTGCAAGCCAGAGCATTGGCACAAAATATTCAAAAGGATGAAAAGCAAAGGTCTACAACCAAGATTTCTCTACCCAGCAAAGTTATTATTTAGCATCGAAGGACTGATAAAGGTCTTCCCAAACAAGAAAAAGTTAAAGGAGTTTATCTCCACCAAGTCAATATTATAAGAAATGTTAAAGAGATTTTTTTTAAGAAAAAGGAGGAGGCAAAGTAAAAAAATAAGTAATAAAATGGCAATAACTACAATCTATTGACAGTTACTTTAAATGTAAATGGATTAAATGCTCTAATCAAAAGACATAGGGTGGCTGAATGGATGAGAAAACAAGACCCTTACATATGCTACCTACAAGAGACTCATTAGAGACATACACAGACTAAAAGTAAAGGGATGAAAAAAAAATTCATGAGAATTGAAAAAAAACAAAACAGATGGAGCTGCAATTCTTATACCAGACAAAACAGACTTTAAAACAACTGCTGTAACAAGAGACAAAGAAGGACCCAGTAAATCCACTTCTGACTATTTATCTAAACAAACCTAACATACCACTTTGAAGGAACATATGCATCTATATGTTCATTGCAAAACTATCTATAATAGTCAAAATATGGAGGCTACCTGAGTGTTCATGGATGAAATGATAAAAAGAGGTGGTAATATATACAGTGGAATATTGCTCAGCCATGAAAAATGTAATCTTGCCATCTGTAACAACATATATAGACCTAGAGGGTATTGTGCTAAGTAGAGTAAGTCAGAGAAAGACAAATGACATATGATTTTACTTAGATGTGGAATCTAAAGAACAAAATAAACAAACAACAAAATAGAAACAAACTCATAGATACAGAGAACATTTTGATGGCTGCCAAATGGGAGGGGGTTTGGGGGAATAGTTGAAAAAGGGAAAGGAATTAAAAAGTTCAAGTTGGTAGTTACAAAATAATCACAGAGGTGTAAAATATAGCACAAGGAATATAGCCAATAATATTTTAATAACTATGCATGGTGTTAGATGGGTACGAGATTTATCAGAGCGATCACTTCATAAGTTATATAAATGTCTCATCACAGTGTTGTACACCTTAATCTAATATAATATTGTATGTCAACCGTAATTAAAGAAATAAAAATTATTTTAAAATTATTTAAATAGACTGTACCTCTATATCAGAGACTCTGAGAAAGAAGATTTTGCACATTCTAGCCAATAAAACATGATTATAATAAAAATTTCGTGAGATATTAAACAATATATGCCATATCATTTAGCTTTTGCTGTGTATCAAACTATCCCAAAATTGAGTAACTTAATAACACACTATTATTTAGTTTGTGATTCTGTAAGTTAGCTAGGTGGTTCTTCTGGTCTACTCTCGTTTGACAGATCTCTCCTGCATTTGCTGAGGCATCTGTTGTCAGTTGGTGGGTGGGCTGACATATCTAGGGTGGCCTAAAATTATCATATGCCTGGCACACTGTTGGCCAGGGTAACAGGGGGACTGAATTACATGTATCTCATCATCTAACCTAGCAGCCCTGGGTTTTCAAATGGCAGCAGGTGAAAGATATCAATAATAGCAAGATAATATGCCCCAGTACACAAATGCTTTTCAAGCCTCTGCTTGAATCACATCTACTAATATCCCGTTGGCTAAAGCAGGCTACATATCTAACCAAGACTCAAGGAGTAGAGAAATAAACTTCACCTTCTGATGGGAAGAGCTGCAAATCACATTGCAAGGGAAGGGAAACAGAGGAGAATCTGTGACCACCTGTATAACATGCCACACATGCTAATGAGATGTTACATATTATTTGTAATTTTTTTCTTCTCTAAATCTTGAACTTCTTGAGGAAAACATCACAGTCTTAAACTTTCTTTGTACACTTCACATCAGCTTATATGGTGTAAAATATCAGCAAATATTTGTACATGAAGTTATGAAACTGACAGATCATAAAGCATAAACACATGCAGTTTTTTAAAATCCATATCAAGAAAAAATCAATATTGCACTATAAGAACTTAACATTATATTTTATTTATTACTTAAGTGTAACAAGTAAACAAACTTTGCCTTTGAGAACTTTGTCTCAATGTGACTTTTTCTGGTTATAATTTTTGTTTTTGTTTTATAACAGAATTTATGAATTCAGTCAAGTAAGAGAAACATTATCTTAAGTTAACAGGCATAATCCTTACCTTTACATTTTCAAATCTTAACTTTTTGCATGTATGGCATATTTTTTTACACCCCTATAGCTTCCATCTTCCCATTAATGAATAACATTTCACAATTATGGACAATTATTCTAATAGCTTGTTCCCCATAGCAAGAATAAAAGAAAAGCAGAAGGAAATAAAGGTAAATCTTTTTTTTTAAGTATTTGCTCTTAAACTATTAAGATTTTCTGTTTTGTCTACATTTTCTCAGACAATCTCCTTCTAGATTCCTCAACACTTTCAGAAATTCTCAGCTCATGGCAAAGAAAGCCAGCATGCCAGTTTCTGAGGGAAGTCCTTGGGTCTTCTGTCTTCAGAAGTTCTTAGGTGATAAAAGGCTGGTACTTCCTCCTCTCCAGTGCTCATTCTTATATGACATTGTGTCCTGACCCTGAACATACCTCCCAGAACCTGTACTCTGAGTATGCTGTTATTATTTAAATAATTTTCCCTCTTATCTCCATCTACATAAATGTGATTCTCCAGTTTCAATCCCATTCTATTCTCATGACATCCCCATCCATGGCCAGGCTCATCTGGTCTTCCTCTGCATGGAGGACAGAAGCTACCTTCTACCAAATGAAGTCCTCAAAAGTTTTTGGTCCTGCATTCTGCTCTAGTTATTCACGAACTGCAATATTTTCTCTCATTTTATCTGATAGCTATGATCAGTTGTGTCCTCCTAGAGGCTTTGGCACTGCTGATGCCCCTGTTCTTGCCCATTTGGTAAGCACAGGGAACACTGCTATTTCATGGAGGAAGCTAGGCCTTCATCCCAGATGCTCTGAGCTCTATGCACAGGAACTGAGAGCTAATTTTTTCTCCTTTATCCTCCAAGAGCTTAGACTTGGGTGAATTTGCTGTGTAAAACAATCCTCAGCTGGTAAGTACAGCTGGCAAGTAGCCTTCCTTACAAGATTAGTCACCAGATTTAGAAAATTCTTAATGTGGATGTCTACAGTAGAAGGTAAATCAATACTTTACGAGAAACCATATGTGCCTAGTAACCCTACCATTAAAAGAAAGAAGTTCCTTATTTGATTTTTTTATTATAAAATTAATTAATATTTCTTATGGTGAATGAAAAAAAGCCAGTGTTGTATAAAAAAAAATGATCTCCCCTCAGGCAGTCCATCTACTAACACAGTCCACTCCCAGCTCCTTTCCTGAATCAAGCACGTGTACACAAGCCTGTGTTCACATGGCCCAGGCGTTATCTATTTTCTGATTTTTGTTGTGCTAAAATATACATTACATAAAATTTACCATTTTGACACTTTTCAAAGCTACATTTCAATAGAATTAAATATATTTACTCTGTTGTACAACTATCACCCCCATCCATCTCCAGAATGTTTTCATCTTTCCAAATTGAAACGCTGTTTCTATTAAACACTAACTCTCCATTTCTCCCTCACCACAGTCCCAGATAACCACCATTCTACTTTCTATCTCTATAGAGTTGACTTCTCTAGGTCATTCATATAGGTGGACTAATAGTTTTTGTTCTTTTGTAACCAGCTACTTCACTTAGCATAACGTCTTCAAGATTTATCCATTTTGTAGCATACATCAAAATTTCCTTCATTTTTAAGGCTGAATACTATTTCATCATCTGTATAATACCATATTATGTTCTTCTATTCATCCATTGATGAACATTTGGGTTGTTTCCATCTTTTGGCTACTGCAAATAATGCTGCTATGAGCAGTGGTATACAAATATCTATTCTTTATGCCATACTGTTTTTTGATTATTGCAATTTGATTTCAACTTGTAGGAAGTTTTGAAGTTAGGAATTATGAGACTTCCAACTTTGTTCTTATTTTTCAATATTGTTTTGGCTACTTGAGGTGTCTATTAATTTAACTAAATAGATCATAGTTTATACAAACTATCATGTAACTGTTTCTCTCACTTGACAGTGTATCATAGGCACCCCATTAGTGAGTAGCTATAGAGGTCACTATTTCTACATACACAAAAATTTTATTGAAGTTGATCATGTCATACATGCTCCTTTGCCTTTGCATCTTTCTCTCAATAATACTTGTAGATGCCTCCGTGTAGATGAAACCGTAATATTTCTCTTTTATTTTTTTCTATAATTGTGCAGTATGATAAGCCATAATTTATTTGATTATTCCTCCAATAATGGCATTGTGGCTTTGTTCCAAGTTTTACCACCAACACAAAGCCACAATAACACATTCTTAAATGTAAAATATCTCCATAGCCTGGTAGTGTCATTTCCATGGTATAAATTCACAAGAGTACAATTTATGGGCCATTTATTTTTATGTGTAAATTAAAAGGCCTAAAAACACCTCAACTAACTTGTTTCTACCAGCTGCAGATGAAGTTTTCCTTTATCCATGTGCTCCCAGTGATAGAAATCATCATGACTTGAACAGCAAATAAATTAATAGAAATTTTGATACCCAAAGCTCTAGAAAAGGCAATAAGAAATTTGATGGTTTGTGCCAGCATGGTTTCCTCTTGCTAAGGGACAAATATTATACTTTAACACTTCTCCTGTTAGTTTACAAAACCATGCAGAAGATGGTGCATCTCCCTATACTTTTCTAAGACCAAATAGACAAAGTTCTTAGACTTTGATTTCATTGCCCAGTGGCATCCCTGGAGAAATCATTTATCATGGTGCAGCACTGGCCCCAAAAGGATGTTGCTGAAAACTTTAAGATTATCAGGAGCTCCTGAATGTGGTCTAATCATAGGAGACCCTTTGAAGCCCGGAAAAATTGGACTGGGAGAAACACATCAGTTCTATTATCTCCAGAAATTGTTACCCCCTGGGTATAAGACCATTTATTTTATTTAATTGCTGATTCAGTTAGTAAATATTTATTGAACTCTCACTGAGCAGGAGGCATTTGGATTGTTGACAGCATGAGGAAGGAATGCTGTGAGAGCCCCCTTCCCTCTTTATGGCAGATATAAAATCGACCATAGCATACCTTCCCACTGAACTCAGGCAGCCTGAGTGTCCTTATGCCCCACTTTTTAAGCTATATCTCTTATTAGATCCCTCACCACACCTAGGCCCTGTTTACCCATGATTAGCCAAAGTATCACTGCAGGCTGACTTTGTCCATACTCCCAGCGAGAAATCACTGGGAACACATCTGGAGTCAAAGTTATATTTATTGCCTGCTGCAGCTAGTAGGCCACAGGCCATGAAGAACCTTGTACATTCCAGTAAGAGGGTGCTGGGATATTCATTTACTCACACAGGAGTTTTTCCTCAGATTAACTCAGTGTATAAATTAACACACCCCCAAATTTTCAGGCCTATTATTTCCTGTGCCATTCTTTCCAAACTTTATGCTTTTCCCCCTTAAGCACATGTCCTGGGTTTCTAAAGCAAATATTACATAGAAAAGAAGTGGGTTTCAGACATGGTGATTCAAGTATTGGCCACCATTGTACTTGTTAATTATCTTGGGAGATTAGCAAGAATAATAAGTGATTCTGGGCAGATTTTTACCCCTCTTTGACCATTGTGAAAAAGGTACCAGGTATGGATGAGAGATTTTAGTTGCTCAGTATAGACATCCAGGTAGGATATTTCTAGAAAATCTTCAACCAAATATAATCTTTATAGTAACAGTTAGTGAGAATCATCTCAAAGCTTATCAAATAAAAAACTAAAATGACCTGAAACAGATGTCTTTTGCCTCTTCATATATATAACGCTTCTATTAAATTATTTAGCTGCATTTTTTTTACTCTGCCAAATAGAAAAATAACTATCTTTTTTTAAGTTCTTGAAATTTTATTGTCATAAGTGATAGATATTAAACAACCATTCATTTTTCTATCTAATATCAGAGAGAATGACTTGAGATCAATTGTACTAAGATTAAATGTAATGATTTTGAAATATGACCCTCAAAATGTACTTTATAATCAATAATTACACAGAAAACAATTTCTTTAGTTACTTTTGAATATCTTTTACAACTAATCTACCCTGGAATTTTACCAGGAAGCTACATCATTTAAAACAAGACCTCCTGCAGTATTTAAAAATATTGATAATTTTTATGATTGATCATTACTCAAAATAAGGGCCTTAACTACTTTCTTTCAAATGTTTCTTGATTGTAACTATGTCAAGCATGCTTTATGTTTAAAATAAAATTCTCATTTTTTCATATGATGAAGATTCCAGATTTTTTTTTTAAAGTTTCATTTTGAATAGTCTACCTTTGCAGAGGAGGGAGAACCATCGCTCAGAAGGGTTTTAGCTGGACTTCTCATTTTCCACAAAAAGAACACAGACCCAGCAGTGATGTATTTCATCTTAAAAAATATCACAGTGCACTCAACATATATTATATTAGTTTCGGGTACAATATAGTGATTAGACTTTTATATACCTCATGATGTGATCTTCATAGTAAGTCTAGTAACCATCTGAAACCATGGATGTCAACTATAATTAAAAATAAAATTAAAAAAATAAAAAGCACAGTGCTCTTCCATCGGGCTAGAGCTTTGCACTCTGTCTGACAGGTGAGGGGGTCAGGACCCCACAGGTGATGTCTTGCAGGAGTGCTGTGCAGGTGTGCTGGTGAAATGAAAGGGAGGGAAACACCTTTAGAAGAAAGGTCAGATCAGCCATACATCAGATTTTCTTGTTCATCTTGTAGCCTTCTGGTGCGTATGTGGGTACAAACAGTGCTTATGAGAAAGCACTCATGAATCCTGTAGGTTAGAGGTTGGCAAGAGGCTATAGGAAGTGCTGGCACATGGGTGATGATGGTGAAGTGGTGTCGGTGCCTTTCCTCTCCATGTCACACTGCCATGAGGTGAAGTTGTGGATGCTCCCTGTGGCAGGACAGGAAGGGACAGGAGACACTCTAGTTGGATTTAACTTGCATAAAGTTTCAGAACATAATAAATGTATTTCAGAAGGTGAGAAAAACCTCTGTGTTTGTCCGTCCAGAGGGGGTACTCATAATGTGGATTCCTGAAGTCTCCAGTTGCTCACTCAGTCTCAGATTTCTGGGAGAGTCGTCAAAGACATACAGGGAGAGCACAGGCTACAGATGACTTATGTTCTGGGCTTTATTATGCATCATACATCCCATGGCATGCTTGGGACAAGGAAGAAACCCAAAGTGTGGTGAAATCATTTCTTTTCCACCCACAGCAGCTGTTGTTTTAACACTGAATTTGTAGTTTTCCTGTTCTGAGTGATTCATGACAAGCCTAGGGCAACTGAAGAGCAATTCCCCAAAGAATCCTCTTCCATCTGTCAGAAGCAGCGTTGGTTGAGGACTTTTGATTTAAAGGTGTTCTACTGTCTACAGCTGAAGCTCTAGAGCCTGAGACCCAAGAGAGGAATGTCCAGGCCAACATAAGGGAAGCAAGCAGCAGGAATTGTGCTCTGTGGACAGCCCTTCCTTCTTTAAACATGGTCTGAGGCCAAATAAGTGATATTTGCTAGAACCAAACATTCTAGAATATTCATTCTTTATCAGGATCAGCCCCCCAAAGAGGCTCAAAACAAAAAGGTAAAGTGGGGAGCACATTTGTTCAACTTCTTCACATGTCCTGTTGCCTTTAGTACAACTGGGCCACTGTCCAGGAATACCTCCTGTATTGCCATGGCAACATGAACCAGATATTCTGGCCAGACTGCTGTCCTCCAGAAACAAGAGCCTGACCCACCCCTCCACCTTCATCCTGTCAGATGTGGTAGCACCGGAGAGCATAGGCCTCACTTGGATCCCACACTCTGAGCCATGCAAAATTCACAGAGACCTTGTCTTTCATAAGAAACCATCTTCGTACTTGACAATGTCTTATTTGTTTTGGAATTTTAATTGCCATTGAAGAAGGAAGGAAGATTTTGAGGTTTTCCTAAAAGAGGTGTGGTTGAGTTTAAAGACTTTTAAAGGAACATGAGTTTACAGACTTGAGTGGGCCTTACAGTTCTCCAATCTCCTCCTTTCACCATTAGGGAACAAATCCCAGAAACATGGCATGATTCACTCAAAGCCACATCCTTAGAGGGACCAGGTGGCAGTTCCATCTCCGAATTCTTGATGTATAAGCAGTTCTGCTTTATCACTGTATATTTTCTCTGGTTGTAATTCCTCTTTTTGATATTGTAAAGAACTGACTTTATGGCTTCCTATTTAAATAATGTCCATTGGTTAGCTGGTTAGATAACTCACGGACTTTCTAAATAATTAAAATATTTCAACCTCGGAATGTATTTGATCCACACCCACATTCATGAACAGCAAAACGAAACCACTAGGAACACATGGAATAGTCAGGCTGCACAGATCTGCACTAAAATGAACATTTTTTTCTCTAGGAAGATGCTCTAGGCACTAGAATGTGATTATAGTACAATCGGTATAAAGAAGAATGGAATTCAATACTCTAGATACCAAATATATCAAAATTATGTTTCTAGATTAGTAGTGTTTAACAAATCAGGATGAACGTCTCTGAGTTTTACAAGGAACAGCAACATTTTTGCTTGAGAAACATAAGGACCATATCAGTGCAGATGGGGAGAGAGGGATGCAGGCCATGGGGGAAGGTATAGCAGATGTTCACCATGGGCTCTGCTTATGTAGAAAATGGTCCGATCTGTCTTCCTTTATTAGAAACACACTATCATTACTATAATTTAATATTATTTGTTTTAAGAAACAAGAAAATAAATAATCTAAGTGCATAATAGTAAATAGCAAGAAAAATCACATAGTGTGGGTGCTTACAAGGAGGATGAATGAACTCACATATCATGCCTCAGCCCACAGCGGGGGTGGAGGAGGAAGGAGAAGGAGAGAGAGGGGTTCTCTTCATTTAGGAGCCTGAAGCCCAGCCCCTGAACCTTCTTGTTCACTCTGGTTCTAATAAAATTAATCCAAATCTCCCCTCCACATCAGACCATTGCTTCTCCCTGAATGGGGTCTCAGCATTCCTATTAGAAATTTGAAGTTGAGTCCTTGGTATATTCACACAAACATGAAGCACAAAGCTATGCGTATTCATTCATTCTGCCAACAGGCCAAACATTTCAGTGTGGCCTTGTTTTGTCAGAAACTGGAGTCTCCAGCTGAGCTCCCTTAAGCAGGTGCTGGAATGGATGTGAGTGTGGGCTGTGACACCAGGAGGCACTGTGGGGCATGGAAGTAAGGGATATAATGGATTAAAGGGGTCCTTACTGAGTGGAGGATGATGATCCTGGGTACCTCTGGCAGGCAGTGCAGGCTTGCATGTTATTCCAAGTAAGAGTCAGGAGAAGTGGTATATTTACCTGTGCAGGCCTGTCAGCCATTGGTTGAGGGCTGTTCCCAGGTGCACTGACAACCTAGTCCACCCTCCTATAGGAGCCAGGTGGCCTATGCCTGCTCTCAGGCAAACAGTAGCAGGTGAGGGCAGCCAAAACCATCAAGTCTGTGTGGTTGGGAACAGCAAGTGCTCAAGGTTTGTGAATGGGTCACCAAGAGATTCTGCAACAGGGAATAAAGAGTATTCAGTTGAAGTACTCAATCCACATTTTCCCTGGTGAGTAAGGTAAGGCTTTAGAAACCTAGCTGGCCCACAGAGCATCTATTAGCCATGACTTGACAGACAATGAAAACTGGTGTTGTTACTACATTCTTATCCAGCTAACAGCTATTGTTTAATAGGACACCACCTACTACTAACCAGGCATAGAGTAAGGAAACAGGAAGAAGAAACACCAGAAAAACTTAGGCTGCTGAACAGTATAACAGATCAAAGACAAAGACATTGGGGATCGAGCAGCCCTGGTTCATAGACCTGCCTCTGTTTCTTATCAGCTATGTACCTTAGGGAAAGCTGAAGCCTTCACATTCTTACTAAAATTATACACACATTATAGGGTTATTCCAAAGATTGAAGAAGTCAGTGCATGAAACCTCCTAATGCCTGGCATAGGTTAAGTTTCATTAGATACCTCTGTTTCTTCAAAGGTCCCTAAAAACAAAAAGAAAGTGACTAAACTGTGTAAAGAAGTGATTGTCAATAAGTAAAATGTTTCTCTATCCCAAAAGTATCAAATATGTCCCTGAAAATGCATTGACCAGAGCTGAGGGAAGTATGACACACTAGACCAGGTCTCTGGCCTCAAGACACTGACAATAAAATTGATGCAATGGTTTACACCAGTAATTGGTCCATGGTACTCAATTAACCATGAGCAGCAATACCCTGAATGTCATCATCTAGGGTAGAGAAGGTAAGATTCAGAGGGTTTTGCAGGAAGAATTTACAAATGATGAGACAGGTTTAGATTGATATCTTAGAATGTTCCTTTGCTCAAAACTTCTCTCACTTCAAAATCTTGCAGTATACAAATTGTGTGTGTGTGCGTGTGCGTGTGCGTGTGTGTGTGTGTGTGTGTGTGTGTGTGTGTGTGTCTATAACCACAGTGGGAAACAAGAACAGCCCTTGATGAAATTGAGGGTGCGCTCATGAAAACGGTTGATGTTATTAGTAAAGGATCAGATGTGGGAGGAGATTCCTTCCAATGAAAAAGTTCGACAAGCTCTCATTTTCCAATATGAGTGGCTAAGTGAGAGAAATGGGGTGGTCAAAAGCCAGGATGGAGGGGGGAGGCAAGGTGACTGCAGAAGCTGCTTTTAATTGGGGCTTAAACATAGAGAACTAAGTTATTCCAGAGGGTACTTGAGATTAGATTACTAGAAGCATTAGTGAATATAGCACTAGCCCCCCAAATAAGTTCCAACTTGTTGTATATTACAGGCAAGTCACACATCTTAGCTGCACTGAGTGGTTCCTCCAAAAAAATGCACATTTGGCTTGTCTTGCCACATTGGAATAACTGCCATGAGGCATTGGGTTGTTTTATTTCTCAGTCTGCTGTGTTTATAGTGCTTCAGAGAAAGAGGCTACAGTGAGTAAATTGCTCAGAAATCTGTTCCAAAATAAAATCTAAAATCCTCAAGCTAAGTTAGAAACAATGGGGAAATAAAGCACTGATTTCAGTGGGAAACCGTAACTTGAAAAAGTAATGTGGGCAATCCATTTAGTCTCATGTTTGTTCATGTGTGAGAGTGACATGTAACCCACAGCTAGCACCAGAGCACACTAATGAACGTACACTACTCATCTGGCTCCCACTCTACTGCCTGTCCTGATGGTAAGTGAGGACATGTTAGGAGCCAGATTCAGGATGCATTGTGAAACACTAGAGAGAGGCAATCTCAAGAGTTAGAGGCCCGACGAACAATCTATGAATTATGAACAACTTTGCCATAGCTCATGCCAGGGCCAGTTATGGAGTTAATTGCAGCAGGGCCAGACTGGCTGCTGAGATCCAGATGATATATATCATGGGTTTCTTAGACATTCCTGAATTCCCAAAACAATGATTCTTAGAGCCTAGTCTTCAAACCACAGAGCTCTGAATCACTGAAGTGTTGCCATGAAGGATAATTTTGGGGAAAAAGCAAAATTCTTTTCTGTTGACATAAATATTCAACAAAATTTGTGGTTATAAATGGCATATTTAACAGGGTGGATCCTGTGGGGCCTCAATAAAGAATTGTTTTACTTCTCTCTAATTTCTGTGTTTAAGCAAGCATGCTTTGTCAGATTCTCATTTTTACTCTTTGAGTACAATTCAAGAAGGTTCAGTGGATCTTCTATTACTGGCAGTAATTGTATCAGATTCATTTTTAGGTATAAAAAAAGCTCAGTTCAAGCTAACTCAAAACTGTAAACTCTCATCCATTCAAGGCTTTCTCCTCTCCCCAAATCCAGAGGGGAGGCGGCGGCACTGCTGACCCTACAGAGGACACTGTGGTCTGTCCCTACAGCACTAGAGGCAGGAACGTGTTCCCTCCACCTGACAAACATCCAGTGGGTGGTGGAAGCCTGATTTCTTACACATCCCCCACACTGATGGGCTTTGTCATCAAAAGGAATGGCCTGGCAGACCTGCTGGTCACTTGCCTGTCAGTTGCGCTCCTGGTACTTTTGACATCCTCAGGCTGAAGGCAGTGCTCTGACAGTGAATGAAGATAAAACTGCCTTTCAAGAGAAATTCACAATATGGAGAAAGCATTGTGAAAGTGAATATTTGAAAATATTTTCATCGTCACATAATGTTATTGTTAAGAATCATAGAAGCATGTCACCTCAACATCACTCCTATCTGCATACTAGTCACAATTTTTAAAAATCTTCCAAATGAAAGGATTCTGTGAGATGGAAATTTACAGCAAAATAAACATCTTTGCGTAACAAGTAACGGAATTTTAAATAACTTAGAATTTAGAGCCCAAAAGAAATGTTCAATATTTTTTAAGGTATTTTTATCTGTGATGACAGCTTTTGAAACGAAAGAGTAAAATTAATTGCCATGAAATATTGCTGTTACAAAATGTTAAAAAAAATTTTGAAGCATATTTGATCCTATTGCTCTTCTTAAAATATTATCGACATGACTAAAAGATATTGTTCTATTGATGAATTAAATATTTAAAAATGTCCTACATGTTGCATTCATCACCAGTTCTGCATATTTCAAAATACAGATACCAGTAAAGTTGTACATGTACACACATGTGCACATAACATATAAATATGAATACAAAAACATATATATATATATATATATACATTCAACTATTATATGTAAGGTTACACTATCAGAAAAGTTAGGAGACACTAGAATTCTCAAATTGAAAATCAGAAATGTGGAGACTTGTACACCAGTCGAGTTTATCTTTACCTTGGAATCAGGACTTGTGCAGCTGTTCATCACCTGTTTTGCGACTCTGCCTCTGGTCCACCACCTCCGGTTGGTCTCAGGACACAGAAGTGCCATGAGGCTATGGGCTTCCGCACTATCTACAGATGCCTCATCCAAGGTATGGCTTTATATAACAGACAGAATAATGGACTTAAAAAGATCTTTAGGGGATTCAACCTAGTTAAAATAGGCAGAAAATATGACCCTGCTTTTGGAGTAAAAATGTGGATTCGACTCCTGAAGTTAATTGTCTGTGAAACCTCCTGTCTGAGGTCAGGTTCTCAGAGCAGATACTAATAAGTGATTTATTAGGGAGGAGCCCTATGGGAACGGTGGATGGGATGGAGAGGAAACAGGATGGAGAAGGTACAGTGTGATGCTAGGCAATGCTAGGCTCAGACTTGGGCTGATGCTTCAGGGAGTCCTGGAGCACTAATCCCAAAGAAAGAGATAGAGTTTTCATACTTCCACACCAGTCAGGCATGAGCTACTGCCACCTAAGGGGATACAAACCTTAAGGCACTTCTAACTTCGACGTTCCTATGGCAGTCCTGGAAGGAAGCTGTAGGTGCAGTTGTTAGAGATGTTAGAGACTTAGTTTGGCAATGGTCACAAGAACCAGTCAGAGAGATTTAGGAGATCTGGTGGGGCACCACCATCAACCACACCTTGCTGAACTAGAGAACTATTACTCTACTGTGTCACTATTACTCTACTGCTTCGAGTTTTGAAACATGAGAGTAAAGAGATCCATTTTATACTGAGACTTGCAACTGAATCTATAACTTAGATATAACCCCAGACAGCTAGATCTTACCATTGTTTTGTTCAGGACAATAAATTGGAAAGTAAAGATAAGCATTTTTATCCTATTAAATAATAATACAAAGAAAATACCAAGCCCCATCGGTCCAGAGTATAATGTATTCCCAATAGGGCTCCTCTGTAGACTATTAAAACCAAAAATGGCATCTCTAAAAGTTTCTTGGACTTAGGTAAAAATATATTTTCAGTGGCTAAGCTATAATTACACTATCTCAAGACCAAAAAATAAAAATAAAGTATGAAAGAATCTGCTAAACCTGAAAATAAGCTCGTTGGTTCAGTTTATAAAATAGATGTGTTCAAGACAGAGCATGCGCCTCTGCATGCAGCAAGTGTTTTTTGTGCATCCCTATTATGTGCCCTTAGCAAAACCCAGACCCCACAGGATATATAAGAAGCAGCGCTGAGGTTGGACCACATAGCAACAATCCCATAAGCTATGACAGGAGACAGGGTTACAGAGCCTGAAGCCCATGTCTCTGCATTTCCTCAAAGACATGTCTCATCATAGAAGTATGTTCTTATTTCCACTACTGAAGAAGAAAAATCTATAGCCATGTTGGATTTACCACAAAGTTTATTCTCTGAGTGGCTTTCTCAACTCTCATATTGCATATATCTCGAGCGCATTTTTTCTTGGTTTTATGTTTATTATATCAGATTCCTCCCTCACATAGGCATTAAAAGATTAGGCACAGGTTTTAAATCAGTGATTCTAAAGTTCATCCTGCCTGTGCACCCCTTTTAATATAAATATAATGTAGTACTCATTTAACTATTGTGACACAAAATCAATAGATAACATACTTGCCCTTCATTGTAATTTTTTGAAAAACCTATGCCTTAAGTACAATTTAAAGGTTAAATGACAATGATATATACATAACTGTTTGGGCATAAGTAATCCATCGTTTGCACGCATATGCAAAATCACCAAGGAGACAAAAACGAAGTGAGACCAATGCAGAATATGTACTTGTAAATCACTGGTGCCATAATTTTCCAAGCTGGTGACAAAATTGTAACAAAGTTCAAAAACTCAGTGTCAAGTTTCCTTAAGTAATCTGATTTTATTTTATTTCTTTTAAAAAATTCTTTTAATTTATTTTTTTATGGTGACATTGGTTAATGAAATCCAGTAACTTTCACGCAGAAAATTCAACAGTAAAATGTATATATGTATATTTTTTTGCATTCTGTGTTCACCTCCCATAGTTAGATTTCTTTGTATCACCACATATTTGACCCATTTAAAACTCACCACCGCTACACCCTGGTAACCCCTAGTCTATTGTCCACATCCATTGTCTCTCTTTGTTTGTTCTGTTCGTTTGCTGCTTTTAGGTTTATATCCCACATATAATTGATATCATGTGGTTTTCACCTTTTTCTGTCTGGCTTATTTCACTTAGCATGATTATCTTGAAAGTCCATCCATGTTGTCACAAATTCAGTATTTCATCTCTTATGCTTGAGTAATATTCCATTGTATATATGTACCACAGCTTTTTTAGCTAGTCATCTATCGTAAGACATTTCGATTGCTTCCATGTCCTGGACACCATGAATAATGCTGCAATAAACATTGGTGTGCAAATATCTTTATGATACCAGATGTGAGATGGTATCGCATTGTGGTTTTGATTTGCATTTCCCTAATAGCTAGCAATGTTGAGCATCTTTCATATGTTTGTTGGCCATTTGTATGTCCTCTAGGGAGAAGTGTCTGTTCAGGTCCTCTGCTCATTTTTTGATTAGATCGTTTGTTTTCTGTTGTCATTGAGTCTTATATTCAGGTCCTTAATTCATTTTGACTTAATTTTGGTGTATGGTGATAGACAACAGTCTAATTTCATTCTTCTGTAGGTGGCTTTCCAGTTTTCCCAGTACTATTTACTAAATAGGCTTTCCTTTCTGCACTGTGTGTTTTTGGCTTTTTTGCTGGAAATTATTTACCCTTATCAACAGGGGTTTATTTCTTGACTCTCAATTATGTTCCACTGGTCCGTGTGTCTGTTTTGCTGCCAATACCATGCCATTTTGAATACTGTCGCTTTGTAGTATAATTTAATGTCAGGCAGAGTGATGCTTCCAGCCTCATTCTTTTTTCTCAGGATAGTTTTGGTGACTTTGGATCTTTTGTGCTTCCATACGAAGCAGATGATTTTTTGTTCTATTTCTTTAAAAAATACTGTTGAAATTTTGATGGGGATTGCATTAAATCTATATAATGCTTTAGGTAATATGGTCATTTGAACTGTTAATTCTTCCAATCCAAGAACACGGAATATTTTTTTATTTTTTGTATCTTTTTCAACTTCTTTTAATGGGATCTTGTAGTTTTCATTATATAGATCCTTCACATGCTTTGTTATATTTATTCCCAAGGTATTTTATTTTTTCTTGCAATTGAAAAAAGAATTATTTTTTCCACATGTTTTTCTGACACTTCATTATTAGAATATAGGAACGCTATGGATTTTTGAACATTGACTTTGTATTAGCACACTTTACTATATTTGCTTATTGTTTCTAGTAGTGTTCTTGTGGACTCTTGAGAGTTTTTTAGGTAGAGAATCATGTCATCTGCAAGTGACAGCTTGACTCTTTCATTTCCTACTTGGATGCCTTTTATATCTCTCTTGCTTGATTGCACTTGCTAGGACCTCTAATGTTATACTAAATAACAGTGGAGATAGTGGACAACCTTGCATTGTTCCTGATCTTATAGGGAAGGTTTTTAGTTTTTCACCATTAAGTATGGTGTTGGCTAAGGGTTTATCATATATGGCCTTTATTATGTTAAGGTACTTTCCTGTTTTACCAATTTTGTTAAGTGTTTTGATCATAAATGAATGCTGTATCTTGTCGAAGGCTTTTTCTGCATCTATTGTTATGACCATATGATTTTTATTTTTTAATTTGTTTATGTAGTCTATCACACGAATCAATTTGCATATGTCGTATAATGTTTTTAATATGTTGTTTATATTTAGTTCACTAGTATCTTATTTAGAATTTTTGCATGTGTTCATGAGAGAGATTGTTCTGGAGTTTCTTTGTGTGTGTTATCTTTACTAAATTTTGGTATCAGGATAATATTGGCCTCATAAAATGAGTTTGGAAGTATTGCCCCCTCTTCAATTTTTTTGGAAGAGCTTGAGGAGAATAGGTGTTAAATCTTCTTTGAATGTTTGGTAGAATTCACTGGTGAAGCCGTCTGGTCCTAGAATTTTACTCTTTGGTAGGTTTTGGGTGATTGTTTCAATTTCCAGTTTGCTGATTGGTCTATTTAGAATTTCCAGTTCTTCTGATTCAGTCTAGGAAGGTTGTATTTTTCTAAGTATTGGTCCATTTCTTCTAGGTTATTGAATTTGGTGTCATATACTTTTTCATAGTATTCTTTTATGACCTATGTATTTCTGTGATGTCAGTTGTAGTTTTCCCTCTTTCATCTCTGATTTTGTTAATTGTGTCCTTTCTCCTTTTTCTTTAGTGAGTCTAGCCAGGGGTTTTTCAATTTTATTAATCTTCTCAAAGAACCAGCTGTTTGTTGCATTTATTTTTTTCTATTTTTTGTTTTGTTTTGTTTTCCTTTTCGTTTAATTTTACTCTAATTTTGATTATTTCTTTCCTTCTGATCGCTTTAGGTTTCATTTGTTCTTCCTTTTCTTGTTTTTTTTTTTTTTTTTTTTTTTTTTTTAAGGATGAAGTGTTGGAGATAGGCTTGTAATGATATGAACTTTCCTCTTTTTACCACTTTTTCTGTATCCAAAATATTTTGATATGTTGTGCTATCAATATCATTTGTTTCTATGCATCTCTTGATCTCTCTTTTTATTTCTTCTCTGACCCCGTCATTCTTCAGTATCATGTTATTCAATCTCCATGTATTTGTGGTTCTTTCTGCTTTCTTTTTATGATTGATCTCCAGCTTCAAAGCATTATGATCAGAGGATATGTTTGGAATTATTTCAACTCTCTTATATTTTTTGAGGCTATCTCTGTGTCTCAGTATGTAGTTAATTCTTATAAAGTTCCATGTGCACTAGAGAAGAATATATAAGCTACTGTTTTGAGAGGAAAAGCTCTGTAAATGTCAATTATGTCAAGGTGGTCTAATGTGTCATTAAAGATGTTATTTCCTTATTGATTTTCTGTTTGGATGATCTGTCCATATCCAACAGGGTGGTGTTTAGGTCTCCTACTATGATAGTGTTTTGGTGTGTTTCTTCCTTTAGTTCTGTTAGTAATTGCTTTACATATTTTGGGGTTCCCTGATTTAGAGCATAGATATTAATAAGTGTTATGTATTCCTGGTACATGATTCCCTTTATCGTTATGAAGTATTCTTCAGTATCGTTCTTTACTTTTTCATTTTGAAGTCTACTTTGTCCGATATTAGTACTGCTTCTACTTTCCTCTGAATGCCATTTTTTTGAAATATCATTTTCCACCCTTTCACTTTGAGTCTATATTTGTCTTTGCAGCTGAGATGTATCTGCTGGAGGCAGTATATGGTTGGGTTTTATTTTTGGATCCATTCTGCAACTCTGTGCCTTTTTCTTAGTGAGTTCAGTCTATTTACATTTCGAGTGATTATTGTGATATGATCCCTTCCTATAGCCATTTTATCTTTTGCTTTCTGGTAGTTCAGTGTTTTCATTGTTTCCTTGTCCGTGTGTGTGTGTGTGTGTGTGTGTGTGTGTGTGTGTGTGTGTGTGTGGATTTCCCCTCTGGTTTTTCTTGTTTTGTGTTATATACTTCCATTCTAAATCTCTGTCATGTGGTTAGTATTACAAATATGTAGAGGGCAGTTGTTATACACACACACACATATACATATATACATATATATACACACATATATATCTATATACACATATACATACACATATATATACATAGGCAATTTTTCTGCATGTACCTTATCTCCATTCCTCGATGTAAATTTTGGTCTTTAAATCCTCCCCTCCTTTGTCATTGTTGTCTCTATTTTTCCCTATGTGTGCTGAACATTCATTACTATCTTGCTATAGCAAATCTTTTCTTATTTTTTAAGCTTATAATGCCCTTTTCTTAGTAAGAGTTGTATTCCTCTGTTTCTATCTGCCTCTTAGTCACCTTGCTCATTGTTATATATTTTTTCTGTCATTTTGTTTTAGGTTTGATGACCCCTTTCAGTATTTCTTGTAGTGCAGGTCTTATAGTGGAGAATTCCCTCAGGTTTTGTATATCTGAGAAGGTCTTTATTTTTCCTTCATATCTAAAGGAGAGCTTTTCTGGATACATTATTATTGGCTGGTAGTTCTTTTCATTTAATATTTTGAATATTTGATTTCACTTTTTTCTGGCTTGTAAGGTTTGTGCTGAGAAGTCTGACAATAATCTAATGGGTTTTCCTTTATAGGTTACCAACTTCTTTTTATCGTCTGCCTTTAGTATTTTTTTTTCAATGATTTTTGATAATTTAACTACAGTTTGTCTTGAAGAAGGCATTTTGGGTTGAGATAATTGAGTATTTTGTTGACTTCTTGAATTCCAAGCTCCAGTTCATTCCTAAGATTTGGGAAATTCTCACCAGCTATGTGTCTGAAAATGCTTTCTAATTCCTCTTCTTTTTCCTCTCCTTTGAGAATGTCCATTATTCTTATGTTTCCTCTCCTGATGGTATCAGCTAGTTCTTGTATTTTACTTTCATTATTTTTTATTCTTTGGTTTCTCTTCTTCCTTCTGATTTATTTCTAGATTTTTGTCTTCAATATCACTGATCCTTTCCTCCATTTGGTTGACTCTATTTCCCATTCTTGCTATTTCATTTTTCTTTCTTACTTTCTTTTTTCACTTTAAACTTTTCTTTTTAAAACTTTTTAAATATTAATTAGTTTCAAGTATACAGTACATTGGTTTGACATCTTTATAGATAGTAACTAATCTCCCCAATTGCTCCCTTCCTCCCCTGACCCTCCACCTAGCCAATGTATTAATGTGAACTCTATTCCCCGTGCCATTCTCCCCACCCCTGTGACCATCCATCAGCTACTAATTTGTATTTCTTTAACCCTTCACCACATTCTCCCATCCCCCCCAAACCCCTCCCTTCTCTCCATCACCAAATTGTCCACTATAATTGTGAGTCTATTTTTGATTAGTTTGTTCTTTTTATTCCTTAGATTTTACATATAAGTGAAATCATATAGTGTTTATCTTTCTCTATCTGACTTAAATACCTTCTAGGTCCATCAAAGCATATCTTTTTCATCCCTTTCTTTTAGTCTCTGTGTGTCTTTTAATCTGAAGTGAGTCTTTTGTATTTTTTTTTCTTAATGAAATCCCTCCAACATTTCCTGTAATTCTGTCATGGTGGTGATAAATTCCTTTAGCTTGTTTTTGTCTGAGAAGCTCTTTATCTGTTGTTCAATTCTGAATGATAGCATTACTGGGTAAAATATCCTTAATTGTAGATCCTGGGTCCTCATCCTGTCAAATATATTTTGCCAAGCCCTTCTGTCTTGGATAGTTTTTTTTTTTTTTTTTTGAGAAATCAGCTGCCAGTCTTATGAGTATTCCCTTATAAGTAATTATCTGTGTTTCTCTTGCTGCTTTTAATATCCTTTCTTTGTATTTAATCTTTGGCATTTTAATTACAATTTGTCTTATTGTGGGTGTCTTTGGAAACCTGGTTATTGGAATTCTATGATCTTCTTGGGGTTTTATATCCATTTCCTTCACTAGGTTAGGAAAGTTTTCCATCATTATTTCTTCAAACAGCTGTTCAACATCTTGATTTTCTTCAGTTATGCTGATCAGACAGATATTAGAACCCTTAATAGTGTTCCATATGCTCCTTAAATTATGTTTATGGTCCTGGCATCTTATCTCTTGCCATTCTGCTTGAGCGTCCTTGGCTTTCCTGTTCTCTAGATAGGGCATTTGGTCCTTATCTTTATTCTCTTTGTTTATTCCATTTAATATACTTCTAATTTCAGATAATGTGTTCTTCATTTCTGACTGGTTCCCTTTTATAATTTCCATTTCCATTTTTATGTTTTATTTTAATCTCTTGTTGAGATTCTCTACACTTTCAAAAAGTTCATTGAGCATTTTTATAATCAGTGTTTTGAACTCTGCATCTGTAAGATTACTTGACTGCAGTATTTCTGGATCTCTGTTCTGTTCTCTTATATGGCTTCTGCTTCTTTGTCTTCCCATTTTGGCTGCCTTTCTGTGTCTGTTTCTATGTACTAAGCAAATCTCTGAAGTCTCTCGGTCTTACTAGTGTGAATTTGTGAAGTAGGTGTGTGTCTAGTGGCACAGTCCTGAGAGGGGTTCTGCTTCAGGCCTAACATAGCCCAAGCCTCTACCCTTCTAGGGCCACCTGTTAAGATTCAACAAGCAATCCACAGATGCTATGCTTATACTTGCCTCAAAAGGCCACAGCAGAAACCAAATCCAGCTGCTTCCAGTGTAAGTCTAATTGCTGCTCAGCAAGGAGCACCTGACTTGTTGAGCATATACCTGGATGTGGCTTGGGTGAGGCCGCGAGTTTAGGGAGGCAGATTTTCAGAGATTCCTCTGGGCAGAGGGACCTCTGTCATCCAGTTTGATGAGGTCTCGAATATGGCGTCTCTGCATCTGATGCTATGGTATGGGGGAGGGCTCCATAGAGAGCAATGGATACTGCCGGTACTTCTGTACAGAAGTACAGCAAGTCTCGATTCGGGCCTTACTTGGATAATGTCTCCCTGTAAGCAGCCCCCTGTGCGCAGCTAAATCATCACTGGTACTCAGAGCAAGCAGATCCATCACTGCGAAAATCTGCTCATAGACGCAGCCTCTTTAAAAGGAGTCTGCCACTGCTGCTGTAGGAGCTTCAGTCTCACTCAGCTGCTTGAGACGTGGCAGCCTTGTGTTCTTGCCCCTTCCTGGCTTCTGCTGTTATAGGGTAATTTCTAGAATTTCTTTCTATTTGTATGGCTCGTTCATGTCGATCCAAGGCCATTTTTCTTTACTGCTTTTCCTTTTTTTCCACCACAACTTTGATTTGATTACCAGAGGGATGATCAGAGCCTCTATCATCTATGTCATTTTTTCCAGTCTCTTGCTATTTCATTTTTTAACTCTTACAGTGTGTTTATCTCCAGAAGTTCTATTCAGTTCTTTTTTATAGTTTCAATCTCCTTGCTAAAGAACTCATTCTACTCATCTAGTTGGTTTTTTTTTCAATTCTTGAAATTGTTGATATGACTCTTTTTGCATCTTACAGTTTTTTCAGAAGTACCATCCTGAATTCTCTGTCATTTAAGTCATATATTTCTATGACTGTGAGTCTATTTTCTGGAGATTTTTCTCTTTTTGAGATGCCTTGTCATCTTGGTTGTTTATGGTGTTTAATGGACTATTTCTCTGCCTAGGTATAAATGGAAGTGTAGTTTGCTTCCCTCCCCCGCCCCAACCAAAAAAATGAAGATTTATTATATAAATCTAGCTTCTTGCAAAGAAGGCTGGTAAAAATTAACTGTTGTTTCTCTGCCATCCCTATTTCTCTGTCCTCCCCATTTCTCTGCTTTCTGCCCCGATATCTAAGCACTGCCGCTGACAACGTGAAGCTCACAG
Organism: Rousettus aegyptiacus; assembly: GCF_014176215.1. Classification (NCBI taxonomy): domain Eukaryota; kingdom Metazoa; phylum Chordata; class Mammalia; order Chiroptera; family Pteropodidae; genus Rousettus; species Rousettus aegyptiacus. The sequence continues at coordinate 41,766,166 of NW_023416287.1, forward strand.
CTTTCCCATGCAGCTGTTCAGGAAACTCACTGCACCTTCTTCCCTCACCCTTCCTCCTATGGGGAGCTCAAGATGTGAGAAGTAACTTCTTTGTTTCTCCTGGTCTACCACCAGACACCCAGGGTTCTGACCTGTGGTAGCTCTTATGCGCAGATCCCACACTCAAAACTGCTGGTGTGCAATTTGGGTGTTTTTTATTAAGTTGTAGATGTTCAGCTTATTGTTGTTTCAAGGAGAGAGACCTGGGGATGTCTCTCACTCTGCCATATCTCTTCATTATTATTTCTTGAAATATATTTTCAATTCCTTGCTCTCTATCTTCTTTTTTTGGTACTCTTATGATGCGAATGTTAATATGCTTGATGTTGTCTCAGAGGCTCCTTAAACTATTTCTATTTTTTTAATTCTTTTTTCTTTTAGCTGCTCTGATTGGGTGTTTTCTGCTACCATATCCTCTAAATTGCTGATTCGGTCCTCTATTTCATATAATCTACCACTGATTCCATCTAATTTAGTCTTCATTTCTGTTATTGTAGTCTTCATTTCTGACTGGTTCTATTTTATGTTTTGTATATCCATTTTTGTGTGTTCTATTATTTTGTTAACGTTCTCATTGAATTCATCTACTCTCCTCTAAGTTCATTAGCATCTTTATAACAAGTGTTTTGAACTCTGCATCTAGTAGATTGCTTGTCTCTATTTTATTTAGTTCTTTTTCTGGAGCTTTGTTCTGTTCTTTCATTTGGGACATGTTCCTTTGTCTCCCAATTTTGGTGCCCTTCCGTGTTTGCTTCTCTGCTTTAGGCAAGACTACTGTGTCTTCCAACCTTAGTAGAGTGGCCTTATATAATAGGTATGCTTTGGGACCCAGTGGCACAGTTTTCCCTGATCACTTGAGCCAGGTGTTCCTAATTTGTTTCTTATATTGTTGATGCGCCCCCCTTCTGTAATTGAACCTTGGTGCTATTTTCATGTCAATGGGAAGGATTCACTCTCAGGGCTGATTGTGAAGACTGGTTTGATAAGGGGCTGACTCTATAAAGCAGGATTAACTTTTGCAGGACTCTGGTGCCTGCCCAGTCTGCTCTTTGGGTGTGTTGTCATTGGATGCAGCCCTGTGTGGTGCTCCAGCTTGGTCTGAAGCTGGCCACTGGGCATGCTGATCCCTGGGCCTCCTGGAAGGTGGACTGCCACAGGCCAAGTTCAAACACAGCTTGTGTCCTGTCCAGGACCACTTGGCAAGAGTCACCAAGAAATTTTCAGATTGCCACCACTTATACTGGGCTTAAAGGTACCTAGAGAGGCCAAGCCTCAAACAAAGGCCGGCTGCTACTAGTGCTGGGCTTGGGGTTGCTTAATGAAAGGTACAGTATATGCCAAGGCCAGACACTGCTTGTTTGGGTTTTGCGAACCTTTGAGAGATTTTAGGAAAGTCCATAGCTTGGGCCAAGACAGGTTATTTGTATGGAAAAAGACTCCAAAATTGGCTTGGATGAGGTTACAAGTAGGTTGGGGTAGGGTCTCAGGGAATGCCAGGGAAGGATGATCCCTGTTAAGCTGATTGATGGAGACTTGGATATAGCAGCTGCCCATATCTGCATGACTGGAGATGGGAGGGATCAACAAAGAAATAATGAATTCTGCCAGTATTTCTGTTTGTGTTGCTCCTCAGCCCTCACCATGAAACAAGATAATTCAGTTTCTTCTCATGTGTCCCTGGCACCTTTCAAGCTGCTGTTCCAGTGCTGGAGCTCAAATTGAGTACATCAGTAAGTTTGTGCATGGGTCTTTTAAGAGGAATGCTCAGGACTCAGGCAGTTCTCCATATCACTCAGCCACAATCTCTACTGATTTTCATAGCCAAAAATTGTGGAGACTTCTCTTCCTGGAATTGAAAACCTGGTCTGGGGATCCTGGTGTGGGACTGGGACCCCTCACTGCTCCAGAGGGGATCTCTGCATCAGAGATCTCCTTCTTGATTTTTATCCACCACGTGCAGATTGGGGACCAGCCTGTTTCACATATTTTCCTCCTACAAATCTTGAACTGGCTTTTTCTGTATGTCCTTGGTTTTAGAACTCCTGTTCAGCTAGACGTCAGGCGATTCTCAATGATGGTTGTTCTGGTGGTCAAGTTGTAATTTTAATATGATCATGAGAGGAGGCAAGCACAATATTTTCCTACTTTGCCATCTTGATTAAAAAAAAAAACCTATTTTCACTTTCTTAAGGGTGACTTTGAAAGCACACAAGATTTTGAAAAGTTAAATTTATCTATTTTTCCTTTTATTGTTTGTGCTTTTGTCATGGTAAATCAAATAAACTATTTCCTAATCTAAGGTCATGAAGATTTATACCTGTTTATGTCTATGTTCTTCTCAGGGTTTTATAGTTTTAGCAATTATATTTAACTCTTTGATCGATTTTCAGTTTTTTTTTTTATGTGATGTGAAGTACAATATTCCACAGGTAGATATACAGTTGACTCAGCACTGTTTGTTGAAAATACATTGATTTCCCTATTGAATACTTTTTGGCATTTTGTCAAAAATCAACTGGTCAAAAATATGAGAGTTTATTTCTCTCATACTTATGGGAGAAATGGTCTCTTAATGCCATTATATTTATCTTATGTCTACCTTTATGATAGTTTCATACTGTTCATGCCTTATATCTTTGTAGTAAGTTTTGAAATTGAGAAGTATAAGTTTTGAAACTTTATTATTCTCCTGTCTAGTTGTCCTATCCATATTGAAAGTGACTTATTGACTTCCAATCAAGATAACAAAGTAGGTAAAAGCTGTGTTAATCTCCTCCCATTACCACATCAAAATCACTAGTAAATTATAGAACAAACACCCTTGAGAATGACCTAAAGACTAGCTGAACAGAACTCCTATAACTAAGGATATAAGAAGCCATGTGGAAACTGGTAGGAAAGGCACAGACATGGAATGGGCTAGTCCTATACCCACATGTGACAGTTAACAATTAGGAGCAACATCTCAGCTGTGGAAGTCTCAGGAGCAAGCGGTCCAGCCCCATACCAAGCCTCCCAGCCCAGAGCACCGGTACCATGAACAGAAATCTCCAGAACACCTGGGTGTGAAAATCAGCAGGGATTCTGTCTGAATGAAATGGAGGGATGCTATAGACCCAGGCATCCTTTTAAAGGACATGCATACAGACTCACTCACAAACACTAGCTCTAAGCTCCAGCCACCTGAAAAGCAAACCCCTATCTTTTCTTTCTGGAGTCTTGGAAATGGAGAGAAATGGGGGACCTCTTGTCTTTCTGTAGTTGGTTAGGGATAGACATACAAACTGAATCCAAGGGAAATTATGCCAGTGCTATTGCTGGCTAGGCTGGTGGTGTGATGCACCTGGTGAGCCTTGAATTTTGATATAATGATCAATCTCATTTGTGGTTTAAATCAAGAATGGCTTTATCACTGCACAATCTTCCCAATGGGGATGATGTTCTGACCTCACATCAGAGTAAGAACCAATGAACTAGCACTTGGAACAATAAAAAGTCTTCAATAACTGTCCCTTTGTCATGACCCCTCAGATTAAAAATTAGTAGAAAACTAATCATTTTTAATTCTTTTTCCTATGAACTAATTTGCCCTCTTCAAGAGCAATTAGGAGAAGCTTCCTCTCTCTTCTCCTCTGTGGACCATTTTACTCACAGCTTTCAGAATTTGGACTCTCCATGAATCTCATCTTGACTTTTATTTCTTTCTTCTCTCTCTGTCCATATTAACCTCGTGAGATACTTTCCCTATTTTGACCCAGCCTGGTGTGTGTGTGTGTGTGTGTGTGTATCTGGTTATAGTTCAAGCTTTCTATCCTCTGGTTTCAACCTCTGATTATAGCCTTTATGGGCCATGCATTGTTCTAAATACCTTAAATGTGGTGTCCCATTTATTGATCTAAAGGCAAAGGCCATTAATGTCCCTATGTTGCAGGTAAAGAAATTGAAACACAGAGAGGTTAGGAAAGTTCTTGAGGTGTCATAATTAGCAAGTGGAAAAATCAGAATTCAAATTTGGGAGATGGAGTCAGAGCCTGCACTCTTGACTATATCTCTAGTGCTTCTAAACTTTGGCAAGCATAAGAATGCTCCAGAGGGCTTCTTAGAACACAGATTGCTAGGCATCTCCTCCAGCATTTCTGACTCAGAAGGCCTGAGTAGGGGCTTGAGAATGTACATTTATCACAAATTCTAGGTGATGATGATACTGCTGATCCAGGCACCACACTTTGACAACTGCTGCACCACATATATAATGATCTAAGAAAGACTGTCCTCCACAAACTGCATATTGCTCAAGCCTGACTATATGCATAAATAGTAAAACCCTCAGAATGTATGAAACTTTTTTGTTAACATGCTCTCTCTGTTAAGGAAGGAATATGGTTTTAGCCTGGGGTGAATCACACCCTCCGGGTATGCCCACTGACAACCCAGAAGGTGTGGATAGGTAGGTAAAGGGAAGGAAACTGCCTGAACTTGCATAAAAAGAGGATGCTGAGTAGGAAGCAGATGGTGAAGAAATCACCCTTGCCCACTCCAAGGTTTGTCTGTGTCTGGTTCCACCCCAAGATATTCTTACACATGTCAAATAGAGTGATTGGTCTTCTCTACTTTATTTTACATTTATCTAATCCTTAAACATGTAAATAGAGGCACTACAGTTATGGGAAGGGTACTATTAAAAAAACATCTTTATGAACAACCTGGACCATCACAAAGCCACATGGATATGCATCAATGAGGCAGCACACATTTAAAACTCATACATCTGTATGTGGTTTGCATTTCCAAGAGCTTGAGGGCCACTGACTTAAGATGACATGTTAAAGAAAAAATTATTCACTGGATACTTTTAAAAAATGCTAAGGAAGACTTTATTAAAGATTACTGCAATAGGGGAAAGAGATTGAATTCAACTCAATATAGAAAAGATATCTGAGAATTTATAGCCAATGTATAGAGGGAGGGAGTCAGTGGACAAAAATTACTAAGAGGAACTTAGAAGGATTCTTGATAAAATGGCTTAAAAGGATTCTAGTTGAAGGCAGGCCAATGACTTAGGTATAAAGTGTAGGGGACTAGGAACCTGATCAGCTATTGAGAGTGGGAAGATCTTTATAAACCACCTTAACAGGATTTTTTTATGAAACTGGGTTCATGCAGAACAGCAGGCTTAGGTAGTGGCTTGGTGGAGAAGAGGCTCAGAGGCTCTTGCTCCAGTGTGGTCAAAGAGAGAGCCTTTGTCAGAGGAGAGAGAGGTGAGGAGGCTAACACTCGAGCAGGTGCAACATATTTTTTGATAAACTGGCATCTTCACTAGCAATGTTCAATCCTGGGTTCAGGAAACGAGAAGCTATGCAAATTTATCTAAAGCAGTATTGTAAAAATTTTAGGTCAAGGTTAATTTGAATTTGCTCTTCAATAAAAAACAAAAACTTCATTTGTTCAGAGAAATCTTTTAAGACAAATAGCTGTTGTGGTTCAATCAACCAAATTAGGCATTATTAAAATCCCAAGAAAAGTTTGAAATTAGAATGGAACTCAAAACTATGTGGAGCAATCAGATTTGAATGGAGATGTGATCATTTAAAACACCATAACAAATGAAATGTACTCCCAGACCATCTCCAGTGAAGCTATAACTGTGTATTTTATAAATGATCTGAACAATAAGGAAGAAACTGTCTTATAAAATTTTTAGATAAAAGCAATTTGGCCATGATGGCTGCTACTTTTGGGAATTTAGCTGGTTTCCACAATGAATGATGAGAAAATAGTGCAGGGGTCAAATCAAGAGAAATTGCATATAATAGGGTTGTTATGGAGAATCATCCTTGGGGGAGAACAATACATCTCAAAATAATATTTGGCAAACAAGAGTCAATTATGTTGGAAGAAAAAAAAAAAGAATGTGTAGGTCATAACAGGTCACACACATTGCTGTAATCTATAGCTCCCCAGATCATGCTGACAACGGATCTGATTTGAGAAACCAAGTGTTCATCTCCCACTGTTCCTAGTCCAGGGTTCCCAACCTTGGCTGCCTTTGCTGCAGATTAGGTGAGCAGGCTCTGAAATGGAGCTTAATGTGTAGATAGTTGGTTAAGGAGTATTCTTAGAATAGGCTCCTCCAGAAAGGCAGAAGAGAGACAGATTAGGTGGATACAGAAGTCAATATATGATGTAGGCTGACCTACAGGGAGATCTGGAGCCAAAAAGTCCTTTCAGAGTTGTTCTGAGTTGGACCTTAGTGGCCAGGCCTTCATGCTGTTGCATTATCATGTCACTGGATGTGGGCCCTGGGCTGTCCAGGCCATCACTGAAGGCAGTCTGTGGCCAGCACTCCCAGCAGCAGGAAATGGCCTTTAATGGTGAACATCTGGTGGGGCCCTATGATATCCCCACAGCATTTAAATCCCTCCATTTTCATAGCTGAACTGAACTCTGTGAGCTCAAAATGCTACTTACATCTGCAGCAGCACACTGTTATTTTTTTAAAATTATTTTTTATTAAAGTTTAGTTGACATACAATATTATATTAGTTTCAGGTGTAAGACATAGTAATTTAACATTAATATATCTTACAATGTTTTCCTCTGATTGATTTTTCTATGAACGTGAGTTGTGTCTGTTTTCCTAGGTCACTTCTCATAGCTGAGGGGATTCTGAATTGAGATTTGTTTTCTTATTTGTTTTTCTATCATTGGACCGTATACTCCTTGAAGAATGAGGTCATGTCTGTCTAAAGTAGATTCTATCTATCTAGTACAGCACCTTTGTGGTAAAACAGTCATCCACAAACCTATTTCTTTGTAATCACCTGCTCTCCCTGCCCCACCCCCAAGGCTGGGTGCAGCTTCAGGTACATGGGTGAAGATGATGCATTATTAGGACTAATATAATAGACAGCTAATGGATATGCATGCACAGATACACCTGCAGGGGCAGGTGACTGAGCTCAACTGTAAGAGAAAAGGCTTGCTAAAATATTGATGGCTTCTTACTGTGATTCCTTGCTCTGGACAACATTTTATCATTTTGTTATAAAATGTCTGAATAACAGGGAGGAAGACTTGATTAATAAGTCACATAAAACAAAAACCATGAATATCAGCAGGGCTTTTCTTCAGGTTTGAAAAAGATAAAACACAGCTTTCTTAGCAAATAAAATTTCTCCAGCATGCAACTTTATGAGGTCTTAGAAAAATAAAGGTGGAGACTTCCCACAGGTTTTCAGATAAAAGAATATCTCTTTCTAGACTTAGGGAAATAACTCCTGCCTGAGTCCTCTTCACCTTGATGAAAGGGGTTGTGGTACATAACTTGAGTTTTTCCCATTGTGATTTAAGGTCCAGGAATATCCCACCTTTTGGTAATTTTAGGCACACCTACAAAGCAGGACAAGGAACATCAAGTCACTCACCTGATGTGTATCTGCCACAGGCCCACTGCCTACCTGCATTGATCCCTCTTGTGGGGCCAGAGCCTTGGGGCCTTGGTGGCATGCACCATGGTGTTTGACACTGTTGTCCTTTTTCTAGCTTTAGCTACTCTGGAAATACCCAGAGTTCCTGGTATGTGTAGCCATGGCATGACTCAAAGCACCATTATAGCAAAGACCTCTTAGCCAAGAGCTACGCTTAACTTGATTTGTAAACTAAACTCACACACACGACAGTTCATCATCCTGTTAGTACTTCCATCATCTCCCTCTACCAAATGTACGCATTTACACACATAAACCTCTCATCTGCACCCACCAAACAATGGGGCTTATACTGGAGAAAATATTACATTGTGTGTGTTCCTATGGATCATGCATTTCTGATCCATAGTTATGAAGCTGGGGATAGCTCCCAGAGCATTCCTCATGTTCTCCATCTAGGGACTAGCAGGGCTCCCCAGGAGCAATCCTGCTCCATGTGGACATAAGAACCAGTAACTTTATTCTTCCTGTCCATACATCTGGTACTCACACTTGGCCTTTCCATACGCTGGCCACAAGGGACCAGATAAATCTACACGAGGCACAGAGAATTTCAGAAGCTGCTAATTGTGTCCCATCCAATTATAGAAAAATCTCTGTTGTCTGAATCTATTAAACAGAGCTATCTATTAATGAAGTCTTCTGCTTAGCAACCAAGCAAGAATAATTGATGTTTAAATGATAACCCTGAGGACTGTGAAACTCCGAAGTGCCTTCTGAATTATCACAGAGAGATTAATATTCCTATAATGTCTCTACAATTCATTTTTTATAGAATAGCATGAAGAGCAGGGAATAAAGATAAATAGAAAGAATTCTTAGGAAACAGATTATAATGATCATTAGATTTGAAGCTTTAGAATTAAAGAAGGGACTTCAGAAATTTTACAGAGAGGGAAGTGACACCAACAGTTTGAACAGTTAGCTAGAAAATAAAGACAAGTTTTGAGTCCTGGCTTCCCACCCTTTTCTAACAGTGATCCATGTATATCATCTCATTAACTCTTTCTGCAAACTCATGAGAGAGACACATTTCCCTAATGTCCTCTTTATTTTTTATTGTCCCATTTTTAGTGGTTGCACCCCTAGAATGGAGCAGTCAACTGGTACATATCCATTACTATCAGGGGATTAGTGACTAAAGCATAGTGGTGAAGGGCACAGACCTTCAGAAGCCAGTCTCTCCAGCTGTGTGAATTCGGATGAGTTATTTAGCCTCTCTGGGTCTCAGAGTATTATTAGAAGCATAAAATAATATTCATAAAATGGTTATAGCAATATTTGGCATGGAGAATGTCCTATATTAGTGTTTGTGCAATAAATACATCCCACTGCTAGGTATTTACTTTCAAAATAAGAAGATAGCAAAGAATAATTTTACATTATTTAATGACTCTTTGTGGTCTGAATTCTGGCTTTAGCAGGAAGAAAATGGGGCCAGTGTGCCTTGTTGGCCACATTTCAACCACACTACACAAATCATATTATGGGTCCAGGAGGGAGGATCTTGGTGATCACAATCTAAAAGTGTTTTTTACTGAAAAGAAGAAAAATTGTAAAGGATCACAACTATGAGAAAGTGGTTTGCTTTCCTGCCTGAAAACTCTTTAAGAGAAGCCAAGCAATATGTGATTGAAAGAGCTACAGTAACCCTCCTCTTATTGTTTTTTACATGCAGATATGATCCACTCACAAACATAGTTGTTCAAGCAAGTGTATCTGGAATTTTTCTTTGGGAGAATTTGAATGAATGAGTGCCATCTTGGGGAAATATTCTTCGTCTTAGTGATGATTGAATACTTAGTCCCTTAGAACCCATAAGTCCATGAAATTTTAAGAGGTACTGCCAATATATGTACATTTGGTAATTCTGTTCATCTGTGGAACACAATGGATAATGAATAACTTTACATATTATTTATAAAGGGCCTAAATAATTTCATTAAGAACTGTGTAGTTGGGAGTTCAAATGGCCCAGAACTCCCATTAAATGACCTCTCTATATGCCATTGATTACCTTTTTTGATACCCACAGATGCCTTTAGAGTCACCTAAGATTGAGATTCTTAGAAGATAACAGAGCTAGGGAACAGGACAACACTCTACCCATCAAACCTAATCATCTCACTTCAGATTACATATGGGGTAATCATTTTGTTGACTATCTTTCCTTTGAGAAGCCATCCGGGCTCCTCTTTGCACTCAAAAGGATCCTTTCAAGAGGCAAATCTCGTCTTGCCCCCAGTCCCAGCCTCCCTTCTCCTCTGACCTTGGCCTTCTCTGACATGCTGCTTTCCCTGCCTGGTGCTGGATTCCCATCCCCTCTCTGCTCTCTGGTTAGCTCTTTCAGATCTCAGCAAGCCAGCTGTGCTCCTTACCAAACCTCATGCCTATGCTTCCTGCCAGCTCTGAAAACAGTTGTAATTTTCCTTTGAGTTAGTCGTTAACATGTGTATGGCTCTTTCACTGAGCCATGAGAACAGAATCATGGTTTGTTTTATCATGGATGATACACAGGCAAATATTCCTGTGTCAATACCATTTGTTATACTAGTTCTAGTGTGTTGAGTGAAATCCTCTCTCCTTACACTTGTGTCTTGAGTCCTATTATATGTTCCTCTTTAAAGTTCCAGCTAAAAGGCTCCAGTTTCTGATAAAAGTACAGGTTCATTAGGGAGCCAGAGTGCCTGGTTCATATTCCAGCTCTGCCACTTCTTGGCTATGTGATCTTAAGCCACCTCTCTGTGGCTCAATTTTTACTTCTGTAAAAAGGAGATAGTACTATTTCCAACTTCATGGAATTATTTTGAGAATTACATATTAATGAGTTAATATGTGTGAAACAGAGATGCCTTACATGAAGGTGGCACTTGATGACTACTAACTATTATTATTAGGATTTACTGATCTATATTTAACTTTTAATTAATCAGGCATTTACATTATATTTCTTCCTAGCAGTATTCTTCTTGAAGATATCTTGTATGTATATAAGCTTTGTTCTTGGATTCATTAGATAAATATGTTTTTAATGTGGTTTTTTTTTAAATTTTTCAATTGCAGTTGCTATATATTATATTAGTCTCAACACGGTGATTAGATATTTATATAGCTTATGAAGTAATCACTCTGATAGATTTAGTGCCTATCTGACGCTATTCATAGACAGTGACCTTGCTGGCCTTGTTAGACAGCATGTAGAGAGAGGAGCTAATTAAGTACTAAATTAAAAGAAGGAGAATGGGGGCCCTTAGTGAATTCAGAAAAGGAGGATATTTTTATGGGAACATTTATTGGCTATAAGGCACAGGCCTTAAGGACAAGCCTTGGCTCATATCACTAAATAAAGCAGTTCCACACATAAGTACTGTTTCCGCTAGCTACTTGTGGATTCTTATCAGGATCTCTTTGACCCTTTCCCTGATCGAATGAGGCTAGAAGCCCTGTCTAATTTTAGAGGTCCAATCTCTTCAAGGAAACTTTTCTCAAATCTCCAAAGAGGAGGTTTTCTTCCCAAAAGGTTAGTTGGGTTCTCCTTTCTATTCCGGGCCCAATATTTTGTGATGGTGAGGAACAAACAAAAATAATCTTCAGGTTTTTTCTTCCAAACCACCAAGACAAAGTGGACAGAGAAAGAATGGTAACAATAGTTATATTAAATTTAAAGTATCTTCATCAGAGAAAAGTTTATGATGCTCTAGGTATGAAGGGCTATCTGGCAGGACAAATCCATTTGTATGGCAAATGAAGCATGACCACCTGCCCTAACTTGTGAGGATCTCTTTCTCTCACTCTTCACCTGGCCATGAGTGGACAATGATTGTAAGACATGTTGTTCTTCACTGTTACCCGAAGTTTTCAAGGAGATCTATGTCCAATGTCCTTCAGAAGGTCAAGATAAGGGATAAATGAGAATAAAGAAAGTCTGTGGAAAATATGTCCAGTACTTAGTCCTAGAAAATTATGCAAAACAATTGTTTTAGGCCACGCTAACGAGGGAAAATTATATTTAGAATAAAATAACATTTCCCAGCATTTTCTACTAATAAGATCCACTTGGGAAGTTTCCTAAACATGGGATCCCCAGAATTCTTCTCTGAACAATTATGATTCTGTCGTTCTGTGTGTAAGGCAGTGATGTGAATTTTTGTAATACTTCAGATGATTCTTATGAACAGTAAAATTTGGAAAAAATACCAAAACAGGTCAATCTACCAAAAGTGAAATAAATGCTTTTTTAATTAATAAAATTTACTTTCTAAAGTAGTTTAGTTTTACAACAAAATTGAGAGAAAAATACAGTTTCGCATATCTCTGACCTCAAACATCCACAGCCTCCCCATCCTGATCAACATGCCTGCCAGACTGGTGTTTTCATTACAATCACTGAGCCTCCATTGACACATCATCACTCAAAGTTCATAGTTCACATTAGGATTCTGTCTTGGTCTTGTATATTCTATGCGTTTTGATGAATGTATACTGATATGTTACTATTATACTGATAGTTTCTACTATCATAATGGTTTCTCTGCCCTAAAAATTCTCTGTATTCTGCCTATTCATTCTTCTCTCCTCTCTAACCCTTGGAAAACTAATCTTTTTACTGTCTCCACAGTTTTTCCTTTTCTAGAATGCCATCTAGTAGGAATAATACAGTATATATTGGCTTCTTTCATTTAGTAATATTTATTTAAGTTTCCTTCTTGTCTTTTGATGGCTTAATAGCTCATTTTATTTTATTTTATTTTATTTTTTAGTTCTGAATAACATTTCATTGTTTGGATACACCACAGGTTATTTATACAGAGGGGCATCTTGGTTGCTTCCAAGTTTGGGCAATTATGAATAAGGCTGCTGTAAACAACCATGTGTAGTTTTTTGTGTGAACATAAGTTTTCAAGACCTTTGGGTAGACACCACAAAATGCAATTGCTGGATCATGTGATAAAAATATGATATGTTTTATAAATAGCTGCTAAACTGTTTTCCAAATTTGTACCATTTTGCATTCCCATTAGCAATAAATGAAAGTTTTTGTTCCTCCACATTCTCATCTGTATTTGGTGTTGGCAAGGTTTGGGCATTTGGCCATTGTAAAAGATGTGTAGTGGTACTTTATTGTTGTTTTAATTTATTTATTAATGACATATGATGTCTCAGTGTGTTATGTGAACATCTGTGTGTTTGGTTAAGGAAACAAACTACCCAAGAATATTTCTTGAGAGGTCCAGTAAGGACACACCCCATTACATAACTGAAATATCAGTGCGATAACTGTCTTTTCATACTCATTTTCATTGAATTTCTTTGTGCTTTGTCCTTCTCCACATCTTCTCATTTCCTGTTTTCTTAAATAAGTTTTTAAAAAATTTGCTGCCATTTAAAAGGAATCTGCAGTTCAGAATGAAAGTGCAGCACCTGATAAAAAATGGGATCATGATCGATAGAATTTGTACCTAAAAATTGCCACCCTCCTTAAAGGGAGACAGTCACTAACAGTAATAATACTCAAACTGAATGGAAGCCACCAAGGACTTGAGGGAACACACATTAATTAAATAAACCAATTCTGCCAGGGTTTTCATGATGTTGAGGAGCTTGCTCATAGATGGCTTAGGTAGAGCCATGTTTGAGGTTCACAGATTAGTAGGGGCGGGGGGACAGGAGCAGCACATTGAAGGAGCCAGTGTATTCAAGAGATGGCTATCCCAGGCACAACACTACTGACATTCTCAGTCTCTACCTTTGGAGGCATTCACTCAGGGTGGCCCTTAACAGTAGACTTGGAGCTCAGGTGGCATGTAGCTGCTTTAGTTGCTTCAGAGAAACATTTTACAGTGAAGAGAAGGTTTGATTTTGTGTCTTTCTGCTAACACTAAGGAAAAAACCATGTTCTCTTACAAAAAAAAATAATAATTCCACTCTTATTGTGCAAAGCCCATCATCTAGAGAAGACAGGGAATAGTAAATCCTCAGAATTGTGCTGCATTCAAGGGGGCCACTGAGGCTTTGGTACCCTAGGCATCTGCACTGGGGTGGCTGCAATGATCCCTAACTGATCCCTTCAGTCCATTTCTTACCTGAGTGAACTTGGAAAAGTTCACAAAATCCACCTTCATGAAACCCTTCAAGACTCTCTCCAATGTTCTAAGAGTCAGATTTCCTAAGAGGGTCCACCATGTGTGCTCTGTGTCCTTCTTCAAGTTTCATCTTATGAGACACTCATCTTTTTTCTTTAAATCCCAAGATCACAACCCTCTGTCTTCCCTTGGGTATCAAACCTGCTCTCATCCACACCTCTCCTGGACATGTCTCAGGCATTCTCCAGGCCATGTTTTTAATGCTGATTTTCCCACTCTGCCCTACACTAAAATAATTTCAAGTAGTGCTATTGAAAAAGCATAGATTTATGATATATCTCACTTGAGTTTGCATTCCAGTTTGGGCATTGCATATACAGTTGGTGCTTGAAAAATATGGGTTTAAACTGTGTGGGCCCACTTTTATGTGGATTTTCTCAATAAGTACTTTAAATGTATTTTCTTTTCCTTATGATTTTCTTAATACCATTTTCTCTAGCTTACTTTATTTTAAGAATACCGTATATGTGTTAATCAACAATTTATGTTATCAGTAATGCTTCAAGTCAACAGTAAGCTATTAGTAATTAAGTTTTGGTGGACTCAAAAGTTATCCATGGATGTTTGGCTGCACCTCTGATCCCCACAATTTTAAGGGTCAACTGTACTTGATAAAGCTGCTGTATTCTAAAAAACCTCAGTTCCTCACTTATACAGTGGGATAGTAAGGCTCACCTTAAAAAGCATTTTATGAGAATTCAATGAGACTATGCATGAATTGACTGGAGTGGAGTAAATTTTTAATAACTATTAGTTTCATATCTCAATCAAATCCGCTCCTTCTTGCATTTTCCGAAGTTCAGTTTTTACCTTTAAACCACCCCTTCCAACATATCCCATAAAGTCACTTCCACAATCATACATTTTCCACCCATCTATTTATTTATTTATCTATCCATTCATCCATTCATCCATCCGTCCATCTATCCATCCACCTACTCAGTTAGCCAAGTTAGATCCCTAGAAGTGCATGGGGTACAATAAAAAAAGGTAAATAATTAAGTGTGGCTAAAGTGAAGACTGAGTCACTGGAATAAATAGAAAGGAGACTGATAATGTAGATGAGAAACAGTGGTGTCTAACCTTGTTTTCTATGCTAATAAGGTGAGATTTATCCTAAAGGCAGTGAGAAGCCATACAATATTGCATAGAGACCATTATTGATATTTTTGATCAAGGCACTTGTGAAATGGAAAGTTAAATCAGTAGCCAAGTGAATTAAAGTCCATTGAATATGGTTGTGTGAGCACAGGCACTTCAGATAAAAAAATGATGAAGCTAGGAAGAATGATGCCCTAAAACTTGTAGAAATTGGCAAGTTTGGGAGAAAACTGGCTTGAGTAATGACAGTGAGGAAAGTGAGGAGGATTTCACAATCACTATATAAGGGACGATAAGGCATAAACTTAAACTGAGGCAGAGAGGTGGAAATATTTGGGAGTTGCACAGGAGGCCAGAGAGTGAATGCGTTGGGCTGTCTGAGTGACATGCAGCAAATCATCCAAACCCACTGTGCTGTAGATTCAGCAGAACTTCACCACAAACACCTGATGAAGAACAATGGATTTTAAAATGCACATTACCAGTAATTTCTTTGATTTGATTTTGTGACAGTATTGTTATCAATAATTTTTGAAGTATCTTCTTCGTGTCAACACACTTTTCTGGGGCATCCCAGCCCCTTTCCAAAGAATGTAAATGCAGATTATCATGAACATTTGGACATTTTGATCAGTGGATGGGAAAAAGGCAAGTCCTGGGAAATATGAATTAATACTTTTGCATTCGTTCCTGAGTGCTGCACATTGTGGTTCAGGTGGTAAAAATAAGCTCTGGGGAATTCAGGTAGTTTATGACAAAATTAAAGGAAAAAGGAAACTGAACATACAGCAACCAGGTTAATATTGCTCTGAATTCCTTGCTGTACTTGCCAGCTCATGTTATAATTTTGGTAATCACCTCCAGTAATAGAAATGAATGGATGGATGGATGGATGGATGGATGGATGGATGGATGGATGGATGGATGGAAGAATGGAAGGGTTAGTGGAAGGAAGGAAAGATCAATAGATCTACTATAAATATTTTATGCTATTCACAGTACCGACTACCTTATATTCCTCATATAAGTTAATCCCTTCAAAACACCTATTGGGTTCATATCATTATTACCATCACCATGAGAAAATGGAGGTATAAAGAGCTGCTTGGAGAGATGCCTCTGACATTGGTACAATACAAAGAACTTATTTAGATTTTAACAGTTTATCTGTGCTCATTTGTGTGTGTGTGTGTGTGTGTGTGTGTGTAGCTCTATGCAAATTTGTCACAAGTGTAAACATCACCACAATCAAAATACTCCACTCTACCATCACTACAGGGCTCCCTTTTGCTGCCTTTTTATAGCCACACTCACTCTTTCCCATCCCATCACTCTTAGCACTTGACAGCCACCAATTCTTTTTCTTTTTCTATCTGTATAGTTATAATATTTCATGATTGTTACATAAACTGAATCATGCAGTATGTATTCTTTTGATATTAGTTTTTTTCACTCAACATTATTTGTTTGAGGTTCATCCAAAAATTGTTATATGAATTGTTTATTCCTTCTTATTACTAAGTAGTTTTCCACAGTATGCCATACTGACCTTTTAAATCATAGATTTGTTAATTAAGCAAAATTTTAAAAATTAATTTTGTGAGCAAAATTCTGTATAGTTACTCATCCACTTGACATAAGTTAAAACTTTGATAGATCGTAAGCTATGGAAGCAACTGATCAGAAGAATTGTATGAGTGATGTCCCCTTAACGCTAAATGCTGGTTTGCAGCTGGAAAACTGGGGACTGGAATGAAAGAGGTGCTCTATGATACTTTTTGAATAAATGTAGTCTGTGGGTTTCAAAGCTTGAAATCACATGTGTGCTAGGCTTTGGAGCCTGTCACAACTTTTAAGAGTACATCAGTAAAGGCAGCTGAGGGCCAAACACAGTGACTGAGGGAGTAGAATGGTTTTAATTTTCAGATGTTACAGGGATCAGAGAACTAAATCAGACTCTCAGAGCAGACAGCAGGACATTGGATTAGAGTAAAACACTCAAGTGATAGGCAAAGAGGAGGAGTTTATTCTGTAAAATTGAGGGTACTGGCCAGATTTGGAAAGTGGAGTGGCCAAAGTTAGCAGGGTCTGTGTGAATGGATGTGATGCAGGACAGGGCAAATTCTCCCACATGGCACTTCATTGAGAGATAATGAGTTCTTGACTGAGTACAGGAAAGAATTCAAGTGTGCATGAGAGTTAAAGTCAAAAGGAAAGCTTATTAGAGAAGGGATAACACTCCACAGGCGGAGTGTGGTCTCCTCAGAGATAAAGAGGGAGAAAGTTGAGAGGGACAGAGAGACAGAGAGAAAACACAATGAGAGGGGCAGAGACCAAGATAAAGCTCCCAAGTATTTGGGGAATTCAGTTTACATATCATTCTTAGTTTCTATGAATTACAATTTAAAGACTTTGTTTATCCATTTTCTTTTGATGATATGGGTATACAGTGTGAAAGTAAGGGTATGTAGTGTGAAAAGCATTCTAGCCTTTGATTCATAAGTCCCCGTGGTTTTAGCCACAGGGATTGTGTTTATTTTGCATAGGGCATGATTTAAAAACTCTCGTTTTCCATATAGGTCAATGGCTTGTTAGTAATCCCAGCAGGAGTATTCCTCCATTCTGCAGATTTACCGATGTCTGGCTGCAACACGTTGCAGTTTTTGCATATAGCTAGATTTAAAATTTAGTTGCCTTGCCTCCTCCCTACATTAGCTGTACAGGTTATGTACTGTACAACTCCTTTACAGAGTTTTCTGGTGTGCGGTTTACACACTGTGCAGTGACACAACCTGTTCTGAGTAAGGAAGAGGTCTGGTGTCAGTGCACCATTGAAACAGATTTGGTGTTACTGCAGGGTTCTATTAATTTGAGAGGAAGACAAGGCCTAAAAAGGCAGAAGTTGGTCAGCACCAGTTAGCGCATATCTAGGCAAAATCAGCCTTCCAGGACTTTAGTCACATTGGGTTGTAGACACTCCATGAATAATCAGGACTCATCCTCTGCATGCCCTTCTCTGGGGTGGGTCTGCTGCAAAGACTTGGAGTTCAGGGGTTCCCTGAAACCCTGATCCAAGTCGAGGAGTGTGATTTAATTCTAAGTTACACTTGATTTGGTGGAGGAGGCTGGGCCAAGTGGGGGGGGTCTAAAGCCCATTAATGTAAATCCTGCTTGGATCTACCAGTGGGGTTGATATTGGGTTGATATGTATGGAGCTGAGAAAGGTAAAAAGAAAATAGTTAACAGGGAAAGATGGAACAAAAGAAACTGTGCTGGTCTAGTCTCATTGTAACTAATTCTCTAGGGGCCATCTAGAGTGCCTAGAAAATGTGGCATTATTGCAACAAACAAACAAACAAACCTAAAAGCTTCCTCCCTTGTACTTAAATCCATAGGCTCCACAGCTATTCAGAATATTCTGTTATCTTGGTGACTGTGAGATGTAACTCAAGCAATATTGGAAGGTTAAAGACAAAGAATAACAATGAAATCTCAGGGGAAAAGAAAAGAACAGGAAGCTCCTTCTTTTCCTACTCATTTAGCTCTAGTTCCAGGTCCTAATCAAGTTAGAGCCAATCCTGGTCAAGTCTTAGCAAATCCTGTTATCTAATTCATGAATCCATTATATTCGGTTCATGTTGTGGCTACTCATGCACTGGAAAAATGTCTGAATTAAGAATTTAGGAGAATCATCTGTGACTCTCTGAACCCACCATCAGCTTGAGTGCCATGTGGCTCATGTTTGTGACACTTGCCTGTGTAGGTGCCTCCCTCTTTGCTGAAGGGCCTGCGTGAACAGATATCCTAAGATGTAGACATCAATGAAGGAAGGCAAAGGAACTGACAGGAAGACATTACTGTCACAAGATAGACACATCACTTATGCCCAGCTGTCCTTGGTTTCTGCTAGGGCATTCATCTAAGACTGGGGTATTTTTGACTATAGCCAAGTCAGGCCAGAAAAGGTGAGTTCCTGACTCTACATTTGCCACATCTTCAGCAGTCTGGCTGTAGAATATATCTTAAATCCAATTCCTTCCATCCATCTCACCACCACATACAAGTTCAGACCTTTGACAGGTCTCACCTAGATTTCAGTAAGAGCCTCTCCAACAGCCCATCTCCATTGCCACACAGGCTGCATTCAATGATCTTTCTAACATGTGTATTGAACTAGGCCATCCGGCAGATTACTCTTTTGATGGCTTTAACTTTATCATAAGAGCAAAAAAGTATTTTTCTGGTACTTCTCCAACCCCATGACTTTCCTCTGTCCTACTAGCACCATAAACTAAAAGCTAACTCTAAAATCTGTCTGTCTGTAGATCCCCCCCCCCCTCCATCTATCAGCATCATCTATCTATTATCTATCCCTAGCTCCCTCTCTCCCTCCCTAGGCTCTTCTTTTTTCTTTTCTTTTCTTTTCTTTTCTTTTCTTTTCTTTCTTTTCTTTTCTTTTCTTTTCTTTTCTTTTCTTTTCTTTTCTTTTCTTTCTCTTTCTTTCTTTCTCTTTCTCTCTTTCTCTCTTTCTCTCTTTCTTCTTCTTTCTTTCTTTCTTTCTTTCTTTCTTTCTTTCTTTCTTTCTTTCTTTCTTTCTTTCTTTCTTCGTGTGTGATTATCTCACCTGGCAAGCCTTTACTTTGATATATTGTTAGAATTGAATGACTCAATTTATTTATAAATTCCCCAGGAAGCTTTTCCCTGACCTCCCTGAAGGCTGAATTCTTCTCCTGTACCTTTTACTACATAAATGATAGCAGCAAAAACAGTTCTCAGACTTGTTTTTGGAGGATTTTTTTATTGAATATATTGGGGAGACATTGGCTAATAAAATTATATAGATTTCAAGTGTACAAGTCTATATACATTATCTGTATACTGCATTGTGTGTTCACCACCCCAAGTTCAAGCTGTGGTACATATATACAATGGAATATTACTCAAGCATAAGAGATGAAATACTGCCATTTGCAACACATGGATGGACCTTGAGATAATCATGCTAAGCGAAATAAGCCAGACTGAAAAGTTGAAAATCATATGGTATCACTTATATAAACCTAAAAGCAAGTGATGAACAGGAAAACAGAGACTCATGGAAAAGACTATAAACTAGTGGTTACTAGAGGGTAGGGAGTGGGGGATGGAGTGGGTAGATAGATAGGGTAAAGGGGGTCAAATATATGGTAGGTGAAAGAAACAACTTTGGGTGGTAAACGCAAAGTAGAATATATTGGTGTCCAATTATAATGTATACTTGAAAATTATATAATTGTATTAATGTTATGCCATTAAATTAATAAAAATAAATAAATATATGAAACTTAAAAGATAGTTGAGGTACTTTCCTTTTATACACAATTTATTAAGTGTTTTAATCATAAATGGATGTTGTATCATCAAATGTTTTTACCTGCATCTATTGATATGATCATATCTTTATTTTATTTATATAGTATGTTACATTGATTGAATGCTTATGCTGGACCAATTTCGAGGCCCTGGAATCAACCCCACTTGATTGTGATGTATAATCTGTTAAATGTATTTTTGCATTCAATTTTCTAGTATTTTGTTTAGGTTATGCATCTGTATTTACCAGAGATACTGGTCTGCAGTTTTTTTTTTTTTAAACATGTATTATTCTTATCAGGTTTTGGTATCAGGGTAATGTTGGTCTCATAAAATGAATTAGAAAGTATTGCCTTTTTCATGTTTTTGAAGAGGTTGAGAACAACAAGTATTAAATCATCTTTGAATGTTTGGTAGAATTCACTAGTGAAATCATCTGGTACCTGACTTTTACTTTTTGGGAGGTTTCTGATGATTGTTTCAATTTTCTTTCTGTTGATCAGTCTATTTAGATTCTGCAAATTTTTCCTGATTCAATCTAGAAAGATTATAGATGTCTAAGAACTTGTCTGTTCTTTCTGGTTATTGAAATTTGTTGCATATAGTCTCCCAGAATATTTTTGTATAATTCTTTGTATTTATGTGGTATCCATTATAACTTCTCTTTCATTTTTGATTTTATTTGTGTCTTTTTTTTCTTATTGAGTATACCCAGGAGGTTGTCAGTTTTATTGATCTTTTAAAAACCAGCTTTTTTTTTTGCATTTATTTCCATTGTCTTTTTGTCCCCTCAAATTTATTTAATTCTGCTTTTATTTTTATTATTTTTTTCCTTCTGCTGACTTGGGGCTTCATTTGTTCTTTTTTCACTTCCTTAAGATGTAATGTTAAGTTGTTTATTTAGGATTTTTCTTGTTTCTCGAGATAGGCCTATAATAGTATAAACTTTCTTCTATTACCACTTGCTGTATTTAAAAACTTGATATGTTAAATTTCTATTTTTATTGTTTCTATGTATTTTTTGATATCTTCTTTTATGTCTTCCTTGACTCAGTTGTTTTTTAGTAGCATGTTGTTTAATTTGCAGATATTTATGGTTTCTTTTCTGCTTTATTTTTGCAGTTGACCTCCAATTTTAATGTATTGTTGTCAGAAAATATGGTATGATTTCAATCTTCTTAAATTTTTTGAGGCTAGTTTTGTGTCCCAACATATGGTATATCCTTGAGAATGTTCCATGTGCACTAAAGAAGAAAATAAAATCTGATGTTTTATCAGGAAAGGCTCTGTAACTTTCAATTATATTCATTTGGTTTAATGTGACATTTAATGCTGATATTTCCTTACTGAATTTTCTGTTCGGATGATCTGTTCTTAGCTGTCAATGGAGTGTTTGGTTTCCCAATATAATTGTGTTTTTGTCAGTTTCTCTCTTTAGTTCTGTTAGTAGTTGGGAGCATATGTATTGGTAAGTGTTATGCCTTCTTGATGTATTGTCCCTTTTATCATTATGAAATGTACATCTTTGCCCTTTGTTACCTTTTTTTTTATCTTGAAGTCTATCATGTCAGATATAAGTATGGCTACACCTGCTCCTCTCTGGGTGTCATTTGCTTGGAGCATCATTTTTCACCCTTTCACTTCGTGTATGTGCTGCCAAAGTGCGCACAACCCTTTCACTTTGAATCTGTATTTGTCTTTGAAACTGAGATGTCTCTCTTGAAGATAGCATAGGGTTGGGTTTTTTAAAATCTAATTTGCTACTTTGTGCTTTTTGATTGGTGAATTCAATCCATTTACATTAGAGTAATTATTAATATATGAAGATTTTCTATAGCCTTTTTATCTTTTGTTTTCTGGTAGCTTGGTGTCTCCATTGTTTCTTTGCCCTTGTATTATTGTCTGTTATTTTAGTTTGGCAATATTGTATAATTTTTTCCTTTGTTGTATATACTTTTTATATTATCTATCTTAGTTATGGATTATGTATATGTGTGTGTGTAGTTACTATTAAGAGTATGTAAAATAAAGTGTTGTATATACAGTAGACCTTTTCTTCTGCAAAGTCAGACATTTACCCCCTCCTTTTTCATGTTTTTGTTTTCACAAATTATTCCTATTTATGTTTTGAGTTTACTTCCAAGTTGCAGTAGCTATTGTCTTTTTCTTCTCTTTTTAAAATGTTTTTACCTCCTTTAACCAATATGTAATATTTAAGTGTATAATACCCTATTCCAAATAAGGGTT
Organism: Rousettus aegyptiacus; assembly: GCF_014176215.1. Taxonomy (NCBI): domain Eukaryota; kingdom Metazoa; phylum Chordata; class Mammalia; order Chiroptera; family Pteropodidae; genus Rousettus; species Rousettus aegyptiacus. The sequence goes on from NW_023416287.1 coordinate 41,788,535, forward strand.
GAAATTTTTTGCTTCTGTCTGTTTGTCATCTTATTCAACGTTTTGTATCTTTTTGTCTTTTTGTTTCAGGTGAAATAACCTCCTTTAGTATTTCCTGTAATGCAGGCCTTGAGGTAGAAAACTCCCTTAGCTTCTGTATGTCTGGAAAAGTCTTTATTTGCCCTTCATATCTAAAGGATAACTTTGCTGGATATATAATTCTTAGCTGGAAATTTCTCTCTTTCAATAGATTAAATATTTGATTTCACTTCTTCCTAGCTTATAGAATTGCTGCTGAAAATTTTGATGATAACCTAATAAGATTTCCTTTATAGGTTACTGTCTTCTTTCCCCTGGCTGCCTTGAGAATGCTTTCTTTCTTCGTTATTAATTTTTGACAGTTTTAATATAATGCACCTTAGAGAAGGACTTTTTGGATTGAGACTTTTTGGATTTGAGGATCTATTTCTTCCCATAGGTTTGAGAAGTTCTCATCAACTATTTGTTTGAATAGACACTCTGTTTCCTTTACCCTCTCTTCTTCTTCAAGTATACCCATTATTTTTATATCTGATAGAGTCAGATAGTTCTTGTAGAGTTTTTTCTTTCCTTTTTACCCTCAAGTCTCTCTCTTATTCCATCTGCATCATTTGCAGATTTCTATCTTCAATATCACTAATTCTTTCCTCCATCTGGTCAGCTTTAAATCTTAAGCTTGCTATTTTATTCTTCATCTCTTTTGTTGAATTCTTTAGCTCTGGAATTTCTATTTGGTTCTTCTTAAAGTTTCATTCTCTTTGGTAAAGTATTTTTCTTTTGTTCATTTATTTTATTTCTGAGTTCAATAAATTGCCTATCTAGTTTTCTTCATTCTCCCTGAGATTTTTTAAAGACAGCAATCTTGAATTCTCTGTCATTTAAATCACATATTTCCATGTTTTTAAGTTTACTTTCTGGAGTTATTTATTTTTTCCTGAGCTGCCTTGATACCTTAACCTTCATGGTGTTTGATAATGGATTATGTCTCTGCCTTGGCATTTATGGGAATAAATTTTGCTTTTATTTTTTAGTTTACTAAGAGTGATGCCTCTTTAGCAGATTGATAAGAAGAGATTTTTTTTTTCTTTTTAGGTAGATGGTGCTTGAAGGAAATACAAGCCTCTTGCACTGCTCAGGCTTCTTGGATCTCTACAGGATGGTGAAAAGTGCCTTGTATCTCCTGGGAGGTCAGTGTCTCCTATGTGACCAGGTCACTTCGATCTTGGGGCTTTAGCAATATGAGAGAGTATGGTGGGCAGTGGGGTTTTGAACCCCTGAAGTCTCAGCATGCTGCCTGAGGTGTACCAAGTGCACTCATTAGCCTGGAGGGGTGGGGGCAGGGTGGGTTGGGAGAGGCCATTGGTATGTTCTGGGCTTTGTTCTCCTTCCAGTAATGACGACTGCCAGACCACAGCTGCTTCACCTCTGTATCTCTACCCCTGTTACTGGCCTTAGCCACTGAGTGCATTTGCCACTCATGAGCTGTCTCTTCAGTTCACAGATCTGTAAATACTCTTCTTTGTAGCCCAACACTCACTTCTACAGTTTCTTCTGGGTCCTGCTCCTAGCTCTGAGAGAGTGAGAGGGAGACGAGCTCTGGGAGAATGGGGGGGAGGTGCCAGGCTTAGTAGCTTTGTTTTCTGCCTATCAGTAGCAGCTGGGAGATCGCAGCTGTTGTACTTCTGTATTTAATCTCAGCCCCAGCTGGGTTCAAACATATATTCTAATCACTCAGGCAGGAATGCTTGGGGGTACAAATAGTGTACACAACAACCTGATTTCCCCTTCTATAGATCCTCAGTGGCTGCATCTGTGGCACCCATCTCTGCTCTTCTCCCTTCCCTTCTCCTGTTTATCCTGATTTGCCGAGTTTTAGATGTTTTGATGAACAGATCTTTCAGGGATGTTTGTATACTGGCTGGGAATCCTTTGTTGGATTATAGTTGTTCAACCTGTTGTAATTTCCAGTGGAGAGATCAAGGGGACCCATCATGCTGCTTACTTCTGATGCCATCCTCTCAGACTATTTTAATGGTGTTTCCCCAACTAGACTGTCAGATTCTTGAGGACAGAAAGCAGATATTATTCAAAACTATTTCAACAGACTGTATCACTCAGAATAGAAGCACGCTAAAAATGTATCTGTTAAAATAAATGAATAAGTGGATTCTTTAAAGGTATTTGTTATTTCAGTATTCAGTAGCTGATTAGGAGTGGTTTTTTGTTTGTTTGGTTTGTTTTCTTTTGTCTGGTTTGGGCTTTCTTTGGAAAATTTAAAACAGAATAGAAATCAGAATAAGGTGTAGGAAAAGGAAGAGGTTAGGTAAAGACAGATGGTTGCTTCTATGTTAAGTCATCTCTATGTGTAAAATTTTTAAGGTGCATTTCCCAATTAAGAATAATAGAGAAATAAAACAAGATCTGAATTCCTCTTCTGCTTTTAGCCAAATATCCCAGGTTCTCCATTTTAGATGACCTCAAGTTTACTACTATCATCCATGAAGGGAAGCAGAATTTGCCACCCTAAAATTTTTCTTTCGGAATTTGACTATTCTTAAAAAAAATTTTAAATTTATTTATTTTAATTAGTTTAAAGTATACAGTACATTGATTGGACATCTATATAGTTAATAAATCAATTCCCCCAATTACTCCCTCCCTCCCCTGACCCTCCACCTAGCCAACGTATTTATTCAAATTGCATTCCCTATGCCATGCTCCCCATCCTCGTGACCATCTATCAACTACTAATTTGTACTTCTTTAACCCTTCACCCTATTCTCCCAAATCCCAGCCCCTCTCTCCTTGTCACCAAATTGTCCACTATATTTGTGGGTCTGTTTTTCATTAGTTTGTTCTTTTTATTCCTTAGAAATCATATAGTATTTATCTTTCTCTGTATGACTTAAATACCTTCTAGGTCCATCAAGGCAATATCTTTTTCCATCCCCTTCCATTTAGTCTGCGTGTGTCTTTTAATCTGAAGTGAGTCTCTTATAGGCAGTATGTAGGGGTCTTGTTTTCTTATCCATTCAGCCACTCTATCTTTTGGTTGGAACACTTAATTCTTTTCCATTTAAAGTACTTATTGATAGGAATGTAGTTGTTACCATTCTTTATTCCTGTTTTTGATTCATGTTTTTTCTTCTTAAAAAAGTCCCTCCAACATTTCCTGTAATACTGGCTTTGTGATGATAAATTCCTTCAGTTTATTTTTGTCTGGGAAGGTCTTTATCTGTTCTTTGACTCTAACTGATAGCTTTGCTGAATAATGTATTCTTGGTTGTAGAGTCTGGGTCTTCATCACGTCAAATATATATATTTTTTAAATTTTTGCCAAGCCCTCTGTCCTGCATAGTTTCTTTTGAGAAATGAGCTGCCTGTTTTATGGATGCTCCCTTATAGGTAACCATCTGCTTTTCTCTTACTGCTTTTAAGATTCTCTTTGTATTTAAACTTTGGCATTTTAGTTATGATGTGTCTCGGTGTAGGCCTCTTTGGATTCCTAGTTTTTGGGATTCTTTGAGCTTCCTGGGGTTGTATGTCTATTTCCTTCACCAGGTGAGGAAAGTTTTCCATCATTATTTCTTCAAATAGCTGTTCAACATATTATTTTCCTTCTGGCACACTGATGAGATGGATATTTTGACCTTTAATAGTATCTCAAAGTCTCTTTAAATTATTTTTATAGTCTTGGCTTTTTTTTTTTTGCCATTCCCTTCCTCTATATAGGTCATTCGATCTTTTTCTTTATTCATGTTGTTTATTCCATTTATTATACTTCTCATCTCAGATAATGTGTTCTTCATTTCAGACTGGTTCCTTTTTATAATTTCCATTTCCATTTTTATGTTTTTTTCTCTTCGTTGAGTTCTCACTGAATTCGTTTACACTCCTCAAAAGTTCATTGATCATCTTTATATCCAGTGTTTTGAACTCTGTATCTGTTAGGTTACTTGACCCCATTATTCCTGAATCTCTGTTCTGTCCTCTCATATGGCTTCTGCTTCTTTGTCTTCCCATTTTGGCTGATTTTCTGTGTCTGTTTTTACGTACTAAGCAAAGCTCCTAAGTCTCCCAGTCTTACTAGTGTGTATTTGTGTAGTCGGTGTCCAGTGGTACAGTTCTGAGAGAGGCTAAGCTGCAGGCAAAATTTAGCCCAAGTTTCTACCCCTCAGGGCCACTTGTTAAGATTCAGCAAGCACCCAATAGGTGCTGTGCTTATATTTGCCTCAAAAGGCCACAGCAGAAACCGAGGCCAGCTGGCTCCAGTGTGAGTCTAGGAGCTGCTCAGCAAGGAACACCTGACTTGCTGAAGACACACCTGGATGCAGCTTAGGTGGGGCCATGAGTTGGGGGAGGCAGAGTTTTCGGGAATTCTCTGGGATGAGTGACCTCTGTTATCCAGTTTGATGATGTCTCGGCTATGGCGGCTCTGTGTCTGCACACTAGGACAGGGGAGGGCTCAACAGAGGAACAATGGATATTGCAGGCCCTTCTGTACAAAAGAGTCTTGCCTAGGTCCTCACTCCAACAACTCAGTGTCCCCCTGTAAGTCCCTGGTGCCCCTTGCGTGCAGCCAAATTGGCACCAGTGCTCAGTGTGAGCAGGTCCGTCACCATGAAAGTCCACTTGTGGGCACAGTCCCTTTAAGAGGCATCTGCTGCTTCACAGCCTCCATCCCACCCAGCTGCTCAGGACCAGGCAGCCCTGCATCCTAGCCCCATCCTACCTTGTCCTATTGCAGGGTAATTTCTTAGATTTCTCTCTAGTTGTATGGCTTATTCATCTAGATCCCAGGAAATTTTTCCTTGCTGTTTGCTCCTTGTTTCCATCACAACTTTGGTTTAGTCGCCAGAGGGATGAACAGAGCCTCTATCATCTATGCCATTTTTTTCTTCTCCTAATTCTTCTTTAAATATTGGTGGAATTAATCACTGAAGCCATCTGAGCTGGGGATTTTTTTTGTAGGAAGGTTTTGTTTACTAATTCAATCTATTTAATTCTGGTTTATTCAGATTTTCTCTTTCTTCTTGGATCAGTTTCAGTTTGTGTTTTTCTAGAAAATAGTTTATTTCATTTAGGTTATCTGACCTTTTGGCTTACAATATTTCATAATATTCCCTTAAAGTTCTTTTTAAGTTTTTCTATGAGGTCAATTGTTATGTCTTCTGTTTCATTTTTGATTGTGGTAATTTTAATCTTCTCTCTTTTTTTTTCTAGGCAATTTAGCTAAACGTTTGTCAATTTTATTGATTTTTTTTTCAAAGAACTAACTTTTGGTTTCATTATTTTCTGTATTTTTTTTATTCTCTGTTTTATTTATTACCACTCTAGTCTTTATTGTTTGTTTCCTTCTGCTAGCTTTCAGTTATGTTTATTCCCTTTTTAAAAAGTTTCTTAAGGTGAAAGTTTAAGTTATTGATTTGAGCTCTTTCTTGTTCCTCTTCCTCTTTTTTCTCACATAAAAGTTCTTAGTTTATTAATCCTCTCATGAAAAATCTGCTCAGTCACCACAATGTTACTGACAAATTTATATTCTTGTTGTTCAATCTCAACTTCACTTTTGCCAGCACTAACATTGGCCTTTGCAGTCCCCCTAACTTTCTTCATTCTGTTCTTCTGTTCCTTTCACTGTGTTCTTGAGGTCTTTTTCTTCTCATACAGACTATGTCTTGCAAGTATATGTTTGGGTTAGTTTTCTTTGCATAATCCAAGGAATCACAAACTGTTCCAAAGCCAGTTGTCTTGCCACCACTAATATGGATTCATAATCCAAATACAGAGATGACATCTGGTGTGGTCTTGTACATTTTGGCTAGTTTTTCATGATTTTCTGTATTAAGGTACTATTGCCTTTCCAAGATGAAGGATGTTGATGGCCATTTGTTTCTGCTGAAGTAGTCTATTGGTCATGAACTTCTTGGTCAAGATAGTTACTGTGTCATTCATGATGGTGACCCTTCCTTTTCCTCTTTCTCTCACTCCTCCTCCTCTCCTTCTCCTTCTCCTTCTTTTCTTTCTCCTTCTCCTTTTCCTTCTTCTCTTTCTTCTCCTTCTCCTCTGCCTTCTCCTTCTCCTCTTCCAAATTTCCTCCTTTCTTAAATAGACCTTACTTTTTTATAACAGTTTTAGGTTCACAGTCAAATTGCGCAAAAGCATGGAGAGTTCTTATGTACCTCTGCCCCCACATGCACAGACTCCTCCATTATGAACATCTGTTTACATAATGGTGCATTTGTTATAATTAGTAAACCTACACTGACACATCACCCAAAGTCCACAGTTTATATTGCACACTTTACATTTTTTTGGTGTACATTCAATTGTTCTTGACAGAAATATAATGACATGTATTCACCATTATAGTGCCATACAGAAGTCACTGTCCTAAATATTGACTATTTTAAGTTGGCTATTTTTAAGAAACAAAAGGCTCAGAAAGAATCTTCCCCCTAACTGCCCAAATGGAATTATAATAGAGGAACTAACGGAGGACGGGTGATATCATCACAGGTAACTATAATTTAATATGAACTAAGTATGATACACAGGGGGGAACCTAGACTGGCCTGTTTGAGCAAAATACTTTCTGTCCCATTGTTAAAGATGGCCCAGCAAGCATCTGTTTATCAAACACTTGCTTTTTCATCCCCATGTGAATTATCTTTTTGATCTTTGAAGTCCCAAACCACACCCCCCTCCAACTTAGTCAGGATGTGTCAGTGTAGGTTTACTAATAAGCCTCAAATGTCCAAGCTGTCCCAGGTCTCTTATTCTTATGGGACACCTTTATGTCATACATAATAAATTTGGTTCCTTTCTCCTATTAATCTATTTCATGTTAATTTGATTATTAGTCCAGCCAGAAGGACTTTCTAATGAGTAGGAGGAAAACTTATTTTTGGTCTCTCACATCTGCTTCACATATGCAAAAACTGAGAGCTTTTATTTATTTTGTTATATATGAAATGGCAGCTCTAGTTGACCCTGAGTCTCCCTTTCATCAACTGATGACATGAAACATCTCAAATGACTTTATAACAATAACTTCAGAGACTGACACTTAATTCCCATCCTAGAACCTTTTTAAGTAGGTCAGGAGTCCAGAGTAATAGAGAGCAGACAACTTGAGAACTCTTTGTGTATGAAAAGGTAATTAACTACCCTTCAATACTTAGTGGCTGTAACTCACAATTATTTACTTCTTGCAATCTGAGGACTGCCTGCCAGGGAAGTTCTTATGTTGGGTCTCCAAGGCTCACATATGTGCTTTAGTCACTGATGGCTGTACTGGAGCAGGGGGTCCAGGACAGCAAGTGGTATAAGTTGCTGCAATGTCCTACAAGGGCCTCTTATTATCTTGGAGGTTGGTCCAAGCCTCTTCACAATGCAGTGGGCCCAAAGTTGATAGAGGGTGAAGGTGGGATCTGAAGGCTATCTTGAGGCTCTAGAACTCACACAGTGTCAGTCCTCCCATACTCCATCAGTCAGACAAGTCTCGGGGGGTGCCCAGGTTCAGGGGGAAGGAAACTCTCAATAGGAGAGGCAACTTTGCAATGTAAAGGGAGGCAGGATTCATCTGACACAGCACAGATTAGATTAACACAAGAGACTCTTCTGTTGATCTAGAGTAGCACCAGGTTGGGCTGGAAAGAAATTAGAGAGATTCATGACATCCAAAGAGAAAGAATGCTCCCTTGTTCTGGCAACAAGGACATGTGGTGCATAAGAATGCGCAATAGGTTCTATGAGAGAATACTCCGTTTGACTCTGAGCCTGTTCTTGAAATATGTGTCTTTCTACAGTGCCCAGGGGAAAGGGCTGACAGGAGAGAACTGTGATGGTAAAGTTTAGTGCTGGAATTAGTAAGAACAGAGCAATGATGTGACATCATACTGGAGTGGATAGAAACAGCAAGGGAAATGCCTTGAGTTGCCATGAGTGGGAGAGTTTCTCTATAAATCTATAAACAGAGCCATCAGTAGGAGGATCCCAGGCCATTGTCTGTGTCCTGTCACTGGGAACTCTTGTGTGGTTCAGCTTTTTTCTATGAGCTCATTTATCCTGTAAAACTGGGAGTGATAAGTAGATAACAAGTATGTCTTAATATGTAAGGCATAAATAAATAAACAAATAAAACATCTAGATTTTAGAAGCACCAGGAAACCAGTGGTTCATAGTTCAAAATTGCTTGGTTTTGACGATTCTGATGCAATAAGTCTTCCTGGGTGTAGGGTGTTTGTATTTCTTATGTATAGAGTAAGGATTGTTTTCTTTGAGAGACTAACGATGTCATAATTCTGGAACAGGACAGTGGGACAGGCTGTGAAATGTTCCTCTCTTGTTGGACTGGATCCATGGAGGAACAAATATGATACCTCATAGAAAGATCATGGAATTCCAAGACTGGTTCTATATTTTGCATGGCGACATATTAATGTGGTGCTTCCAGACCTTGTACCTGGTAGAAATATAAACTTGGGCATGGAAAGTCAGCTTTTTATGTTAACAAACATTCAGTAGGTTTGTCCCTGGAATCCAGGGTCAATTTAAAAGCCCAGCAAACCCAAATCCTGTCAAAAGGCCATTATCTCAACATTGGTGATATTGTTGATGAATGGGCTGTGGTGGTGTCATTAAAGTGTGTGATAGGTGAGCAGTGAGTTGAAATTGTCACCCAGCCTAGTGCACAGGCCAGTGACACCCCTTGCAGATAGCTCTTGTTGGGGTCATTGGTGTTAACAGGAAGGTGGGAAGCATCAGTGAGTGAAGGGACCTCCCTGCTGCTGCTTCCAGATTAGGGAGATGAAGTACTCTCTGACTGAGCAGCCACATGTTCACAAGTGAAAGATTGCCTGAGGAAGGGAGCAGAGGTTCCATGGGACCAAGTGTTTTGGGCTCTTGGTTCAAGCAGGCTGTTATCACAGCAGTTACAGCTGTGGCGAGGCAAAGGCAAAAAAATGGGATGGTGCAAAGAAAAAAAAGGAGCCACTTTACAATGTTGATCAGGCTATGAAACAGATTCATGGTGACGGACACCTGAAAACAACTGTGAGGATGTTATGACTATTTCTGCAGAGTAAAACTTTTATCACCAAGACTGCTATTAACGCAATCTATATTTGTGCCAGCCATTCCTCTGAGTGACTTGTAGAGGAAGTCTATCAGATGATAGCCAAAGGAGAAAGAGAGCGATTACAAGGATCGTTTTATACACTATGTAAATGTCTAACCAATGTACTATATACTTAAAACTAATAAAATGGAATTAAAAAAAAAGAAAAAAATTGAAAATTTAAAATTCGAATTAGTTTCTGTTTTAGTCCCATGCTGATAAATAATTGTCATAGTATAGCTAACATTGGCCAGCCATGATACAGCATAATGCTATGAAAGACCTGTTCTGATCATGATGTGACAGTAACAGGATAAACCTTGATTTGGTGATTCCACCATTTTATTTTGGAAATTAGCCAAAGAGCAGAGCTGATGAAGAAGCATCAATTACAGTTGGTTCTTAAGCAATACAATGTATTAATAATACATATAAGAAATTAAAAATGTACTTTATATCATAGTCTACATGAATAAAATATGTATAAAGATACCACTGGTCTATCTGATCCATTTGCTAAATAAAGAAATTTTAATTCTTTGAGTTTTAGTAATGCTCTATTTGTTAAAATTCTGATTTAAAAAAAGATATGTGAATAATCAATGCACACATGAAAAGATGTTTATTATTCATTAGGAAAAAAACAAATCACAACCATAATGAGATATCACCACTCACACACCAGAATGGATAATTTAAAAAAAATTAACAGTATTGAACGTTGGCTAGAATTTGGAAAAATTGGGATTTAGTTCGGAAGTTTCATATAAAGGTAAACAAACGCTATAAGAATATGAAAACATATGCCCATATAGAAAGTTGTACACTAATGTTTGAAGCAACAATGATAGCCAAACACTGGAAAAAACCTAAGCATCTACTTGTAAATAAAAATGAATTACTATTGATAAAGGAATAACATGGATGGATCACAAAAACAGTATTTTGAGCAAAATAAGTGAGACACAAAAGTATATATACTGCATGATTCCATTTGTATGAAGTTCTAGGAAAAAAGCAAATCTAAACTGTCATGACAGACAGTGGATTAGTGGTTGCCTGGGTTTGGGCTTGGAAGGGTACCACAAAGGAGCACAAGGGAATTTGGGGGCAAGAGAAACATTGTATACCATGATTATGAGGATAGATACACAATATATACATTTACCAAACCTATCCAACACTGTACTTAAAATAGATACATTTTACTGTGTGTGTGTTTGGATTGAAAAAGTTTATTTTTAAAGGCTTAAAGTTTATTTTGTAAATGTGCTGGATAATTATGTTCAGTACCCTACATTGCCTGGCTCTGATCAATTAGTGAGAGGGAGGAGTGCTACTCTGTCTCTCTGGCTCCACTTTGGCTCAATTAGGCAGTGACATTCCCTCTGTTTCCAGTACGTCTCTGCCTCCTGTTCCTCTCAGGGCAAAAAGCACTAATGGGATTATGTCTTCTCAGTTAGATACCAGAGATTAAATCAAACCCAGTCTCCTTCTGCGTTGAAATATTGATTATTGCCAAGTTCATTTTTGCTTAATCCCACAAGATTCTGCTCCTGACAAGGAAATGCCATTAACATTTCCCCCTTTGCAACCAAAGACAGGAATAGTTGTTTTTTTTTTAAGTTGATAGAAATGATGTGACTTGGTCTGTATTTTTTAGAGATTAGCCACATATATAGCTTTTCTGTGTTGACCTATTTCGCTAAATGGCAAAAGGAACTTTAATGGGACAGCATGTGGTGGTTGCCTCTCTGTCTAAACAAGCAATAATTTAAGCAGTGTTCATTAAATAATTATAAGATACTCTACTAAATCTATTAATTACACATAAGAGATAAATCAATCTCCTCTTTCTGATAAAGTGTAAGAAGAGAAAAATTTTGAAGTTTAAACAGATATTCTTTGGGCCATAATGAAATGTCATCACAAAATATAAATTCTTCCAGGAAGAAAAATGACCTTTCAGAGAAAATTGAATATTTTTCACTATAACCAGAAGCCAGTGGTTCTTCCTATGATGATGTCATTTCAGACCAGAAACATCTTATTAACTCTTATCTAAAGTTGACCCATTCTAAACTGAACACATCAAGGAAAGCTAAATATCTGGAATAAAGATTTAGCTTCTTCCTCTAACATGGTTTCTTGTTAAGATGCTCCACATATCAACATAAAAAAGGTCAGGCTAATATCATGGTGGGAATTTTTCAAAGCAAATAGTGTCCTTTTCTTCTCTTAGATTCTCATGGCAAGCTGCACTATAATGTCAATTTCCAGGCGCAGAAACTGAGTTGCTCGAGCAGGTATCACTTGTGAAAGTGTCAATCAACAGAATGGAAAGGAAGCACCTGCTGTCTAGAAGATGGGGACTGCAGCCATGTGTCCACCATGGGCCTGTGTCCATCTCTCATGGGGAGGAGAGAGAGCCCACATTGTCTATTAAATGGAATCATAAGTTTCCAGCTCTGTTATTCCCCCCTTTCCTCACTGCAAAACTGGTGTGGTTTGAAGAGGAACCAAAACAATAGAGTCCTGCTCCCTGGTTTTTATTCTACAAATCTGAAGCACTTCGGCCATTTTCTCCTCTAACATAATATAGTAATTTGAGTAATAGTAACACCATTCTCCCTGTAGGAAAAAGTATTTTTTCTTGTGTGCAGGAATGGGGTGTTCTTCGTGCATTGAGAATGCCCCATGTTCTGAGGTTTTAGCTTCTTGGAGTAGAAACCAGGGAGCTGATGGCAGGGGTTTGTGCTCAGTCATCCCAGAGCTCTGCCTTGTCCACAGAGATAGACTCCCACCAGAGCACAGGTGGCCCAGTGCCCCGAGGACTGACTGTTGTCATGGTCAGGGCCCCTGGAAATCTAAGGCTAAGGGATTGGGAACAAGATTCATGCTTTTTAATCTGGGGTCCTGCCATCTAAGGCACCACAGATAGGATCAGAATCTAGCCTAGTCCAGGTGAAGCAAGACCAGCAGTCAATGCATTACGCAGGCTTGGTCCAACCACTGTGTGAGATAGTATCACAAGGAGCCAATTGGATTCCAAGTTCAGAGAGTGTGGTGTAGGGCAGATGAGAAGGAAGTGCTTGTGGGGAGGAGGAAGTAAATGGAAAGCAAAGACATAGTGATGGAGGAGGTCTTGGAGGACTGTGGGACTGGAGCCACCCCTATGACCTGGGAAATGATGGGGACTTATCCAGAATTGCCTAGTTTTCTCTTGCCAACCAATGATCATTTGTATCAATTAAACACCAACAAAAAAAAACAATTTGGGGTGCAATGAAGAAGGAAACTATTCAGTGCAAATAACTTACTTGTGATACAGCACAATGGTGAGAACAGCACAGCTGTAGAACAGCTCAATTATGAAGCAGCATGGCTGTGTGGTGGCCCTGGGGCAAGGCCCATCTCTCACTAGACAGATCTGCTCCATTCTGCACTGCCTGCTCTTCTCTGCTCTGGGGAGACTCCTGCAGTGTTCCAGCTCCAGCTAGGGAAACAGTCTTTTGTGAAAAGGGTTAGCGCACTACCCATGCCAGAGAGGAGCCGACTTAAACAGACAGAAGTCCTCCCCCTGTTCTCTGATTGGTCCATCCTTATGCAAATAAGGACTCAAAATCCTCACAGTTTGCTTGGTCCAAAAGTCACTGTCCTGATTTGCAGGAATGGAGCCGCTATAGTTGGTCCATGAAGATATTGAAGGGGATAGAGCTGCCTAGCTCCTATTGGCTGGGGAAAGCCTCAGTCCTATTTGTTGAAATGTGATTCCAGGAACTCCTTTATATGGGCTAGCTCAAATGACAGGAACAGGCTAAGGGATTGGGAACAAGATACAGGCAGGTAGTTCAGTGCAGGCTTCTCCCCCAAGGGCAGTTTGTGTGAGAAGCACCTGTGTAGAAATGGCTGCCAGGCTCTGATTTTAAAATTTGAGCCCAGTTAGCCACCAGGACTCTTTCTTGGTAGGTATCTTCTTTCTTAGGGTCCACATTGTGAGCCTTCAGAATAAAAATTCTATCATCTGGAGTTCACCTGAGTATTTCTTTATTGTTCAGATTTCAATCTCTGACCAGAGCGAGATTTAGTTATAAATCAATAATACTACCATGGTAGCAGCCCTCCAAAACTACTATAAATATTTTTTAAATGTATAAATAACTCATGAGTCAAAGAATAAATAAAAATTGAAACTCAAAAACCTCTATTACTCAATGATAAAAGAATAAATAATAAAATAAATTATATTCTGATCTTCAGTCCAAAGGAATATAGCTGATGAAGTATCTAAAGTGCAATGTCAATGTGTCTTTTATATATCTAAATTAGAAAAGAAGGAACACTGAAAATTAAAAAGCTAACCATAGAACTTAAGATGTTAGAAAAGGGATCATAGATTAAGCCCAGAAATTAGGGGAGTAATAAAGATATGAGTAACAACTAATGAAATAGAGAAAATCAACATACTCAAAAGTTTATTGTTGGAAAGACCAATAAAGTAGAAAAGCCTTAGACAAAAATGATGGAGGAAAACAGAAATAATATAACCAGTATTAAGAATGAAAAATGTTATATAATTATAGATGTAGCAAAGAATTAAAACTTTCAATAAAAGAAAATATGAACTTGAAAACTTAGGTGAGATGGACACATTTTTAAAGAACTGCAAATGATTAAGATTGAAGGGAGAAGAAATGGAACAGTGGAAAAATTCCTGTCAATTTTGTCATTAAATAAACTGAATAAGTATTTAAAACTTTTTCCACAAATGAATCTTTCTACTCTCCCAGCGAGTTATTTTAAGATGCAAAATGGCTTTTCCTTATGTACAATTGCTGTGTCAGGCATTGCTTTCATTGGCTTACATGTATTAACTTATTTAACTGTCACAGTGATTCCACCTTGCTATTCCAATCCTCAGGTGAGTTAAGAGGCATGCAGAAGTTAAATAAACTGTCCAGGATCATGCAAAAGGGAGAACTTCCAGGATCTGAACCTAGACTGTTGGTGTGAACAGACTCCCCAATGCCCTGGACCCACAGATAATTCCCTAAGGACAGACAATTTCTGTTTTATGCAAACCCTTACAGAGAAAGAGATCCCTTTTCGATGAGTTGATCTAACTCTGATGACAAACCAGATAAAGAGAAGGAAAATCAGATCAATCTCTACCAGGGACACAGATGCAAAATGTTTAAGTAAAGTACTGCATTCTATAAAAAAGATAATACTTATGACTAAGTTGACGTTATTACAGAACGCAATGATTAAACATTATACAATTAAATAATATAATTCAACACTTCAATAGAGAAGTGACAATATAGTTCTCAATGAAAGCAAAAAAAATAATTTGATAACAAATAACTTAATTTATCACTTTCATAATTAAAGAAAAATAACATAATTAGCTCAATGAAGCAAAAACATCATTTGATAAGTTCGAAAAAAATTCCATGGTGAAAATTCTCGGTAAACTAGAAATCAATAAAAAAATTCTTAGTCTAATAAAAGATATTTGCCAGAAATGTATGGAAAAAAAATCCTACTTAAATGTGAAATGTCAGAAGAACTGCCTTTAAAAATAGGAACAAGGATGCCCGGCACCCAACATTTCCATTTATACTGTACAGGATATTCCAGTCAGAGCAATAAGACAAACGAAAGCACAGGAAAGAACAGCGCTGCCATTACTGCAAGTGTTATGATTGTTTACCTAGAAAACACAAAGATGCTATGGGTTCATTACCAGATATAGTAATAGAACCTAACATTGTTGTTAAATACAAGACTGTATATTAACGCTCATAGTATTTTGTACCAAAACAATTGTTAGAAAATGCTATTAAAAGATTTCATTTATGATAGCCCACAAAGATATGGATGTAGAAATAAAATTTTAAAATGTAAGACCTTAATATGAAAATGTATGCTATTCTATTGAAAGTCATTATAAAGTCTTTAAAAAGTGGAGAGATATATTGTGTTTGTACGCAGAAATTCTAAGTATCCTAGAGTTGTCATGTGTCCTCAAACTGATCAGTCAGTATAATAAAATTTCAACAAAAGCTTCACTAGGATTTTTCACAGGACTTAATGAGCTGATTTAACAGGTGTGTGGGAGGGAGAATGACCCACAAGGATTTGCCACTGTCCGTTCACAGGTGTCCTGACAGAAACCACCCCACTTTCCTGTTCCTTGCTCACAGAACCTACCTGGCATACTCCTAGGCATTGTTGGAGACCCTGATCTCCATTTATGTCCCCATGAAACAGAGCACACATGTGGCAGCTAACCCATAACATCTTTCTGATCCCTTAGAACAGTGTTCTCTTTTCGTGGAGGGTGTTATTCCCCTGGGGAAAGGGAGGAGGAGGCTGGTCTCCTCTGGACTCTACTTAATGGTCAACTATGGTGCCACAACCAGAATATTCCCTCAGAATTCAAGTGCCAAGGAATCCTCTTGTCTCCTTGCTAACGCAACACAACTGTGGAGACAAGTAATCCCACATTTATGAAATAGTGATGGCCCAATAGCCTGCAGGGGTGTTGGGAGGGTCAAAAGACGGTGCTTGGGTTTTAGCTGGTGTAAAACCAATGGTGGTCTTGGTCCCCGCTCCAGAGGAAAGCTAAGGAATTCAGACCCCATCTGACCTTTCCTTCCCTGCTCCATCCCTCCATTCATTTTCTCTCCCCTCCACTGGGTTTTCCTCAACATTAGGTGATGCTCATCATGCCTACCAAGGGAAGGAACTCGTCGGAGTTTACCTTTTGGAAAATAGCAGTGAGTGAGAGCAGCAGGCCAATCAGTCACAAGCTTCACAGGGCATATGGGAAAATGGTCGGAGAGTTGACAGGGCACATGAAGGCCTTACAATGATACAAAGCATGTCTTTTAGGATGTGCCTTCAAGGCTTCCTTGGCTCTACAGAGAAGGTGTTGGATTCCTGTTCTACCAGGAGCCCAGCATCTGGCAGGGCAAGGAGCCACCTGGGGTGATTAAGCCTAAGAGGATGTCCTAGGAGAGTTGGCTTCAGTGATAATTCAGTGTGTCTACAGCTCTCTCCAGTGAGCGTCACCATTTTCCTTTTCATTTACTCCTTCAGGGGGCGAGCAGAATCTATTTCCTCCACCTCCCTGTGTCCAAGTAGTTAACCGCAACTTTCCTGGGCCCTGGGCCACCATTGTGTGGGTGTTCTGAGCCTGCCTGAAATCTCTTTCCCAAGGTTTGGGTCTGTGGCTAATCAAACTAACAGATTTTGCAGCCACATGGTCAGTACTTTAGGTACCAGAAATAAACAGTAATCAATTGAACAGACAGGCTCAGATGAGGTATCCCAAGAAAGACTAATTTAAATGTGGATGAAGGTGAACAGATTGAGAAAGACCAGCACAGGGATACTGGGAGAGTGAATTAAGCTGACTGGAGATTGACGGTGTCACAAACATCCATCTCAAAGTCCCCTATCCCCAAGAGTAATATGAAGAAAGTAAATAAAGGTGGGCCAGGGTGATCTGGGAGCATGTGAGCTAGGGCAAGATGCTAGGCTCATGAATCCTTGAGTCACCTGTACATGATTGACACTTGGTACACATAGTGTCCACACTTCCCCTCTTTCGAGGGATGAGAAAGTGTGTCAGTGCCCATGTATGTCGATGCCCATGGGCTGGCTGAGCTGCTTAGTCCTCATCAGGGCAGACAGTACCCTGGCACATCTGAGGCACTGTTGCACTTAGGGTTCCAGCCAGGAAGTTCTCATGTGCTCAGGGCCACATTTGCTGAACCTCCTCTTTTTTAAAAATTGGAAACCAGGAGGGCTGGATTTTAGTCCTGGCTCTGTGGTACAAACTGTTGGCTTTTCTTTAAGTCATTTTTATTTCTCTGAGCCTCTAGTGACTTGTTCAACAAGGTCACTCAAATGAATTGTTCTTTCGAGCACAACTATTCTAAAATCTTAAATATTTGTAAGGTCTCCTGAATTAATCAATGATTTAACATTATCTCTTTAACACAGAATAAAAACATGAGTTTCGGGATTGGATCTTGTCCATCCTGGGGCAAACAACACGGTTGAGTTTTGTGCAAGGGGAGTGTGTGCACATCATACAAATGAACCTACTTCCTCCAGATTCTGCACTAGAATTTTACTTGCCTTTTACAAATTTATTCTCACAATATAGCAGTGGTCCCTGGGCAAGCGACACATTCATCACTGTGAACTGTTAAGAGTGTAGATTCTTAGGCATCACCCTAGGCCTGCTCAGTCAGAGACTCTGGGGTCAGTGTCCAGCCACCTGGGCTTAGCGAGTTCTCTGGGTGATTCTCATGCTCACTCAACTTTAAGAGCCATAGGTGCCGATGATCCATTTAGCCACTCTCAGTCAGGTTACCTGTGAAGTTATTCTAGCCCAGATGTCTGGCTTGTCCAATCATGGAGGCTTGGAGTTCATGGGTTTGAAACTCCACAGCTGATTTTAATATGCACCAAAAGTGGGGACCCTCAGAGCTGGCTCCTTGAGACCCATTTTCACAGGCATGAATTCTGAAACTCAGAGATATTATTGACACATTCTTAAGAGCTCTTTGTCAAGGAGGGAGTTGACTCTGCAGAATCCAGAATTGATCTTGGGTCTGTCCAGATATTTCTACTATGCCTGTGCTTTTCAAGCTCAGGTTTTAGAATCAAACACACTTCAGTCCATATGTCAACTTGGCTTCTCACCAGCCTATCTTAGTCACCTCACATGGGTAAGTGGATGGTTTGATCTCATTTCTAGGACTGCTGTAAAGAATAGAAGTGACAATTAAGTGCCTAGTATGAAGTAAGTACTCAATAGATGCTTACTATCATTGATAATAATACAGGATCTTCTCTGAACTATTTCACCTGTGCTAAGTTCAAGCTAAGTTAAGAAATGTTCATTCCTGGAGACATTTGGCTTTTTACCCCCTCTCTGGAACAAAGCAGGGGAGGCTTATAGTGTTACAATGGGCCCTGTTGATTTGTGTGATTTGTTGGAGGAAGGTATAAGATTTGGACGGAATGAGGGAATAGCTGTCACAGTTTTCTCTGTTTAATTCACTCAAAGAGCTGATACAGCCCAGTGTTGCTTCAGGCAGGGTTTGGAGGAGGAAAAATTATATACATATTCATCTAGCACCCATGTTCACCCCTCTTTACCCCAAATGCACTTTTGCTTCCCACCAACATACCCCATACAAGTGCACATACGGCCACACAGACATCTCTTTGAACTTCTTGTAACCATTACTTATCTTCACTTTATCTTTTTTTTCTCACAAAGCAAAGTAGCATTGTGATACAAGGTTGGAACTGAATTTAGTACATTTTATCTAATAGATTTCTGTATCCAGAGAGGCAGATGAGGCTTCAGTTTCCTAATATAATAATTTCACTTTATGGCAAGTTCGTTTGGTTGACATTAGTGACACCATTTAATTTGCAGCTTCCCTATACAGTGTCAGTGTCTGGGGTTATTAGGTCCTCATTA
Source organism: Rousettus aegyptiacus (assembly GCF_014176215.1). Classification (NCBI taxonomy): domain Eukaryota; kingdom Metazoa; phylum Chordata; class Mammalia; order Chiroptera; family Pteropodidae; genus Rousettus; species Rousettus aegyptiacus. Next base: position 41,807,185 of record NW_023416287.1, read on the forward strand.
GGCCATCTGGGAGGGAATGGTACTGTGCTGCAGGACACTGTTGAGAAAAACGACTGCTCGCAAAGGGGCAGGGCTATTTGTGTAAGGACACTTCCATAAGTTGTTATTTTTTCTAATTTATTGACAGAGCATGGGGCGAGTGGGATCCTGTGTTGGTTTCTGAGTCTGAGGTCAGCTTTTTTCAGTTCTATGCCCTAGTACTCCCCCTCTGACCTTTAGGAGTTTCTTATCTATAAAATTATAACTATAAAATTAGAAAATCACCAGCTTGAGATTCCATAATCATGAAAGGGGAAGGGGAGAGAAAAGGAAAGAGGCAGCAGGCTTGAGGATACCATGCACAGACAGCTGTTAGAGGCAGGCAAAAGGTAACTCTCAGATCCTTTGAATTTCAAATCCTTTTTTCCCCTTTCAGAATTAAATTTCTGTTTAGTTTCTCATGACAATGTGAAAAAAATAGGGATTAGTTCACAAATTTAGCTCTTCATTTTCCTTTGTCCTTGACAGGTGACCTGACCTTGGGTACAGTGCTTTATCCTCCTGAGTATTTGTTTTCTCATTTGAAAAACAAATTGTGATTGTTGTGTTTTTCCTATTTCTAACATTCTTGAACTCTATGAAGCTAAAGTATTGTGATTCATGGGGTGATCCATGATGCTTATACTACATCAGGGTAAAAACTCAGGACTCCTTAAAGGAAAAGCTTATCCCTCCCCAAAACAATAAAAATAGTTCTGTGAACAGAAGTCTGCGTTTAAGCGATTTTCCAAAGCACCTTTTGACCAACTAACATACTCAGGAAAGTCCTTTCTGGTCTCTTGGGCTCCTTCTGTTCTCCCGAGGCCTTCACTTCCATAGTTCCCATCATACTTTCCAGTAGGAAAGGGTTTCAACTCGCTGAATTAACACAGTTATGCCCTTACTCACAGCATGCTCACGTCTAGCTCTTTCTCTTTCTCTTTCCAATACTTTCCAATACTCTATGTTTTGGGGAACCTTAGGGGGAAACTACTTGGGATCATTTTCTGATAGGTGAAGCATGGTACTAAAAATTGGTGCTTACGTTTGAGTGGTTGCAATTCACTTTTGTCTTTTTTATCAGTTTTGGCTGCCAGCACCAAATGCATGTTGTGGACTTTTAGTTAAATAGGAGAAGCTTTAAACCGGAGTCTTTATTTCATGGATTTCTAAGATAATTATGAGCAGGTGTGTTGAGTTGGGACTTTTCTTATCTAAAAGCCTCCTATTTCTTTCGCTTCAGTTCTTGATCTATTTGTTTAATAAGGTTCTGTCTCTTCTGATATTTTGGGTTCTCATTTAAAAACTGAACTTAAATGCAAGTCGCTTATGTCCCCTTCATTATTTATATTTCATCTAGAGGCTGTTTAACTTTTGGTGTTGAGATGTCCCTCTTATAATTCATTGAAAAACAATTAAGGCACACTATTTACTTTTCCAACACACAGGTACTGAGGTAAGTTATAGGAACAGAAATGGAATGGATGGGGCACCTGCATTGGAGATTTTCCACATGGGTGTGGTGGACCAAGTACTGTGAAAAGGGAAGAAGCAAGAAGGTGCTACAAACCCACCTGGATGCTTAAAGCGTGGCCCTGGAAAAGTCGCACCAGCCTCTCCTGGGATCTTGTTAAATGCAAAAACTCAGGCGTCCCTCTTCCCGCCCCAAGCCAGCAGTCAGAGCCTGAGATCCTACATTTTAATAATGTCGCTGCTGATTCATGTGCACATTGGGGTCCTAACCTAAGAGGACCACAGTTATGAGATAATTGAAGATGACTTTCCTGGAAGGGGAGGTCAGAGTTCACCAAGCCCAGAAAGGGGAGGGAAATGTTTTAATGAAGAAAACGCCTTGTGCGAAAGAGGAAATTACTAAAGATCCTAGTTTGTTCTGAGAACCAAAGAAGTTTGAGGCAATGAAGCAGAAGCTATCTTAGGTGGCAGTGATAGTCTGGAGACAGGAGAGGCGAGCAAGAGCTAGGTTCCTACATCCTCAAGCTAGCAGGCAGTAAGATGGGATATGGCCCAGCTGGGAGTGTAGCTCTGCAGCCAGTAGTTTTGATGCTCCTGTCCACTGGCTAGGTGAATGTGGGCAAGTTACAGAGCCTCTCTGAGCCAGTTTACCATGTGTAAAATGTTAGTTATAGTTAACATCTATCCAACAGGGCTGTTTCGAGGACTAAGTAAATGCATACAGAGTACTGTCCTGCACTCTGTAAATGTAATCTGAGTCATCAGTCTTACTTTTGACTGATGGTCTGTTAGTAGTGAGCACCATGGAAGATTTAGTTTTTTTGTTTGTTTGTTTATTTTTGGTTTTGTTTCTTTGGGAAGTGAATTCTGGTAGTAATGGAGATAATATAATGGAAAGAAAAACAGATGCTATTAGAGTTTAGTGGGACATCAAGAGGACCATGAACCCAGCTCCAGCTCCCTGGTGCTCCTCACTCTGCAAAGGAGAGGCCAGACTCCAAGTGGCCACATGCTCCTGAGCACTCGTCCTCGGACAGGCCTGGTAACTATATACCTAGGTATGGCCTTGGCCCAACTTGGCCTGTGTATCAGTAAATGCTGGCCATGAATAAAGATGGGTTTACATCTCTAGAAGAGAGTGATTCTGAAACAGGAAGACACCAGGTATATAGAGCAGTTTAGGCAGAACTGCTAGCCATGCCATGGGGCAGAGCAAGAGATCAGCAGCTTAGCCAAGTTTCATGTGGCCAGTGTTCAAGGGCAATGGTGGGCCAAGAGGAGAATAGGCAGCAACACAATGGGGCTGTTACAGGCTTTGACATCTTAGATCTGCTGCTTGTCAGCTACATAACTATGGTCCAGTTGCTGAACCACTCTGTCTTCAATGTCTTCCCCCGTGAAGTGGGGATAAAGATGGTCTTCTCAGTACTGTGAGTAATGAATGAGAGCAGGAGTGTTAGGTGCTGACACAGGTTCAATATGAGTCATGTTAGGGCTTTAGAGTAGGTTTGGTGCCTGCCTCCAACTCTCACTCTTGGGTTTTGTACCAAGGGAGATAATTCATAAAGACAAGATTTGATTGGGAACCAAATCATCATTTCGTTAACATCCAGCTAGCACCAAAAGTCCCTCTACCAGGGCAGCTCGGAGAAAAGCTGTTTGGAGTGTAGCTTCCCCAAGGAGCTCTAAGCAAAGCACCCTGGTCCCTGCCTTCTGCCTATTGAGTCATGCAATTTATGCAAACAGTGAGATGAGAGAGAAGCAAAAGGAATACAGGGGATAGGGCCACATCACCCAGACCCTCAGTAGAGCAGAGACCCACAGAGAAACAAGTGAAGGTTACCCCTGATAAGTCCCATTACTGCTCCCCTCTTTCTTCTCTAAAGGGGAGCCAGTGAGATAGAAGTATTCCCTCTAGGACCACCCAGACTCACCCCACCCCACTCCAACTGAAAGGTGGAAGAGCTTCCCTTCCCCAGTGACACTGACCATGTTGGCCACCACATGGAAAACACCATGGATACTACTCAGAGCATAGTTTAGAAGAATGAGGAGAGAGGGAAGAAAGCCTCTTTATTGTCCAAATAGTTAGGGCCCTCAGAGGAAAAATTCTGAGAAGAGTTATCCTCAAAAGTCAGTTAGAATTTTGGGGGGCCTGAAGAGCTCTCTCTTATCCGTTAGGTAATTCAGAAGTCAGACAGAGGGAGGCCCCAGAGTGGGCTGATTGTTTTCCTTAAATAGAGACTGTGTATTTTAGGAAAGGAGCATGAGACAGACCCTGTGAGGATGACGCTGGGAAAGAATGGACTGGAGCCGAAAGCCTTAGTGGGTCACTTAGAACAGGGTTCCTAAACCTCACGCTGTGGACCAGTACGGGTCTGTGGCCTGTTGGGAACCAGGTCACACAGCAGGAGATGAGTGGTGGCAGGCAAGCCAGTGAAGCTTCATCTGTATCTGCAGCCATTCCCTAGCGCTGGCATCACTGCTTCAGATCAGGCATTAGATGCTCATAGGACCACCGGTCCATGATGCCAAAAAAGGTTGGGGACTACTGGCTTAGAGAATCAACTTCACAGAAAGGCAACTGAACCAGGATGACCCTAATCTATTCCAAAGGTGCTTTGTCCTATGTGTTTTCTCCATTAGTGATCCAGTGCTTTATAGTTTGGGCTAAAATTTCAATAATTAAAGTTACTAATGGCTTAATGACATGAAAGTTCAGAACTTATCTCTAGAAGCCTTCCATTAAATATGCAATTACCTGGTGCCCGCCTTTCTCCCTGCATGCTCCATCTTCAAACATGGTAGTGGGAATGTCCTGGCCATCTATGTCTGCCTTAAGGCAGAGGTGGAGAGTGGGTTCCCTGGCCAGACAATCATTTTATAAATTAGAGAAACATTATATAAGGCTATGGTTTATGTCCTTAGATTACCAATAAAAAAAGTCTGGAGAAAATGTATTCTTTTTAAATGAGTATTTTTTGTGATTAGAGACTTTTTCTTTGACACCTACCCTTCAGCCCCTCTGCTTGCTTTGACTTGTCCATTTCACATAACTAACTTATTCGTGAAGAAAACAAACCCATGCCGATTTTTAAAAATGCTCTGTAGGCATCCCACAATTTACCTTTAATTTACTTCTCCTGCCTCTTCTGCAGCTTCTTCTTAATCTCTTTAAATTCTGGTTTGTGACTCTCTAAAATTAGACTACTTTTTCACAATAAATTCTCCTCACTTAGTAGTGAATATTTGTTCTCTTAAACATGTCATTGCTTTCCAATAATATTTATTAGTGTTTCATTATTTTTGACACTAAGTTCCACTTTTAAAATTTTATTGCTTATTAAGAAGATAATCATGTATTTGGAAATCAAGAAATCAATAAGAATGTATAAAGCAGAGGCATCTATAATATGCAATACACCAAAATAAATTTATGCAAATTTTAATATACCTAGAGAAATAAAAACATTAACATCAAAACAAAAATAACCACTATAATAGAAAATGATATACTGACAGCTTCTCTAATCTAGATTAGCAATTGTAGCAATGGTGAAAACTTGAGAAAAAGAGAGAACGGCCTGTGTATGTTTTGAGTAGGGACACTTGCTCTTCAGCTTACAAAATATGGCTCTCTAAGTATCCATCAGAGATCACAGCACTGAGTGATGACACAAGAGGAGGAGGCACTGCATGACAGACTTTCATTTCTGAACATATGGCAAACTAAATATCCTGAGATTCTCTCTCACTGTAAAGAATGGTCAGTGAACTCCAAGAAACTTTCTCTTCATGCAAAGCTTGTACAGAAATAAGAAAAGTTTCTTAGTGTCAGTAACAAAGAAGAAGCTGAAAATCAAAGAGGTGAGAAAAGGAAAATCTCTGTGAGCTGATGGCTGAGCTAGTGCTAACAGCCAGGGCAGAGTGAATCTTAACCGTTTCACAGAAACCAGCATTCGCAAAGGCTGTTCATTCCATAGCCAGGATGGAGTGAGCAAAGTCAAGACCATTTTGTCATATCTGAGACAAAAATAGGAACTCTGTGCAAGGCACAGGAAGGACCACAGATTCCCTTTTCCCTCCCAGCAGGATTGACTGCTGCTTCTTTACTCATAATAGCTTGAGTCCTGCTCTATTATTGTCATTCTTATACAAAAATCATTTAGTACCCAGTCATGGAATAACCCTACTTTCTGACAGCATCCGGTTCAGACACCCCTGCTTCCTTGACCCCCTCCAATCACCTAACACCAGTGAGAAGGCAAATAAAAACTCCTCCCAGGACCCTTCTACTCGGATGTGCAGGGATCTCCATGGCCTGAGGTCTCCTTAGCTGCAGCAGTAATAAACCAGACTTTGACTCTAGGTCTAGTCCTGGTGGTCTCTGGCTGTGGGCATAAACAGTGTCAACCTGCAATGGAACTTTGGGGAAAGAGGATTGGTTACCTCAGGAGATAGGGCTGGGTATGGTAAGAGAGCCAATTGGGCAGGGGACTTGAGATGTTGAGCTGCAGCAGGAAGTGCAAGATTTGAATAATTTGGCTAAGAGTTTGGTTTACGTTTTATGAGATGGAGGTTTCAAAGTAATTGGATTTGCACCTTAGTGGACCAATTTGGCTGCAGTTTTGAGAATGTTTAAGACTCAAGGAATACTGACTAATTATGTACAATGACCACCACCATCCAGGTGAGAGATGATACTGGCTTGGAAGGGAAGAAATGGATTGGAGGGACACATAAAGGCTAAACCTACAAGATGAGATTGGCAGGGGCAGGCTCTTGGATCAGGCATTGGGTAAATGCTGGTGTCATTTGGTTCAGGGAGAAATGGGAGGATCAGGATTCAGTGTTCATTTTAGGTGGAAGGTGTTTATTATCATTTGAGACACTTGGGGCTCTAAGTGACTTGGGGTATCCAGGTAAGGACATTCCTTCAGAAGGCCTTGAGGGTAGGTGAGATTGAATATGTTGGAGAATGAAGACAAACTGAGGGAGCTTGGTGAGGTCTGTGAGCGCTCAAGTGGAGCACTTAGCCAAGGTGAGGAAAATCTAGCACAATACAGTGCAGGTGGAAAGGATAAATTTTAGGCTCCGGCCACTTGGTATTGGTGAGCAAAACACACTTGTGCAAGTTCATTCATGTGAGTCCCGGGCCTGGTGGGTCCCAGGTTGGGCTGTGATCCGGGCTCATGGGTTGGAATAGGACCCCAGATTTAGAATGTTACATTAGTGTAGTAGGACACTCACACCTAAAATATGTAGACATAATTCAGCTTATTTTATCACACATGTGTAGCTGAATGGCACTATTGTACTCTGGTATATATGGAGCCATGTGGTCTCCTGAGAGTAGAAGGAAACCACAAGAAAGGGAGCAGAAGAAGTGGGCATAATACTGCACTCCCTGTAACAGAACTGCACTTTCCACAATAGAAGTGCTCTCTCCACAATAAAGTTGGTGCCTGACATTTTATTCTCACATCGATCCCTTGTGCATTCTTCCAACTGGGTGTCTCACCACTGAAACCTTCCCTTCTCGATTAACTCAGCACTGATGATTCACTTCTGAGTCTATTTTTTCTCTGTATAGTTGGAATAAATGCCTTCGTCTTGCTCGCTGTTCTCAGGATTGAATAGTATTTTAAAAGGTCCTCATTACATCAGGGGTGTTTTCTGATGCCCCACCTTTCCGTGGTTTCACAGAGAGGTACTGTGGCATGAAAATATACCTCTATGAATGTACAGCCACTTTGAAAATTAGTTTTCATTCAGTCATTCGCTCTGCTTAACTGGTGTATCTATCCCTACTAATTCACAATTTATTTTTTTGTCATTAACACTGTTGATTGTTGTTAACTTTGGATAATTTTTAAAAAATTCAAATTAACTGCAAAAGTGAAAGTGTCAGTTTCGAAGAAGTTTCAGGCTCTGAAGAATGGGTGGAGCATACCCTGGGCTTGCCAAAGAGCAGTACTCCACTGGCTCTGACAGAGCAAGACCCACAATTCTGGGAGGAGAGGGGCCTGCTGAGACTGACACCAAGACAGTCTTCAGAAGAGAATGCTTTGAATGCAAGTGGATTAAAAGAGGCTCTTGGAAAAATCAGTGAAACTTTGGAATATTATCCCTATCTCCACCACAAACTTCTCTCCTTAAGAAGGTGTTGTGGGAGTCCAACTTAAGGCGAAGGCCTTTATGCTAGGCATTCATGATATTTGAGGGGGAAATTTCATTCCCATATCCCCATCTACACTTGACACATTATTTGTTCATCTTATAAAGTAGGACATGATTATAAAAAAAACCTAAAGTTTGTTTAGTATTAACTTTTTATATAAGTTTTATTTTCATCATTCAGTATAATATATCACACACACACACACACACACACACACACTTTTTGCTTAAACTATGGTTACTTTTGAGAGGCCTCTCTTGTAACATAAATCTACTTTAACAACAAGCACCACCTGAGTAAGGAGCCAGCTCCCTATTTGGCACTTGCACCAGAAGCTTCATAAATGACAGTTCCTCATTTTATTTGAGACAGAAATGAAGGAGATGATAGATGTGGAGTTCTAGATTGGAGAGAAATGAAGATGAGACACAGAAGTGCATGTGGCAAGTTGAGCATGCTATAAGGCAGTCATTAGGTGCCAAAAAAGATGTTCAATTTACTTCCTATTAGCTTCTTGAATGGAAGTTGATGTCCAAACCAATTTGGCTCAAAAAGAAAGATCTCTTAAATCTCGAGCTGCTATACAAACTTTTACTACCTGGGTAAGCAATTAGGTCTGATCTTAGAATTTGGTTGTACTCTCCATTTTCAAACCATGTGGGTTGAATTTTCTTCTTTCTAGATTTGCCCAAAGCAAAAATAATACCAAATAAATTTGTCATTTAAGAGGAAATAGATTACTTTGAATAACTTAGCACTATTTTTTAAAGTAGCAAGATATTAACATAGTCATCAGCCAAATGTTAAGTCCACACACTGTTTTGACAAAATGAATGCCACCTCATCCTCCTGTCACTGCTGGAGGGTAGACAAAAGGAGTTGTTTGAGGATGTTGTCCTGCTGGCAGTGCAGGCTGGAGCTACAATAGTTTTTCCAATTTTTGGAAAATGAGAGAATGGTGAAGTCCTCTATTGGTTGGAGGTAGCAAGTATGAGGGATTCAAGGAAATTCAAGGATTTGTCATTGATGTGTTAATTTACTGGATTCTCTAAATGGGCATGGGAGTTATAACAAGAGACAGAGACCAAGGGAGCTTGCATCGATCTTTCACTGAGACAACACCCTGATGTTCATTTAAATTAGGAATCAAGACCATCCTTGTTTATAAAAGTCTACGGAACTCGAAGAAGAGAAGGTACAGTGATGCAGTAATCTCAACCAAATGAACAAAGGCTAATGATAACTGTGGGTGAGTCAAGAGTTTATCTGAGCAGGTGCTAAATATTTGGAGGCCTTCCACACAACCTAGAGGGAGAGTGGAGAGAAGAGTTGAAAGGGTGGTTAGAAAATCTGAATGATTCGGAGAGACATTAATGCCATAAACAGCTAGAAATGAAAAAGGGGGCAGCCAGGTATGATTCTTTTAAGGGCAAAGTCAGTTCCACTTCTCCGTTACTGTGTAATGATGACAGCCTTTTGAATATGCAGAGTTGACTGTATAAGGACTGCCAGCATCAACTCATGATTTTAAGACACCATTGGTGCCATTTCTGAAAAATAGGAGAGAGAACTAAAAATAAGAGTTCAGGAAAAGAGAAAAAATTCCAAACTTGGTTTTTCTTTAAACCTGGAGTATTAGGTTATTTTATTCTTGGTCTGATGCTTATATGTGTTCTGGAACATGGCTCTTGAAAGTTCTAGTAGTAGCCTATTTAATTGGTAGAAGTGCTGACCAAAACTGTGTGTTACCATGGTGACTAATGCAGGACCTTCTACAGGGACTTGAGCCCTTCCCTGTGAGATAAGAAGAGACATGTGGGGAGAAAGAGCCATTGACACTCTCTGGCCTCTGCTCTCTGTGGGAACCTGCCTGTGAAGAGAAACAGGGCCTTTCTTAATGAGTGTCTAAGAGCCCCACACGAGACTCCTCAGTACCACTGGTGCCTTTAAGGGACCCACCTAATCCATGCTACATGGGATCTACCCAAGTAGCAGAGATACTGCCATGCAAGAAGTGTCCAGAGTATAAATGCCCTCATACACAGGAGCCTTTATCGTTACCATCTTGTCAAAAGCAAATCTCATTTAAAAAAAATTTAAGCTCAAAATCTCTAGTACTCTGCTTTGAGGATAAAGCCAAGGCTTGGCATAGGCCATACTTATAAACTTACATTTAAATTTAAATTGCCTAAGGGAATAAATATGTATCTTAGCAATAAATTATACTTTTTTGAACTGTTTATTGATCTTCCCTATTTTTCACCTTCTTCACTTGGCCTCCTTTTATGCAAAATATTTCATCTTGTATAAAATGTGGAAGCAAAGTTCATCTCTATTTTATAATGAAGTGACTTATTGCTAATTATAGGACGGTAACAAGATTCCTGGTAAGATTTTAGATCTTCTATATTTATATGCATTAGCATCATGCAACATGATATCAATAAGAAAGACTAGGGAAAACAATTTAAGTTCTCCTAATATTCTAGGGACTCTACTAGATACTACCCACATATTGTCTTAAATCTGCACGAAACTGCAAGGCAGAGAAAAATTTGTTACATGACATGGAAGCAGCAGAGTTGCCTGTGAGCCAGCTTTTCTAAGTCATATCTGGTACTTAGTAGATACTAACATCCAAACATAACATGGTTTCCTCAGTATCAGAGCATAGACATTATTCTGAGCCACTAGGTGGGTATTTAATAGCAGGTAGGCCCTCAGCAAAAATCTCTAAATGAACATGTGAGTGTATGAATGATAGAATCATTCAAGTCATTTTATTATCAGATGTGTTATCTACCCAGCTATTTCCTACATGTTAATATATATTTTAAATATTATCATATTATTGATGGCAAAATTTGACCACACATCAAAGTTCCTGGAGCATCAATCCTTTCTTTTGATTCATTGGCTCCAGCCTCTGTGATGAGATCTAAATGCTTGCAGAGATTGTCATTGTGTTCACCAAGCAGATGCATTCAGAAAAATTGGCCCACTGTGGTTTGTTCCTTGTGAACAAGCAGGGCCTCATGCCTAGTATGCTACTATAGTTTGCTAAGAGAAAGCAAAGGAATGAGAAAGGAAGATCATACGAATGAGAAAGAGAAGCAGAGAGATAGAAATAGAGTTATACATATAGAGAGATATTGTACAAAGCAAGCAGATGTCAAAGTCAATGAAGACTAAAAATATGCTGTTTGGTTTTCAGAACTGAAAGGAAATGTAATGAAATATTTCTGCTGATGTTGGTATACACTTACGTGCTAACCTAAATAAACATATGTATATGCATGTAGATGTGTGTATGTGTGTGCATGCATGAATGTAGATATGTATGTATTGCAACAGTGCATTATGTAAATGTGTATTCTCTATGTATGCATGTGCACAAATGTCTATATGTATGTGTACATGCACTGTGTATATAAGTAGGTATCTGTGTTTGTAGATATGTATATGTATTCATTTGTATATGTGTGCATCTATGTCTAGCTAACACTGTGGAATACACCATGGATAACCTTCTTCAGGTCCCTATTACTCGGCTGATGCACAATCTTCAGCTTCTGGAAGGTGTACTGCTAAGTCCCCTGAGTTGTACCCTCTCTGAAAAACTATTCTTGGCTGGTGGGAAATGCCTCTCTTGGAGCTGCCATCTGCTTGTTCCCCCATCACCAGTCTTGCTGTTTGCAAAGACTGACTGATCCTAGGCACAAGGGCCCAGATTTCTGACTTAGGAAGGGCAACTCTCAGGGGTCATGTGCACTACAGAGATCCCCATGAATTTCAGTGTTCTATGTGGCATAACAGACACCTTGAGCTAAGTGGCTTTAAAAACAAACATTTTATTATATATCATGATGTATGGGTAAAGGGTTCAGGAAGAGCTCAGCTTGACAATTCTTCTGCTCCACATGGTGTTGGCCTCAGTTTCATTGGTGTTTAGCTGACACCTTAACTAGTCCCCAGTGTCCCAGACGACTTCACTCATGTTCCTAATTCCTTGGTGGGGACATTTGGAAAGCTGGGCCTGTCTGGGTCCCTCTCCCTCTCTTTGGTATCCCAGGGTTTCTCTGTGTGGTCTCTCCAGCATAGTTGTTGGACTTTTTAAATGACAGCTCAGGGCTTCAAGAGCAAGCCTTTCAAGAGATGGGAAGTGAAAGCCAACAGTTTCATGAGGCATCACATCACCGTATTATCTTGTTAGAGCAGTAACGAATGTACACAGTTTCAAGGGGAAGGGTCACAGACCTTGCTTCTGGTTGGGAGAGGTATCAAAAAATGTAGTCTGCAATATCAGGCTGAAGCTAGACTTCTGACAAAATTATATGTTGCTTGAACCATCTTGATTCCTTCAGTTCTTCATGGTTTTCTCCTGTGAGCACTCCCTTAATAAATCACTTCTCAAGAATCCCCATCTCAAATTCTGTTTAGGAAACCTTACCAAAAGTGTTAGCCTGATATTCATCTTGTGTCCTCCTAGCTATTAGAACCACAATTTTATTGAGGTTTATTGATGTAACCTCAGGTATCCTGTTTCTAGCTCTCCTTACAGCTTGAGGTTTTTCATGTGACCTAGTTCTGGCTAATGAAAGCCAAAAGAATTCTGCTGTGGTACTTCTAGGAAATCTTTTACTTTCTTGACTAAAAGGGACAGATGTGGTTGACACTTGCCCTTTCTTTTTCCCTCGAGTATAGTCATGGTGGTCGGAGCTGCAGCAGCTGTTTTGAAAATGTGAACAAATGGTCAGGAGAATATTAGGGACATCAGCCACTGAACCAATGGTAATGACCATCATTAAGCCACTGAACCAACAACCACCTACCTCGGTTTTGCCATGTGAAACAAAAGCTTTGTGTGTGTGTGTAGGACATTATGTCAGGTTTTCTGTCACTTTTATCCAAATGTAATCCAAACTCGTCATTTGCAGAAAGATAAGCCAACCAAACCAATAAATGAGGCACAAGGCATGCTGCTTATCTATAGTTCAAAATGTTACCCACTGAAGACAGGAATCTTAGCAATAGGACATTAAAGATGTAATTTAAATAACTGGCTTCTTTTAGGAATATTTTCCCTTTAATCTTTTTTTAAATTAGTATAAATAGAAGAGGAAACCATCTAATCTGCTTTCCTTTGTCATTTGTGAAATTTTTTCTCTATTTAAACTAAAATTATTGACTGTAATTTCTATAGATGTATCAGAACCTATATGTCATTTTCAAAATATAGAAAGACTAGTAAAGCTTACTTTGAAACTGATGTATCATTCCCCATTTAATTTTGTTCTCTACTTATTCTATTCAAAAGAATCTTAAAAGGGCACCAAGTATTAAAAAATATTCAAATTCAGTGCTACTATTACTCCATCCGTTTTCTTTTTAATATTCACACTGATGAGGCAGACATTTTTCTCTGTGGCATGGCAATAACTTGCACCAGTGGAGAAATGAATTTGGCCTTCCTTTTGTCTTCATAAAGGAGGCAACAAGCTGAGGCCTGGTCTCACAGCTACTAACTCTCTGTCTCTGTCATTTGTTGTCTTCTCAACCTTTTATGTTTAACAAAGCACTCTCAATATAGTGCAGACACTCTGGAGTCACCAGACATCATAGGGCAGCCATTGTCTTAGCTTAGGTTCCTTGCAGGAAGGCAGATGCTGAGATAAGAGTTTTCCAGAGGAGAATTTATTCAGGGGAAGTACAATTAAGCTTGATATTTGAACAGATCACCACTTTGGACAATTGGGGTTCACTCTTGCTGGGTTTCCTTTGGGAAGTCTTGTGGAATATGCCTTAGAATTGTTCACACAGGGATGGGAAAGGGAAGTGTCCACCACCAACTTCACACCCAAAATCATCAAGAATTCCCTCTGGAGTGCTGCTTCCCTAAATTGCCAGGTAGCATGGGTGTGAGTGCCAGATGCATTTCACAGGTGACACTTACCATGGAACCAGGGAAGGCAGGAGCCCAGGGAACAAGAGATGCAGGGTTCAAGGGAATTGGCTTTACCAGGGCACCCCTTTGCAAAGGTGATCTAGGCAGCAATGGCTAAAGGAAAGGTGATGTAAGAGGATATGAGGTAAAGGACAGACAATATCAATACAGCACCTAAAAGGAGAGGCAGAAAAAAAGCTTTATGGAGAAAACAGAGACAGACAGAAAGCATGTATAAACCCATGAAAAATAACAATGTGATAACATAAGTGGAACACCTAATGAAATATATTACATGGCTCACCTATGAGTAACATTTATATAATCACAATAATGTACACATTGAAAGTTTGTATACCCCAACTTATGATATAACAACATGAGGAGCATGGGAGAATGGAAATTATATATGTGAAGGGTTGGATGTAAGCAGGAGAAAGAACCAAACCCTTCTGCTATGGGAGAAGCCAATAGGTGATGCCAAGAACAGAGAAGTAAAAAACAGTAATCAGTCCATATAGTTTAGATCCATTCCAGGACACCTAAGTAACAAGTAGCTAAAGGTTGGAAGAGGTGGGTTCTGGAAAGAGGAATTTAGGGGAGTGTCTTGGAGCCTAGAGAGAATTCCCAAACTCTCTGAGCCCTCTTGCATAGCCTTGCAGGCGTCTTCCCCTAGAACAGTCCTCGGGGGACAAAGCACACCACCAACAGGTACATTCCTAAAACAGAAGGCTAGCCAAGGGGTGTGTATAGAGCTCAGATATGTGGCTAGGGTGTCCCTCTGCATGTGGGCAGGACAGCTCAAAGTTGGAGTGGGAAGAGAAATGAGTGTACCTGGACCAGGGATGGGGGTGAGAAGATGGCTCTCATGGCTATTCCTCCTTCTAGTACAAAACTCCCAAGGTTATAAGAATGGTAGGGCATTTGAAGGTGTATTTGTCAAGGAAGAAGGACACATCCATTTTATTTAACAATTTGTTTTATTGGTTTACAACCTTTATTTTTAATTAATTAATTAATTAATTAATTAATTAATTTTATTATGGTGACATTGGTTAACGAAATCCAGTAATTTCAGGTGTACAATTCTACAACCTTCATTTAACTGAAGGCTGATCTCTTGTTCCAGGCCCTGTGATGACAGGGTACACTTGATTACTTTGCCCAGTACACAGAGCGGCCGTCAGAAGCATGGAAATGGGTGACTGGAACAGAGGAGAGATTCAACCTCCCATGAATGTCCTCAGCCATGCTGTCTAATTGAGGGCAAAGGTCCACCACAGAGGGCTGTCAATGCCCCTTCTTTCTGTCTATGCTCTGAGAGGTCACTACTGACTCAGGAACAGAGCAGTAGAGACTTGGAGAGGGTTGGGTAAGTCTGAGAGTTCTGGGGTGGGAAGACCCCAAAGCAGAGGCCATGAAATAGCACTGGACTTGGAGTGGCTGGTGTCAAGTTCTGGATCAAAACAGGTATAATTTGGGAGGGCTGCAAGGTGAGTGTACGGGCATACTGAAGCTGAACCCAGTAGCACTGGGTAAAGGGAGTGTAGATGCACACTGCATCTGAGTGAACTCAGGTGTGGGCCCCTCACTCTGCAGGTGTCACTCCTCTCAATGTAAGAAGTTAACAGCTCTGCTTGAGTGATTGCTTTGGGCAGGCGTGAGCGTGCATCTCCCTCATTATGTACTCCCTCATTATGAACCCACTTCCCAAGTAAGGAAACTCAGGTTCAGAGAATAGAATGTCTGAGGCCATGTCAACTTTTTTGACCCCATGAGTACACCCTAGATATTCCAGAAGGCCCCAGGCCTCATGGCCTCACTTGGCGTTATTGGACAGATACAATTGCTACCTAGGTGTTGTGTCTCTGGACAGGAGCTATGAATCACACTGCAACCTTAAGAGGAGTGCCTCACACTGAAAGAAAGGAAGAAAGGAAGAAAGGAAGAAAGGAAGGAAGGAAGGAAGGAAGGAAGGAAGGAAGGAAGGAAGGAAGGAAGGAAGGAAGGATGGAAGGAAGGAAGGAAGGAAAAGAGCTTCTGTTTTGTACTTCATGTCTTCGATTTGGGTTTCATTACCATCCTTAGTAGTCAGGGCAGAATGATTTTGGTAGTAGCTTGGGTAATCTTTATAATACAGCTTTGTTCAAAACCTCAGAGAAGTCATTCACATGTTCTGGATCCATTATTATGGAAAATTTATAATAAACTGATGCCTGACCTCACTGGGGAGACTCAAACTACAGAAATATAATCTTACCTACATATAAACAGTCAGCCAGGGAGCAAATGAACTGGGCATCCAGAAGGTAGATACTGTGAACTTTACTAGTAATGTGCCTGCCTGTGTGCCTGCCACTCTGTGAAAGACTCACCAAATTGTCCTTGTCCTCAATGAGCAACTCTTGGCTGGAATGTGTTAACCCACAACCTCCTGCTAAAGCATAATCACTGAGGACAGAAGCAATAGCCTGAGATGAAAACTTTATTTAAGTTTTCAAAAAGGCCCAGGGTAGAACTGTAACCTATGCTCCCAACCGAGTCAATGCAACCTGTTACACTTAGTAGTAACACTTTTCTAATCGAACAAAAGAGACAGTGACACTTGACTCTGAAGATGCTGAGAGATGTGCAGGAAGTCTGGGCAAGGCGTCTTCATATAACTCTTCACACTGTAATAAAGCAACAGGCACTCTGAGGTGTGGACATCACCTATTACCTTAGAACCTGGTGAGAACACCTGATAATCAAGGTGCAGTGGGAACCACTGCTGTTGTCGGCTACCATGGACATGTCTATATTTGCATTGCCCCATACAGTAGCAACCAGCTGCATTGAACACTTTAGATTTGGCTAATAGGGCTGAGGAGCTGACTTTAATTTAAATTGTATTTAAATGGAAGTATCCCCACATGGGTAATGGCTACCTAATTGGGCAGAGCAGTTCTGCACCACAGAGTATAAATAAAGAGTGTTTATTCATATTTGGTGTCAGTCTTCCTGGGAAATTGTTTCTGCATCCTAGATGCCATTCGAGCCCCTCACCCAGTCTTCAGTTGAAAACCCACAGCTTAGTGAGTCTGCTTCTTCAGGGGCAGCAGAGTCAGTCTGCCTCCTGCATGGCCTCTGGAGCAGGTGCTGACTCATTAGGGGAGTGAGGTGACCACAGTGTGCACCAAATGCACCTGCATGTGTTGCCTATGCTTTCACCTGATCAAAGGAGGAAGATGTGAAAAATTCACGGAAAGTGTAAGGTGATGGGGTTAGTAGTTACTCTGGTGAACTGTAATTATCACAGTGGCTACATTTTTACTCCCCCTTCCAGTCCTGTGTAATTTTCACATCCCTGTGGTAGGACCTAGCTCCAGTCTATAGAATCGAAAATAGGCTTGGAAAGTGAACGACTCACCCAAGACACAGCAGTAGGTGTACAGCTCAGGGTAGCCTAAGCCCTGATCCCCAGGGCCTCCCCAGCTCCTTGATAGGGAGGGGATGAGGTGTCCCCAAGTCCCTACCTTCATCACCTACTTTTCCTGCTGTCCAAAGCAAGCTGTTCTCTCTTAAGGCAGTTGTTAGCTGACTCATTTTTTCCTAATTCTTTGAATGAATCTTTTTATTCTATTCTCTAAGATAAAAAAAATACATATTTAAAAGGGGAATAAAAGTGATGATGGAGCTGCCCACATTTTAAATGCTTAAATAAATTATATAGGTTAAAACACCACTAATTAGGTAAGAGATCCTCTCCTATGAGTGTGATTGTTTAAAATGTCCTTAATGTGGAATGGATTTAAAGTCTGGCATTTTTCATTGTACTAGTAGAAGCTCCTTCGAAATTACGTTTTATTAAATTCCAAAATCCATTCAAAATCTCTGCAGGTGTTATCAATACAGGTGAGGAGAGAAGCAAGAGGGTTGTTCTGGATTCTTCCTGTGTTCACACCAAGAACAGGGAGCTGGGAGAAGCCCCCGCTGGGGAAAACTTGGTATTGAGGTCTATTTTCACATGAATGAAATGGCTATTTGGGTGTTTTTTGATGGTACCTATGCTAGAGTAACCACCTCTTCACTTGGATTGGTACGCTACTGCTAACGAGGCATTCATTAGCAGGGCCACAGATCTCCTGCCTCCATGCACCAGTAGTGCACCATGGTTTCGCCCGCCTCTGCTTGACCCTTCACTTTCCATGGGCTGGTAACACCAGGAGGCAAACAAATTTATGTTACCACAGTGGTTTCTGTCACAGCCACAGTGGTTTGCTTCTGGGGGTTGTACTCCCTGGCCACTCAAAAGAATCTCATTGTGTCCACAAAGCCCCCTCCCTCCAGATGAAGTTTATATTCTGGAATGTCCTCAGAATTGGGCAGATTTTCAATAGGGAAAACAGTGTCCACTGTGAAAGGGAAGTTTACCCAGCAGAGTGCAATATCAACCTTTGGAAGGAAGAGCTGTGAGGGAGACAGGGTGGAGCTAGAGGGAGGAGGAGAGAACCTGAGAAACATCCCTCCAGGACACAAGAAATGACCGGCTCTTGAGCAGTATCTCACCAACTTGGGCCTGGCGGGCAGGGCTTGTTAACATATTCAGTAAGCCTGCAACAGGGCCTAAGGATTTGCATTTCTGCCACTTTCCCTACTGTGCTGCTGCCACTGCTCTGGGTTCCACACTAAGAGACTCAGTGGTTTAGTTGAATGCTCTTAGCTAACACAGTCCATAGCAGGAATCTGTAAATGTTCCCATTTGACTGCTTAAAGTTACACTTGCCAGTGCAGAGAGTGGGAAAACAGAGTTCCAGTCACCGTGTCCTCACTCCTCCTCCAGATTTCACCCATATTCTCACATTGATTATTGAAGCACCACCCTCTTCCCTGTCTGTCGACTTCTCTGGGCCCCACACTCTGGAATCAAACTCATTAAATTCGACTGCAGATCCGCTTCCTAAACCCAGCGCTCGAATCTGTTTCTGTTCTATTCCCTGCCATGTTTCAGGCTCCCATCCTGTACTACTATCCAGGAACCTCCTGAGTCTCATTATTAACCAATCTTCCATTTACTTCTTTCCCCTCTCATCCACCCCACTGTGATGGCTTTCTGAAACACAAATGGCGTCTTTGTTGCTTTAAGAGCTTTCGTCACCATTATGACTCAACGGGACAAGCCCCAGAGTCCTGCATGTGCCCTATAAGGGCCTCTTGGTCTGTACTTGAGACCCCACCACTCCCTGTGGCACAGCAGCAGAAAACCCCTTGTCTGTTCTGGGTACAGCACCTTGTATGGTGTCCTTTTGTTTGGAAGTACAATAGCCCCCCACCTCATCTGCAGTTTCAGTTATCCTTGGTCAACCATGGTCTGAAAATATTAAGTGGAAAATTTCAGAAGTACACAACTCATAACGTTTTAAATTGTTCACTATGCTGAGGTGCATGATGAAATCTCACACTATCCTGCTCCATCCAACCTGGGACATGAACCATTCCTTTGTCCAGAGTCTCCACACTGTAGACACTCCCACACTAGTCACTTAATAGCCTTCTCAGTAATCAGATCAACTGTCTTGGTATTGCTGTGCTTATGTTCAAGTTACCCTTATTTTACTTAATAATGGGCTCAAAGCTATTCATGTAACTTTTATTACAGGATATTACTATAATGGTTCTATTTTATTATTAGTTGTTGTTAATCTCTTATTGTGCCTAATTTATAAATTAAACTTTATTAAAGGTATATATGTATGAAAAAAAACCCCTAAATTCATAGGGTTCAGTACTATCCAAGGTTTCATTCATCCACTGGGGTTCTTGGAATGTGTTCCCTGCAAATAAGGGAGAACTACTGTACTCTTGCTTTGCCCCCTAGGCAATGTGCCTTCACAGGCCAGGATGCCACCAGATCTGTGGGATGTTCCAGAGACCTGTGCTGGCTATACTGAGGTAGGGGCAGACCCTGCCCTACCCCGACTCCTGAGCATGGCCCAGATCCTACTCACTCCAACAGAGACAAGTGTTCTTCTGGCCCCACAAGCACCCTGATGCTATACCTGGAGATTGAGACCTCTCAAAAGGGCTTATCCCACCCCACTCCCCTCCTCCTTTTTACCAAAGCCATGAACTTGCAGCCTGTTTCTTAGGTTAGCTTTAAGATCAAGTTGTTTATTTTGGAGGCGAGGAAACAGTGGCAGGGGAGGGAAGGGGAGGCAGAAGAGAAAGCAGACTATCAGGGCATGTTGATAAGCCACTTATCATGATGGCACCTGGTGCTTAAACACACAGGGAAATATGGGAAAGATATACATTCCACCACACCTTCCAAGTCTGTTATGGGTTAAATTGTGTTCTCCCAAAAGACATGTTGAAGTCCTACCCCCTGGGACCTGTGAATGTGGTTTTCTTTGGAAATAGGGTCCTTGAAGATGTAATTGATGTTATTGAGGCGGGCCCTGACTCAATATAACTGGTGTCCTCATAGAAAGAGAAGAGATGTAGACACAGAAGACAAATGCCACATTGAGACAGAGATAGAGATGAGAGTGATGCTGCCACAGGGCAAGGAATTTCTGGGGCTGCAGAAAGCTGGAAGAAGCTAGGATAGATCCTCTCTTAGAGCTTTGGAAGGAGTTTGGCACTGCAGACACATTTTCCCTCCAGACTTTCAGCCTCCAGAACTGTGAGGGAATAAATTTCTGTTACTTTAAGACCCCATTTGTGGAACTTTGTTATGGCCCCTCTATGAAAATAATGGGAGCATGTGCAGGCGTAGCTGTTTATCCACTTCTCATTTTTGTACTCTTACAGTTGGGGCTCAATACATGTTTTGTTGTTTCCATTTAGGGGAACAAAATCCTAGCATTGGGCTGAGCAATTCAGGGCTCCTTGTAGGGGCCTGCTTTTGATCATACCCAGAGACTTTGGGCCAGGGTGGCAGAACACTGCTCTCAGTGATGCATGCTGGCCCAGGCTGGGTTCCATGGGCAGTGGAAAGGGCCCATACTCCCAACCATGCATCAGTATCAGTCCTCGTGGGGTCCTGGCTTGTGGTGACAGTTACCAAGTAGGGATCTGATTGAACCTGTATGCCTATTAAAGTCTTTTCAAGTCGCACCTTAGATCCTCTTAGTCCCCCACAGGCATCATTGGGAAGCTGTGATGACTGTCCCGTGTGTGTTGATGGCACCTGTCTATATGCTTGTATGTCTCTGCTTCTCTCCTTGAAGGTTCATCCATGTGCATTGGAACCCTTGGACACATGTGCAAAGCAGCCAGATTTTCTGCCCTGAAAGGCAACTCTCAGTTGATGAAAGACAGGAGTCCTTGAATCCATTGATGTCAGTTTTCCCACATTGATGGGATAATTCTGAGGTGCATTCTAAATGGCCCTTAGTAGCCTCCAGCAGGATTGAGCCCCATCTGCCCAGAACAATGACTGGGTTATCCATAGCACCTCTGCCTTCTCACCTTTCCCATCCCCCACTCATGCTTCCTGAGATTTTTCTCCTCATAAATCATTTGTACACATATATACTGGTGTCTGCTTTTGGTGGAATCCAAATTAAGGTATTTATCCATGTAGAGCATAATCTGCTTATATTAGAATTGTGTATGACAATTCAGCCCATAGACAGTTTGCATTTAAATAACTAATTATAGTCAATAAGTCACTTAATGACAGGGATACATTCTGAGAATGCTCCATTAGGCAGTATATCATTGTCTGAATATTTCAGAGTGCACTTACACAAATCTGGTTGGTTAGCCTACTACTACCTAGGCTATATGAGGTAGCCTACTACTCCTAGGCTACAAGCCTGTACTGCATGTAACTGTACAAAACAACCCAAGATTAAATCAAGCACAAGAGAAATGCAATCAAGAGACACAGTAAACATGAGATGTACAAGACTGCTGCTAGTATAACATGGCATACTGTTTTACAGAAAATTTTGTTTTTACAAGTAGAAAGAGAACACTCTAAAATAATGACAAAAAGTATAGTATAGTAAGTACATAAACCAGTAACATGGTCATTTATTATCATTATCAAGTATTATATACTATACATGATTTTATTGAACTAGCAGTATAGTAGGTTTGTTTACACCAGCATAATCACCACAAACACGTAAGTAATATATTGTACTTTGATATTACAAGAGCCACAACATCAGTAGGCAATAGGAATTTTTCAGCTCTATTATAATGTTATGTAACCACAATCATACATGAGACTCATCGTTGACTGAAATGTCATACTATGGCATAGACAGTATTGTAAATTCTGATGTATACATGGATGTTACAAGTCCCTATTTCCATGGTCTTCCATTACATTTAGTATCAGTGAGATGGATGTTTCTTAGTCATGATCTGACTTAGTGGTGTTTGATCGAGATTGTGCCACACGCCCCTTTGGGAATCTAATGAAAGCTACCGCCTGAAAACTTCACACACAATATTGTCTGTAATTTCAGGGTGTTCTCAGAAAACCCAAATCCAACCCACAGAGGTACCTTTGTTCACTTCCCCTAAATTCCAGCTTCTCGCCTCACAGGTGAGTAACCTGAGATTAGATGGGGAAGGAAACCTTTGCACACTGCTCAGTTGGTGAGCTGCATGAAGAAATTGCTCCACTCCCAGTCCAGGCATCTTTCCACCACATGGCACTGCCACCTGCATTTTTGTCTGTGTGCTCTTAAAATAGAATTAACTATATGAACATGAGGCAGCATTGTCATCATCAATATAATCATAAGTTTAATACATTTCATTGGTCACAAGGTAAAAATATATTCTCAACCCAGCTCCCCTGTTCAGTGTGCATTTGCAGCTCCTAGGAAGGATTCTGTGTCCCAGCAATTTTATCTGAAGGGCTCCATTATCTTATTATTAGAGTCACACCCACATTCATTCGCTTTCCTCCCCCAATTAAGCTGACAAGGCATGTTTTTTGTTTGTTTGTTTGTTTGATTGTTTGTTTTTACCAAGTCTTGCTCAATTATCCAGCTCTCAGTACTATTCAAATATATTTTCAGGGTGTTTTTCTTTTCACCCTCTATCTGCCTTCCACATTTTCTGATCTTTTGGGGTTATTTATTTTATTTCAAAATAAGTTTGTTATTTATAGTGCAACCTCCTGGCACCTGTCCAATTTTCAAAATGTGTGTGTGTTTTTTGCTTGTTTGTTTGTCTGTTTGTTTTTAGTGGTAAAGGCTTGGATTTATATTTTTATAAATCTTACATTAAAAAAATTTGATCCATCTCATAATATTTATTTTTAAATGAATTTACTCTCTAAGCATTCAAGTCAGGTCTCGGATTCCATTAATTTATCTTCTAAAATGAATAAATTTCTGAAAATAAATCACTATTTTCTTTGTCTATTAACATCATTGTTACTCATGTTTCTTTTTCTTGTATGGGCCTCTTTTCTTGCTGATGTGTGTGAAAGGCTATTTTCTCTGAGTGACAGGTACATGACAGGTGATGATTAAATATTTCATAGAGCAACCTGATGAAGAGGTGAAGATGGTTACACTGCAACATTGATTAACATTGAACTCATTTCCATCAGAAAGTTGGAGCAGGGATAAACAGTCTTTTCTAAAACTGAGGTGGGAAGAAGAGAGCAGTTGGTTATAATGAAAGCAATCTTTCCATGAATGGAAACATTTAGTGGTGAGCTCCTTATTTGGCATAATGTTGTTTACTCCTGGCTTGCCTAGGGATGAGGTGACTGTGTAATTCTAGTACACAGAGCTCAATCACAATGTCATAACATCTTGGGGTTGAAGTCCAGAATTCTTGTAGCCATTTAGGACTCACCTGTCAGGTGGCCAATTAATCAGTTAATGTTTGACCCCTACCAGGTGGCCTTTGACCTTTGATATGTCAGAGCAAGGTGCGGTGGACGAGTGACACCGAGGACAGTGGTGGGTGTTGGCCAATAATCAGAAGAGGAAGGAATTCCTCATTATCCAAACCAAGAGTAAATGAGGCATGGGTGTGTGGGCTGTGGATACAATTTTAAGTACAAGATTTGGAAACTGATGGCTGTCTCAACTTCTTAGTGAATTCAGACTCAGGACTGAACGGGAATTGATTGAACCTGGATAAGTAGGGGACTAGGGATAAAAAAGAGAATATTTAAAAATAGAGAGATATCTAATAAGGAAAGACAAAGGCATGAACAGATAGCGTTAGATAGCCTACTGAATTTGGGGGTAATTTCATGGCTTTAATCTGCATTATTGTGGGGGTTTCTTGAAAATTTGTGTCCCTACCTAATTCAAGGTAGAGATTTTCTTGGGGCAGAAGAATAGTACTAGAAAATCAATAATGCTTATGAATTATTCATTTAAATGATCAACCATGGGGTATAGTCTAGATAAGAGGGAAAATATCTAAGGGGCATTTTCAGGAGAGAAAACTGAAGATATCAGGTGACCAAAGACCTTAATGAGATCATAGAACATTGTACAAACAGTTGGAGAGTAAAATCAGAAAGGGAGATGATTCCTTAAAGAGAAGTACACTGGGCTTATGATTTCTTAAGTGGAGCCATGCTGGGTGAGAACATGACACATGTTTTTTGTGTTGCCTAAGATAAATGCATTTTACAACCTTTCACCAAATAATGGTTCCCTATTGATTTTTAAGGTTGGTTTCTTTGGATTTTGTTTTATTTCTTCTGGAAGTTGTCTTCTCAAATTGTCTAATATCTATGTAGAAAAAGTACTACTTATTATCCAAATGTTAGAAATAATATGTAGAAAATAATAATCATAAGAAAGACGAGGAGAGTGATGTCAGAAACATAGCAGAGTGGGAGCTGTCCCCAGATTTCCCCCTTTGAAACAACAACAAGCTGAATAAGTAAAACACGTCTGAGTGTGGGATCTGTGCATAAGAGCTATCACGGGTCAGAATCCTGGGTTTTGGGTGGTGGACTAGGAGAAACAAAGAAGCTGACTCTCACAACTTCCAGGTTTCCTGTAGGAGGAGGGGTTGAGGAGAAGGTGCAATGACTTCACTGAATGGCCCTGACTGGGAGTGCTGGCGGCAGTGCCCAGTCATCAGGGCAGAAGGCAGAGAAATGGAGAGAGCAGAAAAACTGGGACAGCAGAGAAACAACACTTGATTTTTACCAGCTCTTGTTGCAAAACCGAGGCTGAGCTGTAGTCCATGTCTCCCAACCCACAAGAATCTCCCCACCTTGTACAGAACACTGGGGAGCCCCAGGGAAATCTTAACAAACACTACTGGAACCATCACTAACACTGACAGGGACAGAGTCTGAGGGTAGCAAGCATGATTAAACATCTATAAGAAAACACAAAGGCATAATTAAGGCTTTATATAAAGCAGAGATCCAAGAGGCTTAGATGGCACTTATTGGAAATAAAGAGAAAAATGCCTTCTTTGGAATAGACTAGGGACCATTATATAATATCTTCTTTCTGGAAAAAAAATTAGAATACACTTCCATCAATGCCCAGGTGGAGAAATAGTCCATTAAACACCATGAAAAACCAAGGTGACAAGGTATCTCAGAAAGAAAGAGAAAAATCTGCAGAAAATAAGCTTACAGACATAGAAATATGAGATGTAAATGACAGAGAATTCTGGATATACTTTTGAAAAAACTCAATGAGATCCAAAATGAATCAATCAACAATTTCAGAAATTGAAGGGGAAAAAAAACAGCTAGATGAGCAGAATGAACTCTTTAGAAAGGAGATTGAAACCCTCAAAAAGAATCGAATAGATCTTCTGGAGGTAAAGAATACATTACAAGAGTTGGAAAATGAAATAACAAGCTTGGGAAATAGATTCGATCAAATGGAGGAAAGGATCAATGATATCCAAGACAGAAATCTAGAAATAAATCAAAAGGAAGAAGAGAGAAACCAAAGAATGAGAAATAATGAAAGAGAAATTCAAGAATGAGCTGATACCATCAGGAGAGAAAACATTAGAATAATGGCCATTATTGAAGGCAAGAAAGCATTTTCAGAGAAATAGTTGATGAAAATTTGCCAAATCTAAGGATTTCAAGCTTGGAAATCAAGAAGTCAATAGAACACTCAATTATCTCAGCCCAAAAGGGCCTTCACTAAGAAACATTGTATTAAAATTATCAGACATCAACAAGACAGAATTTTCAAGGCAGCCAGGGAAAAGAAAGTAACCTATAATAGAAAACCAATTATATTATCATCAGAATTCTCAAAACAAATATTACAAGGCAGAAAGGAGTGGAATCAAGTAGTCAAACTATTAAATTAAAGGAACTAATAGCCAAGAATTATGTATCCAGCTAAGCTCTCTTTTAGATATGAAGAAGTAAATACCTTTCCAGACGTACAAAATTGAGAGAATTCTCCACTATGAGGCCTACGCTATAGGAAATGCTGAAAGAGATCAGCTTACATGAAACCAAATCATAAAAAAAATACATAATTAGAAGTAAGATGTGTAGGAGGCTGATAGAAGCAGAGGAGTGCAACCCTTACCAGGAACAGGGAATTATAAGCTTAAAAATAAGAAGAGATTTGCTATAGTAAGATAGCGATGAACGTTCAGCATACATAGAGACAAACTGAGACAACAATGACAGAAAAAAGGATTCAGAGATCCAAATTCTCAAAAGAAAATGGAGATAAGGAATGCATAAGAAAAAAAGGGAAGACCGTATATATATATATCCTTTACATATTCATGATGGTAACCACACACCAAAAATTCAGAACCAAGTATATAGCATTAAAAAAGAAGGACCAAAGGGAAATCCTATGAAATCCAAGCAAAAAGAGAAAACAGAAACACAAGGACAAGGAAGCAATGGAAACACTGAGCTACCAGAAAGAAAAAGATAAAATGGCTATAAGAAGACCTCGTATTTCACTTATCGCCCTAAATGTAAATAGACTGAACTCACCAATGAAAAGGCACAGAGTTGTAGATTGGATCAAAAGCAAAACTCGATCAAATGCTGCCTCCAGGAGACACATCCCAGTTCTAAACACAAAAAATGACTCAAAGTGAAAGGGTGGAAAATGATATTTCAAGCAAATGGCATTCATAAAAAAAACAGGAGTAGCGGTACTAATATCAGAGAAAATAGAGTTCAGAATAAAAAAAGATAAAGAAAGATACTGAGGGACACTTCATAATGATAAAGGGAATTATGCAGCGAGAAGACACAACACTTATTAATATCTATGTTCCCAATCGGGGAGCCATGAAATATGTAAAGCAATTACTAACAGAACTAAAGAGAGAAACAGACCAAAACACTATCATAGCTGAGGACCTAAATACCCTACCGTCGGATATGGACAGGTCATCCAAACAGAAGATCAATAAGGAAATAACATTCTTAAATGACATATTAGACTAACTGTTCATAATTGACATTTACAGAGCCTTCCAGCCTAAAACAGCTGCTTATACATTCTTCTCTATGCACATGGAACATTCTCAAGAATTGACCACATACTGGGACATAAATATCGCTCAACATATTTAAGAGTGTTGAATCATACCAACCTTATTCTCTAACCATAATGGCTTGACACTAGAAATCATCTGCAAAGATAATAAATAAATAAATAAATAAATAAATAAATAAATAAATAAATAAAAAATGTAGGAAAACCTTGAATACATGCAGATTAAACAACATGCAACAGAAGATTAACTAGATCAGAGAAGAAATAGAAAGAGGTCAAGAGATACATAGAAATGAATGATGATGATGATAGTACAACATATCAAAACTTTTGGGACACAGCAAAAGCAGCCATAAAAGAAAAGTTCATATCATTACAGTCTTATCTCTAAAACAAAAATGAGCCCAAATAAACAACCTAATGTTTCATCTTTAAAAATTAAAAAAGAAAGAACAAATGAAGCCTAAAGTTAGCAAGAGGAAAGAAATAAGCAAAATTAGAGCAGAAATAAATGAAATTGAAAACAAACAAATAAACAAACAAAAAAAACAGAAAAAATAAATGCAATGAAGAGCTAGTTCTTTGAGAAAGTTAATAAAATTGGCAAACCTCTGGCTAGACATACTAAAGAAAAAAGAGCAAGGACACAAATAAAATCAGGGATGAAAAAAAGGAAAATTGCAACAGATACTGCAGTAATACAAAGGATCAATCAAGAATACTATGAAAAAGTATAGAACACCAAATTTAATCACCTAGAAGAAATGAACCAACATGTAGAAGAATACAACCTTCCTAGACTGAATCAAGAACTGCAAAATGTAAATAGACTGATCAGCAGTATGGACATTGAAACAATCATCAAAACCTACCGAAAAGTAAAAATCCAGGACCAGGCTGCTTCACCAGTGAATTCCACCAAACTTTCAAAGAAGATTTAATACCTAGTTTCCTCAAACTCTTTCAAAGAATCGAAGAGGAGGCAATACTTCCCAATTAATTTTATGAGACCAATATCACCCTGATACCTAAACCTGGTAAAGATAACAGAAAAAAAAAACTACGGACCCATATCTCTCATGAACACAGATGCAAAAATATTAAAGAAGATACTAGCTAACCAAAAACAGCAACATATTTAAAAGATTATACACCACAATCAAGTGGGCTTCATCCCAGAGACATGTGGATGATTCAACATATGCAAATCTATTAAAGTGATATACCACATAAACAAATTTAAAAATAAGAATCATATGACCATATCAATAGATGCAGAAAAAGCCTTCGACAAGATACATAATCCATTTATTTTCAAAACACTTAACAAAATTGATAAAGAAGGAAAGTACATAATAAAGGCCATAAATGACAAACCCTCAGCCAACGTTATACTTAATGGTGAACAAATAAAATCCTTCCCTCTAAGATCAGAAACAAGGCAAGGCTGTTCACTATTGCCACTGTTATTCAATATAACATTGGAGATCCTCATGAGTGCAGTCAGACAAGAGAAAGATATAAGAAGCATCCAAATAGGAAATGAAAAAGTCAAACTGTCATTATTTGTAGATGACATGATTCTCTGTACAGAACACCCTAAAGATTCCACAAGAACACTACTAGAAACAATAAGCAAATACAGTAAATTTATGGATACAAAATCAATGTTCAAAAATCCATAGCGTTCCTGTACTCTAATAACAAAATATCAGAATAAGAAGTGGAAAAAATAATTCCTTTTGTAATTGCAACAAAAAGAATAAAATACATAGGAATAAATTTAAGGAAACATGAGAAGGATCTATATAATGAAAACTACAAGATCCTATTAAAAGAAATTGAAGAAGATACAAAGAAATGAGAAGATATTCCGTGTTCTTGGAATGGAAGAATCACCACACTTAAAATGACATTACCTAAAGCATTATACAGATCCCCATCAAAATCCCATCAGTATTTTTTAAAAGAAATGGAACAAAAGGTCATCAGATTTGTATGTAAGCACAAAAGATCTTGAATTGCCAAAGACATCCTGAGGAAAAAAAATGAGGCTGGAGGCATCGCTCTGTCCAAATTCAAACTATATTACAAAACAACAGCAATCAAAACACTATGGTATTGCCAGAAAAACAGACATATGGGCCAGTGGAACAGAATTGGGAGTCCAGAAGTAAACCCATATTTATATGGGCAAATAATTTTTGGAAAAAAAAAGCCAAAAATATACAGAGGAGAAAGGAAAGCCTCTTCAGTAAATGGTGCTGGTAAAACTAGAAAGGCACATACAAAAGAATGAAACTAGACTTTTGTCTATCACCACACACAAAAATTAAGACAGAATAGATTGAGGACCTTAATAAAAGACCTGAAACAAAAAAATGCATAAAAGAAAACATAGGAACTAAACTCAAGGACCTTGGACTTAAAGAGGATAGTATTAGTCTCTGTTTGTCGTGTTTGTTGCTTTCGGTTTTATATCCCACATATGAGTGAAATCATATGGTTTTCAACTTTTTCTGTCTGACTTATTTTGCTTAGCACGATAATCTCAAGATCCATTCATGTAGTAGGGGGCCTGTTTTTCTCCACATGATCTGTGATACTGTGGGAACATGCAGACACAGAAATTGCAGAAAACTTAGCTATTGGCCTGACAGCCCTCGACTCCCTGAACTCCTGCTCATCCGATACACAAAGTGCCCACCATATGTTGATAGGCACTGCCCCTGCCCTGGGGTGGTGCATTCAGGCTCAAGGTGGGCAGCAGCTGACCTTTCTACCATTGGAAACTTGTACAGGGAACCACAGAAACAGCACTGACATGTAAACTGACACTGCAGTGGTGGGAGGAAATTGGCTCAATAGACCCAGGAGACTCCCAGGGTACCTGAGACACCCAGCATGCATATCACTCAGAGGCTCTTCCAGTTTCAGAGATCTACAGGCAAGTGACAGGCAGTGTCAGGCCTTGAGGAACACTGGTCCATTAGCTAATCAGTCCTAGACCAGAGACAAGGGATAACTGGACCACTGCCTATAGCATTGTCTCTTCCACTTACTTATAGGTCCAGCATAGGCAGCAACCATCTGTAACCCCCTTTGCAGCCCCCACCAAATAGCCCTGAGCAATCGAAAGCAGTGGGTGATTTTGGCCTATTGTGGAGCCCCTTTCAAGGGGCCACAAAATCAATGCATTTGGAAGCTGGCACTAGACCACAAGAGAGAAAATTGTGACTAGCCACATTACTGGTACACACAAAGAGTGGTTGCAACAAGTACACAGCCTGTTAGGGAAAATTCCACTTAGTGGGATCAGCCCCCACACAGCAACTCTTACCCTGTGGGTGCAGCCAGTTCCCATAATTAGTCAGCCTGAGCGTTAATCACATCCACTAATGTACTAACAGCAGTACAGACTTGGCAACAACAGAAGATCACGCACACCCCACACAAATAACATGTCCAGAGCCCCCAGCATAGGGGATCAGGGGGAGTGCACCCCTGGGCCACACAGGACACCTTCCACATAAGGCCATCTGGCCAAGGATGAGAGATGAAACAAATATTCCTGACACATAGAAATGAACATAGAGAGGCTAATAAAATGAGAAAACAAAGAAACATGCCACAAATAAAACAATAGGAGAAAACTCCAGAAAATAATATAATGAAATGGAGGCAAGCAACCTACCAGAGACAGAGTTCAAAATAATGGTTATAAGGATGCCTAATGAACTAAAGGGGAGAATAGATGAGCACAATGAGAACCTCAGCAGAGAGATAGTAAGCATAAAAAAAGAACATAGAAACCATAAAAAAAAGAGACAGAAATGAAGAACACAATAACTGAAATTTAGAATGCACTAGAAGGATTCAGCAGTAGATTGTATGAAGCAGAAGATTGAATCAGTGAACTGGATGACAAAGTAGCAGACCACACCCAATCAGAACAACAACAACAACAAAAAATTAATGTGGATAATTTAAGAGACCTCTAGGACAATATGAAGCATAACAATATTCACATCATAGGAGAACCCAAAGGAGACGAGACACAGCAAGGGACTGAGAATATATTTGAAGAAATAATGACAAAACTTTCCTAACCTGACAAAGAAATTAGACATACAAGTTCAGAAGGCACAGAGTCCCAAACAAGAGGAATTCAAACAGACCCACACCAAGACACATCAAAATTAAAATGCCAAAGTTCAAAGACAAAGAGAGAAACTTAAGTAGCAAGAGAAAGACAGTGAGTTATGACATACAAGGACACCCCCATAAGAATATTTGCTGATTTTTCAATAGAAAATTTGTAAGCCAGGAGGTACTGGCAAGAAATATTGAAAGTTATGAAAAACAAGAATCTACAACTATGAATACTCTGCTCAGCCAGGCTTTTGATTAAATGGAAGGTGTGATAAAGAGCTTCCAAGACAGGGAAAAACTTAAGGAATTCATCACCAACAAGCAGGTATTAAAAGAAATAGTAAAGAGACTACTGTACAAAAAAAAGTGGGTAAAAAAGAAAAAAAACATACAAATAATAAAATGGCACTATGTACTAATCAGTAATCACTTTATTTTTTTATTATTATTATCTTTTACTAATTAATTTATTTTTTATGGTGACATTGGTTAACAAAATCTAGTAAGTTTCAGGTGTATATTGAAACAATAAGGCAAATATATATTTACATTGTGTGTTCACTACTCATAGTTAGGTTTCTTTCTGTCACCACATATTTGACCCCCCATACCCCATCTACCTTCCCCTTCTCCTC
Source organism: Rousettus aegyptiacus (assembly GCF_014176215.1). Lineage (NCBI taxonomy): Eukaryota > Metazoa > Chordata > Mammalia > Chiroptera > Pteropodidae > Rousettus > Rousettus aegyptiacus. The sequence continues at coordinate 41,839,033 of NW_023416287.1, forward strand.
TCCCCTCAGATAATCACTAGTCCATTGTCCATGTCTATGAATCTCTGTTCGTTTGTCCCGTTCATTTGTTGCTTTAAGGTTTATATCACACGTATAAGTGATATCATGTGATTTTCAACTTTTTCAGTCTGGCTTATTTTGCTTAGCATGATTATCCCAAGGTTCATCCATGTTGTTTCAAATGGCAGTATTTCATCTCTTCTTATGGCTGAGTAATAATATTCCATTGTATATATGTACCACAGCTTCTTTAGCCAATCATCTATTGTAGGACACTTTGGTTACTTTCATGTCCTGACCATTGTGAATAATGCTGCTATACACATCAGTGGGAAAATATTTTTTTGGATATGGGTTTTCAAGTCTTTGGGGTAAATACCCAGGAGAGGGATTGCTGGATCATATGGTAGATCAATTCTTAGTTTTCTGAGGAACCTCCATACTGTTTTCCATAGTGGCTGTACCAATTTGCAGTCCCACCTGCAGTGTATGAGGGTTCCTTTTTCTCCGCATCCTCTCCAACATTTGTTATTACTTGTCCTGTTTATTACAGCTATTCTAACAGGTGTGTGATGGTATCTCATTATGGTTTTCATTTACATTTCCCTAATAGCTAGCGACATTGAGCATCTTTTCATATATTTGTTGGCTATTTGTATGTCCTCTAGGGAGAAGTGTCTGTTCAGTTTATCTGCTCATTGTTTGACTTGGTCATTTTTGTTATTGTTGTTATTGATTCACATGAGCTCTTTGTATATTTTGGATATTAGGCCCTTATTGGAAGCATTGCTTGCAAATATATTTTCCAGTTCGGATAGTTATCTCTTCATCTTGTTGATGGTTTCTTCTGCTGAGCAGAAGTTTTTAGTTTGATGTAGCCCCATTCATTTATTTAGCTCTTACTTCCCTTGCATTTGAGGTCAAATTCATAAAATCCCCTTTAAGTCCAAGGTCCTTGAATTTCATTCCTGTTTTCTTCTATGTATTTTATTATTTCAGGTCTTATATTCAGGTCCTTAACCCATTTTTAGCTAATTTTGGTGTATGGTGAGAGACAACAGTCTAGTTTCATTCTTCTGCAGGTGGCTTTCCAGTTTTCCCAGCACCATTTATTGAAGACACTTTCCTTTCTCCACTGTATGTTTTTGGCTCTTTTGTTGAAAATTATTTGCCCTAATAAATATGAGGTTACTTCTGGACTGTCGATTCTGTTCCACTGGTCCATGTGTCTGTTCTTCTGCTAATGCCATTTTGATTATGTGATGACTAGTGACTTTGAGCAATTTTCATAGAGTATAGGAATGCTATGATTTTTGAATGTTGATGTTGTATTCGGATACTTTACAGTATTTACTTATTGTTTCTAGTAGTGTTTTTGTGGAGTCTTTAGGGTTTTCTAGATAGAGAATCATATCATCACAAACAGTGACATTTTGACTTCTTCATTTCCTATTTGGATAGCTTTTATCTTTCTTTTGCCTGAGTACACTCAACAGAACCTCCATGTTATATTGAATAACAGTGACGATAGTGGACAGCCTTACCTTGTTCCTGATCTTAGAGGGAAGGTTTTTAGTTGTTCACCATTAAGGATAATGTTGGCTGAGGATTTGTCAGATATGGCCTTTATTATGTTAAAGTACTTTTCTTCTTTAAGAATTTTATTAAGTGTTACAAAAATAAATGAATTATGTATCTTGTGAAGGCTTTTTCTGCATCTATTGATATGATCATATGATTCTTATTTTTTAATTTGTCTATGTGGTATATCACAGTAATTAATTTGTGTATGTTGAACCACTCCTGTGCCCCTGAAATGAAGCCCACTTGATCATGATGTATACTCTTTTTAATATGTTGCTGTATTTGGTCTACTAGTATCTTATTTAGTTTTTTTTTTTTTTTTTTTTTTTTTTTTTTTTTTTTTTTTTTGCATCTGTGTTTGTGAGAGATATTGGTCTGTAGTTTTCTGTTACCTTTACCAGGCTTTGGTATCAGGGTGATATTTGCCTCATAAAATAAGTTAGGAAATAATGTCTCTACTTTGATCTTTGGAAGAGTTTGAGGAGAATAGGTATTAAATCGTCTTTGAACGTTTGGTAGAAATCACTGATAAAGCCATCTGGGCCTGGAGTTTTACTTTTTGGTAGGTTTTGGATGATTGTTTCAATTTCCATACTGCTACTCAGTCTATTTAGATTTTCCAGATCTTCTTGATTCAGTCTGGGAAGGTTGTACCTTTATAGGTACCGGTCCTTTTCTTCTAGGTTATTAAATTTGGCGTTAAATACATTTTCATAGTATCCTTGTATGATCTTTTATATTTCTGCAGTGTCTGTTATAATTTTTCCTCTTCCATCCCTGATTTTATTTATTTGTGTTCTTTCTCTTTTTTCTTTAGTGAGTCTAGACAGGGGTTTATCAATTTTATTAACCTCAGAGAACCAGCTATTTGTCACATCTATTTTTTCTTTTCAATTTCATTTATTTCTGCTCTAATTTTGATTATTTTTTCTTTCTGCTGACTTTAGACTTCATTTATTCTTTGTTTTCTAGTTCTTAAGATGAAACATTAAGTTGTTTATTTGGGCTCTTTCTTGTTTTTGGAGATAGGCCTGTAATGATATGAACTTTCCTCTTAGTACTGCTTTTGCCATGTCACAAAAGTTTTGATATGTTGTACTATCATTATGATTCATTTCTATGTATCTCTTGGTCTCTCTTTTTGTTTCTTCTCTGACCCAGTTATTCTGCATGTATTTGTGGTTCTTTCTGATTTCCTAATTTCCTTTTGCAGTTGATCTACAGTTTCAAAGCATTATGATCAGAGAATATGGTTGGTATGATTTCAGCCCTCTTATATTTGTCGAGGCTATCTCTGTGTCTCGGTTTGGGGTCAATTCTTGAGAATGGTCTATGTGCACTAGAGAAGAATATATAAGCAGTTGTTTTGGGATGGAAAGCCCTGTAAATGTCAATTATGTCCAGTTGGTCTAATGTGTCATTTAAGAACATTATTTCATTATTAATCTTCTGTTTGGATGTCCATATCCAACAGTGGGGTATTTAGGTCCCCAGCTATGATAGTGTTTTGGTCTGTTTCCCTCTTTAGTTCTGTTAGTAATTGCTTTACATATTTCATGGCTCCATGATTGGGAACATAGATATTGATAAGTGTTAAGTCTTCTTGATGTATGATTCTATCTATCATTAATAAGTGTTTCTCAGTATCTTTTTTATATTTTTTTAATTTGAAGTCTATTTTGTCCGATATTATACCACAACTCCTGCTTTTCTCTGAATGCCATTTGCTTGAAATATCATTTTCCACCCTTTCACACTGAGCCTTATTTTTTGTGTTTAGAACTGAGATGTGTCTCCTGGAGGCAGCATATGATTGAGTTTTCCTTTTGATCCAATCTGCAACTCTGTGCCTTTTCATTGGTGAGTTCAGTCTATTTACATTTAGGGTGATAAGTGAAATATGAGTTTTCCTTATAGCCATTTTATCTTCTGCTTTCTGGTAGCTCAGTGTTTTAATTGATTCTTTCTACTTCTGTGTCTGGGTTTTTGTGTGTGGGGGGGGGGTGAGTTTTACCTCTGGTCTTTCTTGTGTTATGTTATATACTTTAGTTATGACTATTTAGTGTGTGGTTACTATTACAAATATGTGTGTACAAATATGTACACTCACACACACACACACTTGTCCATTTTCTTTTGCACGTGCCTTATCTCCATTCCCCTTTGTGATTTTGGATCTTTGAATTCTCTCCTTTTCTGTCATTGTTGTCTCAATTTGTTTCTGTGTATGCTGAATGTTCATTACTATCTTGCTATAGCAAATCTGTTCTTATTGTTTAAGGTTATAATGTCCTGTCCTTAGTAAGGGTTGCACTGCTTTGCTTCTAGCTGCCCACTAGTCATTTTACTCCTAATTATGTTTTTTTTTGTCATTTTGTTTTAGGTTTGCTGACCTCTTTCAGTATTTTCTGTAGTGCAGGTCTCATAGCAGAAAATTCTCTCAGTTTTTGTATGTCTGGAAAGGTCCTTATTTCTCCTTCATATCTAAAGGAGAGCCTTGCTGGATACATTATTCTTGGCTGGTAGTTCCTTTCACTTAATAGTTTGACTACTTGATTCCACTCTTTTGTGCTGAGAAGTCCAATGGTAATTCAATGGGTTCTACTTTATAAGTTACCATCTTCTTTTCTGTGACTGTCCTGAGAATTTTGTCTTTGTCATTAATTTTAGATAATTTTAATACAATGTGTCTTTGTGAAGGCCTTTTTGAGTTGAGATCGTTTGATATTCTCTTGACTTCTTGAATTCCAAGCTCCAGCTCATTTCTCAGATTTGGGAAATTCTCGTCTACTATTTGTCTGAAAATACTTTCTAATCCCTGCTCCTTTCCTCTCTTTGGAGAATGCCCATTATTCTTGTTTCTTCTCATGATGGTATCAGCTAGTTCTTGTATTTATCTTTTAATATTTTTTATTCTTCCTTTTCTCTCTTCTTCCTTTTGATTTATTTCTAGATTTCTGTTTTTGATATTACTGATCTTTTCCTGCATTTGTTCAATTATGTATTTCTCAGATTGTTATTTTGTTTTTCATCTCTTGCAGTGTGTTCTTCATCTTCAGAAGTTCTATTTAATTATTTTTGAGGGTTTCCATCTCCTTGGTAAAGAATTCATTCTGCTCATCTGGTTGTTTTTCAATTCCTGAAATTGTTGATATAAATTGTGTGGATCTAATTAATTTTTTTAGAAGTACTGTCTTGAATTTTCTGTCATTTAAGTCACATATTTCTATGTCTGTAAGCTTATTTTCTGAAAATTTTTCCTTCTTTCTAAGCTGTCTTGTCATCTTGGTTGTTCATAGTTTTTAATGGATTATTTCACCACCTGGGCATTAATGGAAGTGTAGTCTGATTTTTTTTTCCAGAAAGAAGACTTATCATATAAAGGTCTCTCTTTAGCATGTTGCAAAGAAGGTATTTTTTAAATTTATTTTTATTTTTATTTTTTGGTTTCCAGTAGGTGGCATCTAATCTTCTTGGATTCATGCTTTATAAAATGTCTTACTAATACTTTTTTATATATAAATATTCAATCATGCTTGCTACCCTCAGTCTCAGTACCTGTCAAAATTATCAACAATTTTGGTAGCGTTTGCTTAGATTCCTCTAAGGCTCCATGATGTTTGGTCTCGGAGGATATGGGGGGAGGGTCCATCTGGCTTGTTTGATGGAGGCTGTGGCTCAGCCTGGCATTTTGCAACCATAGCTGGTAATAATCAACTGTTGTTTCTCTGTCATCCCCACATCTCTGCTTTCTGTCCTGACACCTGGGCACTGCCACCAGCCACGTGAAGCTCACAGCTCCCCCAGAAAGGGCTATTCAGAGACCTTGCTGCATCTTTCCCCTCATTCTCCTGCAAGGAGCTCCAGCTGTGAGAGGCAGCTTCTTTGTTTCTCTCAATCTACCACTTGGCTCCCAGGGTTCAGAATTGTGGTAGCTTTTATGTGCAGATCTCACACTCAGATGTGCTAGTGTGCAGTTTGTGTGTTTTTTGTTGAGTTTCAGATACTCAGCTTATTGTTGTTTCAAGGGGAGATACCTGGGAACATCTCTCACTCCACCATGTTTCTGACATCATTCCAGTAATCACTTTGAATGTAAAATGGTTAAATGCTCCAATCAAAAGAATGGATTAAAAAAACAAGCAAACAATACCCATGCATTTACTGTCTGCATGAAACTCATTTCAGGTCAATTGACACTAACATAAAGGTAAAGGATGGAAAAAAATATTTCATGTATATGGCAAGAAAAAAAGCCGAGGTAGCAATACATATATTAGATAAAATAGACTTTGAAACAAAGGTTATAATAAGAGATCAATAAATTAATAGGACATAACCCTAGTAAACACATATGCACCAAACATAGGTCACTTACATACATAAAACAATTATTGGCTGACGTAAAAGGAGAGATTAACAGTAATACACTCATAGTAGGAAAATTTAACACCCATTGGGTAGATCTTCCAGGCAAAGAGTCAACAAGAAAATTATGGGCCTAAAAGTCACACTATACCAGATGGATTTAATAGATATCTTAAGAGCATTTTACCCCAAAGCAGAAAAATATACATTTTTCTCTACTGCACATGGAACATTTTCAGGATGATCACATGTTAAGATATGTAACAAATATAAATAAATTTAAGATTAAAATCATATCAAACATCCACAATCAAAATGGTATGAAACTAGAAATCAACTACGAGAAAAAAATTGGAAAATACGTGAAGGCTAAAAGACGTAGTATTAAACAATGAATGGGTTATTAATGAGATCAGGAAGAAATAAAAAAAATACCTAGAGACAAATAAAAATGAAAACCAAATGACTCAAAATCTATGGGACACAGTAAAATAGTCTTAAGAGAGGAATTCATAGCAATATAGGCCTACCTCAAGAAACAAGAAGAAGATCAAATAAACGATCTAATCTTACACTTAAAAGAACTAGATAAGAACAGTAAACAAAGCCCAAAGTGGATAGAAGAAAGGAAATAATAAAGATCAGAGTGTAAATGAACAAAATAGAGTCAGAAAAAAATACAAAAGATTAATGAAACCAAGAGCTTGTTCTTTGAAAGTATGAACAAAATTGACAGACTCATCAAGAAAAGAAGAGAGAGAACTCAAGTAAATAAAATCAGAAATGAAAAAAGAGAAATTACTATGGACTCCACAGAAAACCAAGGATCATAAGAAACTACTATGAGCATTATATGCCAACAAATTGGACAGTCTAAAAGAAATGGGCACATTCCTAGAAACATACAATCTCCTAAGACTGAGTCAAGAAGGAACAGAACATCTGAACTGACTGATTACCACCAATGAAATAGATTTTGTAATCAATGCCCCCCCTCCATCCCCCCAAAAATGTCCTGGACCAGATGGTTTCATAGGCAAATTGTATCAAAAACTCAAAGAAGAATTAACACCTATTCTTCTCTAATTATTTAAAAAATTTCAAGAATAGGGAAGCCTCCCTAATTACTTTTATGAGGCCACAATTACCTTGATTCTAAAACCAGACAAAGACATTACCAAAAAACAAAACAAAACTAAAGACCAATATCTCTTATGAACGTTGATGCAAAAATTCTCAACAAAATATTAACAAACTGAATTTAGCAATACATTAAAAGTATCATACACCATGATCAAACTGAATTTATCTCTGGGAATGCAAGGTTGATACAATATCTGCAATTAATGTAGTATACCAAATTAACAAATTGAAGGAAAAACCATATGATTACATCAATTAATGCAGAAAAAGCATTTGACAAAACCAAGCACCCATTTATGATAAAAACTCTCAGCAAAATGTGAATAGATGGAACATATCTAAACATAATAAAGGCCAAATAAGACAAACCTACAGCTACCATCATACTCAATGGGCAATGTCTAAAAATGTTTTCCTTAATATCAAGAACAAGACAAGGATACCCACTTTCACCACTCCTCTTCAACATTGTATTGAAAGTCATAGCCACAGCAATCAGACAAGAAAGAGAAATAACACTTCTCCCTAGAGGACAAATAAATGGCCAACAAATATATGAGAAGATGCTCGACATCACTAGCTATTATGGAAATGCAAATCAAAACCACAATGAGAAACCATCTCATATTTATTAGAATAGCTGTAATCAATAGAGCAAGTAATAACAAATGTTGGAGAGGATGCAGAGAGAAAGGAACCCTCATACACTGCAGGTGGGACTGCAAATTGGTACAGCCACTATGGAAAACAACATGGAGGTTCCTCAAAAAACTGAGAATTGATCTACCATTTTATTCAGCAATCCCTTTACTGTTATATACCCCAAAGACTTGAAAACCCATATCTAAAAAGATATTTTCCCATCGATGTTCATAGTAGCGTTATTCACAGTGGCTAGGACATGGAACCAACCAAAGTGTCCTGTGATAGATGATTGGCTAAAGAAGCTGTGGTACATATATACAATGGAATATTCTCAGCCATAAGAAGAGATAAAATACTGCCATTTGTGACAACATGGATAGACCTCAAGATAATCATGCTAAGCAAAATATGCCAGACTGAAAAAGTTGAAAATCACATGATGTCACTTATACGTGGGATATAAACCTAAAAGCAATAAATGAACAAGACAAACAAACAGAGATTCATAGACATGGACAATGGACTAGTGGTTACCAGAGAGTAAGGGGAGGGGGAGGAGGGAAGAGGTAGACAGGGTAAAGGGGATCAAATATATGGTAGCTGAAGGAAATTGAACTCTGGGTGGTAATCACACAATAGAATATATAGACGTCAAATTATAATTTAAACCCCCAAATTATGTAATTGTCTTAATTACTGTTACCCCAATAAACTTAAAGAGAAAAAAAAAGAGAGAGAGATAAAAATGTCACCAAACTGGAAAGGAAGAAGTAAAACTCTTGTTATTTACCAATGACATGATACTATTTATAAAGAACCTTTAAGATTGCACCAAAAACTGTTAGAACTGATTCATGAATTCAGTATAGTAGCAGGTTACAAAATTAATATTCAAAAGTCAGTGGTATTTTTATACACCAATGATGAAAAAGAAATTAGGGAAACAATCCCATTTAAAATTGCATCATAAACAATAAAAAATCTGGGAATCAAATTAACCTAGGGGATAAAAGACCTGTTCTCAGAAAATTATAAATCATTAAAAAAATAAATTGAAGAAGTTACAAATAAATGCAAACATACATCGTGCTCATGGGTAGGAATAATTAACCTCATTAAAATGCCATACATAAAATGCCAAAGCAATCTACAGATTCAATGCAATCTTTCTCAAAACACCAATGGCATTTTTTAGAGAGCTAGAACAAGTAATCCTAAAATTTATGTGGAACCATAAAGGACTCCCAATAGTCACTGCAATCTTGAGAAAGAACAAAGTCAGATTTATCACATTACCTGATATTAAACTATACTACAAGTCTACCGCATTCAAAACAGCATGGTACTGGCATAAAAATAGATACATTGCTCAATGGAGCAGAATAGAGAGCCCAGAAATAAATCCACACCTATATGCTCACTTAATATATGACAAAGCAGACAAGAATATACAATGAGGTAAAGACAGTCTCTTCAATAAATGATGCTGAGAAAATTGGATAGATACATGCAAAAAAAGTAAGAAGAAGAAAAGGAAAGAAACTGGACTACCTCTTTACACCATATACAAGAATAGACACGAAATGGATTAAAGACTTAAATGTAAAAGCTGAAACCATAAAACTTCTAGAAGAAAACAGAGGCAGTAAATCCTCTGATATGCTAATAGTAATTTCTTTTGGGATATATCTCTTCAGGCAAGGGAAACAAAATAAAAAATAAACAAATGTGACTACATCAAATAAAAAGTTTTGTACAGCAAAGGAAACTATCAGCAAAACAAAAAGACAACCTATTGTTTGGAAGAAGATATTTGCTAATGATTCATCTGGTAAGAGGTTAATATCCAAAATATATAAATAACTCAACTACTCAACAAAAAAAAAAACAGATAATCTGACTAAAAAATGAGCAGAAGACCAGAATAGATATTTCTCCAAAGAGGAAACACAGATGGACAACAGACATATGAAAAGATGCTCGAAGTCACTAACCATCAAAGAAATGCAATTAAATCCACAATGAGATATCACCTCACACCTGTTAGAATAGCTATCATCAATAAATCAAAGATTAACAAGTGTAGGCAGGGATGTGGAGAAAAGGGAACCTTCATACATTGTTGGTGAGGTTGCAAATTGGTACAGCTGCTATGGAAAACAGTCTGGAGGTTTCTTTAACAAATAAAAATGGATATACCTTTTGACCCAGCAATTGCTCTTCTGTGTATTTATTCAAATAAAATCAAAACAATAGTTCATAAAGATCTATGCACCCCTATATTCACGGCAACACAATTTACAATAGCCAGAATATGGAAGCAACCTAAATATCCATCAATAGATGATTGGATAACTAAGTTATATTTCATATATACAATGGAATATTACTGATCCATTAAAAAATGAAATCCTAACATTCGCAAAGATATGAATGGACCTAAAGTTATTATGTTGAGTGAAATAAGTCAGATAGAGAAAGAAAAATAACATGATTTCACTTATATGCGGAATCTAAGGAACAAAAAGAACAAACTAATCAAAAACATACTCACAAATATAGAGGACAATCTGGTGATGTTCAGAAGGGAAGAAGGTGTGGGGCTGGGAGAATGGAAAGATGGATTAAATAAATACAAATTAATAGTTGATAGATGGTCACAGGGAGGGGGAGCATGGCATAGGGAATGCAGTTAGCATTAATGTATTAGCTAGGTGGGGAGCCAGAAGTAAGAAAGAGCAATTAGGGGGATCATTTTATAAAGTGTATAAGTATCTAACCAATGTACTGCATACTCGAAACTAATAAAATAAGATTTTTAAAAATTAAAAAAATTTTAGAAAGATGAAATGAAATCATAAGGTTGGAGCCCTCATCTAAGAGGATTAGTGTCTTTATGAGAAGAGATACTAGAGAGCTTTCACTCTGCCATGTGAGGATACAGCAAAAGGCAGCCATCTGCAAGCCAGGAAGGATGTTCTCAGCAGAAACCAAACCCTACCAGATCTTGACATTGGATTTTCCAGCCTCCAGAATCATGAGAAAATAAACTTCTTCATTAAGCTATGTTATTGTGTTGTGATAGCTCAAGTAGCTTAATCTAATTTCCCTGTTGTATGCCTCTTTGGGCCCTCAGTGCCCTTCGGGTTCTGTCTCCTGGGTGGGCACACCTGGTTTTCCCCACTCCATCCTCTTTTTCTAGCCCTACCTCCAGCTGCCATCCTATTCTCTACCTTGTTCTGTTTTGCTAGTATATAATATGTTCTTGGGTACCTCCAAGCTTCACACTTATAGGTCATACTGCCTGGAATGTCCTTCTCAAGCACACATCAATTCTCAATAATTACCCTGATGGTTCACTTCGGACTTCTTCAAGAAGTCACGCTAGCCTCCATGTTCCCAGAGCCTGAGGTCCTCCCTTTCCTCTGTTAATCTGCATGTGGAAACTGTGATGTTTTTCCCACCCGCTCTGTATGTGTCAATGACAGGGACTTCATCTTACTCATCTTTCTGATTCTGGGTATTGCACAGTGTGTGACACAAAATATCCAGGTCCTCAGTCCATATCGGTATGTAAATTAATGAATTGTTATACATAACTTTGAGAGGATGAAATGTACCCTTCAAAAAAAATTACTTTAAAGGGTTTTAAATAAGTAGACGAAGAACAACCATGAGGTCAGTGAAAGTCCCAAGTGAGGGTGGTTCCAGAGTGGAAAAAAAGCCATGAGTCTGAGATGGGCCAGGGCATGGGGTAATGGGTCACTGCCTGGATCCGCAAGGGCACATCCTGTGCTCTTGAATTTGGTTTGCAGTTGTCACGGAGGGTAATATAGTTGTCCTGACTTTTCTCCCTAGAAAATAACATACACTCTTGTTGCTTCAATGGATTTACACCTATTTCCTGTTTTAATTTTTATTGCACTATAAGATACATACAGGAAAATGCAAAATTCAGAGTGAACTTGATATGAACAAGCAAATACATACATGTAACCAGCAATATCAGCTCCTCTGAGCCCCTGTGTGCCTGTCCAGTCACTGTCCCTCCAAATTTATTGAACTGTCCTTAAATTCTGTGAACATAGGCCATACATAGATGCATTCTTGTGTTTGACTTCTTTAGCACAACAATATGTCTGCACAATTTATGTATTTTGTTGCACGTGGATGTTGAGCATTCATTACCTTGCTGTATAATATCCACTGAGTAAACACACCATTGTTAATTTATCCATTCTCCTGTGATGGACATCTGGATTGTCACATTTCATCTATTACAGATAAGACTGCCAGGAACATGATATTACAGATCTTATAGTCACATGCTGGTTTGTATCTAGAAGTAGAAATTCTAATCCATAAATTTCAGCTCTGTAGACACTTGCCAAATAGTTTAAAAAGGAGTGGCACCAATTACCATATCTTCAGCACTGTGTGAGAGCCATTGTTCCATATTTTTGTCTATACTTGGTATTTTCCACATTTTCCCATTCTGGTTAATATTTAAATTAAAACTTTCTTTTGAGATTATTGTAAATTCGCATCCAATTGTAAAAAATAATACAGAGGAATCACATGCATCCATTTCTCAGCACCTCTCAAAGGTAATGTCTTAAAGGGCTCTAGTACAACATCATAACCAGGATATATCGACATTGACACAGGCAAGATTCAAGATATTCCTATAACCCCAGGACCTCAAATGTTGCCCAACTCCTTTTTATCCTTGCAACCACAATGCATTCTATATTTCTATAATTTGATCATTTCAACCACAATGCATTCTATATTTCTATAATTTGATCATTTCAAGGATGTTACATAAATGAAATAATATAAAATGTAACATTGGGATTGCATTTTTTCACTCAGCATAATTCTGTGAAGATTCATGTATGTTATTGTATGTATCAATAGTTCTTTCTTTTTATTGTTGAGTAGTATTTCATGACAATAATGTACCCAATTTTGTTTAAGTATTCAATCATTAAAGGACATTAGAGTTATTTCCAGTTTAGGGTTATTAAGATAAAAGCTGTTACTAACATTCATGTGGACATGGCTTTTCTGTGGACATATATTTTCATATATAAATGCCTAACAGTACAATTGCTGAATCATATGGTAGCTGTATGTTTACTTTTTCTTTAAAAAAATCTACCAAACTGTTTTCTGGAGTGGCTGTACCATTTTACATTCCCATCAGCAATGTATGAATGATTCAGTTTCTCTTTTTTCTCACCAGTACTTGGTGTTCTCAATATTTGTTTTTATTTTAGCCATTTTGATACGTATGTAGTGATATTTCATTGTTATTTTAATTATTGTTTCCATAATGACTAATGATGTTGAACATCACTCATTTGTTAACTTGCCATTTCATGTTTTCTGACCATTTTCTGATTGGATTGTTTGTTTCTTACTGTTGAATCCTGAGAAGTTTTTAGTAGTTAGACACTAGCACATTTTTTTTTAATTCTCATTTTGTCATTATTTTTAAATTTTTAAAATGTTTCAAGTATACAGTACATTGGTTAGAAATGCATTTAATTCATAAATCGATCCCCCCAATTGACAATCCAGATGCCCATCACAGGAAAATAGCTAATTCCTTTAGCTATTTTTGTCTGAGAAGATCTTTATTTGTCCTTCAACTCTAAATGATAGATTGCTGGAGAAAGTATCCTTAATTGTAGATCCTGGGTCTTTACCTTGTCAAATATTTTTTGCCAAATCCTTCTGTCCTGTATAGTTTCTTTTGAGAAATCAGCTTCCAGTCTTATGGGTGTTCCCTTATAAGAAATTATTTGTTTTTCTCTTGCTGGTTTTAATATTCTTTCCTTGTATTTAAGCTCTGGCATTTTAATTATGATGTTTCTTGGTGTGGGCCTCTTTGGATCCCTGATTTTTGGAATTCTCTGAGCCTCTTAGGGTTTTATGTCCATTTCCTTCACCAGATTTGGGAAGTCTTCCAACATTATTTCTTCAATCAGCTGTTCAACAACTTGATTTTCTTCAGTTATACCGATCAGATGGATATTTGAAGTCTTCATAATGTCCCGTATTCTCCTTAAATTATTTTTATAGTCTTGGCATCTTATCTCTTGCCATTATGATTGTGTATTCTTGGCTTTCCTGTCCTCTAAATAGGACCTTTGATCCTTTTTAAATCCACTTTGTTTATTCTATGTTTATTCCATTTAACATTCTTTTCATCTCAGATAATGTGTTCTTCATTTCACACTGGTTCCCTTTTATAATTTCCATTTCCATTTTTATGTGTTTTTTTTATCTCTTTGTTGGAGTTCCCTCTGAATTTATCTACACTTCCCAAAAGTTCATTGAGAATCTTTATAACCAGTGTTTTGAAGTCTGCATCTGTTAGATTACTTGACTCCATTATATCTGGATCTCTATTCTATTCTTTCACATGGTTTCTGCGTCTTTGTCTTCCCATTTTGGCTGCCTTTCCATGTCTGTTTCTATGTACTAAGCAAAGTTTATAAGTCTCCCAGTCTTATTAGTGTGTATTTGTGTAGTAGGTGTCCAGTGGTACAGTTCTGATTGAGGTTCAGCTGCAGGCAAAATTTAGCTCAAGTCTCTACCCCTCAGGGCCACTTGTTAAGATTCTGCAAGCACCCTACAGATGCTGTGCTTATAGTTGCCTCAAAAGGCCATACCAGAAACCGAGGCGAGCTGTCTGTAGTGTGAGTCTAGGTGCTGCTCAGCAAGGAGCACCTGACTCACTGAGGATATACTTGGATGTGGCTTGATGGGGCAGTGAGTTGAGGGAGACAGAGCAACCTCTGTTATCCAGTTTGATGATATCATGGCTATAGTGGCTCTGTGTCGGGTGCACTAGTAACGAGGAGGGCTCAACAGGGTACAATAAATATCACTGGCACTTCTGTACAGAGCGAGTCTTGCCTCAGCTTCATTCCAACAATGGCTCTCTGTAAGTCCTTGGTGCCACCTGTGCACAGTCGAATTGGCACTGGTGCTCAGAGTGAGCAGGTCTGTCACTGCCAAAATTCTCTCATAGTTGCGATCCCTTTAAGAGGCTTTTGCTGCTTGCTATGGCAGCCTCCGTCTCACTCAACCACTCGAGACCTAGTAGCCCTGCTTCCTTGCCCCATCCTATCTTCTGCCGCTGCAGAGTGCTTTCTTGGATTTCTCCCTATTTATATGGCTTGTTCATCTAGCGTCCAGGTGATTTTTCCTTGCTGCTGCTCCTTGTTTCCATCACAACTTTAATTTTGTCACCAGAGGTATGAACAGAGCCTCTGTCATCTATGCTATTTTCCCCTTCCCTATCATTGTTTTTTTAAATTTTGTTTTATTAGTTTCAAGTAAACAGTATATTGGTTAGACATTTATATAGTTTATAAAGCCATACTTTAAAAATGTATGGCTTTATAAACTATAAACAAGTATTCTCTCCCAGTCTGAAGCTTAACTTCTCATTCTTTTGAAGAACAGATTTATTTTTTATGAAGTCCATGTATCAATCTTTACTTTTACGGATTGTGCTTTTGGTGTCATATATAAGAACCTGCCTACCTCTAATTCCAGAACATTTTTTTGCTAAAAGTTTTATAGTATTCTACATTTAAGTCTGTGACCCATTTTGAGTTCATTTTTATATATAATGTGAAACTTAGGTAATGGTTTCTTTCTTTATTCTTTTCTATTTGTCTACATTTCTATCTCTTCACTAGTCCTATATAGTTCATATTACTGTAGCTATATAATAAATCTTGAAATAAGGTAAAATTATCTCTCTCACTTTATCTCATTTTTTCAATGCTGTGTTAGTTTGCCTTTAAATATTTAGAACATTTTTATATCATCATTAACGCAAATTTTCATATAAATTTTAAAATAGTTTAGATATAGTTTTGCCTATATCTAAAATTCCTGAACATGGCATGTCTCCTCATTTTTTTATGTCTTTGATTTTTTTCATCAGTGTTCTATAGATTTTAGCATACAGGTCCTATACATGTTTGGTTAAATTTATTTTTAAGTATTTAATTTTTGAGCAATTATAAATGATATTACACTTTAAATTTCTGTTTTATGTGTCCATTTCTAGCATATAGAAATAAAATTGATTTTTGTATCTTTATCTTGTATTATGTGATCTTGCTGAACTAATTTATTAGGCATAGAAAATTATTCGTAGATTTTTGAGAATTTTCTACATAAACAATCAATTTTTTTAAATTTCAATTTTTATTTTAACTGCCTATATGTGTTTTTTTTTTTAAATAAGAGTTGACATTCAATAAGGTTTTATTTTATTTTCATGTGTACAACATAGTGATAGACATTTGTATCATTTATGAAATGATCTCCCTGATTAGTCTAGCATCCACCTGGTATTATAAATAGTTATTACAATATTCTCTATGTTGAATGTCACATCTCTGTGACTATTTTGTCACAACCAATTTGTACTTCTTAATCCCTTAACCTTTTACATCCAGCCCCCAAGCTCACTTCCATCTGGCAATAATCAGTATGAATTTGTTTCTGATTTGTTAATTCATTTAGATTCTACATATAAGTGAGATCACATGGCATCTGTCTTTCTTTGTTTGACTTATTTCACTTAGCATAATACCCTCTAGGTCTATCCATGTTGTTGCAAATGGTAAGATTTCATTTTTTATGGCTAAGTAATACTCCATTGCATATATATGCCACCTCTTCTTTATCCAGTCATCTGTCGATAGGCACTGAGGTAGCTTCCATATCTTGGTTATTGTAAATAGCACTGCAATGAACATAGGGGTGCATATGTCTTTTCAAATTAGTGTTTTGGACATTTTTTGAAAAATATCCAGAAGTGAAATTGCTGGGTAATAAGGTAGTTCTATTTGTAATTTTTTGAGGAAACTCCAAACTGTTTTCCATAATGGCTGTACCCATTGGTATCTAATGAACAGGGCATGCGGATTCTCTTTTCTCCACATTCTTACTCACACTTGTTTTTTATTTGTTGATGATGGCTCTTCTGATAGGTGTTAATTTGATATCTCATTGTAGTTTAATTTGCATTTCTTTGATTATTAGTGACATTGAGAATCTTTTCATAAGTCTGTTGGTCATCTGTATGTACTCTTAGGAGAAATTCCTATTCAGTCCTCTGCCCATTTTTTAACTAAATTGTTTGTTTGGTGTTGAGTTGTATGATTTCTTCATAAATTTTGAATATTAACCCTTTATCTGATGTATCATTGGCAAATATCTTCTGCCATACAGTAGGTTGTCTTTCTGTTTTGTTGATGGTTTCGTTTGCTGTGCAAAAACTTTTTAGTTTGATGTAGTCCAATTTGTTTATCTTTTCTTTTGTTTCCCTTGCCCGAGAAGATATATCAGAAAAAATTTTACTAAGAGCAATGTGAGAGAGTTTATTGCCTCTGTTTTTCTCTAGTTTTATGGTTTGGAGTCTTGAAGTCTTTAATCTATTTTGAGCTTATTCTTATATATAGTGTAAGAAAGTGGCACAGTTTTATTTTTTTCATGTATCTGTCCAGTTTTCTCAACACCATTTATTGAAAAGACTGTCTTTACCCCACCGTACATACACCTCACTGGGCTGCTCTGTTATAGAATAAATGACCATATAAGTGTCTTCACTAGTGAATTCTACCAAACATTCAAAGATGTTTGATACCTATTTTTCTTAAACTTTTCCAAAAAATTTGAAGAAGAGGCAATATTTTATACCTCATTCTAGGAGGCCAACATTACCATAATATCAAAAACTGGTAATGATCACACACACACACACACACACACACACACACACACACACACACTGTGGAACAGTTTCCCTGATGATTACATATGCAAAACTCCTAAACACAATATTAGCAAATCGATTACAACAATATAATAAAAAAATTATACATCATGATCAAGTGGGCTGCATTCCAGGGGCACAAGGATGATTCAACATTTACAAATTGATGAATATGATACAATATATAAGCAAAATAAAGGGTAAAAAATATATGACCATATTAATAGATGGAGAAAAAGCATCTGACAAGATATGGCATCCATTTATGATTAAAACACTTAATAAAATGGGAGTAGAAGGCAAGTACCTCAACATAACAAAAGTCATATATGACAAACTCTGTGCTAATATCAGACTTAATGGTGAAAAGCCTTTTCTCTAATATTAGGAAAAAGACAAGGTTGTTCACTATCACTATTCTTATTCAATATAGTGTTGGAGACTCTAGCTAGAGCAATTAGGTAAAAGAAAGAAATAAAAGGCATCCAAATTGGGAAAGAAGAATTCGAGTTGTCACTCTTTGAGGATGATACGATTCTCTATATAGAAAGCCTTAAAGACACCATTAAAAAGTTATTAAGAACAATAAATACAATAAAGTTGCAGGATACAAAATCAATGGACAAAAGTCCATAGGATTCCTATACACTAACAATGACATTTCAGAAAAATAAATTTTTAAAAATTCCTTTTGGAATTGCTACAAAAATAATAAAATACATAGGAATAAACTTAATGAAGCATATGAAGGACTTATGCACTGAAAACTGTAAGACATTATTAAAAGAAATTGAAGAAGACATGAAAAAAATGGAAAGATCTTTTCTTTCTTGAATAGCCTCAGTAGCCTCTTATCTTCCTACTCTACAGTCAATTTTGCATACATCATCTGAAGTGAACTTCTGATAGTGTCAATCTAATCATGTCACTTTCATATCCAAACCTTCAGGTATTCTCATTGCACTTGCATTAAAATCCTGACTTCTTACTATGGTTCACAGGTTTTAAATTATCTAGCCACCTGGGGTAGATTGTATTTCCCAAAGATGGTCTAACCTAACCTACATATCTATTTCATCTAGACTCTTCTCTCACCCCTTGAATATGGGTTTTGACCAATGGAGTAGACTCCATTTATTAGTGGCCAATATGATGCAACTCTTTTTATTTTTTAAGAGATATTTTATGGAAACTGAACATTCATACTTAGGAGTCTACCTAAATGATTTAATGTTATTTTTAATGTATTTCTTTAGACACACCATTAAGAGGTTTGTTGTACTCCATGCAGCAAATTAAATTAATTTTGCTCCTTAGAACAAAAGATATCCCTTAAAGTCACTCAAATAACATATCAATATACTCAGGAATTCTCTTCATCTTATTGTTGAGGAAAAGGTAGAATAGAGCCTGATTTTAACATAAGTTTACTTACCTGGTACCCTCAGTGCTGGTCTAACATAACTAGGCTTTATTTGGTGAATAATGTTACATTCTACAGAACCATGTCACAAGGAGCAATAACCACACAATGAAATAGCCCTTTAACAGCAAAAGGAATTCTTGTGTTGGGCAGGATAGAAAAAAATTGATCTTCAGGTGCTGGCTACTAACACTTATTCCTAAAGCAGTTGAAAAACTACTATTATCTTATTTTTTTTTTAAATCTAGAAGCCAAGCTAAATTAAAACACATTTCTTCAAAAGAAAAAAAAAAAACTTTGAAAGGAAGAAAAAGACCCAGCATATTACTTATTCTCACTAAAGTTATGAAGACAATGCAATAGGCAAGGGATCAAAGACCTCATATATTTGCTTAGTCATTTTATTATTAGTGAATGTTAAGCTTTATTGAATACTAATGAAAGGATAATTTTTTTTTAATATACGAATATGGTAAAGTTTTTGATGTTGAATAATATTAATAATCTTGTATTATTATTGACACTGGCAGGTTCAATTTGTTAGTGGTGTTTTATGTAATATTTTTGCTGTATAAATAAGTGATATTCATCTGTGATTTTATTTTTTTGTTTTCTTCTTATTCAATTTTGCTACCAAAGTTTACTGATTCACTACGTATGTCAGGTAGTAATTCTTTCTGCAATCCTCTGTGAAAGAGTTTGCATAAAATAGGGATTATTCTGCTTCTAGTTATAGATGATGGGTCATACACAGATTACACTTTGTTCTTTCTCCAGATCTCATTAAGAATGCTAAGAAAAAATTATGATATAATATAATATAAATATAACATAATATAATATAAAGATTTTTTATCAATGAGTGGCATATTACATAGCAGCTCAAAGATTACATTTTAGATATTTCTGGTTGATGGAAAGGTCTTAATGAACCTATTTTCAGCACTTTTGTTTATAGAGGAAATGAAAGATCGTATGGAAAATATTATACAGGAAAACTCTTGATCTGTTCTCTAATTCTCAGTTATGTGAATAAAAATCTTATATGAAATACAAATCTTAAAATATTTCTTAGAAAGTAATGAGAATTTTGGATCCTAAACAAATGTCGAGGTTGCATTTTTTTGGTTAAAAACATCCTTTGGCTTAGTATCTCTTTAATCTAATCCACTACTCTTGTGCCTTTTTATTAGTGAGTTCAGTCATTTTCTATTTAGGATGATTATTGATATATGAGGACTTACTACAGCCATTTTATCTTTTGTTTTCTCATAGCTCTGTGTCTCCATTGTTTCCTTGCCCTTCTATTTCTGTCTGTTATTTTAGTTTGGTAGTATTCTATGAATTTTTTTCTTTTGTTTTCTCTTTATTTATGTTACAAGTCTCAGTTCTGGATTTTTGTGTGTGTGTGGTTACCATTAAGTTTATGTAAAAGAAAGTTTCATATATACAGTATTTTTTTTCTTCTGCATGAGTCTAATCTCTATTCCCTTTTGAAAGTTCACACATTTACCCTCTCCCTTTTTCTGTTTTTATTGTCACAAAATATTCCTATTTTGCTGTGAGTTAATTTCCAAGTTGCAGTAGTTATTGTCTTCTGTTTCTCTTTTTTATTTATTTTTATTTTTTGTTTTATTTATTTATTGTATTTTATTTTATATTAGTTTCAGATGTTCAGTACACTTATTAGACATTTATATAATTTGTGAAGTGATCACCTTAATTACTCTAGTAACTATCTGGCACTATCAATATTTTTTCTTTTTTTTAAGTGTTTTTAGCTCCCTTTAACAGTATGTAATATTAAAGTGTATAATACCCTATTCTGAAGGAGGGTTGCAATTTTCTACTTGTCTGTTAGTCATTTTATTCATAAGTTGTGTTTTTGTCTTTTAATTTCAGGTACAATAACCCTTTTTAGCATTTCCTGTAATGCAGGCATTGTGGTAGAAAATTTTCTCAAATTCTGTATGTATGGGAAAGTCTTTATTTCTTCTTCATATATAAAGGATAATATTGCTATATATATTATTCTTAGCTGGCAATTTTTCTCTTTCAATAGTTTGAATTCCACTCCCTTTCAATAGTTTGATTCCACTCCCTCCTCACTTGTAGAGTTTCTGCTTCAAAAATTTATGATAATCTCATGGGTTTTCCTTTATAGATTACCATATTCTTTGCTCTGGCTCTCCTGAGAATATTTTTTTTGACACTGATTTTTGCCAGTTTAATATAATGTGCCTCAGAGAAGGCCTTTTTTTGTATTGAGATAATTAAGTATTGTTTGCTTCTTAGATTTGAGGATCCAATCTTTCCATAGGTTTGGAAAACTGTCATCAACTATTTGTTTGAATAGGCTCTCTGTTCCTTCATTCTCTTTTCTCCTTCTGGTATATCCATTATTCTTATATTGTTCTTTCTGATGGAGTCAGACAGTTCCCGTAGAGTTCTGTCATTTTTTTCCTCTCAAGTCTCACTCTTTTTCTATATACATTATTTCCAGATTTCTATCTTTGCTATCACTAATTCTTTCCTCCATCTGGTTAGCTCTATTTCCTAAACTTGCTATTTCATTCTTTATCTCTTTTATTGAATTCTTCAGGTCCAGGATTTCTATTTGGTTCTTTTTTAAAGTTTCAATGTCTTTGGTAAAATATTTCTTTTGCTCATTGATTTTATTTCTGAGATCACTAAACTGCCTATTTGAGTTTTCTTGCATCTCATTGAGTTTTTTTAGAACTGTCTTTTAAATGACATATTTCCATGTCTTTAAGTTTATTTTCTGAAGATTTTTTTCTAAAATGCCTTGTTACCTTAGTTGTTCATGGCATTTGATGGATTATTTCTCCTCCTAGGCATTTATGGGAATGAAACTTTGAAAACCTGTATGATGAATGAAGCGATTGAACCAATTACTATGTTGATTCTGCCCAAAACAAATTTGCTCCTGAGACATCTCATGTCCCAAACGTGAGACATTTTTATACTTCATCCACTCTGGCATTATTCAAGTTAGCACGTTTCTTTTCTGTTTTTTTTTTTTCATTACTAATTGAATAAATAAAATATTCCTGCAAGATCCCCTAAGTTGTATATCATTTTGTAGAACATAGCAGAGAATGCTACAGAAGGCAAAATGACTTGGATCAGTGCCCACCTGCCCAAATATCTCAAAAGCAAGAGCAGATGGCCACAAAGAAAGAGGTGCTTGTTTGTAGTTTCAAAAACTAATTATTTCCACTGCAGTAGTGCTGTTGGCAAATGTTGCTTTTCACAATTCCATATTTAAGAAAATTACTTTGGAAGTTATAAATTGTCAGCTATTATTTGATTATCTCAGCTTGGAGCTTGCTACATAATGACTTTCTCAGTAGGATGCTGAGCTGCTAATTCACAGCCTCCTTCTGAAAAAGCTTTTCAGGAAATTTGTAACAAATCCATTAAATTAAAATGAATTTATGCTATATTGAGAAGTAACTGGACGATATGGGGCCAATCAAAATGATGTTCTTTTAATTTTTTTATCCAACCCCAAAATATTCCATTTATTTCTCTTTAGTGAGAGAGGCATGCTCTATTCTTTTATGGTCAGGATTCTCATGATTGGTGCAGAGAGAAATCAAATTTCTTCATGAGATGCATTTAGAACTATCCTATATAATTAGGTATCTGCCCAGTAACAATCTGCCTAATTTTGTAGACAGTGCAAGCTGACAATACTTCAAAGGTGTAAGGTGCATTTATGAATTCCAGGTTATCATTCCAAAGGGCAGCAGTTTGCGACCCTGGTTGCACATTAGAACTATCCAGGGAGCTTTTAAAAATCCAGATGCCCAGACCACACTCCAGACCAATTAAATCAAAACCTCTAGCAGGGGACCCAGGCATCAGCATTTCTGGGTACTTCATCTGTGCAGCTCTAGGGTAGTTTTCAGACTTGAATGTGTGCATCAGCATTGTCTGGAGGACTTAGTGAAGCACAAATGCTGCCCTCCCTCCCACCCCAGTTTCTGCTTGAGTAGGGGCTGTGTTGGGACTGATAATTCGATGTTGGTCTGGGAATTACACTCTCTATAAGCAGGACTGCAGGCCTATTAAGAAATTCCAACTCCAAATCACAATCGCTCAGAACATCTGAGCCTCATTTTCAATATCTGCAAAATGAGACACAGTAATTAATCTTTCTAAAATTTTCTGAGAGAATCAAGTTGAACATTTGTGAAAATTCTGATAAAACTTAAGATCTGGAGAATTTGGATATTTTAGTTTGAAATTCTTAATGGATAATGTTCAAAAAAGGTAAAATTATGACTTCAATGGTAATGGAAATTTGTTAATTTCATTTATTTTATTAATTAGTGATGTAAGATATGACATAGGTTCAAAGGAGCATATCTAAACAATAGACATGTAATCAGGATGCTGAGATGAACTCAATAATAGAAGTAAACTGGGTAATATTTCAGGCACCAAAATGTAATGTTTGAAAAGAATTAGAATATTTTGACAAATCCTTTCTTCAAACCGGAAATTCAATTCCATTTCCACAAAGGGAAAAATATTTTTATTGCTTCAAGAAGAAGGAATTTGCATCACAATGGACCCAAAACACCACCAACCCTCCACAAGTCTACTTCTATTTGAACAGAATTGTAAAATAGTCTGGCCAAGGACAGAAAAAAGCACTCACCTCATAGAACTAGACAATCGCTGGAGTGGAGTGACCTCCCTTGACACTCTCAAGATTCCATTGGTGACATCCAGCAAGTGGTCTCTTCTGCTCCTTTGAAAAGAGAGCCATCATGACAAAATTAGGAAATGTATAGTCTTACAAAATCCTCATAATAGTGGCATCTACCTGTTCTGAGAGGGCAAGCTGTCTTGGTTCCTGTTCTCTCACTTCTCCTTCCTATGTCTTTGGCAAAGGCCATAGTACCCTGTGCTTGACTATCTGTCACCAACACTGAGAAAGAGACTGCATTAGAGAAACAGGTGTCTATATGAGTACAGGAGACCTACAAACTGGGGTGCCCCTATTCACCCACCCAGGCCCTTCCTGAGACAGTGTCCTTCTTGGATCCCATTGATAAAATTTTTGTATAAAGTTAAAAATAATCAGTTAGCCATATCAGAAAATAAAGAAAGAGGAAATAGCACTTTCTTATGTGACTCAACCCATGTGTGCAAAATCTTTAGTGAACATAAAGAAAACATAAATGGAGAGAGTAGGAAAAAGAGGTAAAATCATATAACATTTTAAAGGTAAAACGTGAAGAAGTTCAGCTTCTTATAACTGATGGGGAACAAATCTTGTCAAAATTCTCTAAGAGTACCTAGTGTTTGCCTTGCATAAAATTAAGCTTCCGAAGACTGAGAAAAAAAGAAATCTCCTTTTCAAAAGTCCAGTAGAATTTATGCTTGAAATTGCAATGAGTCCTTTAAATTTTTAATTTTTAGAGAAAGAATAATTGAGAAACATTTTTGAAATGATTACAATAAGAATGAAAGCTTGTTTTGAATTTCTTGAATTCCTCCTTTAAAAAAATTGGTTGTTGAGAGGATATTTTTAGTTTTATCTCTGATTTAATTAGTAATTTTAAAAAAGTCATAAAAAGAATACATAGAATTTATGATAAAGTTTGATTTAATAAGTATTTGTGTCTGTAGATGTCTTTGGTCACATCAACTGCTTTAGTCTTCTCTTTTCAATGTACAGGTAGAGATTAAGCCAAAAAGGATTAAGGGACCACTCATATTAATGTCACGCGGACATATACTAGTAGGAGCAACTCTATCTCTAATACTATTGAGTACATTTTTACAATACTTCTTAAATGATGGCATCACTTACATTCTAGTCTTGTCTCCTGACACACCTGCAAGATTTTTTAGAACATAGATTACAGTGGATTTTCTGAGTCTCAGGGTGCATTTGTGTTCAGTTTACAAGATAATGTCAAATTGTTGTGCAAAGTTCCTGTTCCTATTTATATCTCAGCAGCACTGTGTAAGAATGCCAGCCACTGTCCTGGGTTCCAAGTTCACAAGGTCTGTGCCCATCTAGTGGACATAATGTAGGATCTCAGTGTGGCAGTAAAGGACCTTTTCCTGGCCATCTTCTCATTCTTTTAGCCACCTCTGTATTCATTTTCTGAAAGGCTAGTCTATGTGTTAGGGCCATTTTTTGATTTGAGTTTTGTTTTCTAATTGTCCTCTAGAAATTCTTTCTGGTTTCTGGATATTAATTCCTTGTTTATTATATGTTTCAAATACAGTATCACTTTTTGGTTTGTAGCTTGCATTTTTACTTTCTTCATGGGGTCTTTTGATAAATAGAAGTTCTCAATTTAAATTTAGCTTAATTAGCAATCTTTTCTTTGATAGCAAGGATTTACATATTTTTAAAAAGAAACCCTTCCCTGACCCAAATTTTAAATATAGTTAAATTTACTCTAGGCATTTATAGCTTTTATATAATATTTTTTGGTTGTTATATAATGTATAGTGTAAGGTGGGATGTGGTTTATTTTTCTCTGTATGGATATTTTTCCTGGTATAATTTATTAAAAAGTCTATCCTTTCTGTACTAGTAGGGGTGGCCGTCACTATCTGGTATTACAGTTCCATGCATGCACATGCTTCTGGGCTTTCTGTTCTGTTCCTTTGACCACTGTATGTATTGATGTGCTGATGCCACACTGTCTTAATTTCTGTAATATTGTTATAGATGTTGGTAACTGATAGGTCATGGCTTCCCGCATTTTAACTGTTAAATACTGGTCTACAGAAATACAATCGATTTATTATGTAACTATCATTCTTACGCATTTTGATAGATATTAGTCTTGTAAAAAATCTTTCCAGTATTTTCATTTTTTTATAGAGTGTTAATTTTCTGTCCTCCTTTCCAATCAATAAATTATTTTTGTTACTATGCCCATATAAACATCAACTGCAATGTTGAATAAAGGTTGTCATAGCAGCAATCTTTATTATACTCCTTATTTTAAAAGGAACACATCGGAAGCTTCTCCATTGAAACTGGCGTTTGCTGGAGATTTTCAGGAGATACTCCTTATCAGTTAAGGGAGTTTTCTTCTATTTTTCTGAGGTTAAGAGTTTTTTCTTTTTACCACAAAGAAATGTCAGACTTTATTAAATGCTTTAAAAATACATATCGAGATGATTATTAGAATTTTCACATTTATTATATTTATGTAATCAATTCCCTCTAAAAATGTTTAACATTAAATGACTTTCAGTATTTTTAAAATAAGTTTCAACTTGATTATGATATTTTAACTTTTTAATAAATTGCTCTATTTGGTTATCTTTTATGTTGTTTAGAGTTTTTCATCTACATTCATGGTTATGCTTCACCAGTAATTCCTTATTCTTATATTTCCTTTTTAAGATTATGAAATTAAGGTTACCATTGTTTAATAGGGATCTCTATTTTCCTCTCCTCCAGAAGAATTTTATCATTTTAGAATAATCTTTTCTATGAAAGTCTGATTTAACTTTTATATAAAATGACTGGGTCAGAAGACTTTAAATACTAATTTAATTTTCTTAACAGTTACAGGATTTTTCAGGTTTTCTATTCATTCCTGAATCTTTTTTGGAATGTTTGTTTTTCTAAATTTTTTTCATCATTTGATCTAAGTTCTATTGACAGAGTTGTAAATTATATTTTTTATCGACTTTTAATTTTCCTTTTAATCTCCACTGCATCTGTTATTATGCTCTTTTCTCATTTTTAATTTTTTTCAAAGATGTTTTAGAATGTAAGGTTATTACTGCGTTTAGTTGTAATTAATTTAGTTTCATTTTGATTTCTTCTTTGTTTAATGAGTTACTTAGAAGTATAATGTTTAGTTTCTAAGATTATAATAGTTTATTTCTCTATTTTTATAACTGATTTCTAACCTCATTTTTTTTAAACATGATATATGTGCTTGGGAGTTCCTGTTTTACTGCTTTCCTTGCACTATTTAAATTTTTTATTTTAATTTCTTCAATTTTTTCATGATATTTATTTATTTTCTTAGTGATTGCTCTAGGACTTGCTATATATAGCTTAACTTACTAGGTAACTACTTCAGATTTAGAATAGCTTAATTCTAGTGAGATATTCAAAATTTATCTTATATGTTTATATTCTCTCCTCCAACTTTTTCTGTTAATATAGATATGCATATTCGTCTAAAAAGTTACAAACTCAGCAATACTTGTAATAATAATTATTTTATGTATTTTGTATCACTGAAATAAACTGACAGAATAAAGGAGAGCAGCCATATTTGAAGTTTGTTACATTAATTTTTCTTTTTTTCTTTTTTCTGGTTCTCTTCTTTTGTTCCTGAGAATCAAATTTTTATCTGGTTTTGTTTTCTTATTCTAATACAGCTTTGTTCCTATCTGCCTTTTTTTGTGCTCTTATTGTCAAATATATTTCTATATGTTATGGGCCTAAAATTATAATTATGTACATATTTACATGAAATTGTTTTTTAATCACTTAATAAAAGAAAGAAAAAAGAAATATGAATTTGCATATTTTTATAATTATATAATTATCTTTCCTGATGTTTCCTCTTTTTTTCTTGTGAATTTGAATTACCTTTTGGGATAGCTTGCTTTCTGCATAAAGAACTTTGGTATTTCTTATAAGGTGGATTTACTAACAATAAATTATCTCATCTTTTGCTCATCTGGGAATGTATTTTACCTTTATTTTTTGAAAAGAGTTTTGTTCAATCTAACATTTTTGGTTGACAATTTTTTTTCCAGAACCTTGAACATGTCATACATTTTCTTCTGGCCTTCATTGTTTCAATGGGGTTCCACTGTATATGGCATGCCATATTTCTCTTACTACCTTCAAAGTTTTTATCTTTGGTTTTCAACAGTTTTACTGTAATGTGTCTATCTGTGAATCTTTGTGTTTATTCTATTTGAATTTTGTTGAGCTTTACTAATCAAAAGTTTACTCTACCATGGCTCTGTTATCACTGAATTTAGGAAGTTTTTCAATGATTATTTCCTTCAATTTTTTTCTGCTTCTTTTTCTTTCTATTCTTGTACTGATTGTACTTATGTTATGTACTTAAAGGTGTCTTACATTTCTGAGTAGCTGTTATTTTTCTTCATTTCTTCTCCTTTGTTGTTCAAAGTACATAATCTCTATCAATCCATCTTCAATTTGCTGATTCTACTGCCAGCTAAAGTATATTGTTGAGCCCCTCTGATGGTTTGTTTCATTCATTATACTTTTTAACTCCAGAATTTTCACTTAATATTTTTATAATAATATTTGTCTTTTTATTGATATTCCCTATTTGGTGAGACATTCTCATAAAATCTTTATTCCTTCTATCATAGTTTCCTTTAGTCCTTTGAATATATAACTGTTAGGGCCAATATCTGGGCCCTGTCAATGGCAGTTTTTCTTGCCTGCATTTATCCTGTATACAAGTTGCTTTCCTCTTTATACATCTCATAATTTTTTTGTTCAAAACTGGACATTTTATATAATATATGGTAGCAAATCTGGATACCGACCTCCACCCCAGGGGCCTTGACACTGTTGTTTGCTTTTCTGATTGTTTACTGATTTGTTTGGACTATTTCAATGAAGTCTATTTTCCCTATGATGTGTAGACTCTCTCTATTGTTTCTCCTCAAAGGGCGCAGTTTTGGGCATGCCACAGTCATCCTGGGATGTGCGTGGCTTTAGAAGGGCTTTCCTGGACTCTTTTCCTTTAATCTCTCTGTTAAGATGTCTACCTTGTCTACCTCTAATGTTCTGACACTAGCTATTAACCTCCACTAATTTTCAGATGATTTCTCTCCTTTTTTCTAAAATGCCTTGAGGGAATTAATTGCTCTTCCGTCTGATCTAATTGAATGTGGACCCCTTCACGTGGGTAGTCTCTGAGGTTTGTTCAGGACCCAAAGAGCTCTTCTTAGTTGTGACCTTCATGAATTTTCCTGGTTCTTTCTCCTAAATATCCAACTAGTCTATGACTAGTCTTAACTCTTACAGAGCCACCAGCCTTCCCTTAATCATTTACCATTAAAATCTTCATCATTATCAAGATGCCCATTAAACTTGACCTTCCCATGTTCTGTTCTAAATAAAATCAGTTCCACTTGGAAAGATCAGTGGAGCTTTCTGTTTAATTGTTTTCCTTTTCTCCTGAATTAAAACTCTGCACCACTCTTCTGGAGCTGGAGTGAGGATAATGGCTGGTTTCTAGTCATGGCACCCCTGCTTTATGAGCAGGGCACTAGGCAGAGCTGCTAGCCTCTGGAATTCTCAGCTAGACTCCCCCTTCAAGCCCCACAAGTAAGCTCTGGCCTGCCATGCCTTGGGGAATGTTTCTAGCCTGTAAGTGGATACAGAAAGGGAGCCCTTGAACTTTTGGTCACAATTGTCTGAAATAAACTTTCTGAAAAATGAGAAAGAGGAATGAGAAATGCTTTTGGCCTATCCCTCCAGGGAGAGGTGGAGCCCCGTGTTGTTTTTTATGAACTCTCAAAGGTAGCTTTCTTCAGGCTGAGGTGGAGGAATGCAGAAGGTAGCATATTGTGGTTACAACAGCACAGATTCTTGCTGTTCTTACATAAACTTAGTAGATTTTTTTAATGAAAGTTTTTTCATTTATTGTATGTCCTTAGAAAATTTCCAAGACTATAAATTGCTGTTTTACAGTAATTTTTACCAGTTATTGTTATTTCGTTGGGGGTGGGGGATGTGTGTGGCATGGAACTCTACACACTGCTACCTCAAAGCGATGTCCTCTATCTTTAACATGTACACATTTATATCATTTAGTATTTTTGCTTTTTTGTTAGATATAATATCATAGCAATAACTTCAGCAGAAAATTTTCAGCTTTTTTCCACATTCATAAACATTATATGTAGTGTGGGCTATTTCTATTCCTTGAAAATGTACAAAATCAACATGTAAAGTTGTCTGAACAAATCAACATTTTAAAAATTGTTTTAATTTTTTTTTTACTTTATTCATTTAAATGAGTTTCAAGTATACAGTTCATAAAATGATCCCTCCCCGCCCACCTCCGCCCGCCCCGCCCCCCGCCGTCCATTGCTCCCTCCATCCCCTGGCCCCGCACCTAGCCATCATATCAATGCTAAATACATTCCCTGTGCCATGCTCCCTATCCTTGTGACCAACTATCAACTGCTAATTTGTATTTATTTAACCCTTCATCCCATTCCCCCAACCCCTAATCTCTGTCCCCTATGACTGTCACCAAATTGTCCAATATATTTGTGAGTCTGTTTTTTATTAGTTTTTTCTTTTTGTTCCTTAGATTCCACATATAAGTGAAATCATATGGTATTCATCTTTCTCTGTCTGACTTATTTCACTCAGCATAATAACCTCTAGGTCCATCCATGTCATTGCAAATGGTAGGATTTCATTTTTTTTAATGGTTGAGTAATATTCCCATTGTATATATGAACCATAACTTCTTTATTTAATCATCTGTTGATGGGCATTTAGATTGCTTCCTTATCTTGGCCATTGTAAGTGGTGCCGCCATGAATATTGTAGTGCATAGATCTTTATGAATTATTGTTTTAGTTTTCCTTGGATAAATACCCAGAAGTGTAATTGCTGGGTCAAAAGGTATATCCATTTTTAATTTTTTGAGAAACTTCCATACTGTTTTCCATAGCAGCCTTTCCAATTTGCAATCTCACCAACAATATATGAGGGTTCCTTTTCTCTGCATCCTCGCCAACACTTGTTTTTTGATTTATTAATGATAGCCATGCTGACAGGTGTGAGGTGATATCTCATTGTGGTTTTAATTTGCATTTCTCTGGTGGTTAGCGATCTTGAGCATCTTATATGTCTATTAGCCATCTGCATTTCCTCTTTGGAGAAGTATCTGTTCAGGTCTTCTGCCAATTTTTTAATTGGATTGTTTGTTTGTTTGTTTTTACTGTTAAGTTGTATAAGTTCTTTATAAATTTTGGATTTAATTCCTTATCGGATGTATCATTAATGAATATCTTTTCCCAATCAGTTGGTCATCTTTTTGTTTTGTTGATGGTTTCCTTTGCTGTACAAAAACTTTTAGTCCCATTTATTTATTTATTTTTTTATTTCCCTTGCCCAAGGAGATATATCTGGAAAGAAATTCCTGTTATTAATATCAGATAGTTTATTGCCTATATTTTCTTCTAGAAGTTTTATGGTTTCGGGTCTTACATTTAAATCTTTAATCCATTTTGAGTCTATTCTTGTACCCGGGGTAAGAAGATGGTCCGGCATCTTTTTTTTTTTTTTTGCATGAATCTGTCCGATTTTCTCAACATCATTATTGAAGAGACTGTCTTACCCCATTGCATATTCTTACCTACTGTTTCATATAATAACTGAGTGTATAAGTGGGGATTTATTTCCGGGCTCTCTGATCTGTTCCATTGATCAATGTATCTGTTTTTATGCCAGTGCCATGCTGTTTTGATTACTGTAGTCTTGTAGTATAGTTAGGTATCAGGAAGTGTGATATCTACAACTTTGTTCTTTTTTCTCAAGATTGCCATGGCTATTTGGGTTTTTTTATGACTCTATATAAACTTTAGGATTATTTGTTCTAACTCTCTGAAAAATGCCATTGGTACTTTGATAGGAATTGCATCGAATCTATAGATCACTTTGGGTAGTATGGCCAGTTGAATGATGTTGATTCTTCCTACCCATGAGCACAGTATATGCTTCCATTTATTTGTATCTTCTTCAAATTATTTTTGTAATGACTCATAATTTTTTGAAAACAGGTCTTCTACCTTCTTGGTTAATTTGATTCCCAGGTATTTTATAGTTTTCAATGCAATTGTAAATGGGATAGTTTTCTTGATTTCTCTTTCTGAAAGTTCATTATTGGTGTATAAAAATGCCACTGACTTCTGAATATTTATGTTGTAACCTGTTACTTTCCTGAATTCACTGAACAGTTCTAACAGTTTTTGTGTGTGTGTGTGGAATCTTTAGGGTTCTTTATATACAGTATCATGTCATTGGCAAAAAATGAGAGTCTTACTGCTTCCTTTCCAGTTTGGTGACATTTTGTTTCTCTTTCTTGTCTGATTGCTGTGGCTATGACTTCCAATACAACGTTGAACAGGAGTGGTGAAAGTGGGCATCTTGTCCTGTTCCCGATCTTAAGGAAAACACTTTTAGCTTTCCTCATGGCATGTGATGTTAGCTGTAGGTTTGTCATGTATGGTCTTTATTATGTTGAGGTATGTTCTCTCTATTACCACTTTGCTGAGAGTTTTTATCATAAATGGATACTGGATTTTGTCAAATGCTTTTTTTCATGCATCTATTGACATGATCACATGGTTTTTTCTTTTGATTTGTTAATGTGGTGTATCACATTAATAAATTTGCAGATATTGAACTAACCTTGCATCCCAGCAATAAATCCAACTTGATCATGGTGTACGATATTTTTAATGCATTGTTGAATTTGGGTTGCTAATATTTTGTTGAGGATTTTTGTATTAACATTCATAAGAGATAATGGCTTATAGCTATCTTTTTTTGATAATGTCTTTGCCTGGTTTTGAAATCAAGGTAATGCTGGCCTCATAAAAGGAGTTAGGGAGCTTTCCCTCTTCTTGAATATTTTGAAATAGTGTGAGAAGAATAGGTGTCAATTCTTTGAATGTTTGGTAAAATTTGCCTGTGAAGCCATCTGGTCCAGGACTTTTGTTTTTTTGAGAAGTTTTTGATTACTGATTCAATTTCATTGGTGGTAATCATATTTTGTTTCTTCTTGACTCAGTCTTGGGAGATTGTATGTTTCTAGCAATGTGTCCATTTCTTCCAGGTTGTCCAATTTGTTGGTGCCTAATCGTTCATAGTATTTTCTTATGATCCATTGCATTTCTGTGGAGTCAGTGTTTATTTCTCCTCTTTCATTTATGATTTTATTTATTTGAGTCTTCTCTCTTTTTTCCTTGATGAGTCTGTCTAAGAGTCTTTCAATTTTATTTATCCTTTCAAAGAACCAGCTCTTGGTTTAATTAATCTTTAATATTGATTTTCTAAACTCTCATTTATTTCCATTCTGATCTTTATTATTTCCTTCCTTCTGTTCACTTTGGGCTTTGTTTGCTGCTCTTTTTCTAGTTCTTTTAGTTGTAAGGTTAGATCGTTTATTTGAGCCTTTTCTTGTTTCTTGAGGTAGGCCTGTATTTCTATGAATTTCCTTCTTAGGACTGCTTTCGCTGTGTCCCATAAATTTTGAGTCATATTTTCATTATCATTTGTCACTAGGTAGCCTTGATTTCTTCCTTGATTTCATTAATAACCCATTAATCATTTAGTAGTATGTTATTTAGCCTCCATGTGATTGTGTATTTTCCATTTTTTTTCTTATAGTTGATACCTAGTTTCATACCATTGTCATCAGAGAAGACAATTGATAATGATTTCAGTCTTCTTAAACTTATTAAGACTTTATTTGTGTCCTAACATGTGGTCTGTCTTTGAAAATGTTCCATATGCCCTTGAGAAGAATGTATATTTTGCTGCTATGGGGTAAAATGCTCTTAAAATATTTATTAAGTCCATCTGTTCTAGTGTATCTTTTAGGCCCTTTGTTTCCTTGTTGATTCTTTGCTTGGAAGATCTGTCCATTGGTGCCAATGGGGTGTTAAAGTCTCCTACTATGAGTGTATTACTGCTGATCTCCCTTTTTATGTCAGTCAATAATTGCTTTATGTATGTAGGTGATCCTCTGTTGGGTGCATATATGTTTACTAGGGTTATGTCCCTTAATTTATTGATCCCTTTAGTATTATGTAATGCTTGTATTTATTTATTTACTTACTTATTTGTTCGTTTGTTTGTTTGTTTTTATCTCTTAATATAGACTTTGTTTCAAAGTGTATTTTATCTGATACAAGTATTGCTACCCTGGCTTTCTTTTTTCATTTGCCTTTGTGTAAAATACCTTTTTTCATCCCTTTACTTTCATTCTGTGAGTGTCATTTGATCTAAAGTAGGTCTCTTATGGACAGCATATGTATGAGTCTTGTTTTCTTATCTATTTGGTTAGTCTATGTCTTTTGATTGGAGCACAAATCAATATTTTTGAAGTTAATGGCTTATTTTTTTCCCATTTCTTTCTGTATATTAGTGTTTATATTTATTTTTGTATTGATTTTTGGTAACTCATACAATCATGGACATTTCATTATGCCTCAACTTTTGTTTTTGGTTTTAATAATTAAAGTTAAGCATACTTCTTAAAAAGCTTTTTATTTATGTAAGAATATGTAGGCCTTAGGGTTTCTAATTTTATTTTTTCATCTATAAATTTTTTTTTATTTAATTGGTTCAGCTAATGCTTTATCTACTTCATTATTTGTCTCACTGTTTTGTTATACTGTGTTTCTCCTTTTCCCCCAAACACTTGAAACTTGAACCTTTTAATTTATTTCTCATTGCCTTTTAAATGTTTTTTAATTTATTGTTTCTTTTGCTCTGTTATTGTTATGTGTATTTTAAATTTTACATGTTTACATAGAAAACTTTCTTTAAAAGATTACTGTCTAAGAACGTGGCTAATTTTTTATATTTTATTTTATCAGTTTCAAGTATTCAGTACATTGGTTAGACATTTATATAGTTTATAAAACAATCCCCCTAATTTCTCTTTCTCTCCACTTAGTCATTACATTAATGCTAACTGCATTCCTTATGTCATGCTTCCCATCCCCCTGACTGTCTATCAACTACTAATTTGTAAGAAGGTGGCTATTTTAAGCGTATTTTTTTTCTGTGTCACAATAACATGATCCATTCTCTAACAAAACCCTGCCTTAAAATAGGTACACAGTAGTACATCCACACTGGAGGGTTTGCTTTTCCTCCACTCATTCCCCGGTATTTCTGCTAATAGCATCTATTTCTAATCCATAGTCTTTTCAGATTTTATTCCTCAGAAATCCTAGTCATGGGAGACATCATGTTCACCCATTTTATTTTTTTCCCTTCTCCAAGATTATCAAGACAGCCTCCCATTGCAAAGAACTGCTTTTGAAAATGTGCTTTTCTGAGGGCTGGCACATTTTGAAACATCTAATCAGTAAGTTACCTGTCCCCATTCAAAAGTGTAGAAAAGATGAGGATGATAATGTGTCCTTTCTCTTTGAAGAAACTGATTAATACCTGTAGCACTCACAACTAGGCATAGAGCAGTTTCTATTATTTTGCTGGTTTAACAGTTGACCATTGCTAACAGTTGACCATTGCTAACAGTTGACCATTTCACAAAACAATTGATTGCCTGCCCTCCACTCACACACACGAAAAAGCAAAATAATTTTTTAGTTTTGATTTTTCATGGATTTTGGAAGGTCTGTAATACATTCCAATTTAACAATATGATTACCAAATGGGGTATTTTGGCCTTTCTCTCTGTCTCTGGCCTACTTTTTTGATTGACAAATGTGTATCTATCTGAGTATTTTTCAAAATAATTGTTTATTTTTTATTATTTTTATTTATTTACTTATGCCTATAGCACCTAGGTGGTCTCCCATCCAAGTACTAACCAAGGCCAACCCTGATTAGCTTCCAAGATCAGACATTGGGCTTGTTCAGGGTAGCATGGCTATAGAACATGACCACGTACTGTGGCTTCACTGGGGCATGAACCCAGGACCTTCTGCATGTAAAGCAGATGTGACAACTGCTACACTATGGAACCATACTCAAAATAGGTTTTTTAAAAGCTTAGAATCCTAAAAATCTTAAAAAATGGGAGACAACTCACCCACATATCTTTGTAAATGCCTTTGCTTTGATGTCTAACTTTAGTTCCCTGCTAACTGTAATTTAAATACAATTTATGATTCCAGTCAGGATCCTGATTGCATTTAATTTGCTAGTGACAGAATCAATTCATTTCAGCCAGAAAAAATGATGCATTGGCTGTCATGCTTCTGTTCTCTTGGATAACAAGTTTTCTGAGAGCCATCTCTCTGCATTTTGGAGTCGCCTGTCTTTTACCCCTGACATTTCATAATGAGCAACATTAAGCATCAGCTAACCTGCTCAGAGGTCAGGGTCAGTACATTCTGCTCTATCACCCAGAGAGTCAAGCAGGATGACTTCATCAATAACAAAACAGATTTCTTATGAGGAAAATGGACAAACAAGGAGATGTTTTTAGTTTATGGCAAAGCAGGTTTTTGACACATTTGGTGTTATTCCACACTGCACTGCTAACCACTATGAAAGGACTTACATAAGAGCATAATAATAGGGGGAAGATTTGTGATACTGCAGTTATTAGGTGCATGCATATAGCCCTATCATCGACCTTTTTTAGATTTGTTTCTTCTGAGAGGCCACTCATAGATTCTCCCATAATTTATCAACCCCACGCATTATTAATTTGAAAAACAACTTTCTTTCAGGGCTTTTAAGTTGCGTAATGAGTCTAAAGCAACAAAATTTGACACTATACATAGACCTAATTGCAAAGTGCATGCTACTTTCTCTTTAAATAGACAAAACTGCCACAGTATTCAGATGAACTACAAAAGTGAGCAGTTCTCAGAAACACCTGGAAAAAAAACTGTCACTCATATGATAGGCTTCCCTATTCTCTGTGCACACTGGATCAACAATCACTGTGGATGCCCTCATCAGAGATAAACTCCAGGCTCTTCCATGAGCTTTCTGCCTGTCAGTAGTAGATATTATGCACAGTGAGCCCATCACAGGTGTGGAGAGGAATGTCTGAGGCTGAGGGATCACCACAAAAAGCTAGACACAAAGAACAGGACATGGAAGGTCTGACCCTAGTGAAGACAGACAAGGGTCTGTTTCTCTAACACAACCCAAGTCAACAGATGGCCCTGAAGTGTCCATCAGTGTGGACCCTTTGGTACAGGTGTGACATGTTCTCCTCTCACAAGCTCATTGAGATTGGCTCCTTACAACTGAAAGATGGGAGGTGAAAAACTAGCTTTGAGACAAGTCTTCTAGCACCAAAGGCAGTTCTGTCCTCCTAGGATGTGCTATGTGCCACACTGCAACCTTAGGGTCTGAACACAGGCAGTTTAACTCCAGAACCTGAAGTTTTAGCCACTTCCTCTCACATCATGTGGACGTCTATCTTCCCCAAAAGAAGGCAGAGACTGAATCAGTTAGGATTTGGCTCAGCTGCAAAGGATAGAAGCCCCAAACTAACAGAGGCTTATATAAGACATAAATTTATTCTACTCAGGTTAACAGCCAGCTGCCCAAGGTGTGTAAAGCATTGCACACTCAGATCCTATTTCTCTTCCATGAATGGCTTCAGTCTTATGGTCCACGGTGGCTCTTTCATTTTTCAGACAGCAGGATGGGTGGAGGAAGTAACAGTGGAAAAATACAAAGGCCCACACCAACTATGTCATGGTAAAGGCACTGAATGCTGTCTTTACCATTCTATGGTCTCATGTCACATGGATATATTTAACTGCTAGGATGCTGGAAAATGTAATCTTCATTCTAGGTCACATGTCAGCTACAAGGTTTAACACTGTGGGAAAAGCAGTGAATGGATATTGAGGAAATGATCAATACCTCTGCCATGATGATCTCCAAGGAGGGTTAGTCTCCATATGCAACAGATCACAAAATGTTGTCTCTGGTGTCCTGGAAAGGACTCATCCTCTTTTCACTTCTCATCAACTATGAAAATGTTTTTAATGATATGAGCAAACAATTGTTACCCGGTCTATGTAATGAATAACAATCACTTCTTCTGGATATTAGATGAAATAGAGGAATTGGGATGTTTGTGAGCTGTTGGCCAAATCGTTTTGTGGTTGCTCTTTTTCCACAGCATTGGTGGTCAGTTTGGTCAGAGTGCTTGTAGCAAACGTAAGGTGAAGAATGAAATTTATTATTTTTTATGGAAATAGAGAAAAGGAAAGAACATGAGTAAAATTTTCCCAGCCAATCACAAGTTTGGGGACAAAATTCTCCATTCTCTAGCACTCCTCTCTTTAAGAACAGTAAGCAAAGGGGATCCTTATAGACTCTCAGATGAGGGTTCATTTGAATAAATAAAACATTTACAATGTCAAGGATGACAGCCCATCTCTCCTCAGTCTTCTCTTTATGTGCTCCATGGGCCAGGTTGCCCATGTTGGATTCTGCTTATGCAGACACTACCATACTAGAAGATGCTGATAGACATTCTGTAGGGAGAAAATGATGCTCTATATCAGTGGTTCCCAAACTTTTTGGCAGCAGGGACCAGTGCTCCTATGTGAATCTAATGCCTAATGATCTGAGATGGAGCTGAGGCGGTGATGCTAGAGCTAGGGAGCAACTGCAAATAGATGAAGCTTCGCTGGCTTGCCCAGTGCTCACCTCATGCCGTGTGGGTCTGTACCTAGCAGGCCACAGACTGGTACTGGTCTGTGGTCTGCGGGGTGGGGGCCCCTGCTCCATATCACTTTCTTAAACATTCACATGCCCCTGGGATACAGTTATCTGTGTTTCAAGAATGCCTCAGAGCATATTTAAGAATATGGCTCCTCGTAGAATATGGTGGGCCACCTCTCTGCTAGCCTACAGAACATGGATGCCTTAATTTATAAATATCGTAAACTCACTGCTGTTGGATTTATTTAAAGCAGAAAGTGGCTCGCAGAGAATCTGTGTTTCTGTCTATTCCAAACACCCAGAGAATATCTTTACATGCATTGAAAGTTGATTTCTGTGGATTTAGTAAACCCACAGGTAATGCATTTCTAAGGACTTTATACATTCAGAAGCAGAGGAAGATATCTCATGGGGAAAGCCAGAAATCTTAGTTTATTCAGTTTTGTTGTTGCCTGACTTTGCAACTATAAGGCCTTGTGAATCATTCCTTCTTCCTTGAAGGTAAGTTTTATTCTAACATCACTTCTGCTTCACTATTTTTTTTCCTGTGGCAAAAGAAGGTGCTCACTCATCACAAAATGGTGCCCCAAAACTTAAACTTTAGAAAACAAATGAGGCCTGAGAGCCAACACACCTCAGAGGTGCTTTGAAACCCTAGCTTCAGAGAGTGGACAGCAGGTTTTCAGCAGTTTGCTTTCAATAGAATAAGACTGGGAGCAGAACTTCAGAGCTAATAGCCAGAACTGGCTTTCAAGTCCTGGGACTCAAATCCTGCTAACTAAGGAGTAAATGGTGACTAGGTAAGGGGAAGGAAGACTGGATCCTGGATTGTTAGCATTTGATAATCTTTTACCCTAGAAATTTCTCCATGAAAGATTTCAATTAGGAATGGATCTACAGAGGAAGAGGGCCACTATATATATACATTTTTTTTTTCTTGAACTTGTTGAGTCCTAGAGAAAAATGCTTCTGCTGGTTCAGTGGCAGGGCTGGAACTTGGAGCCAACAAATCCACTGTCTTTCTTGGTCCTTTTTCTCCCTGAGCCCATACCTGACCCATAGTCCTTTGCACGCTTATTTCCTCACATCAAAGAAGGCCTGGCCAGAGGCAGGCAAGCTGGAGACTATGCTGCTGCATGCTGAGGACACCAAGCTCCCAGCTCACCTGAAGCACTGCCCTGCCAGGGGAGAATGTTGGTTCTGTAGTGATTCTTGAAGAACTATCTGGGCCCAGCTATATCTGGTAGAAACCACCCACATTCTGAAACACAGACTTCAAGTCCTAAATGAGCACACCTGTCCTGAGGTCCAAAAGAAATGTAGACTTACTTTGTTCTGGTGATCTGTAGAAGCCATGGAAATGCAAACACTATCAGTAAAATTATTAGTAATTTTGAGAGACATCAAGACTGCACAATCTATTATGAAAATCTGGTGAGTGCCATCAGACCTTGATTAATGATAACCCAGTTTAGCTTTTTCTCCCCATGTTATTCTTAAGACAAAGCACCCTCTCATGGCTCTCTGCGACAGCTGAAGTTAGGCAGAGAATTGGGGGATCTACCCTCGAATGATAACAGTGAGAGGGAGGTGGCACGTGAGAACTTAGGTAGGACATCATCAAACCTCATTTGAGAAAAGTGGGGCAGGCAGGGCAGGATGGATAAAGAGCCGTGGTGGAGGGGCTCCATGGGGATGAGACAGCGCTGACTTGAGAGCCATAATAATAAGCAGAACTTTTAAAATCCAGAGTCCAATAAACCAATTGTGTGAAGTTAGGCTTTAGACCATAAGGACATCTGAATAGGAACTTTTTATCTTCAGTTTCTTATCCTCTAAGTTGGATCCTAGCCTTTGTTACAAAACAGCTTATGGAAGTGTAGCAGTGTTGGCCATAGAGTCCCAAGCCATTCTGTAGGCACAGCCATGTGTCCCTTCCTGGAGGTCTGCCTGTTCCTATTATTCATGAGAATATTAAGAGGAAATTTCTTCCATCTTCTAAAATTGCTCAAGAGGATTATCCAGTTTGAGAAAATTACCTTTATCAGGAGGATAGTCAGCTCTTTTGAAAGGAAGCCCAGGATACCAGCTCCTGGGACACGTGAGCCTGCTCTCTGCAGTCCCTGGGCCTGAGTCCCCACGGCTGAGTATACTCCATGGAAACTGATACATGACCTGACTGAGAGCGCTGCTCGCCCCAGTACTCTTTCTACAGCAGATTAACATCTCAAAGCTCCCCCAAACCCATGTGGCCACTTCCTTCCTCAGCCCTCATCCTAGATCACCCCTGACATCGGGCTGCTTCAGCTCCCATGGTGCTGGACAACTACCTGGAATGAACTTGCTGGCTTCTCAGAAGGTGTTGGAGCCATCCTACTGCCTTCCTGGAACTGCGCTTTCGGTTCACTCCCTTTGTATCCACCCCTTATCTTTATCGCCAGTCTGATGAGAAGCAAGAGTGAAATGGATTTTTTGATTTACTCTTGCATTGTTGCCTATTCATCTTTCCTTGTACTTTTATATATTCTTTTTTTTTTTAACACCTACAGCACCTGGTATTCCTAGATGATCTCCCATCCAAGTACTAACCAGGCCCAACCCTGCTTAGCACTCATATATATTCTTTTGACAGTTATTTTGGGCCATAATAATGGAGACAGCTGCTATAAGACAAGCAGAGACTTAAAACTGTAACCTCCACCTCTGTGTATAGTACTGTGTTGACCTTCAAGAGACACATATCTTTGCAGCCTCCGGGACACCATCTTTATACCCTTCCTCGGCTTTGTGCATGCTCTGTGACACTGGTCCCTGTGTATCCTCTAAACCCTTAAATCCCCTAAATCCACTACCTCTTTTCTTGTAGACATATCTGGCTTGCAAGAATTCTAGAGTGAGCACAGGTCAGACTCTGTACTCTGCATACACACGGCCTAGAAAGTGCCAGAAAAAGTACTGGCTGGATTCACACTGAGTGTCATTGGAGTTCACTCTTGATGGTACAGCCTGTGAATTAGATGGAGATAGTAAGGATATCTATAATATGTGAACGGGTCTGATCAATGAGCTCCACTTCTCATACACAATAAGCTCCTTCTCCAGTCCTTAAGTAGAAAGGTCCCTTTGACCACAATGAGTTGCCAATAGCAGCTCTTCTTTAGAAACCTGGACTTTGGCAGCAGAGACCAGTCCTCAGAGGCTGGTGTGGTAACAGGTTCCTCGGGCAGATGGGAAATGATAGTCCTTTAGGAGTGGGTAGTTGATATTCAGTCTCGGTCTTTATTTTCTCTCAGTAATGGGGCTCGTTGCTGCTGTTCTTACACTGAGGTCCCAGTAGGTAGTTAATGGTGGGCTGCAAAACACTCTGAGAAGAAGCAGTGCTAAATAAAATGAAGAAAATCAATATCTCTTTCTAGTACATTTTTGGGCTCTGCATAATGTAATTAAAAAAAAAAGAAAAAGAAAGAAACCACAGTTTTTAAAGGGGACTAACCAAAGACTGCATACTTGCTGATTTTAGAAATCAAGATAGAGGAAAAACAAGTAGCTTCCGAATCTCAAATTATTTAAATACAAGCTGGTCCTTCTCTCTCTCTCTCTCTCTCTCTCTCTCTCTCTCTCTCTCTCTCTCTCTCTTTCTCCACAGTACAGACAAATGTGGAACTACGAACTCACTGGGAAAACAACAATCACCTCTGAAAACAGAAAAAGCAGAAAAAGGTATCTGATGCACAACTGAAACGGATTTCAAAGAACCGTTTATTTTTATACTTTCTTTTAGCACAGTCAAGGACGTTTGATTAGTTTATCAGCAGTGATGATGCAGATGTGAAGTCAAACGGCTCGACCCATTAGGGCCAGAAGGAAAAGTGAGGGAAGACAAGGACCAAGATGAGAGGCATCACAAAAGATCCAAAGAATGTTTGTGGTCAGACACCATCAAAACCAAGAGAAGCAGATGAAGAGAAGGTGAGGAAATCTAGAAACATCCTCAGTATGTATGGCATCAAGGAGTCTCTACATCCCCTGAATAATCACATTAAGCTTCTTGTTTTCCTTTCCATGGACTTAGGGCCTGCACTCTAGCTGTGACCTCACTTTCCAGTCAGACACTCATCTTACAGGCATAAAAACTCTTAGTGTCTGTGCAGTTTTTTTTTTTACCATTTGGATAGACTCACAGTC
Organism: Rousettus aegyptiacus; assembly: GCF_014176215.1. Classification (NCBI taxonomy): domain Eukaryota; kingdom Metazoa; phylum Chordata; class Mammalia; order Chiroptera; family Pteropodidae; genus Rousettus; species Rousettus aegyptiacus. The sequence goes on from NW_023416287.1 coordinate 41,881,645, forward strand.
TGGAGGAACCTTGAACATTTTTCTGGGATCTGGTTCTAATGAAAATAAATCACAATAAAGACAAAGCCATTAGATTGGCAATGAATGAATTTTACAGGACTTTGAAAGCCTGCTGAAAGCTGTGAATGCCAAAGTTTAGTCAGGATGTATTAGCATCCAAGTTGCAACAAAATTGCCCTTTTTAGTTCTTGGGAGCCCAGCTCAGGTCTGGCCAAGTTTCTACTGCTATAGTCCAAGGAGAGAGGATGCCCTTGGCATCTAAACTATGGATTCTTTATATTTAAATGACTAGAGAGTGTATTTCAAATGAACTGTGAATCAGAAACAGACTATCTTCCAGAGTTCTCAAAGTGAAAAGTAAAGAGGGCAGAGTGAAGAGAGAAAGGGGGGGGAAGGGGGGAGAGAGAGAGAGAGAGAGAGAGAGAGAGAGAGAGAGAGAGAGAGAGAGAGAGAGAGAGAGAGAGAGAGAGAGAGAGAGAGAGAGAGAGAGAGAGAGAAGATGTTTGATTGAAAGCAAAATACAGTGGCCCAAGTGGATCTTGGTGATTGTTTTTTCCTTTAGAGCTTTAATTGTAGTATCTTATCTCAACAGCTAACTATTCCAACAACACTTGGTGGGCCATATGCTGTTGATGGCCATGTGGCAAGCCCTAGCATTTTCAGGAAACCCACAATCAAGGAGTGGAGATACAAGGAGGACTTTGGTCAAGGCTTTCATACAAATAGAAACATAGCTCCAGTGAAGCTTGGATGCTACGTGACCCAGGCCTTGAAGTAGGAGCAGAGTGTTGGCAAGCCAAGAAGAGAGAGGACAATATCAGGAAATAACAGTGTGAGCATGGTGGATGGAGGAGGACTAACCCTTTCTTCTTCTCCTTTGCCAATAATGTCTCGCTTTCAGAAGCTCTGTGTTGCTAACATCTCCACACCAGTCTGAGGGCTTCTCGTGAATGAGAGAGAACCTCCATGGTTGGTGATATGACAAGAGTCTGATCCCCAGAGGGACCATGTGTATGCCATGGAGAAAATCATTGGGTTAAAGGCCACTACATTCTCATAGTCTCTATCTCTAGGACTCTGTGTTCTACAAGGCACAGAGCAGCTCAAATTCCTCTTGCACTTGGACACTCAACGCAGGTAATGAAAGGATATTCTTAGCTCCACCTGACTCTCATGTTAGCCTTCCGTTTTCGAAGACTTGGGTGGTAGAGAGGAACATTAAGTGGCACACTGTGGTGGAAAATGCTGTTCAGCCTGGAGTATCAACGGGGTAAGATGGAAGGACAAATGAGGGGGTTGTGACCCTAGAAAGTTTTGGAAATAAATATTCACAAATATCCCACTACGAATTTCAAATTCCTAGAGGAAATGTAAAGCTTTTCCAGTTAGAGGAGTGTTGGGATGAAGATAGTTGTTTCTGAAAGACAAAGTTAATTATGGTTTGGAGATATAATTGAGGTTAGCATCAGGCCCCCAGACACAGAGAACTCACCTTACCCCTGAATCCAGGCACAGGAATAGAAAGATAACAGCTCTAGGATATAAATCTACAGATGATGAGTCCTAGGGTTAAAAAGGATCCAGCAGCAAAGTGGATTTGATGCATTTGTAGTTTAAGGAATGATAACAACAGAAAGTCCTGTGTATACACAGCCTTGTAAGAGAAGTGATCTTTTCAAATTAAAATAAGATCGTGTCAGTCTCCTGTTTAAAATACTGTACTAGGTATTCATGTTAGTCATAATCAAGTCTAAACACCTGTGTTCTTCAGAAGGCTTCTTCATGCCTTAAACTACAGTTTATTTCACTTCTCTCTCACTTATAGATTCAACCCCACTAGGTGTCAAAGACATTTTCATCATCTTAAGTTCACTATTGACCTGGCATTTGAATTTTTCTTCCCTTTTCCCTAAAATATTCACATCCTAGATTTTTACATAGGTCATCATTGTTCAATGTTCCAGAGGCATATTAAATACTGCTTTCTCGAAGTATATCTTTCCTGGCTACACTATGCACTGTTGTACCTTTTTCCATGCCTCCCTTACTTTACTCTGTGTTGCTTCATTTCCACTTTATCATTATCTGAAATGGTTTTAATTTTTCATTTGACCACATGTTTATTTTCTGTAACATTTCCACTAGGCCAATACTTCTTAAACTCGAGCATGCAGAAGAATCACTTACAGAGTGAAACACAGATTCCCTGGGCCCATCCTCAGGGTTAGTTTCTGATCCAGTAGGTCTGAGATAGGAGATTGTAATTCGCCTTACTAACAAGTCCCTAAGTATGCTGATGCTATAGGTCTGTGAAGTAGCAAGACCTAGAATGTAATTTTAACACTGACCAGTGCTGGGTGAGTCTTCTCTCCACTCTATACCCTAGCACATTATGGTATTTGTATATGGCCAACACTCTCTCCTGAGGAAATAAATGAGTGAAGGAGGAATCCTGACTTCCTTCTGAGTCTTTAGGGAACCATCCAGTTCCTGCAAAAACCACTAAAATTTCCTGTAATTCTCTTATCAATCCTCCCAATAAATTCCCTGGTAGATGATGGGAAAATAGGTGTAGTTCCCTACCCCTCTCTGTATCCATGTCCTCTGCAGCCCTTCCCATTTGGAGGTGGAGTTCATTTCCCCATCCCTCCCATTTCAGACTTTTCCGTGATTTTCACTGGCTAATAGCATGTGGCAGAAATAATGCCATGCTATCACATAACTGCTCTCGGGCTTCTGCTTCACCATGAGAACAAGCTAGGAATAGCCTGCTGGGGTACAAGGGATGACATGGACCAGAGGCATGCCAGCTCAGTTATGCCAGCTGAGACCCTACATAGGTGAGGGGCTCAGCCAAGTTGACCCACTGGCTCAGCAAGATCAACTTGGACCAGCGGAACTGTCCATCGACCCAGAGACCAGTGACCACTGAACTGATGTTTTACGTAACTGAGTTCCAGGGTGGTTTGTTACATTACTTTAGCAATAAGGACAACTGATATTTAGACTAGTTTCAATAGCTTTCTGTTTTGTTTTGTTTTGTTTTGTTTTTAATCCAAGTAATCCTTGATTAAGATCTAGGTTCCTTTCCCTATCTTTCTGCACAGGACCTGTATGACAAGGCTTTCTGTTCTGTGGTCTTGTATGGTAACATCTACTGGTAATGTGTCCCTGAAATGACTTAAATTAAGCTCGTCACCTTCTGGGAAGCACAGGAGAGAACAATAACCACCACCACCAACCGTACACACACACACATACACCATGCAGCTGCTCGTCCTTGGATGCCCACTGTTATGATGTTTCAGCTCTTACCATAAGCAACAGCCCAGTGTCTTTGAGTCTTTGTCTTAATTATCCCAAATAATAGACAGTCGTGTTCTGTTTCTGTGAATGGGGTAAAGTGACCACAGTAAGCCAGATTTTCCAGATAATTCCTGCCAGTTGTTGAGAAAAATTGGATGGTCTGTCAAAGACATCAGGTTTCCCATTTACTCACAATTCCTCCCATGCAGCCCTCTAGGGTCATCTTGGCTCCAACTCTAACCCAGTCCTTCTATAAGGTAAGAACTCCTCTTGTCTCAGAACCTTCTCTGAAGGCCTGAGCAGCCATTAGAGTTAAGTAACAAGAGTTATCTTTGGCCAGAAGTCTAACTTCTCTAAGCCTCACTTGCCCACCATATAACATGGCTAGAAATATTTTCTTCTATTGGTTATAGTGAGAAATAAATAATAAAAAGAAAACATTTGTGGAAATACCTACAGCAATATCTGTTATAAAGCAAAAGCATGCAAATAATGTTAGACCATATGACCCTTCCCCAAGCAGAAAAGAGAGCAGAAAGAGAAGAATTAAAGAGTAAATCTCAGATCTTAAAGGTCAACTTGAAGATAGATTGGAGATGAATCAAAGTTATTCTGTTAGTTAAGGTGAAAGCAATGTGAGTTGTGCATGTGTGTGTGAGCACATGTGTGTGTGGTGGAGGGAGGCACACTGGGCACAAGACAGAAGGGAAGAGAGAAAAATGTTGCTGTCTTCACTGGGGATCTCCTGAGGCAAAGCCTGCAGTCAGGTAGTTTATTTGGGATTTTGACTTTGGAGGGAAGAGGTACAGAATAATGAGAGTGAGACAAAAAAGAAGAAAATCAGTATGTATGGATATTATTATGAACAACTGGACACCAGCCTCGTGATCTTCTAAGAAGCCTGTGAAATGAGTCTCAGAACTGTCCACCAGGGAGAAAAAAATTATCGAAATTTCTAGCCAGAGCATAAAAACAAATAAAAGGCATCCAAATTGAAAAGGAAGAGTACAATTATCTCTGTTCACAGATAACCTAATCTTATATGCAGAAACCCCTAAAGATTCCACAGAGAAACTGTTAGAACTAATAAACAAATTCAGCAAAGTTGTAGTAGTACAATTTCATAGAAAATCAACATGAAAAATCAGTTATATTTCCATACAATAACAATGCACAACTTGAAAAGAAAATTAGGAAACTGATTCCATATATAATAGCATTGAAATAATAAAATTAAGCCTAACCAAAATATCAAAAAACTTATACACTGAAAACAAATAAATGTTGAAATAAATTAATGAAGACAGAAATAAATGGAAAGCCATTCTATATTCAAAGATTAGAAGACAATATTGTAAAGATGCCAAATAGTCATGGGGATGTAAAGTACAGCATAGAGAATATAGTCAGTAACATTATAACAACCATGGTGCCAGATGGGTACTAGACTTATTGGGGTGACCAATTTGTAAGGTATATAAATGACTAATCACTATGCTGTAGACCTGCAACTAATATTACTGACTGTAATTAAAGATTGAATATAAAAATTTTTAAATTTTTAAAAAGATGCCAACACTCCCAAAGAGACCTACAGATTCAACCCAATCTCTATCAAAATTCCAGTGATATATTTTGCAGAAATAAAAAAACAATCTTGAAAAGGAAAATGATTGAAAGTCTCACACTTTCTGATTTCAAAACTTACTAAAAAGCTATAGGACTCAAATCATGTGCTTTGGACAAATATTTTATGATTACATTTATATGAGGTACATCGAATAGTCAAATTCATAGAGACAGAAAGTAATGTGGTGATTACTGGAATATGACAGGATCTCACAGAGACAAATAGAATAGGAACAACTCTAAACTGACCCGAGGAATTGGTCTTTTCTGACACGAAGGTAGAGCAAAAGGGAGGGAGGCCCTGGAGTGGGCATCTTTTTACTTCTCCAAGGCAGCTAGTCCTGGGTTTGAGACTTCATGACATATGTCAGGAGATTAAAAGAGTGAAGTTTGCCCTGGGCCACTCGGCAACTTTTTGAACAGAGCATGACAGAGTACTTTGTGTTTCTAATTCTGAGGTGTACATTTTGTTCCTGGAGCCTACCTTGCTTCTCCAGGAATACTGGCAGCCTTTTCTGCTGCTAACAAAGCCTACACTCAATAAAAAACTAGGCGCCCACTCTCTTCCCTCCCCTCAAAGAAACTTTTGTGATTAGGGGCTGCCCTATGTGCTAGCTCCTGGAACCACCTCTTCATATTCTCTAAAATAGACTGGGATGAAGGCTTTGAACCCAGACTGAATCCCTTATGAAGTTGTCCCTGACTGTTCCTAACTGGAAGCATCCAAATTTTCCAGTTGGCCATAGATTGCCTATCATAATCCTAAAAAACAAACAAACAAACAAACAAAACAAACAAACAAAACAAAAAAAACCCACTTCTGCTCTTTGCCTTTTCTAAACAATGTGAAGGAGCAGGACTCAAGAAGCTCCAATCATGGATGAAACTTGTGGCAATCAGGAAAACGGGTCTGAATTTAACTTTTTAAAAGTCATCAAATTTATTATGAGAGTGGAGAGCTGCCAGAAACCCATCTCACATGAAGGGAGGTGGTTAATGGGTAAGAGAGAGCGAGAGAGAGAGAAAAAGAGAGAGAGCGAGCGAGAGAGAGCGAGAGAGAGAGAGAGAAAGCACAAAAATCTTCTAAGAAGAGAGACATTTCAGTGGCTTCCAAGGCTGCTCAAAGTTCAAGGACTGGTGCAGCTTACATGGTCCTGCTGTCCATCCACACCAATATTATTGCCCTAAATAGCTAGAATGCATGAATAATCCAGGCACAATGGAAACTTCTGGCAAAACGATATTTATTGTCCAATGAGAACATGGTTTGGAGAATTATAAATCTCCTGGTTGGAAAAGCCTGAGTCGGTTGCTTCATGCACTTCCCCTAGGGCCCTGAGGAAGTAGACAATGACCCAATAGTCTCCTGTCCTGAGATGGTGAAAGAGAGAGGTTGTGGGTACAAGCACTGTACTAGCTGCTCCATCAGCACTTCCCTGCACAGCCCTCCCTTGCACAGCCCTCAGCCTTGACTCCCATCAGAGTCCCCAGGAAATTTTAGAGAGATGGGGAGGCCTTTGGGAGGATGAGAAGTGTGACCTTTCAATATTAAACAACCTGTCTGTGTGCAAGTATAAAAATCTGGCACCAGAGACCAGAGCTCCCATTATTTGTAAGAAAAATCTCTGTACAGGGAGTATCTGTCTGGCTGGTTTTTCAGAATCCATCATCTAATGGGACACGCTCAGTTATATGGAGGTGGCAGCATTGTCTACTCAGAGACTCTAGAGTGAGCTGAAAACATATCATTTGCCAGAATCAACTAACTCAATTTGTTTCAAACTGTTGATTCAACTATGAGAAGAAGCACACCAGAGAATTTATTAAGTATAACTTAAAAGATTTACAATTGGGAAGCTATAATAAAATGGCTATTTTATTTATTCATCTGCTTATCAATAAACAGTTTTTATTTTATAAGAACTTTTGTTGGATATAAATAAATTTTGTTTTTCATCCATGTGCTTCTGCTTCATGGATTCCCAAACTCCAAGATATATACAGAAAATCATCTACATTCAATTCAGAAATGCAGAAATGGATTGTACCTTTCTTTATTCCAAAATTTATATTTCACATATAAAATGAAAATGATGAACTTGGTGCCAAGACACTGAAAAAATTATAAACATTATATTGTGCAAATGAAATAAGACACATAATCCCTATAAAATGATTTCATTCACATGAAGTTTCAAAATAGGAAAAATGAAACTATGTTGGTCAGTATTCCTTACATAGCAAAAAAAGTGAAGAAATGTTGACTTTGTGCTTCATGCTTAACTTTTAGATTTGAAAAATGTTATTAAATAGAATTGCACAGGAAGAACAATATTCCTTTTATTGACTTGACAGTAGTTAAACAGATATAAACTTTACAACTAGTCATTAAACTACACATGGAAAGTAGGTAAATTTTTCATATTTAAAAGTATGGAAGTTCACAGTTATTGAGGTAAATAAATATAAACATAAAATTTACATTAACGAGAGCCACATAAGAACAGAATTATGTAAATTTTAATGTAGAAACACAAGGGCTGGTTTATATTATCTAAAGAAGATGAGAAAAGTTCTATATATTATGTTACATATGAAATAAGGAAGAAGAAATAATACCTAGCAAAACAAAAATTATACTTAAAACTGTGATTATACTAATATAAAGATTAAAAATTTCACACTGGATAAGAAAAATACAAAATTCAACTATATAATACCCATTTGAAAAACACTTAAAAACAAGAAAGTTGAAAATAATGTTGAGAAAAATATACTAGAAAATATTTTGGGGGTCTCACATTGCTCTTTTAGGAACTGGAAACATGTCACTATGTCATGGAATAATGAAAGTCCATTGTTAGCTGGGTATCACAGAACACGAAGAAGCTAAAATCATTGGACTGTGTTCACTAACTGTATCTTAAAAATATTTAATGGAAACAAATGTAATAATTGTGGGTAGAACTGTTACTATCTCCTGCAGATTTTAATAAATACTCTCAAAAATGATAAATCAAGCAGATGAAACAAACATACAGGCAATATTAATAAAATACCAGTCAGAAGATACATATACATCATGGTCTACGTTGTTGAACACAGAAAAACTTACATCCACTGAGGCCAAAAATGAGGCCAGAGTGGATCATAGGTTTTTTTAATTACCTGTGGGCCTATGTCCATTCAGTTGCTAGAGTAGCCTATCTCACATGGGACTGTACAAGTCAATCAGTCCCTGCAGAAAGCAATTTCAGTGACTGTTGTCTTAATTATACCCAAGAAGGTGCATAACCGGTGGCAGGCTAGATTCAGAGAAGAGAAATTAGTTTTTGACCAGTAGTGGATTCCTTTATGAAAACTGGCAGAGAAGGGGCCCAGAGTGGGACCAAGCAGGTTGTAGAGAACAGGTTCACTTTTTTTGACTGCTTTATTGCTGGCTCATAAAGCCCACGGAGCCTGGGCTAAAGGCACAAGTAAAATATTGTATAGGATGCTATGTGTCTTTAATGTTGCTGATGCTGGAAATCGTGCCCAGACACTCTCTGGCACCATTCTTAATTCTGAGACCTGGGTGGGTACATAAAGCACTGCTTTCTGGTGTATTATCACTTCTGTAAGGAATCTTTTATCCCAATTAGCAGAGTTAATCCTGAATTATAAATTTGAGGAAATCAGTGATAAAATACTGTTAATTAGAATGATCACTTTAGAAAAAGTAAATCATATTATGCCAATTTTTTTATTATTGTTTGGAGTGTGGACTCTTTGATTACAACAGTTCTCTTGTACACAGTCGAGTAGTCAAGTGGACTTTAATTCTGTAGTTTTCAATTCCAAAAGATAACTATAGAGCAATTCAAATGCCTATCTTGTCAGAACTTTTAGAATTACAAGGAGCTTTGAACACTAATTGCCTTTAATCACTTGTCGTACTATAATGGCACGCTCCTTAGCAGCTCTCAAAATTCACTCAAAGCTTGCAGGCATGACAACAGTGCCCAAGCATGGTGCTGACAGGAACGTTCATTCTTGTGGTAGTGAAGGAACAGGGAGGGAAGCTTTGTCTAAGCTAATACCGAAGGACCTTGCAGACCAGACTTTAAGTCAATGGTTTTATTTATTTTTTTCCCCATCTACGTCCACTTTGACCTTTCTTCTCCCTCTCTCTTGCCTGAGATTTTTGTTTTATTTTGTTTTGTTTTAAGGCAAAGCACTGTTTTACCATCCAGTGTACTGACACTTTTTTTCTGACACATTTTTACTGACATTTTTTTCCCGACGCTTTTTCTGCTGCTTATCTTATGTCTCAAAGATTACTTAGGCACATCTGCCTGTGTGAGCAGCCCGTACACCTGTCCATGCCTACAGCTGCGGCTCACTGGCTCTCTCACTTGACCCATCTGAAACTTCCCTCTACCAGAGAAGACAGATGCATGTGGGAGCACCAAAGCTCTCCTGTGCTCTGTAAGCAGCTTCTAACAATCTGAGCCAAGGGCTCAGTGACTCAGGTGGCCACACTGCTCTTTTCTGTTTCAATGCAATTAGTCATAATCTCTTTGCCCAGATTTTATATTTTAGAATCTGTTCCCATGCAAACTATAGTGCTTTTAAACACGAGGTTATGATCTTGTATATAGCTAATGTTTGACTTAAAAAAATAGTTTTACTTTAATCGAAAAAAATGATATATGTGTGCAAGATTTTTTCTTTGTTACGAATTTTTTACTTTTTTAAAAAAATGTAATTAATTTCACGTATACAGCACATGGTTTGACATCTATATAGTTAACGAATGATTGCACCAGTTGCTCCCTCCCTCCCCTGACCCTCCACCTAGCCAACATATTCATTCTAATTGCATTTTCTATGCCATGTTTCCTATCCCTGTGACCATCCATCAACTACTAATTTGTACCTCTTTTAACCCTTACCCCATTTTCCCAACTCCCCATACCCTCCTCCCCTTTGTCCATCACCAAATTGTCCACTATATTTGTGAGTCTGTTTTTGATTAGTTGGTTCTTTTTATCCCTTAAATTCCACATACAAGTGAAATAATATAGTGTTTATCTTTCTGTGTCTGACTTAAATACCTTCTAGGTCCATCAAAACAATATCTTTTTCCATCCCCTTCCTTTTTATGTATAGGGGTCTTGTTTTCTTATACTTTCAGCCACTCTATCTTTTGGTTGAAGCACTTAATTCTTTTCCATTTGAGGTACTTATTGATAGGAATGTAGTTGTTACCATTCTTTATTACTGCTTTTGATACATGTTTTCTCTTCTTAAAGAAGTCCCTGGCTTAGTGATAATAAATTCCTTTAGCTTATTTTTGTCTGGGTAATACTGGCTTAGTGGCGATAAATTTCTTTAGCTTATTTTTGTCTAGGGAGATCTTTATCTGTCCTTCAACTCTAAATGATAGCTTTGCTGGATAAATTATTCTTGATTGTATATCCTGGGTCTTCATCCTGTCGAATATTTTTTGCCAAGCCTTTCTGTCCTGCATATTTCGTCTTATGGGGGTCTTATGGGGGTTCCCTTAAAAGTAATTATTTGTTTTTCTCTTGCTGTTTTAAATATTCTTTCTTTGTATTTAACCTTTGGCATTTTAATTATGATGTTTCTTGGTGTGGGCCTCTTTGGATCCCTGATTTTAGGAATTCTCTGGGATTCCTTGGGTTTTATGTCCATTTTCTTGATCAAGTTAGAGAAGTCTTCCATCATTATTTCTTCAAACATTTGTTCAACATTTTGATTTCTTCAGTTATGCTGATCAGATGAATATTTGGAGTCTTAATAGTGTTCCATGTTATCCTTAATTTTATAGTCTTGTTATCATTTTTTCTTGCCATTCTGATAGAGTGTCCTGATTGGCTTTTCTGTTCTCTAGATGTAATGGCTGAAAAATGACTGCTAGAAATTTATTACTTGCAGGAAAATTACTGCTTGGCTATGTCCATGGGAACATGGCTATGTCCATGGGAACATAGCCTGTCACCCATAGGAACATAACATTCTAACAATAAGCTTTCTGCTTCTGTACCCCCTGCTTATGCACCTGACCTGTGAGTTGACAGGTAATGAATAGAAGAAAGGTAGCCCTTTGTGTTTAGACAGAATGAAGAATAGGATTTGGGGCTTAAAAACCCTGTACCTCTACATTTTGGGGCTGCTTAATTTGGGGTCTGCATACCCCTTAGCAGACCCAGCTGGCTGAATAAAGAGTGCTTCCTATAACTCACTCACTGCGTTCTGGTGGTCCATGTGTCTTTCAGAGGCTGGCAGCTACAACATAGATAAGGCTTTGATCCTCTTCTTTATTCACTTTGTTTATTCCTTTGTTTATTTCACTTATTATACTTCTCCTCTCAGATAATGTCTTCTCTATTTTAGACTGGTTCCCTTTTATAATTTCCATTTCCATTTTTATCTCTTTGTTGGAGTTCTCTACACCTCCCAAAAGTTCATTGAGCATTTTTATTTTTATAACTAGTGTTTCAAACTCTGCATCTGTTAGATTACTTGACTCCATTATATCTGGATCTCTGTTCTGTTCTCTCATATGGTTTCTGTTTCTTTGTCTTTCCATTTTGGCTGCCTTTCCATGTCTGTTTCTATGTCCTAAGCAAAGCTCCTAAGTCTCCCAGTCTTATTACTGTGGATTTGTGAAGTAGGTGTTTGTCCAGTGCCACAGTCTTGAGATGAGTTCAGCTTGAGGCCAAACTTAGCCCAAGCCTCTACCCCTCCAGGACCACCTTTTAAGATTCAGCAAGCATCCCACAGATGCTGTGCTTATAGTTGCCTCAAAATGCCATAGCAGAAACTGGGGACAGCTACCTCCAGTGTGAGTCTAGGCACTGCTCAGCAAGAAGCACCTGACTCACTGAGGATATACCTGGATGTGGCTTGAGTGGGGCCCGAGTTTGGGGAGGCAGGGTTTCAGGGAAACCTCTGGGTGGAGAGACCTCTATTATCCAATATGATGACGTCTCAGCTATAGTGGCCCTGGGTCCACACACTGGGAGGGGACATAGCTAAATAGAGGAACACTGGATACCGTTGGCACTTCTACCTGGGAGAGAACCTCACCTCCAGCCCTCACTCGAACAACTCAGTGTCCCCGTTTAAGTCCCTGTTACCCCCAGAGCAGCCCAACTGGTGTAGGTGCTCAGAGCGAGCAGGTTCAACACCGCAAAAGTTCACTCACAGACACGGCCCCTTTAAGAGGCATCTAAAACTGCCTGCTGCTGTTACCACAGTCTCTATCCCACCAGCTGCTTGGGACCAGCAGCCTCATGTCTTCACCTCCTCCTACCTCTAACTGTTGCAGGGTGATTTTTTATTTTGCTCCCTAGTACTAGTGCTTCCATCCCTCTCTATCTCAGGTGACTTTCCTTGCTGTTTGCTCTGTTTATCTGTCATAACTTTGATTTGATCACAAGAAGGATGAACAAAGTCTCTGTCATCTATGCCATTTTTTCTTCTGATTTCTCACTATTTTTAATTAAGAAAACTTCTAATATGTTTGGAGAGAGTTAAGCCAATTAAAGTAGAATCAATTGTTAAAATCTAGTATTGTGTGTGTGTAGTGACATTGTAAACAGGTCGGAAGCCCTCAACTTATTCTAAATTAAGACTGGAAAAAGGATATTTTAAAAGTAAGACCTTTTCTGTTCTGTGGGTCCCATTGGCACAGTCTCTCTAGTCACCTGAGCCAGATACTCTGAGTGTGTTCCTTGGGTGGGTTGTGTGTGCCCTCCTGTGATAGTTGAGTTTGGGTTGCTATTTGTATATCAATGGAAAGAATTGATTCTCAGGCTAATTAGTGGTGAGTACTGGCTATGACTACAGTGGAGAAGCTGTTTCATGGGGCTGACACTACAGAGCAGGATTTACTTGATCGGGGCTGTGGTGCCTGCCAAGTCTGTCCTTTGCACGTGTCTTTTGTGGAAGTGGTTGGGTTGTACTCTGGTGTTGTCTGAATCCAGCCACCAATGTCTTGGTTCTGGAGCCTCTTGGGAGTAGCTCTTGTGTAGGCCAAGGTCAGCTGCTTTCTGTATCCTGCTCAGGGACACTTCATATGAGCTACAAAATGATCTGCAGATGGTCACTACTTGGTCTTGGCTTGGAGGCACCTAGGAGAGGCTAAGCTGTGAACCAAAGCCAGCTGTTACTAGTGCCAGGCTTAAGGCTGCTTAGCAAGAAGTAAAGAGCATGTCAAGGCCAGATGCTGCTTGTTTGGTGTTTGTAAGCCATTGAGAGATTTTAAGAAAGTCTGAAGCATGAGCCCAAACAGGTTATTTGTATGGAAAAGCCACTGTAAGAAACTATGATGGGCCCTCAAGTTAAATGGGATGGGGTCACAGTGAATCACCAGGGTAGGGCGAACAGTGCTAGCCAGGTTGATGGAGACTCACATATAGCATCCACTTGGGTATAGAGAGGACTCTAAAAAGGAACAATGGCTTCTGACAACACTTCTGTCCGTGAGTAAGGTGCCCCTCCAGCCTCTACCCTGAAGCTAGACCAGTGACTTTTGAGCTGCTGCCCCAGTGTTGGAGTTTAGAGCGAGTGAGTCCGTCAGCTAGAAAGCCTGTGCATGAGCCCTTTAAGAGGAACACCTGGGACTCCTGCTATCCTCTATCTTACTCAGCCACAATCTTTGCTGGTTTTCACAACCAGAAGTTGTGGGGACTTCTCTTCCCAGGACTGGAGACCTGAGCTGGGGAACCTGGTGTGGAGCTGTGACTCCTCGCTCCTCGGGGGGTGACTTCTGAAGCCAAGATATCTCTCCCAATTTTTACCTGCCACACATGTGTGTGAGACCAGCTCATTCTGTTACTCCACATTCCCAATAATCTTTGCATGGCTTCTTTAGTATGTCCTTAGTTATAGGACTTCTGTTCAGCTAGACCTCAGGTAATTTCAAATGATAGTTATTCTGTAGGTTAGTTGTAATTTTGATGTGGTTGTGAGAAGAAGCATGTACAGTATTTACCTACTCCACCATCTTGACTGGAACCTTTAGGATGATACAGCTTTAAGAATATCACTGAGCAGGTTTTTGTCTCTCCTTCATCAGTCTTTCTTGTGTCCAGGTATAGGGGCATCAGGTATTGGCTGATGAGTATTTATCTTGGTCTTAGGCGCCATCACAGAGTTGAAGAACTCCTCAAATCATAACTTTCTCTTGTCTACTCTCTACTTTTACATTCTCATATCACTTGTAAACACTTAACCAAGTAGAAGTGTTAAGAAACCTGCACAGAGAAAAAGTCATGGTGACTTCAGCATACAGAACAGATTTCTAAGCTACTCTTAGCCTAGTGTTATTCTTTTTTAAAACAGAATTTTTCCTTGAAGAGTGTCTATTTATGAACTGAGCATCTTTGTGTTCTGTCCAATTGTGAAACTAAGAACAGATTGGACTTTCCAAACACCAATACAATTCATGAACAACTATCAAATATAAAATTTAAATTTTAATTTAAAAAAATCCACTTTTCCTTTAGTAGGTGGCATAAGATAGGCCTTCTGTTTCCCCTCACTTGTCAGAACCAGCACCTCCTGATGTGAGATGGTTGAGAGCAAGTTTTCTAGGAATCAAAAGATGAACAGGACCTTTGGGTTGTAGCAGAGAGTGGGGGCGGGGGGGGGGACAGGAGATGATGAAGGGTGCAGCTACCTGGTGGGAAAAAGGGAATACCGAACTCCTTTTTCATGAATTGAGGTCTGAGGACAGGAGTCTTGTTCCTGTTGGATTTGGGAGGCAAGAAAACTATAAGTTAGAAGAGAAGTTGAGTTCTTGGTGGAAATTTGGAAAGTGGACATGGGGACCAAGGAGAGAACGTGGCCAAGAAGGAGCTGGACAAAATTCCATTTTGCTGGGGCTGAGTCTTGAAATCAGAGTAAAACCAAAAGCAGGAGCAGAGCTTGTTGATTTTGAAGGTTCAGATATCAAGTATACATGATGTATATAATATAAAATATACTTATGTATTTATAAATATATGTGACATGTAACATGTATGCTTATATACAAGTATAAGTATATATGATATATAATATACTTAATATATGTATTGCACAACAGATGTGAATGGAGCTGTAAAGGTGGATAGTCTGTAGCATATAGTGCTGTTCTCTATGCTGGCCACCTCAGATTTTTACCACTTTTACTCCTGCCCTTCAGCACACTTGCATTTCCAAAGCCAGTGCCTATGACTCTCCTTTCAGAACTGCCCTCAGGCTACTGGAATCACTTTTCCCAAAGACACTGGACATTCCTGGGAATTTATGTTCCCTCAACACCAGGAGGTCCTGAACAATGACTTATAAGAATGGGCATGTGAAAGTCCAGCCCTTTGTATTGGGGTGAAAACAACCCTAAAGTGTAGCTAATGCTGGAAGTGTCCCTTGCAGATCAGGTTAACAACACTTGCTTTTGGACTTCCCCTTAGATTACACCTTTCCTTTCTCTTCCCCTCTGTCTTGGTCCTCAAACTGCAAAGAGTGGGAGATACCAGTGCTGATGATATCTATGCCTTTTAGAGGGATGAGGGTCATCCTTATGAAGGTTTGTAACTATTGAAGATGCTCAATAAGTGATGCAGAGTCCAGTTTAGGAATGATCAAAGAAAGGTAAAAGTGATGATGTAAAAACAGATCTGAGGAAATGGCATTAAAACAAGTCAGGCTTCAGCATGTGGAAAACTGAAAAAGAAAGTTTGGTATGCATACACCATAAAGTTCCTTATAAGTAGGCTTCATCCTGCAGATATCTTTCTCCTGAAATATCTTCATGCATAACCCTAAGGTTTCCATTTTATTTCTTAAGTCATGATATTGAGTTACCAACAGCATGGTCAGAGAGGCAATTCAGTGTGTGATTCGTGAAGCATCAGTCTATCACAATGTGGTTATGGGTTCTAGAAGATGATGGTAGATTTAACACAAAAGTTTTAGTGTTCTAGGCAACAAAATCCCCAAATATTGAAAATATTGAAATGTTCTTAGTGGCAATCAATTAATCTTACTGACATTCCCTTGCATTAATACAGCAATGCAAAAGTCTAAAATGAATTAAGTATGAAGACAACATTTTGATACAGTTTGATCTCAAAATTCATGGAAGACCTCTGGGGCTGATTAAACGATTTGAGAGAAGAGTGCATCTTCAAATCTGGGCCAGCTGTGATACTGACCTGGGAGCGTGTCAGTTTCAAGAAAGCCAGGTGATTGCCATTGTTTAGCCCCAGAAAAAAAAAAGATCTCCTCAGCCAGAGCATCCTGAAAACAGAACTCAGGTCAGAGAAGACTCTTTAGTGGGAATCAGTGCAGAAAAATCTAGAGAAAAGATTTGACAGTAAAAGGTTCAAAAGGTATATCCTGGAGACAGAGAAAGTCTCTGGGCTAGTATCAGGTAGTCAGACACAAGTTAAAGTAGAGACAGCCTGGAAAGAATGGGACTGTGTCTGGGCTCAAAGACCTGACAATGTTCTACCCAAGAGTGATGCATTGGTACTCCTGTCCTTTAGCCCTAATTTGTCCACAAGAGCTGTTGCCTCCCTAAGACTTCATAACCAGGTTGATACCTTTTTGGAAACCTCATGAGGAAGTCCTACCAAACCATTTTATGGTGGCAAAATGATACTTGTCAAGGTCAAGTCCCAAGTTCAAGGTACACATTAAGAAATGATAAAATGTACATTTGTTACAGCAAAGCCCTACATTCTTTGCATATTACCAATCTATCTTTCTGTATATCAGAGCTCCAACCTTGGGATTTTCAAGCCACCAAGTGCTGTTCCTGACATCTTAAGTTCATACTCTTATCCTCCAAGAATAATCATTCATCTGCTTATTAAAAATGATTGCTCATGTTTGTTGAAATAAAAGCCTTCTTGATGGTACCAAATGAAACTGAGATGGCAGATGAAATGGTTATCTGATGCCAGCCATTTACCAACAGCTGAGAACAATGCTGTCTTATCATCAGGGGCTGCTCCAAGAACATGAAGTGCAGACAATTTATGGTGGGTATTATTTTCTTTTCCCATCCCACCTCCATGGCTTCTCATTCCACCAAGCCTCATCCTTTATTCCAATATTCTCCTCTCTTATTCTCTCTCTCCCTCTCTCTCAACAATAGGAACAAAGCTATAAGTCAAGAACACTATATAAATATTTCTTCAACCTGGACAAAAGTGTGAGAAAGTTGCCCCAGCCTCCTCTCATTTGAGAATTCTGTACTTGACAACTTTTGAGGGTGAAATGGTGCCATTCACACTAGAAAAACTCAGAGTCAGGAGTGTAAAGGCTTTTTGGACTTCTGGTTGGATGATGCCCATGAGGTCAGGGCATTTACACCTCCCTACAGGGAGAGTTGTAAATAAGGGCAGAATTGCTTCTGATAAAGGTAGTTCCCACACTTTTAAAAATAGCCAGAGTGATTTAGCTTCCAATAATAGGAAGTGAATATATTTTCATTAATTCCAACTAAATACAACTTAAAAAATTGGAAATTATATTTTCAGACTTGGAGCTGAAAAAGCTGGCAACCCAGAAACACTAGCACGTGAAGATAGAAAGCCCCAACAATAGCCTTATCACTCAAGCCAAAAGGCTAGAATAAAGGCAGACTAACAAGACAAAAAACCTTTAGACAATAAAATTTTTACTTTTGCCTGTCACCACAGGAAACACTGTATCCCTTTAACCATCCACTCCAGCCAAGACCAAGTACACAGCCAAGACCGTGCCACCTGGCTATAACAGATCACATCTCCCTGTCTCCACTGGAGTGGTTCCTAAAGGAGGTCTAAGTGTCACCACTGGGCAGTAGTAATGAGGCCAGCCTCCTTCCCACAAACACACAGAGGTGTCAGTGGAGGCCATGTTGGAGCAACTGGAAGGCATTCCAATTCATTCCACCCAGGGAGATATGAATGAAGGCTTGAGAGCAAGAACCCAGAACTGCTGCCCTAGCCTTGCAATAAAGATGATCCTCACCCCTCAGCGGTCAACAGAACCCAAAATTGAAAACAAGATGTATACTCTTACCCAGCTAATGAGGCACTGCTTTCCAGTCACTTGCAGAAATGATGTCAGAAGAAGTCAGCTAAAACAGAAAGCTGAAATAAGTTCCCGAGTCTTAAAATATGATACACCAAAGGTTTGAGTTTTAGTCAGAATTTATTCATCATGCAAAAAACAAGAAAGATCTCAAACTGAATAAAAAGTGGCAATTGATAAGATGTCAACGCCAATATGACAAAACTGTTGGAATTATCTGACTGAGCTTTTGAAGCAGCCATAGTATATATCTTTACAGATATTTGTTTCCAAATTTTGGGGGTAAATGCCCAGAAGAGGGATTGTTGGATCATATGGTAATTCTTAATTTTTATGAGCAACCTCTAAACTGTTTTCCATAGTATCTGTACCAATTTACATTACCAGCAGCACTGTGTGAGGGATCCTTTTTTTCCCACAATCTCTTCAACACTTGTTATTACTTGTCTTGTTGAAATAACCATTCCAACAGGTGTAAGATGGTATCTCATTGTGAGTTTGATTTGCATTTCCCTAATAGCTAGTGAAGCCAAACATCTTTTCATATGTCTGTTGGCCATTTGTATGTCCTCTAGGGAGAAGTGTCTGTTCAGGTCCTCTGCCCATTTTTTAATTATATTGTTTGTTTTTGTTGTTGAGTTGTATGAGCTCTTTATATATGTTGGATATTAGGCTTTTATCAGAGACATGGTTTGCAAATATCTTTGTCTATTCAGCGGATTTCTTTTTTGTCTTATTGATGGTTTCTTTTACTGTGAAGAAGCTTTTTAGTTTGATATAGTCCCATTCATTTAATTTTTTTTCCATTCATTTATTTTTTTCTTTTACTTTTCTTGTTATAAGGGTCAAATTCATGAAACTCTCTCTAAAACTAAGGTGCATGAGTTTAGTACCTATATTTTTTCTATTTTTTTCTATTTTTATATTTAAGTTTTTTTATCTATTTCAAATTATTATTAGTTTATGGTGACAAATAGCAGTCTAGTTTCATTCTTTTGTATGCGGCTTTCCAATTTTCCAAACACCATTTATGAAGAGGCTTTCTTTTCTCCATTGTATATTTTTGGCTCCTTTGTCAAAAATTATTTTCCCATATATATGTGGGTTTGTTTCTGGGCTCTTAATTCTGTTCCATTACATTTCCCCAAAGAGGTCATACTGATGGCAAATAGACATATTAAAAAATGCTCAACATCACTAATCATCAGAGAAATGCAAATTAAGCCACAGTGAGATACCACCACCCACCTGTCAGAATGACCATCATCAATAAATCAAGGTTGACAAGAAAAGGGAACATTTGTGCACTGTTGGTAGGATTGCAAATTGGTGCAGCCACTCTGAAAAACAATTTGGAGGTTCCTCAAAAAAATTAAAAATAGAACTACCTTATGACCTAGAAATTCTACTTTGGGGTATTTATACAGAAAAATCCAAAACACTAATTTGAAAAGTATATATGCATCCCTATATTTATTGAAGCATTACTTACAACAGCCAAGGTATGGAAGTCACCTAAGTGTCTACAATAGATGACTAGATAAAGAAGATATAGCAGATATATATAATGGAATATTATCTGCCCATAAAATATAATGAAATCTTACCATTTACAACAACATGGAATGCTCTAGAGGGTATTATGCTAAGTGAAATAAGTGTGACAGAGAGAAACAAAACCATATGATTTTGTTTATTTGTGCAACCTAAAGACAAAATACTTATGAATAAACAAAACGAAAACAGACTCATAGATACAGAGAACAAAGTGATGATTGACAGATGGGAGGGGTGTTGGAAGGCTAGGTGAAAAGATGAAGGGATTAAGAAGTACAAATTGATAGTTCCAAATAGTTATGGGGAGGTGAAGTACAGCATAGGGAATATAGTCAATAATATTGTAATAAATATGTGTAATGCCAGATGGGCACTATACTAATCGAGGGGATCACTTCACAAGTTATATAGATATTTAACCACTATTCTGTACACCTGAAACTGATATAATCTTGAATATCAACTGTAATTGAAAAAAGTCAATTAAAATTCAAAAAATAAAAGGCAGACTTAAATGATAGAAACACAGTGCAAGAAGGCAGTTCAGTGCAGGAGGCAGGCAGAGTAGTGCAGGCTTCTCCCTGAAATGCAGTTTGTGTGAGAGATCCCTGTGTAGAAATGGCTGCTAGGCTCTGTGTTTTTAAATTTGAGCCTAGGGAGCCACCAGGAGACATTCTTGGTAGGTATCTTCTTTCTCAACATGTAAATACGAATGATTTTTGTTTGGTTTGTTATGTTTCAGAAAGACACTTAGAAGGATAAATCAAATATTTATTCAGATTTGATAAATATGTATTGATGTTTTTGATGAGAGTCACCTAAAGGCAAAGGGACAGAGGGACAAGAAATGGTAGTGAGACCTACAAGTACATGTTTATATGATTTTAACTTCTGAACCATGTCTATGTTTTCATAGTCAAAAAATAAAAAATATACTTAAAATATTGAATTGAAAATGCTAAAAGTGAATACAAATAAGCCTAAGTGTACATCAAATTAGAAACATCACCACATAGAGAAAATAATTATTTCAAGTGAATTTATATACAGTCTTCAAACTATGTATCTTTGGAAAATAAATTCAATTGAGAAATACAAAAACAATCATCTTCACCCACCACTTTTTATTAGAGCAATATTAATATTGAAATGTTAAAGTTATTTTATGTATGTTGTATAAAAATAAATTAGTGTTATTTATCACTCTTAACTGGAAGAGTGAATGTAATTGACTTCAAAACATTGAAAAATAAAAATATATGTGCCCTTAGTGATAATAGGAGGGAGAAAGGGAGAGGAGGGGGAAAGGCATTACTCTTTTGTCCTCATTGGAGATGACTGACCAGTTCTTTATTATAAAAATTATTGATTAAAGGAAGGAATTAAGTACTTATCCTGCCTGTTTAGAAGAAATTTGAACATCCCTAGTTGATAAGGGCAAATTATTCTTCCCAGAAAAAAAAAAAGCTTAAAAGAAAAAACAGAATTAGAAAATCACCTTTATGCAACCTTTAATGATATAATTCAGGCAAAAATTACCAATGTGAGTTAAAATTATTAAGTAATGTGACATTGGGAAACCCCACAGATTACGTTTAAATTTCAAGGACAAACCTAATTTTACAGTGGAGAGATCTGGTTGTCAACTAGTGAACCAACCGATAAAATTTGACATGAGCATGATGGGATGGATGCATAATAAATAAATAGATAGTGTTTCTCATAAATATTCTTGCCAAAAACATTCTGACTGGATCTAATCAAACCTTTGTAACAATTTCTAGTTAACAAGAAATACACGTTAAATGATACAAATTAAATGATACTATGAGTAAATAGTCAGTAAAATCTAACATGAGATAGTTTGCTAGACAACCAGCTCTGTCTATTCAAAAAGCTTGCCTGTGTCATGACACAAGAAAACATAGCAATTCTGCTCTAGATTAAAGGAATTTATATAACAACCAAAGGCACCGATATAACTGGCCATCATTGATTGCAACAGAGAAAGGTGATTAGGCCAGTAGGGATACCCTGTAATGGATAGTGGTCAACTATCCTATCCATCTTATCAGTCATGCAAAAGGTACCAAAAGAGGGAATGAGAGAGAAAACAAGATTGTTAACCATAACAGAGAAGTGCCCAGATTTCAGAAGATTCTTTTGAATTTTTATAAAAGTCCTACCACATAAGGCAGCTTGACTGTGTCTCTTTTTTTAATAACGGAATCTAAAAAAGGGGTCATGCAAATATATTCTAAGAAGTTTCTTTTTTAACACTGACACCTGAGACTAGACGCAATGTTGAAGGACTTTCTCAAATTAAGGGAAGTCATGTGTCCGTCTGAATAAAGGCTGGTGCTTTGGGGTCCTTCCTTTAGTATTTTGGGGTTCATAGTGTGGTCTATAAGCAGCAACATTGGTATTGCCTGAGGACTTGTTAGAAATGCAAGATATTGGTTTTCACCTCAGACCTACTAAAGCGGAGTCTGTATGTTAAGACATTTTCCAAGTGCACATCAAAACTTGAGAATATCTGGACTCCATTAAAGTTCAGCCACTTCTGACCAAACAGTAGCTTTAAGAATCTGAGACCGGATCCAATAGTTGCACCTAATGTCCCTTAAGCCGAGCACTATAATGAGTGGATTTTCTTTCCATTGGTTTCAGTTTCCCCAAAAGCAGATTCTTAGACAAAAGTTTGGGTACAGGTAATTTATTTTGGAGGCGATTCCAGAATGCATAATTAGAGGAGTGAGGAAATGAGCCTGGAAAGGAATAGCGGCCAGTGAAGAGTAAAATTATGAATTATCACTGTGGGCAGCTAGGGATAAACTTCACTGCAGATCCCTAAGAAACTGTATAGACCACCCTCAAATTTCCCCTTTTGAGGAATGAGGAAGCTGGGGTGTTCATCTATTATCTCCTGTCCATCATTGGCTGACTCCATTTGTGAATCAAACTCTTTTCTGAAGCTAGGTACACCCTTTGGTAGAAATATACACAAGGTCCTCAGCCTGTAGAGAACTATGAGAGAATTCATTTGGTGCATTTTAGTTAAAACCAGATATTCCCCCTGAGGAAGCCACAAAACTATAAAATTGTGCATTGCTTTCATCTTTTTCTACACCTAGAATGACATGGTCACAGCTCTTGATCAGGGGGAGACACTGGTGTATGTTAATGACAGAAGAAAAAAAGGAAAGCAGAAAGAGCTGAAGGATATACTGTTATTCCCACCCATTCAAGGAAAGGGTCACACAAAGCATGTAACAAACAATAAAATGACAGCATCTTTTTCTAAAAGTGTTTTTGACCTGATTGTAAGCATATCTGCCTCCTTCCCTCAACAACCCATATATACTAAAGGTAAGATGAAAGCAACATCCTACTCTGACACCAAGTCTCCTGTCAGAGCAAAAGGGACTACTGTGGAGAAAGTCATCAGAGATGTAATAAGAATACCCCTTGTAGTTTACAGTTTATGGCAGATTTTCTAAAAATAGTAGTGATGAAATAAGCACCACAGAAGAATGTTCAAGTCTTAAAGACTGAGTGCTAGTCAGTCTATTGTGTGGCAGATAGCAATGGAGTAGCCTAAGTTCACAGCTGTTCCCTCTTACAGTATCTAGCCCTGGATATTAGGAAGCAGGTATGAGCCTGTGTCCTGTAGAAATTACATTTACTGTAGGATCACACAGTAATTACCAATCCTGTTTTTTCTCTTAAGTAGACTTTAACCTGTTTGGATCTTATTATCTCATATAGAAAACTAAGGGAGTTGGAATTTATGATGTTGAGGGTGTAGCCTATGCTAATTATCTCTCTGACTTTGTAAAAGACTATAACTCAGACTTGTTGAATTTTATTCAGTTGATTAAATGAGGAGGGCATGAAGACAGAAGAGGGAAAAAAGCAAGCCAGGAGAAGGTGTCCTTGACAAAATCCAAGCTAAGCTGAAGAAAGTTCAAAATTACACACAGTCTTCAGAAAATGCACTTAATAGACAACATAGAGAAATGGGAGGAGGCAGAAATCAAGTCCATATGAATCCAAAGACAAGAACGTTAATTGTTTTATACTGATGTTGGCTTATTGAAAAACTGGATTCCATTAACAAATCTCTGCTAGTCACTGAGATTACTCAGAAACCTCAAAGACAGAATGACAAGAAAGAGGAGAAAGCAATGGACTGGGGAAGGATGGGACAGAGCCCACTGGGCAGAGGTTAGGCAGCAAGCCTTAGTGCTGAGTGTCCTGGGCACACCAACCAGGTCTGGCAGTTGATGAAGCTGATCCAAGGAGCAGACAGCAGCAGGCAGTGCCTGAGAGAGATGGTTGCTAGAATCCTAGCTTTCTTCATTGTTGTGTGCCAAGGAGCCACTAAACTAGCCAAGGCAAGAACAGGGATTTATTAATTCTAACTCAGAGAGAGGAAGTGGAGCATCATGTGTCTGGCAGCAGAAACAAGGACCCAGATGTCCCATGGACCTCCTCTTGTACCCCAGCTTCCACTCTCCCTGGATCTCAACTTGTTTCTTCACTGACTGGATCCCTTGTGTGTGGACATATAGCTCTGGAAACTTCTAGGACAGACCTCCAGCAGCCTTGCCACTGGACTCGCTGCCTGATTCTGAGTCATAAGGACCCTATGGAAGATCTGTAGTGAACCATTGATGTGGTTTGCTGCCACCCCCCAAAGCAGAGGCAGAGATGTGCGTGAACTGGGAAAGGGAATCAGAGGAGAGGCTCCAGGAAGCAGAAGTGAAGGAGCATGGGAGTGTGACCCAGGAAGGAAAGTCACGAGAGAGCTGGCAATTGCTAATACTGATTATACACTGAAGCTCAGCTTCCAGAATTCCTTACAGATGTTCTCATTCAAGAGATGGTGAGCTAGAAAATATATCTGCCACTTTGCATGCTCTTTTGACTGATGGCTACCCTCCCTGTGCTGAACAGGTTCTGTGGCTTCAGATATAAGCTTCCAGACAGAAAACCAAGAGGCTGCTGACAGCAGAGGTATGAGGAGAATATTGTCTGGACACAAGGTATTGCCTAGCACAACTGGGCTTGGATCATGGTGAACCACAGAATTGTGACTCAGCACTAGAAGTGTCTGTGATAGCCAGTTTGGGTCTGATGCCACTGAAGGACAAACTTCCAGTTCTAAGGGGCCTCTGCAGAAATCTCATGGTTAGGGACAGGCAAGCCACTGGACAAGTAAACAACCCATGTGGTGGGAGGCAAATGACCAGCTCATAAAGCAGCACAGACAGCAGGTATGGGGACCAGGCCCCCTGATGGCTTTGGCAAGTAAGACCCAATCACTAGGGTCACTATAGGTAGTACAGGACCCAAAAGATTACTGCAGGTTTCAGTGCCATATACACACTGGCTGATTCTTTGATCTTACAGGAAATATAACATCCTCACCCTTAGTTACAGCTCCTTGACCAAGAGGAGACACTTGTCACAACAGATGTGGCATACAGTGTGTGAATATAGCAGGGGTAGAAGTCTGTGATAAAACTGCCTGTGGCTATGCCCGGTGTAGGACCCCTGGCCTTGTTTGGTTTTAAGCTTATACATTCATAGCAGTAGGAACGAGGATTAGGGCACCAGTCACAAGAGATAGTCAAAAGCTAGCATGCAGTTTCTTACCTGGAGTAAAGTTGACCTGGGGCACCCAGAATCATGATGCCTACAGGTGACACACACAGGGGCTAGAGTAGAGAAGATTGTTCTTTGAGCTTCTATTGCAGTAGTTATTCCATCCTTACATTCAGGCAAGAGCTTTTAAATTAGAACAACTTCATAAGTGTCAATGTTGTAAGGAAGCGCATTTTCCCCTCTGGGGAAATTAAGCCATTAAACACTGCACACTGATGTGCTAATTCTTCAAATACAAATGTAGCATCTCTTTCAAGGATACCTTCCAAGAACTGATTTCTCTTGCATCTAGGGACCCATGAAAGCCCAGCAGATTGCACAGAAGAGGCTGCATTTCTGAATTCGTTTCTGGTGTATGTCATCAGAACACTTCATTCTATGCGGTAACCTTTATGTTATTGAAAACACGTGCACTCATTGAAATGCTATCATTCAAATGAAATCATGAGAGCTAAAAGTCTCTGAGGTTCATATTTCTCATTTCATAGATCTCTGTTAAGATCACGCAAAAGGGTGTGTGAAGCTTGCACGAAATCGACAAATAAAGGCCTTTCTTTCTAAAGTTAAATCCAATTGATGCCTTTTCTCTATCTAATATCTCATGGGTCCTTGAACATACACTGGAAATACAGAACGAGAGTAAATAAACTAAATTGAAGCTCTTGTGAGAGATTTGAGGTTCCTGCCCAGAGTAGTCACTTTCCCGAATGGTTGGTTTCACAGATGCCCAAGCTATCTTTCTAGGTTGGGTCTCTCTCATCTTTTAGCTTATAAAAAACAGGTGATAAAAAGCAGAGTTCCATCTATTCTATAAATAAACACTTTTTGACCTGCATGGCCTGTAGCGTGTACTCTGGGGCCCTTTACACAGTGAATTTGCTGACCTAGGGCAGAACTATGGTTGTGATGAAGGCAGAGCTGTTTCCTATTTGCCACATCAAAACCAGCCCATCAAAGATATCAATTACATACTATTGTTTGGAAGTAGACTGAAGGATTCATAGAGACCACTGCCACACAGGAAAGTGTTAACATAAAAATAAAAAGCCCTGTAAAGTGAACAGCAACAAGCTTTTATTTGACATGGGAGAATAATTATTTGGAACATAGTGATTCAAGTAGAAGCCCAAACATTATTCTAATTAAGGGATAAAAGAAGGGGAACAATTATACCAATAGAAGGCATCTCTATAGGTGCAGGTAATATAACATAGTAATGTCAATTATAAATGTTTTTAATTTTCAATCTAGTGGTCATAACAACTACTTTCTTGTTATCTTTGCAAACAATTATTTGGGGCATAGTGTTGTTTTAGGCCCAGTCCAAAGATTACTTTGCCCTGTTTTAACATTTCAAAGGCTTGAGGCATAAGATGTTCAAGTTTGTTTCTCTGGCATGGCAGCTCCAGCTCCATTTTAAAGTGGTTCCATTTGTTTGTTTACTTGTTTGTTTGACAGAAGAAAAGATAGCTTTGGTGGGGTCAGATAATCAAGAGAGTTTTAGCAGAGTCTACTGGTTCAGTCCTGTAATTGGCCAGATGTGAGGAATGAGTTAAGGATGGAAAGAATTATATACCAGCAATATCCCAACAGGCAGAGCTAAAAATCAACAAAATTTGTGACATGTGAGAAGTGTCTGTCACTACAGTCTAGGATCAAAGTTTCTTCTTAAAAGTGGAAAAAATTTGATTCTATGAGAGTACAACCAATCACCCCCGTTTGTTTGGGACTTAGATGCAGAGCTTGCAGTAAAAAAAAAAAAAAAAAAAAAAACTGGGAAAATCCTAGGCAAATTAGGCCTTATAAGGCTAGTAATACAGAAATATTAACCCAGAATAAAGGGATTTCCCTTTTGCCTGGACCTATGTAAGTCCAGAGGAACTCCAATGAGACATGACTACAGGATTACTGCAGACAAAAGCCTGTTCCCACTTTAGCTAGTTTGCCTACCCTAAAGAACTAAGGTCATAGGACTATTTTAGAAAAGGTTACTTTGATTCATCACCACCAAGCCAAGAAGAAAAAAGTGAAAAAGTGATCACTATAAATAATAAATTGGCAGTAACTATGTATCTATCAACAGCCACTTTAAATGTAAATGAATTAAATATTCTAATCGAAAGACAAAGAGTTGCTGAATGGATAAGAAAACAAGACACATACATGTGCAGTATGCAAGAGACATATTTCAGATCAAAAGTCACATGCAGACTGAAAGTAAATGAATGGAAAAAGATATTTCTTGCAAATGGAAATGGAAAAAAAATCTGAGATAGCAATACTTCTATCAGATAAAACAGACTTTAAAACAAAGGCTATAATAAGAGACAAAGAAAGGTGTTACATAATGATAAAGGGATCAATCCAACAATAAGATATAACCTCAGTAAACATTTGTACTTTCAAAACAGGAACACCTAAATATATAAAGCAAATATGACAGACATAAAGGAAGAGATCAACAGTAATGCAGTGATAGGAGTAAATTTTAACATCTCATGTATATCAATGGACAGATCTTCCAGACAGAAAATAAACAAGGAAACTGCGGCATTTAATGATGCACTATCACATAAATATTTAATTAATATGTTTAGAGAATTTTACCCTAGTATGTTTTGAGAATTTCACAATCTTCTCAAGTGCTCATGGGACATTTTCCAAGATAAACCACATGTTAAGCCACAAAACAAATCTCAATAAATTTAAAAAGATTGAATAATATTGTCTTCTCTGATCACAATGATATAAAACTAGAAATCAGAATAAAAAGCTGAAAAACGCACAAACACATGGAAGTTAAGTAACACACTACTAAACAATAAATGGGTTAACAATGAGATCGAAGAAGAAATCAAGATATCTTGAGATAAATGAAAACGAAAACACAAATATCCAAAATCAATGAGACACAGTGAAATAGTCCTAAGAGGGAAATTCATAGCAGTACAGTTCTATCTCAAGAAACAAGAAACTCAAATAAACAATCTAAACTTACACCTAAAGGAACTAGAAAAATAATGGCAAATAAAGCCCAAAGTGATTAAAAGAAAGAAAATAACAAAGATTAGTGTGGAAATAAATGAAATAGAGTCTAGATAAATAATACAAAAGATCACTGAAACTGAGAGCTAGTTCTTTAAAAAAAAAATAAACAAAATCAATAAAGCTTTAACCAGACTCATCAAAGGAAAAATAAAAAAGAGAGAACTCAAATAAATAAAATCAGATGAAAGAGAAGTGACAACTGACTACACAGAAATACAAAGGATTATAAGAAAATACTACCAACAATTATATGCCAACAAATTGGACAGTCTGGTAGGAAAGGATACATTCCTAGAAACATATAATCTTTCACACTGATCAAGATGAAACAGAAAATCTAAACTAACTGATTAATACTAATAAAATCAAATGAGTAATCAAAAACCTCCCACAAACAAAAGTCTTAGACTGAATGACTTCATAGGTGAATTTTACTAACCATTTAAAGAAGAATTAACATCTATTTTGGAATACTTTTCAAAGTATTCCAAAAAATTCGAGAGGAATGAAGGCATTTTAAGTCTCTTTACAAGGCCACCATTATCTTGATTCCGAAACCAGACAAAGACATTATAAAAAAAGAAAACCATAGGCTGATATCTTTGATGAACATAGAAGCAAAAATACTCAACAAAATATTAGCAAACAAAATTCAGCAAAATATTAAAAAGATCACACACCACTATTAAGTGAGATTTATTCCTGCAATGCAAGGTTGGTTCTGGTTCGATATCCACAAGTCAATTAGTGTGATATACCACATTATCAAATTGAAACATAAAAATCATGTAATTATATTAATAGATTCAGAAAAGGCATTTGACAAAATCCAGCACCTATTTACAAGAAAAACTCTCAGCAAACCAGGAATAGAGGGAATATACCTCAACATAATAAAGGCCATATATGACAAACTCACAGCTAAAATCATACTCAATGGGAAAAAACCTAAAAGTGTTTTCCTTAAGATCAGAAACAAGACAAGGATATCTACTTTCATCACTTTTATTGAACATGGTATTAAAAGTCCTAGCCATAGCAATCAGACAAAATAATAATAATAATAATAATAATAAAAGACATCTAAATTGGGAAGGAAGAAGTACAACTGTCATTATTTGCAGATGGCATGATCCTATATATAGAGAATCCTAAAGATTCCACCAAAATCTGTTAGAACTGATAAATATATTTAGTAAACAGCAAGATACAAAATTAATATTCAGAAATCAGTTGCATTTTTCTACACCAATAATAAACTATCAGAGAAATTAAAAAGATAATCTCATTTACAACTGCAACTACAAAAATAAAAAACCTCAGAATAAGTTTAACCAAGGAGGTAAAAGACTTGTACTCAGAAAAAAATTATGTCGTTAAAGAAAGAAATTGAAGAAAATACAAATAAATAGAAACATATACTGTGCTCATAGATAGAATGAGTTAACATTATTAAAATGTCTATACTACACAAGTAATCTATAGAGTCTATTTAATTTTTATTAAAAAATGGCATTTTTCACAGAACTAGAACAAATAATCCTAAATTTATCTGAGCTACAAAACCCAGATAGCCCCTACAATCTTGGGAAAGAACAAAATTGGAGGTTATCACACGACCTAATATCAGATTAAACTACGAGGCTATAGTCATCAAACCAGAATAGTATTGACATAAAAATAGATACAGAGATTGATAGAATGAAGTAGAGAGGCTAGAAATAAACCCACACCTATATGGTGAATCAATCTTTTGGTGAATATGGTGAATATGGGAAAACTAGACAGATACAGGTAAAAAAAATGAAACTGAACCATGTTCTTAAACCAAATAGAAGAGTAAACACAAAATGGATTAAAGACTTACATGTAAGCCAGAATCATAAAACTCCTAGAACTAAACATAAGTAGTAAACTCTCTCACATTGCTTTTAGCAATATTTTTTTCTCATATATTTCCTTGAGCAAAGGAAAGAAATAAATAAAAATAAGCAAATGGAACTACATCAAACTAAAAAGTTTTTGCACAGCAAAGGAAACCATCAACAAAACAAAATGCTTTTAGGAACTGGACATTTGCAGCCACCACGAGCACACAGGAATGCAGCATATGACATAACCTTGCTTGGCCTTGTATCTCAGCCTGCACACTTTATCAGGCAGGTGGGATGGAGGGCTCTGTGGAGTGCAGGGAACTGTTGGTACTTCCCAGCAGCGCGCCCCAAGAAGAAAGTACATGACATTGTAGCTCCTGGTTGTGCTTATAAGCACCCATTTTGGCTTGCCTGATGTCTGTGGCCAGATGGAAAAGCCAAAGGTAAAATAAAGAAATTGGACCATGTTCTTAAACCAAATAGAAGAGTAAACACTTACTGATTGGGAGAAGATGTTAGCTTATGATACATCGGATATCCAAAATATATAAAGAGCTCATACAACTCAACAACAACAAAAAATAAACAATCTAATTAAAAAATGTTAGAAGACCTGAATAGATATTTCTCCAAAAAGAAAATATAGGTGGCCAATAGACATATGAAAAGATGCTCAATCACTAATCAACAGAGAAATGCAAATTAAAACCACAGTGAGATATCAACTCCTAGCTGTCAGAATGGCTGTCATCAATAAATCAAAGAACAAGTGTTGGTGAGGATGTGGAGAAAAGAGAACTCGCATATGCTGCTGGTGGGACTGAAAATTGGTACAGCCTCTATGGAAAACAGTATAGAAGTAACACGAAAAAAAAATTTTAAAGTGGTACTAGCTTATGGCTCAGAAATTTTACTTCTGGATATTTATCAAAAGAAATCCAAAACACTATTTTGAAAAGATATATGCACCCCTGTGTTCTCTGCAGCACCATTTACAATAGCCAAGATATGGAAGCATCCTAAGTGCTTATCACTAGATGATTGTATAAGAGGTGGTACATATATACAATGTAATATTACTCAGCCATAAAAAATAAAATTTTACCATTTGGGACAACTTGTATGAACTTGGAGTGTATTATGCTAAGTGAAATAAGTCAGACAGAGAAAGACAAATACCATATGATCTCACTTACTTGTGGAATCTAAAGAACAAAATAAATGAATGAACAAAATAGAAACTGACTCAGATACAGAAAACACACTGTTAATTTCCAGATGCGAAGGAGTTCGGGGGCTGAGTGAAAATGGTAGAGGGATTAAGAAGTACAAACTGTTATTTACAAAATATTCACAGAGAGGTCAAGTATAGCATAGAGAATATAGTTAATAATATTGTAATTATTATTTATAGTGCCAGGTGGGTACTAAACTAATCAGGGAGATTACTTCATAAATTATATAAATGTCTTACCACTATGTTGTATATATGAAAGTAATGTAAAATATTAATGGTCAAATCTAACTGAAAAAGAAAAGTAAGTAAAATAAAAACAAGAAAGTTTACTTTGACCTTTCCGCCTGGCCACAGCCATCAGGTAAGCTAAGATGGGTGCTTATATGCACATCCAGGAGCTACAGAGGAAGAACCAACCCGATGTTATGGCTTTCTTCTTAGGGAGCGCCACTGGGAAGTACCAAAAGTTCCCTGCACTCCACAGGGCACCCCGTCTCACCTGCTTGATAAAGCGTGCAGGCTGAGATACAAGGCCAAGCAAGGTTATGTCATATATTGTATTCCTGTGTGCCTGTGGTGGCTGCAAATGCCCAGTTCCTAAGGATGCAACTTATGGCAAGCCTGTCTATCATGCTGTTGACCACCTAAAGTTTGCTTGAAGCCTTCAGTCTGTTGCTGGGGAGTGAGCTGGACACCACTGTAGGGCTCTGAGAGTCCTGAAATCTTACAGGCTTGGTAAAGATTCCTTATACAAATTCTTTGAAGTTATCTACATTAATCCATTCCATAAAACTATCAGACGAAATCCTGATACCCAGTGGATCACCAGACTAGTACACAAGCACAGGAAAATGTGAGAGCTGATGTCTGCAGGCCGCAAGAGCCGTTGCCTTGGAAAGGGTCACGAGTTCCACCATACTATTGGTAATTCTCACCAGTGCAGCTTAGAGAAGGCACAATACTCTCCAGCTACACTGTTACCACCAATATAATGTTTGTAAAAATCTTATATAATAAACAATTTAGGACAGTCATGTCTGCTTAAAAGTGTTCTTTGTCTGTTAAAACTAGTTGTCTGAAGATTATTTCATGAATGCATTGTCAAATTATAGAAGTTAAAGTGCAATAATGTTTGAAGGCTATAAATGATGGTGTATCTTGTTTCTCATAAACATTTTTGTCTTTGCTTTATCTTATTAGGGAGTTCATATGTCAGTGTTTAACATGCTGTTTGTTATAATAGATATAAAATAAATTCTGTGAAAAAGGAGAAAAAGAGAAAAGTTTACTTTGAAAAGCAACTATTCTTATGTTTTTAAGGCCAGTTATTTTTATTTTAAATCCAGAGATTAAGTGTTTGATTCTGGGTCAACAGAGCTAGGCAGTAGTAGAGCAGATTTGGAAAACTAAATGGTTCTGTTTCCACTCCTGTGCTCTCAGTCCAGTAATCTGTCATCTTATAATTTAAACTTCTTTTGGGGCTCATCTAAATGTTTTGTCCCTGCATGTTCAGGGCAGAATCATAAGCCTTTTCATCACTTCTGGGTCTCTTCAGTTTCTATTTGACAAATAGCAATACCAAGCCATTCTTAAAGACTGGGGTAGAGTGTTTGATTTACATGAAGACTAAGTAATATGTGATTTACCTAATAATCTCTTTAATAAAATAGGTACACATGGAAAAGAAAAAAAGTGAAGATAATGTACTTAGATGTAGTGGTTTTTGAAACAAAACTAGCATTTTAATTCATATAGTGAGCACCACTTGGGATATAGATTCTATTTGAGGAGTTCAGGTGGGAAATACAGAAAAGTGCGGAGTGTGGTATAAAAAGAAGATTTAGGGTTGAGAAGTTCATGTGGTAATGGAGGCAAGCTAGTGGTGTTGAAATTGATATGTAATGCAGTAACTAGTTCCAGCATTCCATATTGTAGATCCCTGTGACATACATACTGAAAACTTGTGCTCAAAACCATATTTGCAGAGTCGAGCCTCCAACTTTCATGGCTATTACTTAATTAAGTGTATATTACTCTTCTACTAAGTGCCAGGCATTGTACTAGTGCTAGAGGTATGGAGATAAACAAGTCACAATGTCATAAGAACTCTCATTGTAACTAGAGAAGAAGGACTTGAATCAGGGATCAATAAATCTTTGTAGGTGACCTCAAAGTGCATGTAAAGAGTCACAAACTTCCTTGAGGAGAGAGAATCTTCACAGACATGGGGATCCTTGAGCTGAGTCCTGAATGAATATGTATACCCAGGGGAAGAGGAAAAGTGAAGATTGTAAAGCATAGATCTGTTTCCCTTTCCTGGGGCTAACGGACTACCTTTCTCTTCCCCCTGTATGTAGGAATTCCTAGGCAGCTATTATAACAGCCAGCAGGAAAGGGCCTCATTCACATACAAGAGTTTAGAGGTGCTACAAAAGATTTCTTTATTCCTCACTTCATATACAGCTCCTGTTGTCATCACCCGGGGTCCCAAGGCAGGGCTTGAAAGAGAGAGCTTTAACCCTCCTTAGTCTCCATTAATTGTCCACATAAACACACAGTAGCACATAAATATTTTTTTAAAAAAACATGTCTGCTATGCAAGCAGCACCTTCAGGATAACCATCAGTCATTTTTCTTCATCACTCATGTAGCCAGCCACACCCGGAACCTGTAGTGCAAATTCTTGGGCTGCCATTATTTCCATTTATAAAATTGTTTTGTTGTATATGCTCTTCAGGACAAACTTACGACATTTTTATGCAACAGCCATTCCTTGAGCAAAGGATGAAGGCACACTTCCTGCAAGAGATGTCCGGGATCCACAGGCATGTTTTGATTCTCTTGACCTATAGCCTGCCTGTTCTCTTCTGGATATTTTCTTATTGATCTAGAGAACCTTTAAATTTGAAATAAAAATTCCTGGAGAGTCCCGAGAAGCTTGCAGTGCTGTGCATTAATTGTGTTTGTGATGTTAAAATACTACTCAGAGACAGTGAACAGTGGGTCAGGAAATTGGATGAGTTAACTGTGCAGCAGGGCACTGGAAATGTTCATCTGACTAACCACATCTCTGCTTTCCCCCAAGATTTTGTCCCCATGTAGATGTATATGTAATTTCTGATGGCTTAGCAAAGACTTCCCTGGTGGGTAAGCCAATATCCCCTGGAGGAGCTTATCTACTTAGCACTTGCTTGCTGTCTAACACGACATCGAATGCACTCCTTATTTCAAGGCTACACATTTATATTGCTAGATATTTTCTTTGGGAAAGCATGCATACTTCTTTGCAGCGTCTCTCCCTCAGCAGCTAGAAATTAGAAGACCAGCCTGTGCTTGCACTGCTGTGTCACTTGTTGGTTATTGTTTAGCTAATAGTTTCCAATATTATTTTGTTTTATTAACTTTGGAAGGCATTTCTTTATATTCAGAGCCTCATTGAGCACAATCTTTTGGAGAGAGAGACAGACAGCTGAAGCAGCAAATTTTCTTTAAATTTAATTTTAAGCATGTCCTATCAAGTTGCGTAAAATCCTGCTCCCTGGAATGATGTTTGTTCCTGTTAATTTCTGATTTTCCTTGGCAAGGAGAACTTCCCTTAGCTACAGGAAGACCTGTTCCTTTTTTCCCCTTTGTTGAGATATTGGTAAACATTTAGGACACTATACTAAATTATAAAATAATTTGGTTTGAGAAATACTGGTCTGAATCTAAGAAGTCCTCCCATTTGAGCAGCAATTTGATGTCACTCGGGAGAAAGTACATATGCTACTTACAGTGTCAGCACTTTCAATCTGAATATCACTATACCACTTTCACAAAAGCTTCACACACAGATTTCTGAATTAAACTGCTAAATTTCTATTGCACAGCCCATCCTTTAGTTATGAGTTCAATTAATTTTTTCTTTTGATTTTATTTATTTACAAATCTAAGAAGCTTCACAAAAAAAGTTTGTCCTCACTATTTTATTCTAGAATTTTATTTGCACTTACTCCTTTTTTAAATAGCATAAGTAAGAGTATTTTAGGGTTTGGCCTCAACAAAAGATGAAATAGTGCTGTTACATTGCCTACACCCTAAGTTCCCCTCCTCTGAATTTGTCAAAACTTATGAGTTTGTCGTTCTAGGAGCAGCCTCCAAATACTGTGCTGACAAAGCTGCACCTCCATCATCTCTCTTGAAAGACAGTGCTGAGGCAGATGTCCTGCTCTAGCTTCCCGAGGTTCCCAGAAAAGTGAAGCCCCAGGTGCCCACTACTGTGGTTGCTTAACAATTAGCCCATTATTGACTTTTTGTTTATGCCTGTCTCTCCACCCCACTTGCCAACCAGTGCCCCAGCACCTCCCAAATAAATTATTAGAACTAACTTCTTGTCTTGGAGTTTTCTTTAGAAAAAAAAAACTAAATTAAAATGGATGGTACAACCAGAACTGATTTTACTTTGAGAGCTATGATTTTAAAAGATGGCTTTTATTTTGTGGACTGGGATTTCTTCAATGAATTAACTGATTGTATAACACAGATTAAAGAAAAGCTGCTACCGTGCAAGTATTAAAAAGAAGAGATTTATTTATTCTTTGTTAACGATATGATTACATAAACAACAGAAAAAAGTCTAGTTCAAAAAATAAAATAACTTAGTAAAGTTGCTGAACACAAGAATATATATGGAAACTTATAGTTTTTTTTCCAGTCTAGTAATAAGCAATTAGAAATAAAATAAGAAAAATATTCTTCCTATAATTGAGACAAATATATAATCTAGTTAGAAATATGCTAACTAGAAAGAACTAGTAACTATGTAACTGATATTGGCTGTAGAACCTCTATCCAAATTTTTATTATAGGATGTGAAATAAGAATGAAACTAATGGACAGACACAACATGAGAAGAGTTAATATCACAGTAATGTCACATGCTTTCCAAAATAATGTGCAAATAATATCATTCTAGTTGGTATTCAATAAGGTATTTTATTTGAATTGAATAAAATGACTGTAAAATTTATATGGAAAGGTGCATAATAGTCAAGAACAGTATATATATAATATTCTCGGTGAAACAAGGTCCAGCCTCACTTTCATTGAGAGAAGAGGAAGATGAGTTTTATATCAGTGCTCCTTAAACAATCAGGTCACCTGGGATTTTGATAAAATGTAGAATCATTTTCAGTAAGTCTGATTGGTACCCAAGTTTCTGCATTTCTAAGAAACAAGCTGGTGCTGCAATGTAGTCATTCTACAACCTAAAACCTACATACTGATGAGGAAGGAGTAAAGTTCCCAATTTGTACTAATCAGAGGTGAGTAAAAG
Organism: Rousettus aegyptiacus; assembly: GCF_014176215.1. Taxonomy (NCBI): domain Eukaryota; kingdom Metazoa; phylum Chordata; class Mammalia; order Chiroptera; family Pteropodidae; genus Rousettus; species Rousettus aegyptiacus. The sequence goes on from NW_023416287.1 coordinate 41,918,360, forward strand.
AATCATCGAGCACCATCAAAGGCCTTTCTGAGGTGGGAAATTACACACTGTAATGGTTTGGTTGCCAATATTATGTGATATTAGGTGGTTCCCACTGCCCCTGTCAGTAGTCTACACTCAGGGTACTTATGCAGAAACTAGGTGTTCAGATGGAATCATATAAGGTAACTCACTAGCAAAGGGAACTGGAGGGAGAGCCATGAAGCACTGAAAATGGAGTTGACATTCCTCCCTCTGAGCTCCAGGACCAGGAGAAGTAGGGGACTTGTTTATACTGTGAGCATTCAGAGCAGAGACTCGGATGCTGACAGTCCAGATGAGGTCCAAAACTGGGGGGCTGGCATGAAGGAGTGAGGAAGATAGTACAAGAGTTAAAGTCAGTGCTGTCTTTGGCCAAAGTGGATTCAGAATGAGAGCAAGTTTGAGTTAAAAAATAAATAAAGTTTGGTATATTTCAGATTTTAAGCTTTACCTGTGATATTTATATCATAATTTAGCTGTTATTCTGCTTATGTTTTCATCATTATACTGTTGATTTTCATTTTGTAAGAGTTTAAAATTGTGTAGAATCATTATTGTATGTTCTTTTGTAATTCATTCTCACTATAACAACGAAACTGTTACTTTCCTTCCACAGTTGGCATTAAGACAGTATTCTGATTTTATAAAATAATTTTTACTTTTAGAATTCAATGGTTTAATCTACTCTAGATTTATTGTGGCATTTGGCAAGGTGAGTTAGGTATACCATGTCTTCTTTGATTACATATGCTGATTAACTTATTTGTAATTAGACATTCAAGATTCATGTTCTATATTTCCTAAGTCTTCCATTTCAACTTATTAAAATAAATTCTCTCTATTCCCTTTGTAAAATAAAGTCTTGTGCTATTACCTTTAGAAAAGACTTCTTCATCTTACTTCCTTTTCTCTGATGTACATAGTAACTATATGTTAGTAGGATGACAAATGGCCCAGATTACACCTATTGTCCCAGCCTTGTTAGTAATATCATCTCGATAATTATACGGGGGCTCCATGTTCCAGATACAAATCTGAACTCCAGAAGCTGAGTGTCTCCCCTGAGGTCCCTAAAACCCAGCACACCAGAGAAAACAACAGGGATAAAAAATATGGAATTTCTCAAATTGATCTTCAGCGGCAAATTCTGTCTGCTTGGGAGACAATACCAGCTATACCACAGAAATACTTCCGCTCATGGAAAACTGTATCTCAATAATAACAAATTATAACATTTGGCTTTGAAAATCTCAGCACAATTCTCAAATTTTGTTTAGCTTCACAATAATCACATGGATGGAAAATAAATTCCCACGGGGCTCATGGTCACCACTTACAAGTTGCTGGATGCCAGTCTTGTGCAGAAATCACTGAATCCGTATCCTTTGCCCTTCCTGCTGCTGCTTACAGCTGCTGGGCTGGAAATTGGAGAGCGAAGAAGCTGCTGTGAGATGTTTACCAGCTCCTCCCCTTTCTCTCCACTAATGTCAAGCAGCCAATTAATCTTCTAAACATTTTGTGCGAGAGGAGAAATTAACATACAGAAGCCAAAGATAACCGTAATGAAGTATTAATGAGAGCCTAATTTCTGCAAATCCTTGGCTTCCACCTTGGCTTCATGTAGGGAAACCCATTCCTATGGTGTTTGTATATGTGGAAAAGGGAAATATTGAGTACTAAAGGAGGCTCCAGAATACAAATAACTAAAATGTGAGTCTGTGGTCTTAATTAGTCAGCCTCAGTGCAGGGAAGGAAGATTTATCTTCCTTCCTCAGCCTTGCAGGCTTTATTGGTTATAAAAGACATTTAGCACAAATTAACTTATTGGAAAAATAAAGCATAGAGACAGAGCTCTTTCTCACAATTGAGTGTTGGTGTAATAGAGGTGCTGGTGCTTACAGAACAGGGTCAATGTATTTGGGCAGGTGTAACTGCAAGCAAATCATTTTCAATGGAATAAATAGTCCCTGAAGGCGATGGGGTAATAAATAAAACAAATAATTCAGATATACCCAAGTAATCTCCAAAAGATTGCAGAGCATAAAGAATGATTCTAGGAAGATGTCAACAAATGAAAGTCAGCTATTCCCCAGATTTCACAGAGGTATCCCTTCCATGGCTGAATATTTTTGACAACTGGTAAAAATTGGTTAAACTTGCAGATTATCTATTAGCTAGTCAGTCAGTATACATATATGATATGCCACCTGTCTGTTCTTTACTGGTCTGGGCATAGAGAAATATGAAAGCTCTGAAAGCCTTAAATCTAGTGTGTAGGAAAGTCAAGTAAAACTCTTCGAGGTTACTGAGAAATAATTACTAATGGATGGTGTGGCTGAGGCTCCAAGGGCTCCAAAATGTCTAGGGTCTGAGAGATAGATCACTGAGGACTAGGAAGAAGTCATGGAAAAGGAAAAAGCCCTGAATTGGAGCTAAAGACACAAGGATACTGAATAACACTAAATAAAGACACCCAGCTGCCCCATATGTCTGATTATTTAAAAAATAAAACCAACACCCTGAAATCAGAGTGAGCTGTCTTCCATACTGCATTCAGGAGAGGTTAAGTCATGATAAATTCCCACATGAGAAGTGAGTCAGACTAAACTAGACTGAATGAGGCAGCCTGGGGTCTTTTTTCAACCTTGGCACTTCCTCAAGTAAGTTGCTTATACCCTCTGGGTCTTATTTTCATTGTCTGTAAAATGTTAAATAATAGCATCTGACTCAAAGGGTTACCAAAAGGGTAAGTAAGCAAATACACACAAAATTCTTAAAGCAATGCCTAATATACAGTAGACCAGTCAAAATGTAATCTGTAATTTAGAGAAAGAAGATTTAACTGAATTTGCTAGAGAAAAAATACCATGATTGCTGGAAAAGAATAAGCTCCATCTTGAATCACTAAATTGGCATTCTATTGTAAACCTGTGTAAAAAAGTGGAGTGTCTCTGGGTTTCATCATTTTCTCTAGCTGCAAAGCAAGCAGCCAGACCCTGAAAATTATGACTCTGCCAAGATGCTCCCCTGGAGATACCTTAACTTAGTCCCAACACAAATTATGACTCTGCTAGTCCAAAAGTCTTCAGAGCAGAGAGAGCACCTGAACACATTTCTCAAGATGATCCGTGTGTTCATGGAGAAAGTACTAGAACTTCAGATTGAATCTGTTCTATTAAAAAATAATAAGATTTAAATATTAGTGCCGGAGCCAGCTGGCCCAGGTTGAACAGCACCTGAGAGGGGGAGTGAGTACTAAGAAAAAGACAGAGACAAGAAATAGATTTGGGAGGACTAACAGTGAATATTGCAGCCCCGAGTTTATTTTGCACAGCATATTTATGCCCTACAGAGTGCATAAGTAGCAAAAAACCTCTAAGTAACAAACAATCACTGAAACTTTGTAGCTATCTTAACATCCTCTTTCCCATGGTCAAAGAACATTCAGTTTCTCTCCCCCAAGCCAGGTGTACTTCCTCCTGAGTCAGCAGACCACACAGCTTGCCAATTCTGCAAAACTCCCTGCCTTACTGGCAGTTTAATCCTGCATCAAAACGGGTCCCAACATATTAGATGCATGAATTGAATTTGCCCCTCTTCCCTGGTATTCCTGAGAAGAGGAGGGGTTCACATTGGGGCTCACCAGGCCATCTTTGTTTTTCGCCCATTGGGAAGCAGTGCAGTTCATTGTTTCAAGACATAAGTTTTGAGTTTATATTATTATGATTCAGTGAAACTAACAATTATAAAATGAACTTTTGTGGTAGAGACATTCCTGAAAATGTAGAACAAAAATCTTTGTAATACAAAGAAAAGAAAGATACTGGCAATGTGACTAATTTCCTCCACACTTGCTCTGCATGCTCATCAACCATGTATGGGATAAGAAGACCATCTAATTTTAAATTAATAAGAATTGTCAAATATGTAGAGACTTTTATAGATTGGGACCCAGCATGAGAGAAGGCACCTCAGGAAGAGAGGACCTGTTGGGGTCACAGAACACTGCAGAAAATGCCAGGACAAAGGTACACGCTGGGAAGAAGTGGGTTCTGAGATCCTGATCAGAAAGTGTCAGTTCTGAGAATCCTTCAAGTTGTCTCAAAATTTCTTGCTAAGCAGAGAGGGTGTCTATCATCTCAAAAATAACCTTTTCTATTCTCTCATCTTTAAAGTGAATTTGCAATGTTTTACTCTCAAATCCTGTGCCAGTCACTAGAAGTCTCTCATGGAAGAGTAGGGGAAAGTTCAAGAGCAAAGAGGTATGCATGAACAAAGCTGGGCATTTGGAGAGGGTAGAGGGAGGGAAGGCCTCCAATAGACGTGTCAATTAGTGTTGACTTAATAAGTTCATTATTACCAATTTCCTTTTTTACTACCTTTTCTTGCTTTAATTGAGCATTTTATGTGATTCTATTTTATCTCCTCTCAGTGTAAAAATTACAATTCTCTTTAAAAAGAAATTTTAGTGGTGTTCTGGGGTTTAAAATGTACATTGTTTAAAATAAATTTTATTTTTTTAAACAGTTTTAGGTTTACAGAAAAATTGAAACAATAGAGTTACCCCTCACTTGGTTTCTCCTATTCACATCTTACATTAATATGGTACATTTGTTGTGATTAATGAAAAAATATGGATCATTGCTATAAAAGTTCACAGTTCATTCACAATCCCTTAGTTCTTACTTATTGTCTTTTTCTGTTCCAGGATCTCAGCCAAGATACCACATCACATTTAATTGTCATGCTCCATAGACTTCTCTCAGCTGTGACAGTTTTTAAACTTACCTTGTATGGATGACCTTGACAGTATTGAAGAACACCAGTGAAGTATTTTGTATAATCCCCTTCGATTGTAATTTGTCTGATGTTTTTCCTTTGATTGGACTGGGTTGATTGGTTGTGAAGAACAAGATCATTTTTATCATGATGCACTATTTTCATTGTCATTCCTACTATATTCAACTTGATAACCTAGACAATGTGGTGTTTGTCAAGTTTCTCCTCTGTAAATGTACTCTTTCTCCCTTTTTCATACTGAACTCTTTAGAGAATTGCAAATTAAAACAACAATGTGATAATACTACACATTTATTAGAATGGCTTAAATTTAAAAATCTAACAATACCAATTGCTGACAAGGATGTGGAACTAAGAATTCTTATTCATTGCTAGTGGAAATATAAAATGGTACAGCCACTTAGGAAGAAAGTTCCTCTTGCTCCACAACCTCATCGGCAAGTTATTGTCAGGTGTTTTAAATTTTATTTTAGCTATTCTTATAACTTTGTAATGTTATTTAATTATTATTTATTTCATTTGCAATTTACTAATGATAAATGACGTTGAGTATTGTTCTACATGCTTTATTGGTCATCAGTTTATTTTCTTCAGTGAAATTTCTGTTCAGCTCTTTTGCCTTTTTATAATTGGGTTGTTTCTTTTTATTTTTGAATTTTAAGAGTTATTTGTATATTTCGATAAAACCCTTTAGCAGATATGTATTCTACAAATACTTCTTGCCAGGCTGTGGCTTATATTTTCATTTTTTAACAGTGTCTTTCATAGAGCAGACATTTTTCACTTTAACAAAGTTCATTTTTTTCAATGACTGTGTTTTTGATGTGATATCTAAAAGGTCATTGCCAAACTCAAGGTGACTTAGATTTTCTTTTGAAAACTAAAAGTTTCTTAGTTTTGCACTTTAAATTTAGATCTATATCCCCTTTGAGCTAATTTTTTTTTTTTTGTGCAAGTTATGTCTGTCTAGATTTTTTTTTCCTTTTATAAACAGACATTTAATTTTACTAGCATCATTTGTTGAAAAGACTTCTTTTATTCATTGAACTGCCTTTGCTCATTTGCCAAAGATCAGGACTATATTTGTGTGGGTTCATGTGGGGATTCTTTATCTGTTCCTTTGATTCGTATGTCTACTCTTTTGCCAGCACCACACTGCTTTAATTATAGTAGCTTTACAGCAAGTCTTGGAGTTGGGCAGTGCCAGTCCTCCATTTTTTAATTCTTCAGTATTGTGTTGGCTATTCTAGGTTTTTACCTTTCCATATAAACTTTAGAATCAGTTTGTTGGTATCTACAAAATAAAATTTTGATTGGTATTGCATTGAATCTATAAATCAAGTTGAAAAAAATTGATAACAATATTGAGTTTTTCAATCCAGTGGAATGTCCCTCCACTTACTTAGATATTCTTTGATTCATGTATTAATTATATAGTATTATACTTGTACATATTTTGTTAGATTTATACCTAAGTATTCCTTTATTTATACTATTGTAAATGGTACTGTTATCTTTTTTAATTTAAAATTCCAATTGTTTGTTGCTGGTATATAGAAAAGTGATTGGTATTTGCATATTAACTTTGTATCCTGTGATCTTGTGATAATCATTTATTATTTCCAGTTTTACTTGTTTGTTTGTTTGTTTGTTTTCAGGTCTTTTTTTGTCAATTCTTTGAAATCTTTTATGTAGACAATCATGTCATCTGTGAAAAGTTTTATTTCTTCCTCTCTAGTCTGTATACATTTTGCTTATTTTTCTTTTCTTATTGCATTAGCTAAGATTACCAGTATCATACTGAATAAAGGTAGTGAGAGCAGGTATTCTTTGCTTTTGTTTTAGAAAAAAGTGTCTAGTTTCCCACAGTTACTTATGATGTTAGCCATAGGTTTTTATAGATTTTTTTTATCAGGTTAAGAAAGTTCCCTCTATCCATAGTTTACTGATAATTTTTATTATAAATGAGTGATTTTTGTGAAATGCTTTTTCTGCATCTCTTGATATAATCATGTTTTTTTTCTTCTTTAGTTTACCGATATGGTAGATTACATGGATTAATTTTTGAATGTTAAATCAGCCTTGCATACTCACAATAATTCCCCCTTGTTTGTGGTATATAATTTTTTTCATGTACTTATATTAGATTTTTTAATATTTTGTTAGGAATTTTGCATTTATATTCTTGAGAGACATCGGTCTACAGCTTTCTTAAAGTATATTCCTGTAGTTTCGGTATTAGAGTAATGCTGATTTCATAGGAATTAGAAAGTATTCCCTCTGCTTCTATTTCCTGAAAGAGTTTATAGAGAGGTGGTGTTGTTTTTTCCTAAATGTTTACTACAATTCACAAGTGAAACCACCTGGGCATGAATCTTTCTTTTAGGAAAGTTATTGACACTTGATTCAATTTATTTAATAGGTATAAGATTATTACTATTATCTATTTCTGCTTTTATATGTTTTGGTTGTTTGTGTCTTTCAAGGACTTGAAACTGTTATTAAATTTGTAGACATAAAGTTGTTAATAGTATGCTTTATTATCAGTTTAATGTCCATGAGATCAGTGATAATGAACTCCTTTAATTCTAATTTATTAATTTGTGTCTTCTCTCTAACCTAGTTAGAGGCTTATCATTTTACTGATTTTTTTCCAAAGAACTGTTTTTAATTTCAGTGATTTCTGATCATTTTTATCATGTCTTTTTCTGTTTATTTTAGGCTTAAGTTGCTTTTCTTTCTCTATTTTTCCACTGTAGAAGTTTAGATTATTGATTTTTTCATAACATGTATATAATGCAAAAAGAAATATATATATATATGTAATGCTATAAATTTTCCTCTAAGCACTGCTTTCACTGCATCCCAAAACTTACTGGATTTCATTAAGCAATGTCATCATAAAAAAATAAATTAAAAAAATATTTATTTATTTTTTTAAGTTTCTCTTTAGATATCTTCTTTAACTCATGTGTTATTTAGAAGTGTGTTGTTTAATCTCCAACTATTTCTGGAAATTTCCTAGATATCAGTTTATTAATTTTTAGTTTTATTTTAGAATAACAGGGGAAATATGTCATATGATTTTTATTCTTTTAAATTTGTTAAGATGTGTTTAATGGTGCAAAATATGGTCTATATTTGTGACTACTCCATGTGAGCTTGAATAGAATGTTTATTTTACTGTTTTGAATGATGTTTTCAAATGTCAATTATGTCAAGTTGATTAATAGTACTCATCAAGTATTTTAACGCTTTAATCATTTTCTGTCTATTTGATCTACCAATTACTGATCTCTGCTGTGTTTGCCTATGATTTTCCTGTCTCTCCAGTTTTGAGGGTGATAGTTTGCCCTGAAAACTCAGTTCTCTGATTAGTCTAGGAAAAGACTTTACTTTTCACTTTTTCCCAGTGTTTTTCTGATTGTAACAATAAAAGGGACAACTCCACTTCTTTAAATGTCAATGCTAAAAATGGAAGGAGTTACAACATACATTTTTTTCTAAGTTCACCTTCATATAATTGTGCCCCACTTCGTGTGTAGTGCAAGTACTTTAGACCAGAGTATTTCCAACTCCTCTCCCATTCTCCTGACATTGCTTTCATTTATTATATTTATCCATATGCAATAATCACTCCATCATTGTAACTCTTATTACTCTAAGTAGTTATATTCTAGATTAATTAAAATAAGACAAATCAAATAACTTATTTTACCTTTATTCCTTCTTCGATACTCTTTTCTCATTGTCATTCCACATTTCTGACCAATATCATTTCCTTCTGCCTGAGGACACTTTTTAAAAATTTCTTACAGATCAAGTCTACCTATGATAAATTTCTCCAGTTTTTATTTGAAGAAGTTTTTGCTTCTTTCATTTTCTTTTACTTATTTATTTTTATTTTAGTTTCAAGTATATAACACATTGGTTAGACATCTATATGGTTCGTAAAATGGTCCCTCCCCCATTGCTCCCTCTCTCCCCTGACCCTCCACTTAGCCAACATATTCATTCTAATTGCATTCCCTATGCTGTGCTCCCCATCGCCATGTCTTCCATCAGCTACTAATTTGAACTTTAACACTTCGACCCATTCTCCCAGCCCCCCAAACTCCCTTCCCCTCTGTCTATCACCAAATTGTTTACTATATCTGTGAGTCTGTTTCTGATTAGTTTGTTCTTTTTATTCCTTAGATTCCACATATAAGTGAAATCATATAGTGTTTATCTTTCTCTGTCTTACTTAAATCCCTTCTAGGTCCATCAAAATAATATGTTTTTCCATCTCCTTCCTTTTAGTCTGTGTCTTTTAATCTGAAGTGAGTCTCTTACAGGCAACATGTAGGAGTTGCCTATCTACTCTTTTAGTTAGAGCACTTAATTCTTTTCCATTTGAGGTACTTATTGATAGGAATGTAGTTGTTATCATTCTTTATTCCTGTTTTTGATACATGTTTTTTCTTCTTAAAGAAGTCCCTCCAACATTCCCTGTAATACGAGCTTGGTGGTGATAAATTCCTTCAGCTTATTTTTGTCTGGGAAGATCTTTATCTGTCCTTAAACTCTAAATGATAGTTTTGCTGGATAAATTTTTCTTGGTTGTAGATTCAGGTCTTCATCCTTTTGAATTATTTTGCCAAGCCCTTCTGTCTTGCATAGTTTATTTTGAGAAATCAGCTGCCAGTCTTATGGGTGTTCCCTTATAAACAACTACCTGTTTTTCTCTTACTGCTTTAAATGTTTTTCTTTGTATTTAACCTTTGGCATTTTAATTATGATGTGTCTTGGTGTGAGCCTCTTTGCATCCCTGATTTTTGGAATTCTCTGAGCTTCTTGGGGTTTTATGTCCATTTCCTTGACCAAGTTAGGGAAGTTTTCCATCATTAGTTCTTCAAACAGCTGTTCAACGTGTTGATTTTCTTCAGTTATGCTGGTCAGATGGATATTTGTACCTTTAATAGTGTCCCAAATGCTCCTTAAATTATTTTTGTAGTCTCGGTATCTTATCATTCTCTTGTCATTCTAATTGAGTGTCCTTGCTCTCTCTTTCTCATTCTCTAGATTGGACATTTGATCCTTTTCTTTATTCACTCTGTTTATTCTTTTGTTTATTCCATTTAATATACTTCTCATCTCAGATAATGTGTTCTTCATTTCAGACTGGTTCCCTTTTATAATTTCCATTTCCATTTTTATAAGTTATTTTGGTCTCTGTTGAAGTTCTCCCTAAATTTATCTACACTTCCCAAAAATTCATTGAGCATCTTTATAACCAGTGTTTTGAAGTCTGCATCTGTTACATTACTTGACTCCATTATATCTGGATCTCTATTCTATTCTCTCACATGGTTTCTGCATCTTTGTCTTCCCATTTTGGCTGCCTTTCCATGTCTGTTTCTATGTACTAAGCAAAGCTCCTAAGTCTTCTGGTTTTGTTAGTGTGGATTTGTGAAGTATGTGTCCAGTGGCACAGTCCTGAGAGAAGCTCAGCTACAGGCCTAATTTAGCTCAAGCCTCTGCCCCTCCAGGGCCACCTGTTAAGATTCAGCAAGCAATCCATAGGTGCTGTGATTATAGTTGCCTCAAAAGGCCACACCAGAAACTGAGGCCAGCTGCCTCCAGTGTGAGTCTAGGTACTGCTCAACAAGGAGCACCTGACTTGCTAAGGCTAAACCTGTATGTGGCTTGGCTAGGGCCACGAGTTGGGGGAGGCAGAGTTTCAGAGAATCCTCTAGGCAGAGTGACCTCTGTTATCCAGTCTGTTGACCTTACAGTAATGGCAGAGCTGTATCCACACACTGGAAGGGGCAAGGGCTCAACAATGGATACCACTGGCACTTCTGTACAGAACGAGTCTCGCCTTGGCCCTGACTCCGACAGTATATCCTTGTAAGTCCCTGGTGCCCCCTGTGTTTAGCCTAGTCAGCACTGGTGCTCTGAGCAAGCAGGTTCATCACCATGGACACAGCCCTTTTAAGAGGTGTCTGCTGCTGCTGCCGGTGCAGCTTTCATCTCACTCAGCCGCTCAGAACCAAGCATCCCCATCTCCTCTCTCCGTCCTACCTTCTGTGTTGCAGGGTGCTTTCTTGGATTTATCTCTAGTTTTGTGGCTTGTTTATCAAGATCCCAGGAGATGTTTCCTTGTTGCTGCTCCTTGTTTCTGTCGCAACTTTGATTTGGTTGCCAGAGGAATGAACAGAGCTTCTGTCATCTATGCCATTTTGGTTGCTCGCTCTAGATGGTTTTTTTTTTTTTCTGCCTCTTTCACTTTTGAAGGATGATTTTTCTGGATGTATGATTCTAAGTTGTATTTTTTTTCTTTGAACACCTTAAATATTTTACTCAACTGTCTTTTTTGCTTTCATTGCTTCTTGTGGGAAGTCAACTAATTCTTATCCTAATTTCTCTTGAGATACGTATAATAGAGAGTCTGACTCTACTCTTTTGTATTTGACTAATAACAGCTTTAAATTTCACCCCTCCCTCTTTCCAAACCTTCTCAAATCTAGGGAAACAGATAGGAATATTTAGGTGCACTCTTATTTGGCATCAGTGGAGGTTCAAACTACACAAACTGCTGTATGCATGCAGGAAACCTCACTCCAATCCTATCTTCCAAACTCAAGCCACAAAAACTTCAAGCCAGTCTCCTTCCACCATTCTCTCAAGTTATAAATTAACTGACCACATAGTTGTGGGTTTATTTCTGGACTCTCTATTCTGTTTCATTGATCTATGTGTCTGGTTTTATGCCAGTACAATGCTGTTTTGATTACTATATCCTGGTAATATAGTTGATATCAGGTAGTGTGATACCTTTTTGTTCTTTCTCAAGATCGTTGTGGCTATTCAGGATTTTTTTGTTGTTCCATACAAATTTTAGAATAATTTGTTCTAGTTCCATGAAAACTGCTATTGGCATTTTGGTAGAGATTTATTATATCTATAGATTGCTTTGAGTAGTATTGACACTTAAAGAATTTTAATTTCTTTTGTATTCATGATCATGGGACACACTTCCATTTATTTGCATCTTCTTCAATTTCTTTTTTTGATGTTTTATAATTATCTGAATACAGGTCTGCCCCCTTGATTAAATTTATTCTTAGATTTTTTGATACAATTGTAAATGGGATCGTTTTCTCATTTATTTTTCCAATAGTGTTATTAATATATAATAATACAACCAACTTCTGAATAGTCTATATCCTGTTACTCTACTGAACTCCTTTATCCATTCTAACACATTATTTTTTCTTTTGGTGGAATCTTTAGGATTCTCTATATGTACTATCATGTAATCTGTAAATAATAACAGTTGTATTTCTTCCTTTCTATTTTGGATGTCTTTTATATATTTTTCTTGTCTGATCGTTGCGACTAAGACACCTAATATTACGTTAAATAAAAGTGGTGAAAGTGGACATTCTTGTCTTGTTCCTGATCTTAAATAAAATGCTTTTAGCTTTTCAGCATTGAGTATGGTGTTAACTGTAGGTTTGTCATATATGACTTTATTATGTTGAAGTGTATTCCCACTATTCCCACTTTGCTGAGAATTGATATCATAAATGAATGCTGAATTCTGTCAAATAATTGCTCTATGGATATAATCATACGATTTTCATCTTTTATTTTGTTTAGGTGGTGTATCACATTAATTGATTTGTGGATATTTAATCTATTTTGCATCCAGGAATAAATTCCACTTGATCATGGTTTATGACCTTTTAAAAGTCTTGTTATATTCAATTTTCTAATATTTTGTCAAGGATTTTCACATTCATATTCATCAAGTATATTGGCTTATAATTTTTTTGTAATGTCTTAGGTTTCATAATCAGGGTAGTAGTGATAAAAAGAGCTTGGAAGACTTTCCTCCCCTTGAATTTTTTGGAGTAGTTTGAGAAGCATTGGTGTTAATTATTTGAATGTTTGATAAAATTCACCTGTGACCATCTTGTTCGGGACTTTTGTTTGTTGAAAGTTTTTCGATTACTGATTCAATTTTATTAGTAATAATCGATCTGTTCATATTTTCTGTTTCTTTTTTATTCATTCTTGGAAGATTATATGTTTCCAAGAATTTATTTATTCCAGGTTCTACAAGTCGTTAACATATAATTGTTTGTAGCATTTTATTTTCTTATAATTCCTTGTATTTCTGTAGTTTCAATTGTCATGTCTCCTTTTTCATTTCTGATTTTATTTATTTGGGTTTTGTATCTTTTTTCTAGATGAGTCTGATCAAAAGTTTATCAGTTTTATTTTTTTTAAAGAACAAGCACTTGTTTCATTAATCATTTGTATGTTATTTTTTTTTACTCTATTTATTTCTGCTCTGATCTTTCAGATTTCCTTCCTTCTACTTACTTTGGGTTTTGATTGCTTTATTACCCCTAGTTCTTTAGGTGAGAGGATAGATTGCTTATTTGAGAATTTTGTTTGTTTGTTTCTTGAAGTAGGCCTATATTGCTATAAAATTCCTACTTAGGACTAATTAGTTGCTGTGTTCCATAGGTTTTGGTTCATTCTCTTTTCATTTTCATTTGTCTCAAGGTATTTTTTGATTTCTGCCTCTATCTTATTGTTAAGTCATTTGTTGTTTAGTTGTGTGTTATTTAGCTTTCATGCATTTGTGTATTTTTCATTTTTCTTGTAGTTGATTTCTAGGTTTATAGTGTTCTGGTAAGAGAGGATGTTTGATATAAGTTCAATGTTATTAAATTTTCTGAGACTTGCTTTGTGATCTTGGGTATGTTCTGAAAAATGTTTCATATGCAGTGGAAAAAAATGTATATTCTGCTGCTTTTCAGTGAAATGTCCTAAAAACATCAACTGAGTTCATCTGCTCTAATGTATTATTAATGGTCACTCTTTCCTTGTTGATTTTCTGTCTGAATGATCTATCCATTGATGTCAGTGGGGTGTTAAAGTCCTCTACTGTTAATGCATTATTGTCTATCTCCCCCTATCTGTATCATTATTTTCTTTATAAATTTAGGTGCTCCTATGGTAAATGTATTTACAAGGATTGTAAAATTTATCTCTTTATTGTTATTTATTGTCCTTTTTGTCTTGTTCTAGTCTTTGTTTTAAAGTCTTTCTTTGTCTGATATAAGTATTGTTACCCCAGCTTTTTAAAATTTCCTTTTGCATGAAATATTTGTTTTTATCCCTTTATTTTCAGTCTGTGTGTGTCTTTCAATGTGAAATGGGTCTCTTGTAGGCAGTATTTTCTTATCTATTCACCTACTCTGTGTCTTTTGATTGAAACATTTAATACATTTATATTTAAAGTGATTATTTATATGCATGTAGATATTGTCATTTTATCATTCATACTTTTTTGTCCCCCTTCTTCATCTTAAAGAAATCCCTTTAACATTTCTCATAATATTGGTTTAATGGTGTTGCACTCTTTGATGGATTGATTGATTAATTGTCTGGGAAGGTCTTTAGTTCTCCTCCAATTCTAAATGATAACATTGCTAGAGAGCGTAGTCTTGGTTGTATGTTCTTATTTTTCATCACTTTGAATATTTGTGTTAATCCCTTATGGCTTGCAAAGTTTCTATTGAGAAATGAACTGACAGTCTTATGAAAACTCCCTCGTAGGTAATGAACTGCTTTTCTCTTACTGTTTTAAAGATTCTCACTTTGTCATTAACTTTTGACATTTTAACTATGATGTGTCTTTATGTGGGCCCCTTTGGATTCATTTTGTTTGAGACTCTCTGTGTTCCCTGTATTTCTGTGTCTCTTTCATTCAGCGGGTTAGGGGAGTTTTAAGTCATTATTTCTTTAAATAAGATTTTAATTCCTTTCTCTCTCTTCTTCTTCTGGTACCTCTATACTGTGAATGTTGTCATGCTGGATGTTATACCACAAGCCGCTTAAACTAGCCTCATTTTTTTTTCTTTTTGTTGCTCTGATTGGGTGTTTTCTGCTACCATGCCTTCCAAATCACTGATTTGATCCTGTTTCATCTAATCTGTTGTTGATTTTTTCCAGTGTATTTTTTGTTTGTTTGTTTCAGTTATTGTATTATTCACTTCTGAAGCTGTGGTATAGACCAAGGTACATTGCCTTCTTCGCTTGACTTGGGACCACCTTCTAGGATATACAAAACAATATTCCATTGTTAGTTGCTTGTGCTGGGTCTTCAAGAGACTACACTGCTATTCAAGTCTGGCTGTTACTGGCATTGAGCCAATAGCAAGTCTGCAGGAGGCATGAGGTCAGCTGCAATTTTCCTGGGGCCTGAAGACCTTGGAGAGATTTTAAGAAAGTTTGAAGTCTAGGTCGAGGTATTTTATCCTTGAGGCACTGCTTCTAGAAAAGCCAAGACTGGTGTGTGAGTTCAGTGGAGTGGGGTCTCAGGGAGTCACCTGGGTAGAATGAGCATTGTTCACCATCTTAATGCAGATTCATATTTAGTGCCTGCCTGTTCCTACAGGCTGTGTGGTGTGAAGACTAAACACAGGGACACTGGTGTCCTCACCCTTAAGCCACAGAATTCTACCCCTCTCTGAATGTCTCTGGTACCGTTCAAGCTGCCATCCCTTCACTGGAGCTTAAAATAAGTTCTGTGAGGAAATGAGTCTATAAGTGGGCCCTCTAAGAGGACCTGGGTTTCCAACATCCCTACAGTTCACCAGGAAGGAATCTCTGCTGAGTTAGGTAGACAGGGTCTCGGGGAATCACCAGCATGGGGCAAGCAGTATTCACCAGGTTAATGCAGTTTCAAATTTGGTTCCTACCTGCATCTGCAGGCTGCAAGGAAGGGAAGGGCTCAACACAAAGATAACAGTGGCCCTTACTCTGAAGTTACATAATTCAGTTTCTCCTCATGTCTCTGGTGCCTTTTGAACTGCTGTCCCTTTTGCTGAAGCTTAGGATTAGTGTCAGTTAATGAGTGAGTTTGTGGAAAAACCCTTTAAGAAGATGCCTGGGTTTTCAGCAGCCCTCCCTCTCATCAGGACAGAATCCCTGTTGATATTCACAGACAGCTGCTGTGAGGATTCCTCTTTCTGGCACTGCAGTCTTGAGCTAGGGATCCCAGGGTGGGTCCGATGCCCCTCACTCCCCAAGGAGCACCTCTGCAGCTGAGATATCTCTCTCATTTTTTAATCCCCAGACATGACTGTGAAACCAATCTGTTCTGAGTCTCTACCCCTCCTACTGATATTGATGTGGCTTCTCCTTTATATATTTAGTTATAAAAGTCCTGTTTAGCTGAACTAGCTATTTATTCAGATTGTTATACAGGTTGCTTGTTCTATAATTTAGTTTTAATTTTTATGTGGTCATGGAAGGAGGCAAGCACGGCATTCACCTACTCTGCCATCTCGACCAGAACTTCTGAAAGTATTCTTTATGCTACAATATTTTTGTTGTCTACCATTTTCTTTTGACTATTCCTTAGAGTTTCCACCTTTCTGCTTAGATTATTAATATGTTTCTACATTTTGTCTACTTTTTTCATAGGAGTCCAGTCTGTGGCTCCAGAAACTACTGCTCTTGGTAAGCAGATCTTAGATATATCTCTCTGTATGTGCCCTTCTCCCCAGAATCAGGGGGTAAGTTTATCTTGCAATCTCAGTTCTATAATGAATCCAAGAAAAGCCATTGATTTGTAGTTTGTTCAGCTCTTCTTTCGTTGTAATGATGAAAGTTTTTTATATGTTAGAAATGAATGTAGAATTCATCCAATTGTTGCTATTTTTGAACATTAGCAAGTACAATTCTCATAATTAAATAAATATTATCTCAAGACTTGGAAAAGTTCTATGAAGTAGAAAATAATATCTCACTTTATGAATATGAATTTCATATGGTCTTGCAGCTGATTATCACAGGAATTTGATCTAAACTGTTTAATTTCAAAGCCTACCTTTTTAGTAAGTGAGCTTTATTGTGTCCTAATATTGACTGAGAAGGATGGATGAATTTAGTCTATCACTATTATTTATCAAATGCTGTATCTTCATAATTGTGTCATTTTGCAAAGGA
Source organism: Rousettus aegyptiacus (assembly GCF_014176215.1). Taxonomy (NCBI): domain Eukaryota; kingdom Metazoa; phylum Chordata; class Mammalia; order Chiroptera; family Pteropodidae; genus Rousettus; species Rousettus aegyptiacus. Next base: position 41,935,199 of record NW_023416287.1, read on the forward strand.
AGATGGTATCTGTGAGGGGATGTGTTGATTATTGAGAGGCAGACTAGTCCAGGAAGAGGAGATATAGAAAGCAGTATGTGTTGTGGTATACATTTCTGTGGTAAGCTCAGAGTTATCTTGGATCAGTGTGGCTAGGCATCTTGGGTTGCCAGGGACTTGTTGATTTGGTATTAGTATTTATTATTAATATCTCAATCATTCCCTATTTAACTCTGAAAAAACATTCCAATCTGAAAAATAAGTTATATGGTCATTTTTATCATAAACTCTATGAAGAAAAGTCCTCCAGATAGAAGGGGCGTTTTGACAAAAGTCAACATAAACTGTGTAGTTTCAAGAACTATGAGTAAAAGAGACCACTGAATTCCCAAGAAAAGAGAGACATGATTAAAAAAAAGAAGAAGAAAAATGTGAATGTGTTGTTTGCAAGTGTGTGTTAGACCCACTTGACAATGTTCAGAGATGACTCAGAAAAAGGTCAAAAAGTCAGAATTCTGACTTAAAGCCAGTAGGCAAAAATATGAGGAGACATGACTAATCCTTATTCATTTGATTTCCCTTCTACCCAGTGCCTAGGAAATTGAAGACTCAATCATAAGGAAGCAGCTAATTTGTTTTATCAAACATTTACCAAGTTTCAATCACATTACAGCATTTCGGTAAAGAGAACAGTAACATAAAGAAATGGTGGCAATACAACAAAATGTACTGAGACAGAAATAAGTGCAGATTGCTTTAGACACAGAGATGGGATACTGCATTTACTTTGAGTGATTAAGAAAGATTTTTGACACACAATGTAAATACATATATGCCTTACTGTTAAAATGTACCACTGAAACTTACTGGATTTCATTAACTAATGTCACCATATATAAAAACAAATTAAAAATAAACTAAAAAATAATTTAAAAAAGAAAGTTTTCAAAGGGGAGATCACAACCTGCTACCTTCTTAATGATTAGAGCTGTGATTCTCAAATTCAGTGTGCATGGGAATTACCTGAAGTTTTCTTACTCAAAGCATGGTCTCAGGACCAGCAACATCTCATCACTTGGTAGCTTGTTAGACATGAAGATTCTCCAGACAATTTGTATACATATTAAATTTTCACTAGCACTGATTTTGAGCCTCATACTTGATTATATACTAGAATAAGCTAAAGAGTTTTAAAAATAATGAAGCCTGGGATCCAACCTCAGAAATTCAGATGTTATTGGCTTTGGTTTTGGCAAGAACATGAGGAATTTTTTAAGGTTATTTATCTGACTCTGAGGAGTAGAAAAGTTTGAGAACAATTAGTTTAAAGATAATGGGAGGGCAGAGGAGAATGTCTTTGAGCAGCTTAAGTAAATGAATGCCAAAAGTTATGAAAAATCACAGCATATGCAAGAAGCATAAACAAATCCACATTCAGTGCAAGGTATGAGGAGAGAGATGGGGAATATGCACAAAGAGGCAGGAAAGGTTCAGTTCTTAAGAACTCTCATGGCATGTGCCATTCTCAGGTCTCTTGTGTCTAGATGCGGAGCTTCAGAAGGAAATCGATGTAGTCAAGCATGAAATTTAAAACATTTATACCACCAAGCCTAGAGGCTGGGAGAATAGATGGGACCCAGTGCAACATTAAAAGTTCATACCTGAATGTAGGAATTGTGGAAAGAATTGACAGAAGGTAGATGTAAGAAGGAGCAGGAAGCAAAATTATCTGGTCTTGATCATTGATCAATTGAAATACTGTAATGACAGAAGAGAAGGAGGAAATCAGACCTTCCCAGTGGGTTTCATGGGTTGATGTGCAGGTTTTTGATAAATTAAATTTGGGACAAATGTATAAAATGCTTGTGAAAAATTTATGTGCCAGTGTCCATTGGGTAGCTAAATAGTAAAACTTAAAGTTCAGGAAGTCTTAGGTGTGGGCCATAGATTTGGAACTTATCACCAAGTAGGTAGAAGAGAACACAACTTAAACAGATGAGACGGCTTAATTGGAGACCAAAGACGGAACCCCAGAAAACCTCAGGAGGATTCCATGTAGAAGACTATATAAAATGATTAGAGAGAAGGATGAGGATAAGTAAATGAAAAGGCCATGGAGATGAAGGGGTATTTGAGACAAGTAACACATCAGAAAGTCTGCTAGAGCAAGGGGCAGGAGATGCTCCTTGGGTTTAGCCATAGTGAACTCACTTGGAACCAATATCTCAGTGAAATAATCAGACAAAAAAAAAACAGAATTGGAGATGAGAAGTAAAAGGGACAATGAGGGCAGACCTCATTGTCTGCTACATAGAATATTCGAAGATAATATTCATATAAAGAAATTATTGACTAAATGCCATAGCAGGATGAAGCAAAGCAATAAATAAAATGATAGTTTTGTGAATGAATAGTGAAAATAAAGTTGTAACTTTTTTATGTGACTTTACAACTTTCTATATTAATGAGAAAGTACTAGTAGAGAAGATATGGTTAAATATACAGAATATAGGACATGAGGGTTACTGACATAAAAATCTGATATGCTTCTGTTCACATTTTCAACTGCTTGCATGTCTCTCCCTCACAAATTCCCATCATCATTTTACTATTAGTTGGGGGACAATTAACTTCTGAATAACCAGTTAGAGAGTTTTGGCTCTCTTCCAGGATATCTCCAACTTAGAAGTCGTAGCAGGAAAATAGGACAGTCATATCAAGTCTCTAAGTGGAGGGCAAATGAAGCATCGACAGCCAGCTCCTTACTGAGAAAGGTCTCTATGGACCATTAGTAGAGTGGGTGTGAAAATTGATCAGAGGAAGATGTTACTATGATCAATCTCTCAGGCTGTGTGGGCTCTTAAAGGTATGGTTTCAGGGTCCTCTAAAATAGATAGCTGTAGCAGCTGAGACACAGGTCACATGGCTTATGAATGTCCGGAAGAGAGAAGTTCTTGGAGCTTCAATGAGAGGGTCTTCCATAGCTTAGGCAGCAAGAACAAGAACAAGTATTGGTCTCCTTGTGAGGCAGGAGATAAGAAGATAAGGATGGGTACAGGACAGGTATGGTTGTAGGTCAAGGGCAGGTTATTTAGATCACAATTTGAACCAGATCGGTAGCAGTAAAGGGTGGAAAAATGGTTAGATAATTGATATATTTTAAAGGTAGAGTGAATATGAGTTATAAATTTTAAACAGAATAAAGAGTGATTCCATGGTTTTCTACCTGACCAACTGGAAGAAAAAGAGATCCCATTAAATAAATGAAAAGAAATGCAAGGACAGCAGATTTGCCAAAAGAAAAAAGAAAAAAAAAGGCAGGAGCTCTGTTTGGGGGTATATTCAGTTTTATAATGATTTGATTTATCTCTACAGAGGAATAAGAACTTATGAATAAGGCTGAAATATCTTCAAATCATTCCAATAACAGTCACAACTTTTTGCCTTAGTTTCTTTACATAACTCCGTTATACAGCTTTTTAACAATAACTCTAAGAGGTGGCTTTCATTTCCTGAAGCAATTTAAGATTCTATTTTTCACCTCTAAAATTATGGCAATAAAATTCTGGTTACTTTGTATTCCTAACTGTGAAAAATAGATTGAGGTGTCTGAGATGAAACGCCATGCAGATGGAGAGGGGAGATCTGTCAGAAGGAACACGTGTCCTGAGTTGAAGACCTTGACTTCTAATTTTACTAAAAAGAAACATGTCATTGGCTGAATTAAATATAGCTTTGGAAACTCTGCAATAATGCTCAACATGATACTTGGACTCAGACTTTGAATAATTTATATTTGCCCCTGTTCCCACCCCAACATCCCTCACTTGGTATTCCTCCCCATGATGGCAACCAGCCATATGTTTGTCAGAGCTGAACACAGCTCTGTTTTTTAAAATCAGATTGGGGCTTCTGAATGGACCCTAAAAAAACAGTTAATCTGTCTTTACTTTAAAAGGCCATTAGTATTCCCTGCTCTCACACCACTGGTTTCATGAAGGTACTATCAGCCCCACCTGGAATTCAGGGACCCCTCAGGGGTCCCTAAGGGGACCCATGAATAGAATTCAAAGATTCTATAAACATGCATGGGAAAGAAAGCATGTAACCTTATTTTGACTCACATCTAACTGGAAGTAACAATTTCTATTATAAATGTTAAGCAAAAATGAAAAAAAAAAACACCCTAAATTACCTGTCTTTATCACTAATAAAAAACCCAGATATTTTCATATTTCATCATAATTGTTTAGCGCATGAATTAAAAATTACAACTATTACTACATCATAACTTTTAATAGTTTAATAGTTTAATCTCTACAGTTATAATTCATTTTTAAGTCATATACTTTATCTATCTAAAAATATTCTTCTGAGAAGGACTGCATAAGTTTCTAAGTTTCTAGAAAACAAGGATTGAATTTTGTTTCTATCATAATCCTAGCTAGCACATAGATGTTAAGATAATATTTGTTGAATGGATAAATGACTGAATGGACATATTATCTTAATTTTCCAAGGCTGCAAATTAACTTCAAAGTTGAAAAATATTGAAAATATGGAGCACCTAAATTGGGTTTTAAAATAAATGATGTCCAATTCATTTCTTAAACTGTCAGCATTCTTATTACAGATTTAACTGTAATTTTTATTTGGAGGAATTTGCCTTCCCTACCCACTCTTCAGCTGACAATTGCTATCTAAAAATGACATCGTAGAGTTATTTCATCACCAATCTCTGGTTGGTAAGGGTTGAAAGGAAAGAAGGGTTAAATAACCTTACAACAAGAAAATTCTCTCATTTTTCTCAGCCATATGGGTTCCAATAATGAATCAGTCCTTTCTCCTGCACAATTGATGGTATTTACTTCTTCATATGTTGTTCACTAGGGATGAAATTTACATTAGTTGGTCGAAGCTCAAAGAGATTATGCATTTATAAGGATAATCTTAAATATCAATTCCTTAGAAACACATTTTTAAACTATTATTTTTCCTTCACCTTGAAAAAAGGCAAAAGCCAGCCAGTCAGGATTTATCCTGTTTGGAATGTTAGTACTCAAACTTCCTTCATTACAGCTTGAGGCAGTATGTTCACCAGGCAGGTGCCTTTCAGTTTACTAAATCATTCTGGGAGCAGCTCATTCTGGGAAATGCAGACACATCTTATATGGATAATTAATGCTTTTCAGTTTACCAGGGATGTGTAATTGAGGCCAGCTGCTCAAATGGTACTCAGAGCAACAACAACAGAAAGAGACAATGGTAAATCCAGGGATTAGAACTCTGAAAGATAGGTGCAGGGCTACAGCTTCAGCTTTTCTTCAGATTCCCAAGTGCAGAAGGCAATTTAATGGCTCAACTCCATAAATAAACCAGGAGACAGCCCTTGCTTGATCAGAGGTACAAACAGTAGAACAAAATAAGTATTTATAAGATCTTTCCAATGATTCCCATTGGAACATATGGTGAGTTATGGCTTTCGTGAAGCAGTAGTCATCTTTGGATAAAGGAATTTTATGTTTGTAATGAAAATTAACAGTGATCCAGTCCCACCTTCCTCTCTTAACTGGATTACCCCAATACTCTCCCAACTGGTTTCCCAACTCTCACCTCCATTCTTTTCTGATTCCATTATCCATCTGTCATCTAGAGCTATCTCTTGCCCTTCTACACACACACACATATACACAAAGACTACTCATTTTGTTCTCCTGTCTATATCCAGTCAATGCTTATCCAATCATCACAAGGAGGTGCAAATACTTCATGGTTCATAGAGACTCCCCATGGCCTTGCATTCCTCATCAGCCTTTTCTCTTGTTCAGCCACTCTCTAGTTTCACTGAATATTTTTCAATTCCTCACAAGTTTTTATTGGCCTCATGGTTCTTGCAAATGTTATTCCCTTTACTTGAAACAATTCTACGCCATTCTGCACTTTTTTGTGTCCTAAGTTCAACATCTCTCCTTTTGGGCCTAGGTTCTGTTCTTTAGTTTCTTAACTCCTAGTAACATGAAGTCTTCATACAATAGGGTCATCATGTGCCTAATGTCTGTTCTGTTCACTAGACTGTAACACCCCTAAAGGCAGGGACCACACTCATCTCTTTTACTACTATATCCCAAGACCTTGGAAAATTCTGGCACATAGTGGGAGTTTGATTAAGATTTATTTAATATATAGATTAACAAATGGGACACACAAAACTTCTATCTGCCTTGACAAGGGAGTCCTAATAGTAAACCCATTTTTGCAATGAGATCCCCTTTTTCTCTCTTATTTAATTCCTGTCAAAAGAGAAAGGAATGAACTGATTTTGTTGCTCATCCTTAGATGTGACATTATCTAGCTAAAATGTGACCTTATCTAGCTTCATAGCCTATCTTTGATTGGTTTAGAGTAATGGTTCAGAAATCAAAAGTAATTGCCCCAAGGGGCTTGCTAACACAAAGATGGTTGGGCCCACCCCCAGAATTTCTGAATCACTAAGTTTGCAGTAGAGCATGAACATTTTAAGTTTTAACAGAGTCCTATGTGATGCTGATGCTGTTGGTCTGAGAATCACACACTGAAAAAAACCACTAGTCTGGATGTTAAATTTGGAAGTCATTTAATTTCTATAGTCTCACTCTCTTATCTTATTATGAAGACCTCCTATTTCATTAATCTATGGGTTTGGGGGAGACCAATTTTTTGTAGGGAGAGGAATATGTTTATGTTTGGCCTTGCATAGTTGATTAAGTAAGGCCTTTGTGTGCTTAGCGAGGCCCATCAACAAGCCAAAAACATTCTGAACATACCATATATGGAAAGCTGTAAGATCATTGCTTTGTTTTAACTGTTTCACAGAATTGTGGAGAGTTGATCCTGGTTTGGATTGAAATGGAATCTTTTCCGGATCAATCAGAGTAGATGAAGTCTTCTCTTGCATTTTTATAAACATGTTTTGCTCTTTTGCAAAGTGCCCAATTAACAAAAATAACCTAAGTTTTTGGGAGTGGCCTCCATATCTCTTACAGTATTTGCTTTTTAAATTTACCTCACAGAGACTATTTAAAATGTTTAACATACAAAAAAGTCAGTTATCTTCTTTGGTTTGTGTTTTCACTTTCATTTTGACCATTAGCCAGCCCTTAAATTTTGAATATGGTTTGTGGAATAACTACAGAGAAAGCAGCCCTTACCCTTAAAAACAAATGCTGATCTAGAAAAGTTCCAGGAAATTTTTGTTGTTTCCTCTCTCTCTCATGTCCAAGTGATTTCAGTGTTGTTATAACAAATGTTGAGCAACTCTAAAATGTTGAGATCTCACATGTTGATTTATGCATTTGATATCAATTAGAATTGGTTCAAAATCCATTTATCCACCCATCCAACCATCCATCTATCCACCCATCTAATCACTCAACAAGGCACAAAAACATAAAACTCAGTGTACCACATATTGTGTAGAGCAAAGTTATAAGCCAGGATTGTTTTACTGTGAGGACCTTATAATTTTATAGGAAAAATATGACACAGACAAATAATAAGCTGAGATAAGTGTCACAAAGATATAAAATTAGACCGTTAAGTAGGCACCCAGGAAAGGACATATGGTAGAAAAGCTTAGACTTGAAAAGTTAAAGACTGTGAATCTCAATCCAACCCTTGTTAGAAGGCAAAAATTTGCCCACCACAAACTTGTGTTTCCTAATCTGTGAAAAGGAAGTAACAATATACAGAATTTTGTTTGTAAGGTTTTATGATATTGGATGATGCTCCTCAGTAAGGGTCATGCTCTAAAATATAATAAAGTGCTGTGATTATTGTTAGACATGACCTTGAAACTAAAACTCCACATTTTATATGCAGCCCATTTCCCTAACTCTCAAGATCAGCCACTTCTCTTTCCTAAATCCCTCATACCTTCTGCCTCTTAACTAGTACTTGTTCTCACTCTTCTACCCTGTACAACCTTCACTTCCGGTAAACTCTATTAGGTAGCCCCTTTCTTTAAGTAAGACAGGATCAAGGTAACAAGGCCAACAACCCCTGAGACAGTGACAGAAACCCAGTGCCCCTAGAGTTATACCTGGACTCTCAATGATCCTTCTTTGCTGAATTTAGAGACAAAGATTAAAGTACATAGAAATGGATTAAGCCAGCACATGGACTATATACCCACTCTAAAGAATTGGATTGAGTGGATTTTGGTGGGTCACATTGTTGGAAACAAGTCCAGACTTACTGTATGCTGAGTGCAATAACCCTCCGTTTCAGGCTAACACAGAGATGTGAATGCCTTTGTCAGTCTCAGCTAGGCAGGCTGACTGACCACCCAACTATGCACCCAAGTTATGTTTTTTAACTTCATCCGAGAAAGGCACAAACCACATTCGGAAATAAGTGCAGCACATGCAGTGGAACTAACCAGGAAGGGAGTGCTCTGACACCCATTTTCATCTTGTAGCAGGAACAGAAGTGATTCAGACTGTTCTTTCTGAGCCTTCTTCATGCAAAAGAACATACTTCCATTTTCATTCTAAAAGTTATGAACATTCAGGAAATACCAGTCAATATGCAGGACAAAACATGTTTTGCTGGATTTGGGATAGAGAAGAAGATACAAAAATGAATAACAACACAAACACACTTTTGTTCCTATCCCTCAACTAATTGTAAAGTGACAAGAGGTTTCATTTACAATGCAAAAATATACATATTCCACTTACTTCAATCCAAATGGATAATGTGATTATTGCATTCTAGCATGGTGCTGGCCAATTTGTGAATATGAAAGGTCAATTAATCTACCAAGAAATACAAATGTGCATGATTATGTATAACATACACAGGCAGTGATTTCTATTATATGATGGCTTTACTGTTTCAGCCAACATAGGGAGAATTAGCCTTGTGCAAAACAGCACTGAGAGGAATGAAAGAATTTGAGGAAGTCCTCTTTTTTTGAGATGGTCATGCACAGGGAATATAATCCCTGAATGCAGCTTCATCATCTGCCTTATTAACAAGGTCTATATATATATGACTATTTCTCTCTCTTTTCTTCTCTATAGTTATGTGGGGCTTATTTTAAAGGTATATTGATTTCATTGATTCATCCGAAGAAATTAAATAAAATAATTTCAAACTCAGACTTTTCCATGCCACTTTATAAAGATAATTTCAAGTCATGAGTTGCCTATTCAGCTTTCATCACTAGCAAAGATATTGGGCATCCTAACTGACATTGTATTCTTAGAGAAAATTTGAAAGGGGAAGTCAATAAATAGATGAACCATCATTTGCATTTGTAAGGTGTGGGATTTACAGTCTCATTGTTCAATCACCCTGCTCCTTAAGTTTTAGTGTCCCTGGTTTGAGAAATATAGATAAAGTAAATGCTTTCTCAGGCTTTGAAAATAATGGTGCTCATTAAAATGGTGATGCAATTTTTTTCACCTGCCTCTGTAAATTATGCCCACTATGTGATCCCTCCTTTTTGAAAATAACTGCCTTAAGTGTGACCACCTTGGAGTTGGCACTAAATGGCAACTCTTAAGATGTGAACTCTATGTTCTTGGTACATATCTCAGTCTGGAAGTAGAAGAGAAGTTAAAATAAATGTAGGATAAAAACATTCCAAGATGGCTTTTGGGAACCAAGTTGTGAGTAAATTCACAGACATGAAAAAGATTGTTTTAGCTTTCCAGAGTGGAGCCCAACCACTTAAAACAATGTGAACGCCTGCCTTGATGAAGAAATGCCCTCTTCAGAGAAATCTAGGGTCTTAAAATGAGTTCACATCATTGTTTCAGCATGTTTCTGAATTGTTTTTATGTCAATAACTGGAGTAACAGGGTGCAAAACCTAAGAGAAACTAAGACTCCAAAAATTGTCCACACCTGCATGTAAAAGCACAGGATTCTATGGCTGTTTTGTAAAGGTGCTGAGAGTTTCCTTATTTCCAAAAGGAAAGCCATCAATGGCTAATTATTAGGTGAGAGTCACTAGTGCATAGAAAGATAAATTGGAAGAGGTATAGAAATACCTCAAGAAACACGAGAGTGCACAAGCACTGATGTGAAGGGAACAATCCTGGGTTTATATCCAACAGCTACATGCTCAGTGGCTTTGGGGAGTCATTTAACAATCTACATTCATCAGTACATCTGTATAATTGCTACATTTACAACTTTGCTGATATGCAGTGGATCTCCACAAAACAACCAAGTGCCTTATGCTCCTATATATGATATTTTTATTTAGCCATCACTACATCTCAGGACACAAATATTACTATCCCAACGTTTATAGCCTTTGCAAGATATTAAACATATTCAATAATTTTATTCTAATATAATTGAAAGAACTAATATATTTATGTATTTAATATTATTTAGATAGATTTTTTATATGTATCTGATTGAAAATGGGCTAGGAAAGAAAGAGAGTGAATGAGAACTTGAGTGTCTTTTAGGATATTTTAAGATAAATTTAAGATAAAAAAATAAGATCTTGGAAAATTTTATAATTTGGAAAAGACCAGCACACTATTTACCTTGGAAAATGCAATTTATAACTTCAGCAATGGAAGGTTTAATTAAAGGCATTAACATATAAGACAAGACAAACATTAATTAATAGCTTATTCTTTTCTTAAAAATCAAAGGAAATGGTACTTGGTAGATTCATGTTTCCAGTATAAGTATATGAAAGCCAAAAGAAGTGATAAATTTGTCTTATGCCTAAAACAGAGATTGAATTTTTTCTGGAATCTTACTTGAGTCATGAAGCTTCACAGAGAATCTCGAAAATAGTTACTATGACTTTTTCTTGAAAATGATTTTTTTCAAGGCAATGCAAATACAAATACAAACTGAACTAAATAGTCAAGGATCGTCTATATTGTCTGTTTCAAGCCCATGCATATATCTGCATTCAGAGATGTATCCATGACATAAATCTACATATGATAATATCTGGATGAATGCCATATATATGCAAAGAAGAGTTTATTATAAATGGGGAAGGGGTATAGAAATTTTGCATTCTCTGTACTTTCTCTACACTACTGTCTATTCTTGACTCTGCTCTTTAGCTCATCTATACCTCCATCACAAGGTACATAGCACAAATAAAGGAAATTTAAACTCAAAACCATCAGCTTCTTGCTAAGAGCTTAGGTTAATGAACTGAGAAAGAGGGTGCTCACATCACATTAGCTGAAATGCAGGTCAAGGCTATGTGTGGGTTCACTCATCTTTGCTTTCTTGTTCTCTTCTGGTAACTGTGGAAAATCATAATGAGACTTGAGTACCATGGCTTCTTCATATGTGATTGCAGGAATTTATTTAAAAAGCATACATAATGTTTCCAAATCCATGAAAAGTTAGTGTAAACAAGAAACTAATTGGGAATCACATTTGCATAGGAAGATAACATCTTCACCTGAATTTGATGGTTCCTTTGAAGGAAATTTGGAGCCAGTGAAGCCACAACCAACATCAGTAGGGTCTATGCTTGACCAGCCAGGAGAGGTCTGAGACAACCAGTTAGCTCAAGTGTCATAGGGGCAAAGGAATTCTGTTCAATATCTTTAATCTTTTGATTCACTCTAGCAGAATCTGAGGCTTATGGACCCAATTTCTACTTGATTTGCTACTATAATCTTCTTTTGCAGCCCCTCCTCACAGCGTCTTGGTCTGTGAGACTGTCAGTATTTTTCTGTCACCCCAATTAGTCGTTTCCATATGTTCATCTAACTTTTTTTCCAGAGTAACCTCTATAATAGGATTGCAAACTATTTTTTTTAAATGTGACAGTTTTTGTTGACTCTCAAGACACCTTCAGTTGACACTCTTCCCCACATCTTAATGAAGTTGAACACTTTTCTACGACTTTCCATGTTGTCATTTTGAAAACTGATTTTTTATTATTTTTCTTTATCCACATTTCACCAAATACAAAAAACCTTCACCACTGAAAATTGACAAAAATTTAAATGAACCTCAGAAAAAAAGTCAAGCAACATGAGCAATGAGTAGAAAATGGTGATTATGCACTTTCTTGGTCATATTTTAAAATCATTTTATCGAACCTTTTAAAAATAGATTGCACAACCTATTTGGACCTAAGAGAGGCTCCTGATTCTGTCCACCAAACTGAAATGTCAATGCTCCTAGTAGTATGATGCAGAGAGACAGAGCCAAATGCCAGGTAGTCTCCCTGGACTTGGTAAGTATAGGAGGCTCAGCAACCCGTAGATCCACACCATGGCCTTTTCACTGCCAACCAGTGAACATGCTCTTAGGGCCAAGAGCAGCACAATCCCATAATCTTTTACATTTAAATACATAGAAAGAAAATCTGTAAACATATAAATTTCAAGATTTTGATATGAATCCATTCTATCTCATCCTGAGAAAACTTATCTAAGCATTTTCCAGTTTACATTTTCTAAATGTAGCAAGTGAACAATGTATAGTGCTTTTTAAAAGATCCATCATCAAGAAGAGGTTATAGTCAAAGATTGCCAAATTTGTCAATAATCTTTATGAGAGGGAATTTCTTGAAATGGCAAATTGTATCAATGTTCCAAAAAATCTAAATCATTCCACCTAGGCTGAAATGTTCTCTTTGTATGTCCAACATAATGTTTTGAGCCTGGGCATTGTGGCAGGTTGCTGGGAATCGGAATGGTTCTGTGCAAATATGGCAAGGAAGCTTTGGTCCTATTCCCTCTTGTGTTAAGGGGTATTTGGAGTTCTCAGGGGGTCGGCATTCTTAGTAAATCACACCTAGGTACTAGCAATAATACTGGCCAAGAAAAATGCAACACAATGAGAAGAAAACATGCATTCCTTCCTCTAAAACAAGAGACAGAGTTTCTCTAGGAAGTGGTGGCTCTAGATTCTACTAATATTTAGTTATTCTGCCAATGCACTCCTCTCTTTGACCAATTCCTATAGATGGTTTTGCTGAAGAAGTCTCAGGAATCTTTGGTCTAAGATAATGGTGATTTGGTGTCTATTCTTTGTGAGACACTCTTGTGAATAAGGCTGAGTTCCTAACACTTGATTTGCCTCTCACTATCTTCTTTTGCAGTCTGTTGTTTTCACACCAACTTGGTCTGTGAGACTTTCGGTATTTTATTGTTACCCCAACAGTACAGCATTCTAAAACGATAGCAGTAACACTATCATCAAATGATCAATTCAGTAATTGAAACACCAGCATAGATCATGCCAAGATGCCATTTCACAAAATTAGTTAATAGTGCTACAATCATCAAGACTTAGAATTCCCCATGATCACCATTAATTCAATAAAATATGCTTACTCTTGCAAATTCATTATGCCGTCATCTTCATGGTAGTAACAACTACCCTGGGGTCAACATTTGAGCAAATGTTGCTCTTGTGCATGAAGAGTAGTATGTCAAGCAGACAGAAGAATCATTGTCATGACAGAGAGAGGGAGACCAGTGTCCTCCTCCATGCCTGAGTCTTAAAGCCCATTGTGGGCATGTGGGGGTAATATTTGCTGACTATGATATCCCCATTCCTGCCCCCTGAGCATCCAGTGAGACAGTGTGAAAAGTCTTTCCTGCATGCTCCAGTGGAATAGAATTCTCTTTGCTCTCAGATGATTGTCTAAGACCAGTAAATGGCTCCTGTGACCTCTGACATGGAGACAAGACATCTACTGCACCAAAAATCTGCCAGGCCCTTAAATCCCAGCCACAGGGTTCCCTTTTCTAAAATGGAACAGAGGTATACTTGATCACATGAACTCTGTGCTTCAAATCCCTTCCACTCTGCCTCCAGGTGCCCCATGTTTCTAAAAGGCTTGGTCCACAACACTATTGTTTGGGCTCTTTGCTTCTTTCCAACAGATGCTGGTTGTCATGGAAACATGGTTGGATCCACTTTAGACAAGATTCATTGGAACTCTTGGCAAAATTGAATTACTCTCGGTCATTTCTCTTAGCTTTCCTCAGCAGTGGCTGACCTATATCCTGCAGCTAAGTAAATAGGTTTGGGCAATTAACCTAAGAGTCTTTCTGCTGAAGTGGCATAAACATAAGTAGCTAAACTCTGTTTTTAGACAGAGTTACCTAGTAATTGCAGACTCTTTCACCCTGTGGATAAAGCTACCCAGGGCCAAGTCAACTGGGAGCATGTTAAGACCTTGGATCCTATGGGAGATTTGCAGTCTCAAGGGAATATTACATGCTGGATGGAATTTCAGTAGGGTGAAAATGCAACTGATCTACAATTACTTCAGACCCATGATAACAAAGCACAGGCTAGCACAGAATGAGGCCAGGATTTACAGTCAGGGGGGAAACTGTGATGCCTTTTACATCCCAGGGAAAATGACTCCACTTTATGTTGTGAAAGTTGTTGGTCTATGAGCAGTATTAAGAAATCTGGTGTCTTTGGAAATGCCCTTTCATATATTAGATAAAACATTGCTCTCATATACACATAAATGCTAATAATTATATTTTAAATAATTTTTTAAATCCTATCATTTTCTCCCCAGGAACTGCAGATGAATTTAGGTCTAGAAATGAGCATATAGCAAGTCAATATTGTGTTTCAAGGGTGTACAAAAAATGGGCTTTGCTGGAGTATTTTACTTCATTCCTAGTACCACTGGGTACAGTCAGGGTCCCTGAGGCCAGAGATCTTCCCTGAAGAAACCAGTCCAGAGACTCCCTGTGACCCATGCTAGCTCAAGACTGAAACAGCATTGTGAAGGGTTAAACTGTGCACTTGAGAGCCAAGATGGGCGTTCTGCCCCTAATTCTCCTCCTGGACAGCTTTGTAGAATTAGGTATGAAGTTTCCTCTTCTTCATTGGTTTTCATTCTGCATCCAAAGGCTGATTCAAATTGTGTTGTGTGGGTGTGCTAATCTTATCATGGCTGATGTTGATGGACAAGAAAAGATGTCTGGGAGTCCAAGTGAGTTTACTAACCTGCCAGTGCCACTGCCATCTTGCAGCATCCATCATTAGTCAATGTTATTTGGAAGAATAAACAGTAATGCAAGGAACAATCAAGAGATAATTAATTGCTAAAACTCATGATGCTGACTACAGACACCATGGCCTAACTCTATAAGTAATCAAAACAAATGGATGTGACTGCATTTTTTGTTGTTGTTGTTATTTCAGACTCAGATGCTCTCACTGAGAAATGAGAGAAGGTGCTCAGGCACACCACATCAGCTTACTCTCGGACCCTTGTTTATGGTAAATGGTGATTACATTATGGAGACTGACACTTCTCATTGACATGACAAGTTGTTATAATTATAGAGAGGGGACCCTTGATAAAACAAGTGTATATTGAATCTAGGACATTACAGCTAGATTTTTATTTTATTATTATATTATCTCCATTTTTCTATTATATTTTCTCTATTCTAATTATTGAAATATAATTCACATCCCATACAATTCATCCATTTAAAGTGTACGAGTCAATGTTTTTGTCTTTTTTTCCATCTATTGAAATATAATAGACAATTAGTTGCTTGTATTTACATTGTACAATTCAATTATAGTTGTTTTTTTCAATTATAGTTGGCATAGAATAATATATGTTTTAGTTGTACAGCATAGTGATTAGAGATCTATAATAACTCACAAAGTGATCACACCACTCAATCTAGTACCCCTCTTCCCCCTTACATATTTATAACATCAACTATTTTTCTTGTGATATACTTTATATCTCCATATCTATTTTGTAATTATACATTTGTACTTCATAAGCCCTTACCCTCCAATACCCTTCCCATCTAGTAGCCCTCAAAATATTTATCTATGAGTTTATTTCCATTTTTGTTATTGTTATTGTTTCTTTTGTTCTTTAGATTCCACATGTACATGAAATCATGTGATATTTGTCTTCTGACTTATTTCATTCAGCACAATACAGTTTAGGGCCATCAAGGCAATATCTTTTTCCATTCACTTTCTTTTAGTCTGTGTGTGTCTTTTAATCTGAAGTGAGTCTCTTATAGGCAACATATGTAGGGGTCTTGTTTTCTTATCCATGCAGCCACTCCATCTTTTGGCTGGAGCACTTAATTCTTTTCTATTTGAGGTGCTTGTGGATATTAATGTAGTTATTACCATTCTCTATTCCTGTTTTTGACACATGTTTTTTCTTCTTCAAGAAGTCCATCCAACATTTCCTGTAATACTGGCTTGGTGGTGATAAATTCCTTTAGCTTATTTTTGTCTGGGAAGATCTTTGTCCTTCGATACTCTAAATGATAGCTTTGATGGATAATTTTTTCTTGGTTGTAGATCTGGAGTTTTCATCACGTTGAATATTTTGTGCCAAGCTCTTCTGTCCTGCATAATTTGAGAAATCAGGTGCCAGTCTTATGGGAACTCCCTTGTAGGTAACTAACTCCTCTTCTCTTGCTGCTTTTAAGGGTTTTTCAAAAACATCAAATTCATGTTTATTAGGAGGGAGGGACAGAATGAGGAAGGTCCCCTTGTCCTCACTCTCCTTACCACAGCGCAGTGTCCCCAAGCCTCTGTCCTTCCAGTCAAATGGGGGTGTGGAGTTGGAGAACAGAAAGCCTTAGTTCTAGCAGCAGGCCAAGAAAGAGGTGGAGGAGGTCTGCATCTTTCTCATCTAAGAGACTCAAGGACCCAATCCACCTGTGCCCCTTGCTCTCGGGAGGCTTAGACTTCAATGGGCTCCTGGCCTTGGCTCTGCCTCTTCACCACAAACACCCTCTGTCCTGACATGGTCACCAGCAGCGTGTGTTCTCCAAAGACCACTGACAGGTGCTTGAAGGGTATGTCATGCTGTGGTGCAGCCGGAAAGCACAGGCTGTGCCCACCAGCTCAGAGATGGCACTGGCTGCCTGCTCATCATTCTCTAGATCTCCAGATGATGCTATCACTGTGCCTTCACTCAGCACCAGGTAGCCAAGTTGATCTAGGGTTCGCTCCAGTCCCTGGCTCAGTGCAGAAGTCTAATAGATAAAGATGTTGTCATTCAGAAGCATTCTAGGAGGATGCTCCTGAATACTCTTCACTTGCAACCCAAGTCTCATGACAGTGCCTCCCACCATCTCACCTTTGTTCTCAGTCAGGGCCTTTCCCGACCCTCTTCTCCTCTATATGGCCAACACTGATCTACTTTAGCCTCCATCTGCCCTCATCCTCTGCTCCTGGGCTCCCTCGGCCCTCCACATTCCACATTTGCTACCTTCTGAGGCCTTCGCAGTCCTACTGTCCCCTCCAATTCCGTGTAACTCCCCAGCTCCTGTACACCATCCCACAGATCCTTCCTCAGCCCTTTACATCACCACCCCTCCTATCTCCATTCCCCTCCATCCCATGTTTTTTTTTGTTTGTTTTGTTTAGTTTAGTTTTTGAACATACTTTTAACCACTTCTTTGAAGTCTTTTTTTTTTTGCTAAGTATGATATCTGGGCCCTCTCAAAGGCAGTTTCTATTGTCTGTTTTGTTTTGTTTTGTTTTGTTTTGTTTTCTGTGTATGGGTTATACTTTCTCCTTTTGTGTGTGTGTGTTACATTATATTTTATTCAAAACTACTTATTTAAAATAACATATAACAATTCTGAATCTGAATACTGATTCCTCCTCTACTTCTTGTTGTTGTTTGTTTATTTATTTTTCCGTTTGGTAACATTGTTGGATATTTCATTCTTGGCTGCATGTGCCTGGAATGAAACTTCCATTATACTGAGCAGGAGTAGAGAGTTGGGGAGAGGCATGTGGGAGACTTTATGGCTCTAATGCCACAGACACTCACTAATCTTATTGTGATTTAATAGATTTTCTTGAATAAGTATATTTTCATTTGCTATATGCCCATAGAACAATTTCCAGATGTTGAATGTTTGTAGGTTTTTTAAAAATATATTTTCAGCTGTTATGGCTGTTTCACTGGAGAAAGAGTCCTTGAAACTCCTCACAACACCATTCTGGAAATCTTATCTCATTTATTTTTATAAAAAGATAATTATGGGTTTAAACAGTTGACTCTTTTTAATGAGTTGGCTTAGAGCTAATTCTCTATTAAGACATCAGTAAGTTTTTCTCCAATATAAGTATTATCAGGCAATACAATGAGAATCTTATCACTGGGATTCAAATTCCAAGTCTACTTCTAACTATGCAAACTTTCACAGAGTGTTTGTGTTTTTACTACTAGCAATTAACATATTGAATAGAGACATTCCTAAGATTTCTAGGAGTCTGTGAAAAGCTATTCCATTATACTTCAGTGCTTTTGTAATTTAAAAAGAACTTCCCTATATTTTTGACATCTATTTGTGATATGTAGCAAGCATCTGTGGCCTGAAACCACATCTATTTATTCTCTGATATTTTGTCCTTAATCTCTGATGAAGTATCACCTGCCTAATTTCACACTAAGCTGCCTAATTTTTGCTCGCTGCACAAAATCATGATCAGCAGGTGATAGATTTGTTGCATATCGAATTTGAGCCTTTCCAAGTGATGCACCATTTGATACCAGTGTCTAATGTTAGTGTCCCTGCACATCATCGTGCTCCAAAGTTGCCAGAATAGACCATATACTTTAATCCACAGGTGTTTAAGAAGGTTGGGCTCCCAGTTCTCATCAGAGAACTGGACTCTGCCTACTTGGCTAACTCCACTTATTACTGCTCTCCTCCTCCTCTCCTCTGCTCTGACCACAGGGAGCGAGCTGAGAATTAAGCCCACCAATTTCTCAAGCACAAATATTCCAGCCTGCCTCATGGGGGTGGCAATGGCCCTTACCCACTGCCTTGGAGGGCTCAGCTAACCCTCTTCACCAAAATGGTACCACCACTGTCATTACCACCTCGGTTCTCCCAAACTTACTTCTCTTTATCTAGTAGTACTGTCCATATCCTTGTTTGTCCATCATATTGCATGAGCTGGATTCAATATGCACAAGCATCAAATAAATTCAACTTACCTCACCATTAACTCAAAATTTTATCAGTCTCTGAGTTCCAAGCTTCCTCCTGCTAACTTAGTCTAGATACAGACATAAATGCCTGAAGTTGGGAGGCCAGCATCGTTGGCATCTCTGATATTTACTAGCTCCTCCTTAGCCCCTCAATTGCTAACAGATATGATCCTCAGGGTTGAAAGAAGGATATAGAGGAAGACTCTCACTTAACTGGTACAGGATGACTAGTTCTATCCACTCATAGAGAATGTTGTGGGTACTTCTGAAACTCTCACACCAGGGATTCCTCACTAAATTTCCAATCATATTAGCTATGCCCCATCCATATCCACAATGTCACTTTTTATTTATTTTCAGATAATTTTGTCACATTGTTCATTTCATCCTAAGAATTCTCTAACCTCCTAAATAATTCTTTTTTATTTGTATATATTAGGTTTTATTTTTGTGCTGTAAAGATCAATGGGTCTGGATAAATGTATATGTCATATATCCACCATTATATTGTCATGTAGAATAGTTCAAAATCCTACAAAAAAATCCCCTGTGCTTCAGTTATTTAATCCTTCTTTCCAAGTCTATAGCTTGCAATAAGATTCATTCTCAGTGATGTACATTCTATGGGCTTGGACAAATATATAATGGCATGTATCCATTATAGTATGATACAGAGTAGTTATACTGCCCTGAAAATCCTCTATTTATCCCTTCTCCCCACCAAACCCTTGGCTACTACTGATTATTTTACCATCTCCATCATTTTTTCTTTTCCAGAAAGTCATATAATTGGAATCAAACAGTATGTGGCCTTTTCAGACTAGCTTCTTTTACTTGGCTATAAGCAGATAAAATTCCTCCATGTCTTTTCATGGTTTGATAGCTCATTTCTCATTATTACAAAATAGTTTCCATTGTATGGATGTACTATATAGTTTGTTCATATATTTGCCTCTTAACAGATATCTTGGTTACTTTCAGTGTTTGATGATTATAAATAAGTTTACTATAAACATTCACATGCACCATTTTGTGCAGACATAGTTTTCAAATAAGTTGGGTAAATACCTAGAAGTGCAATTGCAGAATAATATAACAAGACAATGTCTAGTTTGTAAAAAATTGACAAACTTTTTGCATTTCTACTAGCAATGAATGGCAGTTCCAGTTGCTCTGCATTCTCAACATTAATTGGTATTGTCAGTTTTTTTAGCCACTCTAATAGGTGTATAGTAGTATATTATTGTTTTAATTTGCAATTCTCTAGTGACCAATAATGTTTAACATCTTTTCATGGGCTTACTTTTTATCTATATATCATTTTTGGTGAGGTTCATCTTCAGATCTACCCATTTTTTAATTGGGATGTTTGTTATCTTATTAATGACTTGTAAGAACTCTTTGTATACTTAGATAGAAATCCTTTTTCAGGTACTTGTTTTGCAAATATTTTCTCCCAGTCCATGGTTTGTCTTTTTATTCTCTTAACAGTGTCTTCACAAGGAGAAAGTTGTTAATTTTAATGAAGTCCACTTTATCAATTTTTCTTTGACAGATCATGTTTTTGCTCTTATATCTAAAGATTCGTTACCCAATCCAATCTCACATAGAATTTCTGCTATGTTTTCTTCTAAAATTTTTATATCTTTGCATTTTACATTTAACATTCATTAATGTTTGTTAAAGGTGTAAGGCCAGTGTCCAGGTTTGATTTTTCTTTTTAAGATGGTTGTCCAAATTTTCCAGTGCCATGCTTTGAAGACGTTTTCTTTATTGAACTGCTTTTACTCCTTTGCTAAACAGTAGTTAAACATAGTGTACAAATCTGTGTCTGGGCTCCCTAGCCTGTTCAATTAAACTTTGTGTCTATTCTTTCACCAATAGCATGCAGTCTTGATTACTCCAGCTGTATAGTGAGCCCTGGAATTGAGTAGTGTGACTCCTTCAAATTTGTTATTCTTCTACAATATGGCTATTCTGAATCTTTTCACTTTCCCTATAAACTTTAGAAAAAGTTTGTCAAAATTTACACAAAATTGCTAGGATTTTGGTTGGGGTTATGTTGAATCTGTAGATCAAGTTGGGAAGAATTAATCTCTTG
Source organism: Rousettus aegyptiacus (assembly GCF_014176215.1). Lineage (NCBI taxonomy): Eukaryota > Metazoa > Chordata > Mammalia > Chiroptera > Pteropodidae > Rousettus > Rousettus aegyptiacus. The sequence goes on from NW_023416287.1 coordinate 41,956,251, forward strand.
AAAATTCTGAGTCTTCAAATCCATTGACATTGAATATCTCTTCATATGTTTAGATCTTTAATTCTGTCATCAAAATTTTATAATTTTCACATATTGATCCTATAACTGGAATACTCAACTTCTTTGTTTGGGGGAGGGAGATTTTTCTCTCCATTCTTATGTTTAGTAATGGGGCCTGGAATTAAGCTGACAAAAGCCAGATTATTAGAGGGGAAAAACTGATCTAATTATGTATATACACACATGAATTGACAAAGAAATGTGATTTTAAAAAGTGTAGAATTTGGGGCTTTATACCATTTTAAAAATTGGGTGATAAATTGTGGAGAAGTAACTACAGAAAGGAAAGGGGCAGGTTTGGACTTCTAAGGGTGGTAAATTATGGGAAAGTAAATATATGGGGGAATCTAATAGAAGGTAAATGTTATTTAGTAAAGTTTATTATGCAGAATCAAGTTGGTATCTTCTCCATTGAGAAGAGACCTCTCTTCAGTGATTAAGAATCATATTTCTTTTCCTGGAAAAGGAAATTTGTGTTGCCCTTACAAAGGTAAATTTATGCCTTATTCTTAGACAGAAAGGTGAAGGGCAGAAAGCATTTCCTGCATCAACTGTCACTCAACTGCATTCAACTCAAAATAATTCTTATGTTAAAGTGGAATATTTGGGCATGGCATGCTGTAGTTCCCCTCACTCCTTCACTCCTTCAGGATTTTATTGGTCATCTCTCTAACATTTTTCCTTCTTCTTTCACAGAAGTTCTCTTGTATGAGGTACTACACTGTCTTTTTATTCTTGAGAAAAGGTCTCCATTTCCTGCCATGGGTGAAGTCCAGTTGTCTCCCACAGAGCCACTTTTCTTCATTCAAACTAGGGCCATCTCCATACCTCCTCACTTTTAGATTCCTCCTTGTGAGAATTTGACTCCAGTCCTTGAGCCCCACACATTCCTATTGAGATCTCTGTGTGATTTTGTTTATAATGGAGACAGGAAACTTACTTCCTCCCCTTCTTGGGTCGGGAGTGTACACGTAACAGGTAACTCTATAAATTAATCCTGTTTCTTTTTATAGACTACAGTTGGATGCTTGGTTTAAGGTGACAAAACTAGTTTCACAGTCTCTTTAATGGCCTAAGATACACATTGATTTAGGATATGGGGCTCTCAGACTCTTACCACATAGAAAGAACTTAGAGGCATCAGAGAAAACTAAAACAGAGTTTGAATGTTCTGTTAGTCTTGTTTAGTGCTTGTGTCACTAAATAATGAATGATCTGTCACTAAAGAATGTAGATAAGAGAAGAAAATATAGAAAGTAAAGTATCGTCATAATGTAATACAGAGGAAAAGCAAGACAACTTGTTATAGAAAACAAATTCAATTTATTCATCACAATATATTCAAAGATAAAATAGTACTTAACATAATAAAGTAATAGCATACTATGTTAGTTTCTGAAAAGGAAGTAGACATCAAACTGTGGATATCAGTGAAAACAATACTGAATACACCCTGAAGAGAATGGACTATCGAAGGTTTGTTCAATAAAGTGGCATCTTAAACTACATCTTAAAGAAAGAGCGAATTTTCATCCTTCATTAAGAAGTAGGTACCATAAAAGTGAAAAAAAAACAGGCAAAAGAAATAACATCTCCTAAAGGGAAAAAATGATATTCTTCCCTTGTAATTAGGAAAGAATAGGCAAATTCTCCTAGAGTAAAGTATTTATGTAAAATATAGTAAAAGGTGATCATATAAAATTAAATGTGTGGCCTAATGATTATCCACGTTAAAGAGGATGGGCTTTAATTAGTAGGAGGTGGGAAGTCATTGAAGTTTTTGTGAAATTTAATTTTATGTGTCAACTCTTGACTGGCCTAAAAAATGCCTAGAAAGCTGGTAAGACATTCTTTCTGGGTGTTTCTAGAAGAATTAAAATTTGATTCTGTAGGGTAAGTAAAGAGATCAGCTCTCACCCACGTGGGTGGCATCATCCAATCTTTTGGGGGGCTAAATGGAAAAAGAGAAAATTCATTTTCTGTTCTTGAGCTGGGACATACGTTTTCTGCCCTTGGATGTTCTCAGGCCTTCAGACTCTGGGACGTACACCAGCGGTCCCCTGATTCTCAGGCCTTCAGACTCAGGCTGAATTTAACACTGACTTTCCTGGTTTGTAGCTTGTAGATGGCAGATTATAAGACTTCCTAGCATCTCTAACTGTGTAAGCTAATTGATGTGTGTGTGTTCTGTTTTGAACATTGACTAATTAATACATATGAGGAAAAGGGTAGTAACAAGATAAACTAGAAAGGACAGAGACCATTAAAAGATAGATTGGTCAGTGAAATAATATATATTGAGCAGTTAGTCTGTACCAACCATTGGACTGAAAAACAGTGACATGTTGTAAATGAGATAGAGGGTTTGTAGAATTCAGGGTCAAGTTAGAATCTATCACCGTCAAAAAAGTAAATGAATATGAGGGTCTGGCAAAAGAACTGAGAAAAAGAAACATGTCCAAGGGTGATTAGGATGTTGAGTGAATAATAGCATACAGAATGAAAGAGAGATCAAAGATGACCGAAGTTTCTAGAGTGGGCCAGATGGATGTCAAGCTACAAGATGGAGGATAAATGTTGTAAAAAAAAAAAAAAAAGAGTTAAGAAGGAAAAGAGAGCAGGTGGTAGATCTTTGGTAACTAGATAAGAAGTTACTTGAAGAGTGCTAAGTCAGCCAAGGAAGAATTGAATACATTAAACCATAGAGAGGGAGACCAAAAGTTATTTATACTTATAGTAAAACCAAGGAGAAGCAAAAGAAAGTTAAAATATATGTAACAGAGCAAAAGACAATGAGCGATTGTCACAATGCTCAGACTTATACAAGTGTTCCTGGAAGCTATGGGTAGCCTGCCAAGAGGCTACTGTTTCCTCCATTCATCCTCACCATCCCATTCTCTAACCAATTGACACATTATATGTGGTTTTTCACTTTCAAGTGAAAAGTCAAAGAACACAAAAAATGAGTACCAAACCCATTTTCCACAGAAGCTAAATAAGAATTAAGGTCTCAGACTTATATCTGTGATATTTGCCACTGCTCCATGGTCAGTCTGAAGTGACTTTAAGGTGAATGAGGACTAATACCACTATCCTGTCCAACTTGAAATGACCCAGGTCAGCTCAGTCTGAACTCCACATTCCTGAAGCCCTTGAAATTCCTCTTTTGGTTTGGGCTTCTACTTCCTTGTCTCACCTCATCTAATCAAGTGGGTGGTCAGTTCCACTTAGAATCTGGCTATAGCTACAAGAAAGGAAATTGAAAAGAGGTAAAGAGGGAACCACAATGAGTGTGGGGGTAGCATCATAGATTTGGCCATCTTCTCTTCCTCATTTTTTTAGTTGGCCCTAAGGTATGGTGCTTCATATTACAATGAACAAGAACATCAAGTTTCTAAAATTATGCAAAATCAGAATGAATGTTGAGTAAAATAAGATGGAGTAGATGGGCCCAGTTTATACAAGTCTCTATAGCTTAACATCAAGTCCAATACTATGGTTAATTCATTTATTCATCAAGCATTTATGCCATAACTATAGTTTTCAAGAGTAATAAAAATCTCAAGGATACTAAAACTTATTAATTCATCGAACAATTACTTATTGACCTCCTAATTTATATCAGATGTTCTGGCAATATTGAGGATAAACTAGTGATGAAATATTTCATATTAACCAACAAACAACACCAAGACAGGATTATTGTCCTTGTAGCACCTACAGTTAGTAGAGGAAACAAAGAATACACAAAAATAAATATAAACTTACAGCTGTATTTTAAGTGCCACGAAGCAGAAATATATGATGCTCTGACTCATTCAAGAAATTTAGCATGTCTTCCCTGAAGAGCTTTCAAAACAAAGAATAAAGCTAAATAAGCTAAGCCAGAACTTCTAGGGTACAGGGAAGAAAGAGACATGATATGAGGTGACACTATGCAGAGAAGCAGGGCTTGGACCATCCAGAGGCTAATAGACCATGTGAAAGCTTGGGCATGTACCCTTCTAAGAGAGATGGGACACCACTGAAAACTGTAAGCAGCTGACATAAGAAAGCATAGATTTGGGGGAAATTGTAAGAACTCTTTATGGCTGGAGTACAGAGAGTGCTGGGGGGAAGATAGATGCTAATCAAAGACATTTTAACCTAAGATAATACATTTTTGCTTTATACTGGGGGAATCAAGAGACATTTCTTTTAAACAAGGGGTGAATATAATCATATTATATAACACAAAATTAATTCCAGTGGCTAAATAGATGAAGAATTATGGTCATAAAAGAAAAGAAGCAGGGAGCCCAGTTGGGAGAAAATGCAATAGTCAAGGTCAGAAGCAAGGACCATGCTAAAGCCATCAGTGAGGATGGAGGGGAAAGGATATTCAAGAAAAAGAATGTATAGGAAAGATGGGGAGTGGGCCATGGACATGGAGAGGAGGTAGGGCAGAGAGAAACCAATAAGTGATGATAACTTTTCTGTTTCAGGCATGGATGACTTACAGGGTGGTGATCCTCTCTTGTATCATGAAAAGTTACCAAAAAAGGTTATGATGAATTCAGTTATGAAGCTCAGGGAAGAGACAGCAAATAGTGAGAAGGAGGGAGGAAAAGAAGGGGGGAAAAAGAGAGAGACATGGAAGGAGAGATGAAGGGAAGGAAGGAGAGAATGAAAAACTAGGATTGATAGGGATAAGTTCTCAAGTCTCTGTATATGAGACAAAAATTATGTATAGTCAAAATTACCCTAAATCCCATAAACATCCATTAACTCATCAGAAAACTGAAAAATAAACATTTGTTTTGCTCTGTATTTTGGCCCTAAGCTCCCTTTTCTGGGTCAAGTAATAGAATCTATAGGGATTTTAAACATAGAAAGGACATAAGAATAAAATTTTTTTCAGGATTACTATAGTTGACTCCAAGTTAAATATGATGCTACTTATTTGCATGTATTAAGCACAAGGTGATGGCTAGAGAGTACAAATGGAAATCCTTTCGTAATCAAAGAGCCAATACAATGCAGTGTCAAGAATGGGGACAAGGGCCAAAAGCAGCATTAACTTCTTGGACATTTGTTTCTTGCCCCACTTTCCTGCTGACTAGGCATATCTAGTGTTCTCTGGGGACAGTATTTAGAGAGGCAGAAAAATTCAAAATCTCCCTTTGATATACTTTCAGAAACACAAAAGTAAATCAACTTCCAATACCACCTCCGACCATCAGTTTCCAGAAATCAGGCTGGCCTTGTGATCACCTCTTATCTGGCATATTGGCATTCTGAAATGAAAGCAGCTAAGAAAACTTTCTTTTACTCTTCAATGATGTTTAACGGAGGAGTTTCCCTGCCTAGTACTACATGGCTTTGGTATTCTTCCTGCCAAGAGAATAAAAATCCCAATTTCCTCTGAAGGTTAACACATCTTGATCAGTAAAAAACAAACAAACAAACAAACAAAAACACATTAGGAATCATGCTAGAGCTTCTTAATCAGCACCCTGATACAATGTGCATACTTAATTATGATGATTACCAAGAACGAGTTTCATTATTATGCATTTTAATGACTTACCTTGATAGCTTATTAATGTCTTGGATGGTTTCAGTGTAACACAGAGTTACAGCCACACCAGCTCCCTGATTGGAAGGCCCCAGATGCTAATGTGATTCCTTCCTCAAGTGGATTGTCAGGCATTTCACAAAGATACTCACTCATGCAACCTTGATGAGGAATAATAAGGATGACATCTTGTTTTCAGAGTGAGAAATTAGCACTACAAGTCACAAGGGTTTTCAGATTGGAAGATAGATATTCTGTTTGAGGGTCTGCATCCCTTCTCTGCAGGATGGGCTCAGCAAGCCTTTATTTGTATTTTGTGAATTTTTTTCTACCAGGTTTGATCTAAGCCCATCAAAACCCAGAAATGTGAACTCTAAGCAAAGATATTAAGCATCTGTTGACAATTTTACTAAGAGCGAAGGACAAGACAGTCCAAAGCTACAGACAATGGACAGATTTCCAGAGTCATGGCAAGAGCTTCTGCTTAGCTTTTACCAAGACTCAATTCTGAATTTTGATTAGTGGAAGATTACAAAATCTTGCTGAAGCCTTGTCTTCATCACATCTTCCCTAAGTGCAGCAGTTCTTCTTATGTTATTTTCTCTTGGCTTATTGTATAAAACTTGAAAGATTTCAAAGAAGGAAAAATCTGTCTCAGAAATTAGAGAATCTGTATTTTCACACAAAGTCAGGGACAAACGTATTTGTTAATTTGACATTTACATTTCAATACAACTTCAGTTGATTTCAAGGCTGGCGTTGGAGATCTGCACTTCAATAAATGGGCTTGTAATGCATGACTGCTATGCCCAGAAAGAATGTTCTGAACGCAGAAGCAGACCTGACAGGGGAGAATACCAGGCTGCTTCTCCCTGAGGACAGAGCCTAGCACAAGGTCAACTACTGAATCAAGCCTCACCAAAAAACCAGTAGTTGTAATTTGAGCTCATTCCATCTAAGTCAACTCCTGGAGTCCTGGAGATGAACTTGCCTCTTTGAGCTCTGCTGGCAGACAGGCTTCTTCAGATTTTACATTACTAGTTGTTTCTCTTTCTCCTTGGTGTGGTTGGATAAGTCTCACCTCTCTCTTCTCCCTCTCCCCACAGTCTGTGGTTTCCAGAAACCATTGTGGGTTGTGCTCAGAGGGAGGCCACAAAATATATGCTCAAGACTCCTCAGAAAAAAAAAAAACATATTTTTTTATTCTGTTTCTAGACTTTTGCTGTATCAATATAGCAGGGATCTTTTGTCTTTGCTCTTTAGATACTGGAATTGATGTACATCACTGCCATGTGGGTCCAAAAAAAAAATGTCAGATCGACTCAGAGTACAAATTTCAATGGCTAGACTAAATAGAATTTTGAACCCAAATCAGGCGGAGGTAAGCAAGCTGTTTCTGCTGAACTGACAAGGCTTTTGTTAGTTTCTCATTTGAAAATTAGACATGCATTCACTAAGTAAGTGCTGCTTCTGGCTTCTAAGCCCGATGATGGTAAAAACACCTTGATTTTGGTTGAGAAGTTGTAAGTACTGGCTATCAGTAAGAGGAATTCAATGGAGAAGCAAGTCCTCAGCTTTGCTTGTACAATTTTACTTGGACAACTATTTCAACAATCAAAGGGAATCCATTAGAATAAGCACCTCCAGCATGCCACACTGGTGTCCAGAGGGGAGAGTATTTGGAAGCTTCATAGAGTTTCATTGAGGCCACATCTTGTCCTGCCCTGGAGACACACTGATGGTCAGGAGAGAGGTTACCAGGGGATTTTTTTTAAAGCAGGAATCAAACAATCCAATAACACCAGTTCATAGATGTCCCAAATGGCAGAATAACCCATCTATTGACAACCAAAAGTGCAAATAAGGTGGAACATCTCCTCTGACTTGACTTAATGATGATTAATTTTGTGTGTCAGTTTGAGCGGCCACAAGGTACACAACTTAAGCATTATTTCTGGGCATGTCTGTGAGGATGTTTCCAGATGAGATTAGCATTTGAATCAGTGGACACAATAAAGTAAATTGCTCTCCTTTATGCGGATGGACGTTATCTAGAGTCCTGAATAAGACAAAAAGCAGAGGAAGAAGAAATAGCCCCCTTTTTTTCTGCCTCACTGTTGTATTGAGCCATTTTATCTCATCTTCATCTCTCAGAGTGGAACTTACACCATCAGCTCCCATGGTTCTTGGCCTTCTTGAATAACATCACCAGCTTTACAGGGTCTCTAGTTTACAGAAGGCAAATCATGGGCCTTCTCAACTTTCATAATCACATGAGCCAATTCCTCAAAATAGATCTCTTTTTGTGTGTCTTATTACAAAATACACACACACACACACACACACACATATGCACATACACACAGTTATAGCTGTTCTAATGGTTCTGTTTCTCTGGAGAATACTGACAAATTCAAGATTCTCAAATTGTGAATGGGAAACCATAAAATGCACTGACTCATGCGTTGTATTGTTGAAGAGAGAGCTTAGGGAGCTCACTGCAAAGAACACCTGTTGCACACCCAGAAGATCTAGTCTCATATCCTCTTCTCCCACTACTGACTCTTGTTCTAAACAAGTCTCTTATTTTTTTTCTCATCCTATTTTCCTTATCAGTACCACAAAGATAATCCCCACTTAGTAGCTCATATATTCTATTTAAAATTCCTTATGTAGGGCTTTGCCCTGTTCTAAGCACAGTTCTGAGAACCTTACAAATGTTAACTCATTTGTACTTCTTAACAGCCCTGTAAGGTTTTGTTATCATCAATGTGCAGATGAGGAAACAAGTACAGAGAAGTTAAGTAACTTGCCCAAGGTTACCTACATGACTGCTGTAAGTGTGAAAGTGTAATGATGACTGCCAGAATACTTGGACAACCTGAAACAATTTAAAGGGAATAACAGTGATAGCTGTCATATATTGAACACTTCAGCATTTACTTTAGGCTAAACCAAAAATTTTCAAACAATTTTTTTAAAGCAAAGCACAGAGTAAAGAATACTTATAATCCAGTATGCACACTGAAATAACAAGCTATCTCACAATGCAGACTTGAAATAGCTACCATGTGTTATAATTATTTTGTTTTTTTGTGGTGCAAACTGAGGCCACTAATTGATATTCAACAGGTAAATAAGTTAATCTAGATGATTCCGTGGTGATTTTACTCACATCTGGGTCCTGGGCTGGGATGGCTCAGTGCTTAGAACTGGAGCACCTACATGTGGCTCTTCATGTGACGTGGGTGTCCTCACAGCATAGCAATCTCAGGGTAGTCTGACTTGTAGCATGACAGCTTAGTGTCCCATAGAAGATTCTAGTTGACAAGGCAGACATAGCATTATTTATATAACTCAGCCTTAGAAAACAGACCATTACTCTATGACATTATATTGTTTAAAGTAATCACAGGTTTCCCCTGATTCAATAGGAAGAGAAATAAACCTCTTCTCCTGATGCTGGAGCAGTAAGTTTCCATTATAGAGGAGCAAATGAGATGCAAGATATTATAAAGACTATTTTAAAATATAGAACATACTACAGATACTTAACCTTAGTATACCCCATGTACTCTGATATCTTCTATTTTATTCTATCACCTATTTAGAAATATTAGCCACAATACACTAAAGTAATTTCATGATCCACTCATGGATTATGTCCATCAGTTAAAAAAAAAAAAAGAAGAAGCAGAATGAGGCAAGCACTAAGCAATTTTCATATGATATCTTTTAATTCTTAAAGTAAGTTTAGGAAGCAAGTACTTAGATGTTCCCCATTATACGGCAATACCAATGTGACTTAAAGAGGTAACATAACATAACGGATCCAATATTAACTCCAGCTCTCCAAGATGGATGCTCTTAATAACCATCACACATACTCCCGGGCACAATACATGATCCTTGTTAATTTCAAACTGCCACCGTGGACTGCACCATGTGGCAATCATCATGGATTGCAGGAAGGGCATAACAAAATTGCTTGTGAATTTATATATGATGTGTGTGCGCATGTTTATGCACACACACATGTGTGCTTGTGTATCTCAGCTCCTGAAACACTTGGATGCAATCCTCCCAGTGTGGGTACTGAGCTCCAACTGACAAAGTGAGGCAGAGTGAATGTGTGGTTAATCAGATGTCAGAGCTTTCTTGGGGCAAGGAGGTACCAGCAACACTACTTCCCAATAGTATTCATGAAAATGCCACCAAGAACCTGAGATGGTCACGGGGATGGGGAGAACAACATAAGGAATGCAGTCAGCAGTAATATAATAGCTAGATGTAGGGCCAGAGGGGAGAAAGGGTAATCAAGAGCATTGTTTCATAAACTATATAACCAATGTACTGTATACTAAAAACTAATAATAAAATACAATTTTAAAAAAGAAGCTGAGAGGCCATCGCAGCCCACTCAATGGATCCCTTGAATAAGGACGCCATCACAAGCAAAGCTTCAAGTGAAAAACACCATGACTGATTGTTTACCCACCTGAGACATCCATGAATGTTTTAAATAAATGATGAGGGAATTCTCTACCTGCATAAATCATACATATCAGATATAAACTGATATTTCCTAATTGCTGGTTTTAGGCAAATGTCAGCTCTTAGGACACAGATGTATTATTAGATTGGAAACGCAATGGTGATGATTGCAGGCTTAGAATACCCCATAGTTTCCTCAATAGTCTTCCAATTGTGTATGCAGAAAGATCGAGTCAAGGAACACTCTCCAGGCTGGGTCATACCAGCTGTTCTCCACCAATTTTACCAATCTGCAGTTTTACCTTTTTATTTTGGTTTGCTGTCACTCTGTGTGTGCACTGGTGTCTGATAATCTTCTCTTTATTATTCCCATGACTTGTTCCTTCCTTCCCTTCTCCCTGTTGAACTGTGTTTATGGGAGAAAAGGAGCTTCCTTTAGCATGGGATCCTTGCCCTTAGAGGTAATGTGTTGTTGTGGGGGAAATTACTTCTTCAGCTCTAAACTTTGCACCCATGGACCAGGCAGGCACTGGGCAATGCTCAGTGTTCTCTCCACCCTTCAAAATTACCCTTTAGATTCCCAGCCTGTGGCATCCATGGATCTGGTGACAGACTTTACTGCCTGTGATCCTGGCCACCCCCTTTCCCCAGCACTGGAAAAAAAAATCTTAGTTGCTGCTCTGAGGTACTGCCTTCTGTAGCCACAGGCAAATGTGCCTACAACTTAAGTCTCTGCCCCTTCCAGCTCTGACATAATCAAGCTCCATTCCAGCAGGAGTAGTTGGAGTGCCTTCTGCTACCCAGCACCTGGCCCTTTGTGTCCCTGGACATCCATTCATTCTCTTAAGTTGCCCTTTTCCTCCTTTTCCAGCTCAGGGTAGAGCTATAGACTGGGTCCTGATCCCATTCTCCATTTCCTACCAGGCAGTGGAACCCCACACTGAATTCCAGCCACCTGGGCAAGGCTACAACCAGCCTGACATCTGCCGAGAGTTTGGCCCTACTGCCCACCCCCAACTCTGTCAGAAGAACCACTCCCACATGACAGTCCACCTGGAAACCTGTGTTACTTTCCATCCTGGTCCAATTAGCCATCCCACCTGACACATCGGAAGACTGGTTCTAGAAAAGTATTGTTTTCCTTAAGATTCCCCAGAAACAGGCCCTGAGACAAGGGCTAGAACACATAGCTTAGGGGTGCTTCCGGGAGATGAAACAGGGGGCCAGGGAAGTGAGACAGGGCAAGAGAGGTCACAGAAGGCTGTGTTATCAGGGAGATTCGCACTGCAGGATCCTTCAGGGGAAGCTGTGCTTCCAGGTTTCCCACCTGAGGCAGGGGGTCTGGACATTTGTTCACTTGTTCCCATCAGTCCTGATTGAGAGCTGCAGCTAGAGGTGATGGCTTCTTGGCCCTTTCAGCTGCCATCCTGAGAAACCTTGGGCAAAGAGATGAAGAGGCAGGCACTTGGGGGGCAGACTCCAGTGAAAGGGAGAAAGGAAAAGCATCCATCGGGGCAAGTCCTAGGAAACCCCAATGCTGAATTAGCCTGGGGTCCCCACATGTACCCTGACTTAAGCTGGTGCCTCCCCTTCCACCCTTGTTCAACTGGAAACATGCCCGTCAGCTCCATTCTTCCTCCTGTTTCCCCTACAGACTGCCAAGTGTCTCGCTTATCTCATATTTGAGTCCTTTAGAAAACTAATAAAAATGATATATTGGTAGAAAACAGTTCTAAAGGCCAGGGGTTTTTTTGTTTATCTACGTTGGATCTTCCAGACAGATATTATTAACCTGAGGATTTATGGAGTTCATAGATAGACTTCAAGCAGGTTCAAAAACCCTTAAATTATAAATTTTTTAACTATGCGCATTTTTCTTGGGAGAACTTTTCTAAAATCCTTTTTAAAAAAAGAGGCCTGAGTCGGAAAAAAAATTAAAAACAATTAAGACCCACTGTTTTCAACTAAACTATATATCAAAACACATTATGCAGGCACTCTCTAACTGTACATTGAAGGAATAAGTGAAAAACAAGCTGTGAACTCATGAGGGCAAAGGGCGGTTCTGTAACAAGTAGCACAATTCCCGCACTAAGCAGGCTCTCTCTATACTGGTTAAATGGAAGGTCTGAGCTTGATCTCATATCGTGAAGACATTTATCTTTTTCATTACCTATCTGCAAACTTCTCATGTTACAGGCAATAAAAAGGTATACATACTGTGTCAAAGAAACTGGAAGTACTTCAAAAGTTTCTATAATCTAGGCTCCGATATCCAAGAAGTAAGCAATAGAAGTATTTGTCTGAATTGGTCAGCTTTTGTGGCATAACAGGACTGCATAAAAGTTACTAACTCAAAACAAAAGCTATCTATTTAACTCATTCTGCAAGTTGGTGAGTTTTATTTATTCATTTGCTTGTTTGTTTATTTATTTATTTTCAGTAAGGCAGCCCTTGGTTGACCTCACAGAATGTAAGAGCCTTGTCAGCTTACAATCCTTTATTTTTTATTTATTTTTTATGTATTATGCCTACAGCATCTGGTCTTCCTGGGCGACCTCCCATCCAAGTACTAACCAGGCCTGACCCTGCTTAGCTTCTGAGATCAGATGGGATCAATGTGGCATGGCCGTAGATGCCACTTGGCAATTTAGACATCAAGGTGGTTCTTCTGGGCTGAATTGTGCCCAGTAGATTTCTGCAAGTTTTGTGTCTGTATCTGTGGTCAGCTAGTCAGATGGTTGGGGCCATAATTTAGGATGGCCAGGGCTAGGATGGCAGAAGCCTTTCTCCATGAGGTCTTTCATTCTCCAGTATGCTAGCTTGACATGTTCACATGCTAGTAATGTTCTACGAACACAAGGCAGAAGCCGCAAGGCCCCTGAGGCCCCCTACACTTGGATCTGGTACAATGTCTTTTTCCACATCTTGTTGTCCAAAGCAAGTCATAAGGAAAGCCCAGATTTAAGAAGTAGAAAAATAGACTCTACTTGTTAATGGAAAGAGCTTCAAAGTGCCATAGCCACTTTTTGCAATTTACCACAGTCTACCAGACCAGAAAACTCTTCCATCTGAACCCAGCATAAGTCACCAGGCTACAGAATTGTGAGCTCAGTAATTATTGTTCTGATAAGTTTAGGGGTAATCTGTTATGCAACAAAAATTAACTGATAATTTGTCTTAGGTTCGATTCCCCTGATGTGAATGATGAGATGAGAATTCATGTGAAAGTGATTGATTAGGATGTGTTCCCAGGAAAAGCCCGTGGTGCATGAGGAATGCAGACTAGGAAGGGAAGGAGTTCTAGCATGAGCAAGATATCAAAGCCATAAAGGACAGCAAATGTGTCTGGGTGACCTTGCAGGAAACCTCTGGGTACAGCGTAGGTCACACCCCAGAGCTGTGTCACACAGGGGCAAGCAAGCTGCAGTGTTGATGTCTCTGCAGTCATTGGTTAAGATCAGTAGTCTGCATTCTCAGGCCCTCTGGTTTTCTATTGGCACAGCACAGTGGGTCTCACCCATAGGATAGTGCCACCCTTCCGTCAAGAGGCAGATGCTGTCTGTCAGGAGTGACAGTGCACCAGAATCTGGCTGTACTAAGTGGCAAATGGCTTGAGAGGATGTGCCTGGGGCATTAATGTTGTTATTTTTCCTCCACGGCTTGGAGACTGCTATTTGGAGACTATTGAATGATTAAAATGCTTTTACTGTCAAGCTCTTTCTCATCTTTCTAACTAAACATTTTTGTTGCTGTTTTTACAATACCAGTCCATTTCTCTATGTTTGTACCTCTTGGAAGGAAGCAAATCATTGTGAGTGTCCTCATCATAACCTTTCATAAACTCAAAGACCATTATTAATCTGCTTCCTGGACATTTTCTGCTGAAGAGTGGCCTCAACTCCATTAACCTTTTCCCATAATTGCCAGGCTCTCCTTTTAATTTCTTTGTCTGTTCCTCTCTTAATCTTCTCTTCAATGCCCCCTCTTCCCTGTGCCAATTTCTTTTTTAAGGGTGAAGATCCAAACTATACATTGACCTTTCACAGTTGTTTAGTCACAATTGAATCTGCATCTCAGCCTAAGTATTCCTTACTCTTAATATGAGGCTGGGTGTTCGAAGGGTTGCTTTGATTTTTGAAAGCTGAATATTACTTCAACACGCAATCGATATTTATACTATTGTGTTGTATATGAAAAAATGTTGCCATGGAAAAAAACAAAACTCAAAAAAATATTGAACTCAATGGATCTTTGTGTCTGGCTGAGGCTTCATGGACCTGAGCCTAGAAACTTACATGACACTCCTTCCTAACCATGTCCACAAAGAAGTTAGGGATTTGCTGGGTATGATGGTATCATGAGGATCTTCTCATTCTCTCTTTTGTACCATTTCTAAATTTTGACTCCAAATATCCAATGTGTAGGAGTAAATTACGAACTCTCTCTGAAAAGAATGTAGCTCCAGCTCCTTCTAAAAGGTGGCTGTGAGATCGTATATATTTTTACCTAGTTGTAATATCCTTTGTAATAAACAAATAAACTGATAATCTAGTGAGTAAATAAATTTCCTGAGTTCTGTAAGCCTCTCCAACGAAATAATTAAACCCAAGGAACGGGTCTTTGGAACCTAGCAGAGAGAACCCTGGAACTGCCCTCGAATATGTGGAATTCTTCCATATGTTCCATATGAAAGAGGGATTACACACATTCCCTTTGGTCTATGGTTTGACCCAGGATCAACTGGTGAGCATTTTTTAGAGAGACAGATGGTAACTGAAAATGTGTTCTCGCATTCAGACAGAAGGTAACTCAAAATGTGTTCTCACATTCAGAGAGGTGCTCAGTGATAGAGGTTAATGCATCATCAGAAGTTCCTTGATCTTCTAAGATGTTTACTGCAAATACAGATTCCTGGAAAAATCTCTGACTGGCTGTGCATATGTCACCTTTTAGATTGATGGCTCTCAAACTAACCTTCATCAGAATCTGAGGAGAACCATTAAAACACATGTGGCTGCCCCTACCTCCAGAGTATGAGTTTATAGGTCTGGGTTGGAGCTTGTAAATTTGCACGTCTGTTTTCTCTGGTGATACTGATGCTGCTGGTCCAAGAACCACAGACTGAGAACCATTGTTGGAGAACATGTAGTGAATTTCCTGATATCAAGGACAATGTTTCTTATGTCTTTTATTACTACTCATATTTTTTAGGACAATATTATTATACTCATTAGGACACTCTGAGTCATAGTGCAGGAACAAGCATATCTTGAAATCTGAGTAGCTTAACAAGCTGTAGATTTTTTTTCTTGTTCACTCAAAATCTGAGGCAGGCAAGTGAGACTGTCCTCTATCCTATGACTCAGGGATCCAAGCTTCCTCCAACTTTCATTACCATCACATATACAGATGGCTTTTAGGGTCACTGGGCAGGAGAGAGTCAAAGAGTGCACAGCAGCTCTTCTATGTTTTGGTCCTAAGAGGGAAATTTATAGCAATACAGCCTTACCTCGAGAAATAAAAAAAGCTCAAATAAACAATCTGACCTTACACTTAAAAGAACTAGAAAAAAAATAGCAAACAAAGCCCAAAGGGAATAGAAGGAAAAAAGTCTCAGGTACCATTTCTCTTCATTGTCCATTGGTCTTAGCTAATCACATGATTAGCTAAGTGGGCGTGGCTCCTTCCCTCCAGACAGCAGTTCCACAGCACTGTGACTGCAGAGATCTGGATCCTGGACTTGTATCTCTTCATAATTAAACAACCTCAGGCTACTCACCACTTGTCCAGCCTCCAGCCTCATCTGTAAAGTGATGGGAGTAGATGCTTATTGACCCTTTCATCTCTATGTTATGAAACTCAAGGTGGCTATGCAGCTGGTTTCCCAGTTTCCCAAACACAGGAGGTCTGATGAAAGAATAGGCCATTGTGTCACCTTTACCTGAGGAGTGAAAGGCAGTTATAGGTTTTCTATAAATGCTTCACTCCTCTAGACCATTTCTATACACAGTTTGACACAACTGCCACATCAGATGAATCGGTTACTTGATTTGAAAAGGACATTTGTGAGTTATAAGTTGAATAACAAAATGTCCAAAAGGAAGAATTCTCTTCATTTCAATCGCTATTATTTTTTAAATTTTATTTATTAGTTTCAAGTATGCAGTACATTGGTTAGACATTTATATAGTTTATACAATGATCCTTCTAATTTCTCTTTCTCTCCTCTGGTTCTCCACCTAGTCATTATATTAATGTTAATTGCATTCCCTATGCTGTGCTACCCATCCCAGTGACCATCTATCAACTACCAGTTTGTACTTCTTTAAACCTTCGCCCCTTTCTCCCAGCCCCCCAACCTCCCTCCCCTCTTTCTGTCACCAGATTGTCCTCTATATTTGTGAGTCTATTTTTAACTTTGTTCTTTTTGTTCCTTATTTTCTGTATATAAGTGAAATCATATGGTATTTACCTTTCTCTGTCTGACTTATTTCACTTAATGTAATAACCTCTAGGTCCATTCATGTCATTGCAAATGGCAGGATTTCATTTTTTTTTCAATGGCTGAGCAATATTCCATTGTATATATGAACCATAACTTCTTTATCCAATCGTCTATTGGGGGACATTTAGGTTGCTTCCATATCTCGGCTATTGAAAATTGTGCTGTGATGAACATAGGGGTGCAGAGATTTTTACAAGTTATTGCTTTGGTTTTCTTTGGATAAATACCCAGAAATGCAATTGATGGGTCAAAAGGTATAACCATTTTTAATTTTTGAGTAACTTCAAGACTGTTTTCCATAGCGGTTGTACCAATTTGCAATCCCCCCAGCAGTGTATGAGATTTTCCTTTTCTCCACACCCTCGTCAACACTTGTTCTTTAATTTATTGACGATAGCCATTCTGACCATCTTCTCCAATCACAATGGTATGAAACTAGAAATCAATTACAAAAATACCTGTAAAATACACAAACACATGAGGCTGAATAACATGCTACTATCAATGAATGGGTTAACAATGAGACCAAGGAAAAAATAAAAAGAGACAAATGAAAATGACAATACAACAATTTAAAATCTATGGGATGCAGTGAAAGCAGTCCTAACAGAGAAATTTACAGCAATACAGGCTTACCTCAAGAAATAAGAAAAAGCTCAAATAAACAATAAAACCTTACACTTAAAGGAACTCGAAAAAGAACAGCAAACAAAGCCCAAAGGGAATAGAAGGAAAGACATAATAAAGATCAGAGTGGAAATAAATGAAATCAAGTCTAGAAAAACAATACAAAAGATTAATGAAATCAAGAGCTGGTTCTTTGAAAGAATAAATAAAATTGACAAACCCTTAACCAAACTCATAAAAGCAAAAAGAGAGGGGACTCAAATAAATAAAATCAATTGCTATTGTTTTGATACATATTATTTAATAATACAGACAGTTCTATTTAATAAATAAAGAAGTGATAAAGTACGAACAGCTTCTGGTCAGGCTGTTTTGCTTACAGAACTGCACAATTTCTTTTGTTAAGGTTGAGAGCCTATTGTGAGGACAGTTCTTGTACAGCCATGAACATATATATCATCTCTACCAAAATCAAAGATTTGTAAAGCAAGTCTGAATGTGAAGAGATCAATGTGTTTCCATGGAGGAAAGAAGAGTGGGCCAAGGTCAGAGAACTTGGGTGCTAAACTTAAGGCCTTCATTAACGACCTGCGTGGCTTCAGAGGAATCCCTTTATACTTTGTGTTTCACTTTTATCCCAATATGGCAACAGCAATAACCTATCTGATGATGTGTGGAGAGAGATTACAGACTTAACTACATTGTTTGCAGTCAAAGCCAACTTGGATCGAAAGTTGTGAGAAAGGATTTGGTGAGAGTATTTGGCCGAGACCAGCCCAAGTTTCTTCTCTTTTTTTCCCATATCAATATTGAATTTTCTTTGAGAGACAACTTTGTATTGACCAATATTTTGGGGAGAAAGGAAGGTGCAAAATGGGTGTAACAAAAGTCTTCACTGTTGTATTATACATATAGATATGGGTCTTGCCATGCTTCTGATTCTACCTTAATAACATTCCCAACAGATACAACTTACACTGTAGACTCAGTTATAGAGGCATGGCCCACTCTTCACAGTTTAAGTCCAAGAGTGAGAAAGGGATGAATTAAGTAGCAGAGGATGGTGAAGACATGGATGAGGAAGCCCTTTTATTCCTCTAAACCCTCTTCCCACTGGACATTAGTGCCTGAATTATAGCCAGTCCTTCAAGAATCAGGGACCAGCTCCCAGAACAAGCACATGAGATGAATCTTCTTCAGCACTGTTTTTATTTTTTCACCTATCACTGAACTTGTTGAAACTCAATTGCATTTTGCTGAGTTTCTTCTCTTCTTTAAGCTATCTGAACGGAATTGATGGCATCTATCCCTACCCTATAGGGTCAGCAGGAATCCCAGCAGAGGTCAAATGGGAAACATCAGGCTTCTTTTCTACTGCTGAAGTCATGCACAGTAAGAAATGTTCCAAGGAACCCTCTGGAAGGGGAGCAGCCACCTCTTTCCCTATAACCTGTCTATCTTCATGCAGATTCTCCTGCAAGCAAACTTGAGACAAAAATTCAAGTGCTAATAGTTATTCAGGAAGCAAAGAAAACATCAATAATAGAAATGTGTGGTGGGAAATGTAGACTGGAAGAGATGAGTGAAAAGAAAATGTGTGTTGTTAAGCTAATTCCTACTGTGAGTAATGTGAGCTCAATCCTGCTGGGCTCCCTAATAATCAGTGTAGAACAGCAGTTCCCAACTTTTTTGGTGCCAGAGACCAGTGCTCCTATAAGAAACTATTGCTGGATGATCTGAGGTGAAGCTAAGGCAGCGATGCTAGTGCTGGGGAGTGGCTGCAAATATATGAAGCTTTACTTACTAGTCCACTGTTTCACCTCCTGCTGTATGGCCCAGTTCCTAACATGCCATTGACAGGACCAGTACCAGTCCGAAGCCCAGGGATTAGGGACCCCTGGTGTAGAACATGTACCTGAGTCATCCCACCAAGGGCTGGGAGCTGGGATATCCATCACCAGCTGCTATTGCATTGCTGTGGGTAGTTACAGGAGGTGACTACCGGCACTCCATAAAATGCCATCAGATCCATGAAATAGGCATTGGAAATCAGATATTGGGCCAGCACTCCAGGAATAAGTACAACCTTGAGAATGTGATTGGCCCCAACAGAGTGGGTTACACTGCCAATGTGCCTCCCCCCACAGCTCTTATAGTTCCCTGGTCAGTGTATTTATACTATTAAACCAGAAAGAACATCCAGTGATTGTGTGTGTGTGTGTGTGTGTGTGTGTGTGTGTGTGTGTGTTTGATGGGGGGGTAGCATGGGAGGAACACTCAGCAACCACACGCAGTTTGTGGATGGTCAGCCACCTTACAGCTCAGACCATCAGTGTGGCTCAGCAGATAAGAAACACAACCAAAGGCTTTAGATCAGTGATGGCTTGACAGAGCATGCTCCCTGTGCTGAGGAGGAGAATCTTGCTAACATACTCCTTCTCTGGTGTAGCCAGAGAAATGCTGTGAGGAGCTCTTAACTGAGCTCACATCCTGTGTCAAAGAAACAAAACACGCACATACACATATGTATGTATATATATGTGTATATATATATACATTTACATATACATACACACATACACATTCATATACACATATACATACACATGTGCACATACATATACAGGTACATGTACATATACATATACATATACACATACACACACACACACAAAATTTCCAAACAAAGTGAACAACCAGGTACTCTGCTCAGAGAACTTGTGCACTGGGAAACTTTCCTTTATCACCCTCCTTAGGGA
The DNA here is from genome assembly GCF_014176215.1 of Rousettus aegyptiacus. Lineage (NCBI taxonomy): Eukaryota > Metazoa > Chordata > Mammalia > Chiroptera > Pteropodidae > Rousettus > Rousettus aegyptiacus. The sequence goes on from NW_023416287.1 coordinate 41,976,256, forward strand.
TGTCCCGGTTGTAGTGCTGCACCTGACCACTTTCAGGTGCTACCTGTATATCATGCAGGACCATCTGTAAACACGGTCTAAATCTTGTGTTCCTCTGTCAGCCAATCATAGGGAACTTGCTCCCCCATGAGGGTATAAGTGCAGGCTGAAAGAGAGAAAGCAGTGTACCAGGAGAGAGGACCACAGGCATTTGAGTCACTTCTTCATGTAACTTACTCGTGCCTTCTGAGCCTGCTTGGCTCATTCGAGGTAAAGAGCTACTCTGCACACCCAACTTTATGACTTGGTTTGTAAAGTATACTTAATTCATGATGGGCTGCTCATGTCACATAGTAACTTGGTGGTCCATGGTTAAACATTCAGTGTCTACTGAGAGTAGCAGGCCACGAGCTGTTTCTAAAAAAGAGAGTAGTCATTGATAAATGATGGCAGGGCTTTGTTCCAAAATTCTGCTCTGTAATTCACCTATAGGGGACCTGCCAAAAGCTCCAAATTGTATCTCTATCTTCTGCTGACACTTCAAGCACTACTAGATGTATTGGAACATATGGCCCAAGGGCAAAGAACCTTGCGGGTCAGCCTGTGTCTTTTCAGAGCCTTCTCTTGTTCTGGGCACCATCCAAAACTAGAAGACTTTGGGTTACTCAGTAAATGACCAGAATTGTATACCCAAATGAGGAATATCTTGCTTCCAAAACCAAAGAGGCACACTAGGCATTCTTGGTTATATGAGGGGCCAGATGCAATAATTTATCCTACACCTTAGAAAGGTTAGCTTGACATGTCCCATACCATTGACCCTAGAAATTTCACAGAGGTAGAAGGACCCTGAATTTAATTGGATTTATTTTCACTCCCATGCATATAAATGTTTTACCAGTAAGTATAGAGTAATTTCTGCTTCTTGCTCACTAGGTCCAATGTCATCAATATTATGGACTAGTGTAATAGCTTGTAGAAGGGAGAGTCAATCAAGATCCTTGTAAATAGTGACAAAATCCTGGAAAGTTGCTAGAAAAGTGAGGTGTATTGCTGTCCTTGCCAGATGAAAGTGAACTGCTTTAGGTGGGCCTTTTAGATAAGGATGGGGAAAACAGCATTTTCCAAATCAATAGCTGTATACCAGATACCAGGGAATCTGTTAAATTATTCAAAAAATGAAACCATATATGATCAAGCAGCTGCAATTGGAATTGCCACCTAGTTAAACTTAAAATAATCCACTGCCATTCTCTGAGATCCATCTGCTTTCTGCATAGGCCAAACAGTTAAGTTGCATGGGGATGTGATGGGAATCGCCACCCCTGCATCTTTAAAGTTTTTGATAGTGACACTGAAATCCCTCCAGAAATGTGGCATTATATTTGGTTTGTTATTTTCCTAGAGGTAGGGGAAATTCTATTGACTTCCACTTAGTCTTTCCCACCATAATAGCCCTCACTCCATAGGTCAGAGTATAAGAGTGGGGATTCTGCCAGCTGCTGAGTATATTTATTTCAATTATGTATGCATTCCAGAACTAGAGAAATAAACACAGAATTGGTCTGGAGATCCACTGGACCCACTGTGAGGTGAACATAAACTACAATGTATTGATCACCTGACATCCATAAATCCCTATTCTGAAGCAAAGACCACAATGACATTTTGGGTCTCTTGAAATCAGTGTCAGTTCAGAACCAGTGTTCAGTAGTCCTAAAGAGCTCTGATTATTTCATTGTCCTCAATACAGTTCCCCTGATAAAAGGCCATGGTTCTCTTTGGGGAAGGCTGGGAGAATAACAATTTAAGTTTTTGACAGTGTAATGGAATCCTTCTTCAAGGGAACCTGGCTTCCCCTTCATTCAAGGAGTTCTGGCTATATAAATTGGCTCAAATCCAGGAATTGATAGAGGGGTCAAGATTCCATGTTTTTATGACTCTGGTTCTGCTTTTGTTCACTTGACCTAGAAGTTTTCTATTTATAAAGATCAAGTAAGAATTTAGTAGGCTTTCTATGTGTTACGTACAGGAACACTATCATTAACTAGACAGCACTGTAGGTCTGGATAAGTCAGATTATTCTGATTGCTTTTGTGGCTCACATGTCCAGTTCAGTAACCACACCCACCTTGCCTTTGGTAGTTGAGTATGGCCCCTTGGCCCCTGCCACTCTGGCATCCAATTACTCCCATTACATTTATGTTTCCAAAGTCAGGGACTTCCATTCCCACTGCGAGGTCTGGCCTGCATAGAAGAATGATCACAGAGCTCTTCAATGATGCCAGGGCTCCCCATAGTTGTGGTAACAGAGATGTTTCCTCTCCTAGATGCTCTCAGGGTAGGTGATTATGTCTTATACAACACATCCACTCTAACACCCCCTTTACAGGTCTGCAGATTAGCACACTGCTGGTTCAAACAGTCTCTCATCTATTGAAAAAAATGGCCTTTGGCAGATGCTCTAATTCCTGAGATTAAACCCCTCCGGACTACTGCCAATGCATTATATTAAGTTGAACTACATCAGTCCAATTTTATAAAACTCAAATCAGAATAGTATATACTTTAGATTCATGGTTAGGATAAAATTTCAAGCATGAATTATAAGCCTCGATCTCTGCTCAGTAAAGATTTAGATGACCAGCTTGAGTCATGTTTTTGTCTACCCACAGGTGCAGCCTGGGAGTATGCAGGGGAGGTGAGGTAGCATGTTGTGGTGATGGGGTAATCTTGGTTAATGTTCCCAGGGACAATCACTGCCTATGAGAACTAGGAATCAATGAATTAAGGCTCAGTCTCCAATTTTTACAGGGATGGCTCATAGGTGAATTCTACAAGCTTCCTCAGTGGGTCTCTAGTGAGACAAAGTCCCTATTGTCCACAGTAGTAACCAGCTAAGTAATGCATCCTTTACTGACTTCCTATCTGTTCTTATCTCTTCTGCCTCACTTACATATCCTGGGATGACTTCCCAAATAAAGTACTTGCTTTGGGGAGAGCCCAGTGGGAGATACTGGCTTACCTAATACCTCTGAAAATGTGAGAATCCATGTGCTTTGTTTTCTGTGTTGTGGAGTGCTGAATGGAGGTAGATGCCCCCATGTTGAGTGAGGCTAGAAGGTAGGTGTTTTCAGGATAAAACATTCTTTACCTGGATGATGAATTGATTTTAGTAGGTAACTGTCAATTCTCAATCTCCTTGAATTTACTAATCACTTACTATATATGCAATGTCATGGATGGAATGCACAGTGATAAGCATACAGAAGGAGGATAAATGTATCCTCTCTTTGGTAGTTTCTATATTTTTGAGGAGACATAACAAGCACATGGAAATGTATCCAACATGATAGCATGGTATGAAGGAGATTCAAGTGTCCAGTAAAACAGCCATCCCATGATGTAAGAATCAGATGTGGAAAATATTAACAGAAACTTAGGTACTGAGGAAACACATCAGAAAACACATGAAACGTGAGATTTGCTCTGAAAAATGAATAGCTAACAGTAAAATATACCAACACCACAATTCTGTTTATCAGAAGAGAAGAATATTTCTGCACCTTGACTCAAAATAAATGGCTATGAACTGACCATTCTATCTGGAGTTACCTCTTTCAGGGTGCACATTGGGGCAGATAGCCCTAACCCTACAAATGGCACAGTATAAGGCTGAGAGAGAGGACTTGGTTTACCTGTAACAGGAGCAACAGGCTCTCTTTCTTTGGTTTGTTCTATTTCAATGCACTTTTCTTGTACACTAGTTTTTTAATTAGACCCACAGACCTGCATATACTAAGAAGAGAGGACATGCCCTCTCAGCTGTGCCTGGGATAACAGGATGCACAGAAATGTTAACAATTTTGTTAAGATCTACAACACAGACATGCTTCAAGTACTAAGGAAACATGTTGGATTAATTTATGAACAGCAGTGGGCATGCAGTTATCTATCTATTATAGATTTTAAAATATATAGAGAAATCTCATTGTTGGAACACCATGACTCTGTCTAGTCTTGAAAGGAAAAGAAGACTAAGACATTCAGAGAAAGAAGTACTTTCACAATGGGCTTTAAAAGATGGTTAGGAATGCACTGGGCAGTCAAGATGATGTTGAATAGTCTTAACAGGGGTATTTTCTGGACTGTTGGAATATTTTTACTAATAATCTGTTCCAATCTCTTGGAACCTTGTACACTGGTTTCTCATCCTATCTTCCTATTTAATTCTTATATTCAAAGGAGCCAGAAATCCCAGAATGGAATTCAAACTATGACCAAACAAACAAAATTTAAAACTATTATAAATGTATGAAATAACTTCACTGAAAGAGGTGGAGATAAAAGGTGATGACCTAGGTAATTTTATAAATAAGTCCAATCTTTGAGACTAACGGCAAAATAAAATGCACATAAGCATTATACTCTACTTGACAAAGTTGTTTCCCATGATGTACAGGTATACTGCATTGTAACAATTAAATAAAACAATAGTAGCTAGTGGGAGCCAGGTTTCTCACCATTGGAGAGGAAGGTTACAGATAATTTAGGGCTAGAATGATCCATTTTATACTAGAGGGTTAGAGTGAAAACATCAGTATGAATTTACGTTTAGCTTAGTATAGATACAAGTGGATACATATACATATGCATGTACATTTAAATTCATATATGTGTATATATACAGTTCAATATATACATATATTTTCTTGCGCTCTCTACTGAGAGGCACTAGAAAAAAATGATTCTCCAGTAGTAATTACCATATATAGCACTCAGATTTTGTTTTTATGGTAGGCAGATTAGTGGTCCCTCAAAGATGTTCATATTCTAATACCAAGAATTTGTGCACATGTTAGATTGTATGATTAAAGGAGATTAAGTTTAGGGATAAAAACAAATTTTCTAATCAGGTTGTCTTCAGATGAGGAAGTTTTCCTGGATTATCCAGGTGGGCACAAAGTAATGACAGAAGTCTTATAAATAGAAGAGGGAAGCAGAAGAAGAAAGAGTCAGTGTCAGTGTTGCAATGTGAGAAAGACTTAACTAGCCACTGGGAGCTTTGAAGATGGAAGGGGACCACAAACCAAGGAGCACAGATAGCCTCTAAATGCTGCAGGGCAAGAAAAATGGATTCTCTACAATGGCACATACCCTTGATATGCTGCAATGAAAATTGCAATTTACCTCTGTGGTCCTTCTCCCCAAAAACCATAACCATAGTCTACTCATGAGAAAACACACATATTTCCCAATAGCGAGACATTCTATGATATAGGTAACCAATAAGTCTCAAAACTGTCGAGGTCACCAAAAATCAGTAAATTCTGAGAAACTGTCTTAGCCAAGAGGGGCCTGAGACATTATTATTAAATGCAATATGGTATCATTGATGGGATCCTGAAACACACACATGAAAAGGAAATCAAGTAAAAACTAAGGCAGTCTGAATAAAGTATGGACATTAGTTAATCATAATGTATCAAAATTGGCTCATTAATTCCAACAAATGTAACATACTAACATAAATTGTTTATAAGAGAGAAAACTGGGATAGAGGTATGGGGGAACTCTCTGTACTATCTATGTAACTCTTTGCAAATCTAAAACTACTTTAAAATAAAGTTTATTAATTAAAGGGGAGCTGATATAGAAGGGCTACATAAAGTGAGGTAATGGAACTTTTAAGAGATAAGTTACCAAAAGCTATCTTGAAAGGAGAAAAACAAAGGTTTCTAAATCTTGGAGGATTTGCATAAGGTTAACTTACAAGGTCTCTAAATTACCATTTAAATGAAAGTTCTAAGTTAGTCATGTAACTGGTTTATTTTTCCCATTAAAGCATTTTTAAAATGTGCTTTCCAAGTGGACTGATGGAAGTCTTCTGAAATAGTTTTGTGGCACATTGTAAATTGCGTTGGTGTTGAGCCCTTTGTTTTTAAAATGTCATGAAATAGTTTCTGACCAGTGTTTATTATTTAGTTGAAAGAAAATGGTCTCTTTTGTTTGGAGTTGTGTCTCTCAGGGAGCCGGGGGAACAGGAATGCTCCTGAGAAGGATAAAATATTCTTGGCATGCTTCCCCCAGGAGAACCATGACCAGAGTCCAGGCAACTTGACTCAGCCAGGACTAGAAAATGTGGTTTAATAGGATGCCTGCAGGTGCTGGGTACAGGATACCTCCTTTCTATGAGCCAGAGTGTCTTAAAACATTTGGAAGCCACAAAACACAGAATAGAGTTAATGGGAAAAAATAACCGCCAAAGAAGAAGTTTTAATGCACCGAGCGATGCATGTACAAAATAAAATAACTGCTTCTTCTGGTGAAAACTAAAGAAGCTACAAAAATAAAGCTCTTTTACTTCTGCATTGGAGAACCAAAATTTCACTCTTCTCCCAGCTATGAAGACCTCTGCCTCCATAATGACACAGAGTCCTTCTTTTCTTTCTTTCCAAGACAGCACACTCTGGTTTCAGAAGCACACACCTCTTTCAATATATAGAACTGGGATGTGCGAGGAGCAGTGTCTGCAAGTTAATGCCAGCCTGGCTTCTGCTGCCTGGGTCCACACCCACACCTCTCAGCCTCTTGGGGAGAAGAACTGAGAACAGGACTGCATGGACCTACCCAGGGATTCAAGTCCCAGCTGCTGTTCACTTTCTCCATGGCTCTCCATACTCTGCTGAAGGTCTCAATCAAGAATCCTAGTTGGTGAAAAGAGTGCATTGATGTCTCCTCTGAAGATTTTGATGGAAGAATTATGAGAGGTGCTGGGCAGAGATCCTGGCCCAGAGCTCAAAAAATACACTTTCATACATCTACTCTGCGTTCTGTAAACGCACCTGTTAATTGAGCACTTGAGAGCTTGACAGTGGATACATTGTGTATTGTTTTCTTAACGTATCAAGTTTCAAATGACACAATTTTCCCTTTATACTCTCTTGGCTGTCATCTCCCTGCTGCTGTAGAGAGTACTATAAAGAGTTGATGCCACAAAAGTATTTTTGTCAACTGAAACACATCAAGTGGCTGAAACACCACCAACCAAAAAAAAACCCCAAAACCTGTACATTTACATACCCCAAAGCACCACAAGAAGTCATACAACACAGTTCCCCAATTTATGAAATTAAGAAGAAAGAATACCCTATGAAAGCCGTCATCATGATCACCTACATTACCCCAATTCATGTTTATTAAGCATTTTCTATGTGCCAAATTTTACTCAGGATTTTATGCATCTCATTGGTTCCTCAGTGTTGCAAGCTAACTATTAATTACTATTATTCTTACTTTAAAATGAGGAAATGGAGACACCAGTAACTTCCTCAAGATCAGACAGCTCAAACTGGGGACGCAGGACAAAAATATTGATCATTCTGTGACAAGGACACTTTTTACTGTTATTCTTGTCCAGTCTTAGCTAACTACTAATGGCTTCACCAACACACAAATGGAAGACTTCTAACCATTTGGGGCTATAAGGCCAGACATAGTCCAAGTGTTCTTTTTCACTGGCCCAATTAAAATGGCTAAATCTAATTTATGAAATGCTGAATTCATCTGATGTGGCCAACCAGCCTGCTCTGCTGTTTTCAGCCATCCTAAGCCATACACCATTTCCACTGCAGCTACTGCAGTGGACAATATCCTAAGTCCTTCAAGCTGAATGACCTCAGGTGAATCAAAACTTTCAACCTCTCTTCAACTTTGTTTTAACCCTGAATCGAGAAGAATAACATCTATCTGTCTTACTCATACATCTATTATATACTCAATGTGTCTATGTAAATGGCTTCATTCCACATCTTCAACAGGTATTCTGAGCTCCCCTGAGAGCAGCTCCATGTGCCACCTTCCTCATGCAGCGACATCATCTCCATCCATCCTATTATACCAAAATCCTGGTGTCAAATTAAAATCATTTCTTTCTCTCCCATCCAATATCTAATCCATTAAGAAATCCTACATTCTCTACTTTCAGAGAGAATCCACTTATGAGCACCTCCGTACCACAATTGTGATCTGAGCCATTGTCTTCTCTCCCCTTATGAACTCAGCATTCTGCTAACTGACCTCTGTGCTTCTCTAACATCCCTGCAAACACCCCACATTGAATATTTACAATCTAACAGCCAGAGTCATTTTTTTCCCCAAATATATATCAAGCCACGCCAGTCCTCTACACAAATCTTCATCTAGTATCTATGTTTTATTAAACCCGATGGCCACAATTCTTCAGACCCACAGGCCCTTACCCATCTGAGCCCCTGTTCCTCTCAGGCTTTTTTTCTGCTACTCTCCTTCTTGTATCCATGTCCAAGCCACAGTGGTATTCTTGCTTGTTCTCAAACAATACAAACCCCTCTATGACCATGGGACTTGGTCCAGCTATTCTCTCTGCCCAGATCATTCTTACCATAGATTCCTTCATGGAGATGGACAATAATTGCAGCCCCTATTCAATGTTCGTGCATTACTTCCTTCTTTCTAAGGGACCACAGTCTGGGTATTATTATTGCCTTTGCCTAGCCTTCAACAGGTCCTACAGTACCAAGGATCCCTACTACAGTCCTAGGCTCACAGTCTTAGCCCACACTCAACTTCTGCACTGATGAAAAGCACACTGTCTGCTCTTGGTTCCAGATCCTGAGTAGCCAGAAGTATGATGCGACCTGTAAGGGACAGGGTGACACCTCCCTGTGTGGTAAACCCAGGCCGTTGGGAGAAGACAGGCAATAGTGGACTTGGTAGCACAACTTTATTCTCTCCGAAATTCAGCCCATCCTAGGATCCTCCTGAGGATACCTGACGTGCGGAGTGAACACTCTGCCAACCAATCTTTTACTTCTCTTGTGGCCTCATGCAAAGAGGTGCCCACCTGACAACTCCTCTCAGCACTTGGCTTTGCTCATTTCTTGACCTCGCTTTCCCTTCTTGTGGCTTCACTGTCCTGGGCTTACACTCTCAAATTTCCAATTTTATCTTTGTCTCAGGCCCTGCTTTCTAGATGACTTGGCTTCTGTTATCCCCTAGCGTTTTGCTCAAGTATCTCAAAGAGGCCATTCTGACTTTCCTGATTAATAGTGTGAGAAGCCCACAGTACTCCTGTCCCCTTACTCAACTGCAGGTTTCCTCTTTTTCTTCCTTTTTCTTCTTTTTGTACTTAGCATCTTCAAACCTGCTATCTATTTACTTATTTATAATATTTATTGTTTGTGTCTGTCTTCTTTTGTTAAAATGGAAGTCCAATATGCGTGGGCATTTTTGTTTTCTTCCTTCATGTATCCCAGGCAGCTACAGCAGTGCCTGGCACATGACAGACACTCAATTAAACATTTATTCATAAGTGAATTAGTTTGTTGCTACAACAAAGGAGAAAACAGGAAAAAGTGTTAGGCATATGGCAATTGACTGATGCCAGCACCCAGTCCCTCCCATGTGCAGTGTGGATTTGCAGCAATTATGAAACTACAAGTGTTCTAGTTGCTATGGCCATGTAACAATGCACACTTGTGTAATAAACAACTACTGTATTGCTTTTAGGGATTCCGTAAGTCAGAGGTCAGACAAGCATACTTGGGTAGGCTTATCTCTGCTCCATGATGTCTGGAGCCTTAACTGAAGACTTGGTGTCTGAAGTTACTCAATAATTAGAAGCTGAAATTATCTGGAGTCATCTTTAATCCCACATCTGGTGGTTGATGCTGGATGTTGGCTGGAACCACAACTGGATTATAAGCAGAAATAACCATACTTGGCTTGTCCATGTGACCTCTCTATGTTGGCCAATTCAGATTTTCTCACACAATGGCTAGATTCCAAGAGCAAGCATCCTAAAGAAATAGGTGGAAGCTATACACTTTGCACAGGCTACCATCAGAAGTCACACTCAGTCCTTAGTGCTGAGTGTGTCTTAAACTGAAGCATACATGCAGATTCCTGGACCCCTCCTAAGAGATGAGTAGCTCTAGAGGTAGGAATGGGACAGGAAGACAGGTGAGGAAGGATAGTACTTGTCTGGGGACAAATGACTTGAAATGATTGAATTTCAAGATGAGATAAGAGTGATAAAACTGTAAATTTTTGGCAGAGGTCAGATCATGAGAATCCTTCTCTACCATATAATAATTATTAATCATATAGTACATTTAAAAATTTAGATAAAATAGAAAATTTCTTTGAGAGACACAAACTACCAAAGCTTACTCAAGAAGAAATAGAGTACCTGAATAGTTCTATCTCTATTAAAGAAATTGAATTAGTTATTAAAACCCTTCTAACAAAGAAAACTCTAGGCCCAGGATCACTTTACTGGAAATTTTTATCAAATACTTAAGGAAAAAATGATACTAATTGAACACAGTAGAAAATAGAAAATAAGAAAATACTTCCCTAATTATTCTATAAAGCCAGCATTTTCCTGAAACAAAACCAGATAAGACATTACAATATCTCTCATGAAGAGGGACACAAAAATCCCCCCAAAATAATAGTAAGTTAAAACCAATAACTTTTTTAAAAAAAGTACATCATTAACAAATGGATTTTGTCCTCAAAATGCCAAATTGGGTCAACATTTAGAAATCAATATATATCATTACATTGAGACCTGAGACAAATCATATGATTTCAATAGATGCAGAAAAAGTAATGTTTGACAGTCATTTGATTAAAAACTGTCCACAAACTAAAAACAGGAGGGGGCTTACTTAACCCAATAAAATACGTCTTTAAAAAAAATCTACATGATGTTCTCATAATTCCTTTTCAACATCATATTAGATATCTTAGTACAATAAAGCAAGAAAAACAAAGATAAATAAAAGGCTTATAGATTGGTAAGGAAGAAATAATATTGGGATTTGTAAATCCCAAAAATTTACAAATAAGCTACTAGAACTAATGAGTGAATTTAATAAGGAGGCAAGATACAAGGTAAATAACAAAAAATAAATTATATTTCTTTGTATTGGCAATGAACGATTAGCAATTTATATTTAAAACATTAGTATTTATAATAGAATTGACAAAATATTTAAGTATAAATTCAACAAAATATGTATAGTATCAGTATACTAAAAACTACAAATCACTATGAGTTGGAAGTTTCAGTATTGGTAAGTGGACAAATTCTCTTCAAGCTGATCTATAGATTCAATGCAAATCAAAAGAAAATCACTACAGAATATTTTTAGATATTGATACACTGATTCTAAAAATCACATTGATAGTCACAGGAACTTTAATATCACAAACAATTTTGGAAAGGAAGAATGAAGTTGAGAACTCATACTATCATATTTCAAGACTTCTTATGAAGCTACAGTTGATGAAGAAACAGACACAGAGATTAGTGGGAAAGAATAGAGAGCCCAGAAATTGATTCACACATGTCTGTATGGACAGCTGATCTTTAACGAAGGCACAAAGACAACTCAATGGAGAAAGTCTTTTCAACAAGTCACTGTAACAGTTGAACATTCAAAATCAGAATAAATGAATCTTGACTGATTTAAAAATTAACTTACGTTATAGATCTAAATAGATAACCTAAAATGAGAAAAGTTATAAAAGAAAATAATACAAAATCTCTGTGGCTGCAGGTTTGGTAAAATTTCTTAGATATCATCCAAAAAGTATAGTATATAAAAGGAAAAAAAGTTGATGATTAAACTTTATCAATTTAAAATTTTCTGCTTTATAAAGACATTGTTAAGAAAATTAAAGAGAGCTGTAGCTGTGGCTAAGAGAAAATATTTGCAAAACACATATTTAAGGAAAGATTGGTTGCTGTTCCAGAATATTCAAAGAAGTCTCAAAATTCAAAAAGAAAAGAAATGAGTGCTTGCTTCAGCACCATATGTACTAAAAATGGGACTAACACAGAAGACTAGCATGGCCCCTATATGCAAATGACATGCAAATTTGTAAAATGTTCCATATTTTTCCTGGATGAAAGTGGTCAAAGGTGGCACAAACTTCCAGCTGTAAGATAAATAAGTGCTGGTTGCAAGATGCCACATGATGACTGTGGCAGACGCTGCTGTGTGGTGTATCCAAAAGTTGTGAAGAGAGTAGATCCTAAAAGTTCTCATCACAAGAAAAAAATGTTTTATTACTTTTTTTTGTATCTATATGGGATGATGGATATAACTAAACTTATTGTGATAATTATTTCGCAATATGTAAGTCAAGTCATTATGCTACATACCTTAAACTTATACAGTGCTGTACCTTAATTTTATTTCAATAAAACTGTAGGGGAGTGGGGTACAATGAGAAAATGGGAGAATATTTAAATAGACACTTCACCAAGAAGATACATATTTGTTGGGGAAAGAAGCATATGAAAAAATGCTTAACATCATTAATAAATAATAAATGCAAGTTAAAACTATAATGACCACTATATACTTATTAAAATGGCTTAAAAATAAAACAAACTAAGCAACAACCCTGAATAGAGTAACTAGAACCCTTATGCTTTGCTTTTGAAAATTCAAAATTGTAAAATAACTTTTAAAAAGTTTGGTGCTTTCTTATAAAGTTCAACACACACTATCATAAAATTTATTGTCAAGGTCCAGGGCAAGATGCCCCAAGATATCCCACAATGGCATATCGATTATTTTGAATTAAAGATACTTAAGGAACTGCTGGTGCAAGAACGTTCTGACCTCTCTGTCCCTCTAAAAGCAGGAGATAAATCTCCCATGTGAAAAAAGTCCTCCTCACACTTGGAGATACCATTACTGCTAGAGTTAAAAAACTCGTAGACAAAAACCCTGATTTAAAAATCTTCGTTACCTCTTTTATAATTTATTGCCCAAGCACAAACTTTGTTTAGATTCCTTACTGAGTACACATTCCTTTCTAAAGAGCACTAGGTTTATTTCCTTCGCCCTGTCAATTTCTTCATAAATTTCTTGGTTTTTGTCTAAAAGGTATAAAAAGGTATCTGGTTTGATCATTTCTTTAAACCTCATTTTATGATCTCAGCATCATATTATGATTCTCCCATGTGCATCCATTAAATTGTTTATTTCTCCTATTAGTATAGTTTTGTGTCATGTTTCTCCTATTAGTATAGTTTTGTGTTATGGTTTTATTATTAGTCCAGTCATAAGAACAAAAAAGAGGTGGGGGTGATTCTCCCCCTCCCTGATATTATCAATCTGGCCCTTAGATGTTTACCCAAGAGGAATAAAAGCATATGTTCAAGCAAAACTTGTACATAAATGTTGATAGCTGCTTTCTCCATAGTTTCCAAAAAATGAAACAACCCACATGCATTTCAACTGGTGAATGGATAAACAAATGTAGTTACTTACTTGTCATGAGATATTCCTAAGCAATTAAAAGGAATGAATTACTGAAACATATCGACATGGATTAATCTCAAATGCATTACTCTAAGTGAAAATAAAAAAGCCAGGTCACACTTATAATTGCATTTATATGACATTCAGTATAATATACAATATTTTATACCAAAACTATATAAGGAAAGTGGTTGCAAGGATTCAGGAATGAGATGACTATAAAACACACCAGAAAATTGTGACAGGTGAAGAAATGGGTCTGTATTTTGATTGTGGTATGGATTACATGATTGTATTTATTTGTCAAAATTCATAGAACTATACATCAAAAAGAATTAATATTGTTGTATATGAATTAGACATTAATTTTAAAAAGCAATAGAATAATAAAAAGTGATTTATAATAATAATTCAATAAAGAAAATTAAACATGTGGCAAAAATTGTGAAATAGGCTCCTCATGCCAGAAATTGAGACACTTTCCTATCAAGGCTCCAAATGCTGTTCCTGCTAAAGAATCATCTTTGATCCGTTCAAATTCCAAAGTTTTGGCCCCACTTTCAAAGATTCTGATTAATTAAGGCTCTGGTATATCTGAGATCTGAATTTCTAAATCTTTCTTCTGATGTTTTCAATAAACAATAGATTTGAGGAACAATTGCACTAGGATCTTTGACAGTTTTCAAATCATGGTCTGAATCACATGTCTTTCTAGATTAAAAGTTTTGAAATATAGTGTGTAAAATATTGCTAAAAATGCAGATTCCCTGGCTCTGGGCTTAGAGCTTATGTTTCACAAGAGCCAGGAGCATGCACTGATGACAAGAATACTCAATGGGCTTTATTGTAAATGGTCCTCAGGTCAAAGTGGGTGGTTGGATGGACTTTGTATAATGGGCCCTGAGTGTGAGACATGATGGAGGAGATGCTAATTTAACAGGAGACCCATGAGGACATCATATTCCTTCCTCAGGGCTCTACCATGAAGGTAAACCTGTTGAATCTGCATGAGTCCACAGCATGGCTGCTCCCCACCTTCTAGATTATACAATACCAAGCTCTCTAGCTAAAACTAATGCCCTGAACCCTATTACCTTCCAGAGCCATATATTTTTTTTAGCAAATGTGTATGAAATAAACATTGTGGAAATACAGAATGGTGTAAAAGAACATTCAATTCATCTATCAGAATCACTATGAATTATTTGTGTGATTCCATAACAAAGTAAAATTGAAAATTAACTAAAGGTACCTACTGTTTCCCTGGTCTTCACTGCACAGTCTTTCCTGCCCATATCCTCTTTCTTCCCCTCCTACTGTACATTCTGTTAAACATGGTAAAAACAATAGTGTTGTACTGAACAATAAAGAACCACACTTAATCTAGAGTTTAGCAAAGAGAAGTCTGAGTAATTTGAAATTCTGACCCCCAAAAAGGCATAATTTTGAGATGATACCAATTTGAAAATGAAGACCAAGAAATTTAGATGAACCAAGAGAACTGTCAAATCAAAGACAGAGTGAAATTTTTTCAAAATTGCTATTCCAAGAAGCCAACCTGATGCCCACATCAGTCAGAACATGGTGACATTCTTATCCCTGAGTTATTTTCTGTCCTGGCTCAGGAGACACATCACTCACAACCAAGTACACAAGGACAGGAAGGAAGCTAAGCCTATTTTTCAGGTGGTGAAGGAAGGGATGCTCATGCCAGAATAACTGATTAAAGTTGCAGTTTTGTCTATTGGACATGACCTCCCAGGCCCCCTCAGGCCACCAGTATATATACATGATGCAGCTATTGTTCCAAGTGAGCTACACTCTTTGGCTCTTACCCAGGCTTCTCATAAACTTTCTTCAATGGGAAGAGAATGCATGATACTATTCATCCATAATGAAAATCTATTCAGAACAGGTCATTTGTTTTGGTGGATCTTGAAAATGTTGCCATTCTTAGTAATTATAGTCCCATCCTGCAAGATAAGAGATGAAATAGAGCTGACCTCCAACTTCCTCATAAAAATGAAAAGTAAAAATTGAAACAAAACAAAAAAAGGCACAAAGCAATCACAACCACACAACAGCTAAATACTCTGCCCTCTGCCCTGTGGAAATGTTCTACTTTTGCAATTACCCATTTATTTAGTATTCTTTTTATATCTGGTAAAATCAGTGGTTTAGGGGTTGGACTGGGTAGGTCTACTGTCTTTGGAGGTGAGGAGTTGCTTGATATGGGGAGACCACAGAGATGAGAGGGTTTATAACATATCTCCCAGTTGAAGAATACATACTCTACTGTAGAAGCCTGCAATTATACTTGATAGCTATCTCATGAACAGAAAACTGAAAAAACTTCTTTTGCCCCTACAAGTGTATACCAGTGGTTTCCACATTTGTCTGTAACCCTACTCCTACCCCCAAGACAGTGAATAATTTGTCTTGGGTTTGACTAGGTCTTCAGAGTTTTTTTTTTTTTTAAATCTCCAGTTCATGTTAATATGTCAAGTTTGAGAATGATGGGATTAAATGTTTATTTAGCAAACCTGAGTTCTGCATTTCATACTGAAATATTCTAGGCATTGAACAAAGGAAGTAAATTAAAAATAAAACATAGGAATAAGCCAGGTCCTTAAATCTGGCACACAACTCAAAGAGATAAAGGATTTCAGTGCAAATGGTGAATCTAGGGTAATATTGCCATATCTCAGGGAAGATGCTCTAGATTTAGCCTAACTTCATGCTGGTAGGCTATCCCACTTATTCAGAGGCAGGCCCTGTGCCCTCATCCTCTCCAGTACTGGATATGGCTCTCCTTTCCAATCTTTGCCTAAATACTTGGCATCTCATTTGTCTCAGTGTAGACAACTCAGTGTAGCTCTCTGGTTACTGAAAAGGTTTATCTTTTCTTTATATTCATTAAACCTTTCAATTAACATGTCTATGAAAATTTTTATTTCATAGCTTTTACCTATGTTTTTCTTGGTCTCCCTGTCATTATCTCACTGAGTTGCAGATTTCCTTTCATTTCTTTGTTATAGCAAATGTTTTCAATTAGTAATACACTCATAAGTTTCAAAGTTCAAAAAATAAAAAGAGGGTCTTCCATAAAATTTCACCTCTACTTTTGACTCTCAAACCCCTCATTTTTTATTTATTTTTCTAGAAATATTTTTTGCACATGAATGCAAATAAATAATATAAGCATTCACTCACATACAATTATTTCCTCTCCACTTGCACACAAATGATAGAGTATTTAAGCAGTCTCCTGTACCTTGCTCTACTTGCTTAAGAGTATATCCTGGAAATTATTACATACCAAGACATAAAGAATTTCCTCATTCCTTTTTGAGATTGTGATATACTCCTTTAATGGAATGTACAATAAATTATTTAACCAATCTTCTATTAAGAGATGTCTAGTTTATTTTCAATCATTTGTCTCTGTTCTGGAGGTGGAATTGCTGTATCAAAGGTTACATGAATTTTTAATTTTGAAATTTATTTCCAAATTGTCTTCTATAGAGGCTGTACCAGTGAAAACTCCCCTCAGAGATGTGTGAGAGCAGCTGTTTTCATGCACCACTGACAAAATAGGGTGTTATCACTCTGAATGTTAACACACTGTTCAGTGAAACATTGGTACTCAGCACACTCATCTGTGAGGCACGGCAGCTCCTTTCATGACACAGCATCTTCTTGCGCTTCTGACCTCTGAGCTACTGTGCTGTTATTCTACCGCACTGTTGGCCTTTGTTTGAGGAGGTGCTTTTAATATACTAAAGCAATGAGTCTTCTCTGTGATATTGGTGGCATATTCCAATTTCTCCTAACTAATTATCTAGCTTTTGACTTCGCCGCATGGTATGTACAATGTCAAAACTTTTCTTTTATGTAGCTAAATCTATCAATCACTGTTTCCCTTCTACTGGGCTTTGTTCCTTCTGGGTTTTCTTCTTCTGGGCAGAAAAGCTAATATATATGAAGTATACTACCTATTTATTCTCCCTTGTACTCTCTCTATTTCACCTTCATTTCAGTGATACCTTAACATTGTCGTCTTTCCCATTTCCTCTCTGTGGTCTACCAACTCACATTTTATCTTCCCATAATCTACCATGTCTCTCCTCACTTCTTGTATTTGTGCTTTGTGCTCTTGCTCCACATAGATGAAAGCTTCATTAAAGTTTTTGTTTTGTTTGTTTGCTTTAAATACAAATATGTAATATATAAATATAGATACTGTTATGGATACTAGAACAGCATCTATAAAAAGGACTATAAGAACAAATAATGAGGAAAGAGTTCGGAAAAAGCAAACAGCAAATGAAGAAAATTTAAAGAAAAGTGTTTCTATGAGGCAGAAGGAGGAAGTCGTAACTCATTATATATAATTATATTATTATGTCGTTAATATATTATATATTAATAATATATATTAAATATATGTCATGTGTCATCTATGGGCAAGATATTTAAATATGGAAAGAAGTGCAACTGAGTTGTAGTTTTTATTATAACCACAGATTTCATGTGAGTTTAATTGGCGCACACGGGTGATCATGGTAGGCAGGTAGGTTACAATATGAAGTATCTCTTCTTCAGCTTCAGAAGAAGCTTCCTGCAAGTATAGATATTCTCATTAGCCCCACCTCCATTGCCTCTCAGATTCAAATAGAATTCAGAGGAGCTCCTGTAATTAGCCATACACTCTGTTCTGGCTGCAACAACCAAAGAATTTGAATTTTAATCCTCAAGGTGTGCTGCTTTAAGAAATTGACTTTTTATGCTGATTTTGAGACTTGTCACTAAGCTTTCCCCGCTCTTCATCCCCTCAATGTGCCCTGCATTATACCCACAGCATTAAGTGACCCTTCTAACCATCAGAAATCTGCAAGTGGATAGGTTCCTCCTCATTTTAATGAAGGTGGAGTTTGTGTTCATCCGTCATTCACCTTATTGCTTTTCAGATATTTTCTATGAATAAAACAAGGATATGCAGAGTATATGCATCTATATTTAATACAAGAGCCTCTAATTTCTTAGTGTTTTAATTTTGCAAATGTCTTCTGTTATCTTGTCACTGTATGATAACTTTATTGCTGGTGTTTTGCTTTAACTCTGAATCATTAAGTTTAATATTGTCAAATTCATTATGTTTTCTTGTTAACAGGTCTTCAGGATTTCTGCCTGAAGTGAGGCCTGTCTGGGCCCGCGAGGCTTCTGCACTGGGTCTTCTTGACCAGCAGCTTTGTTGGTCAAGTCTTATGGCATCTGAATCTCACTCATGTGTCCATCTGCATGGAGCCAATTCTGAGTAAATGAAGAATTTTTACAGCCACTTTTCCTGAGTCTCTAATGTCCACCATCATAGAGCATCTGTGAGCCATTGAGGAAAACTCACATTTGGATGCAACAACTAATCAAATAGGTTTCAGACTTTCGTTAGAGCTATAACCACTTGGAGAGTGGAAAATAAGCTGGTTAGCATCCTTAGACGCATGGTTTCTGGATAGAGTCTTCCTCCTGGAAGCACTTCAGAACAGACCGTGCGCTAGGAGAGATTATCAGCAGCTCCTGTGACTGTCTTCCCATGAGATGTGCTGGCTTCATGTGTCACTTCTCAACTGAATGCTCAGTCATGCTGTCCCAATCTGGGGAGTTTTCCTGTAACTCAAGGGTAACAAATGACCCTCTTCACACTGGGTCACTCTGAAGACATGCCTCATTTATCCCATAGAGACTATAACAAGCAAAATTAGAAAGTTTTATCAAGTGTCTCTTGAAAACCTTCAAGAACTTATTTGATTGGCCAACATTCTACATAATAGCAATCTTAATGGTGACTGTTCTTGTTTAGGTCAATGCTGTCCACATATGTCCCTTGCTTACATACAGGTCCTAGTTTTGAGGCAGTGGTGTCCTCCCTCTTCCAGATCTCTAGACCATCCTCTGAAGTAGGGGAATATCTGACATTTGCAAATAGATTCTTAGTGATTTTACTTTCCACCCAGACTCCCATCTGCTGCAGAAGTTCTCCAGTTATGCAAAAGAATATGACCCATTCTTTCTTGGAGCCCACTTTTGACACCTGGTCTCTCTGATCTCACTATGGATTCCTGGTTCCCCCGAGGGTGCTGTGGAAGCCTGATATCCCTGCCTTTACCCATTTATTCATTCCACATTCTACATGCAGTACTTCAACATGATGAAATGAAGGAGGCCTCATTATTTTAACTCTATACAATATATCTTTATTAACATGTTGTTTGGGTATTAAAAACAAAGTAAAACATTTTTAATGAATAAAAACCACTATCGAATATCACATTCTCCCAGAGATCCCACCTTTATCTACGCTGCTGGGGTCCTCCTTGCTCTCCTGCTCTTTCTTGATTGGCTTCTCTTCATTTTACTCTAAATTCTCCTTCCCCACCAGCAGGAGTATACCATCAATTCAAATACAATATTGCCCCATGGACTAATGAGCAGGGTGCCCAGCTCTGTTGAGGTAAGACTGCCTCATTAGACTAGGCCCTGGACCTATTGTACAAACCAAAGCCCTTACAGTGTTTTCCAAGAGGAAAATAAAATTAGATGTTAGATATTTCACCCCAAATTTAATTTTACGTCTTGCCTTGTAATGAAATAAATCTTTCAGAAGCTTTTGTTGGGGTCCAGGTCAGGCAACCCCAAAATACAGTCATTTCGGCATCCTGATTATTTTAAATTAAAGTTACTTGAAAAGGACCCATTGTAAGGGCAGTTTAACCCTCCTTAATCTTTTAAATGCAGGAAATACATTTCCTCTGTGAACAGCACCCTCTCTGCACCGAGAGAGAGAGAGAGAGAGAGAGAGAGAGAGAGAGAGAGAGAGAGAGAAAGAGAGAGATCCTCATCACCAGAGTTAGAGAATTTAAGGCCAAGAAGCCTGTATAAACAAAACTTGTTACTTCTTTGCTGATTTATTACCCAAGCCCAAACTTTATTTAGATTCCTCATAATGAACACACAGACCTAAGTCTTTTTGTGTTGTCAAAGACTCACAAATTTATTGTTTCTTTGTGAAAAAAGATATGAGGTACCTGCTTTTTTGGCCACTCTCTGAGCATTAATTTTATGATCTGTGTGCAAGAAATCGAATTGGGTTTTTTCTTGTTTATCTGCCTTCATTATTGCTTCAACCACAAGAACTCAACACTTTTTGAAAGCATGACTTCCTATATTCTACTGCAGAAAGGAGAGAGGTGAGAGGAAGGGAGAGGGAAGAAGAAAGAAGAAGGGAGAGGGAAGAGAGGAAAGAGGCCAGATGAGAAGGGGAGGGAACATGAGAGAAACCCAACCATTGTACTTGGCAGCTGGTGCAGATCATACGACCTCATTCCTCAGGCTCACTTTCAATGTAATGACCACTTACAGCTTTATTGGGGGGGGTGGTGGAGAAGATAGATGAGTCCTCAAAATGCATAGATCGACATAAGACATGTCTTAAAGAAAAAATACAGGGGAGGAAAAGATGGTTTGAATTCTGGAAACATGCTACCTTTTCTGTCTCTAAAAGTGATTTTTAATTGTTTTTCAAGCAGATAGTCTGGGCTTTATAATTACTTTTGCTAGCATCCCTGTTTCTCAGGGAATAACCTATTTTCTTAGGACAAGAAGTTGACTTTTATTTTATACCTTTGGATGTAATTCTTTAGGATACATGTTATTTAAAAAAAAAAGATGTGGTGTTATGCATATCCGACAGATAGAATATGTAATAATCCCCGAGCTGTCCACAGTCCTTTTTAGTGGGGCTTCTGAAACTGAATGATAAAGTTTCTATTTCTAGAAAATTACTATAAAATTTATTTGTGAGTTTATGGATATAGCTTGATGAGTTGAGGCTAATGGTTAACTGTGTTCCCACTACACAATCAAGATATGGAACATTTTCATCACCAAATATTCTTATACCACTTCGCAGGCAATTTTCTCAGCACCCCAAGTCCAGGTGAAAACTTATCTGCTTTCCTTCACTAGAGCTCAGATTTGCATTTTCCAGAGTCTCATATATGTGGAATCCTGTAACATGCACACTGTTGTTATGCACATCATCATTTATACTTTTTTGTTGCTCAGTAAGATTCTATTGTCTGGATAAATAATTTGTTTACCCATTATCATTTGATAGATTTTTGAGTTGTCTACAGTTTAGGGCTATTATTTTTAAAAGGCTACTATAAATATTTGTGCAGTCTCTTTATGAACACATTTTCATTTCCCTTCCATAAAGTCCAAGGAGTGGAAGGCCTGAGTCATATGACAGGTATTAACCTTTACAAGAAATAGGCAATCTATTTTCCAAAGCAGCTGTATCATTTTGCACTTTCATTGGCAATATAAGAAAGTCCAATTTGCTCTGCATCCTTGCCAACTTTTAATGTGGACCACATTTTTTGTTTTTTTGTTTTGTTTGTTTTCTCTTCCAATCAGTGTGCAGTGAATTCTCATCTCTCTTCCAGCTTTTTTTTTTTTTAAATCCTGATTTTTGGATTTAGTTAGGGAAGGAAGGTTAAGAGAGACATACAAAGCTGAAAGCCTTACCTCTCTCTCCCTGAAAATCTAATCTGAAACCCTGAGGGATCCCAAGATAATGAATAAATACCCCAGGCTGATGTGATGCCACTGAACAGCAATACGAAATGCATTAATGAATTTCCATGAGGGAATATTCCCTAGGTATTATTTAGTTCTGACAACTATTGAGAAAGGATTCAGAGAGAACAAGACATTAGAGCTGGTACTCTAGAAGAGAAACTTCTCAGGAGGCAGAGTAGGGAACAGAGGAGGAGGGGCAGGGAACAGGTGGGGAGGGGCAGGGCATTCTGCACTTCAAATAAAGCAGCTGAGGCATGTCTGGGGAACCTAGAGCATTCGGTTTCCATAGCCAATCTCTGGTGAATTTTAATACTTTTGAAGTTATAACAAAGCCTCTTCTTCAAAATCGGCATGCATTGATAAAGTAACTTTGAATGGAAATGCCTGGCATATATTAAGGACTTAACAAGCATGTTGAGTGAATGAAGTAAGTTAATGAATGAACTTTTTGACTGTAGGAAAACATAAATGGGAGATTTTGACACAATGTAGATACAAAACTCGAGGAAGTTTAGAAGAGGAAAGAAAATCTCCCCTGGAAAATTTAGAGACAGCTTTGTGATAAAATCATTTTAGACCTAATTTTAAGTATGAGAAGTTTTTATAGATACAAACACTGGAAGTAAAGAAAAGCATTTCAAGACATAGAGCAGCATTAACAGCATAAACAGAAACAGGTGGATTATAGGGGAATCATCAAGAATATTTGAGGGAAAAGTTTTATTTTTTAATGCTTTGCATATTGATATGCTGACAACTACATGTCAGGAACTCTTCTATGTGTCTTCACTGATATAACATTGACTTTTTTAATTCAACAGAGATTTAGTACCTGCTATGAGCCTTCTCTGGCAATGCTAGTTAACAGGATATAGTCCTAGAAGCAGTGGGGCAAGAAAACATGGGTTTAACAAGTAATCTCGGAGTGAAGATCAACCAAGGCTCTCCTTATAGGAGTGGTGGAGGTAATTGATGGAGGAGCCATTTTTTCCACAAGTGCCAGGTACACTTGTCACACTTGATAAGCAAAGGTCTCAGCTTTTCTAATGTATGGCACCTTTTTTTCCCCTATTTGGTCCATATTTTTTCAGCGTTATGGAAATATAATAGACAATTAGTTGCTCATATTTATATCATGCAATTCAAAGAGTTTTTAAATTATACTTGGCATACAATAATATTTTAATTTCAGTTGTACAGCATAGTGAATAGAGATCAATATAATTCACAAAGCAATCACTTCATTAAATCTAGTACCCCTTTTCCCCCTTACATATTTATTACATCATTATTAACTACTTTCCATATGCTACACTTTATATTTCCATGTCTTTTTTTGTAACTATCCTTTTGTACTTCTTAATCCCCTTGCTCTATTTTGCCATCCCCCCAACTTCCCTCTCATCTAGTAGCCCTCAAAATATTCTCTGTATTTATGAGTTTATTTGTTTTTGTTGTTATTCATTTTGTTCTTTACATTCCACATTTACATGAAATCATGAGATATTCGTCTTTTTCTAGCTGACTTATTTCATTCAGCACACTACTCTCTAGGTCTGTCAAGGCAATATCTTTTCCCATCCCCTTCCTTTTAGTCTATGTGTGTATTTTAATCTAAAATGAATCTCTTATAGGCAGCATATGTAGGGGTCTGGTTTTCTTATCCATGCAGCCACTCTATCTTTTGGCTGGAGTACTTAATTACTTTCCATTCGAGGTACTTGTTGATAGGAATATAGTTATTATCATTCTTTACTCCTGCTTTTGACACATGTTTTTTCTTCTTAAAGAAGTTCCTCCAACATTTCCTGTAATACTGGCTTGGTGTTGATAAATTCCTTCAGCTTATTTTTGTCTCAGAAGCTCTTTATCTGTCCTTTGACTCTAAATGATAGCTTTGCTGGATAAAGTATTCTTGATTGTAGATCCTGGGTTTTCACCACATCGAATAATTTGTGCCAACACCTGTCCTGAAGTTTCTTTTGAGGAATCAGCTGCCAGTCTTATGGGGTGCTCCCTTGTAGGTAACTATCCGCTTTTCTCTTACTGCTTTTAAGATTCTTTCTTTGAATTTAATTATGCTGTGTCTTGGTGTTAGCTTCTTTGGATTCTTGTTTCTTAGGACTCTGAGTTTTCTAGGGTTGTAAGTCTATTTTCTTCACCAGGTTAGGGAAGTTTTCCATCATTATTTCTTCAAATAGCTGTTCGGTTTCTTGTTTTCCTTCAGGTAACCCTATGACATGGATATTTTTACATTTAATTGTGTCCCATAGGTTCCTTAAATTATTACTATAGTCTTGGCTTCTTTTTTCTTGCCATTCTGTTTGAGTGTCCTTGGCTTCCCCACCCTCTATATCGGTGGTTCGATCCTCTTTTTTTATCCACTCAGTTGATTCCTTCTAATGTACTCTTCATCTCAGATAATGTGTTAATTTCTGACTGGTTCCCTTATATA
This sequence comes from Rousettus aegyptiacus, assembly GCF_014176215.1. Classification (NCBI taxonomy): domain Eukaryota; kingdom Metazoa; phylum Chordata; class Mammalia; order Chiroptera; family Pteropodidae; genus Rousettus; species Rousettus aegyptiacus. The sequence goes on from NW_023416287.1 coordinate 42,000,661, forward strand.
ATTTCCATGTCCATTTTTATGTTTTTTTTATATCTCTTTGTTAAAGTTCTTGCTGAATTCATCTATACTTCCCCTAAATTCATTGAGCATCTTTATAATCAGTGTTTTGAACTCTACATTTGTTAGGTTGTTTGACTCTCTTATTCCTGGATCTCTGCTCTGTTCTCTCATGTGGTTTCCGCTTCTTTGTATTCTCATTTTGGCTGCCTTTCCATGTCTGTTTCTATATACTAAGCAGAGCTCTTTAGTCTCTCAGTCTTATTAGCATGGCTTTGTGTAATAGGTGTTCAGTGGCACAGTCCTGAGAAGGGTTCAGCTGCAGGCCAAATTTAGCCCCAGCCTGTGTCCCTCCAGGACTACCTGTTAAGATTCAGCAAGCAATCCACGGATGCTGTGCTTATAGTTTCCTCAAGAGACCAGGCCAGAAACCGAGGTCAGCTCCATTAGTCTTTTTGCTGGCGCTGCTCAGCAAAAAGACTAATGGAGCATACAAGTGGATGTGGCTTGGGTGGGTCTGTGAGTGGGGGGAGGCAGAGCAACCTCTGTTATCCAGTTTGATGTTGGTCAGCTATGGCAGCACTGCCTCAGCACACTGGGAGCAGAGAGGGCTCCACAGAGCAACAATGAATTCCTCCAGCACTTCTGTCCAGGAGAGATATTCACCTTGGCCCTCACTCCAGCAACTCACTCTCTCCCTATAATCCCTGGTGACCCCGGAGCAGTGAACTTGGCGCTGGTGTTCAGAGCGAACAGTTCTGTCACTGCAAAAGTCCGGTTGGGAACCTGACCTCTTTAAGTCTGGTTGAAGACCCATGAAAGTTTGGTTGAGGACCAGCCACATTAAAGCAATGGGTTGCTGCCTGCTGCTGCCATAACCTCTGTCCGACTCAGTCCCTCAGGACAGGGCAGGCTTACATCTTCACCTCCTCCTACCTATACCATTGCAGGGTGATTTTTAATTTCTCTCTCCAGTTGCAGTACCTTTATATATCCAAACCCCAGGAGACCTTGCTTGTTGTTTGTTCTGTATTTCTATCACAACTTTGACATATTCATAGTGCTAACAATTTGTAAAAAGGTGTTTAGTACTGTTAGTCCTCAGGGATATGCAGACTAAAGCAAAAATAAGATATAGCTGGATGTATATCAGAATGATCAAAACAAAACAAAAGGAAATGTTCTGATAATATTGAGTGTTTGTGTAGAGGTAAAGAACTAGAACCACCATGCTGCTTGTTAGTGTAAATTAGTAAACATTTTGAAAACCGTTGAACCATATTCATTAACCTAAACATATGTATACTTCATGACACAGGGACTTATTTTCCAGGTAGTTATGACATGTACAAAAATGTTCATCATAGTACTGTTAATAATAGCAAGTAAATAGGAAAAAACTCAGATATACATCAGTATTAGAATGGATTTGAAAGTATGGTTTATTCAAATAACAGAATGCTTACATCGCAAATAGAAGGAATATATACTACTGCTGTAGCAACAACCAAATCAACTTCACAGACATAATAAAGCCATATTTTTAAAAACTACACATAAAATAATTCTACTTACAGGAAGTTTACAAACACTGATCTATAGTTAAGAAAACCAGAACATCAGTCATCTTTGGGGAGAGGGGGCTGTAGATAGTAACTGGGCAGCAATTTCTTTGTTCATTTTCATCTAGAGCTTAGCAAACCAAGAAGGAACTTGACTCAAGAGGGAAGGCAAAGAGAATAATCAAAATAGGTAATGGGCTGAGGAAGAGCCAAGGAGATTCAAGTAAGGCTCTTGTCCCTCTTGATTCATCATGCCCAAGGTAGTAGCACAGCATCAGGGAGGTCTGGATAGTCTGAATAAATGTACAGGGGATGACGTTTCCAGTCCAGAGATGGTGTATCATGCTGCAGTGCTACCCAGTCCTTTGGTCTACATGTACTTCAAGTGATTAGTCCAAGTTATAAAAAATAAATAAATAAATAGAAGTGTCCTTAAATACAGATGACACTATGCTAATCCCACCACTTCTTTCTCCCAGAGCTGGTCAGGTTGTATGACTTTCGGGTTCCACAGGAGCATAAACCAAGATGACATCTATTCTTTCACAGATGGATTTCTAGCACCAGGTAGACCACACAGCCCATATCGGAGCACGACATGTAGATTTTTTTTAATGACTTAATTTAGAAGTCTACTAGCACCCAATTTGTGGATCTCATTTTAATTTAACACTTTCCCTGCCAGCCCAAGGTGGCACTCTTCACCTCATATAAAATCTCAGTTAAAGGTTAGTTAATAGAGTAAATGTCTTAAAGCTCTTGTTTGTATATCTCGATATTAGAAGAAATATGGTCAGGTAAGCAAATATGTAGAATTATGCATGTTCACTTAAATATGTTGTCACTACAGTTCAAATGGACAATAATTGTGATTATTTAGCATGTGAACATTGGGGGCCACATTTGGAGGAATTTATGGACATTAGTGTATCTGATCTCACAATGATCCTGTGAAGTGGGTCCTATATCAAATCTCTGCATGAAGAAATTGAAGCTCAACTTCAGCACATGTCAATTACCACCCAGCGTCTTCTGTCAATATGTGTCAGAGGCAAAGTTCTAATTCTTACAGAATTTCCCTGGGGCATTCTTTGAGCTGGACAGAGTGGGATTAACCTCAAAACCTTCCCAGAAGAGTGAATGTTACTGCTCAGTATACCAGCAGGCTCCAGTCAGGGATTGCTAAGAAAAACTAGCTCCACTGTTATCCATTTACAGCTCTGTCTCCTCTAAATCTTTTCCCTACCCTTTGCCTGTTACCACAAGCCAAAATCCTTACTTTCAAATAAAATTAAGGCAAATCTTTTCCACTCAGCCCTCCAACCCTCCTCCCATCTGGCAATCACTAGTTTGTTCTCTGTATCTAAGAGTCTGTTTTCATTTATTTTGTTTGTTAATTTTGTTCCTTAGATTCCACACATAAATTAAATCATATAGTATTTGTCTTTCTCTGTGAAGAGATTATAAAATATAGATTGGTAGTTACAAAATAGTCATGAAGATGTACAGTACAACATAGGTAACATAGTCAATAATATTGTAATAACTGTGTATAGTGCCAGGTAGGTACTAGATTAATCAGGGGGATCCCTTCATAAATTATATAAATGTCTAATCGCTACTGTGTACAACTGTAATTAATATAAAATAATATCAAATGTCAACTAATTTAAAAATAAATTTTTAAAGGATGAAAAAAGTAAAATTATAGGTAATAATTTGAAATAAAACTGAAAAATAGCTAAATATATGTTCATATATAATTATAAATCCAAAAGATAACTGAAAGAAAAGATACAAAATTGAGATATGGAGGGTAAGGATGATTAAACCCTCAAAATTTGAAGTGATCAGAAGGAAAAGGATTTTTTAAATGATTTTTTGAAATAAAAAAATAATAATTAAAATAGTAAAAAATACAGCTAAAAGGTTAAAAGCAGACACCTAAAATATCAGAAGGATACATAATACACAAATGAGTTCAACCAGGGATTGCATCTCTAAGCAATGCTCAGGTTTGCCTAGTTTGTCTTTTGGTCATTTAGAAATCAGTATATAACCAAGATTTTGAACAAGCCATAAGCTTTGAAGGATCTGTAATCAAAAATATTCTTGTTTCTCCTCCCTGTCCTTTCAGTCGAGTCTTTTATTCTTGGTGAAAGCCTTCAGCCAGCTCAGGACCTTGCAGTTGACTCTGTATTATAAAGTTCTATGATTACTTTTGAGGCAAACAATGCTCATTTCAGAAATTAAAACATCCGATGTGTGGTAGTAGTCAAAATTCTCCATTTATTATCAAGTTTTCTGCTATTCCAAGCTTTCCAGGCCTGACAAATATGCCAGGTGATTCTTTCTTTCATGGGAGGATGTTCTTGGGCCTTTGGAGGTTCCTGCTGGCCCTCCTACCTCCAGAGCCCCTGGAATGAGACTCAGGCCTTTTCATTGGGCTGGCTGCTCTTGGTAGCCTCAGCATATGTTCCAGGTGGTCACCTCCTGGCTCTAGTGCAGTGAACAATTGGACTCAAGCTGAAACCCTCTGGGCAGGACACTCTAACTTCAGGCCTGCTCGTCTCCTGAAGGACCCTCACCATGTCCCTGGGATGCACACAGCAGTCAGCTTCTGGCCCTGTCACCAAAGCAGTGAGCCCTCTAAAATCTGATAGATTTCCTAGACAGGCAGCTGATGTCCCGAGGAAACAGCAAAGAGTTTCAAGCTCTTGAGTAGTTCCCTCTGGGAGGAAACAAACCCACAGGTGGCAGTCAAACTTTCCAAAGAAATAGTTCCACTGAGGCCTCCCTATCTCACATACTGATTTATTTTAATCCTTACTACAATTGAAGTGCCCGAGTAAAGTGGATCTGGTTTATGTTTCCTCGGCAAGTTCCATAGCATGAATTCTCAACATGTATTCTTGCCTCACTCAAATTTTTTATCTAATAAAATCATCTGAGTGTGGCAACTACACAGAGGAAGGAAGAGTATTTTTTTAACATCTGTCACAAGAGCATACACACAATCATGCCAACTGTCTCCACAGCTGGATTCTCGGACCTGGGGTCCTGCACAGGGTGCCAGCAGTTTTGCTTTGAGCCCAGAAGCATTCCTTAAGGGCAGCAGACTGGTGGTGCTTGCCCTTTGCTGGAACATTGAGACAGGGACGGGACCCCCCAGAAGTGTTGTTTCTTCCATTTTCCGGTGGTTGCTTTGCTCTAAAATGCTTCTCTCTTTTAATTGTGTGTATGAGTGTGCGCATGCATGTGTGCATATGTATGTGTGTTTGCAACACATATTAAATTCACCGATTGTGTATAGAAGCCACTTCTCAGCCTAAAGTGTCAATTATCCGCATTTGTGACCATTTCCTAGGAAGGAGGAACATGTCCCCATATCCTAACTACCCACCCTACATCTTCCATGTGGATCAACTCCAGGTTTCCCAGTTTTGAGTAACCTCACTCCAGTTGAATGTGATGACTTCTAAGACCCATACCACTGTACCCTCATCTGTTTTACTCTGTTTCTTTCCCTTGACAAACAATGCCACCCCATGCAATCCTGCTACCAGCAAGATAACAGCTGTGATTCTGCTGAGTTCTCTTCTCTTCTTCCTGTAGTTCTTCTGAAGAATTCAGGAAAGAAACCAAACCCAATTACTATTGCTACTATTGAAACTGAGAAATATGTAGCCAAATTTCCCTGAGCTCACTTATGCTTGAAGTGACCCCAAGTAATACAACCAATCAGGGCACTTTAATTTAATTTTTTTTATTATTTGTATTTGTTTTATTTTATATTTTTATAAAGTTTATCGGGGTAACATTGGTTAATACAATTATATAATTTTCAAGTGTGCATTATCATTTGACATCTATATATTCTATTGTGTGTTTACCATCCAAAGTCCAGTTTCCTTCAGCTACCATATATTTGATCACTTTTACCCACTTCACCTTCCCCGTACCCCCTATATTTGACCCCTTTTATCCATCTGCCTCCTCCCCCACCCCCACCTTCTAGTGACCACTAATCTATAGTCCATGTCCATGAGTCTCTGTTTGTTTGTCCTGTTCATTTGTTGCTTATAAGTTTATATCCCACATATAAGTGATATCATGTGATTTTCAACTTTTTCTGTCTGGCTTACTTCGGTTAGCATGATTATTTCAAGGTCCATTTATGTTGTCACGAATGGCAGTATTTCATCTCTTCTTATGGCTGAGTAATATTGCACTGTATATATGTACTGCAGCTTCTTTAGCCAATCATCTATCATAGGATACTTCAGTTGCTTCCATGTCTTGGCCACTGTGAATAATGCTGCTATGAACATGAATGTGTAAATATCTTTTTGGATATGGGTTTTCAAGTCCTTGGGATAAATACCCAGTAGAGGGTTTTCTGGATCATATGGTAGATCAATTCTTACATTTTGAGGAACCTGCATACTGTTTTCCATAGTGACTGTACCAATTTGCAGTCCAACCAGCAGTATAGGAGGGTTCCTTTTTCTCTGCATCCTCTCCAACATTTGCTATTACTTGCCCTGTTGATTATATCTATTCTAAAAGGTGTGAGATGATATCTCATTGTGGTTTTGATTGCATTTTCTTAATAGCTAGTGATGCTGAGTATCCCTTCAAATATTTGTTGGTCATTTGTATGTCCCCTAGGGAGAAGTGTCTATTCAGGTCCTCTGCCCATTTTTTGATTGGACCATTTGCTTTTTTGCTTTTATTAAGTTGTATGAGTTCTTTGTATATTTTGGATATTAGACCCTTATCTAAGGTGTTGATTGCAAATATATTTTCCCATTTGGATGACTGTCTCTTTACCTTGTCGATGATTTCTTATGTTGAGCCGAAGCTTTTTAGTTTGATTCAGTCCCATTCATTTATTTTAGATTTTACTTACCTTGCTTTTGAGGTCAAATTCATAAAATCCTCTTTAAGTCCAAGGTCTTTGAGTTTAGTTCCTATGTTTTTTTTCTATGCATTTTATTATTTCAGGTCTTATATTCCAGTCCTTAATCCATTTTGAGTTAATTTTGGTGTGTGGTGATAGACAACACTCTAGTTTCATTCTTTTGGAGGTGGCTTTCCAGTTTTCCCAGCACCATTTATTGAAGAGGCTTTTCTTTCTCCACTGTGTGTTTTTGGCATTTTCTCGAAAAGTATTTGCCCATATAAATATGGGTTTACTTCTGAACTCTCGATTCTATTCCATTGGTTCATGTGCCAATTTTTTCCAACAATACCATGGCATTTTGATTACTGTAGCTTTGTAGTATAATTTGAAGTTGGGCAGTGAGGCCTCCAGGCTTGTTCTTTATTTTCAGGATGGCTTTGGCAATTCAGAGTCTTTTGTGCTTCCATACAAATTTGATAATTTTTTTTAAAAAATGCCAATGGGATTTTGATGGGCAAATATATAATGCTTTAGGTAATATAGTCATTTTAACTATGTTGATTTTTCTAATCCAAGTACATGAAATATCTTTCCATTTCTTTGTATCTTCTTCAATTTCTTTTAATGGAGTCTTGTATTTTTTTTTTATCTATGTCCTTCGCATGTTTCATTAAATTTATTCCTAGGTACTTTTTTCTTTTTCTTGCAATTGCAAAAGGAATTATTTTTCCACTTCTATTTCAGACACTTAATTATTAGAGTAAAGAAATGCTATGGATTTTTGAATGTTGATTTTGTATTCAGAGGCCGTACTGTATTTGCTTATTGTTTCTAGTAGTGTTCTTGTGGCGTATTTAGGGTTTTCTATATAGAGAATCATGTCATCCACAAATAGTGACAGTTTGACTTCTTCGTTTCCTATTTGGATGCCTTTTATATTTTTCTTTTGCCCGATTGCACTTGCTAGGACCTCCAATATTAAATTGAATAACAACGGCAATAGTGGATAGCTTGCTTTCTTCCTGTTCTTAGAGGGAAGGTGTTTAGTTTTTCCCCATTAAGTATAATGTTGGCTGAGGGTTTGTCATCTATGGCCTTTATTATGTTAAGGTATTTCCTTCTATACCAATTTTATTAAGTTTTGATCAGAAATGGATGCTATATCTTATCGAAGGCTTTTTCTGCATCTTTTGATATGATCATATGATTCTTATTTTTCAATTTGTTTATGTGCTGTATCACATTAATTGGTTTGTTCATGTTGAAATATCCCTGTGCCTCTGGGATGAAGCCCACTTGATTGTGGTGTGAAATCTTTTTAATATGTTGCTGTATTCGGTTCACCAGTATCTTATTTAGTATTTTTGCATCTGTGTTCATAAGAGATATCATTCTATAGTTTTCTTTTTTGTGTTATCTTCACCAAATTTTGGTATCAGAGTGATATTGGCCTCATAAAATGAGTTGGGAAGCATTGCCTCCTCTTTGATTTTGGAAGATTTTGAGGATAATAGGTATTAATTCTTCATTAAATGTTTGGTAGAATTCACTGGTAAACTATCTGGTCTTGGACTTTTACTTTCTGATAGATTTTTAATGATTGTTTCAATTTCTATCCTGTTGAATGGTCTATTTATATTTTCCAGATCTTCTTGATTCAGCCTAGAAAGGTTGTTATTTTTCTAAGTACTGGTCCTTTTCTTCTAGATGATTAAATTTGGTGTTATATAACTTTATAATATTCTTGTATGATCCTTTGTGTTTCTGCCGTATCTGTCATAATTTCTCCTCTTTCATCCTTGATTTTGTTTATCTGTGTCTTTTTTTTTTTTTTTAGTGAGTCAAGCCAGGGGTTTGTCAATTTTATTAACATTCTCAAAGAAACAGTTATTTGTTGCCTCTATTTTTTCTATTGCTTTTTTGTTCTATTGTTTTTTCTATTGTCTTCAGTATCATTTATTTTTACTCTAATTTTGATTATTTCTTTCCTTTTGCTGACTTTAGGCTTCATTTGTTCTGCCTTTTCTAGTTTTTTAAGATGAAGTATTAGGTTGTTTATTTGGGCTCTTTCTTGTTTTTGGAGTTAGGCCTGTAATGATATGAACTTTCCTCTTATGACCGCTTTTGCCATGTCCCAAAAGTTTTGATATGTTTTACTATCGATATCATTCTATTCTATGTATCTCTTGATCTCTCTTTTTATTCCTTCTCTTACCCAGTTATTCTTCAGTATCATGTTGTTTAATCTCCACGTATTTGTGATTTTTTCTGATTTCTTTTTGTAGTTGAGCTCTAGTTTCAAACATTATGATCAGAGGATATGGTTGGTATGATTTCTACCCTCTTATATTTGTTGAGGCCATCTCTGTGTCCCACTATGTGGTTGATTCTTGATCATGTTCCATGTACACTAGAAAAGAATGTATAAGCAGATGTTTGGGGATGAAAGGCTCTGTAAATGTCAATTATTTCTAGTTGGTCTAATGTGTCAATGTCATTTCCTTATTGATATTTTATTTGGATGATCTATCCATATCCAACAGTGGGATATTTAGATCTCCTACTACGATGGTGTTTCATTCTGTTTCTCCCTTTGGTTCTGTTAGTACTTTCTTTACATATTTCAGGGCGCCCTAATTGGGAGCATAGATATTGATAAGTGTTATGTCTTCTCGGTGCATGATTCCCTTTATCATTATGAAGTGTCCCTAAGTATCTTTCTTTACCTTTTTTTATTTCGAAGTTTATTTGGTCTGATATAGTACCATGACTCCCGCTTTTCTCTGAATACTATTCGCTTGAAATATTATTTTCCACCCTTTCACTTTGAGTCTATATTTGACTTTGGAGCTGAGATGTGTCTCCTGGAGGCAGCATACAGTTGGGTTTTGTTTTATGATCCATTCTGCAACTTTGTACCTTTTCACTGGTGAGTTCAGTTCATTTACTTTTAAGGTGATTATTGAAATACGAGGTCTTCTTACAGCCATTTTATCTTTTGCTTTCTGCTAGCTCAGTGTTTCCATTGCTTCCTTGTCCTTTTGTTTCTGTTTTCTTGATTTTGGTTGGCTTTTGTGGGTTTTGCCTCTGGTTCCTCTTGTTTAATGTTATATACTTCAGTTCTGTATCTTGGTGTGTGGTTACCATTACAAATATGTAAATATATATATACTGTTGTCCATTTTCTGCTGCATGTGCCTTATCTCTATTCCCCTTTGTGTATTTGGATCTTTGAATCATCCCCTTTTCAGTCATTGTTATCTCAATGTGTCCCTATGTACACTGAACATTAATTACTATCTTGTTATAATAATTCTCTTCTTATTATTTAAGCTTATAATGCCCTGTTCTTGTAAGGATTTTACTCTTCTGCTTCTATTTGCCAGGTAGTCACTTTATTCCTAATTACGTTTTTTTTTTTTTGTCATTCTGTTTTAGTTGAGCTGACTCCTTCAGTATTTTCCATAATGTAGGCTTTGCAGTGGAGAATTCCTTCAATTTTTGTATGTATAGAAATGTCTTAATTTCTCCTTCATATCTAAAGGAGAGCTTAACTGGATACATTACCGTAGACTATTAATTCTTTTCACTTAATAATTTAAATACTTGATTCCATTTCTTTCTACTTTGTAAGGTTTGTGCTGAGAAATCTAATGACAATATTATGAGGTTTCCTTTATAACTTAGCATTTTCTTCCTTCTGGCTGCCCTAAGAATTCTGTCTTTGTCATTGATTTTTGATAATTTAATACACTATGTCTCGATGAAGGACTTTTTGGGTTAAGATAATTGGGTGTTCTGTTGACTTCTTGAATTCCTGTCAGGAGCCATCTTAAGACTAGAGGTCCGCCATTATAAATTACCAGGAAGGTCACGTAGCCAGAAAGAACTTGTTCTTCTTTTTGCATAAGTCACTCAGCACCTTCTAACTAAGCAACGGGAAGCCGCAATAACCGCAGGACAGAACGACGCTGATACCAGCTGGCCAATCAGATCATGCCATATACTCCTCTTTCCCTAATCAGCCCTACCCCTTTCTCTTATTTCCTGTATAAAAGCAACTGCTGCTCAGAATAAAATTTGAGGCTTGATCAGAATACTGTCTTGCCTCCACTCTTTTCTCTCGTCCGTGTTACCCCTCTTTTCTTTAGGTTGGGTTCTCCTCGGTTCTCCCACCAAATAACCGGTCCCGCGGGCGGGACAAGTGGCGCCCAACGTGGGGCTCGAGTGCAGAACCCTTACCCAGGCGGACTACGAAATAACAGAGGCTGCAGCTCGTTAAGGAGAAGTTTTTCAGAGAAGACTGCCTTTCACCGCTCATGGAAGGTCCTCGTCTTCGGCTCACCGGAGATCGCCGTCTTCGGTGAGTGTTCATCCGCCTTAGTTTAGTTTCAACACGGACTGCTAGGATCATAAGTAACAAATTTTAAACGGGGAAAAGAGTTGAGCATAACTCCCTCTGTCTTCTCTAGGTCCTCTTGTCTTTTCCTTTTTTTTTTCAAAGGATTTGGGACTTTTCTCTCTAGCCCGCTTCTCGGCACAAGCCGTCCACCCCTGAGGTTAGAGGCTGCTTTTTCTGAGTTGGGAAAATACAGTGTGTCAGTCGACTTTAAGGCAGAAGTCGTCCACTCAGAGGGCATCCCGGTCGTAGACCTCTCCCTCCGCCCTGGAGAGAGCTGTAGGTCTGCGATTCGCCTCTTGAGAAGCCGTGTTGGCGGATTGTACCAACCGACTGCCCACGTCGAGACCTCTGATATAATCCCTCCTCTGCCGCCTCTGTAAAAGAGCCTTGTCTATGCCCAAAGGCACAGCCGGCGGGACGTCCGTAGGCATCGCACCCCAGGGGGTCCGTGTTAGCGGATTGTACTAACCGGCTGCCCACGCGGGAGAGAAGTTAAGTTCCCTTCTCCTCCTTTTTGCCTTGATACCTATGTTCACTTCCTCAGTTCCTATCCCTCTTTCTTTTTAGATAAATAAAACAAAAAGATGGGACAAACCTTGTCCAGAGAAGCACTATTCATAAAAGACTTAAAACGCTCATTCAAGGAACGAGGAATCCGAGTAAAAAAGAAGGATTTAGTCAAATTTTTTCTCTTCATTGATGAAGTCTGTCCCTGGTTCATAGTAAATGGCCCCGAAATCCATCCAAAAAAATGGCAAAAGGTAGGCAGAGACTTAAACGATAAGTTACAAAAGGAAGGCCCTGATGCCGTCCCCGTCGCTGCTTTCTCTTATTGGGGACTAATTCGAGATATTGTAGAAACCGCCTCCGATGACCCCGAAAAACGACAACTCTTGTCAGTAGCGGAGTACTGCCTTAAACCGCTGTCTCGCTCAGCATCCGTTGCTTCTCTTCCCACTGAGAAGCCCCCCTCTAGATGTCCCTCAGTTGTTATAGACATGAGCGATCCCTCTCCAACTAAAGGCATATACCCTTCTTTGCCCACAGAACATCCCCCTTCTCCTAAAAGTCCTCTTACCAATCCCTTACTGACTAAAAGACCACTCAATGACCCCTTAGATCCTGGTGATGCCGCTACCTTAGGAGATGAGGCCGTACGATATCGTAACCCAGATTGGACTTCTACTTGGCTCCCACCCTACAATCCACAGTTCTGTGCGCCTGTTCTGCCATTCCCCGCCTCCAACGGCGACAACCTTTCACAAACCAAAGATAAGCTTGCTGCACAGATGGCCGAGATAGAGAGCAAACTAGCCTCCCTTCAGGCTGCTTTACAAGAGACTGTCCTTACCGCCCAACGCTTGCCCATAAAACCCTCCAAAAACCCCAAACCAAAAACCCTCACCTTCCCTGTCATCACCCGATCCCAACGACCTGAATCTCCCACCTCTACCACCGCTGATCCCCCTGATGCCCCTGAAGGTGGAGAGGACACTGCTGACAATAATGATGAAGAAGAAAGCAGTGACGATGAACTCCCTCCCCCCGCCCCGGAGCGGAGAGAGTTCCATAAATTACAGTTCAAAAACTTAAAAGAACTAAATACAGCTGTCAGGACTTATGGACCTAATGCTCCTTACACCTTATCTGTCCTCGAAACACTGTCTCGAGGGGGACACCTTCTCCCTTGTGAATGGCTCCGCATAGTCCAGGCTGTCCTCACCCGTGGCCAATATCTAACTTGGCGGGCTGATTTCTGTGACCGCTGCCAGACTATAGCCGCTAATAATCTTAAAAATCCCCGCTCTCATTCTTGGACCTTTGAAAAACTTACTGGTCAGGGGACATATGCCACTGAAGAGCGACAACGAAATCTCCCTATTGGACTCCTTTCTCAGACACATAATGCCGCTCTTGGGGCCTGGAGAACTCTTCCTAGTTCTGGCACCCCCACCACACCACTCACCAAGGTTATCCAAGGTCCCCAGGAAGATTACAGTGAATTTGTCAGTCGCCTTCTAGAGGCTGCTGAGCGCGCTCTAGGAAGCGACGCCGCTAATGACAGGTTAGTCAAACAATTGGCTTTTGAAAATGCTAACGCCTCCTGCCGAGCCGTCCTCAGGGGTAAGACCCGGGACAAGACGCTCGATGAAATGCTTCGCTTGTGCCGAGACGTTGATCCATTTACTTCCAAGGTATCTCAGGCCATTCATCTAGCGGTTGGTGCTGCAATCCAGGCCAACCCTGGCCAACAAAAAAATTGTTTCAAATGCGGTCAGCCAGGGCACTTTGCCCGTCAATGCCACGGTTCCCATGACAAACCCAGGGTTCAGGGCCCTTATAATAAAGGACCTTCTCCTCCCTCGACACCTTGCCCTGTTTGCAAAAAGGGCCGACACTGGGCTAGAGACTGCCGCTCCACCACCGACATACTCGGTAACCCCATCACTCGCCAGCAGGGAAACGGGCAGAGGGGCCAGCCCCGGGCCCCTCAGCCAATCCCTTTTCTCAGGGCCTCGGGGAACAGCCAGATAGAACAAACTCAGCCCCTACCCACCTTTCCCCAAAATCAGTCCATTCCCTTTACAGGGCCACCCCAGGAAGCGCAGGACTGGACCTCTGTGCCTCCTCCGACATCATATTAGAGCCCGATAGCGGGACTCAGGTGATCCCCACAGGCGTTTTTGGGCCCCCTCCCCCTAAAACATTTTTTCTTATCCTTGGAAGGGCCTCCTCTACCTTGCAGGGCATCACCATTTTTCCCTCTATTGTTGACAGTGATTATTCCAGGGAGATAAAGATATTAGCCAGTAGCTCCAGAGGCCCACTTTATATACACCAAGGTCAACGCCTTGCTCAGGCTCTACCCCTACCCCTCGACACATCTAATCCTTCCCTAGGGCCTTCCCGAGGGGCGTCTACGCCTGGTTCCTCTGATATTTTTTGGATCCAACAACTTTCTCGAGAACGCCCATACCTCACACTCAAAATCAATGGCAAAAAATTCAAAGGCATCCTTGACACGGGCGCTGACTCTACAGTGCTTGCAAAGGCCTCCTGGCCTTCTTCCTGGCCTTGCCAGCCCTCTCTTACTCATCTTCAAGGCATAGGACACTCTCAAAACACCTTACAAAGCTCTCAACTCCTCACCTGGGAAGACCCTGATGGAAACACTGGTCAGGTCCGCCCCTTTATTGTCCCCGGGCTTCCCGTGAATCTGTGGGGTCGCGACATATTGAGCCAGATGGGAGTTTTAATGTTCAGTCCCTCAGCTACCGTTACTCACCAAATGCTAAACCAAGGGTTCATCCCGGGCAAGGGCCTTGGAAAAAATAATCAGGGTATTACCGTTCCCATAGAGGCCGAACACAGGGCCCCACAGACAGGCTTAGGGTACGACATCAAAAATTTTTCGTGAGGGCCGTTGCTCCCCCTGCACTCCAGGCAGATAAAATCACGTGGAAGAGCAACCACCCTGTCTGGATCGATCAATGGCCCTTGCCCCGTCATAAACTTTCAGCGGCCACACAGTTAGTGCAGGAACAGTTAGATGCTGGCCACATTGAACCATCTACCTCCCCTTGGAACACTCCCATCTTTGTTATACAAAAGAAAGGGGGTAAATGGAGACTTCTTCAAGATCTCAGAGAAATCAATAAGACCATGGTTCCCATGGGGGCGCTCCAACCAGGGCTGCCGTCCCCCGTTGCAATACCTGCAGGATATCATAAGATAGTCATAGATCTAAAAGACTGTTTTTTCTGTATCCCTTTACATCCGGAGGACAGAAAACGTTTCGCCTTTAGCCTCCCAGTTGTTAACTGCATAGGACCCTCCCCAAGATTTCAATGGAAGGTTTTGCCTCAGGGTATGGCAAACAGTCCTACCCTTTGTCAAAAATTTGTTGCCCAGGCCATTGATCCGTTTCGCCTTACACATCCCGACCTATACATTGTCCATTATATGGATGATATTCTCCTGGCAGGCTCTGATATTGCCATCTTGCTTGATACCAGCCATAAATTAGTTGATGCTCTTCAAGATCTAGGACTACAGATTTCCCCAGAAAAGGTCCAATTACAGCCCCCTTTCCTCTTCTTAGGTTTCGAGTTACACCCCTCTAAGGTCCTTTCACAAAAGGTTGAATTGAGAAAGACTCTTTACAGACCCTCAATGATTTCCAACGCCTGTTAGGTGATATCAACTGGCTTCGCCCATATCTAAAGTTGACCACCGGAGATTTAAAGCCCCTCTTTGACATTCTCCGAGGAGATCCTGATCCCTCTTCTCCACGCACCCTGACGCCTGAGGCAGCCTCGGCCTTAAACTTAGTTGAAAAGGCCATTTTAAATCAAAATATCTCATACTATTCCCCTGCCTGTGCCCTGTGGCTACTAATTCTTCCCACAACCTTCACGCCTACGGGTGTCCTGTGGCAAAACAAACCCCTATATTGGCTTCATCTGCCAGCTACTCCTTCTAAGATACTCCCTGTCTACCCTTCTCTTATCGCACAAATACTTAAAATGGGGCGCGAAAGCTCCCTAAAGCTTTTTAACAAAGACCCTGACATCATTGTTGTGCCCTATGAAGCAGCTCAGGTCAAATGGCTACTACAAACATCAGATGAATGGGCTGTCAATTGTATTTCATTTCAAGGAAAGATAGATAATCATTACCCTGCTGACAAACTCATACAATTCCTTAAAAACCAGGCTGTAGTTTTCCCTTCCCTGACCAAGAGCCGTCCTATTCCACAAGCTCCTTCTGTTTTCACAGATGGCTCCTCTTCAGGAATTGCTGCCTTTAGTATTAATGGACAGCTTACTAAGATCAGGACCGACTACTTGTCCGCACAGCTTGTAGAACTTTTTGCAGTTGTTCAAGTCTTCAAGACTCTCCCTAATAGTCCTTTTAATTTGTTCACCGATAGTGCTTATATAAGTCAATCAGTTCCCCTTCTGGAGACCGTCCCTTTTATTCGACCCTCCACTAATGCCTCCCCCTTATTCTCAGAACTCCAAAACCTCATCCTCGCCAGATCTCATCCCTTTTTTATAGGGCACATCTGTGCTCACTCAGGTCTCCCTGGCCCCCTAAGTACTGGTAATGATCTTGTTGATAGAGCCTCTCGAGAAGTTTCCAACCTTGTTATGGCTATATCTTCTACTGACCCCATTCAACAAGCTCAACAGGCTCATCAGATACACCACCTAAATGCCCGGACTCTTCGCCTTTTATTCTCCATTACTAGGGAACAGGCACGCCAAATAGTGCGCCAATGTCAGGGGTGTCTTACTCTACTACCTGAACCCCATCTTGGCGTCAATCCTCGCGGCCTTACTCCTGGAGAACTGTGGCAAATGGATGTTACTCATTTCAGCCCTTTTGGTAAACTGAAATATATACATGTTTCTATAGATACCTTCAGTGGCTTTCTCTGTGCAACCCTACAGTCTGGAGAAGCCACCAAACATGTTATCAGTCATATGATTTCATGCCTTGCCTTTCTACCATTACCTAAAACTCTCAAGACTGATAACGGCCCAGGCTACACCAGTACTTCCTTTAAACAATTTTGTGCTCAACTAAATATCAAACATATTACAGGCATTCCGTACAACCCCCAGGGCCAGGGCATTGTTGAAAGAGCACACCAGACTTTGAAGAATATGCTTACAAAACTTCAACACTCCAAAGGTATCCTATACCCCCCACACAACAATAATAAGACCTTGCTAAATCATGCCCTTTTTGTCCTTAATTTCCTGACACTCGACAATGATGGAAAGTCTGCAGCCGACCGATTTTGGCACCCTACTACTGCAAACTCTTATGCACAAGCCCTGTGGAAAGATCCTCTGACATCAAAATGGAATGGTCCCGACCCCGTCCTTATCTGGGGCAAGGGACATGCATGTATCTATGATTCTAAAACACAAAATGCCCGATGGCTGCCTGGGAGGCTAATAAAACTCATCGACCCACCAGGGGAACTGCCCCCTGAGAAAAATGTATAAATGTGTTCTTTTCCAGGTACTTTACAAAAATGTCTCCATTCTCTGCGATATGGCTCGCCATCTTTGGGGCACTCCAAACCGTAAGCGCCTCCTCAAGCTACACACTCTACAACTTCACCTGGATCATCAGAAATCAGACCAGGTTGACAATGCAATCAAAAGACCGTTAGAAGTCCATTACCATCGCCTTGCCTCCCAGGAGCCGGTTGACAGCTACAATCAAGAACCGCCCACCGCGCCTGTTGGTCTGCAATTCTCCTTCCTCGATGAAGAAATGAACCTTCCCTGGTATAGCAGAATATGGCGCTTTATCCGTAGGACCTAGCTCCCGCCCTTCGGGGACGGCCTGGTAACTGGAGAGAGGCCCGCCTCTTCCGATATAAAACAAGAGGCCTGGGCACCGAGCTGAGTGCAACGTCTAATAGTGCAAGGGAAGGTCCTTACCTGACCTGCTCCAGAATTCCCTGAGAGCATGCCTGGCTACCTAGAGGTTAGCTGACATCACTCTGCCACTCCCAGCCTTCGGGAGGAGTCAGGCCACTGCTCCCTCACTCGGTTAAAGCTCACCCCCAAGACGCAGAGGCTGGTAGTCAAAGACGGGTAAGAATCCCTCAGGGCTGGGACCAACCTAAGACAGGGCATGATTGCATGACTTTCATGTGCCGATGACGGGTAAGGCCCAGACTGGTGAGGGGTCGCCTAAGACAGGCACAGTCTATCTGCGCCTCAGCAAAAAAGGCTTTGGCATTTTAAGAAGAAAAAAAGGGGGAGATGTCAGGAGCCATCTTAAGACTAGAGGTCCGCCATTATAAATTACCAGGAAGGTCACGTAGCCAGAAAGAACTTGTTCTTCTTTTTGCATAAGTCACTCAGCACCTTCTAACTAAGCAACGGGAAGCCGCAATAACCGCAGGACAGAACGACGCTGATACCAGCTGGCCAATCAGATCATGCCATATACTCCTCTTTCCCTAATCAGCCCTACCCCTTTCTCTTATTTCCTGTATAAAAGCAACTGCTGCTCAGAATAAAATTTGAGGCTTGATCAGAATACTGTCTTGCCTCCACTCTTTTCTCTCGTCCGTGTTACCCCTCTTTTCTTTAGGTTGGGTTCTCCTCGGTTCCCCCACCAAATAACCGGTCCCGCGGGCGGGACAAATTCCAAGCTCCAGCTCATTTCTTATTTTGGGAAAATATTCATCTACTATTTGTCTGAAAATGCCTTCCAATCCCTGCTCCTCTTCCTCTCCTTTGATAATGCCCATTATCCTTCTGTTTCCTCTTCTGATGATATCAGCTAGTTCTCAAATTTCTCTTTCATTATTTTTCATTCTTCGGTTTCTCTCTTCTTCCTTCTGGTTTATTTATAGTTTTCTATCTTCTATATCACTGATTCTTTCTTCCATTTGGTAGACTCTCTTTCCCCAGTTTGCTATTTCTTTTTTCAACTCTTGCAGTATGTTCTTTATCTTCAGAAGTTCTATTTGGTTCTTTGTGAGGGTTTTAATCTCCTTGCTCTGCTCATCTAGGTGTTTTTTCAGTTCCTGAAATTATTGATATGACTCATTTCAGAATTCACTGAATGTTTTCAGATGTACCTTTCTGAATTCTCTGTCATTTAAATTGCATATTTCTATATCTATATGTTTATTTTCTGGAGATTTTTCTCTTTCTTTCTGAGATACCATATTACCTTGGTTGTTCATGCTGTTTAATGCACTATTACTCCACCTGGGTATTAATGGAAGTGTATTCTGCTTTTTTTTCCAGAAAGAAGATGTATTATATAAAGATCTCTCTTTACCACACTGCAAAGAAGACACCTTTTTTGTTTCTTTGTTTTTGTTTCCAGTAGGTGGTGTTTAAGCCTCTTGGTTCTCTGCTTTATATAAAGCCTTAAAAATCTTTTTTTGTGTTCTGGTGGATATTTAATCACATTTGCTACCCTAAGTTTCAGTTTCTGTCAGTGTTAGCAACAGTTTCAGTAGAGTTTGCTCGGATTTCCCTGCTCTCTGTGGTTTTTGGTCTTGAAGGGTATGGGGGGAGGGGCTCTCTGGATTGGGGGTTAGGGGCTGTGGCTCAGCCTTTGTTTTGCAACTGCAGCCAGTAAAAATCAACTTTTGTTTTTCTGCCATTCCACTTCTCTGCCTTCTGCCCCAATGACTGGGCCCTGCACCCAGCTGCTGGGAGATCACAGCTTTCCCAGGCAGGGCTTCTCAGGGAAGTTGCTGCACCTTCTCCCCTCTCTCTTCTCCTGCAGGAAGCTCTTGGGGCTAGAGAGTTAGCTTCTTTGTTTTTCCAAGTCCACCACCCGATACCCAGATGTCTGGCTCAGGACTTCTTTCATCTTAAAAATCATTGAAGACCTCTAAGAGTTTTTGTTTATATAAATTACATCTATAAATATTTACCATATTCATAATTAAATTGAGGAATGTTTTAAATTTGTATTAATTCATCTTAAAGCCACAATGATAAACCTATTACACAATAACAAATATCATATTTTACTAAAAAATAACTATGTTTTCAAAAATGTAAAAAGAATGGTGGTATTTCACATTTTTGAAAATCACATTACTTAATGTCTAGCTTAGTAGAACACAACTGGAATCTTGTTTCTATCTTTTCACTTAGTCTGTTGTGAGATGTTGCTTTGGTTGAAGTCTGCACAAATCTCAGCTTTTCTCAGGCATGTGGATGGGAATGGGGACATTGTGGACACCTGAAAGTGTCTCAGAGACACCCTGAAAACTGTTAAAATAAGGGTGCATGATAAATTTAATAAACCACAGCTAATATCATTATTACTATTATCATTTTTAAATATACCTATTGAATGTGAATGTCCTGACAGAGAACTAGATCAAATCCATCTCAGAAAGAGAGTGTTTGGTGTGAACCATGCCCTCCCTTAGTAATTCTGCTTAGCAAGGGCAGGTTGCTCATCTGGGAGCAAAATTCTGGCTAATCCATGAAGCTTGATGTTTTATTTTCCGTTATAGAGTGACAGAGGGTGCACCTGTTTCTGGATTGAAACAGGCTATGGAGAACGGCCTTGGATGCCACAGTGAGTCCAGTCAGATAGGCAACTGACATATGTAAGCAACACAGCCACATCTCAATATTCTGAAACCCATGTCTACTTGCAGGTCTAAGGATCATCTCAGCTGGTGGGCAGAGCATGTCCACCAGGAAACCCTGAGCCACTGCCCACTGGTGGAGAGAATCGACAGTGGTCCACATACAATCAGCAGAAACACTACAAGCAAGATGTCACTGTGAACTGGAAGATACTAATTTATCTTGAACAATTTGATTGTTTTGGGAAAGTATTGGAAACCACTAAGAGATCAAGGTGGATGAGGGTTGAGTACTCACAGCCTTTGTTAGTAAGCAGGCCCAGGAGACTCTCAGCTCCAGTTTTTCTAGTGTTATGAAAACATCTTGGATAAAAATTTCACCTGAGACAAATACAACTATATCCCAACGCGAGGATATGGTGCATCAGCTACAAGATGTCCAGTGACTAAGAATCCCCCACTCAGTTACTGGACCAGGGCCATTCAGAACCATTTAAAGGCCTCTGGGACTCTAGTTTTGCAAACCATATCCATGCAAAGGCAGGGGATGGTCTCCACAATCTAGCTTTCTTAAACACCAATGAGAGTACCTTCCTCACATCCAGTGTGTTAGTTAGCAAAGCTGCTATCCTTGGGAGTCTCCTCTAAAGGGTGAATTCTGGTTCCATGCTGGCATATCCTGGGAGAGTGGCTCTGACCAGGGTGAGTTACTAAATTATCTGTCCCTAAAGAAAACATGGAAACTAGGACACATACTCACTTAGATCATACTGTCTGCACCCAAGTATTTAAAGTAACTAATGGCCCTCATATTACCTAAAGCCCTGCAGGAAGGCTGATGAATCAAACTGTCTAAAATGAGGTGAAGGCAGAACCCAGCTGTTCACACTGAGGATCCCGGAGATAAGCAGGAGCCTTTTTAATCATGAAAGCACATGCCAGAAGGAAAGAGCTCTTGCTCTGCAAACTAAAATTCAAGCAGCACCAGGGCCCCCGATTTGAGTCACCCTCAGAGGGAGAGGTGTGAAGCCAACCCCAGTGAGCACAGGGAAGATGTGGAGGACAGGTGGGTCTCTGGCCCTGAAGCCTGTCATGTTCTTCTCATCTGGGAGGCACATGGACAGGTCACCCTGGGTGCAGGGTGCTGTGCCTGCCTTCTGTCTCACAAGCAATAGATGCTCCTGGAGGAAGGCAGAGTGTTTGCATAGAATGTGAGACATCGTCTGTGTTGCAGGTTCCCAGAAAAACAGAATAAAGGAAGTATACTATTTATTTTCATGAATCTTATGTTAAGGATAGTATTTTTCTTCTGATAATGACTTTTTCCTACTATTCATGTTAAATATACTTTCTTTTATGAATTGATGGTACAAATATAGGAAATCCTCTGAGATAATGTGGGTTCGGGTCCAGACCACTCCAATAAAGTGAATATCACAATATAGCAAGTAACAAATTTTGTATTTTCCTATTATTTATAAAAGATATGTTTATACCATATTGTAGATTATTAAGTGTGCAATAACATTATGTCTCAAAAAATAATGTCATACCTAATTTTAAAATATTTTATTGCTAAAAATTGCTAGCCATCATCTGAGCCTTCGGTGAGTCATATTTTTGTGCTGGTGGAGGGTCTTGCCTATATGTTGATAGCTGCTGACTAATCAGGGTTATGGTTGCTTAAGGTTGGGGTGACTATTGAAATTTGTTAAAACTGGACAACAGTAAAGTCTGCTATGTCAGTTGACTCCTCATTTCACAATTTCTTTGTAGCATGCAATACTGATTGATAGCACTTTATCCACAATAGAATTTTCAAATTAGAGTCAATTCTCTCAAACTCTGTTACTGCTTTATCACTAAGTTAATGCAATATTCTAAATCCTTTGTTGTCATTTCAAGAATCTTTACGGAATCTTCACAAGGAGAAGATGTGCAACACATCCTTTTACTTGAACAGTTAGAAGCCATTGTAGAGTTATTAACTGGCTTAATTGCAATATTGTTGTGTCTCAGGGAACAGGGCAGCCTGAGGTGAGGGAGAGAGATGGGGGAATGGTCAGTCCATGGAGCAGTCAGAAGGTACACATTTGTTGATTAAGTTTGCTGTCATATGAGCATGATTCGCGGTACCCCGAAACAATTACAGTAGTAACAGCAAAGATCACTTATCACAGATCACTATAACAAATATAATAATAATAATGGAAAATTTTGAAATATTGTGATAATTACCAAGAAGTAACACAGATACAATCTAAGGAAATGTTAGAGGAAGAATGACACTGATAGAATTATTGACCTCAGGGTTGCTAAAAACATTCAATTTGTAAAAAATAATATCTGCAAAGTACAATACAGTGAAGCACAATAAAATGAGTTATGCCTGTATATAACTATGTTGATTGAGTGTGATATACTTTTTAATGTCTTTACTTAGCAAAATAAGAGATTGAAAACAAGTGCAGGCCCACACTGGGATTTTGTGATATCTGAAGTTTCTCCAATTTGGACATTCTTTTTAAGAAAGAAAATATCTATTTAGAATGAGAAAAGAAACTATAACAAATTACACATCTTAAAAGCTGACAGAAACCACAAATATCACAAATTTTAGGAAAACAATATAACATTGCTTTTAACTAACTGCCTGTCAGTTTTTATAATGCGATTTTTTATGATGCATGCTGGATGGCTCCATCTTCCCCTGACAATGATTTCATAATATCATTCTCTGTAATGAAAATAGTAAAGATAAATAATTTTCCTAACATGGTTCATTAAAATTCATTGTATTATTTCTTTTTAAACTTTTTTTTAGCTTTACAGCTCAGAATTAGAAATGTCATATATGTTTTAGTACTATTGCCAAGTTTTAGAAGACTTGTATCAAGGTCTTTCATATATATAAGCTGTACAATTTAGAGCATTTTGATTTTTTATTTAGTAATCAATCTTAAATATTCTTTGAATTGATGACATACTTTAGCCATTTTGTCATTAGTAATCCAGTGAGTGTGAGTTTATTGTTGTTGTTGCTACTTTCTCTCTGAAATTAGTGTTCCATGTGGTTAGCGTCCCCAGTGACCAGAGGGTAACTGATGTTCAAGAGGCCTTTGTCTAGAATGTGGAATCTTCCTTTCTAGGTCATTTCTTTAAACGTGTTTGAATTTAGATTTTTTTCTCTATCTAAATCTGCATTCTTCTCTCTAGTAACCTCAGATCAGTGCAGTATTGTGGGCAAAGGCATTTTGGAGTTTGTGAAGAACTCACAAAGTTGATATATGTCCTTATTTTCACAATGAAACATAAAGTAATAAATCCTAACTGGAGAACAAAGCCCAAAGATGCACAATCACTCTGAGAGTTAGAAAAACAAAAGTTTATCACTAGTCCTCAGTACTATGTTGGTGCTGCTGTAAATCTGGCTTTCAGTAAATTGCTATAATCATTCAATAAGGACAATTCATAACTGAGAAAACTGTAAAAATATCATTTAATCTGGTATAATATTTGCATTAATTATATTTCTATATTCTCCTCAATAATTTGTATTTAAAGCATAAAAACTCAAGGCCTATATGCTACAGATCACAGAAGCTTAGTAGCACACCCCAACTTCACTTACACCAACCTTCATCTGCCATGGCAATGAAGATAGCTGTCTCATCCTCGCAGGACAGCATATTCGTTTCGGCAAATATTTAGCTGCATTTTAATCTAATGAAAATCAGAAAAAACATTCTGTTTACAATGGCAGCTGGAAGAACCATGCCAAAAACCCTGTGCTCTGCAAATTACACGATACTGAACTCTCAGATACAAGACCAGGCCAATTTTTTAACACATTTGCCTCTGAAAAGAATTTTCATCTAAATAAAACATCTACCCGGGATATGTACCCAGTTAAGATACATCCAAAGAAACTTAGGACTAAAATTGTGGTCTGTTCGTACTAAGGAATGCTACTGAGCAATAAAAAGGAATCTATTATTGATAAACACTGGAATGGATGTATCTCGAAATACTTCTGCTAAATAGAAGGAGGCAGACCAAAAAAAAAAACAGTACATACTATATGACCCATTCATGTAAAACTCTAGAACATCCAAACTAACCAGTTGTGATAGAAAGCAGATCAGGGGTTGCCTAGAGATGAGGACATGAGATGGGCAGAAAAAAAAGGATTGCAAAGGGGCATGAGAATGACAGATTTCTTCACTACCCTGATTGTGGTGATGGTTTCATGAGAGTACGTATACGTATGTCAAAGTTCATCAACTGGTATACCTTAACTTGCAGTCTACTATTTTTCAATCATATCTCATTAAATTTTTTTAATGGTATATGGCTGAACAGACAGAGTCTTTTCAAACAAGTTCAAGCTAATAAAAGTTAAAGAGAAATGTCTTTATCCACAGAATAACAGCATTTGAGAACATAAGGAAATGGCAGTCAGTCGATTTGTGGAAAAATTAAATATTTTAAAGATCACCAGGACTGTTTCATTTGGTTTTATTATCTGTCTGAGTTGACATCTGGGAGTATCCATAATTTTCATTGCAAGGCATTTGAGGCCAGACCAGAGGAATGGGTTCCATGTGCAGGTGCTATCTCTTGTGACGCAATGCACAGGAAAAACGACAAAGGATGAAATCTATCCAATTGCAAGAATGGTAAACAGATTTTTGCCATAAGGTCAACTGTAATGAATTAGTAGAAACTGCTTGAAATTCTTTGCTGCAATTGATTATTCATGTCTGCCAAAAACACGAATGCCAAATATCTTTCAAGCCAAACCTAAGTGAGCTTTAAGATTCCTTTTAATTCTAACCATGTGGATATACTTTCTATATGCAACTAACTATGTATGCAACATACCAAGGAAGAGTCAGAAGAAAAATAATAATAGTTAATTTTTATTGAGAACTTCCTTAGTGCCAGGCACTTTTTTTATCTGCTTTTCAGAGATTAACTTGTACTCTTCATAAGTACCATTATTATTATTGCCATTTTACACATCACCCATATCAGCTACTCAATGTTGCCTCATTAACAGCTTGCAACAGTTCTAAGTAAGAGTAACCCATGTGATTGTTTTCAGTTGACCAAACTGAGTTTTAGATAAGTCATTTGTGCAAGGTCACAGATGGTGAATATTATGTGATAAAACTAGTCATTTACTAGTGTTTGGAATCCAACCTGAACTTTTCTTACTCGCAGATCTTTTCCCTTAAGTAAGTCCCCAAGAAAAAAAGGTTGAAAGTAGCTCCAGTGTTTTGAACTTTGGTGCTTAAGACAGTGAGGATGTTACTGACAAAGATGGTTTTGGAAAAAAAAATTGTGAAGCAAATGGTGAACCACACCTAGTCTGTTCTTCTAAGCATACAAATATACAATAAACTCTGTGCTACACTCAACTCAATGATCCCCACATCTGAAAAGTTATTATTGTTTCGCATATAACATTTATATAAGTTCAAAACATGACAGTTCATTGGCATATACATTATATAATATTGTTGTATACAATTTACTTTTAATTAAAAACATACATGTATCATACACATGCATGTGTGTGCACACACACTCAAATATATTTATGTGAGTGTGTGTGTCTAGATAGATAGATAGATAGATAGATAGATAGATAGATAGATAGAATCTTTTATAATTACCGACATAATTACCTTTACTAGAGCTCTTTGTTTTTTCATGTGGTTTCAAACTATTACTTTGGGGTTGTTTGTTGTCAGCATGAAGAGCTCCCCTGGAATTTCTTGTAAGGTGGCTCTGCAAGCAATTCTCTCATTTTTTGTTTATCTAGGAATATTTTTATTTCACCTTCATTTTTGACAGATGGTTTTGCTAGATATAAGTTTTTTGCTAGTGATTTGTCTTTCAGTAATTTGAATATATCATCCCACTGCCTTACAGCCTCAGTTGTTTTGAATGAAAAGTCAGCTGTTCATAGTATTGTGGTACCCTTGCAAATGATGAGCCATTTTTCTCTTGTGGCTTTCAGGATTTCTCTTTGTCTTTGTCTTTCAGCATGTTTACTATGATGTGTTTCAGTATGGCTGTGTGTGTTTATCCTGCTTGGAGGTTTTTAGCTTCTTGCATATGTAAATTAATGTTTTTCATGATTATTTCTTTTTCAGATTTTTCACCTTTTTTCGTTTCTTCTCCTTTTAGTACTTCCATTACATATATTTTAATATACTAAATGGCATCTCATATTTCTCTGAAGCTCTGTTCATTTAAAAAAATCTTTTAAACCTGTTCTTTAGATTTCATAATCTCTATAAGTCTATTTTCAAGTTCACTGACTCTTCTGACAATTCACATCTACTACTGACACACTCTAGTGAATTACCTATTTCAGTTATTAACTTTGTCACTCCAGAACTTCTATATGTTTTTCTTTTATAATTCTTATTTCTTTATTGAGAGTTTCTTGTTTGGTAAGATGATGTTCATATGCCTTAATTTATTTGTCAAAAAACTTTTAGTCTCATCATTTTTGTTGAAAATTGAAAACTTTAGATAACACATTATAACTACTCTGTATACTAACCCTTACCCTAACCAGAGCTTGCTGTTGTTGTTTGCTTATTTTTTGTTGGCTGTGCCATTTTAATGAACTATGTTTTCCCACAGTGTGAACCTGTGAAGTTGCTCCTCAGAAGGCATAGCCTTGGGCATACACACAGTCACCTAGGATGGCAGTAGACTCTGTTGGTACCACATGCAGCGGGTAGACTCCACTAATTTCTGTCTTGCTCTAATGATTTTTTTTTAGAATGTCTTTGCTCAACAGTTAGATAGAATTAAATTTGGAACACTTTAAAGCGGTAGTTTTCAAACCCAGACTTTAAAGTTTATTTAGACTGCATGAGAGTTTTTCTTAATTGTCTCTTTCTCTGGTTACTTCTGGTAAATTAATTGGTCTACAGTTAGCTTGTTGTTCTTGTGGAGCTATTAGCCTTTTAATTGTTTACCACAGTCTTCATTGTTTTTGAGAGTGCCCTTTAGTTTGAACTTTTCCACACTCTGTTTCAAATAAAGTCATGAATAAAGATTTTAAGGACTGCTTCTTCCTCTGGGTAAAATCTCTGAGTCATTTTTCCAGAGCTAGGGATGGGAATACTGGCCCACTTCTCTAGAAGAGATCCTTACTTCATAAGCTTCTATTCTCTTGGGACCTCTGACCAAAGAATGAGCTGGAGAGAAAAAAATTGGGATCCAAAATTCTTGGCCTCCCACACCTTGGGTAGAACCACTGTTCAATGAGCTGGGGCTGTGTGGTGAAATGGAACTGGAGACCTTTTGACTACAGTCACCTGATATTTAACTTCTGCAACAAGGACTAGACGAAGGATGAGAAATGCTGCCAGCATGTTCTCTTGGAGAGCTATTATAGCCCTCAACTAGGAGCCAGGTTAGGGGAGCCCTTTATTGACTGCACCCACCCAAATCGAGTTTCTAGCACTCTGAGCTGGAAGAGAGGTGGTAAGGAAACAATGTATTTATCGCAAATGTCACAGACTCCCTCTGTTCTCATCTAGTTTTACCAGATTTTCTTGAATAACATTAATTTATTTGCTGTATGCCCTTGAGACAATTTCCAGAGATTTAAAATGGCTGTTTTTAAAATAATTTTTACCACCATGTTGGAAATGGGTTTCCTCTGCTTGCATTTATATCTATTCTCCAAAACAATTTATATATCCATATCTATACCTATGACTTATTCTATTTCACTCAATATTGCATAGATTTATCTATGTCACTGAAGCTCATTCATATTGATACTCTAATTTGTGAATATATCACAGTCTATTCGCCCACTCTCCTGATAGTTGTAATTAGTTTCTAAGCCTTTGCTTTTGTCAACAGTGCTGTTTTGTAATTCTTATACATGGACAGTTATATTTTGATTCTGATATTCAAGGGTATTCTTTTTACATTCCCCCATTTAGGATGATTTTTTTCCCCTTTTTAAATAGAAACTCGTTATCAAGTTAAAATTTTATATTCTGTTCCTACCTTAAAAAGGGTTTTTATTATTACTTCTTTTTCAATTTTCTGTACTAGTTATTTTTCTATTAATTTGTTAATATGCTAAATTACTTTTTATAAGTTTTCTAATATTAAATCTTTTATAAGTGGGATAAACTTAATTTATATCGTGTTAATTTTGCTAATATTATTTTGAATTTTTGCAAGTATAGTCATACTGAAAGACTTCTACATCAAAAGAACATGAAAGAATTGAAATAAGAAATAAAATTTTGTCTAGGACTGATAAGTTAATGTTACTAACTCTGTTGTTCAAGTTCTTTTTCTTTTAGTGGAAATGTATACACACACACATATATATTTTGAATTGTTAAGCCTTCTTAATGAATTGAATTTTTGACATTATGCAGTGCCCCTTTTTATTTCCATTAATATTTTTATCTTAAGGTATAGTCTATCTGATACTGACAGAACTGCTCTGGCTTTATTTTTTTTTAGTAGTTGCTTAATATGGCTTTTCCATTTTCTTTCTTTCAACTCTAATATATAATTGTGTTCTAGGTATGTCTCATGCAAACAGAATAGATTTGATCTTTATTTTATCATTTAATTTGAAAACCTCTCATTTTATTAATGCATTTGATTCATTATATTTAATTATTAATTTATTTGTAATCATTAATTTATTTATGTCTGTTTTTCCCAACCCACAAAGAAAACTTTTACACTTAAGAAAATTTTTAAGTGTGAACCACAGAGAGGAAGGCAGTCTTAAGATATTTTAATTTATATAGTGTCTAAATGAGAATTATAATTATTTTTGTTTTCCAATAAATGTTTTTTAAATTTCTAAATGCTTGTAAAAATTGATCTTTTTTGTCACCCATGCTAGATAGAGCTGGGCCTAGGTGAAAAGTAGTAATAGTAAGGGAAGTTGTAGGTCAATGGTTAAAGTGGAGTGAGATGTGTTCAGACTCTGCATGCTTGAAGTAAACATAGTTTGCTTGTTTGCTTTTAATCCAAAATTGCATACTGCAAAGAAAACTAACTGATCATTTTGAGGACTATTTGTGAAGAGTCAGGCCTTGCCATTTTCCTACTTTACTTAAGATTGAATTAGACGAAAAATGAGACAAATTCAATACTTTTTCACCTGGAGATTTCTGGTGCCCTGAAATGGTATGAGGTGATCTGTGAGCTATTTTAAATATGTAATGCATTCAACACCATAAAACCACATGGACTAACCAAAATGCCTGATTCTTTGGCATTTTTTTGCTGGGATTATATCAACTCAGATTTGTAACAATAGTTATATATTTATAATCATAAAGTGCTAACATAAATGTCATAATTTTCAACACAAAAAAATTTTAAATATAATAGACAAAAATGTGATTATAAACAGGATATTTGATATTGATATTATAGTCTTACCCCAAAAGTACTACCTCAAAAGATATTTCTTAATTATGAAGTGGAAAATAATAACTTTACAGTGGAAAAACTGGGAAAACATATCTAACCAAGTGATAGTCAAGGCTAACATAAGATATTAATGTAGTGTTGATATACACACATACACACACACAGATGAGGCATTGGGAAAGTTATAATACTTCTGTGATATTCTTGACAAAAGTGCATAATCTAATTAAAATATCTTGCATAAAAATCAATTAATCAATTCTCTCATTTTATTTTTAAGTAAACCTTATATCGAAGAATAATATACAGAAAGAAAACGGCATAAATACAACTGGAGGAACTTCCTCACAATGTAATTCTCACCGAGATTAAGATATGGAATATTGCCAGCAC
This sequence comes from Rousettus aegyptiacus, assembly GCF_014176215.1. Taxonomy (NCBI): domain Eukaryota; kingdom Metazoa; phylum Chordata; class Mammalia; order Chiroptera; family Pteropodidae; genus Rousettus; species Rousettus aegyptiacus. The sequence continues at coordinate 42,030,477 of NW_023416287.1, forward strand.
CCCAGGACACCCCTAATTCCCTCTAGTCAATAATTCTTCCTCTCCAAGAGTAGCCATTACCTTAAGTTATAACATCAGAGATTAGTTGTATATCTTTTTTACTTTATACAAATAGAATATACCTTATATATTCATTTGTACCCATTCTTTTACATTAATATTTTATCCATGCAATTCAACCACATTGTTGCATGTAATAGGAATGTGTTTGGTCATTGTTATGTAGAATTCCACTTTAAAAATAAACCAAACTGCGTTTATTCATTCTACTATTGATGAGCGTTTGTATTGTTTTCAATTTCTTATTATTATAAAAGTGCTAATATAAACATATTACATATATTTATATTACATATGTTACATTGTACATATCTTTGGTGTAAATATGGCATAATTCTGGAATGAAATTGCTGCATTACAGATTACATGTATGTTCTGTTTTGATAGACACTCCCAACCACATTTGCAAGTGGTTTCACAAATTTGAATTCACATTAGAAATGTGTCAGAATTAAATTTCTTTCATTTCCTTTTCAACGATTGTTTGAAATACGATGACATAGGTCATAAGAGCAATGCAAATATATATAAAATGCAATACATATATATAATTTTACATACATATTTATACAAATATATGTATATGCATTTTCTTAATGACCAATGCAGCAATTTATCTTTTTATGCTTATTAGCCACTCAAATATTTTCTTTTTTCAAGTATATTTATCCTATTCTTAAATTAGACATTCGATATTCTATTAGTTTTAGATGTACATCATAGTAATTAGACATTTATACAACTTAAAAAGTGATCACTCCAATACGTCTACTACCCACCTGACACCATACATAATTACAATATTATTGAAAATATTTCTTACACTGAATTTTATATCTCCAGGATTATTTTGTAACTGCAATTTGTATTTCTTAATCACTTCACTTTTTTCACCCAGCCCTCTAATCCCTCTCCAATCCAGCAACAATCATTTTGTTCTCAGGATCTATGAGTCTGTTTCTATTTTGTTTATTCATTTATTTATTTATTTTTAAATCCACATGTAACTGAAGTCATATGGCATATGTCTTTCTTTGACTTATTGTACCTAGCATAATACCCTCTAAGTCCAACCACGTTGTAGCAAATGGTAATATTCCACTCTTTCTAACAGATAAGTAATATTCCACTATATGTGTGTCCCACTTTTTTATCTGATCATCTATTGATGAACATTTAGGTTGCTTCTATATCTTGGCTATCATAAGTAATGCTGCAATAAACATAGAAATGCATATATATTTTCAAATTAGTGTTGGTATTTTCTTCAAAAGTGGAATTGATGGATGATAAGTAGTTCCATTTTTAACTTTTTGAGGAACTTCTATACTGTTTTCCATAGAGACTGCCCCAATTTGCAATGCCAGCAACAATGCACACGGGTTCCCTTTTCTTTACATCCTTGTCAATACTTGTTGTTTGTTGATTTATTGAGGATAGCAATTCTGACAGGTGTGAGGGGACATTTCATTAGGTGATTTTATTTTGCTTTCCTATGATGATTAGTGACCTTAAGCATCTTTTCATATGTTTATTGGCCATCTCTATGTACTCTTTGGAGAAATGTCTATTCAGGTTCTCTGCCTATTTGTTTACAGTGTTAAGTTGTATGAGTTTTTTATATATTTTGAATATTAACCTATTATCAGATGGATCATTTATGAATATCTTCTCTCATTCAGCAGGTTTTTCATTTTATTGATGGTTTCCTTTGCTGTGAAAAAAACTTCTTAGTTTGATGAAGTCCCATTTGTTTACTTTTTTCTTGTTTCCCTTGTACAAAAAGATATAACCAAAAAAAGTTACTAAGAGCAACATCGAAGAGTTTATTGCCTATGTTTTCTCTAGGACTTTTATGGTTTTGGATCTTACAGTTAAGCCTTTAATACATTTTGAACTTATTCTTCTTTATGGTATAAAAAAAAGGTCATTTCATTTTTTGAATGTATCTGTTCAGCTTTCCCAATAAAATTTATTGAAAAGACTCTCTTTACCCCATTGCGTATTCTTGCCTCCTTTGTCATAAATTAATTGACCATATAGGAGTGAGTTTATTTATGGACTCTCTTCCATTTATCTATGTGTCCTTTTTTATGCTAGTATCATAATATTTTGATTACTGTAGCCTTGTAGTGTATTGTGATATCAAGTAGCATGAAATGTCCAACTTTGTTCTTTCTCAAGATTACTGTGGCTATTCAGGGTCTTTTGTGGTTCCATATCAATTTTAGAATTATTTGTTCTAATTCTCTGAAAAATACCATTGATATTTTAATAAGAATTACGTTAAATCTATAAATTGCTTTGGGTAGTATGGACATTTTAACGATGCTTATTCTTCCTATCCATGAGCATGGTATATGATTTCATTTATTTTTATCTTCTTCAACTCCTTTATTCAATGACTTAGAATTTTATGAGTATAGGTCTCCTACCTCTTTGGTTAAATTTATTCCTAGGTATTTTATTTTTTGATGCAATTATTAATGGGATTGTTTTCTTAATTTCTCTTTCTCATAGTTGGTTATTGGCATATAAAAATGCAAGCAATTTCTAAATATTGATTTTGTATCCTGCTACTTTACTTAATTTATTTATCAATTCTAATAGTTTCTGATGGAATCATTAGGGTTCTGTATATATAGTATGATGCCATCTACAAATGATGACTTTTAGTTTTTCCTTTCCAATGCCTTTTATTTCTTTTTCTTGTCTGATTGCCATGGTTAGGACTTCCAATACTATGTTGAATACAATTGGTAAAAATGGACATCCTTGTCTTCTTCCTAATCTTAAGGAAAATGCTCTTAACTTTTCACCATTGACTATGATGTTAGCTGTGGGTTTGTGATATATGGCTTTTATAATGTTTAGGTATGCTCACTCTATTCTCACTTTCTAAGAGTTTTTATCATAAATGGATGCTGGATTTTGTCAAATACTTTTTCAGCATGTATTGGTTATCATATAATTTTTACCTTTTGTTTATGTGGTGTATTGATTAATTGATTTGCAGATATTGCACCAAACTTGCATCCCAGAAGTAAATCCCCTTTGATTATGGCATGTGATCTTGTTAAGGCATTGCTGCATTCAGTTTGCTAATATTTTGTTGAGAATTTTTGCTTCTATATTCATCAGAGCTATCAGCCTATAATTTTGTTTCAGTGTCTTTGTCTGGTTTTGGAATGGTGGCCTCATAAAATGAGCTTGAGAATATCCCTTCGTCTTTAATTTTTTGAAATAGTTTGAGAAGGCTAATTAATTTTTCTTTGACTGTTTGGTAGAATTCGCCATTGCAAAGAATGTGGCATTTTTTTTTACATATATGCTGGACTTGCTGCTGTTTTACTTGTAATAGATCCAGTAGGTGACTTCCAGCTTTTTCAGTCAATCAGAGGGACCCACAGGTAGGAGAAGTCAGTGTAGAAGACAGTAATACACTGTGGTGTAAGGCGGATGCCAGTATCTTCTCTGTACTGGGCATCATGTAGTTCTTGAGCATCTCAGGAATGAGTCCCAGGTCACAGTAGGCACGTCATGGGTGTATTTTGAAATGGGGCTGTGTTGCTGCAGATTCACAGTTCTAGTTAAGGCTATGGTATTTAGGTAGTTGGAAGAAAATGCAAGGAGATGTGGGCAATCGTGACATAGCTCTTTATTCCAGCAAGGGCACACTCCACCTCACAGGGTGTCAGTGTTATCCAGCAAGGAGATGCTCTCCCCATCCCGCCAGCATGGCTGCAATGCCTTTTTTACACAGGTTAAACAATAGTGGCACACTGCCAGGTAATGAAAGCCCACACCTGCCTATTGGGCATATAGTTATATAAGGGGAGAAGTGCTTAGTTTCTTCCAGTCAAAAGTTAGCTACAAGTGAGGGGAGGGAGCCTGACTACAACCATCCTGCTTTGTTCACACAGAGGTCCTTAGTGATCAGGTCTTCCAAGGGCCTCCAGCTCCACAGCAGCAGGCAGTGGCAGCTGGGTTGTAGCAGATCGTTCTGGAGGTCATACACTTATAGACTTCACATATTCTCTTTATGAGGTAATTTTTCAGGGCTTCTCTCCATTTTTGCTTTTAGTTTCTGTTTTTATCTTTTCTTAATAAAACTTTCATTGGAGTAATTATAGATTTACAAGAAGTTGCAAAGATAGTATAGAAGTCCCAGGTACATTTTACTCAGCTGTCTCCATTGGTTACATTTAATATAATTATAGTACAAAATCAAAACCAAAAGATTAACATTGAAAGAATGGGTGTGTTAATTTTATGCTATTTTATCAGATGTATAAATTTGTGTAACCACCACCTCAATTCAAGATACTGAACCATTGTATTACCACAAAGGTTGTGTGTTACCCCTTTATAATGCCTACACATCCCCTCCCATCCTTAACTCTGGCAACTACTAATCTAGTTACTATCTCTATAATTTTGACATTTTGACAATGTTATACAAGTGAAATTATGCAGTATGTGGACTTTTGACATTGGCTTTTATTATTCAGTATAATTCTCTGGAGACTGATTCAAGATATCACATGTATCCGTATTCACTCATTTTAATGGCTGAGTTGTATTCCATGGTCTGGATGTAGCACAGTTTATTTAACCATCAGTCTATCTAGGATACTTTCTTTTCCTTCAGTTTTTGGCTATTACAAATAAAGTTGTTGTTAACAATAATGTACATATTTTTGTGTTGACATAGCTTTCATGTCTCCGAAATAAATGCCCAGGAGTGCAACAAGTGAGTTGCATGGAAAGTTTATTTTAGTTTTTTTTTAACTGCCAAATAATTCTTAGAGTGTCTGTACTACTTTACATTCCCACCAAAATATATGAATGATCTAGTTTCTCTACATCTGCAACAGTATTTAGTATTGTCAGTGTGTTTTTTTTTAGTTGTTACAATAGGTGTGTAGTGATATCTCACCATGGTCTTATTTACTTCTTTCTAATAGCTAGTGATGTTAAACTTAATAGTAAAAAAAGAAAATCCATTTAGAAATAAGCACCTTTTTATGTGCTTATTTGACAACTGTATGCCATCTTCAGTAAAATGTCTCTTCATTTCTTTTTTTTCCTCCTGGGAACTTTTTTTTTCAATTATAGTTGACATACAATATTATATTAGTTTCAGGTGTACAACACAATAATTAGATATTTATACAACTTATGAAGTGATCACTTGATAAATCCAGTATGCATCTGACACCATACATAGTTATTAGAATATTACCGACTTTATTTCCCATGCTATACTTTACATCCCTATGACTTTTTTGTAACTACCAATTTGTATCTCTTAATCTCCTCCCCTCTTTCCATATTGGCTGCCTACTTGTGTTTGTTTCTATATGTTAGGTAGGGCTACTATGTCTCCTAGTCTTAGTAGAGTGGCCTTATGTAGTAGGTGTGCTGTGGTTCCCAGTGGCACAGTCTTCCTTGGTAACCTGAGCTGAGTGTTCCAGGTCTGTCCCTTGTTTGGGATGTGTGTGTCCTCCTGTTGTACTTGAGCTTTGGTTGCTGTTTACTATTCAGTGAGAAGGATTGACCTTCAAGTTGATTGATTTTGACGACTGCCCATGACCAGTGGAAGAGCTGTTATGCAGGATCTGACCCTACAGAGCAGGATTTACTTTAGCAAGATTCTGATCCTCAGATATGACACCAGGTGGTGCTTCAGCTCAGACCAAAGCTGGCCACCAGGTATGTACGCTGAGGCCTCCTAGAAGTGACCCTGTCGCAAGCCAATTTCAGCTGCAGCCTGTGCCCTGCCCAGGGTCACCTGGCATGAGCTACCAAGCAGTGTGCAGATGGCTACCACCCATGCTGGGCTTAGAAATTCCTCAAGAGGCCAAATCACAAACCAAGTTGGGCTGCCACTAGTGCCAGGTTTGGGGCTGCTTAAGAAGAGGTACAGGGTATGCTGAAGCCAGATGCTGCTTGTTTAGATTTTGTGAACCTTTGAAAGACATTGGCACCATAAGTCAAAACAGGCTGTTTGTATGGAAAAGCCTCTAGGAGCAGGTTAGGTTGGCCCACACTTTGGGAGGGGCAAGGTCTCAGGGAATCACTAAGGTAGGGTGAGCAATGTTAGCCTTGTTAATGGAGACTTAAATATGGGAGCTGCCTGGGTCTGCAAGCCAGGTGGCGGGGAGGTCTCAACAAAGGAACAATGCCCTCTGCCAGCACTTCTGTCTGAGAGAAAGCTGCCCCTCTAGCCTTCACCATGAAGCCAGACAACTCAGTTGCTCCTAGTATGTCCCTGGTACCTTTTGAGCTGTTGCCCTAGCACTGGAGCTCAGAGTGAGTGAGCCTGTCAGTGGTAAGTCTGTGCAGATCCTTTAAAAGAAAAGGCTGAGACTCCCTCAGCCCTCCATTTCACTCAGCCATGATCTCCACTGGTTTTTACAGCCAAAGGTTGTGGGGAGCACACTGTAGGGCTGGGTCCCATCACTTTTCTGGGAGGATCTCTGCAGCCAAAATATTTTCACCGATTCTCAACCACCACAAGCATGTGTGGGGCCAGCTTGTCTCTTGTCTCTGCCCCTTCTACCAGTCTCAAGGTAGCCTCTTCTGTGTGTCCAGTTGTAGGACATCTGTTCAGCTAGACTTTAGGTAACTCCCAATAATAGAAATTCTGTAGTTTAGTGTACTTTTGATGTGGTTGTGAGAGGAAGCAAGCACAACATTTACCTACTCTTGCCATCTTGACTGAAACTCCTCTTCATTTCCTTTTTCACTTTCCAAATGGATTTTCATTTTTACTATTAAGTTGTGAAAAGGCTTCATAGTCTAGATATGAGAACTTTGTCACATATGTAGTTTAAAAATATTTTCTCCCAGTCTTTAGCTTTTTAAAATCCTCTTAAGTTCTTTTGTAGAGCAAAAAGGTTTAATTTTTATAAAGCCTGTCTTTATTTTTATTTTAATAATTTTTAGTCCATAATTTGGACATAAGACATATGGTGTGTGTGTGTGTGTGTGTGTGTGTGTGTGTGTGTTTGAATTGACAACTTACTGTCCTAGCAGCAGAGCTGTGTGGGCACGAAGACCTCTCCTTACCCACACTCAGTCCTGTGTTTACTAATTTCTCCTTACTTCTGATAGCAGAGCACCATGTGCCACCAATAGTTTCCCAGGCATACAGATAAATAGAGGAGACTAAAGTCACATCCAATTGTGGTGCCATCCGATCCCACATTATTATTCTAATTCTCAGTCAATTTTAGTACATGACCTTTTATAATTTTTATTATTGTCCTAATTATTTCCTGGAGAGTCCAACTCTTTACTGCATGAGTTCTATAAAGAAATTATATTCATCCACTAACTGTAATATTTATAAATGAGTGACTAATTTTACGTATGTGAGTTACTCTGGATGCACTTCTCCAAGGAGCCTATACTAAATATCTGTCTGTAGAAACATCGTATCATGAGTACTTTCCCGATTTCTGTGTCTCTTAACCACTTAACACCCCACAGTCTAACACTTTTTTCACCATGCTTCTCCCTCTTCCTATCCTGTGATCTAACTTTCAGGCTTGTGACCTTTTCTCTATCATGAACCTCTCTGAGTTTGGTAACCATCTCTCTTACCTCCCTCTCAGTGCCCCTTATACTCTCCATCAGCATTCTCCCAAATTCATTTGTTTCCTTTCTCACCTCTTTTTAAACGCTGTCTTATCTCTCTTTTACTGACATATTCTTAGTCTATTTTCTTCCCCCAAATTACATATTCTCTCTCATTCCCTCTTATCATCTAGACCTGAGTTTAACCTCACAATTTACTACCATTGTGTCCTTGGGAAAATACTTTTATTTTCTCCATAAGCCTCAGTTTACTTATGCATAAAATGAGGAGAAAATACCTACTGTGCATTTTTGTTGTGTGAACTAGAAATAATTCATATGTATAATAATATCGTGGTCTCCATGGGGGATATGTTCTCTGACCTCCCTCTGAAATTGTGGATAGTACCAAACTCTATCTATACTATCCTTTTTTGTATAAATACATGATTTTTCACTCAAAGGAAGTACTTTACAGTTTTTCTTTGGCATATCTAAATTTCCAGCATCACCACTCTTGTATTTGAGCCATTATTAAGTAAAACAAATATTACTTTAACAGAATTACTGTGATCCTACAGCAGTTGATCTGATAATCTAGAAGGCTACTAAGTGACTACTAAAAGGAAAGTGTATATACAGCATGGAGACACTGGACATAGGGATGATTCATGTTCTAAGCCGAATGGCGCGGCCAACACAAGATTTCAGCACACTACTCAAAACATTGCACGACATAAAATTTATGAATTTTTTATTTCTGGAATTTTCCATTTAATATGTTCTAACTGGGTAGACCATGGGTAACTGAACCACACAGAGAGAAACCTAAGATAAATGTGGACTACCATAGCAATTAACATCTATGGAGTCATCATCATATTCTAGATTAATAATTAATCTTCACACTATTCCTATGAAGCCAACACTATTATTATATACATTTGCATATTAGAACACTGAGGCACAGAGTGATTAAGATACTTGTAAACAGTGGAGCCAGGTTTGAGCCTAGCACTTGTCCTAGAATTTCCAATCATAGCCAGTCTGTGCTGTGGCAGTTAAATGGCTTCATGGTTAAGGTATCTGGTCAATGGGTTCCTGTGCCAGATCCACAGGAACTGAGAGAGGAGGGGATCTGGCACAGAACACATTGGCCATATACGTTAAACATGAAGCACTGAAACATTCAGGAAGCCCTATCAGCAACCCTTTGAAGGATGTAATAGTATTACTCCCAGTTTACTGATGAAACTGTTTTATAAGAATTGTATAACTTGCCGTAGGTTCCCAAGGTAAGTAAAGAATCTCAAGATTGAACTCAGATCTCTCTGGTTCTAAGTTCCACATTCTTGAACTCAGAGATGGCACCTTGTCTATAGGACGGTGTATCAAGCCATTCCCTCTCAGTACATACATGCCATTTCTCTTTTGAGATATGTAATCTTTTCCCTTTAAATCTGGGATGACACTAGAGGCTTACTTGACCAATAGAATGTGGTAGATATAATGTTCTGGAACTTCTTGGAATAGGTTATAAGAACACTGCAGGTTCCACCTGAGTCCCTTGGAACACCTACTCTTGGAGTAAGAAGGCCAACTACCCTGCTAGAAAGATGAAAGATAACTTAAGATGTATGCAGATAGAGACGGACCAGCCAGGTTTCACTTTCCAGCCGTTTTTACCGAAACACCAGGCAAGTGAATGGTACCATCTCAGAACATCAAGCTTAGCCATCAGTTAAATACTACCAAGTGAACTTAGCGGACACCATGCAGAGTGGAAGAATCACCTACCCAAGTCCTGCCTGCATTCTTGACTCATAACATGATGAACTATAACAAAGTCATAGCTGTTTTAAGCCACTAAATTTAAATAGTTTGTTATAGTAAAAGTAATCAGAACAACAGATTATGTTGTTATAAGATCCGAAGACCTGATTTCCACTGGAATGAAAATCTCCTTTAGGAACAAAATAGGCAAAATAGAACTATCATGCAATGGTAGCAAAGTCCCTGAGAGACCAAGGGTGGAGACGCAGATGAGGCAGTGTGGTCGTGAGATCTGCAGAACTATTATTACTCCTTGGGAGTACCCTAGTTCCTATTCTCAGAGCTTTCGATATAGCTAGCCTCATGCTGAGTCAGCACCTGACCACTTCAAAGGTTCGAGGACCTTTGGCTGTTCTTTTCTGAAGAGGCTTCCAGGCCTTGAGTCCCTCACTCCTCTGGGTCTTGGGCTCCTTTACACAAGGCTGTATGATCTAATCAACCCAAATCCATTCAGCCCATTGGTTCTCTGGGGCACTGGATTCATTGACAGAGTAGCCAAGCCCCCTTATGATTATACTTAGAAGTGGGACAGGGTCAGGTTTATGGTCAAAAGGGGACTGAGAATCAAGTCAATGACAAGCCCTGAGCCCCCTCCAAAGATGTCTGGATGGGAGTTGCTCTCATTGACAGGCCTGAACATCTTCTGGGACAGGGACACTGAGCCACATTGCCCCCTCATGCAGCTCTGTAGTTACTTTGATTACCAGCCAGCTCTCAGTCTAAGCCCTCTTAAAGCTTTTGATGTAAGCACAAGTGCTTTCAGTCTTCTGGCAACTCCGAATCTGATCACAGTTTGGGGTACTTTCTGCCAGAAACTGTTCTGTATGTTCTCATGTTTCAACCTGAAGTGAAACTTTAAGAAATGTACAATGTGTAAAGAGCCAAAAAACAGAGACCTAAGCTGCCATGCCCTCTGCTACATCTCTAAAGACAAGGCAGTATCTGGTATGACTAAGGCAATCAACATTTGTCCACATGGTCACTTCTGTTGCTGTAATGTATTGTCATTCTCATTTTACAGATTTGTAACTTTGAGTCTCAGAGAGGCTGAATGATAAAGCTAAAAATTAAGCCCTTGTGTCCTTATGCCCTATTATATGATTCCTGATGACTCCTGGCCACTCTCCTTCCATCTGTGAATTCATCCTGTGCTTCCCTGAGAGAAGCATGGGTATGCTGCTGAGTGGATGCAGACACAGACAGGCCTAATCAGTTCTTTCTGGGCTGCTCATAATTATCAGGTCCCTGTGGACAAGTTTGCATCAGAGCCTCCTCTTCGTGGGCAAGAAAGAAGCCATGGGGTGAGAGCTGACAGTAGGTGAAACAGAATTTTACACTGAGCAAATACGAGGGGGAAACTATTGCAAGAGAAGTATGCACACAACTTCTCACAAACCCAGATGCAATGGGAAGCAGACTCCTCTGTAATATATTGAGGCAGACAAACCGCGCTCATAAACAGTTGAAATCTTCCTCCTGCAGACACTAGGCTCACTGCCAACAGACTCATTGGAATCCAGATAGGAGCTCTTACCTCTAAACTGGCACAGTTTTCCTGCTTACTCCTTTCGAATTTCAATGCTCTATTAAAGAAACCCCGGTTTTAGTTTCCGCCCTCATGTTATCCTTTACTCTAGTACCTTGGGTTTCTCCTAGAATGATCCAGTCACTGAACAAATTCTTTACTCTGCCAAGATGCTTATAGACCTATTCTTCAAGGATCCTGCCCCCACCACTGCTCTGCCTATCACAGGTGAGTGAACTAAAAGAGCAGTGGTGGGAGAGGAATGTTTGGCCTGAGAAAGTTTAGAGCTTAATTCCAAGCAGTTTCTTCTTCTCAGCTAGATTTTTAATAGCATGTCTCTAAGTTTCCATTCCACCTGTTCTCTTTTTCAGGTAACACAGCTAATATTGGCAGGCCCTTTTATCACCCTTGGCTACCCATACAGGCCACAGAAACAAGTTCAGGGGCCCAGGAACTTGGAATGTGTTTTGTGGTGGGAAGTGGGCTCCAGATGATTGTGTCTCCTTGGGTTTCAGCTCCTGGAAACAACAGGAAGGGCCAGAGCAGAACCTTGCTTTGATGCAGGTTGCCTGCATTATAGAATTATTACTGCTCTCATTCTATTCTTTTCTCTTGTGCTAAATCTCTAATTCTATTTATTGCTGCAATAATTTGATTTTGTATGGATAATAAAGGTCAGAATTGAAATGTTTTCCTTTTGATAGGAGTGCTTTGGAAGTTACTAACTTTTTGGCCAGAATAACTTTTGGTCTAAACATTATTTGTATTATAAAGACTTTCTGGAAATTGGTCTCATCATTCCCACTCACCAGAATGCTGAGAGAGTAGATCATAAAAATTCTCATCACAAGAAAAAAAACTCATAACTATGTATGGCAATATATGTTAGATAGACTTATTATGGTGATCATTTCACAATACCTACAAATATTGAATTATTATATCATGCACTTGAAACTAGTGTAACATTATATGTCATTATAGCTCAAAAAAAAAATAGAAAAAACATTTTTTAAAAAGATGAACTATGACATATGGGAGACAAACCCCAGATCAGCTGAGTACAAAGAAAAGGACTGTAGGTCTTTGGTTCTGTGTCACGTGAGTGGCTTGTTCAGCAGATTTAAATGCAACTACTCTGAATACAACACATAACCGAAACCAAATATTCAACTTTCCCGGAAGTACGCTGACTGTAAGCACAATGACATCCCACAATCTAGAATTGTAGCTCTGAAATACTGAAAGTTTTCCAGATACCCTTCTTATTCATCTGCTCTCTTGCTTCATGGGGCACCATTTTGGATCCATGGCTTGGGTCGCCTTCCTGAACTAACTATGGGAACTGAAGACAGGCTTAGACTGCACATCTTGCCTTAGACCTCAACACTTACTTCATCATTTTTTGTTTTCTACCCAGACTCATTTTGCGATCTTCTCTGCCCTGATATAGGTCCCAAAAGGCCTATTCCTGTTACCTGTCACCAGGCCAGTGAGTTTTCAATTGAGTCTGACTAAGAGAAGACACCAGCAGGAGATGGAAGGTTAGGAGTAGTGAGAGACTAGGTGTTCCTTTTCTAATACCTCCCTGTTCTAGTAACTTGTTCTGGTAGTAACTGGGTCATCTACAACAGTTCCCACCAGATGACTTTTCTCCACAGCTTACCAGGTTCTCAGTGCTTTCATTATATGTGATTTAGTCTCATAGCCCTGCTCCTTACCTCTAAATTGTTCTTTTATTAAATTTTCTTCATTTGAACCATCGGTCTTGGGTAAACCCTGATATTGTACTGTTTCCTGAACCTGTCTAGGTCCCTGGCTACATACCCTATAACTTTATATTGGAGAAAGCTTACCCTGCCACCAAGATACACTCAAGTTAGGCCCCCTTTGCATTAATCCCAATCCCTCCCCACCTGTCAGGGAAAGAAACCAGAAAGAATTGTTCTCTTCTTGACCTAAAAAATGTGAATTCTTAGAAGGTTTAGGTAAGGGAGTCTGCTGTCAATCTACAATCTCCAACTTAATTTGGAGTTTGGATCTTATCCCACTGGTTTGACAGGAAATGCATCTCATTTAATTTTGGATGCCACCAACAGGAACATGCCATATTTCTAGGGTCTTGCGTTATAAAATGGCTGGAAGGAGGCCATGTGTGGGGAGAGGTTCATAGACAGCCATTACTTACTTGCTCGCTTTTCACTTAAGTTTCCATGCCCCTGTCTTTGTTTTCCACTCATGTCCATTGCCACAGGAGGTCAGGAATCTTCTGTGAAGTCCTCAAAGTGCTAATCTCCTACATACACCTCTCTGAAGTCAGGCAGCCTCCTCCCATCATGCTCCACTCGTCCCACACCCCTGCTCTGAAGAGGAAAAGTCTCCTGTCTACTACACTGCTCTCTCTTCTCTCTAAGCCTGGGGAGATCTCTCTCTCCTTTGGGAAAAGCTTCTCTCTCCTCATTATTTCCTCATTATTTAAAAACAAAATGAGAATCTTTTTTTTGTGGATTTTTGATGATGGTTCTAAATTATGGTTTCAGCATCTATAAGGAGGCTCTATCTTGATTTGTAATTTGAATAAAATTTGGCCAATTTGCCTTCACCACTCCCACAGACAGCCAAAAAGTCTGTCAAATGGCATTTTACTATTCCTGGTGTTCAACAGCTTTGTAGGGTTTGAAATCTGATATTATCAGCTCTTACAGTGTAAACCTTCTAACAGGAACATATCTACATTTACTGAGCTCACAAGATACAGATTTATAAACAAAGATACTACTGAGGTAACTATAATGAAAAATGCACTTCTCCAGTTAACAAAATAGCTCACATTACCATCCCTAGTGCATTCTATTCCTGAAGACAAAAGGGAGCAGAATCGTCATGTGCAAGAAATTAAAAGAAAATTTATTTAGATCATTCAAGAAGAGCCAATAGTCAGAGTCTTCCCATCCAGGTCTGGAGCAGTTAATAGACGGACACTTTCTTTATTTGTTTCTGTAATTCTTTATTCAGTGTTTACATATTTTCTGCTAACCAATTCTTCTGTCTCTTTACTGATGAACACAATTTATTTAAACCTATGTTAATATGTTAAGTCAAATGTTGTATTGACATGGGGCAATCTATTTTGCCATCTCCTTACAAATAGTATATGAATCTTTCCAATGTTATCCATTTTTTGCTGGTTTTATTTATTAATTCTCAAAGGAAAATCTCTTCTTATCTAGAATGTGTAGATAGTTTCATCACTGCCACCTCTAAAGACACTCATATCTACGACAGTATCTGAGGTTGGCATTTCTCTTTTCTCCACTACAACTTCTTCAGGTATTCTACTTCTCCAGGTAGATCCACCAGAACATCTGTCTTCCTCCTACCCAGGTGCCATGACCACCCATTCCTTGGAACTGTGCTCCTTTTTCACTTCTATCAAGGAGTATGTGCAAGGGATGGTCATATACAGACCTGATGTCACAGAGACTTAGGCCCATTGTATCCAGAAAACTAAATAGGGTACTTACTTGTGAATCCACCAGTCACATGCTTCACCACCCACAAGACTTAATGATTATTATCTGGTCGCTTCATTCCAGCCACTGTGCTAAACATTTTACATGTATTATTTAATTTAAGCCTCACAACTATCCAACGAAAAGGAAAGTTTTTAAGAGTATCCCTGTTTCTCTCCATATTTTAAGCCTCAGTGGGACTTGCTCACATTCAAACAATATATAAGGTCACAAAGTCCTGACTTGACCTGGTGGGGCTGCAGGGCTAGAATTGTCATTTAATAGCCATATCTTTGTAGGTGTCCTTCCTGTTGATCTTAAAGCCCTTGTGATTGCCTCAACTAAATCACTTTAAAACTGGCTTGCTTTTCTGTCACCACTAACAGTGAAATCGGGTCTTCTGACATATAAAATGTAGATAACATGGGACCTCCAAGGCCCAAAGCAAACACGTGAGTAACTCATGTTGAATATTAGAGAAGAGGAAGACCACAGAGTGGGTTAGATATGGAATCTCTCTTGAGATGTCTGTTGTACTGAGCTCAGTCATTTCAGGAAGAGGATGAAGGTGGAAGATGAGTTAGGGATATTATGAAAGGATGTTTCTGTGAGCTGGTCCCAAACCACAGTTCTACTATGGTGTCACATTACTGTGGCAATTAGATGGAATGCAGCCTGATGCCCTAAATATCATGGGGCAGCTGATATCTTTCCTTTGCATTATCCTGGTATGTTAAAGGCCAGTTGCTGAATGGGCTGAGAATATGGAACATATGCAGATTCAGTGACAACCACCACAATGTCCAAGATATTTTCCAAAAAAAGAACCTCAACACAGATAAGTATGTAACTTAGAGATGGCCTTCTTCAACAAAGAATTTGTTAGCTTGCTTCAACAAAGATCAGAATTAGAAGGAAATTAAGAGAAGTTAGGCTACATGTGCATTTTGCTGATGAGATAACTGAAACCCAGTGAGAATGCACTATGGTAAAACAACAATGGCTGACAGCTCTTTCCAAAGTACTAACCAAACCATCTTTTATTTTTCAGCTAACATTAGTGGAGAACCTCATACCTAGGTGTTAGAGATACAGTTATAGAAAAGATGAACCTGGTACCTGATTTCATGGAGCTTATATTCTGGTTAGAGAAATGAAAAGTACCAATAAACAGAACTACAAATAAAATAATTGCAGATTAAGGTAAGAGCTTTGAAATAAATCCACAACGTACAATGGTAGGCAATAAAAAGAGGCCTACTTTAGATTCAACAGTCCAGAAAGTCCTCTCAGATGACACCTAAAGTCAAGAAGGAGCCAGAAACATTTTAAGACCCCAGTGATTTGCATTCAAACACAAAGGCCCTGAATCAAGTATGACCTGGCCTGTGAGGAATGATGTGAGTGGGCAGGACCATTGTGTAAGATGATGTACAGAGGCAGGCAGGGACCAGATCATTCAGCCCTGTGGCCCTGTTGAGTTTACATGGATTCCAAGTGCAATGTGAATTTGTTCAGGGATTTTATGTATCATGCAGTTAAAGTTAAGATTTTCAAAATGTTACCATCATACTCTATGAAGAATAAGTTGGAAGGGCAGCAAATTATAAGAATAAAAATCAGTTAAAGAGCTACTTCAGGAGTCAAGGCAAGAGGTAATGGTGGCTTGCACCATACTGATGGAAACAGAAAGAGAAATGCACTTTAGAGATTGAAGTGAGAGAACTCAAAGGTGGCCAGACTATGGGGGGACTGAAAGAAAGAAAGGAAGAGCCAAATACAATTGCAGATCCTGGGTTTCAAATGTGGTGGTGGCTGCAATTCCTTGAGTTGGGGAAGACTGGGAGAGGACAACACTGAGTGAGTGCAGGGAATCAAGAGTTCTATTTAAGATCCAGGAGACATTTAAGGAGAGATGTCACATAATAATTCGAGCAGGAGATACAAGTGTAAGTGATTAGAATAGAAATGTGTTTATTGCTGTGGGGACAGATGAAATCCCCCAGAGACAGTGTAGCTGGAGTAGAAACAAAGCCTGCCCTGTATGGAACTTCAAGCTTAATGAGGTGATGGAAAGAGAGTCTCCAGACATGAGAAGGAATACCAGAGAGGCTGAGAAACCAGGAGAAATGTCCTCATGGAATCTGAGTGGGAGGAGATATAGAGCTGAACACGAGCAGAGACTGGAAAAATGTCTAATAAATTCAACAAAATTGAAATTTTCAATGATCTTAGAGTTATTTGAGAGAAGCTGTGATACCGGAGGATAGGTTAGAGAATGGATTCTAGTGACTTTAGGGGAGAATGGGAAGGGAGCATATGGGTGCACTATTTGGAGCAAGAGACCCTAGAACTTGTTTGTATGATGATATAAGTGACACATAGAATTTATTCCAGAGCACATAAGCTTAGGTTGTTTATATGTGTATGTGCATGTGTTTGAGAGAGAGAGAGAGAGAGAGAGAGAGAGAGTGTGTGTGTGTGTGTGTGTGTGTGTGTGTGTGTGTTTTAATCTGAACATTAGTAGTGTAGGACCTACATGTGCAGTCCCTTAATTGAATGTCCTCTTTCTATGGGTGTCCGGTTTATATCTGAAAGACCCAAAGAGGAGGGAGCCCACTTTACAAGCTTTCCCATTACAGAGTTTATGTATAAAGGGAGGGGCCATTAATCAACACAAAAGAGGTGATATATTTTATTTGACAAAGTAAGTGGTGTTCGAAACAGGGGATTGGCTGGAAATACTACACAGAGCTTTCTGCCTGTCATATACAGAATTTAGGAATCCAGAGCCCAGTGTCTGTGTGTAAAATTCCACCCAGCTAGCTGTGAACCTCAACTTCTCACCACTTGCATCCATGAGAATGTGAGCTAAGCCTGGTGCTCCACATGATACAGCCCCATCTTTGCTTGGAAGGGGACAGTTCATACAAGCCAGAGTGCAGGTTGCATGATCTTTTTTTTTTTTTTTTTTTTGCCTGCTTGTTAAAACATGTTTGCCAGATGGGAGAGTTTGATCTGAAACTTGATTTCATTGTGAGGTGCTGAGGTGCAGTCGACTTGACCTCTCACCTTCCTAGAATTGTTGAGGCTACTAAAATATTATCCACAGGAGCCTGACAAATTTAAACAGCCACGTTTCACATAAGATGTGAGCTGGAGGAAGAGGGGAGACTGCAAAGCAACTAATCTCAAATGAGTCAGAGGGAACACAGCTCAGCTCACCTGGGGTATGACTGCTCACACTTCTCTTACAACCTCATATTTTTTCTCCAGTCAAATTCCAAGGAAGACTGTCCCCGAGAGAGTTCACATTTCTTCCTAATAATGCGCCAATGCTGGGGCCATCCTGGATGTCTCCTTTCTCACACGTTCGTGAAAGCATTTCTATTTCCGACCTTCCCTATATGTCCCAGAGATAGGAGGGACACTCTCAGCCCATCACAAAGATCTGGTCCTTCACGTGGAGCATATTTCCAGCCTGTCCTCTCATTGTAACAAATTCAAGACCTTTTGCTGGCACACAGAAGGGAGTCCTGGGAATCCAATTGTGGCAACATGGTTTACACAGAGTAATTACTATACCCAAAAAGGCTGTCAGCCCCTGCGTTGGAGTCACCCACCCTGAACTTATGGTTGGTCAGGCCCCTCCAAGATTCCAGAAAGTCTCACCAGTACCCATAATGTACCTGGTGAGGACTGGACCCCTTCCCGTCTGTGACCCAGACCCTACCGTGTTATAGTACTGCTCCCCTGTGGCTCTGGGTCACACAGATTCTCTCTCAGTTAAAATAATCACATTGTCTCTCTGCCCGTTCCTAGCAAGTATGAGCCAAACAGGAAGGCCTGGTGAGAAAACCATGGGCCTAGTTTGCATTTCTGCTCCCACTTCCTTTTAAGGGCCTCCAATTCAGAGAATGTCCCACTCTGACTGGATAAAGGCTAGAAGGAGAGGCATCTTTGAAGCCCCTGTTCTGCACTTGTTACTTTGTTTTTATGTTGTTGACCCTCAAAGCCTGTCTTGGAAACGTTGTAAGGAGTGCTCCCTTTTCTCCCGGAGAATACTTCCAGCACTGGAGCATCTTTCATTCACAAGAGGCATGTCCATTCTTCCAGTCGTGCTCCTGCAGACTCCTAAGCAATAGGTAAGTAGCTAAATGCCCTCTTTGGCTTCACAAGCCCCATAGAAGGAGGCAGCATATTAGGACAAACCTAAGCCACCAGGGAACTCTGACCCAGGTAAGTCTTGACTCTGCTTCTTCTGCACTGGGTGACTTCAAAGATCGCTAACTTCCCTGACCACCTTGGACTCACTGTAAAATAAAATTAACTACCTACCTAGTAGAAATGTCTGCTCATGATGCTTATTAAACCAGGAATAAACATTTTTCATTCAGATGCTCTCCACTGTACCATGATGCATCCCAATTTCTCCAAAACTCCCCAGCATTTGTCAGGCTGCTCTTAGTTCAAAATGAGACAAATTTTCTTCCAGAAGCCAAATGGAAGCTTTGCTAGAAACCAAGTACTAGCATAGGGCCTTTCACCTAGGAGGGGAAGGAATTGCTTGTGAAAACAACACACTGCCTGAGTTTGCAGCACAAGATCAGGTCCAGACAGAGAAAAGTGATAAGACATATCTGTTTCTGACATCCAACATAAGGTCCTTATAGTTAGCACCCCTCCTTCTTTCTGAAACTTTAAATGAATTGAAAAGGGTTACAGTTGAGCTACGTAGGTGCACTTCTGCTTGATGAATCGTTTTGCTTTGTATTTTAAATAACCTCCAGTCCTGGCTCTTCGGGAACCTGCCACCTGCTTAGGACCTGTTTGACCATCAGGATCCTTGAATCTCATGGGTATCTGTAACATCTCTCCCATGCTTTTCTTCAGCACAGGCCATTGAAGAAAGGGGAAACCAAAGTATTTGCCTTTCTTTCTCCCCATGCCCAGAGGTAGCCTCCTGGCCTGTTGAGCTGTATAAATCCTCACGGCTGAATGGCCAGCCATGCCCCTGACTGCTTGGACTGGTGCAGACACCTCTTAAAGGACAAGACTCTCGGGTTGGTCACAGGGCACCTGGATGCAGAGGAAGCCTTGGAGTGTATGGGGTGGGGAGAGGGGAGATGGTCTCTGTTGCTCTTCTAGGAATGTCACCCCTTGTTATCCAGGCATTTTGATACAAATTCCCAGCACAGAATCTGTGGCAGGATGGGTACCCATGGAGGGCCAATCAAGAGCAGGTAGACAAATTTACCTTGTGGACCAGAAGTCAAGAATCCTAGAATTCACTAAAAGTTTCATTATTATCTGTGACCCCTGACTCCTCAGTTGTCATAGATACAGTGTTGTGGTGTATTCTGTCCTGAGTACAGCCCCAGGCCACAGCTGCAGTGAGGTTGGAGGAAGGTAGACATGTAGGGCTAATAGCAATGGAAATAAAAGGCCACTTGTGTTTTCTTGTCTGTCCAAACACATGTCCCAGGGTTCCAGCCCAATCTCAGAAGCAGCAAGGCGTTCAGGTCAGGCGGCTCAACAGCAACCACTCTTCTACTTCTGAGTCCAAATCCCAATAACATAAGATCTTATTGTCCTCTGTTAGCAGCAGGAGGCTGAAGTCCATGGCTTCAAAAACCTCCTAGTGAGCCTGAAGGGGAGCACAGAGAAGGGAGAAGAGGAGAGAAGGGAGAGAAGAAAAAAAAACAGGAAGTGGGTGGGGAGGGAGAGGGCAGAGCGGGAGGGAAAGGAGGGAGGCTGGCTGTGACAGCTCAAAAGAATATACAGATAGCACCAAAGATTCTCTTTTTCTTTTAAACTTCCTTTTAAAACTTGATTGTAAAATAGATTATAATAGAGAATTGATTTTAAAATATGCATGTGTAGTTTAAAGGATATAGTGAAAGCAGTACCCCTGTGCCAGTAACCCTGGTTAAGAAGTAGGAAATTATTTCATCTTAGGGACCTGAGGCAAGCAGTGACAACTCTATATTACTGTATCCCAATCTGCTGCCTCAATGACCCAGATGGTTCCAGGCTGGCTCTCTCCTGGGGGGATCCTTCCTCTCAGCCTCCTCCTCACAACTGATGACCACTGGCCGTGGTCCAGGCTGACTGAGGGCTGTCCCTCTCTCAGCCCTGCCTTCAGAACATTCCCTTTTCCTCACATTCTATATATAACTCATGTAAAATGATGTGACCTGGATGATAGTGGGGGTAGTCCTAGCAGTCCCCCAATCCACATTGAATGAGGAATATGACCATACTTATACCCTCCCCTCTGGACACAGCTTCCAGAGGAGAAGGGAGCTGGACCATAGTTGCCCATAGCAGGGTCAGCTTGATCCCATCTCTGAAAACTCCACATTAGCCAAGCCAGTCCCCCAAATTCTCTTTAGGATATTGGGTACATGATGTAACTTCTTTGTTCCTCAGTGGCCAATTCCATAGGAGAAAAAAAAAATCCCCTGTTGTATTATACTATTAGTAAGAATTTTCTGAGAGTAAAATGAGAAAAGTTACATAAATCACTCAGTATAGGACCAGTAATTTTTCAGTTATCACTTATAGTGGCAATTGCAGCAGCAGCCACAATAGTAAGTGACAGAACTTAAAGTACTGCTCAGCTCTCCTGATTCCTAAGGAACAAGTGCATTTTCAATTTGGGTTGTTTGCTTCTGAATTTTCTGTGATAGCTTGTTGTCTCTGTAAAATGTTGGCCTGTCTGAGCAGAGCATTCCTCCAATGCAGGGAGTACAACACCTCCAAACCTAGTAAAGGACATTTCTTCATGTAGAAAGCACACTCCCTTTTCTTGGTGACCAGTTTCTCTATACCCTGGACAGTCTCCTGTAAACATAGAATGCTGGGCTGTCACCTGAGAAAGGGAAAGAAGGTGTGGTGGGAAGAAAATAAGAAGGTGGCAACTCAGGAGATCAAGGTAATCCTCCTTTGTTAAAAAAAAAATACACACACAAACTTAGACGCCAATTATTTTTAACTTTTAAACATATGTTTATTTTATTAGTCACAATAGTTCCATAGATTTGATAAATTTTAAATATGAAGAAGATAAGTGATAATTATTTGATAAGAAAAAGGAAACCTTTAGAATAATTAAAATCACTACATAACCCACCCACTTTTTGGAGCTATGGCCTACAATTCAGGAACAAGTAGGAACCCTGGGGATTTCTGAAAATGGCCAAGCAATAGCTCACTGGTGATATTGTTAAAATTCAGCTTCCATGGTTTCAACCCAGAGCGACCTATTAAGAATCTCTGGAACAGGCCTAGGAATTGAGATGCAGAGCAAACTTCCCTAGTAAGTCTTGTGTAAGTGCTTAGTAGTTTACCATATTCATATTCATTTTTTAGGTGGCATACAATAATATATTAGTTTCAGTTGTATAGCATAGTGATAAGAGATCTATATAACTCACAAATTGATCACCCCACTAAATCTACTACTCCTCTTCCTCCTTAACATGTTTATTACAATGCTATTCACCATCTTCCCCATGTTACATTCTACATTTCCATGTCTATTCTGCAACTATCTATTTATATATCTTAATCCCTTTGCCTTATTTTGCCATCCCCTAATCCCCTCTCATATAGTAACCCTCAAAATGTTCTCTGTATCTATATGTTAATTAATGCTTTTGTCGTTGTTGTTGTTGTTTAGTTTGTTCTTTAGATTACACATGTACATGAAATATGTGACATTTATCTTTCTCTATCTGACCCATTTTATTTAGCTCAAAACCCTCTAGGTCCATCAAGGCAATATCTTCTTCTAGCTCCTTCCTTTTAGTCTGTTTGCTTCTTTTAATCTGAAGTGAGTCTCTTGTAGGCAGCATATGTAAGGGTCTTGTTTTCTTATCCACTCAGCAATGTTATCTTTTGGTTAGAGCACTTAATTCTTTTCCATTTGAGGCACTTGTTGATAGGAATGTAGGTATTACCAATCTTTATTCCTGTTTTTAATACATGCATTTTCTTCTTAAAGAAGTCCCTCCAACATTTCCTGTAATACTGGCTTGGTGGTGATAAATTCCTTTAGCTTATTTTTATCTGTCCTTCAACTCTAAATGATAGCTTTGCTAGATAAAATATTCTTGATTGCAGATCCTGGGTTTTCATCATGTTGAATATTTTGTGCCTAGTTTTTCTCTCCTGCATAGTTTCTTTTGAGAAATCAGCTGCCAGTGTTATGGGTCTTCCCTTATAGGTAACTAACTGTTTTTCTCTTACTGCTTTTAAGGTTCTCTCTTCGTATTTCACCTTTGGCATTTTAATTATGATGTGTCTTGGTGTGGGCCTCTTTGTTTGGATTCTCTAAGGTTCCTGGGGTTGTATGTCTATTTCTTCACCAGGTGAAAAAATTTTCCATCATATTTCTTTAAATAGCTGTCCAACCTTTTGTTCTCCTTCAGGTACCCCTATGACATGAATATTTTTACATTGAATTGTATCCCATAGGCTTCCTAAATTATTGTTATAGTCTTGGCTTTTTTTTCTTGTTGTTCTGATTGGGCGTCCTTGGCTTCCCCACCCTCTGTATCAGTGATTTGATCCTCTTCGTCATCCACTTTGTCGATTCCCTCTAATATACTCTTCATTTCAGATAATGTGTTCTTCATCTCTGACTGGTTCCCTTTTATAACTTCCATTTCCATTTTTATGTTTTTTATCTCTTTGTTAAAGTTAGGTGGAAAGCATATGGAAAGTGCTCAGATATGGGGGTCATATAGATATTGTTCAAATCTTCCACTCCTCCTTGTGTGACCTTGTGCAACTTATTTGACTTATCTGATCCTCAATTTATTCATCTATAAAATGGTTGCGGTAGTGACAAGTCTGTAATTTACCAAACCTAGGCTCACAATAAAACTGCATTTTCCACACCCTTGTCCTTGCTTGCAGTTATGTTGGGGCCATGAAACTGGATTCTGGGAAGTGGTATCTACTGCTTCCAGCCTCAACTATTAACTCCCTTTTAAAATCTCTTCCAAGCCCATAACAATTGTACTGAATAACAAACAGACACACCCCAAACTCGATGGCATAAAACAACAACCACTCATTTTTGTTCATATATCCATCAGCCAACTGAGAAGGTCTGCTCACCTGGGCCAGCCTCAGATACTGGCTGAACTTAATCAGGCTTCTGGTTAGCAGCTAAGCCAAGGGCTGGATGGTCTCAAATGGTCTCACATGATTGGTGGTTGTTTTGCTGTGAGCTGAAAGTACAGAGGTGATTGGGTCACATATCTCTGATCATCCATCAGGGGAACCTGTGTCTGTTAATGTGGAAGTGGCAGCATTTGAAGAGGGAAAATAGAGACTTCTAGTCTCCTGAGGTCCAGGCAACATTCCTTCGACACTATGTGCTACCCAAAGCAAGTCCCAAGGCAAGCCCAGATTCAAAGAGTAGGGACATTTCCACCTGCAGATAGGACAAATTGCAAAAAATCATGTCCATTTTTGCAATCTAACACAATTTGGGAGATCATTAATTAGTTAAAGAGGGCATCATGAGATGGCAGCACCACAAGCCTCCCTGCTGATTGCATTTGAGTGTGTTGTGTGCAAGGAATAAACTTTCATTGAACTATGCTCCTGAAAATGAGGCTATTTTTTATAGTTGTCTATCCTGACTAATACATTGTGGATAAGAAATTTCTGTTAATAGAGTTCTCATAAAGATTGAAAAAAGCAACTATGGCAAATTCCTAGCTCAGAATCTTGCATGTGCTCGATACATGATTGCTATTTTGATAATTTATTATTATTTATTATTATTAATTGTTATTATTATTATCACTATCACTACTGTTAGGACTCCTAATCGAGTATCTTGATGATCACATAGTTCTGGGGTCCTACACTCAGCAGGATTTACAGAAAGTACTTGATAAATGTTCTCTGACAACCTGTGGGCTCTACCATTGAAGCAACCAAATGAAAGTGTACAAAATGACCCTTCTTCAGACCTGCAGGAGGTTCTGTTCCTTTTTGTCATTACAAGTAGGAGCCAAGAGTCTCACTAGTGACACCCTTGGTCCATTTTATAATATAAAAAAGTCATTAAAAAGGCCATATTATGGTGAATTACTGAGCCTCCCATCAGTGTCTTAGATGTAACTCTTCCAATGTTTCATACTCAGTGCCTACATAAGACTATCGGGCAGACTCCTGGGTAGGAGATTCTTAGAGGATTAATGACATTAAACATATCCATGCCCTTGGAGTCAGCAGTCTAGAACACACATTGTCAAGATTTGGAATAAATCACCAATGACTATCATCATGTTAAACCAACAGACTTCTACCTTTTAGTAACAAATGAGCAACTTCTGGCTCTTTTTCTAAAATGTCATGCAAATGAGTAAATGTATTATGAGAAGGATATTATTAAACTAGCTCTTCCTAAATCAAATAATTTCTCACTTTTTGGCAGGATATCCCAGCTTGATCGAATCTTTTATGGAAACAAAGACTCCCTTGTTTATCTTTTAATCCCAAAGAAAGAATAGCTCTTAATTCCTTCCTTTTGCCTCTTTACTAAAGATAAGTAGCATTTAACCTGGTTTTTTTTTCATTTGGAAAAATTGGACTACAGATTTTGCTCTGGGTTTTGCCTTGATTTTTCCAACTGATCCTTACACAACAGATTAACCAGACTTCCTATTCTTTTTCTTAGTTCCAGATGAAGCTTTATTTAGTTTAACTTCCCCTCAAAAACAAAACCTGGGAAAATGATTTAGGTGAGGTCATTTATTTGAGAAATGATCCCAGGGAGCTTAATAAGAGAGAAGATTAAGGTAGAAGAAAGATTTGAAAGCCAATGAAGGTAGCAATAAGAGTTAATGATGAGAGAAACAGGCTCCATCCTACTGGGATGCTTTAGAAAACCCTCAAAATTTTCTTCCTGGAGGACAGGGAACCTGGGGTCATCATTCAGTGACTTTTGTCCTTTATTGATTGAGAGTTGCCCCAAGGATATTAAATCCTTGGCACTTCCAGGATTCCCTGCAAGTGTCTGGGCAAGCTGCCATAATACTGCAGAGAGCCTCAGGTAGGGACACAGAATCCTACAGATGCATGAGTTTAGGTGCTGTCAGTACACATGGAATTGACCATCACAGCTTCAGGTGAGCTCAGACATGAGCCAACGGAATACAGGTCAGGCATCAATCAACATGTCTGCCACAGCTTCTCACCTGAACACTGCCAATGATAGCATCCACGTGCATATTCACATGTGACTCACATACACAGCTGGACGTAGAAAATGCCATTGAGGCTGCTGACGTCATATGGTAAAGAAAATGTGTCTGCACTCATATGTCCCACTGAGTTAACCAAATTACTCAAGAACAAATGAAAACGATGGCACATATTTTTCAAGCCTTCGTTCATCGTGTATATATTTGTTTAGAAAGCATCCGGACCCCCAAATAACACCCAAGTCAACTCCTCCTTTTGGTTACCAGCATTAAACATCACTCTGAGAAAGAATATGAACTTTCAAGTCTGTGTCAGAAAGAAGAAACTTCCCCATGTTTATGCATGACAAGTGATGAAATATTCTGCTCTAAGCTACACTCTTCAGAGCTGAAAAATGTTTAATGTCAAAATAATTAACCTGAATACCTTTGCTGTGCAATATCGGATTTCCTACTAGTCATAGAACCATATTATTCATGAGTTTGGTAGCTCTCCTTGGTTGTTTTTCTAATTTTCAAAATTGAAATGTTAACTATCTATTTTGGGGAATAAATGCGTGCAAGAGGAACCCAAGCTCTTTCTGTTGAAATCTACTTCTTCAAACATGATTGGGCAAAAGTGACCTTTAATTCAGAAGTGATAAGCAAAAACAAAATTGTATTCAGTGATAGGGAAATAAACAGAAGCTAGAGATGCCAAGGTCCCTGGCCTTGTCCCCAGCTATCAGAACACCTGTGGAGAAACTAGTGGTAGGTCTGGGTGTGAGTCTGGCTGCAGAACTGCCCCTAGGTGAGTGTTTCTACCAGATGAGAGTTACTCAGGGAGCCTGGGAATATCTAAGCTATACTGATGACAGTCTAGTGCTCATTGCCCCTGTCAGGGACTTGCTCTTGGTGTGTCTGGACTCCAGGCCTTTGCTCTAAACTGATATGCAAGTTCTTATGGCTCTGCCCTGAATGTGCTGACCTGGATCTACCTCAGCCTATGTGTGCACCTCTCACACAATGGCCTTTATTCTCACTTTTGCCAACAATGCTAGCCTTTCACCTTCTGGTCTTATGCTCTAACCCTACCTGACAGTCTAGCTAGGATGACAACTTCATGCCCTGAGATTGCCTGGCCAAGAACAGAATAAAAAGGCCATGCAGAGTCAGCAAGGGTACCAAAGTGATGCATATCCAGTATCACTGCATGAAGACGGAATGGAAAGGTAAATTCTCTGAGGCTTGGTGAGTTCAATCATAGAGGTGCATGGAAACCAACAAGAGAGCTTTGGAAACTCTTGACATCTGGATCTCACCACTAGAGATTCTGGTTTCATGGGTCTAGTTTCATGCTCTGGCTTTGATATTTTAAAAGCTCCTCAGGTGATTTTAATGTGGAGTCGAGATTGAGAATCAATTCCCAAGACAAGTGTAAGAGTCAAGAATTTGGAGGCCTCTTCAACCTACCTTGCATATGCCACTTGGCAACAAAGTATACTCAAATTCTAGAATGATGTGCAATTACCTCATGTTACTTTCCAGGGCACTTCTTACTAGTAGAGCCACAGGAATTAGGGCTTAGCCCTGGAATGAACTCTTTCACCTCCTTCTTTGAGAGACTATCTAGTGTCTTGGAAGGCACATGGGGTTAGCAGTCAGAAGACCTAGGTTCAAGTCCAGCTCTGCCAGTGGTCAGCGTGGAGTCCCCAGCATGTCCTAAACTCTGTGCCTTCTCTCAACTCATCTTTAAAATATGGAGATTGAACAAGTTGTTTACAAAAGTCCCTTTTGCCTTTACTATTGGCTACTACGTAGGGATGAGCTGCCTATGAAATGCTGAGGATGAGGAGAGTGTGGACTCATCTGTGATGGGAATGGGGCATCCTGAGTGACCCCCTAGAACAAAGCTGAGCTCTCCACCAGTATTGTTGCTTGTGGGGAGAAATTCTCAAATTGTTTGGTTCTTCCCCTAATTCACAAGTTCCTTGGAAGTTTTGAAGGGCTTTACACAGCCCAACCGAGACTGATTTCCAAGCCTACCCCTGGGATCATTGCTTGTCAAGATCTACCCACATTCCAGCTCAGAGAACACCTCATTCCATTTGACTACTTATTTTTGCTTCCAGGCATCATGAGAGGGGCTCTATTCTGAGGCTCCTTTGTTGTCTGTTTTCAGCCAGTACAAGTATTTGGAATTTTCCCAACCCATTCTGTAGTCATAAGAATGGAGGCCCTCTACCAGCTCCTAAAATGCCTGTTTGAAAGTATAGGCCTTTGGCTGTATCTAGATCGGAAGTAACCCACGTGGAAGATGGATAAGTATCTGGGCTCTGGAATTGGCCCTAAATTTGAAGGTTGACCTTGCATACACCAGCTGTGTGACCCCAAGGAAGTTTACCCATCCTCTCCAAGCTATAGCGTCCTCACTGGTAAGTGGAGAGGATAATAGGATTTACGTCGGTAAATAGTTGTGAGGAATAAATGAAAGGTGATCTGTAATGCTGGTTGTAGGGTAATAGGCACATCTAAAATGTAATCATATTAGTCACAGAGTACACACCATCCTCAGGATCAGCTTTCATCATCTCTAAAGCACAGAATTTCTGCTGGGATCATGCACACAAAGGAGTCAAGGGGGAAGTCAAGCTGATTTTGTTAGGTCTTAGGCTGAAGTTTGGCCCCATCCTATGCAGAGCTGACTCAGGAGGATAAATCCAAGTCCCTTATTGTTCCTTCATAATGCTAGTGACCGATTCTGATGAAGAGAATTTCTGCCACCTTTACAAATGTGTCCAGGTTGCTGGCAATGCTATTGACATTGAGGACTGGATGGCAGCTGTCAAGTGCTCCAGGAATTCTAGGGAAATAGAACCAAGTCTTCCTGGAACCCAAAGCATCCTACTAAGATTCTGTGGGGCCTCCATGGGAAGTCCAAGGGCACAAGGGTAACTTCTGTTTTCAAGTTTTCTACAAATTGTCTTTCCACATAGATCTCATTTGAAGAAAGTGTTACATACCCACATATGTTAACCAATAAATAAAGTCGAAAAGCTCTGGCATAGGACTGTGCTTCTAAAACTTGATGTGCACATGACTTACTAAGAGGTATTATTAATGTGCAGATTCTTGTTCAAATCCACAGTCAGATGCAGATCCAAGATAGAGCAGAGAGTTTGCTTTCCTGACAAGCTCCCAGACGCTGCCCATGCTGTTGCTCTGGGACCGTACTGTGAATAGCAGGCTTTGGGGGCTCTGGAATCAAACATTGGTGAGATCTTTTTATGGATGACACAATTGGGAATTCTCCGGAAGAATGATCCTGGGGATACCCTACAAACTTGAAGAGTGATGAGTATTTTAAAAACCTAAGCTGACTCTGGAGGTCAATTCAGAAAGAAAGACTAGTTGGAGTTATATTCAGTCCTTGGAATGACCTAGACTCCTCAAGGTTTGCTGCAGAAATTCTCCCAACACTTTTGTAAGTTCCAGGGGGCACTCTGAGTCCTGGGCACTGGGAATCTCATAGCGATGATCCCAGTAAGACCTGGGAGGGGAGCTTCACCTAGAGGGAGGCCTGGATTTTCCAATGTATCTCTGTATGGCTCTTGTTATCTCAGCTGGGAAAGCAGGGTGCAGAAAAAACCTGTCCTCTTGGAATATGCATCAACAGCTTACTCAAAAGTGCTAAGAAAGGCAGAGTGTCAGAGGTAAAGTAGAGTTGTACATAAAGTTCTGAAGAATTTCAGTAAAGAGAATGGCTAAACCCAGCAGAGACAGTGGGGAAGACTTTACAAATGAAGACATGACAGTCAGTTCTTGAAAGATGAGGGGATTTTGCCAGACGAAGAGACCAGGAAGAGGGGACAACACATTATGAGCCATTCATCTGTCAGCTCTGAGTTCTATCCTGCAGCCTACCTCAGGTTCACATTTTTCAGAAAAAAAAAGCTGTGTTTAGCTTTTATATAAATGAGGTATGAAAGTGCTTTCTAAACTTTAAACCATGATATAAATGCAAAGTAGAGCCACTTATTTACCTACATGTCAGCCATTTGTATTCATTAGCAGATAACTCATACTGAAATACATTTGGAGAAATTTGCACTTGTTCTTGCTAATATAGTTAACTTAGGACCTGAGATTATCTCAGCATCCTTGGGTGAGTAATTCCCTGTTGCTATTTTTGTTCTCATGCTAACAGTCATTAAATACTTGGTTTGTGCCTCTGACTGTTAGCAGATGCTGTTGTGACTTTTTACTGGACTTGGAGATGTAAGAGACTCTGTAGAATTGCCTTTGTCTTATGCAAATAATTTCACCTGGAGATGCTGGGAGGTCACCCCAGCCCCTACCCAGGAGGGGTCTATAGCCCCTGACTAGAGACACAGGGATTAACAGTTCAGCCCCTTGCTTCTGGGTAGACAACTCTCACCCAGAACAATTTGCAGTCCAGAGTACCCCGTGGGACCAGGCAGAGGTTGGACTTCTAAACCACATCTCTGCCCTGTTTTCTTCTGTCTCCTCCCTTACTCTATTACATGTTTCTCCTGAGAAACTTCCTTAATAAATCATGTGCTCAGGCTCTGCTTTTAGGGAACTGACTTCAGACTATTCTTAAAGACTTTAAGACCTCATTTCAACATTACAGTAAATATATAAAACATTCATATTAAATATGTATTATACATTATTATTGTATATATTATATATATATCACATTATTATTACAGATGAAGTAATTTTCCCCATTTTCTACAAATAGCAAGTGTCAGAGCTAGGACTTGAATTTAGCTCATCACGTGACAAATCTCTCAGTTTTCACCATTAGGTCTTTTGGAGGAAGCTGGTTAAACATCAAAATTGCTCACAACTTCTCATATTCACAGAAATATAAAAATGATACTGCTGCATATTAAATATTAAAACTGTTGAGTCCTCATCAAAACAATTCAAGTGTGCTAGGTGCAAAGGAAAAAGTTAAGCTTTACACCACTCCCTGAAAGTCAGATTTACCAAGAAGGTAATCATTAAGTAACAAGATTGCAAATACAGATTTGGTGTGCTGGCTGTGGGGCTTTACCACCCATAAAATGTTGATGTCTTAAGCATACTCTAAGGATTATCAGATCCAGAGTTCTAAGGGCTTCAGTCTTTCATTATGTCTCTGTCCTTAAAGCCCAAGCACATCCATCTTCAGAACCAGGAATAGCTGTGACAAGTGCTTTTGGAGCAGCACTCTGAGCTGAGTTCTGTGTCTGGAGACAACAATGGAAAAGAGTTCTTGTAGTTTCCATTTGTTATAAATATTTGTTGTCTGCACATGGGCCTTCCCACAGCCAGTTTCCCTGGGGAGAGCCTAGGAAAATGCATTTCTGCCATGCTGTCCCGGTAATACACGTACACCCTGAATGGAAGCATCACTGCTGTAGTGCAGAGCTTTGATATTTAAAATGAGATTGAAAAGCCACTTGACACAAAGATAGGAATCTTGAATTTTAGATGAAAAAATATGCTGCCTCTTCCCCTGCAGCATGAAATGTGGGGCATTGCCTGAAAATTATCCAACAGACTAAAAACATGTGCAGAGAGGCAAGGTCATGGCTTCCACTCATCCATCCTCTGAATGGGTTACTGTAGGAGAATTCAGAAATTCCTCAACCACCTCTTGGCCATTAATTACATGAGGGTCATAAAGCCCATCTGAGGGAGAATGGAACCATATAAAACACCTTCTTTCCATGAGGGTCATAAAGCCCATCTGAGGGAGAATGGAACCATATAAAATACCTTCTTTCCGATCTCTGAAGCTCCATGCTTCAGACTTTGCAAATGAGAAAAATGTATCTGTATCTGACAGGGAAACAGAATTCCATTTAAGTGAATTTTAATGTAACCACTATTTGCTTTCCATTGGGCTTCTAAACTAGGCACCCATTCTAGGATTCAAATAAAGTGTTTTTCTTTTTTTTTTTTCCTGAATTTCCAAGTCAAGTGGGCAAGATCTGCCCTAAATTCTCCTGACTTCATCACCAATCGTCCTCAAATATTCCAAAAGTGATTCCAGCCAGTGAGTGGGTCCCAAACTAGGTCAGAGGAATGAAGCAACAGGAACTGAGTCTGGATGATCAAAGGCCAATACCCTGTGTCCTTAAGAACCCTCCATTACTCCCTCTCACTTAGGGAGCCCTGGCTGAATGTTCTGAGACTTTAATCTAATCATTTGTTTTGAGAGTTTAAAGTTAGAATTCAGGCACAAAGCCTAGATCTGGCCCGGAAGTTGGTCTATGCTGGTGACAAATCCACAGGTAGGCTAACACAAGTGACAATCACTGCCCCTGGAGAGGATTCTACCCTAAAAGCTAGTAAAGGCTGGGTACTGCAGCACTCACCTTACAGTTAATCCTCATAATCAGAGAGGTACACTTTTTAAAATTTAATACAGATTTATTAAACCTCCTCTATGGACTATGACTCTGTTGGGTACTAGGATGAGAGGATGAAGACAAATTTGCCCCTGCCCCTAAGGAGCATACATCCAGTGGGGGAACTGGACACTAACCAGGAAGCCAATCAACACAAACTCTATGAACAAGTGCCAAAAAGTGTGCAAGCATTGAGCACAGAACCCTGATCTGGCTTAGAGAAGTTGGAGGTGGGAGTAAAGAACACCTTAGAGTATTGGATCCCAGACATGGAGTTTACTTAATAAGGTGGGTGAAGGTGGAAGGAGGACAATGATACGTACGAAGACCCTGAGGCAGGAAGGAAAGTGGAACCACTCAGAAAATTGGAATGGGCCAAAAGCCTGGTGCATTCCATGATGACAAGACACTTGCAAGAGGCAGGTCCAGCCGATCCAGAGCCTTATCTTGAATGATCAGGCACAGGGAGCTATGAGCCACTGTACATAAGGGGAGATATATGAACCAGGACCTGTGTGACTCTTAAAATTCTGCTCATGAACTCTCAAACAGAAGGTCAGCCAGTTAATTTAGACACTAAAGGGCCAGGGAAAGCTCAGGAATGGAGTGACTCTACTTGAGTTCTATTCAACAGTAGCTGGATAATGCCATCAGCAATGGTGCCACCTCAGAATCCTGGGCTTTCTGGGTCAGGTGATGGCAAGCACTTTCTGGCGCCTATCTCAGTTTCACTCCTCTTTGGTGCATTAAAACCCAGGACTGGGTAGAGCTTAAGACAATGAGTGTTATATTCTCGACTTATAAAGGGAGCACCCCTATCATTGGTGTTTCTACTGCCATCCTGGACCCCAGTCCATACAATGAGGCCAAAAAGACAGGTACCGATTGTAGAATGGACATAAACCCAGGACAGGGAACAGACTACACATTCAAAGCTGCATGTCAACTTGATGCCCATTCATGGAACCCAGTTGGGACAGAACCACAGAACAGAGGAGGAAAGAGCTGTAGGGAGGGGAGAGTGGTCAGCCTGCAAGAGAAGAGGGATCTGAGAGCCAGGATCAGGGAAGTTAATAAGAACCACCCCCCAGGGCCTCCACTGACTTTGTTAATAAGTGGCTTTCTAAACAAGGGTAAAACCTCATTTCCTATTAACTAAAAGCCTCCCCCAGGGACTCTAAGAGCATTTATTGGAATCACCGATATCAAAGGGACAGCTGATGCCCAATTTTCTGGTCTCCAGAGGACTGGTGAGTGAGATGGTCAGTGCAAACTCTGAAATGGGTGGGGCCCAGCACTTTTGCCTCAGTCCTTGCTAGAGCCTGACCAAGCCAGGGAGCCTGGTTGGTACATCATTTGTGTCTCCATCTAAAATCAAAGCCTGAAATCCCACAGACTGGCATCTGTCAAAGTATTCTGTCATTGTTGTAAATGTTGTGAGGATAGTTGACAGTGAGAAGTCTTCCTAACCCTAAAGAGACTCACCCAGAGCCTTCTTCTCCTTCCTATAGCCAAGTGGTGGTGACATCCTCCAGCTCAGGCTCTGATGGCAGACTGTGTAAGGCATTCCCTACTATTCTGGGCTTTTATTTTTCTGCTTCAAAATGAAAATTAAATTAATAAAACTTATATTTCCAACCAAATGGCTTTCTAATGCATTCCCTTTTAATTCTCAAAACATAGGCTAGCTAGACTTATTGCAGTAATAAACAAACCCCAATATTTCAATGGCTTTGTCATGTCATAGTTTGATGCAGATGGAGTAGTTGACCTCAATCTTGTAGCTACATGATCTGGAAAATGTGGCCCCCAGGGACACTGCATATGGGAACGACTAGAGGACTACATACATTTACATTTATAGGCCAATTCTGAAAGGGCTTGCATTGCTTCTACTCACATTGCATTAGCCAGAAGTCAATCAAATAGCCCCAACCCAAATGAAGGAAGCTAGGAAGCAGAGCCTTTCCCTGTGTTCAGAAATAGAAAACGAGGCTGTGAGTGAAAAGTGGACACTTTAATAAATCTAAGCAAAAGTAACTTCACAGGACTATCTGATCATGAATTCCTAACCAGGCAGATCATGGTGGGTAGTCACACTTTGTTGTGGTGCATTCAGATCTAAGATCCACGGAGCCAATTGAGATTAATTATGAGCCTTTATTAGCCGGCCGGCTACTGATTCTCCCCTCTAGAGAGTCAGCCCCGAGCCTCTGGAGGGGGCAGCTTATAAAGCCCAAAACTATGTCCTGGTTGGCCTTAATCAAGCAAGCAAGCAGATTACAAAAGCCAAAGTTAGCTGTTAGCGTCTAACACAAAGAAACATGGTTTCTGGTGGACAGCTATGTTATCTGTACTCCAGCGGCAATATTGTTTTATTTTTCTTCTTGGGAGCCCTGGAGCTATTTTCTCTTAGGCAGCTGGCACCTGGAGATATCACTCTCTGCCCTGTCCTTGGGGCTGACTCACTGAGGAATTGATACCAATAACCATAACAATATATTTTCCAAAGTAGTAATGGCCGGAATAAAGAGGGGAGATGTGAACAAGGAAGATGTTATTGAAATGCATTTTTTTTTTACCCTTTTTCATTCCCCACTTGTTTTCTAAGGGAATTCAAATCATTGAATCTTCAACACTAAGTGACTGGCAGTTTGCTCTGAGGACTATGAGTTTTACTGCCTGTATCCATTTTTTGACATAGGCAGTTAATCAATTAATTATACAAAGTCTAAATAATAACCCTAGAAATGCTTATATTAGGGGTCCTGCAATGGAGGAAAGCCAAGTAGTCGACCACAGGGATCAGTTAAACACGCTCTCACACCAAGATCCTGTCTTCCAGGATTGTTCTCTGTTGCTGAGCCACTGAGCTGTTGTCTGACTAAAGGCTCTAATAATGCCTGAATGGTTAGCATAAGAACAGCAGGTTTTACCTAAAGCTATACAATTAAAGCAAGATCTATGCTTCCGAACACATTAGTTTTACATGTATGAATTAATATACAAGATTCTTAGTTTATTTTACAGATTCTGAACATGTCAAAACAAACAAGAGGTCTTTCAAACATGATTTCATAAGGTGTAATCTCTTTACAGTAGAGAGTGCATCGTGCCCTTAACAGGGGGAAGGGAAGGAGGCTTACTCAAGTTTTTGCCAGTTTCTAATTTGAACTTGGTTAAAGTTTCTTTCAGGGTCTTATTTATCCTCTCTACCTGTCTTGAGTTCTGAGATCTGTAAATACGATGTAGCTTTTAATTAATTTCTAGAACCTTGGCTAAAGATTGACTGGTCTGGGCGATAAACACCAGGTCATTGTCGGCCCACGGTGCTATGGGCAGGCCAAATGAGGTACTTTCTCTGAACCTAACTTCTTTGCTACTACCTGAGCTGTCTCCTGCTTGGTGGGGAAGGCTTCTGTCTATCTTGACAAGGTGTCAATGAACACAAGTAAATACTTAAATCCAAAAGTTCTAGAGCTTATTTCTGTAAAATCTAATTCCCAATGTTCTCTCGGGGCTTGTCTACAAAGTCTCGTCCCTTGTTGTACTCCCTTGGAGGGCCCTGGATTCACTTGTGTGTAGATGTGGCACTGGGCCGATATACCTGGTTGGCCATTTGTTGCAGCCCTGGAATGTAATAGTCTCTTTTTAACAGTTTAATTAACTTGGTTTCTCTCAAGTGAGTTCTCTGGTGAACCTGGGTTATAAGGTCTCAGCTCAAGGCCTCAGGTACTACAATGTGGCCATCCGGGAGCCTAATCTACCCAGCAGATTCCTCTTTTCCTCTCAGCATGTTGCATAGTTTAACTTCTGAAGTGTAGGTAGGGGCGTCCATTAGCACTCTGGGTGGTAGAGCCAGCAGAATGTCAATTGGCCCCACTGGTTTTCTGGCAGCCTCCTTTGCTGTCTGTATAAGTGTTCACGGTCTTGTTTTTATCCCATCGCAGAGCTTGAATCACTGTTACTAGTTCAGCTGGCTGAGCTGAGGTTCTATGGCTCAGAGCCTGTGCCCAAATAACAGTCTCATTAGTCACTACAGCTGCCCCAGCATACCTGATTCCTTCTGTGACGAAGCTGCTTCCATCTGTGAAAAGAGCAGCCTCTGGATTTGGCCAGATGTCGTCTGTCAGATCTGGTCGGGTGCAGGTGACGTTCTCTAGGACCTGAAGGCAGTCGTGTATGGGCTGCTTGGGGTCGTCATCTGGTAGCAGGGTAGCCGGGTTGAGAGCAGCAGTTTTCATGAACTGAACGTGGGGCGTATTGTTGTTAAGTAGAACTTTAGTCATTTTCTTAATCTGGGTGATATTAACTTCATCCCGGTTGTTAAAGATGCGCAGAGCTACCTCAACTAGCTCAGTCAAATTTTGTCCTTAAACCTTCTTATCCCTCATTACTTTTTTTTTAATATCTGGGACCGACTGACTGACAAAAGCAAGGTTTTATCAGAAGCTGTCGATACCGATCAAGAGCCTCCGTACCTTGTTTGATGTTGGGGTCCCGAGGCAGACGGGTGTATGGAAGGACATGATGAATACGAGCTAGGTCTGTAGTGGGCTGTCTGTCTGGCTCTAACACAGCCTTGGTGCTCTCCCGCAGGATCCGCTCCCTTTTTTCTGAAGAGAATAAAACCTGCAAGAGCTGTTGGCAGTCATCCCAGATGGGCTGATGAGTGAAGAAAATAGTCTCTAAAAGAGAAGATTAGTCCCTGTGGTCTTTCTGAGAAAGAAAGGTTTTTATGTTTCTAGTTACACAGACCTTTTCTGTTATCTGAAATTCTAATTTTAATATCAAGAACATGTATTTATTCAAATTATAGATATCTAATTATTGTAATAGTTTTATTGTCATGGCCCAAATCAGAGCCATGTCCTTTGCTTCTTTATAAGCCT
Source organism: Rousettus aegyptiacus (assembly GCF_014176215.1). Taxonomy (NCBI): domain Eukaryota; kingdom Metazoa; phylum Chordata; class Mammalia; order Chiroptera; family Pteropodidae; genus Rousettus; species Rousettus aegyptiacus. The sequence goes on from NW_023416287.1 coordinate 42,067,521, forward strand.
TTCATTTCTGAATAGTCAGGTCCATTCTTGATATCATGATAAATAAAATACAACAATTCAAAATAAAGTACAACAATTTATAATAACTGAAATTATGACTGAAAGATATTGACCAATTTCTAGGAACTTTATACAATTCCTGAAACACTTGTATTAATAAAATGTATTTATAAAAATGTAACCTAAAGAAGGTTAAGTATCATTTATTACGTGACAATGCTTCTTATATAATTTAATATATCAAATAAACTGAATTAGCTTAACATTTCTCTTTTACAAAGTGACAAAACTAAACCTTTGAGATTTTCCAGGTGCCCTCTGGGAAGTTTTAAAGTTATTTTGAATTTGTTATAATGTTACAAGGTTTGATCACTTGATTAAATAGGATCACAGGTCACTATGAAACAATACTTAGTTATCTATTTAACCAAAGTGATAATAAAAGATTTAAAAAGTAAATATGACTATATAAAAAATTTAGCACTCTTAATGTTAAGAAGACTCAGTTTTTTAAATAAAGACTATAAAGCACAATAAATTATTTTGATAAGATACAGAATCTTTGCTTCCTAAGTGTATTGTTCACAGGTGAAGAATAATCTTTTACAATTTCTTATTAGGAACAGACCAATAATCCAAACTCCAGTTTTGTGTCAAGACACTGTCGACATTAAAGTTTATTTTAAAACCTTATGATAAATACATTTAATTTTAGCCAACTTGACCATATAAAACAAGATTTTCTCTTTCTCTTTTTCTTTACAACTTCACATGTTGACTTATGTTCTTGTCCTTTATTTTCCTCTCAGGATTTCTCTTCACAAACCTTCTATTACTTTTCCCATTCCTTCAGTTTGCCTCTTCTCACTCAGAAATAACTAACTGTAAGACAAACACCTTTCCTTTAATTTCCTTCAAAATAAATCTCTATACTTTATATCTTCTTTTGTGCCTCAAACAACCTTTAAATAACCTGAAACTATTTTAGGATAAAATTACTCTCCTTTTTATTAAAAACACATCCTTTAATAATCTTAAAACACATTTTATTTTCCTTGCATACTTTGTATACAGAATTTTTCCTTTACTTGTATTATTCCTAGTAATTCATTTACACATACTAGAATTCATAACTCTTAGTAGTCTTAATTTCTAGAGAAAATAATGAAGTAGGCAAATGTAAACTGTGTTTTATATATCAGCATTCAATAGTTTAACAAATTTATGAATATGCCAGTTTTATAATTTTAAAGGCATGTATTTTTTCATAGTACAATTTTAGGAAGACTTAATTTATCTATAAGTGCTTATTTCTTTCTAAACCAACCAAAGCAGAGCTCTTTTACAAATCCACCTTCCCATAAAAATAAACTCTAACCCAAACCGAAGGACCAGTTAGAAAGGAGACTCTACACTCTGTGAATCTGCTAATCAAATTCACGTTCAGTCACTCTCCAGACTCAAACCTCCAACACAAATGCACAACCATCTCTCCACTAACCCTCAACAACGTCCCCGTTTCCAATCTCTACTTACACAACTATTTTTCCACTACTCTTCCCTGCTCTAATCTAAAATATAAAGGATTAGCCTAACAGGCCCCTATTAGCTTTTCTAACTCTCGTATTTTCAATATTAAAAACAAACTCACTTTTCTCACTGGGTAAATTATTTAAACTTCTTGTACCTCAGTTTTTTCATCTGAAATGCTGTTTTCAGGTTGGGTGACACTTCTGATGGCCAGCCTGTTCCAAATGTGAGCTAATCTAACTGGCAGAACCTCTGGAGATCGAAGGGAGTGACGCGGGACCCATAACCTTGGGCCTGCCACCTGAAGTCTTTGAAATTACTGAGGACACAATGCAGAGGAGTGGGCCTGGAAGAAGCTTGACCCATGGCGGCCAGAACAGCGGTGAAAAAAAATATGATACCTATAAAAGTTAAAAAGTTAGAGCAAGAGCCACATGTTCCCCTAGGGACCAGTCCAGGCAGCAGCAGCTAAGCCGAGGGAGAAAAGAAGAATCAATAGACTTATAAGGAAAAGAAAAGGATAAAAACATATGACATTTAGAGAGACTACAATTTCAAAAACAGACACCAAAGAGACAGAGATGACGGACCAACACAAGACAGGCGCCGGCACAAACAAGACAAAACCAACCAACCAGGGTCAGGATCTGACGTCTCAGTCCTGACCAGACTAGGGAAGTTATGCTGCGTCCAGCCTTCCACTAGTTCATAGAGCCCAACCAACCAACCAAGCAGAAACCCAGAAACCTGGATACCTGTAGTGCAGTCTGACTCACCGGTGAAGCTGCTCTGGATGGCTCATGCCCAGTTGTTACAGAATTGACTGATTATCCCCATTAGAGAATCAGAATTGTCCACCTGCCCTCCTGGATGAGTCTGCCTGGCGTCTGGGGCTGAGGAACGTCTCTCAGCGGCCGTCCCCTGGATGGGGCAGGTCCTCACCGAAGGTGGTCAGGGTCGTGAGTCTTAGAAGTCTTAGGAGATCTCCCCACCGTGGTAAAATCTCGCTGGAGCCTCCAAATGTTGTGGTGCGTTCAAATCTAAGACCCATGGAGCCAATTGAGATTAATTACGAGCCTTTATTAGCCAGCCAGTGACTGATTCTCCCTACTAGAGAGTCAGCCCTGAGCCTCCGGAGGAGGCAGCTTATAAAGCCCAAAACTATGTGTTGGTTGGCCTTGATCAAGCAAGCAAGCAGATTACAAAAGCAAAAGTTAGCTGTTAGCGTCTAACACAAAGAAACATGGTTTCTGGTGGACAGCTATGTTATCTGTACTCCAGCGGCAATATTGTTTTATTTTTCTTCTTGGGAGCCCTGGAGCTATTTTCTCTTAGGCAGCTGGCACCTGGAGATATCACTCTCTGCCCTGTCCTTGGGGTTGACTCACTGAGGAATTGATACCAATAACCATAACAATATATTTTCCAAAGTAGTAATGGCCGGAATAAAGAGGGGAGATGTGAACAAGGAAGATGTTATTGAAATGCATTTTTTTACAGGGGAGATGTGAACAAGGAAGATGTTATTGAAATGCATTTTTTTACAGTTACAACTTTAGGCTTATAACTTCGCTAGTAAAGTTATCTTGTTAACTATCCTGTAATCCAATTCCCTCCTTGCTTTCTCCCACTTTCATGTAATCTTCCTTATGTTCCCTCCTTAATTCCGAGTGCATAAAAAAAACTACAAATGGTCATTCTGAGAAGCATTTTTCTCAGTCCATTGAGATCTGTCTTCCAGATAAATCCTCTGTTTGACTTAATAAAACTCTAAAAAATCTTATAAATTTTTTCTACAAGTTTAGATATTCTTATGTCAATAGGACTATATAATATTAACTGTGCCTCAATCCATACTTATGTCAGTAGAATTTTATTCAGCAATTATATTCTAGGCAATATTCTGGATCTTAAGTGTGTTATTCCCTCTAACCAGTGAGAAAAAATGAGGCTTAAAACTGTTACATTTGTGACTTCCTCAAAGCTTCACTGTGAAAAAATGGGACGCTGACTTGCATCTTAAATTAAAATTATTTGGTTTTTAGTCAACTATCCTTTCTTAGTTTTACTTGGTATCCAGGCACAGGGAAAGAGATTTTCTCAAAAAGTTATTCTGATCTAACAATTTTAAATCCTGTGATGAAAAGTATTCATGATAAATAGTTATCCCTGTTTTTTGCCACTCTATGTAAGAGAGTAAATGGACTACTAAACATAATGTTGGTTTTGTGGGTAGGAAGAAACTCCTCTACCCTCAAAGTTTTTTAGGCTGGTCTAATCATCAAATAGACATGAATTGGATTAACAAGAGAAAATGATCAAATTTAATTACATACATATGTATAGGAACCCCAAATGCATGAGAGAGTCAGAGACCCCTTGTTCACAAGAGGTTCAAAGACAGAACGGAAAAATAGGTACATATGACATTCTGAGCTAGGGATGAAGTTTGGCATTTTGGGGTTTCAGAAGGTCATTGCAGAAAGATCATGTGTTTAGTATAGATAGGTCGAAAGAGGCTATCTCTGATAATCTGTTATTGTGGGCAAGGCTTCTAATTCAGGTCTTTTTAGGTTAGCTAAGGAAAGAATAGAAGTTGCCTCTAGCAGAAAATAATCCATACACCACAGAGGCGCATCTTGAGGAGACTCATTCTGAATCCTCACAGCCTCTCTAGAAATCAGATGTTGGAAAATGTATTAACATAATTTCTTTATTCATGACGAAGCTGTAATATATAGAATTAATTTCATGCCATTGAGTAACTATATTCTGTTGGATTATTTCTTCCATATTGATTCATTTTCAGTCCATAATATTTTTAGTCATCAACATATCCCTTTCACATGAAAAAGAGGGCTCTATTTGAATGTGACAAATTGCTCCTTCTGGTACATTGGTGGCATTTGAAGATATTTTCTGCTGTTTGTGTTACTTCATCTTTAATTATCATTGTTGTTGTTCCAAGATAGGATAATAAAGTATAAACGAATACACCTTATGTATCATTATTTGCTTGGGACTACTTTTAGCTTGAAGGACTTCTTTTTTTGTGTTTTACAGAGAAAGCTTCAAATTACCTCTGCCCTTCATTCATTCTTTGGAGAATATTTTGCTATCTTTCTCTATAGTGTATAATAGTTTAAATGGACTTCAAAGAACAGATAAAAGTATCATTGGAATAAGTCATTTTAATTGTCAAGGATATATGTTTTCCTTTGTATGATACATATGATCATATTTATGCTATGTTCTGAGCTGTTGTCCTAGAGTTCAATTACTATGCAAAATAACTAGGTTTTTTTAAGCTTTTATATAAAGTTTGTGTAAAGAAGAGTGAAAGATGAATTTTTATCCATGAAAATTATTCAAGACATTTTATATTCTTGAACCAAAACTATTTATGTCATTTGCATTGAGACATATCTCTGCACTGTGGGTTATGAAAAGGGTTCCTAAACCCAGTTCCAACCTATGTGAGGAGACTTTACCATACAGCTTCATTTATGCATATAGAAGTGAAAGAAAGCAAGGCAGAGGTCAGGGGGACTGTATTACAAGATGATTAACAAGATTACATGCTCTCTTGAGAGTGGTTACTGCTTATTTCAAAGGTATATTAACCTAGATGCATAGAAACAATGCACAGGCCTTGCTTAAGGCAAAGATGAACCTTTTATTAAAAAGTCATATTCCTGGTGTATGACTACCAACATGACCTGCCCAGTTAGAAATTTATGATCAGATCACCCTCTGAGGTTGCTTTCCATAGAACGTTTTTGTCAACATAACTTTCTTAAAAGATAATTGAATAGTTGAAGAAAAAATATAATAACATAATGCTGGGGTATACATATTTACAGAAAATATAATAAAAAGTATGAATTAGGTGAGGTCAATGGAATTATTCTGTTGTAATATTTGAATATTTTATATGAAGTGATATGTTAATTCTATGTAGACTATGGCAAATAAAAATGCATAATGAAATTCCTAGAACAACTACTAAAAATTAAAATATAGTAGGTCAATAAGATAAAATACTAATAATTTGATTTCCTCAAAGGAAGCTGCTTAGGAAAAAAAAAGAGAAGTAAAAAATGTAGGAACCCACTGTAAAATGAACCAATTAGTAAAATTGGTTATAGTAGATAAGTATAATATGAAAGTGTAGTATATTTATATATTAACAGTTATAAATATGTTATATATTTATATAATGATAATAGCATATATCACATAGTTATGTATATATGTAAACTTATTTATAAATATAATATATATTATACATAAGAGAATTTATGAAACATAAGACTTAGTTGCTAAATGAGAAGAATCAAATTTAATCAAATGGAGCTACTGAAATAGTGATAAATGTAGGAGCAAATTAATCTAAAGACACTTCTCATTGATAATCAGTAGTGAGAACAATAAAGACATTGCATCGATAAAACAAGAACAGGCTGCTATTTAAAAAAGGACATTTGGAGAACAAAAAGGATAGGAAAATTTAAGACATTATTGTTAATAATTTCTACACACATACACATACATATACACATACATGTACGTATGTATGTATGAAATAGCAAAATGAACACAAATAAACAGAGTCACACAAACACCACCAGAAAGCATTCTTCCATAAAGAGCAAAAATGAAAAGAAATTGTACATTTTCCAGTCATTAGAGGGACTCTGTCTAACTGAGGACACAGACGTCTCCCCTTGCATCCAACAATCTCCTATGAAACGCATCTTACTCTTTTTTAAGACCATTTAGCTGTCTTTTCCTCTTTGCAGATTTTCTGAAAGGCAGCAATTCCGACCACTGGCTCCAAAGCCATTGAACAGAATCATAGTTTACATGGTGCTCAAATACAGGGAAGCCAGCAGGTATGAAAACACCAAGGAACTCAGAATACATGAATTCTTGATATTTTTACAGTAAAGTAATGATATCGTGTGTTTTCTAATTTTATCCCGGATACGTGAGGAGAACGCAAAGATGTACAGAAAAAACAAAAGGGGCGAACCCAGACTCATGAAAAGTTCATGACCCTTTCCCCAGAGCAGAGTCCCGCCCTAGGATGGATGTTTTAGACTTCGAACAAAGAGGACTAGAGAAACTGAGGGGGTAATGCTGTGAGCAAATCGCTCTTGGAGCGCCCCCTGGGAAGTCCCTGAGTGCTTCACTGTCGGGAGGCTCCAGCCTTCCAGTGGAACGCGCCCACCCCTTCCTTAATTTCATCATTTTCTTTTCATTCTTTTTCCTTGAATAAACTGGAAATAGGGTGAATACACATTGTTTTAAAGACTTTTTCTGAATGTGAAAAAGCCTGAAGGCAAAACTGCTTACTGAAAAGGAAATGATTAACAATCTTAATTTGTGTTTCTGAAATTCTAACTCCAAATGTTTGTATACTTAAAAACTTCAATAGAATCAACTGACCAAGTGCTGGAACTAATAAGGGGATTGAACAAGGAAGCTCAATAATAACTCAGCATATAAAAAACAATTGTTCTTTTCACTAGAGAAAAAGAGATTGCATTCAAAAGAGTAAAAACATAATAAAATGCTTACAAATAAACAAATTAAGAAATGCATAGACTGTAGGTTAAAAAAAAATCCATACCCACATCTACCTATACATACTTTTACAGCATGATATAAAAAAGAGGATACAGCAATAAAGTATAAATAAATATACCTTATGTATCACGGAAGTGCAGTATTCCTATAAGAGAAGACCCGGTACTACACAAATGTAAATACTCTTAAATTAATCAATAAATTTAAATACCTCTATCATAATCGTGGATATTTTAAACTTGACAGAGTATCTGTAAAGGTAATATGGAAAATGTAAAATAATAGTAAAAAAGTTTAAATATTAATATTAATGAGGGACTAGCTCTACACATGAAAGCTGATTATAAAGTTAGGATAAGTAAATCTGTGTGGTATTGACACAGTTTAAAAAGAAGAGATAGTTCAGGAACAGATCTGTATGTGATACACAAGTGATATTTTGAAACAGTGGAGCAAAGACAAATTATTCAATACATTGTATTTTGAAAATTTCACTCCATTTTGTGGTAAGAAAACCTTACTCCCTAGACTCTTTTCCCTTACATACAGCAGGACTTCACAGACACAGTTAAGGTTATACTCTGAAACAAAGAGATTATTTGGGACTGTCCTAGTGGGTGAACCCAGGCTAGTTACGTGAGCCTTTAAAAGCTGAGCTTTTCCAGGCTGTCATAAGTGATTAAGAAATTGAAGAAGGGTTAGGGAGAAGATGTCTTCCAAAGAAAAGAGACCATGAGGCAAGAACTGCAGGTGCTTCTAGATGCTGATAAAGGCAAATAAATACATGTTTCCCTAAGCCTTCAGAAAGGAAAGCTACTATACTAACATCTTGATTTTGGTCCAGTGAGACCATGTTGGACTTCTAGTCTACAGAATTATAATATAATCACTTTAATGATATATTATATTATATATAATATAACATTAATATAATTATTTTATATTATTTATTAATATAATGTACTACTATATTATAATATAATAACTTTGTATTGATTTCAACTACAAAGTTTTTGGTAATTTTTTATAGCAGCAATAGAAAACTGAAAAAGTAAGATTTCTACTTTATTTTACATTAAAAAAACTAAATTCTGGATTAACTAATTAGCGAAATACAACAAAACATTTTTTAGATAGTTACAAACATAAACACATGCATTTGTGAGATGGGAGGGCGATTATAGAAGCTTTAGTAGAATGTGTATATACATCGAAAGTGTGAAAAAAGCCCTCTAAGCAACACATAAAAGTCAGAAAGAAAAAAAAAGGATGGAGAAATTTGACTTAAAAAATTTTTAAATTTTCAAAAGGACAAAATAAATTAAAAATAAAAATAGCCTGGAGAAGAATACTTTTAACATATGTAATTGGAAAAGTGATAGTATCTTTATCATTAAAAACAGATATGACATAGTTCAAGGAAAATAACAAGAGAATAGAAAAAAATTATACAGTCTAAGACCAGGTAGTTCCTGGAATAAGCAATTCAAATGTCCAGTTAACATATGGAAAAATGGACTCTGGGAAATGGTAATGAAACTAATAATGATACTTCACCCATCATATTGGCAAACTTTTCAAATATTGTAGCAGTCAGGTAAAGTTACATAAGTCTTTACATAAAGTTTTTAAAACATTACATAAAGTTTTCCATAGTGTGTAAATATATGAAATATATGAAAATGAAATAAAGTAGAATGTTTATGTATTTAGTTTACGCCATAGTTGAATTAACACTAAATTTTTTCTTTCCTTTTCAATATACAAGGTAAACATATGCACGTGCAGGCACACACACGCATGGATCAAAGCAGCTGAGCTGAGGCTGAGCTACAATCTTAGAAACAATAAGTCAGAAGTCAAGTTCTCAATTCTGCCCTTTCTATAAAGCTATGTAAATCTGCCCCATCAGGACAGATGGGGGAGCACATCTGAAAGGGAAGTTCTGCTTTTAATTTCGGGAGGCCTTCCTGCCCTTGACCCTGGGCCTGGCAAATTCTTTCACTTTGCTTTGCCCTTTTCCCTTCCCTGGGGACCTTTAAAGGGACTTTATGAGTGGGAGAAAATAAAAGTTAAACATTATTAATTTGAGACATTGCTCCTGAGGTTCTCTGCCAAGGAGCACAGAATCTGAGTGTAATAGAAGGTCTTGAAGCAAAACATAAAAGCCTGGCCTCTACCCATCCACACCCAAAAGTCCTCATGGATGGGGAGCCAGCTTAGACAGCCTCTTTGTTCTGTTTTATGTTTCCCCATCTCCAAGCTTTTCTTCTGTTCATTCCCCTGGAAAGACAGAACTTCTCACCAAATGATAGAGTCCCAAGCCAAGAGCCGTCTCCTTTTCACTCACCAGCCTACAAGCCACAGTGTTCTACTCCATTCTCACTCAAGCTTCATGTGTTCTTTTTAATCAAACTTATCCTAATATTGTGGTAGAGCATATATTTCCCCTTCCCTTTGAGCTTTGTTTTCTTCTATAAGTGAGACTCATTCTTTCAGCCAAAGGCCTGATCCAAGATTAATAAATGAATGATAAACTACATGCAATCTTCAGAGTTAAAAGGAATTTCAGAGCCTTAAAGTGGTTCTTATAACAGAGGTGAGGTCATTTTATAAAAGGAAACCATGAGTCCACGAGACAAGCACTTCACCATGGCAGCCTAGTACACTCTGCACTCCTTGACTGCTGGTGTTTGAAGTAGTCACTGTTAGATTGAAAGTGAAGTTCCTTTCCAACAATGCAGAAATGCCTGTGACATAACCAGACACAGAGATAAGATGAAAGCAACATGGGCGATTGCGGAGTATAGTTGTTCCCCAATACTAGTTTAAAAGTATGAGGAACCTGATGTAATGTGAAGGAAATCTGGCTTCTGCCCAGGTTAGGAAAACAAAAACAACAACCAGAACTTATAAAACAGATTTGAAAATAGTCAACAGTCTCCGGACCCCTAAAACAACAACTATTAAATGTCAATCCACTTCCGGTCTTTTTCTTATCTTCTTGGTCATTTGTTTATTAAAGATATTATATGCATACATCTTGCATATATATTTTGTACCTTTACTTTTTACTCAATATTTGAACCAAAGCATTTTTTAATGATTTATAACAAGAAGAATTTGACTTTAATTACTATAGAGGACATTTGTATTCGCAGACAGTGAGGTGCAAATTCCCAAATCTCTGTTCGGAACTGAGGTCACTGATTTTTAACAATTTTAGAGAAGGATCGTCCCTTCAACATTAACACACAGCTCCTCTATTTTGTCAATTGAGCCTTTAAATATTCTGAGACAGGCTGTACAAACCATACATTGAAAAATCACCATCCGAGATTAATCAGTTGGCCATTTTTCCTGTTTTATAATCTTCAAAACTATTCTTATTTTGAATAATAAATACTGAATAATTGGTTCATAAAGTAATGCCAACAGAATATAGTAACATAAGATGCTTTTTACCAACCCCATGTTTGACAGGAAGCAAGTAAAATAGAACTTATAAATACTCGTTGCCTGAATACAGGAAAATAAAACACTGTTTGGGAGCCAATTAGTGGAATGAAAAATTCTGAGCCATGCTACATTTGCAATAAAATTATCATTAAAAACTAGAGAGTCTTGCTTTACCCCATGGTCCAAAAGAACTTACTTCTGCCCAAAAACATAGTTTCATAAAGCTGCTGGAGCAAAATGTCACCTGCCCATATCCCTCAAGATGTCTGAGCTAGAGAAAGTTTTCACTGAAACCACCTACAGTTCAAAAAATTGTATCTATCATTTGTTGACAATTGACTTTAGGCTAGGGTAATGTTTAACCCTTCATCCACATTTCTCTGTGCTTTTTGGAGGAAGTGACTGGGATAAGAGGTACAGTAACTGACCACCAGCTTGTTGAGTAAGCTCAGATTTTATGCCATCTCTAGTTACTTCCAAATCCTACATTCTCTCCCCAACATACAAAGTAGGTCTTTAAAAAGCAGCACACCAATGTTTTGAAAGGCACTACATGTTTTGGTTAAATAACAATGTGTTTGGTAGTAGCCAGTGAGATTCTTTGCCCAATAAGCCAAATTACTTAGAAAAGTACTACCTCCACCACATCTGTCCTATAGCTATTGCTATACAATGAGGAGGTTGGGAGACAGGGTATAACAACCATCTGTTTCAATGTCACTATGACAGCGGTTATAAATATTCATTCATGCATGCATTCATTCATTCAACAAATAGTAACTGAGCATCTCCCCCATGCCTGGAACTGTCTTACAAAGATTGAAAAAGGTCCATGTCTCTGCAGCTCATACTTTGCCCTAACTCATCAAGGGAAGGTGTCCTAGACACCTGTTGCTTTAGAGCACACCTCCTCAAAACTTAGCGTCTTAACAAAATGACATCATTCAGGCTGTTTGAAAATCTGCATAGGACTCAGTGGGTCAGCTTGTTTCCACGCCAAGTCAGCTGGGAGAGCTTGAAGGCTAGGAAAAGGAAACACCTGCCAGCTCATCCCTTACCTGTCTGGTGGTTAGAGTGAGGTTGAGGATGGAGCACGCACAGCTCCTTGACATCCTCATTGCACAGTGGCTACTCTGAGAGTGACTATCAACATGTTCAGGAAGAGGCTGTGTAATCAGAAGTTCCGCAGCACTTCTTGCCAGTAGGTACCGACCCAAGGGGAGGTCTGTGTGTATCATATAATGAATGTTGCAAGATTCTGGTCAGTATTGTTGGAAATACAGCCTACCTCAGCAGCTCAGAAAGTGTTTACTCACAGCCTCATTGTGCAGAGTCTTGGCTACTTGTTAGTTGTGCTTTGGAAGTACAGAGTGGGGATGAGGGAAGGGGAGGGCTGACATATGGCAGGGAATTTTCTGGGGAGAAAAAAGCATATTGGTGTTGTCTCTAACAGCAAGGATAGATTTCCCACATGCTGGAACATGTGTAGCTGTTAGGGGGCAGGAAGTTTCATAACACTTTTTTCATAACACTTTTTTCCTAGTTATTTACACAGTGCAGGTGGGAGACTATGACTCCATTTGTAGTGAGGGTGAGACCCTGACCTTAGCCCCAGAAGACATCTGCAGAGGCTGAACCTGTGTTCATGTAACCTTTGAATGCAATGCCATTTGTAATTAAAATCAATTAATGGGTATTTTTGTTTCCCTACTCACCTAAGCAAGAGGGAGAGTGTAGTGTAACCATAACATCTAAAAGCAGAGATAACATTGTTTTATCTTCTATTATAATATAGCATTAATTAACCACATGTTGGATATTTGAATGTGGTTGCCAGCTTAGTAGCCACCCTGATTATTCTCATAACAATCCTAAAGTACTGTAGTTATGTTCCTGGTGTAGGAACTGAGACAGGGAAGACTGGCTGTGAATTCATTATATAGAGAGCAAGGGCTCTACATGGGGGCTGATGGTGTGAAACTCGTGGTCTTTCCCATGAGCCAGGATGAAAAGCAAAGAGAACAACATAGGAAAGAAAAGACCATGTTCCCCCATCAGGAAGTCTTCCAGGCTACTAATTTGGGAATTCCATCTGGACAGTATGGTGCTCTTCACTAAGGATTGTTTAAACATTTCTCACACCTTCCTGGAGAGGGACTCAGGATAGCTTTGATTTAACTCATGCTATGCAGGGGCCCCAGAGATTAACTGACTGAACCCTCCATGGTGTCTCCCACATCTCATGTGGGTGTACCTGCTCTTCAGAGTTCTTACCCCAGGACAATTGTTAGAGTGTCCCTAACCAGAAACATGTAGGTCTCCTTACCTTAAAGAAAAACTACTAGCCCAACCACCTCTGCCCACCTGGCAGAGTGACAACTGGGCCAACGTGCTGCCCTGCAAGGTCACAGGTGTTAATACTGTGAGGTTATTAAAAGTGTATTCTATGACAGTTTAGAAACATGTTAAAGAGCATTCATCGTAAAAGCAAGGACTAAATAGTTGAAAATTCCTATCTTGGTGGCAGACACCCAATCATGAATGATCTGAAGCCAAAACCTCAACTATCCACAAAAACAAATAAACAAGTAAACAAACAAAAAGGCTGCATGGATAATAACTAAGTTCCAAAACGTCTTATTCTTCTTGTTGTTAAGCATCACTAATGGCCTCTCATTGGTTGCCTGTCCCCTTTACCACCTACCTGTGGTTTAGGTCAAAGAATTGCAATCGTAAATAAGAAAAGTGTCTTTCTAATCTCTTCTTTCATTAATGCCCATCTGGAGCAAAACACAAAGCAGTTGCTGTGAACACAGCAGGCAGCTGTTTCCCACCACAACGGGCTCCAAGAGGGGCTGCCATAAGAGGCTGAGTGGTGGCTGCTTACCTGTAGTAAGGGCCCATAGTGAGTGTGGGTGATTGTCTCAGCTCTGTGTGGGACGGTGGCAGACCACTCTCATCTGTTGAGAACTAAAGCAATGAGCGTACTGGCAGCACCTGTGCCCCTCCTCATACATGTTGTATGCTCATGTCACCTTAATGATGGAAATAGTCTGTCCTGTCTGGTTGTGGAGGATGGGCAGCGGTACAGGAAGCTCCCAGCCATGCTTTGGCCCAGCCCTGATGAAGGAGTTCTACTAAGGAGACTGAAGAGGAGAGAGCGTCAGGACCTGGTAATGCCAGAGTTTCTAGACTTGGGCCATTTCGCCATCACAGCAGCTGTGCAACTTTGGGTGAGTGATTTGACCACTCTGAGCTTCAACCCCTCAACTACAAATGTGTTTTCAATAGTTACTTCTTCTTGGTGTATTTGCGTGAATGAAATCACATGTGTAAAGGATGCTTTGGAAAGCTAGTTGTGATTATAGGTTTGATGTAAACATGATGTCAATGGTGCTGGTTTTACTATTATCATCCAGATACATTTTGTAAGCCATCCTAACTGCTGTGTGGCAGGTGAGCTACCTTTTACACTTAGCGGAGCAAAGGTGTAGTTGCTCAACAAAGTAATCTTCCTAGAGTCAGATCTGGATGTGACAGACTTTGTGGAAAGTCCTTTCTGCTTCCTTTATTACACAAGAGGGTTACAGCACAAGAGGAACACAAATGGGAACTTGCACTCCCAAGGATCCCACACAGCACACCAGTACTGAATAGGACACTTGGTGCTATATTAATCTCCTACAAAGCTCACCAGTGAACTTGGATGTTGGACAGCATCCTCTTGATTTGATTTTCTAAGTCCTTAACTGGATCCTTATGCTCATGGCCCTTATCTCTGTTACAGCAACTTTCACAAAACCTGTTTTCACCTAGATTTTTTTAGCTCTCAGGTAGTATGAGTTGTTTATTCATCTTTGTGCCTGCTAAACAGAATCCTGCAAGTGGCACATATATCAGTTTTCTACTTCTGTGTAACAAATTATCACTGAATGGCTTCAAGAGCACCCATTTATTATTTGATAGTTCTGTAGGTCCAGAGCCCAGCAGGACCTCACAAGGTTGAAACCAAGGTGCTGTCCAAGCTTGATTGCATTCTCATCTGGAGGCTCTGGGACAGAATCGGTTTCCAGGCTCATTTAGGTTCGTACAGACATAGGCCTGCAGTCCCTTTTTCTAGCTAGTCCCAGAGACCACACTTAGCTTCTCAAGGCCACACTCAGGTGCCTGCCCTCTGTCCCCTCCACCTTCGGCTGCAGAAAAACTCCCTCCTGTTGATTTCCCTGTCTCTGACTTCTAGACATATTGCAAGGGCTCCTACAGTCAAGTCAGGCCTGCTGGATAATCTTCTATCTTAAAGGTAATGCTGTGAAACCCTAGTTATATCTGTGAGATTCCTGGGCAGCACTCCCCACATCAGGTTTTGTTGAGTGACTGGGAGAAGGTATGCACCAGAAAGCAGTACTCTTGGGGCCAACCTAGAATTCTGCCTATCACCTCTGCACAAAACTAGTTCATGAAATATTTGTAATGTGATTAAAAGGGATAAGTCATGTTTTTCTCCATTTGTAACTTAAATTGCCAGAGGGTGTCTTTGCCATAGACCAGGGTTTCCAAATGTCCCTAACTGTAGTCCAGCTTCATTAACACCAGCTGATCCCCTTTCAGATGCAGATTCCTAGGTCCCAGAGGATTCCAATTTGTGTGCTCTGGGTTAGGGAGTGGGATACCTGCCTTCTAAGGGCTCTTCATATGGGATTCTGGTGTGTAGCCTTTGGGGGAAGCATCAAGGGGTACTTTTTCTCTCTAGGTCTCATATAAAAATGACTGGAATCAGCTCTTACATCTAGAGAATTTTCCAGATGGACTTAAAAGTCAGCATTCACCAAAGAGATCCTGTTGGGAAGAATCCAGGGACCGTTTTCCAGAGCAACTTGTGTTCTCAGCTCACCGTGGATTAAGAATGCTGTTCAAGGAAACAAGACATGTCTTGGGGTCCAGGAAAATAAATGCAGAAATCAGTACCTTGTTCAGAAGAGGAGATAAGAACAGCTGATTCTTACATATTATTAATAAGCAAAACAATTTGTAGAAGTGACAGCATGGCACATCTACATTATGACAATTTATGAGTCAGTTAAAGGGGCGAATCATAGAGCCATCAACTTCTTGCATTTACTCATTTTGTCAGCACTGACTGAGCCAGGTTCTGAGAGATGGGCCCACGGCAGCCTTCGTACCACAGTAGAGAAAAGCAAGTACTCAACCTCTGAGAGTCAGCAAACACTTACGTTGGTGTGCATGAAGTACTGAAGCAGTGCATGGTCTTGCTACACTCCAAGGAAACCTAAAAGACGGTAAAGGCAAGATTATGTTTGAGGCCAACTTTCCCAATTCTCTAGCCATGTCAGCCATGTCACACCCTCAGTGAGCAGCCCACATTTCAGCAGCCAGAGTGGATCCTCATAACTCACACCCGAAACTCCCTCTGAAGCTGGGCCATGCTTAGCTGTCTAACAGGGCCAGAAATAGGGCTTTCTCCGCTTGGGTGAAGTAAGATCATTTCTAATGATTCTGCCCATAATAAGTCTTAACAACTCAGTGTGACCAGAAATTGTATTGAAATACTCATATTTTATTCTGATTGTTAGTGACTCCTGCCCTCATCTACCCTCGGCTAAGACGGTAGCCAAACTTTGTGTTTCTCTTCTGGGGTGGGTGCCAAAAAGAGAGAGTGTCTGTACTGAGCTGAAGCAGCAGTGTCCAGGCACCCAGAAGGCAACCATCCCTTACTTTTGTTTTTTGGGTCAGTGGAGTATGTGAGAGATACCAGACAGGAAGGAAGTTTAGAGCTGGAAAGATTACCATGGTTTATGGGGCTCATATTAGACACCTGATAACCAGGGCTGCTTCTAACACTGACAGTGCAGAGTGCTGCTATCAGTGACTCCATGTGTTGGCCTTGACCACGTGATCTATATGTTCCCATACAATCCTACCTATGACAATTGCAAGAGAAGCTTCAAATCCAAGGTCAAAGTCTGTAGTCAACAAGAACCACATCTTTATCTTTCATGAGCAGGATCCTGCTGACATGAAATGGTTGATGGATGCTCTTTGACATCTACTGGTGACATCAATGCCTTAAAGAAGGAGGGGTTCTCTTGAGCAGCCAAGCCAAAGGGTTACCATCTCAGCTCCTTCTGTTGATGTCCAATATTTGTGATGGGAATGAGAGCACAACTCACTCCAGTCTCAGCAATGCCTTCTGTACCATGAACCACTTGCCTGGGCAAATTTAGCATCATGGAGAGGCTCATGACATGATCTATGTCATCTTGCCACCCAGAAGATTTGGGGTAGCTGTGGCAAGGTAAACATTAAGCTGCCCAAACACCATTCCTGCATCACAGGTATACCATGTTGGGCAAGGCCATCACTGAGCTGAATGAGAAGCTGTCTTGCACAGGCTTGCATGCCCCCACACCCAACATGTCTGCCATTGAACTGACCTACTTAAGAAATATGTTAAATACAATGACATCAAGAAAGTGGTGAAGTGGGTATTATAGGCATTCTTTTTTCAGTAAAGACAAAGTCATCCTCTGAGACTTGACAGGGACATCCCCCCCCCCCACCAACTTCAGTTCTAAGGCTGGCATAGTTCTGGGTGACCCTTTTGTTAAGCTATTTTATGTTAAACTTTGTTAAATTTAGCTACAGCAACCAGTTAATTCATCTCTCAATCTTCATTTCCTCTAAGAAGTAAGAGCCCTGGACCAAACAACTGCAAGGGAATCCTTGCCTCAACTGAACAACCCAACAAATAATCATCTCTCATTCTTTACTTTGTTCTCATCTCGAGCTCCTTGAAATAGGGGTGCCATGCACCCTCAAGTACCATTAACAACCACTACCCTATACCCAGCAAGCTAAAAATCATAGCAAGCTTCAGAATGCAAGGATGAAATAAAACAATTGATCAGATTAAATATGAATAGTTCTTGGAATCACACCAGATTGTCAAGTTAATGTTTTCAGTTGCATTGAAAAAGAAAATAATTCCAATAAGGAGTTCAACAAAATTGTCTTAAAATGACCAAGTCCTACTAGTGACCATTGCTATTCAGTCATGTATTATCTCTGTGGATTTTCATAATCTCAAAAGGTGAGTTTCTGTTACATTTAATGATAATCTTTTTATTTTCGACTTTACTCTGTCTGGAAGGATTAAAAAGAAAGCATATTAAATCATACAATTAATCCTTTTCCCTTTTTCCAATAGAATTTTACCCCTGTGGTAGAAATGACCTCATAGAAGGTTGGTATTGCATCTTGGGGAGTCTGCAGCGAGAAAGATGAGTCTCCAACATGGCAAGGAGACCAAAGTTTCCGGCAAGTTTCCCATAGGGCAAAGCAACCTCAGCAGGTTTTGGGGTAAAGGTAGGTTGTCCTTTGTCTGGCTCCTCTTACCATCCTGTGACGCCCCTCTCCTGTCCCAGGAGCTCCCATACTAGCCTCCTGTCTTTCTCATTTAAGTTGGGGATTTAGCACCGGCTCTCATTCCCCTTTCTTATCCTAAACCCACTGGTTCAACTCTTTCTATTGAAGTCAAATGTTAGCTTATTAACAAATATCTCTCTTTCCCCTAGAAATATCTACTTCCTTGAAAGGTCTAGCTTAAAAGATCTAACTTGGGACTTTAGCGGCATATTTATTCCAACACTTCCTGTCAATCTGCACCTCTGGTTGTGCTATTTACCCAGCAAAGGTTATAGCACCTGCCTGTGCCCAAGAAGTTTTTATTGTGGTAAAATAAGCATAATAGAAAATTTACAATTTCATCCATTTTTAAGTACAATTGACCCTTGAAGATCTCAGGAGTTGGAATTCCAACCACCAACACAGTTGAAAATTCCAATATAACTTAAGTTGGCCTTCTGCATATGCAGATTTTCAACTGTGGATCAAAAGTACAAATTCAGTGGCATGAAGTAAGTTCACATTGCTATGCAACCATCACTATCATCCCTCTTCAGAATGTTTTCAACATCTCAGATTGAAATTCTGTATCTATTAAACAATAACACTTCAATCTCTCTTCTTCCCACTACTGGTCACCAACATTTTTAACTCTATAACTATGACTACCGTAGCTATTTCATATAAGAGGAGTAATACAATTTTTTTTTCATATTTCACATAGTATAATATCTTAAAGATTCATCCATGTTGAGGCATGCATCATAATTTCATTCCTTTTCACTGAATGTTATTTAATTGTATGTATATAATACATTTCATTTATCCATTCATTTGTCAATGAATATGAACTGCTTCCATCTTATGGTTCTTAAAAATAATGATGTTATGACTACGTGTGTATAAACATCTATTCAAGCCCCAGTTTTCAATTATTTTCAGTATATACCCAAAAGTGGAATTGCTGGATCAAATGAGAATTCTATGTTCAAGTTTTGAGTAATTATCATACAGTTTTCCACAGTAGCTGTACCATTTTGCATTACCACCAGAAGTGCACAAGAGTTCCAATTTCAATTTCTCTGCATCCTTTCCACATTTGATATTCTCTCTCTCTCTCTCTCTCTCTCTCTCTGTCTCTCTCTCTGTCTCTCTCTCTCTCTCTCTCTCTCTCTCTCTCTCTCTCTCTCTCTGTGTGTGTAGTAGCTATCTTAATGGGTGTAAATTGATATCTCATTGGGTTTATTTCCAGCTTTATTGAAGTATAATAGACAGTTGTTCATATTTACATTATACAATTCAATTAAGTTTTTCCAATTATATTTGGCACACAATAATATATTAATTTCAGTTGTACAGCATAGTGATTAGAGATCTACATAACTAACAAAGTGGTCACCCCACTAAATCTAGTACCCCTTTTTCCCCTTACATATTTTTACACCATTGTTGACTATTTTCCTTATGCTACTCTTTATATCTCCATGACTATTGTGTATCTATCCATTTGTACTTCTTAATCCCTTTGCCTTTTTTTCACAGTCCCCTAATCCCCCTCTCACCTAGCAGCCCTCAAAATATTCTCTGTATATATGTTTGTTTTTCCATTTTCCTTGTTGTTTATTTTGTTCTTTGGATTCCACATGTACATGAAATCATGTAGTGTTTGTGTTTCTCTATCTGACTACTTCATTCAGTGCAATACCCTCTAGGTCCACCAAGGCAATATCTTTTGTCATCCCCTTTCTTTTAGTCTATGCGTGTCTTTTAATCTGAAGTGAGTCTCTTGTAGACAACATATCTAGGAGTCTTGTTTTCTTATCCATTCATCTTCCTTATCTTTTGGTGGGAGCACTTAATTCTTTTCCTTTGAGGTATTTATTGATATATAGTTATTATCATTCTTTATTCCTGTTTTTGATACATGTTTTTCTTCTTAAAGAAGTCCCTCCAATAATTCCTGTAATACTGGATTATATTGATGAATTCCTTTAACTTATTTTTGTCTGGGAAACTCTGTATCTGTCCTCTGATTCTAAATGATAGCTTTGCTGAATAAAGTATTCTTGGTTGTAGATTCTGGGTTTTCATCACATTGAATATTTTTTGCCAGGCCCTTCTGTCCTGTATAGTTTATTTTGAGAAATCAGCTGTAAACATTATGGGTGCTCCCTTGTAGGTAAATAATTGCTTTTCTCTTGCTGCTTTTAAGATTCTCTCTTTGGATTTAACCTTTGGCATTCTAATTATGATGTGTCTTGGTGTGGCCACTTAAGGTTCATTTTTTAGGGACTCTCTGAGTTTCATGGGGTTGTATGTGTATTTCCTTCACCAGGTGTGGGAAATTTTCCATTTTTATTTCTTCAAATGTATTTTTAACTTCTTGTTCTCTCTCTTCAGATAGCTATATGGCATGGATGTTGTCACCCTTAATTTTGTCCCATAAGCTCCTTAAATTATTATTATATTCTTAGTTACTTTTTTTGGTCATTCTGATTGGGTGTCCTTGGCTTCCCCATCCTCTATATCAGTCATTTGATCCTCTCCTTTATCTACTCTGTTGATTCCTTATATTATACTCTTCATCTCAGCTAATGTATTCTTCATTTCAGACTGGTTCCCTTATATAATTTCCATGTCCATTTTTATGTTTTTTATCTCTTTGTTAAAATTCTCACTGAGTTCATCTACACTTCTCTTAGTTTCATTGAACATCTTTATAACCAGTTTTTGGAACTCTATATCTGTTAGATTGCTTGACTCCATTTTTCCTTTATCTCTGTTCTGTTCTTTTATATGGTTTCTGCTTCTTTGTCTTCCAATTTTGGCTGCTTTCTGTGCTTGTATTTATGTACTAATTGAAGTTCCTAAGTCTCCCAGTTTTATTAGTGGAGCTTTGTGCAGTAGGTGTCCAGTGGCACAGTCCCGAGAGGGGTTCATCTGCAGGCAAAGTTTAGCCCCAGCCTGTGCCCTCTTGGGACCACTAGTTAAGATTCAGTAAGCAATCCACAGATGCTGTGCTTATAGTTACTTCAAGAAAACATGCCAAAAACCAAGGACAGCTGCCACTGGAGTGAGTCTTGGCGCTGCTCAGCAAGTACTACAGGACTCACCAAGGACACAACTGGATGTGGTTTGGGTGGGGCCATGAGTTGGGGGAGGTGAAGTGTCAGGGAATCCTCCAGGTGGAGCTACTTCTGTTATTCAGTTCCATGATGTCTCAGCTATGGCAGCACTGAGTCTGCATACTGGGAGCAGAAAGGGCCCCACATAGGAATAACAAATATTGCGAGCAGTTCTGCCCAGGGGAGATCCTCACCAATTGCCCTCACTCCAAACTCTCAGTGACCCCCTGCAAGTCTCTGGTGCCCCCTCTCACAGCCACCAACTGGGAGCTGGTGCTCAGAGCGAGCTAGCCTGTCACCTCAAAAGTCCAGTCTCAGACATGGCCCCTTTAAGAGGAACATCTATGGCAACTGGCTGCAGCTGCTCTCTTTGCCCCCTGCTATTTCCAGCTGTTGCTGGGTGATTTTTTTATTTTTCTTCCTAGTTGTAGGACTTTTGTTCATTTAGACCCCAGGTGACTCAGCCTGCTGTTTGCTCCATGTTTCTGTCACAACTTTGATGTGATCACAAGAGGGGATGAATCAAGGTTCTGTCATCTATGCTGTTTTGCCCAGTCTCTCTTATTGTGGTTTTGGTATACATTTCCTTAATGATTAATGATGTTGAGCACATGTCCTTATTGGCCATTTGTTTATCTTCTTTAGAGAAATGCCTTACTATACTCATGTTTAATCAGGTTATTTGTTTTCTCATTGAGTTGTAAAAGCTCTTTATATATTCTGTATGTTGACCTCTTATAAGATATGCAACTTGCAAATATTGTCTTCAGTTCCATGGTTGGTTGCATTTCCACTCTATTTTATTTATTTTCATTGTGGGTTGTAATGTTTGTAATGGGAATTAAATAGACCTTTCTTACTAGAGACACCTCATTGTTGGGAGAGCAAGTAAGACATATAATAAAAGTTAGATGACTGAGGAATACTAAAAATTACAACTAAACTAGATAGTTAAGAAAGACTCAAATGTGTATGCTGCAGGAACAGTGAGTGGTGTAGAGCAGCATACAATTCTAGCTTATTACTACTTTTCACAATGACTAGTTTTCATTCTAATGCCTACCACAACACTGGTCTTTCATTTTCCTATCATGAGTGTCTGTGCCTTATAATCTGTGTATTGAAATATATATATATAAGATTGTTATAACCTACTTTTACCTGCTCTTCATATTATAATTAAGGCATTAAATTGACTTGAATCTTGATATTATTCGAAGTGACATATGCATGTAAATAATATTACCTTTTAGTTTTATTTCATAAGAGCAGATGAGTGTTAGTTATTTCTTTTAAAAGTGGGCTGAGGATTAGGGCTCCAAACTGTTTTCCCTAATTGGCCAAAGAAGTTTCCTTCAGGGGAAAGATCTATGAAGCCCTATTTGGCCTCAGCTCCAAGTCATGTTCTCTGAGTCAGCTTTTACCAACAACAACGACAATAACAACAACAACAACAACAATAAAAATGAAATGCCGTTATCCACTTAGCCCCTTCAGGTCTTTGTCAAATGGTCTAGGAGCCAGAAGACCAGGTATTCCTCACCAATGTTGGTCTTCCAACCAACAGTATGGAGCAGGGTGGTCAGACAGCCTGAAGACCATCCAGGAAGCTTTAACTGCCAAAGGAAAAATTTGACACAGACTCTGTCCACACCACCTTTCATTTGTTCAGTATCGCGCTTGTCACAGAACTGAGACTCCATTTCTGCTTTTTATGGGTCGAGGGTTCCTGACAATTACCAAAGTTTTCTTACTCTCCTTCAACAATTCTCCTCCTACCAATCAACTGTCCCCTAGAATTGCTCCCTTGGGTGTTGAAAACCATTAGCCACATTCTACAGATGAGGAAATAGAGGCAGAGAGAGATTAAGCAACTTGTTCAAAGTCAAAGAGCCTGGACTTGAACCTTAGTCTTCTACTACCTCCAGTGCAAAGGTATTTTCACATTTCCTGTTTACAGAATTCTTGCTTTCTCCTTGTGCATAGGCAACAAAGGACCTCTGAGTTGAAAGGGTCTGAGTATGCTTAGTCACTCAATCAGCATAGAGGTCCCTTTGTGGGCTAAGCCTGGCACTTTTAGAGTAAAATGTTCTGGAACAGCCCTTTATCTCAGGAGCTCCTGACACTTGCTGCTGAGTTCTTCCCTACTTTCACTAGAGCTTCTAATTTTGCTGGAGGCATAATGGATCTATTTCCTGAGCCAACTCCACATGTGAACTACCATCCTACTCTCCTTGTCATCTCTCATTTTGGAGCTAAACTTCCCCAGGGTCATGTTACCCTTCCCAATAATGCACATGCATGCATCATTTCCATTTGTGACTACCCTCTGCTGTACTGTCAAATTAACAATGTCCTTTTTGAAAGATTACCTATTAAATTTGTGCTTCCCAATTTGAGGCCAGCTTCTTGCTTTTCAAAGCTATTTTGAATCCTGCAAGTTTGTAAAGAAGATCAGCAATGTATTCCTGTCTCTCCATGCCCAGAATTTGTTTATGTCTAAATATGATCAACTTGCCTCACACTAGTTGTTGCAAAGATGGAGGACTGGACACAGTTCAGTGGCCTCCATCTTCTGAAGATGGAATCCATGGTATGAGGCCAAAGACCTGCTTCCTGCCCCTTAGACCAATACCCACTACCATTGACACACACACACACACACACACACACACACACACACGCTCACACATACACATATATACACATATTCATGCACACACAGGCACATACGCACATACTCACACATAAATGCATACTAACATATACTTACACACATACATACTCACATACACAGGTAAATACATGCTCACATGCACTCACACAAACACACACACATACATACCTACTCATATACATTCACACACTAACTCAAACACACACACACAGCCCTCCTGGTGCCTCATCTGGGCACCATCTCCACTCTTTGTGCCCCTTGTTAATGTTCTAGCTCCTTAATTCTCTGCCACCCTCTGCTCTGTCTGCTGCTCTAGATCCTCTGCCAACCTTACTCTAGATTTATCTTGAAAAGAGATCAACACATAACCCAATTTCCAAGAGTAGATCTAGATGAGATAATTTATGTTATATAGGACATGTTTCTGGCTGCACTCAGGAGATGCCCTAATTTCAGACAGGGATCACCTCACTGGTACTCTGGCTCCATCTCTGCCCTGAACCCACTCTCTGTGAGGCCCTCCAGACCCTCACATTCAGGAAGCATCATAAATTTTGCACTCAGGAGTATGACCATGGGTACAATGGTGCCCTGAGGAGTTGGACAAAACTGGAGGAGACTGGCTGAATTCTTCTTAGTCCAGGAATATCTTTTCTGCCTTAGGCTGTTCAACCATCCCTACCTGTGGAAACTCTGTTTTTTTGATTATGAGGATGGCATGGTCCCAAAACCTCCCCCATGCCCACCCATCTTCCACCTCCTTTGTGGCTCTCTCCTTCACTGTTTATCAGGGACATAATTATGTCCTAGCATTGGCTTCTAGGGCTTCTTCTGTGCTCTATCTTCATTCTTAATTGATGCAATGTCATCAAGCAATGCAGTTGTCAGTGCATCTAAATGCCTATGGTGACTGCCATACATGCCAAATTCCAATTCTTTGTTCTGAACTCTGCCTGCATTCTCCTATGTGTACCTGCCTCCTGACATCCCACCTGGATGTGGAACAGGCACTCAGAACTCAACTTTGGTCTATGTTCACACTTCCCTCTGCTTCCCCTAAGCACTGACAATCACGGTGATGGTCAGCATCAAACCAAAGCATCACTTCTGATTGATCTCTTTTCTTTGTGCCTTCCTTTCATCCATCAGTAGTTCTCTTTGTTCTGCCTCCATATTAAGTTAAATATATCCAGTTCTTCCCACCATGTCCCCTGCCCCATCTTGGTCACCGTTGTCATCATCTACTCTCAAACTTGTAGTAGCCTTGTGACTGTTCGACCAGCTTCCTCTCTTGCTTCCTACAATACATGCTCTGAGCAGCAGCCCATGTGTTCTCATTGGAGAAGTCAGATCAGGGAACTGCCCTGTTGAGACCCTTTATCTCTACCAAGGCCTCCACTGGACTTAGAGTAACATGATCTATGAGGTACCACAAGGACCAGCCTGCTCACCTTCCAGATGCATCTTGGGCCACTCTCCTCCTGGCTTAATGCAGTCCAGCCACATTGACCTGATTTTTCTCCTTCAATGATTCAAGCTTATGCATGATCCAGGGACTATGCACAGGCCCTTCCTTCTACCTTCATGTTCCTCTCCAGAGGCTCACATGGCTGCTCCTTACAATGATGGGGCCCAGCTGCAGGTTACCTCCTCAGAAATATCTCCTCTAATCTTGCAGTGTGAAGTGAGACCCTCTCCCTGTGACCCCCTAGTACACTGCCTTATCTTTATTGTCTTCATAATCACTTACCTTAATTGTGGGATTACTTTTTTCTTCCCCCCAGTGGAATATGTCCCTTGAGTACATGGACAAGACAGTTTTGTCTATATTTTATTTCCATTGCCCCATGGCATGGCATGTATAAGGCAGTCAATAAATATTTGTTATGAATGATTAAATAACTAAGCAACAAGTACTGACCTCTATCAGTGTTTCTCAACCTAAGACATAAAAGAATCAAATATCAGCTTTAAAATATATGAACACTGGAGCCCCGTAACCAGAATTTCTGATTTAATTATTCTGGAGAAGGGCCCAGGCATCAGTATTTGTTAAAATTAATCATGTGAATCAAATGTGCATTCAAGGTTTAGAGTCACCATAAATGCAGGCTTCAGTCCTCAAGCTCTATACTCTCAATCTCCAACTCCTCCAAAGGACTCCAGGAAAGGACCTACTGTAGAAATAGAGACCCACCTGGATGGGGTAGCCAGTACTCAGAAAGGCACTGAACTGAGTAATTATTGGGCAGGTCTTAAAAGTAAGAAAATGGAATTGGGCTGAGTTTATGATAAAATAGCCTTAGACTGGTGGGTGCAATAAAAGGAGGGTCTTAAAATGAGTTCCGATGAGCAAAATCTTTGCTGAGTCTTACCTGCCAGGAGGAGCGGTTTCTTGGAGCATGTAGCCTATTGTGGTGACTTGTTTTTTGGCTTGTTTTTTGCTTGGTTCCTGTAGTATTTAACACAAAGACAGGCAATCATGTTATCTTCAGTTCTCAGTATTAGCCAGAAGGAAGATTTAAAAGCAAGTATGAATCTATGCAAAAAAAAAGTCTATTCAAGGTAAATGAAAATTCATATGTTCATGAGAAGAAAGCAAATGCAACAACCTCTGCAGTCACTGGGGGAGTAGAGACTAAAAGCTTCCTTGCCCCTTTGAGATACCTACTAATTTGTATTTTGAAATTAAATCATTGCATGATTAGTAATATAATTAAATCTATTAAGTTTAATCAATCTAACATTTTTGCAATGAGTGAAACTATATGGAATATGAATGTATTAGTGAATTTGTATTTAGTATTTGTATTAGTATTTAGAATTTGTTCTAAATGATGCAATACGATGGTGCTGCATCCAATTAGAAATTAAAATCAGGAAACTGATTAGAGATAATCATAAAAATATATTGATTTTGTTAAATACGTTGAAAGTGGTGGGGCTAGGAGAACACATTATAACATATTTAGTGCTTTGCCAAAGGAGAATATGAGAAGAGATGAGCCTAAGGAAGTAGGCATCACCAGCCACCTGTACTATATCCAGATAGATCATCATGTGATGTCATAGCTCAGAGGCTGATTGATTGGGAAATTTTTGTTAATGCTTTCTCCAAATCCAGCTGCTGCATCAGCTAGTTAACCACCTCATTGAGCCTGGACACCAAATCTAGCTGTCTTGATTCAGATCCTTATTTTTTATAGTCACAATGTATCAAAACAGGATCTTTCTGGAAAGTACATTTATATCATAAAAATACTTAACTTGATTACAAAGCTAAATGAAAAGAAAATTAAACACAATATCTGCAACTATGCTTGGTTTTAAAGTATTTTAGACCAAATGTTTAACTAAAAAGTTCTTGTGGAGAGACAGGCAGTATGACCACAGGAGCTTTCTAGTTGCCTTGGCAACCAGATGGCTAGGTCAGAGGCTATCTCTCACCATTGGGTAGGGAGCTGTGCATGCCTTCAACCCTTAGCTTCAGACATAATTTTCCTTTCTATGATAACAGTACCCTCCCCACTTTGCAATTAATTTACTGCACTTTCTTTTTGCTTTGGATGTTCTTGGTTTTGTCTTTTTCATACTCCTGGATTTTAAGGCCTTGCCAAGAAGAAGCTGTGCTGTAATCATCTTTATATCCTCTGTAGCATCTAAGAAGACATCTTACACTCATTAAGTGCTTGAATGAACTGAGTCTCTTGCCTGCCTACTATTTTAAGGTCAGGATGTTTATTGTGGATTCAGAATCCACCTTCTAAAGGCAAGATTTCATGATTTATCAGGAGTTCCTCCCAATCAATAGCCAAGGACTCAGCGTTGCCTTCAGAAGTATGGCCTGAGCGGAGTTAAACAAAGGGTACAGGAAAATATAGTAGAAAAATAGTAGTTTTCCTCGGCTGATTGAAATTCAACAGATTCCCTGCAGATTTATTTTCTAAATGGCTTCTAATATCTCTAAGTGTTTTGTCCTTTTTCTCTTATATGTGGGCATCCAATGAGCAGGGACTGGTGCCATAAATTTTTGACATTCCCTCCTTGGCAACATACTCTCATTATGGAGTACTGCTTGCTATGCAAGCCAAAGGGAAGAGTAAATTCATTCATTCATTTTTGCATTTACATTTGACTTCAAAGATGAATGTCTTCCCCATCTATCTTGGAGTTGAAGCAATTCCTGACCCTTTGCAAAGGTGGGTGCCAGATGCTTGTGTTCACTCTGCAGTCCCTGAGTTGCCTACTTTGCCTCAGGAATGAGTTGTGCATCTCCAGGCTCCTCGTGTCCTTTTGTACACTGTCAAGAAGAGTATCCTTTTGATGTGTGAGTCTCTCCCCCTGTTTCTGGTCACAGGCAATAGGAGAGACCCTCTTAGTTACACATTCAGGGAGAGAATTCTCCTAGAAACATTCTCAGATGCCCTCAAGGCTGTGACTTCAAGAGGAAAAGTGTAAAGGACTTGTGTTTAGTGCACATTGAATGTTAGCAGGAAGCTTCAGACAAAGCATATTGCATGGTGAACCCTCTCAGCATGAAGAAAGGGTGCTATCATCCCCACCACCACCCACTCAATTCACAGTTTAGACCTGAGGCCTGGAGAGATTACCTAGCTCTCAAAAGATCAATCTTCCTCTCTGTCTCACAAAGTTAATAAGTCACAGAACAACCTTTTGACCCAGAGATCTACCTCCTACACAGGATGTTAGGATGGTTCCTAAAAGCATGTTCCTTTCATGGATCTTAGCTGTAGAGTCTTATAAAGTTAGAATTGGCAGAAATTCTACTTCAAGTGAGAAATCCAATTATAGGTGTGGATGAACAATGTGCTAGAGAGTGTTTGGGACCTTGAGGAGGTCTTGAAACCCAAATGTCTTAGGCAGGTTCTCTCAGACTCAGATGCCAAGGCGAAGATCTATGAGCAAGTGACTGGTAATGGAAGAAGTCCCAGGAGAGGCAGTCAGGGAGCAGGAAAGGAGAATGGGAAAAAGTCATGAGGGGCAGGATGTCAGGGGAATCCTGCAGGAGGGAGCTGCAGCCTAACTCTGCAGAGGGCTCTGGAGTGTAAGTGACACCTCTGAGTTTGTCCTGCCTGTAGCAAAGGAGTATGTATTTCTACATGCCCATCACTGGTTACTGGACACTAAGGTACTGCCTCAGGAACAGTAAAGTAACAGGCAGTGGGGTTCAGCACCAGACCTGTAGTGAAAAGAAACTGAGGTCTGATGTCAAGTCTAGAGACTGAGGGAAAAGGAAGTAAGTAGATAGATCATTAGCCAGGAAAGTAAAGAGGCAGGTAGAATCAGTAGCAAGAACTGGTTTCAAAATGTGGTTCAGATCAAAGTCTTCTTTTGTGAATGTGAGTAAGTGGGTCCCTCACACCTCATGTGCAGCCCTGAGGAGTCTAGGCTTCCTCTGCAAACAGGGTTAATAATACCTATGGAAGAGATGGCCCCTGAAGAGTGAAGAGAATATATATGGAAGGACTTCTGCTAAGTGCTGCACAGAGAGGGAAGCTCTGTGAGTACAGACTTTGGACTTCAGAAATGTCCCCCCATCATGCAGTCACCCACACACCTCTCATTCACCATAAACAGCACATGTTCTCAGGATGCTCTGTGGTGGAAGCAGCAGCAGGAGTCTGCAGACTAGCCTGGCACAGCTCCTGGCCACAAGGTCACCTGCTCTTTTCAGTGGTCCATCCTGACATCAAGATGCAAGCCCCCAGGCATCTCCATCAGAGCCAGCCACGTAAATCACAGTAGAAATTATTGTGGCATTTGTGTTTGAAGAACTTCGATATTTCTTGTATTACTATTTTGGTTTTGGCTAGCAGGCTGTTTATATGACAGTCAGAGCTCATGGGTCTAATGACTGTGATAGACTAGAATAAAGAAAAGATGAATATTCTTTTCACGGACAAAAAAAAAAAGAATTGTTTTTACTGCTTCTTAAAACTCCCCATCCACTAAGCTTAGATGATCAGTTGATATTGTCACCTTGGAACACTTGACATATCCTGATATTTCCCTTTTACTTTGCCCTTGAACTCTTCAAAAGGGAAGCTGAGGTTAAGTGATCTCGAAAGTCTGGAGTGAGAGGGGTTTCAGAAGGATACAGAGATTAAAACACACTGAGCAAAAATTGCTGCTAGCTTTGGAAAGAGCAGGGAGGCCCGCCACACCAAGAAGCGGTACTACTGCTTTCTCTCTCCATGATGCCATGTTATGCTGTGATTTCTGTGTCATGAGACTCTCATGGGTAGCCTCTGCCCTGCATGTCCCCTCCACCCACACACTGTTCTGGAAGAACAGGCTCAAAGGAGAAGGCAGCCGAGGGGCTGCATATTTACAGGTGCCACTCTCCATGCAGCTGTGGCATGCTGATCGCTTCTTCAGAATTTGCCTTTGTCTTGACAATTAGGGTACAGTTTGATGGTTCAAGGGGAAAAGACATGCTTCTGTTGAAAACTGTGTTTTCGAGGAAGGAGTAAATTGTGTTTTTCTATCTGTCGACTATTTAGGTACCAAAACAGTTTCTTCACAAGACAAAAATACATTATTGTGGGTGCATCTAGTCTCTGCGTGGGTAGCAGGTGGTAGACCTAACACTCCAGCCATCCCCACTGCTGTCCCAGTGCTACCTCTCCAGCCATGAAATGTTTGGTACCTGGTTAGTGCAAGACCCAGCTGCCACTGCCGAAAGCCCTCAGCAATGAAAACCTTTAAAAAAATTTTATACACACATATATTTTTTACAGGTAATCCAAATTTTTAATTATCAAATTTATTTGTTTAGAAAGAAAAAAAGGCACATTATATATATATATATATATATATACACTATAAGAAAAAAAGGCACATGCTATATATATATATAGAAAATAAGTAATTTTGTTTGCAGCAAGAATGCCCCACAGTATTCAAATGGTGTACACTCAGTTCTCTAATTCTTTTTAGCTCTAACAGAACAGCAGCTGCTGTTGGTAATGACACCCAGTGGCGCTCACCTTCCTATGTGCACATGCACACATGAACATGCATACTTGCACACATGTACACAGACTTGTGTAGTCTACCAGTGAAGAGCTTCCAGACTAGTAAGTGTAATAAGTAAGGTAATAAAGAACAGTGCTCCAGACAGGAAGTGGCCTGGCTGACAGAAGCATAAAGAGGAAGAGTTCTTTCTTGAAGGAAGGACAAAATCCCAATCTTGTGTTTTGGGGATGTTGGAGACAAGCCTGCCTTTGGGTGGGATGGTCATGCAGCCAGCAGTGAGGAAGATGAGGGGACAGATGGAGAAGTATGCCTAGCCAAACAAAAAAAAAGGGGGGAGGGGGAGAATTCCAGATGCTTTTCTGAACAAGAGAGTCATGTCACTTGTATGCAGATGTTTTTATAAGAGAAACGCTTTGCAAAAAGTATGAGAAAATCAGTATGTCTAATGATATATGATGATTTCAAAACTATCTCAAAAACCCTCAAAGCTGACCATTTTTCTTTGCCATCTGTGGAAGATTTACTCATGACTTACATATACAAATCTGATTCTGTCATTCTTCTAGTTCAAGGTTGCTTGTGGCCCAAGGATGAAGGCCAAACTACTTAACCCTGGTCTGAGGCCTCTAGTAAACAGGCCACTACTTGCCCAGTTCCCTACCTGCCCAGCCTGACCACTTGACCTTACATGACTTACACTATGGTACCTTATGCTTCTTCTGACCTAAAAACCTATAAGAGCCACTCAGCCCCCTGGAGAACTACCTCCCCAGCTCCCAGTGTGCACAAGTGCCCACAAACAGGCTTGTAACTCCTGCTGGGCTTTCTGGGCTCAGCCGTCCTGATCACTCCCAGCCTCTGTGGACTGCACTTGCATTCACTCTGCTCCACTGAGATTCCTGTGTTCCTAGTCAGATAAATTGTGGATCTGCAGGGTCACTGCCTGTCCCCCTGACTGAACAGGTAGGGTCACCGCTGTCTTGCCATCATGGCCCCCAGGATCTTTATTCATCCCTGCCCTATAGTAGACACTGGCAAAGTTCCTGAACCAGGAACTTGGTGTAGACCAGAAAAGATGTATCCAGTCACTTGGCCATCCAAAGCAGTCTGCCACTGCAGATACTGCTACTTTCCATTATCTATTAGATAATCTTATTTTGCTATTCTTTCCATGACTGTGAGGATGAGATGTATTTAACAAGCTACACCTCAGCTGGTGAAATTCCCTTCTATATGTTCTTAATTGTCAAGTGGTCTTTCTTTTGTGCTGCTAGCCAAGGCATATTTGTCCTGTACTCCAGGCTGGTTAGATTCTGTGTGGCATGCTCAGTTCCTGCTGTATGAGGGGGGCCCTCATGGTACCCCAGTGCCCTGATATCAAGCAAAGCACATTTAAGGGACCCCAAGAAGGAGAGGCTTCCAGGACAGCTGTGGTAACGCCAAGCCCTGGTTCTCTGTGGGCCCTGCTTACGTGGATGATGGTCACCCAGCGAACACAGCCAGAGTGCAGGAGAGCGCCACATGTTTTGGTTCTGGCACTTGCCCTAGTAACTTTTTTAGTTTAAGAGAGATTTAAGATTTTTTTTCTTGAAATATGAGTGAAAACCTGAGAATCATGAAAATGAAATTGCTTACCTCTATTTCTTTCCCTCCAGTTCCACATCCTTCAAAATTACAGAACTGGTTAATTTTTCAATAGAACTCTATTTTTGGCAGATAAAAAAGCACATGCAGCAAAAATATATATCTTCTTGAGCCAAAAATGAGTTCTTAGGCCTTCTAGAAAAATCCCAGAAATCATGCTAATAATTAATGGCATGTTTAAATGCTTAGTTCTGCACCAAAAATGTTTTCAATGATCCCAATCTCAGTTTTTCATTATATTAGAGCTACGCTAGGACATGTAGTTCTTTTGTACGGCAAGTAAAACATGGTCTTCTTTCATTTTAGTGAAGGAGTTACATTGCTCTGTCTGCTTCAGGGCATGAATCAAAGTGGACAAACGAATCCATTTTTTTTTGAGGCTAGTAATTTTGAGTACATGCTGCAAATTCTGAACTCGTCCATCCTCATAGCAATATTTCTCAAAGCTAAACTTTCTTTCATTTTTTTACTCTCCAACAGAGTCCTGGAACACAATTGTATTTTCCAACTTTTTGCAAATACATTTTCTGAAAGATTCTGATTATTCTAATACTTCACTCCATCAGAAGAACAGATATATGTTATGAATCATTAACTGAATCCCAGGAGATATCAGATAGAAGCCATTCATTGAGGCAGGACAGGGTGAATCAGGGGTCGGGGAATATGGAGGAGTAGCCATATTGGCAAAGTGGGAAGCTGATGCTAGAGGCTCTGGTGTGCACAGGGTAGGTTGCTACCTGACATCACTGGAAATGTTCAAGAAAATGTGAGACCAAATCTGTGTTTAGGTCAAGTGATAGTCAAAGAAGAAGAAATGAATTCTAAAGTCAAGAGGAATTAGGTGCAGGGTAAGGGACAAGCAGGACAGCAGCAGAAAGAAAATGAATGGTCCGCAATATTGTACTTAGCACAGCAAGGGCACTTGAACTTAATACCTCTTTCCTGACTGATCTCTGGCTGCATTGTGTGCATGGGCTGCTCACTAGGAAAGGCGCAGGATCTAGCCCAACCAGACAGCTTAACCAAAACTACCTTTGTGTGTGTCTGATGTAATCCACAAAAATGAACTTCCTTGCAGCCCAGTCTCAACAGAGGGTCACCTTCAAAGAAAAAGAAAGATTGATTTGACACCTAACATCTTGAAGTAAAATGCAGATCTTTAATGTTGACTTAGGTAATACAGGAATTTCACACAGTAAATTACACAGCAAAAATTCCCAGGATCCTATTTAGTTTCCCCTCTTGTGCCAGAGGGAGCCTGCTTGACACATGTTCAGGCACAGCACAGAAATGTGGGGTGCCAGTGCTTCCTGGACCCCGGGAGAATGGGGGCTCTGCACATTTACTTCCTTTTTATCTCTCACCTGGGTGATTCTGAGAAACACTCTCTTTATTCATCAGATAGTCCCAGGGGATCAAGAACTGGCTGTTGCCCACAGTAGTGACTACTTCAGGGATTCCTCTTTGGACTGGTTTCTCATCCCTCCCTTTTGACCATCCTGGTGGCCCTTCACTCCTGTCCCAGGAATTATTTCCCAAACAAAGTGCCTAACCACACCCTCAGAGTCTGATTTCGGGAAAGGAGGCTCAGGCCAAGGCACTTGATTTTCAGATATTGTAGCACCTGTGCTTTACTGAGGTGAATGGAGCTTGCCCAATTCAAGTGCATGAAATTGTTAGCTCCATTGAGAAAAACTATGCCAACAGAAGATGGGCACACAGTCACTAAGAAAATAAGTAGAAAAAGCTGTTACTTCAGTTTCAGTCAGGTCCAGGGAGAAGAAGAAACAACTCTGAAGTGTTCCTCACCAGCATGTCTGGCAATGTCCACAATAGTCGCAGCTCCTCTTTGGCTGTTCACTCCTATGGGTGCTCCTGACTAGCCCCCCATGGAAAATGCCTTTATGCCCACTTTGTAGGTGGATAAATTGATATTTCAAGAGGTCAAAGGGCTGGTTGAATGTCAAGTAGGTAAAAACAATGAGCTGGATCTAACCTCGTCCACCAGACACTGACATGCCCGCTTCCACTACACCACGGAGTGCCCATGGTACTAGACACGCTTAGATGTTTCTCCAGGCTCTGGCTTTAAAGGTCTGGAGCCAAGAGAAGCAAGAAATCTACACTTCCACTCTTTTTTAAGGTAAATTAAGGCTCTCCCAGAATGAGAATGATACTAAAGAAATGTGCAGGTGAGAGCCATTAACAGCAAGGTCCACAAAAGCCAAGAAACAGACAGATGGAATCTGGGGAGACGTGAGGGGACACGGCAGTGTCGGCCACACTCAGCCTCTGCCCCTTGAAACAAGAAGCACTTGGACTAAAGAGATAACAAAAATCACTCCTCCTACATAGCTTCTGAAGGCCTTCTAGCGCCAGGATCAGTTTCATGCCAAGAATCTAGAATTTGTCATTCCCCTCAACTTCTTTGGGAAGAATACCCAGTAAGCCCTGATAGTCTTACCAGTTATATTTAAGAATGATAACCAGCCATCTCTGCTTAGGAAAACACACTGAGTAGGTCAAACACATTCTTGCCTCATACAATGCCAGGCCATGGATATTCTAATTATGCTTATTTTAGATATGAGGAAACCCAGGCTCTATAAGTGAGGACAGAGAGTAATGGGAAGTGGTAGATGCTCACTTTAAGGTTTGCCTGCCTGGCTCCTAGGTCTGAGCTCCTCACCTGATGGTAAGCATTCAGCAGACTCCTCACAGATCCCCTCTATTAATGTTGCTACTGGCAAAGTTGAAGACGGGTCGGATCTGAATCCCACTCCTCAACTCACTAGCTATGTGATAGGCAAGCTACTCGGTCCCAAACACTCAGCTTATTCATCTCCTGAGATCACTCTGCATGGAGCTCAGACCAACATTCAGTGAGGTTATGTGTATAAAAAAAACCTGTCTTGTCCTCAGGTGCAGCTGATTGAAAAAATGGCCTCAAATTCCTTCCAACCCTTGTCACATCCCAGTCTCCAATGTGGCTTTATGGCACCATCCATTAAAAGGTGGAGGTTATTTCCCCATATCCTGAATCTGGACTGGGCCACATGACCTGCTTCAGTCAATGAGATCTTAGCTAATGTGATATCTGCTTGAAAAACAGTATGAATTGAAGGCTGCTGTTGCTGTTGGGCAGCCTGTAGCCTTCAGTTTGAAAAGAATCCTGGGTCAGCCTACTGAAGAAAGAGGTTGATGGCCCAGTTGGCCCATCACCCCAGTCCATAGTCCACCAACCCTTAGACATGTGAGCCAGGCTTTTAACTGGCAGATGACTACACATGCCTAAGTGAGCCCAGACAGCACCACGTGATACAGAAGCAACCTATTCCAGCAGGCTCAGCCTGTATTGCTGACACTCAGAATTGTAAACAAATAAACTATTGTCATTTTAAGCCGCTAGGTTTTGCAGTAGTTTGTTGTATAGTAGATAACTGATACAATGGCACTACAGAGGTTGCCTAAAATATATTAACTTTCTCCCTTCATTGATTCTTTCCAAAATGAAGTAATGGATACAGAAGCAAGACTGCTTATTTTGAAATTGGTAACCCAGATCTGGCTTGACTGCCCTCCACGTGGCCCCTCTGGAACTGTTTCCTCACCTGTAGAATCAAAGGGTGGTACTAGGTGATCTCAAAGTACTCCTCCAACTCTAACATTCTGACATTGTATTACATATTTTTTCCTGTTCAAAATTCTTATTTCAACACAGCCTCAGAAATTTTTCTAGGTTTTCAATATTTCCTTTATTTCTGAGAGCAATTCATCTTTTTCTTATAGCCTTACCTATCATGTCTACATTGAACATCTGAATCGTCATCCTTCTGTCCTTCTAAGTCAACAAGAGTCTACTTTAATAAGACATTGCAGCTTTTTCAATTCCTGGATGTCATCAATTTTAGTCAAACAATTAAATGATGTTGGAGGGGGAGAAAAGGAAAAGCTGGATTGATTTATATGATTTAAAATTGAGTTTGACATTCTTTGTCTTTAACATTATAATCAATGTTTGAGGTTCATCATTTTGCATATTTGATCTAAAAATGGTTTCTAAATGAGCACTATTGACCCCTAGACACTGTACATAGAACTACATTGGTGTTTTGTAACCTTTGCACATGGTCTAAA
Organism: Rousettus aegyptiacus; assembly: GCF_014176215.1. Classification (NCBI taxonomy): domain Eukaryota; kingdom Metazoa; phylum Chordata; class Mammalia; order Chiroptera; family Pteropodidae; genus Rousettus; species Rousettus aegyptiacus. The sequence continues at coordinate 42,104,109 of NW_023416287.1, forward strand.
GCCTTTTAATTCAAAACATATTGAGCAATGTTTCCTATTTGTAAAACTTAAACCTGTGTTTCCTCTCCTAAAGTCACTTCTCTCTGAGCATATAACAGCTTCTCCTGAAAGTTTTCAAGAGGACTGACAGCTGGATGGGTGCTTGAGTGACAATTCCTCATAACACATGAATCGGCCTGACCTCACTCTCTTAGCTTTAAAAGTTCTGTAATCTCCTCAAAGAGATAAACATTGTCGAGGAGGTAGCCCAATATCTAGGAGATTTGGCAATTTTTACTGTGTCCCACTGCCCAAGACATGACAGCTGCTTATTTATTTTCTTATGTTAATGCTACATCATAGTATAATCACTATGATCACAGTCCAAGCAACAACTAGGTAACCATACTTAAAGGAAACTGCCCTATGTGTGCAGCTACAATTCCAGATCAACTGAGGTACCCACCAAGAACCCCGGACCCCTTCCCTTAGTCGTCACATCTGCTAGGAGCAGGTGACAGCCCTCTCTTCATTTGAGATTTCTATTTGAGATTTCTGGCCCTGGCAAGTTTCTTTTACATTGAAGTGTAAAGCCTATTAGAAATGTAGAAACATTAAAAGATATGTGTCTGTATGCAGGGGAAAGGTCAAGAAAGACAACATTCATCTGGGTATCTTGAAGGTATATGAGTGGTATGAGAGAAAATCACGATGATGATGTCCCACATCTTAACTGATTCCCTTTACTTTAAAATTACCTTCTTTCTTCAGAGACATATATTTTTGACCTCACAACCCATGTGAGTTTTTTTTTTTTGACAATTCTAAATCACTGAGTATTTGTTCAATACTTGGGATGTTCCCAAGCAAAGTGCTTGTACAAGTATAAATGCAGTGACATAACAGAGCCCATCCATATAACCGGGAAAGAGAAGTTACACACTCATTCCACAATAGAAGAAAATGTGTGTGTTTAAGTATTAAAGTGTGTGAGGCATGTTATGAAAATTAAGCCTTTGAAAATTTAGGAAATGCAAGACTCCTTCCCCAAAATGCATTCATGATCAACACATCACCTGGAAAAGCCAGGGTACAGAGTTCCAAAGCACCAGCCTGAAAGATTCAAAGTACCTAGGATGTGGAGATAGTCCACAGAACTCAATACAGGTATTTTCTTCCTTTAACTTCTGCAACCCTCACTTTTGGAGTCCTCACTCCACAGGCCACCAGAGGTAACCAGAGATCACATTTTATGCTGCACTCAAGAAGGTGCCTGCCTGCTATAGTAGGAAAAATAAATAAATTTAAAATTCAAACGGTACACTAGAGGCAAAGTGTAGCCACAGCTGCAATCCAGGCTGGTGTTCTTGTGGCAAAACAACTGGCCTCCAAAGTCAACCCCAAAGCCTAAGACATGCAAAAGTACACCAATAAAGAGACAGGGAACCTGGGTTAGGCTATTCCTGTGTATTGGGTACCTATTGACGTCTCATCTAACCTTTTCTTAAAAACCTCAGATTTTCCATCTGACAAACAGGAATAATGATTCTCCACCTCAAATGAGTCTAACAATATCTATCTGTTCTGCCCAGTGGTTCAGATGAAAGAATGTTCTGTTCAGAGAAGGATTCAGGAACAATAAGCAACTTTATTAAGGTAAGGCAGCATTTTCCTCCCATTTGAGTTTTTCTAGATGGAGAAATATACAATGCCCTTTTCCGAGCATTCCAGACCACAGCCTTGCAGCTCTGGGATCTAGAGGAGGAAGCCGTAGTTGTGCTTCGCCATGTGCAGAGAAAGAGATTGATGTGATCCAGGTGGGTAAAGACAAACCACAGGTGGTACTTGATTCCAATAACCTGCCCCTCCACTCAAATACGTCCCTACAGTAGCAGTCTGACCTCAGCATTTCTCTTTAGGCTGCTGAGGTTCCACAGGAGTCAAGTCCCCTAGAAGAGACAATGGGGTGGGACTTGCAGTTCTGACACCACCTCCAACTCTTACCCTATGGAAACTCCGCCAGAGGAGGCACCGCAGAGGAGGCAGAGCCTTCTGGGCAAAGGATTGGTTACCAGGCTGGAGGGAGGGCTCGGCCCCTAGGTGGGTTTCTTAGGGCATACCCAGCCTTGACCTCCAGGGGCAGCCTAGTCCGGCAAGGCTGGGCTAATGGCAGGTCTGCGCCTGGGGTTAAAATGGGCTCACAGTTTTTCTACATCACTTTTGACCCTCTTATTGACAGTGTCTTTCTTTCATAGTTCATGAAATCCAAATGGAAAGCACGACTACCCCTCAAACGAAATGCAGACTCTTGGGAGGTGGTCCTCCGTGGGCTCTGGCTCCCCTCTCCCTACTCTCTGCGCCAGCATTCTGACTGTCCTCCAACCCCGCAGGTCCTCGGCCCCCCGCAGCTACTCACTTTCCCTTTCGATTCCAAATATGGAGGGCCAGCCATATCTGGACAACAGACCCGTTTGAGGTTGATCAGGGGAGGGTCTTGGAGTCTGGGCCCCGTGACTGGTTTCCCCTGGATGGTTGGCTGGTTAGGACTTGAGCAGATGCCAAACCTGTAAAGTGGGTTCTTATCAACCTCAAAACCGAACCAGAGCCTAGGGAGGTCTCTAGGACCAAGGGGGAGACATCCCTTCTCGGAGCCAGGCGGCAAATCCCTGCCCTCTGAGTCCCCAGTGGCTGGACCCACTATCCCAGTCTCTGTCGCCCTCAGATTCCCAGACACCGGCCCCGGGCCATATGCCAGATCACCCGCGGAGGCCTGGTCTGCCTGGGGCAAAGTTAGTGGTCACCTTCGCACGGGGCAGTTTCATTCCCCCCTCCCCCGCCTTTTCTTCCTCCTCTTCCTCCCCTCCTTGCTGCCATCCTTCCCTGGAGCCGGTGGCTGCTGTCTTCTGCACACGTGTTTCCAGGCTCAGCAAGCCGAACGGCGCGCCCCGAAGTGCCCCCTGCCCAACCAGCCCGCTGCGCGCGCGCCGCGGCAGTCTCCCCGCACCCTTTCCTTTCCTGGGGGCCTGAGGTCCGGCATCTCCCCGCCGCCCCAGCCGCGGCCGCTGCCGCTGGTCCTGCGCTCCCAGTACGCGCGGGACAGCTGGGGGCGCGGGTGGCGAGTTCAGGGCAGGGAGCGGCGGGGGCAGAGGAGCCGCGCGGAGGGGATCGGAGGGGAGGGGAGGGCAGAAGAGGAGAGAGCCAGAGAGCTGAGGAGCAAAGGCGGGCGCCGCACTTCCCCGCACGCTTGCTTGCTCCAGAGACTGGCGGGCGGCCGCCTGGGCTCACTAGCCAGGTCACCTTGTCCGGGAGGTAAGTCCCACCGCCCCGGCAGCGCGGGCGGCGGAGGGCCTTGCGGGAGCTGGGCGGGGGACGCGGGCGGGCGGCTCGGCACTGGCGGCGGCCTCGCAAGGGAGGGTGTCCTGGCTCCGCCTCGGAGCCGCAGACCCGGCGGCAGCTCGGCGCCAGCGTCGAGTCTGGGTGGTCGCGGCGGCGGGACCTGTGGGGCTTAAGGTGGTCAGGCGCAAAGGAAGAGCAAAGCAGGAGAAGATGCGGAAGGAAGGGCCGTGTGCTGTCAGTTCAGGCTGCAGCTTGGCATTTCGCCACCCTAGGCGCCCCGGCGGAGGGGCCGCTGTGCAAAGTCAGTGGGAGCTAGTGAGGCCGAGATCTGGCAGCATAGTGGAGCGGGACTGCTCAGGCTGTGACAGCGGGCAGTGAGCATCGGCAGAGCGGGGTCCGGCGACCCCCGAGGAGACCCAAAGGAGCTGGCTGGGGCTGGTGAGTGGGCAGCCACGGCGCTGAGGACCGAGGTCCACCTGGACCAGGAGGGAAAGTGGGCTTCGATTCGCAGAGCGGATGGAAAGGAAGGCGAGGGTTCGAATGCGCTGGGGTTGGGATCTCCCAACAGGCAACTGGGACGGAGGCGGGGACTCCCGGAACTCCTAGCTGTTGGCGATGGGAATACCGGCATCAGTGAGCTGTCTGGCCTCTGGCAGCCACGACAGCCAGCAGCCCTGGGATCCATCAACACAGGCGCAGAGAAGGAAGAGAGTGGATGTGCTTTTGGGGTTCAAGTTCTAGTCTCGATTTCCCTAGGTGTGATTTCTGCCTTTTTGTATGTGCTCTTGGAACAGAAGAGAGAGGAGTGGATTACAGGCAAAGTTGGGCACTTTCCTTAGGAAGGGGCTTTGATAGCTGTGTATTTTCTGCAAAATCCCAGTAGAATGGGCGCTCGTAGCCCTTTTTGGAGAAGGCTGCCAGTTGCGGTAGCTTGACTTTCCTGAAGGACTAGAGGAAGGGGTCGTCTGGTTGCATTTTATTTCCTTAGGTGTCCCCCCCCCCCCCCCGCACGCAGAGGCTTGGACTCCTGGCATCCAGACTTCAGGTGCTCGAAGCCCTTCTGCGGCGTCAGATGCGCTGGCTTTGCCAGGTCATTGGCCCGCTCTCGATATCTGCGCCTTCCTTGGCCAAGTCCTGGTGTTTAGTGCAGCAGACACTGACTGGTCCAGGGCTTAGCTGATTTTGGGGCCAGGAGGTGCGTGACTCATTTTCAGGCGGTGGGCCTTGCGCGCGTATCTGTCCGCCTGCCTCTTACTGGCGAGTATGTTTGGTCAGAGCCCAAAGGGAGAGGCTGCGCAGACCTGCAGCCTGTAGGGTGAGCAGCCTGGTAACAAACCCAGAAGGAGCGAGCCAACTTTTCCTTGCTGAAGTGCGGTTGCCTGGGTAGCCGCGTTGGTGAGGGAACGTGGTCCTCTAAGAGGGGGTCCTACTCTGGAAATTCTGGCAGCAGCCAAAATGAAAATGAGCCCCCAAGTTGTCTGGGGGCAGTCTGATGTCCGTTCTCGCTATGACAGGAAGTTGCTGGAGCTGGATTTTCAGATGAATTATTGCATGTTGTGTGCCTTGCGGTTGTGTTGAACGTCCTTCTGGATATCAGACTACAGGTGTGGGGATTGTGGGATGTGTGAGGAAGAGTCCTTCCTCCCTCTCTCTCTTTAACACCACCTGGCACCTTTGCAAGGAGCAAATGTTATTTGTAGCTGATCTCCCACCTGGCCCTCAAAATGGAATAGTCATAATCAAGAGGGGCCTTGTTAAATAAAGGGGATAAAATGAGAAATCTATTTTTCAAGTTGTTTTATTATAGAAAATTCCAATGGTACACAAGGGTAGAAGAAATAGTACACTAAACCTCTAGTGTACCCCTCATTGCACCATCACCCCTATTAACCCTTTGCCCTTCCCCCTTGTTTACTGTCCCTCCTCACAGGTCTGGAGGCCATGTTTGATGAAGGATTTAAAAGCTCATTTCACCTCTAAATGCATTCCCATGTATCTCCACCTGATGATGTTTCATTTCATTTTCACCTAACCATCTTCAGAAATGACTGCTTTAACTGATTCCATTAGAACATAGGTGATGTTAAAATAAAAATGAAGACAAATCCCATTTCCGTTTTGGGATAGAAAAAAGAAAACCTGCTAACACTCCTTAATGGCATAAATGGGGTAACTGAGGCAAGAAGGAGAAATCCAGACCCCAAGAAAAAGAGACATTTGAAACAATATAGATTTGACAATAGATATCATTTGATGTGCAGGGGATAGATAAGAATTCAATTGAACTAAGATAAGCAAAAGAACCTTTTTAGGTAAAAACTTAAAAAAATGTTTCATAAATAATAAGCAGTTAATTTCTTCCACATTTAGCATGACATAATAGTGCGACACTGGACTTGACTCATTAACTCTAACCTTTTTTTTTTTCTTCTTGGGAGTTATTACTATTAAGAGAATAAAAATATTTTTTCTTATGTAAGCTTTCTATCAAAGTCAGTACTAATCTGAGGTTCATGAAAAGTACTAAATATTTCATCTCTCAGCTAGGAAACATTTGGTCATCACACCAGTCGCATCACCCTCTGGAGAGACACTACTCATTCACATTTGATTCCAGGTGTAGTTTTTGTTGGCTGGAGAATAGCATTGAAAAAGCCTCAAGAGACAGTAGGAGGATGACCCCCCCACTCCTACACACACACACACACACACACACACACACACACACATACCTACATGGTCCTCCCACCCTGCACACCTCAGCACCTCTATATAAAAGCTGTTTCTAAAAATTGTCAGTGCCGTTCTTGAAAAATTCAGTCAGACTTCTGAATACCTTCATAAGGTGCACTATTTAAAGGCATCCTTAGCTAACCTTTTGTAGTATGAATAACCATCCTGAAAGCAAGCAGTTTTGTCTTCTTTCCCCACCCCCAATAAAAACCTTGTCTTTCCATGGCACCAGCATGACCATGAGCCCCTCACTTTGGCCTTTGCAGGGCCCCTGTGCACATTGGAGATTCTCATGGCCAACACAGACTGATTGTGATCTGTCGTTTGAATAGACTTGACGTTACCAACAAAATTCTCTTAATGAGTGTGTGAAGGTGGCAAGGAGTAAAGGATATGGGGTTCATTTGTCAGCAGCAGCAAAGTGGTAGTGCTAAATAAGTGGCAAAAAAGTTTGTTCTTTGAAGATAAGGTCACAAGGCCATTTTGTGGAAACCTGCTGATATGAGGTAATACTGGAGCCATATCTTATGACCCAGCATCATTATGCTGCAGACATTGGACCAACATGTCACACACACACACACACACACACACACACACACACACTAAATATATTCAAACATTAAATATTCAAAATAGTTAAGATAGGCTACCTGGGTTTCTGCCTATGTTATGGGAATGGGAATGAAGGTAGTGATAGCTGATTTTAACAAATGTGATTGTTCAATATTCTCAGTGCAAGATACTTAGACATTCCAAATTATTTCTGAGTGTTCATAAACATGTTTTAAAGAGGAGCTGCAGTAACTCTTTCAGGTACTGGGCTACAAGTCAATGCCGTCATTGTGGTTTTATTGACATCAGGATGTATACTAGATTTAAGCTGTGGGTGGGGGAAGGAGGAGTCAGGGAGACACACATTTGTGATTTTCCCATGTCTGTGGCTGCCCTGCCTCCCCATTGTATTTTCTGGAGTGCCGGTAGGAAGATAGGTTTCAAACTCTGGGTTCTGCTGCCTGCTTGGTGAGTAATCTCAAATCACTTAACTATCTTGAGATTCTGTTTCTATTCATCCATGTTTTCCTCTGGATTTTGAAAACAAAATGTCTATAGTTGTAACAATTTTTTAAATGCAGAAGACTCTGGATTGAGAACATTTTAGTGTTTTAGAATGTATCCTTTGTATCTCCATTGCTCTCTGTGAATAGAAAATGAACCCAGGCCCTTCATTGCATGTGCATCCTACAATTCTTTTGTGGCAAGAGTCAGAATAAGGACAGTGTGTATGTCCATGTACATGTGCATTCTCACATAAGAATATGACTAAGTAGTGTAGACATTCGTGTTAGCTAGGGTTTAGAGGGAATGTATAAGAAGGCTTATGATCAATAGTTTATGAAATATATCTAACAAAACTAAATTTAGATTCATATCACATTTAAAATTACATGATGCATGTTCTCTAGGATAAAACATTGTAAAGCAGATAGCCAGCGAAGCACTGTTTATAACACATGACAACTTAAGTTACAAACTTTGATTAGATCAAAAGTTCAAATCATCTTACACCATTTTATGATACCCTGTTAAATTACATAAAACAAAATACTAAAGTACAACAACAATTAAGCGTTGGGATCCAAGATAACTGCTAGAACTAAGAAAAACACAACCAAGAAACAATGTACACATGTGGAAAATAATAACAATAAAACCTATTTCCAAAAGTATACTTCAGATCAATCCAGGGGAAAACTTTGCATATTTATTGTATAAAAATAATTTAGGAGCTCAATTAACATTATTCTAGGAGTTGAATGGTTGTGCTCTGGGGGTTCAAATCAATGTTCACTGTGAAACACTGAGTATTTAGTGTGCCAATCGATTCTTGTAACAATCACAGTCATTTTTTTTATGTCCTGATAATGCTGTAGTGGCATGTAGTGAATGTGACTCCTAGGGAGAAAGAAAGTGGGTATTAACTAATTGCAAGTTGAGTCTTTCATAAAGGGCTACTTAGTTTAAATTTACATTTAAAAAAAATATATTTCTGAGTTCCTGTCAAGATCATAGAATAGGTAAATGCTGTGCTTGCCTCCTCTTACAACCACATCAAAACTATAGCTAAACCACAGAACAACCATCATTGGGAGTCAGTCACTGGTCTAGCTGAATGGAAGTCCTACAACTAGGGACATACAGAGAGGCCATCTTGAGGTAGGAGGGTCAAAAACATGGTACAAGCTGGTTCCATACCCACATTTGGCAACTGAAAATCGTGGGGGCTATCTTGATTGAAGGGCCCCCCCAAAGGAGCGTGGGGTCCTGGCCCCAAGCTGGGTTCCACAGCTCAGTATTCCAGTGCTGGGAAAAGAATCCCTACAACTTATGGCTGTAAAAACCATCAGATTGTGGCTGAGTGAGACCAAGCATGGCTAAAATCACAGACATTCCTCTTAAGGGGCTCACATATGGACTTACTTGGAGACAGACTCACTGGCTGAGCATCGGCACTGAGACAGCAGAATGAAAGGTGCCAGGGATATATGGGGAAGAACTGAATTGTCTGACTTTAGGGTGAGGGCTGGAGGGGCAGATTTCTCCCAGACAGAAGTACTGACAGAAACCATTGTTTCTTCATTGAGCCCTCCTGTTCCCTGCATGCAGACACAGGCAGCCACCAGATGCAAGTCTCCATCAACCCTAGTAATCCCCTCCCTAGTGATTCCCTGAGATCCCATCCCACCCAACTTGTGGGCTTGCCTGGGCTGCCTTAAGTGGCTTTTCCATACAAACTGCCTGTCTAATGCTGTGGACATTCCTAAAATTTTTCAAAGGTTCACAAAACCCAAACGAGCAGCATCTTGACATGCCTCATGCATCTTGCTGAGCAGCCCCAAGTACAGCACTAGCAGTAGCCAGCCTCACTCAGTCCATGCCTTGGGCTCTCAAGGCAACTTCAAGCCCAGCTCAGGTGGCAACTATATACGAATTGCTTGGTGACTCTTTCCAGGTGGCCCTGGGCAGGGCACAGGCTGCAGCTGAACTTGGCCTGTGGTGCAGTTCATCTCAGGAGACCCTGGGGCCAGCATCCTCAACATCCAGCTTTGGACAGAGCTGGAGCTCCACTCTTAGCTGCACCTGAAGACAACACACCCAAGGTCAGACTGGGCAGGCACAAGAGCCCTTATAGAATGAATCCTGCTCTTTAGGGTCAGCCCCTAACCAGCCAGTACTCACAATCAATCAGCCTAAGGGTCAGTCCCTTCCACTGATGTGAGAAAAGCAACTAGAGCTTAACTACAACAGGAGGACACATACAACCCATACAAGGGACACACTCGAAGCACCTGGCTTAAATGATAAGGGAAGACTATGCCACCAGGCCCCACAGGACACCTACAATATAAGGCCACTCTACTAAGGCTGAGAGACATAGCAACCCTACCTAATATAAACAAACATAGGGAGGCAGCCAAAATGGAGAGAGAAAAAAAGTGTCCCAAATGAAACAACAGAACAAAATTCCAGAAAAACAACTAAACAAAATGGAGACAGGCAATCTACCAGATGCAGAGTACAAAACACTTGTTATAAGGATGCTCAGTGAACTTAGAAGAGTACATCAACTCAGTGAAAACTTTAAAAAATTAGAGATAGAAAACATAAAAATGGAGATAGAAAACCTTAAACGTGGAGATATAGAACATAAAAAGAAACAGTCAGAAATGAAGAATACATTAAAGGGAATCAACAGTAGATTAGATGAAGTGGAGGATCAAATCAGCAATTTAGAAGATAAGGAACAGAAAACATTTCATCAGAACAGCAATGAGAAAAAATAATTTAAAAAATAAGGATAGTTTAAGGGGCCTCTAGGATAATATAAAGTATATCAACATTTGCATATTATGAGTATCAGAAGGGGAAGAGAGAGAGCAAGAAATTGAAAATCCATTTTAAGAAATAATGATGGAAAACTCCCCTACCGTGGTTAAGGAAGGAGACATGCTATTCCAAGAAACACAGAGTGTCCCAAACAAGATAAACTCAAAGAGACCTGCACCAAGACATATCATAAATAAAATGCCAAAGTTTAAAGACAAAGAGAGAATCTTAAAAGCAGCAAGAGAAAAACAGTTACTCAAGGCAGGTCCCATCGACTGTCAACTGATTTCTTGACAGAAACTTTTCGGGATAGAAAGGATTTGCACAAAATATTTAAAGTGATGAAAAAACAAGAACCTATAACCAAGATTACTCTACCCAGCAAAGCTATCATTTGAAACCAAAGGAGAGATAAAGAACTTCCCAGATAAGAAAAAGCTGTGGAGTTCATCACCACCAAATCAAGAAATGTTAAAGGGAGTTCTTGAGGAAGAAGAAGAAGGAGAAAGAGGAGGAGAAGGAGAAGGAAAAGAAGAAGAAAATGAAGAGCAAAAAGAAGAAATAGGAGGGGAAAAAAAGATCAAAAATATGGATAATAAAATGGCAATAACTACATATCTATAAACAATTACTTTAAATGTAAATGGAGTAAATGCTCTAATCAAAAGATAGAATGGCTGATGGATTTTTAAAAACCCACAAGATCCTTACATATGCTGTATACAAGAGATTCACTTCAGATTTAATGGCACACACAGACTGAAAATAAAAGGAAGGAAAAAAGATATTTTATTAAAATAGAAACAACAAAAAAAGCTAGGATAGCAATAATTATACCAAGACAAAATAGACTTTAAAACAAAGTCTAGACCAAGAGACAAAGAAGGACCCAGTTATCCCACTGCTGGGTATTTATCTGAAAAACCCCAAAACACTGTTTTGAAGAGACATGTGCATCCATATGTGCACTGCAGCATTATTTACAATAGACAAAAATGGAGGCAATCAAGTGAACATCAATGAATGAATGGATAAAGAACAGGTGCTACATATATACAATGGAATATTACTCATCCATAACAAAAAAAAAAAGAATGAGAGATGGAAAAAAGTGGTGTAAATGATAGAGGTTTGGTTCATCCTTCTTGTGACCAAATCAAAGTTGTGACAGAAACATGGAGCAAACAGCAAGGAAAGTCACCTGGGATTTAGATGAACAGAAGCACTACAACTAGAAAGAGAAATAATTAATCACCCTGCATTAGTAGAAGGTAAGAGGGGGCAAAGATGTGATGCTGCCCAGTCCCAGCAGCTGACTGGGACAGAAGCTATAGCAGCGGTGGCTGGTAGCTGCAGTCACTTCTTAAAGGGACCATATCTACAAGCAGACTTTTGCAGGATCAGACCTGCACGCTCTGAGCACTAGCGCTGGATTGGCTGCTCAGGGAGGTGCCATGGATTTACGGGGACACTGAATAGTCAGAGTGAGGGCTGAAGCAGAGGCTTTCTCCAGGGCAGAAGTGCTGGTGGTATCTACTGTTTCTCTGTTGAGCCCTCCTCCTTCCCGGTGTGTGGACGAAGCACTGTCATAGCTGAGATGTCATCAAACTGGATAACAGAGGTCACTTTTCCTAGAGGATTCCCTGAAACTCTGCCTCCCCTAAATCACAGCCCCACTCAAGCCACATCCAGGTATGTCCTTGGCAAGTCTCGTGCTCCTTGCTGAGCAGCACCGAGACTCACTGTTGGCAACTGGCCTCAGAATCTGGTGTGGTTTCTTGAGGCAACTATAAGCACAGCATCTGTGGGTTTCTTGCTGAATCTTAACAGGTGGCCCAAGAGGGGCACAGGCTGGGGATAAATTTGACCTGCAGCTGAACCCCTCTCAGGACTGTGCCATTGGACACCTATTACACAAAGCTACACTAATAAGACTGGGAGACTTAGGAGCTTTCGTTAGTACATAGAAACAGATACAGAAAGACAGTCAAAATGGGAATACAACAAAGCAAAAACCACATGAGAGAACAGAACAGATCCAGGAATCATGGAATCAAGCAATCTAATAGATGTAGAGTTCAAAACACTGGTTATAAAAATGCTCAATGAAATTAGGAGGAATGTAGATGAATTCAGTGAGAACTTTAACAAAAAGATAAAAACATAAAATTGAAAATGGAAATTATAAAAGGGAACCAGTCAGAAATGAAGAACACATTATCTGAGATGAAGAGTATATTAGAGCAGATAAAGAGGATCGAATCATCTATATAGAGGATGGGGAAGCCAAGGACATTCAATCAGAATTGCAAGAAAAATATAAGCCAAGACTATAATAATAATTTAAGAAGCCTATAAGATACAATTAAATGTGAAAATATCCATGCCATAAGGTTATCTGGAAGAGAACAAGAAGTTGAAGAGCTAGTTGAAGAAATAATGATGGAAAACTTTTCTAACCTGGTGAAGGAAATAGATGTACAACCCCAGGAAGCTCAAAGAGTCCCCAAAAATTGAACCCAAAGAGGCCCACACCAAGACACATCATAATTAAAATGCCAAAGGTTAAATTCCAAAAGAGAATCTTAAAAGCAGCAAGAGAAAAGCAGTTAGTTACCTACAAAGAGGACTCATGAGACTAGAAGCTGATTTCTCAAAAGAAGCTGCAGGACAGAAGGGCTTGGCCCAAAATATTCGATGTGATGAAAACTCAGGATCTACAACCAAAATTACTTTATACAGCAAAACTATCATTTAGAGTTGAAGGACAGATAAAGAACTTCCCAGACAAAAATAAGCTAAATAATTTATCAGTACCAAGCCAGTATTACAGGAAATGTTGGAGAAGTTTCTTTAAGAAGAAAAAAAAAACATGTATCAAAGATCTGAATAAAGAATGGTAATAATGACATTCCTATGAACAGGTACCTCAGATGGAAAATAATTAAGTGCTCCAACCAAAAGATAGCATTGCTGAGTGGATAATAAAACAAGACCCCCACATAGGCTGCCTACAAGAGACTCATTTCAGATTAAAAGATACACACAGATTAAAAGGTAGAGGATGAAAAAGATATTGCTTGATGGACCTAGAGTGTATAGCACTGAATGAAATGGGTCAGACAGAGAAGGATAAATTTCGCATGATCTCATGTACATGTAGAATCTCAAGAACAAAATAAAAAACAATAACAACAATGGAAATAAACTCATAGATACTGTGAATATTTTAAGATGGGAAGGGGATTGGGGAGTCTGTGAAAAAAAAAGGCAAAGTAATTAAGAAGTACACATGGATATTTGCAGAATAAACATGGAGATGTAGAGTGTAGCTTGGGGAAGGTGGTCAATAATGTAATAAATATGTGAGAGGGAAGAGAGATTTAGTTGGATGATCACTTTGTGAGTTATGGGGATCTCTGATGACTATGTGGTACAACTGAAACTGGTATATCATTGTATGCCAACTATAATTGAAGAAAAACTCATTGAATTGTACAATGTAAATACGAGCCAGAGAGAGAGAGAGAGAGAGACAGAGAGAGAGAAAGAGAGAGAGAGAATAAAATCTTGCCATCTGCAACAACATGAATGGATCTAGAAGGCATTGTATTGAGTGGAAGTAAGTCAGGGAAAGACAAATGACATATAATGTCACCTACATGTGGAATCTAAAGAACAAAATAAACAAACAAAACAGAAACAAACTCACAGATACAGAGAATATTTTGATGGTTGCTAGATGGGAGGGGTTAGGGTTGGGTGGAAAAGGGGAAAGGATTAAAAAGTACAAATTAGTAATTACAGAATAGTCATGGGCATGTAAAGTATAGCATAAGAAATATAGTCAATAATATTATAATAACTATATGGTGTCAGAAGGGTACTCGATTTATTGGGATGATCACTTCATAAGTTATATAAATGTCTTATCACTATGTTGTATACCTGAAACTAATATAACATCGTATGCTGTTATTAAAAAATAAAAACTCTTATAATGAATAAAATTTTAAAAAGTTACTTCTCATTCGGTCTCTTTGAGTAACCACTTTTAAACGTGCTTCCACCTGTTCCTTCCTTAATCTTTTTTTCTATTGGGAAACATAAGTATCAAAAGCAAAACCAAAAGGCAAACAAAATTTTCAGAAAACTAGAACCACAAAGTTTTATTCTATTGCTTCAACTTTAAACTAAAGATACATCTGAAAGGGAAAAACATCTCACCTCAAATATACTGGGGCTTCACCCACACTATGGAAGCAAAAAACAAAAATGTTACGTGAACTTACCCTTCTGCCATGTGTACAATATGCAGTTTTAAACTTATTTTTAGGACCTTGGTCCTCACAGCTTAGTAGTGCAGACTCTCAGTTGGTGTAGGTGTTTGAAATAAGATGGTTTGTTCTTGAGGATTCTAAGGGGATTAGGTCCTGGGACAGGGTTAGGAAACTCTGTAGCACTGCTGAGGGTTGGGCTCAGGCTCTACTTAGCATGAGAGGGAACCCTGCGGATGCCCAAGTTACCTGACCAAAGATTGCTATCTATTTTTTTGTTATTTGCAGTGACCAAAATTGCCTTTAAATAAAGTATATGCATTTCTGTAGCCACACTTAATATCTGAGAACTTAAACTTGGCCTCTTACCTCCATATATTTTATTTGAAAGGGACCTTATCTTTTGGAATAATGATACTGTGTCCTATATGGCAGTGAGGAATGTTCTAATGTGACAGGTGAACAATGTACACTGGGTCTGCAATGCCATTTAAGCACAGGGTATGGCCCATGCTAGTAGCTTAATGATTCATAGATTTAAGAATCATTCATCTGCTCCAGCTATCCCATGGAGTCCCTCCACCCTATATCTATGCAGACCATGGAGAGGACCCTGTACTGGGCAATCACACCACTCCCAACCCAGCCTAGAAGTGCTTTCAAGTGTCTCTTGCCTATACTCTCTTCAATCTTCTCTTTCAATTCCTTTCTTTTCCCATAGTGCCCTTTAGTACAAGCAGTTTAGCAACACAGAACTATGAGCTGATTAATTAATATGCATACTATTTAACAGTTTTTCTTTTGTATACTAAGCCCAGAGACACAGCACATTCATATCAGTACTCTTATACAGTAGTGTACTCTAAATAATCTGGCAAAGATAGATTTCTGTGCAAAGCCAATTTTAAGTAAAGGGGATAGTCTGTTTGTTATCTCTAAGTTTTGCCTTTCATTTGCTGCCTTTCATTCTTATCCTGATTTTTTTTAAGCTATCAATGTAAGACTTCTACCTTTATACATGGGGTAACCACTTTGTTGTTCTCCTTGTTCAGAATTAGATCGTCAAGCCTCTTGGAATCCTTTCCTAACAGTCTCTAGATTCTATTTAGAGACATATGATCTGCAATGTCATTTGAATGACTCAGAACAAGGAGTATCACTTATTTATGTCTCGGTCCTTCTGTCATTGCCTTTGGCCTCACTTGTTAGGGTCCTCTTGCATAATATTCATTGGCATGATTGCTAATCTAAATGTTCTTGGTGTAGGTGTACTGGCTGTGCATGGAGTGTTGAATATATTTTGGGACACCACAGTCTATTATAAAACCACAGAGGAAAAATGTATTCATTGACTCAAAATGTGCAAGATAATGCAGTTTCTTTTTCTACTTCTAGAACTTGATTAGCCACATACTTTTCCAGGAAAAGCATGGACTTCAGGCTCTTGGTTCACATACATATATTTTCTTCCCAGACTCCAGTAACTGCTCTGAGTGTTGTATATCACAGGCTAATAGGACTACACAGCACAGGTCAACTTGATGAGTAGCTCTGGCGCATGGTATGACCATCGTGGTGGTGTTCCCACTTCATTGGTGTTTGATCATGATCCAGCCTCTAGTGCCTTCCTTTTTTTTCCCCCAGTATAGGGATGTTTTCACATGTTCAAGTACTCCATGAGACTAGAATTCAATTTTGGAAAGTTGAAACTTTGGAGTACCACACCTAGAGTCTCCCTCCTCTCTTTCTATTCACCTTTTTGCCTCCCCCAACCGGGACGATCCTCTACTGGCAAAGGCTGCATTCTATTAACAGTGCACTGTGATGCAACCCCACTTAGAGTCCCACACTACCTGTCTCTAGCTGCTCTATACACCCAGGACTATATTAGCTGAACTCACAGACAGTACAAGCAAAGGGCTTCCCAGTAACCCCTTGATGAGGGATAAGTTAGCCAAGCTGTAACCCATTTAGAACTGTCCTACCTTTCCATATTTTGTGCTTCAGGTATTACAGTGCTCCTTGGTACTTGCAGAGGTTTCTGGTGATCTTCAGATAGTAAATTGCCTACTCCAATTTAGAATTGCAAGTTATATCCAATTTTAGGGTCACCTCTCCCACAGCTAGAGAAACCCTGCCTGGTGGGAGGGACCCTGGCCTGCTTTTCCATCTGCTCTTCTGTTCTATTCCTTCAGCATTGGGACATGGGAGGAGAATGACTTGGAGGAAAGGAGCAGTGTTTTCTTTGACTGGTGCTATGGTAGTCCCTTCATCTGTCAACACCCTCGGTATTATCTCATGCACCCACATTAACCATGTGCATGAACCATGCAGATCCTTCCAGCAGCTTAGGAGGCCCTTCCCAGGGCACAGCTCCTACCTTTGGTCCTGGACCCTAAAACCTTGAGCTTCTCTACTTCGTCTCCAGAATGGGAGCCCGTTTCCACTCTTGACAGGCCACCCTAAACTCTCAAACTCAGGACTGATGCTCCTGGGCTGTTTCAACAGCCTACAGGAGAAAGCTGTGTGACCTCTCAGGAAATGTCACCCTCAGACCTGGAGGGGTCTCTCCATCTTTGGAGCGAGAGCCCAGGAGCCTGTATACACATGAGTGTATGCCCACCTGCCTGCACGTGCACACAGGGACCAGGGAGCAGCAGCATTGAGGACATAAAGAGGGCCTGCTCTAGGAGTGGGTAAAGTGAACTGAGGGGGAAGGGCGTTTGGGTATGACCTTGAGTCTCTGGACATGGTGGTGGTGTAGCAAAGACCAGCAGGGAGAGCCAGAAAGGTGAATCTCTGTGGGATATCTCTGTCTTCTTTCTGGGCTGCCTGCATTCTAGGGACCAGAAAAGTGGGGAGGGGAGCCATGGGCTTTGGAGGCATTAGTGCTTCAGTGGAAATGCAGACAGTGGCCAGGTTGGGGAGGAATAAGGGGCACAGAGCTCATGGAGAGGAGAGTACAGGCAGACTACCTGACAGAGGAATGGCCTCGCTTCTTCATGGCTGAAGATATTCCAGATGCCAAGGGTCTAGCCTGTCTAGACCTATGGCACCAGTGCAGCCTTCTGGCCTTTCTGACCTTGGGATTTGGCCCTGGGGGCTGGACATGGACACCACTCCATGAATGCTGAACCTCCACTCAACATGCTCTTGGGTTGTACCCGCTTAAGCCGGATGCCTTGCAACAAAGCAAGCCTGGCTGCATTGAAAGGCCTTAAGCTTCTTGTGTCTGGGTAAGATATAATTGATGAATTTGTAGAGGTAAAGTGAGCTCAAGTCTGAAGAACCATATTAAAGCTTTCATGGCTTGTTTGTAGCTTATCAGACAGGTTATTCAGGAAAACTAACCAAAACTTCTATTGTTTATAGTTAATTACATTATCAGTCTCTCTCTCTCTCTCTCTCTCTCTCTCTCTCTCTCTCTCTCTCTCTCTCTCGCCATAACAGGTAAAGAAAAACAAGGAAAGGGAGGGGTAAAGATTGAAATGTATGTATTATGTCATTTGATTCTATCAGCCATCTCTTGAGATGCCCCCATGTTACACTTGATGGAACGGGACCCAGAGGAGTTACCCAACCTGTTCTGTGACCTTATGTTTCCAGAGGAAGGGCCTTGGCACATGGCCCCAAGTGTTTAGGGTTTGTTTGTTGTTTGTCTCTAAAGTTCATGTTTTCTCACCCACCACACTCAGTTTTCTTGGCATTGGTTAACACCTGGCATAATGCTTAGGACAATTGCACATTCTGTGCAACATTTGGATGGACAAACAGATGCAGACAACTCCATTTTGCAATAAATCCCAAGTAGGACAAAATTTAATTATGTAATTTCTCCACCTGTGTTCTTTGGTGGTTTCCTTGGAACACAGTGCTCACAGCAAGTCAACAAACTATGACCCTTGAGTGTGGATGAGGGAAACACTGGGTTGTAGGCCAAGCCAGGAAGTTATATGCCTTAAAAAGTCCAGGGGGACAGAAATCTGTAAAATATACAGCAGGCAGGAGGGGAAATGCATTTCCTCTAAATGTCACAAGGCCCCAGACGGTTATAGAGAACAATAAAATAAACTCAGTAGAACAGCAGGGCAACCAGCAAGACCTCATGGACAGTGTGCTCGTTCCTTGTTCTTAGCATAATGCTGGTGTCTTGGTAAAATATAGGTGAGTTAATGAATTTTCCAGAAGATGGATATGTCCTTTCTCCTTAGATAATGCCCCAAAATTCTGGTCTTTATGGAATTTTATTTCAAAATATATTGCTTCCTTGTGCTTCTCACCTCTGGCCTCCAGTACTTTCAAAAGAGTGACTTTCTAAAATTCAGTTCTGCCTCAATGACCCTCCTCCTGAAATTCTCTAATGGCTTCGTGTTTCCTGTGCCATGGGACGGGCTACCTGTGGAAGATGTCAGGCTGTATGTGCTAGTCCTGACTTACTCTCCGGCCTCCTCCCTGCCTCTCTAGGTTCCCAGAATATTGGACAAGTCCTGCCCACAAACACATGTGCCAGTACATATACTACATGCTCTTAGACCTCTCCCTATAATTAGTTGACAACTTCTTTCTAATTTCTTTAAAGACTCAGGTTAGCCATCACCTTTTCCTGGCATCCTTCTCTCAAATTCATTGTTCCAACTTCTAGATGTCCTTGGTACTTGGACCCACCCTCTGTCCTGGTGTGCCATTACCAGAACAACTAAAATGTATGATATCTAGAAATCATTTTGGCTAGAAATATGTAGGATCTGTACAAAGTAAACTATAAAATTGTATTCATGGAATAATAGAACAGTTGAATGAATAGAGAGAAATGCCATGTTTCTGGATAGGAAAACTCAATGAAACAAGATACCACTATTTTTACCAAGTTAATTTTAAGTTGTTATTTCAGTTAGAATCTCAACATTATATTGCCTTTTGAACTTGACAGAATCATTCAAAAGTCCATGAAAGAATAATCAGGATATAATGATAAATTTCTTTTAAGTGAAAAGGAATGCTGGATGATTTGCTGTACCAGCTAATAAAACTGAGCATTAAAACTACATTGATTGACTTCACACCCATTAGGATGACTACTACCAAAAAAGAGGATATAGCAAGAATTACCAAGTGTGTGGAGAAATAGGAGCTCTTATGCACTGTTGATGGGATTGCAAATGTTATGAAAAACAATTTGGAGAGTTCTTAAAAAATTAAACATAGAATTACTATAAGATTCAGCAATCCCTTTTCTTGGTATATATCCAAAAGAATTGAAATCAGAGTTTTAAAGAGATATTTTTACCCCCATGTTAATAGCAGCATTATTCACAATATTCAAGAGGTGAAAACAGATCAAATGTTCATTTATGGATGAATGGATAAACAAAACATGACATATACATACAACAGAATATTATTTATCCTCAAAAAAGAGGGAAATTCTGACACATGCTACAACATGGGTGAACCTTGAGGACATTATGCTACATGAAATAAGTCACAAAAAGACAAATACTATATGATTCCACTTATATGAGGTTCCTAGAGCATATACATTCATAGAGACAAAAATAGAATGGTGGTTAACTAGGGCGAGGGGGAGGGGGAAAAGAGACTTTGTTTAATACACATAGTTTCAGGTTTGCAAAATTAAAAAGTACTGGAACCTCCCAACAAATAGCAAGACAAGATGACTTCACTAGTGACTTCTACCAAAGATTTAAAGAAAAATTATTACCAAATTTATTTTTCAAGGCCAGCATTACACTGATACCAAAATCATAAGGATGCTGAAAGATAAGAAAATTACAGACCAATATCCTTGATGAACATAGATATAAAAATCCTCAATAAAACATAAGCAAATCTAATTCAACAGTACATTAAAAGGATTATATACCAAGATCAAATGGAATTTATTCCAGGACTGCAAGGATGGTTCAACATCAGTTAATCTCTCAGTGTGGTATACCACATTACCAAAATAAAGGATAAAAATCATATGATGATCTTAATAGATGGAGAAATAGCATTTGACAAAATTCAAATCGAAATATGTTTTTGGGTTTTTTTTTCTTTTTTCTTTTCTTTCTTTTTTTTGATGGGGTTGATACCAAAAGTAAAAAAAATAAAAATAAGAAAAAAATAAGAAAAAATAAGCGAGGGGTACTACATCGAACTTAAAAGCTTCTGCACAGCAAAGGAAGCCATCAACAAAATAGAAGGCAACCTACTGAAAGAAAATATTTGCAAATCATGTATCTAATAAGGAGTTAATATCTAAATATATAGAGGACTCATACAACTCAATAACAAAATTATGAAATTAAAAATAATCATAAAATAATCATAGGATCTAAATAGTTTTCCAAAGAAGCCATACAGTTGGCTAACAAGTACATGGAAAGGTGCTCGATTTCACTAATCATCAGGGAAATCAAAATCAAAATCACAATGAGATATCACTTCACCCCTGTTGGAATGGCTATTATGAAAAATATAAGAAATAACAAGTGTTCAAAAGGATGTGAAGAAAAGAGAACCCTTGTGCACTGTTGGTGAAATGTAAATTGGTGCAGCCACTATGGAAAACAGTATATAGTTTCCTCTAAAAGTTGAAACTAGAATTACCATAAGATCCAGCAACCCACTTCTGGATATTTATCTGAAAAAGTAAAAAGCACTACTAAGATCTTCCAGGCAGAAGGTGCAGAATAAAGGTCCAAAGTCAGAAGTGCCTAGGGGCGCTAGGATGTGCCATTTTGGTGTGACCTCAGAATTTGATCTGCGCCAACGATGTCGACTCAAATCTGGGAGACCAGACAAGAAACTGAGGTTAGGGACAGGCTATTTCATAGACAGCTGTGGCTTCCTATTGCTGCATACAGATTGCCCCCAAAAACTTACTATATGGAATGCTCACACTTTTTGAGGGTCGGCAGTTTGGGAGGGACATGCTTGGTTCTTCAAGCTTCAGTCTGTCATTAGGTATCCAGTCAGAGCGTATCCAGAGCTGGAAGATCAAGGGACTTGGGCAGCTGGAGGCCAACTGAGCAGTTCTGTAAAACCCCGGGAAGTAGTCATGTAGTCTCTCCACCTGGACTACATTAGGTTCTTCACAGCATAGTGGCTTCCAGATATTGGACTTCCTAAATGGCACTCATGACTCCAGTGCAAGTCTTCTAGCAAAAGGCATAAGTTGCATAGATTTTCTTGACATAGCCTCAGGAGTCACATAACAACACTCCCACCACATCTTATCAATTACATGTGAGTCACAGCCCATCTAGATTCAAGAGGGGATACAGAGAACTCACCTCTGAATAAGAAGAGTGTCATGGCCACATTGTGGAATAGCTGTGGGCTAAAAAATATTGTTGTGTCCATCTTTGAAAAATGACACAAATACTGAAAAATAAAATACTCAAATTACATGCTTTATAGATCACAAATAAGTGAATAGCCTTTCTCATCAGAAAATCATCTAGATCCACCTTTTTAGTATATGGATTCTCCCACGGTTTCTTATATTCCAATGTCAATATAAATTCTTAGTACGTCAAATTATTTCTCAAAAGTGCATTCTAGAGTGTGATGCTGTGTTAGGTCCTTAGTCAGAAACTGGGGCATAGATTAATAGCATGAATTTTGGACATTACATGGATGCTAGTTATTACATAAGTGAATTCTAGATCTTAGGAATTTTGTTCAATTCCACCATTCTCTAGTGTTTTTACTGAAGAGATGGAAGAGAAAGGTGAGAAAAAAATGAAAATTTCATGTCCTTGCACATCTGATAACTTCTCCAGATTTACACACAAAAAAATGGTGGCAAAGCCAATTTGGGTATAACTTTTTAACTTTTTTTTCTTTCTCCCTATTTATATAAAAAGTAGAAAGACCTGTTCAAGCAAACCTGTGAGTGCATAGGTTAGAAAAGACACAGCAACAAATGACAGAAAACTAGAGACACAGGAACTGAACTATGGGGTTTCTTTTTCCAAGATGATAAAAGCCTGGAGGTGGGAATTGCTGACTTAGTAGTTCAGAGGAGTCAGGACTACATCTCTGCCATCCTCCTGGTTCCCGGATGGCTGTTACAGCCCACACATCACATCTGAGATCAAGGCAAAAAGTGGGAGAGATGGACAAAGCCTTCCAGAAGACATTTACCCAAAGCTCTTTGACTAGAGAGCTGTGTCTATAGCTCAAGTTAGTCTTCATTTCTCCTGTAGTGATTCAGTCCTATTCATTGTCTTGGCAAGTCTAAACTACCAGTGGAGGCTGAGATTCCTACACATGTCCTTATCTAGAATTGAACATTCAGTTTCTTCTAGAAGGCAATATTTTAGACATATGAGGGTCACCTTTCCATCCCATTTCCATCACATACACATAAATACAAACACATATGCACACAAACTCACATAGATACCAACACACATTAGTATATTTGCTCACACACATTCACACTCACACGGACACACATAAGCACACACAAACACACAGCCCCACATACACCCTGAACAGTAAATCTGTTACTATAAATGTGACTACTGCAGAGAGCTGCTCCTAGAGGACCTGGAGGACAGTGAGCCAGAGGCTAGTACTCTGGGGCATAGACAGTCATGTGCACTAAATTGAGGTTGAGACTTTCTGGCTATAGCCCCTGGAATGTGTTAAGCCTCATGGGATGTTTTGTGCCCACACCAAACAGCTCTGCCACAGCGCATCTGAGCATGTTTCTTCTAGCTGTTGGGATCTGGATGCAGCCCCCAGAATTGGGTTCACTGCACCTATGCCCATAATAACAGAGAGGTGTGGTGAGGAGGGAGGGAGGGCAGCCAGAAGACTGAGAGAACAAGCTGTCAGGCGAGGGCCATGGAGAGAATTTGGAGCCCTAGTCCTTTATATGAGTGGATTCTTTCCATTCTGCTCTTGGTAGTGACTAGAATGGTAGGATGAAAGACAAAGGAAACTATTCTGTTGTGTTTGGTTATTTTGGGGGTATAAATCTATTTCTATGCCTGAACGAAGGGCATACTGATCCTAGTTCTCTGAGATAAGCTTTATGTAAAGCTTACCTTGGTGGCTTCTTGATTTTTATTTACAGAGAGTTATTTTACCTGAAATAGTAGTTATGTTTTGCCTTAGAGCATGTAAAAATAAGATTTTCTTCTGGTTTTTGGGACATAGAGGCTGAAAGGAGGAAAAACAAGTCATAATACCTTGAGTAAGAATTGGCTAAGGCTGGAGGGGGAATGGTGGAAAGTATTGGGGGTATAAATGGAGCTGTACCTGGGGACTCTGCAGCCAGCTTGCCTGGATTTGACTCCTGACTTACACCTTACCCATTAGTAAATTATTCTCCTCTCTGCGTCTCAGTTTCCCTGTGAATGAAGAGGCACCAGTTGCTCCTTCATGATGTCATGGTGATTACATGAGATGAGAGATATGCAGTACTCACCAGTATCAGCCAAAGCAGGGGCCAGTATGCAACAACTGTTGCTAGTGTTTCCTTACATGGGGCCTTAAATGAGGCCAGCCACTGGGGATGAGCTTGACAAAATCCTTCATGCAGGGAGCAAGGTGATGCTAGGAAGCTGGGAGGTCAGGTTCCAGGTGGGCACTGAAGAGGGAAAAATGGATGCCAAGTCAGCAAGTCACTCCTGACATTCTGTAAGCTTGGACCAAAGCCAGGGAGGAAGCAAATCCCAGAGGAGCTGGTCTAGATCAACCTAATGAACCCAGCAGAGAGAGAGCTGAGTCTGTGTAATAAGGTGCCATGGAGTCACTGCTCTGGGCTTCTTCGTGGGTCTGTGGATTGTGGAGGCAGGTGAGGACTGGCCACTGAGGACTGATGCTAGGAGAGGGCAGGTGGAGCTATTAAAGGATCAAGATCATAAAACTTATAAAATAAGGTTTCAATAGTCCAAATATGCTCCATTCAACCTGCCCTGAGGATTTAGTGTTTAAGAAACCAACTAATTAGCTGAGAAAACATGAGGCCAGTTATAATCAGTTGTGTGAATTCTTAAAAAGTACAAGTCATGAATAGTGGAATAAAAACTAAAGCAAAGTAAAAGATGCCCCTGGAGATTCAAGATCTGTACAAGCTGAGAGAAAACCATTTGCAGGAGAGAGCAGGACACTCGTGAAGACTTTATGCAGAACAAATCATATCAGAACAATGTAAACTCACTCCTGACAGGTTTAAAGGTTGACAGATGCAGTAGATTAAAGGGGACAAGTCTAAGATGCTATCACCTGGACATTATTAGCAGCTGATTCTGACAGTCTGGCCCACTGCAGGACTGCATGCAGAGCTAGCAACAGGGGACATGAGGGAAGTGTTTTTGACATCTTCCCATAGTAGACCTAGAAAAAGTCCATCAAAGATTCCTGAAGCTTGGGAGCACAGAGCCATATAGGGATACATCTCAGGTCCCCTAAGTGGGGATTAACTTTAACATTTATATTAAGATCGAATGATGAAATAGGAAACCTAGTTATGCATTGACAAATGGATCAACTTGACAGCATTTTGGAGTATTAGGAAAAAATCAGGGGAATGATTATTCCTCTTATTCCTCTTATTTGCTCATTGTGTCACAAGCCATTGGGCACCTACTGCATCTGGGAACACAACGAAATAGAAAACGCTGTCCCTTTCTTCAGGAAACTGATAGTTTCCTTTGATATAAGTAAATTTTGGAAGCAAAAGACATAAAAATACAAGAAGAATAAGAAATGCTGAGGATGGGCAAAGAGAATAAAAATAGGGCTAAAATATACTATACTGTGAACATGATATGAGATACTATTAACTGCTTTCTAAAAGATGGAGTACCTGATGCTCAGCAGACACAGGTGTATCAGGATACCAGGTAACAAAGGCCTCAACAAGATCCACCACAGCTCTAACTAGAGAGTTATACTGTTGGCCACTGTGCTTTTCTGCTTGTTGTCTACTGAGTGGAAACTTCTCTGGCCCAGCTCCTCTGGATTGCTTGCTCCTTTTTGCTGGTTCCTGGTAGGCATTACACATTTTTTTTGTCAGAGTTGAGGCTTTGCCAACACTAAACAGAGGAAGCAGCTCCAAAGCTCTGCCTTAAATGAGCAGTCAAAGTTCAGCATTCACTAGACAAGAGAGTTGGGCAGGGCAGGGGAGGGGAGTGAGGGGAAAGGTGGGTACAACAACTCTCTATTGTCTGATCTGAGATCTGCTGTGGGCTACCACAAGAGATATGTGTATTCCCATGCTGGCTTGGGAAACTTTGATAAACCTCCAATTCCAAAGGAAAAACAAACAACAAAATTTAACAGTCACTCCCTCTCACAATAAAGGACAAGAATCCCTTCTGTTTTCTGCAGAGAACAGGTTGAGCCAGGTTTCCTACAGTCTGACACTACACACCACTGAGCTGGAAAGAGTGTCAGAACAGGTAGAGTGTGCCAGGTAAGGTGTTACATCGGCCCCACTTTCTGGAAAATGAAGAGCATTCTGGGTCATGGGGCAGCACAGGAAAGGGCTCACTGACTAGCTCACTACCTATAAACCCCCTCAAATAGCCCTTCCCTTTCATACCAGAGTCTCTTTCTGCCATCCATCAGAAACTTTCTGCTGCTAGCTAGATCCTTCTAGCACAAGGAAACCACACATTTTTCACACTGGCAAGAATTCAAAGTTTGATAAAGACAATGCTGGGGGATGGCATCATATGGGATTAAAACAGAGATTATGATAGTCCTGCCATGCTAACCCATTAATAATGGAAGAGAAGAGAGTTACGGTCAAGATGATGGGGTAGGCAAGTGTTGAGCATGCCTCCTCCTATGGCCACATTAAAATTGCAACTAAATATTGAAAAAATCAACCTAGAGAACAATCTGAAGACAGCTGAACAAAACTATAACTAGGGATATAAAGAGTAGACCATATCAAGACTGGAAGGATGGGCGGAGATAAAAAACAGACTGGTCCCACACCCACGTGTGGTGGATGAGCAGTAGAAGGGCTATCTCGGTTGCAGACCCCCCTCCCTTCCAGAGGAGCAAGGGGGTGGCCCACATCAAGGATCCCCAGCCCAGAGTTCCAGTGCCAGGAAGAGGAGCCACCAGAAGATCTTGTTGTGAAAATCAGTGGGGATTCTGGCCATCTGGTGAGAAAGAAGGCAACTGGAAATCCAGACATCCCCTTAAAGGGCCCATGCACAGATTCACTCAGAGGCACACACCCTGGGCTCTGGCAGAGGGAGAGCAGGTTGGAAAGTGCCAGAGACATAAGGGGAAAGGCTGAATTGTATGACTTCAGGATGAGGGCTGGAGGGACAGCTGCCATTGTCCCATTGTTAAGACCTCCTCCTGTGAAGCCTACACACAAGCACCATTTTATCTGTGTTAAGTCCTCCTCCCACATGGCTAAAACTGAACCTGCACTGGCCTGGTGAAATCTGCTTGCTCTACCTCAGTGACTCCCTAAAACCCTGCCCAACCCAAATCACAAATCAATGATGGTAGTTTTGTTACTGGGCAACAAGACCCACCTGTGCTCTCAACAGGAGGTTACTTTGGCAGCAATTCAATAGGCCTGGGCTCACACACCTCAGGAGATAGACCTTCAGTGGCAAGCAACCAGCCCCAGCCCTAGCTGCAGTATTTTTTTAATGACCCTCAGTGGTGTGTGGGCCCAAGGTGGGCAGTAACTTGCCTTGGTGTGAGCTGAGACTTTTTGAGTGGCCACAGGCTCAGCACTGGCACCAAACTTGAATCTGCATTAACCTGGTGAACACCACTCACTCCACCATAGTAACTCCCTAGGACCCCACCTCACCCAATTCTCAAAGCACATGAGGCTCTTTCAGTGGCCAAATCTTATAGACACTCATAAGGTGGCAGTAGATCTTGAGTGCCTTGGGCCTTTTAATGAACTGCCCCAGGCCCAATACTGGTAGCGATCAGCCTCGGTTCACAAGGTGGCCTCTCCCACATGCCTCTAGGTCCACCTAAGGCAGCAACCAAACAATAGCTTTGTAACTTCTACCAGATAGTCCTGGGCTGGTCACAGGCAGTGGTTGACCTTGGCCTGCATAAGAGCCCCTCCTGAGGAGCTTTAGAACCAAAACACATGGAGATTGGAATTAGACCTCAACAAAGCACCACCTGATTAGGCCCAGAAGCAGCACACCCAAAGAGCGATCTCAACAGGCAGACGAGCCCACTAAGACAAACCCAACTTCATGGAGTCACCCCCCACACAGGAGCTCATACATTGTTGGTGTGGCAAATCCTCATAGCAGTCAGCCTGATAGTCAGTCCCACTCACTGATGTGTCAACAACAATCAAGGCTCAACTACAACAAGTGGTCATACACAACCACACAAGGGTCATTCCTGGAATGCCTGGTGCAGGTGATCAGAGAAAATGCACAACTGAGCCACACAGAACACCTACTACGTAAAGCCACCCAGCTGAGACTGGAAGACATAGCAGATCTACCTAATACATAGAAACAAAAACAGAGAGGCAGCCAAAATGAGAAAACAAAAACATATGTCCCAAATGAAAAAACAGGAGAAAACTCCAGAAAAAGAACTAAATGAAATGGAGGCAACTAACCTACCAGGTACAAAGATTAAAACACTGGTTATAAGGATGCTCAATTAACTTAGGGGAAGAACAGATGAACTCAATGAGAACTTCAATGAAGAGATAGTAAACATAAAAAAGGACACAGAAACAATAAAAAAAGAACTAGGCAGAAATGAAGACTACAATAACTGAAAAGAAGAATATACTAGAAGGAATCAACAGTAAATTAGATGAAGCAGAGCACTGAGTTGGCAATTTGGAAGACAAGGTAGCAGAAAACACCCAATTAAAACAGCAAAAAGGGAAAAGAATTTTAAAAAACACTTGTGTCACAAGGGTACCAGAAAGAGAAGAGAGAAAGCAAGGAATTGAGAACCTATTTGAGGAAATGACTAAAAACTTCCCTAACCTGGTGAAGAAAATAGACATACAAGTCCATGGAGCACAGAGAGTTCTGAACAAGATGAACCCAAACAGACACACACCATTACACATCACAATTAAAATGGTTAAAAGGGTTAAAGAGAAAGTGAGAATTTTTAAATCAACAAGAGAAAGGCATCTAGTTATTTCAAGTTTACTCCCATAAGAATGTCAGCTGATTTCTCAACAGAAACTTTGAGGCCAGAAGTGTTGTCACATTTTCAAAGTGATGAAAGGCAAAGACATACAACCAAGACTACTCCACTTGGCAAGGATAACAATTAAAATTGAAGTTGAAATAAAGAGCTTCCCAGAAGGGAAAAAGCTAAAGGAATTTACCACAACTAAGCCAATATTATAAGTGTTTCAGAGACTTCTTTAAGAAGAAGAATGAAAAGAAAAAATAATAATAAAATGGCAGTAACTATGTACCCATTAATAATCACTTTAAATGTAAATGGAATGCATGCTCTAATCAAAAGACATAGGGTAGCTGAATGGATAAGAAAACAAGACTCATACATATGCTATCTATAAGAGACTCACTTCAGATCATAACACACAGACTGAAAGCAAATGGATGAAAAAGCTATTTCATACAAATGAAAATTTTAAAAAAAAATGGAGTGTAGCAATACTTCTATCAAACAAAATAGACTTTAAACAAGGTTATATAAGAAACAAAGAAGGACGTTACATGATGATAAAGGGGTCAATACAACAAGATGATATAACCCTAGTAAACATTTATCCACCTAACATAGGAGCACTTAAATGTATAAACCAAATATCAACTGACATAAAATGAGAGATTGACAGTAAAACACTCATAGTAAAGGACTTTAACACCTCGTTAACACCAATGGACAGATTTTCCAAGCAAAAAATCAATAAGGAAACAGCAGCCTTGAATGATACACTAGACTAGATAGACTTCATTGATAGTTTGAGTGTTTCACTCCACAACAGCAGTATGTACATTCTTCTTAAGTGAACTTAGAACATTTTCTGAGATAGATCACATGTTAGGCTACAAAATAAGTCTCAGTATATTTAAGAAGATTGAAATTATATCAATTAATTTCTCCAACCACAATGGTATGAAACTTGACATCAATTACAAGAAAAAAACTAGAAAATATGCAAACACATGAAGACTAAACAATGAATGAATTAACAATGAAAACAAGGAAGAGATTAAAAGAGACCTTGAGACAAATGAAAATGAAAACACAACAACAAAATCTGTGGGACACACAAAAAAGCAGTCGCGAGAGGGAAATTCATAGCAATACAGGGCTACTGCAAGAAACAAGAAAAATATTAAATGAACAATCTAACCTTACACCTAAAGGAAATTTTAAAAAGAACAACAAAGAAACCCCAAAGTAAGTAGAAGGAAGGAAATAATAAAAATCAGTGTGAAAATAAATGAAATAGAGTCTATAAAAACAATACAAAAGATCAATGAACACAAGAGCTGGTTCTTTAAAAAGATAAACAAAATTAGTAAAACTTTTACAAAGCTCATCAAGAAAAAAATAGAATAGAATAAAATTATAAATGAAAGAGATCTAAGGAACAAAATGAAGTACCTACAAAGTCCACAAAAACACAAAGAATTATAAGAAAATACTATGAGCAATTATATGCCAACAAATTGGACAATCTTGAAGAAATAGATACATTTCTAGAGACATAATCTTTTCCAAAATGTGTCAAAAAGAAACAGAAAATCTGAACTGACCGAATACTACTTATGATATCAAATCGGTAATCAAAAACTCCCACAAACAAAAGTCCTGGACCAAAAGACTTCATAGGTGAATTTTACTAAACACTTAAAGATAATTAAAATCTATTCTCAAGATATTCCAAAAAAAATCAAGAAGGGAGAAGGCTCTCAATTTAATTTTATGAGGCTACCATTCCTGATTTGCAAACCAGACAAGGACATTACACACACACACACACACACACACACACACACACACACACGAAAAAATAAATAAAGGCTGATATTCCTAATAAATGTAAATGCAAAAATTCTCAACAAAATATTAGCAAAACAAATTCATCAATACATTAAAAAGTTATACACTATCATCAAGTAGGGTTTACTACTGAGATGCAAGGTTGGTTCTGGTTCAATATCCACAAATCAAATTATGTGAAACACTACATTAACAAATTGAAAGATAAAAATCATATGATCATATCAATAGGTGCAGAAAAAGCATTTAACAAAATATAGCATTAGTTTATAATAAAAACTCTCAGCAAAGTGGAAATAGAGGGAACATAATAAAGGCCATATATGACAAACTCACGGCTAACATCATAGTCAATGGGGAAAAACAAAGAGTTTTTTCCTTAAGATCAGGAAAAAGACAAGGATATCCATGTTTACCACTTTTACTCAAGATAGTACTAGAAATCCTAGCCGTAACAACAACAAAAAATTTAAAGCATCTAAATTGGAAAGGAAGAAGTACAACTGTCATTATTTGCAGATGACATGATCCTATATATAGAGAACCTTAAAGATTCCACCAAAAATTTTGTTAAGATGGATAAATGAATTTAGTAAAGTAGCAAGATACAAAATTAATATTCATAAGTGGGTTGCATTTCTATACATCAATAATGAACTCTTAGAAAGTGAAATTAAGAAAATAATCCCATTTATAATTGCAACTACAAAAATAGAATAGCTAGGAGTAAATTGAACCAAGAAGGTAAAATCCTGTACTCAGCAAATTTTGTCATTGAAGAAAGAAATTGAAGAAGAAAGAAATAAAGGAAGCATATACCTTGCTCATGGATAAGATGAGTTAACATTATTAAAATAGTCATACTACCCAAAGCAATCTATAGAGTCAATGAAATCTCTGTTAAAATACCGATGACATTTTTCACAAAACTAGAAAACATAATCCTAAAGTGTAGAGCTACAAAAGACCCTGAATAACCATGGCAATCTTGAGAAAGAACACTACCTAATATCAAACTATACTTCAATGCTATAGTAATCAAAACATCATGGTACTGGCATAAAAATAGACACATAGAGCAATGGAACAGAATACAGAACCCCAAAACAAATCCACACCTATGTGGTCATTTAGTCTATGACAAAGGAGGCAAAGTATATAATGGAGTAAAGACAATCTCTTCAATAAATGGTGTTGGGAAAACTGGACAGATATATGTAAATAAATGAAATGGGACTACCTTCTTACACCATATACAAGAATAAACTCAAACTAGATTAAAGACTTAACTGTAGAATCAAAATCATAAAACTCCTAGAAGAAAACAAAGGCAGCAATTTCTGTGATATTACTGTTTGTAACATGTTTTTCAAGCAAGGGAAACAAAATAAAAAATAAACAAATGGGACTACATCAAAATTAAAAATTTTGCAAAGCAAAGGAAACCATCAACAAAAGGAAAAGACAACCTACTGAATGGGAGAAGGTATTTCATATGCTACACCTGATAAAGGGTTAATATCCAAAATTTATAAAGAACTCATACAACTCAAACCAAAAACAAACAAACAAACAATCCAATTAAAAAGTGGGCAGTAGACCTAAATAAATATTTCTCCAAAGAGGACATACAAATGGCCAATAGACATATTTTAAAAATGCTCAACATCACTAATCATCAGAAAAATGAAAATTAAAACCACAGTGAGATATCACCTTACACCTCTCAGAATGGGTATCATCAATAAATCAGAAACATCAAGTGTTAGCAAGGATGTGAAGAAAAGGGAACCCACATACACTCATGGTGGATTGCAAATTGGTACAGACTCTATGGAAAACAGTTTGGAGATTTCTCAGGAAATTTAAAATAGAGTTACATTATGACCCAGAAATTTCACTTCTGGGTAATCAAAGAAATGAAAACACTAATTAGAAAACATATATTCAACCACTATGTTCACAGCAGCACTATTTACAATAATCAAGATATGGAAGCAACCAAAGCTCCCATCAATAGATGATTGGTTAAAGAAGTTGTGGTACATATATACAATGGCATATTAGTTATATATAAAAAAAAAATCCGGGTTGAAAAAAATATGATGGAGTAGATGTCCCCAGATCTCTCCCCTTGAGACAACAATAACTAAACATCTAAAACTCAACAAAACATGCAAACTGCACACCAGCATGGCTGAGTATGGGATCTGTTGTACATAAGAGCTACCACAGGTCAGAACCCTGGGTGTTGGGTGGTGGACTGGGATAAACAAAGAAGCTGCCTCTCACAGCTGCCAGAGCTTACTGTAGAGGGAAGGAAAAGGGAGAAGCTGCAGTGACCTCCCTGAATAGTCCTGCCTAGGAGAGTTTGTGAATTCCACAAAGCCAGCAGCAGTGCCCAGTTAACAGGGAAAAAAGCAAAGAAGCGGATGACAGAGAAACAACAGTTGATTTTCACCAGCCACAGTTGCAAAACAGAGGCTGAGTCACAGCCCCCATCCCCAAACTCACAGCCCACCCCAACCCCTACATAACCGCAGAGACAGATCACCATGGACCCCCAGGAGAATCTGAGTAAATGCTTCTGAAACTCTTGTTAACACTGACAGGGACTGAAATTGAGAGTAGTGAGCATGACTAAATATCTACGAGAAATAAAGGCATTAAATAAAGGCATTACTAAGGCTTTTTATAAAGCAGGGATCCAACAGGCTTAGAAGCCACCTACTGAAAACCAAAAGAAAATCTCCTTCCTTGCAGCAGGCTAAAGAGGGACCTTTATATAATAAATAATCTTTCGGAAAAAAAAAAAGTAGAAAGCATTTCCATTAATGCCCAGGCAAAGAAATAGAGTCCATTAAACACTATGAACAACCAAGGTGATAAGACATCTCAGAAAGAGAAAAATCTACAAAAAAATAAGCTTACAAGCATAAAATATGCAACTTAAATGACAAAGATAGTACTTCCAAAAAAACTCAGTCAGTTCAGAAACAAGTCATATCAACTATTTCAGGAATTGAAAAAATAAATAAATGAGCAGAGCAAGGAGATTGAAACCCTCAAAAAGAACCAAATAGAAATTCTGGAGATAAAATAAACAAATAAAAAACATTGCAAGAGTTGAAAATGAAATAGCAAGCTTGGGATATGACAGAGTTGAAAAAATGGAGGAAAGGATCAGAGATATCAAAGACAGAAATCTAGAAATAAACCAGAAGGAACAAAAAAGAAACCAAAAAATGAAAAATAATGAAAGAGGAAAAAAAAAAGAACTCGATACCATCAGAAGAGGAAACAAGAATAATGGACATTCTCAAAGGGGAAGAAAAGGAGCAGGGAATGGAAAGCACTTTCGGACAAATAGTTGATGAGAATTTCCCAAATCTAAGGAATGAGCTGGAACATGGGATTCATGCTCCAGCTCATTCCTTAACTAACAGAACTCCCTATTATCTCAACCCAAAAAGGGCTTCACGAAACACAGTGTATTAAAATTAACAAAAATCGATGACAAAGACAGAATTCTCAGGGCAGCCAGGGAGAAGAAAATGGTAACTTATAAAGGGAAACCCATTAGATTATCATCAGACTTCTCAGCACAAATCTTACAAGCCAAAAAGGAATGGAATCAAATGTTAAGTGAAAGGAACTACTAGCCTAGAATAATGTATCCAGCTAAGCTCTCTCTTAGATCTGAAAGAGAAATTAAGACCTTTCCAAACATACAAAAATTGAGAGAATTCTCCACTAAATAAAACAGAAACACAAGGACAAAGAAGCAATGGAAACACCGAGCTACCAGAAAGCGAAAGATAAATGGCAATAAGAAGACCTCATATTTCAATAACCACCCTAAATATAAATGTACTGAACTCAGCAATAAAAAGGAACAGAGTTGCATAAAGGATCATAAAACAAAACCCAACCATATGCTGCCTCCAGGAGACACATCTCAGCTCCAAAGACAAATATATACTCAAAGTGAAAGGGTAGAAAAGATATTTCAAGCAAATGGCATTTAAGAGAAAAGTGGGAGTACTGGTACTAATATCAGATGAAACAGACTTCAAAATAAAAAAGATAAAGAAAGATACAAAGGGACACTTCATAACAATAAAGGGATTTATACACCAAGAAGACATTACACTTATCAATATCTATACTCCCCATCAGGGAGTCCTGATCTATGTAAAACAAATACTAACAGAACTAAAGGGTGAAACAGACCAAAGCACTATCATAGTAGTGGACATAAATACCTCACTATCAGATATGGACAGATCATCCAAACAGAAAATCAATAAGGAAATAACATCCTTAAATGACACATTAGACCAATGGGACATAATTAACATATACAGAGCCTTGCACCCCAAAACAGCTGCTTCTACATTCCTCTCTCATGTACAGGGAACATTCTCAAGAATCGACCACATACTGGGTGGGACACAGAGATAGCCTTAACAAATATAAGAGGGTTGAAATCATACCAACCATATTCTCTGATCATAATGCTTTGAAACTAGAGGTCAATTGCAAAAAGAAAGCAGGAAGTAGCACAAGTACATGGAAACTAAACAACATGCTACTGAAGAATAAGTGGGTCAGAGAAGAAATAAAAAGAGAGATCAAGAGATACATAGAAAAGAATGATATTGATAGTACAACACATCAAAACTTTTGACACATGGCAAAAGCAGTCATAAGAGGAAAGTTCATATCATTACAGACCTATCTCCAAAAACAAGAATGAGCCCAAGTAAACAACTTAACACTTCATCTTTAAAAACTAAAATAGAAAGAACAAATGAAGCCTAAAGTCAGCAGACAGAAAGAAATAATCAATTTAGAGCAGAAACAAATAATATTGTTAACAAACAAACAAAAAAACAATAGGAAAAAAATAAATGGAACAAAGAGCTGGTCCTTTGGGAAGGTTTCTAAAATTGACAAATCCGTGGCTAGACTCACTAAAGAAAAAAGAGAAAGGACACAAATAAACAAAATCAGGGATGATAGAGGGGAAATTATGATAGACATTGCAGAAATACAAAGGATCATGCAAGAATGCTACAAAAAATTATATAACATCAAATTTAATCACCTAGGAGAAATTGACCAGTACTTGGAAAAATGCAGTCTTCCTAGACTGAATCAAGAACATCTGAAAATCTAAATAGATCAATCAGCAGTATAGACATTGAAACAATCATCAAAAACCTGCCAAAAAGTAAAAGTCCATGACCAGATGGCTTCACCAGTGAATTCTACCAAACATTCAAAGAAGATTTAATACCTATTCTACTCAAATTCTTCCAAAAAATCAAAGAGGAAGGCATACTTGCCACCTTATTTTATGAGGCCAATATTACTCTGATACCAAAACCTAGTAAGGATAACACAAAAAAAGAAAACTACAGACCAACATCTCTCATGAACATAGATGCAAAAATCCTAAATAAGATACTAGGGAACTGAATACAACAACATATTAAAAAGATTATACACCACAATCAACTGGGCTTCATCCCAGGGCCACAGGCATGGTTCAACACATGCAAATTGATTAACGTAATAAACCATGTAAACAAATCAAAAAGTAAGAATCATATGATCATATCAGTAGATGCAGAAAAAGTCTTCGATAATATACAGCATCCACTTATGATCAAAACACTTAACAAAATCAGTATACAAGGAAAGTACCTTAACATAAGAAAGGCTGTATATGACAAACCCTCAGCCAACATTATACTTAATGGTAAAAATTTAAAAACCTTCCCTCTAAGATCAGGAAAAGGCAAGGCTGTCCACTCTCGTCACTGTTATTCAATATAACATTGGAGGTCCTAGTGAGTGCAATCAGACAAGAGAAAGATATAAAAGGTATCCAAATAGGAAAGGAAGAAGTCAAACTGTCACTATTTTCTGACAACATGATTCTCTATATAGAAAATCCTAAAGACTCCACAAGAACACTACTAGAAACAATGAGCAAAAACAGTAAAGTTTCTGAATACAAAATCAATGTTCGAAAATCCATAAAATTCCTATACTCTAATAATGAAGTAGAAAAAATAGTTTCTTTTGCAATTGCAACAAAAATAAAATAAGTAGGAATAAATTTAACAAAACTTGTGATATACCTATAAAAAAAAAACTATAAGACCCTATTCAAATAAATTGAAGAATATGCAAAGAAATGGGAAAATATCCATGTTCTTGGATTGGAAGAATCAACATAGCTAAAATGACCTTATTACCAAAACATTATACAGATTTAATGCAATCTCCAATAAAATTCCATCAGCTTTTTTTAAAGAAATAGAACAAAAAAATTATCAGATTCATATGAAAGCTCCAAAAATCTCAAATTGCCAAAGCCATCTTGAGAAAAAAGAACGAGACTGGAGGCATCACTCTGCCTGACTTCAAATTATAATACAAAGCGACAGTAACCAAAATAATATGGTATTGGTATAAAAACATACACTCAGACCAATGGAACAGAATCGAGAGTCCAGAAGTAAACCCATATTTATGTGGCCAAATAATTTTCAACAAAAAAAGCCAAAAACATACAGTGGAGACAGGAAAGCCTCTTCAATAAATGGCACTGGAAAAACTGGAAAGCCGCCCGCAAAAGAATGAAACTAGACTGTTGTCTATCACTACACACCAAAATTAACTCAAAATAGATTAAGGACCTATAAATAAGACCTGAGACAATAAAATGCATGGAAGAAAACATAGAAACAACACTCAAAGACCTTGGACTTAAAGAGGATTCTATGAATTTGACCTCAAAAGCAAGGGAAGTAGAAGTTAAAATAAATAAATGGGACTACATCAAACTTAAAAGCTTCTGCTCGGCTAAAGAAACCATTAACGAGGGAAAGAGACAACCATCTGAATGGGAAAATATATTTGCAAGGAACACCTCCGATAAGAGCCTAATATCCAAAATATACAAAGAACTCATATGACTCAATGAGAACAATAAAAGCAAATGTTCCAATCAAAAAAAAAAAATGGGCATAGGACCTGAACAGACACTTCTCCTTAGAGGACATACAAATGACCAAGAAATATTTAAAAAGATACACAACATAACTAGATATCAGGGAAATGCAAATAAAAACTACAATAAGATATCATCTCACACCTGTTAGAATAGCTATAATCAACAGGACATATATTAACAAATGTTGGAGAGGATGCAGAGAAAAAGGAACTCTCATACACTGCTGGTGGGACTGCATATTGGTACAACCACTATGGAAAACAGTACAGAGGATTCTTAAAAAGTAAACATTGATCTACCATTTGATTCAGCAGTCCCTCTACTTGGTATATACGCCAAAGATTTTAAAACCCATATTCTAAAAGATATTTGCACACTGATGTTTGTTGCAGCATTATTCACAGGGACAAGGACATGGAAGCAACCAAAGTGTCCTTTGATAGATGATTAGATAAAGAAGCTGTGGTACATACATACAATGGAATATTACTCAGCCATAAATAGAGATGAAATACTGCCATTTGCAACAACATGGATGGACCTCGAGATAATCATGCTAAGTGAAATAAGCCAGACAGAAAAAGTTGAAAATCACATGATATCACTTATATAGGGGATATAAACCTAAAAGCAACAAATGAACAGGACAAACAAACAGAACCTCAGGGACATGGACTATAGCCTAGTGGTTACTAGAGGTGGGGAGGAGGGGGAGGTAGACAGGGTAAAGGGGGTCACATATAGATGGGTAGGGGAAGAATTAAGTGAGTAAAGGGGATCAAATATAAGGTCGCTGAAGGAAACTGGACTTTGGGTGGTAAACACACAATAGAACATACAGATATAAAATGATAATATAAATCTGAAAATTATATAATTGTATTAAACAATGTTACCCCAATAAACTTAATTTAAAAAAAATAAACCAAAAAAAAATGCAATCTTGCTATTTGCAACAACATGGATGTACCTAGAGGGTATTATTCTAAATGAAATAAGCCAGACAGAGAAAGACAAATACCATACGATTTCACTCATATGTGCAACCTAAGGCACTAAATGAGTGAACCAACAAAACAAAAACCGACTCATAGATATAGAGAACTAACTGGTGATTACCAAATTGAGGGGCAGGAATTGGGTGCAAAAGGGATTAAGAAGTACAAATTGGTAGTTAGAAAATCGTCACAGGTGTGTAAAGCACAGCATCAGGTATATAGTCAGTAATTCTGTAATAACTATATGTAATGCCAGGTGGGTACTAGTATAATTGGGGGGAGTCTCTTCATAAATCATATAAATGTCTAACCACTATGCTGTACACCTGAAACTAATATAAAATAATATTGAATGTCAACTCTAATTGAAAAAAAAAACAAAATTAAAAATTAAATAAAATACAATTATGGAAAATAAAATCTATGATACTTTAAACACATTAGGCCCTTTGCAATACAGAGGTATAAAAGTATTGAGTTGTCCTCACAAAAGTTAGGAATCATTGAATATTTTTGCAAAAATCCCATTTCAGGTGCTCTCAAAATCAATTTCACTGGAAGAATTAATTACACAACACTCAATCATTCTTTCCTCTGAATATTAATACACAGATTAAATGAGTTCACTTTTGTAGTGCACACAGAAACTATCATGAAATGTGTTTCCTGGTAAGTGTATTTATTTTAACTGGATTTCCCCTGAATATCAAATATTCTTTGAAAACAATCTCATACTAAGATGAGTTCTTGGAGATTTTCAGATCATAAAGACTCGTGTACAGGGCTACCTTGATTAGTCCATGATTTTTTCGAGTAACTCTACTGATAAGAGACCATGAATGAGCTGATGCTCAGTCCTGGTGACATGCCGAGTCTGGGGGAGTCTTAAAACAAGTACACCCAGGACCCCTGCCAGCAAAGGCAAGGCTAACACTTGTAAATAAACCACTTAAAGACCAGGTATAAGCAACTGACCACGTGACTTGGTGTGCCTATCATCCTGACTAGTATCCCATTTCATGCCTTGAAGTGGTTGGTCTAGATGATAAATCATGAATATGCCAGATCAAACAAATGCTTGGGATGTGAAGCAAATATGTAAATAAAATAGGTATCTAGAAATATGTTAAGAGACTGCTAGAAAGACTTATTTTTTTTTATTTGACCCACAGTTGAGTATTTTTATGTGCTGAGCTCTGTTCTGGGTTCATGGGATACAGTGCAATTGGTCAGACAAGATCTCAGTTATCACAGAGATCTTGTGTATGGAAACAAATAGTTTTAGATTGTGGTAAATGCTTTGAAGAAAATAGGTCCATGTGACAGGTTGACTGGAGGAGATCAGAACATTATACATGGTAGCCGAGCATATCATCTTTAAGAAAATGATTTTGGAGCTAAGATTCTGAGGACAAAAAGGACCCAACCATGCCAAGATGTGTGCAGAGGGTTCAGGCATAAATGCAAAGACCTTAGAATGGGGTCCAAGCAGAAAGTAAGCCTCTGTTTCAGGAGTAATTGGATGAGGCCAATTGTGTAGGTGCTGCTGTTGGACAATCTCCAAGTGGAGTGGAGTACAGAAATAGGAGGTGTACCTGGGGCCACAACAAAAGCCAGATTGTGCAGGAGTTTAAGCCAGACTAACAGTTTTGGACTTTATTCTAAATATATTGGGAGAACCTTGCAAGCTATAAGCAGAGGAGAAAGGGGGATCTGGTTAACATTTCTAAAGTGAGCTTACTTGGCCAAACTACATATGCCCCTTATTCCACTGTCAAGGTATAAGATTACCCCATGGAGGTCCTGCTCAGCTCTCTAAACTGTCTATAATTGTGTCTATAAGTGTCTATATAGGTCTATCTGTCAAAAATGGTTTATGCTGTTTTACAGGGTCTTAAAGATGCCAGTTCTCATTTGTTACGTAACACATGCACTGTTCAGTTAATAAAAGTTTCTAATTATAAGAACAATCACTAATGCATCTACAATAATTGTGGTCATTAATGATGTATTTATTATCCTGACCACTGTATATACCACTTAAACTAAGGATATGACCTGAGGCAAAGGACATGCATACTTGCTCCCCTACTAGGATGAGATTCCAGGTTAAATTTTGTGACCTGGACTTTTACAACATTCTTAGAGGAATTAAGAGGTAGGGTTGCTTCCTTGTAGATGTTTTAGATGACAGGTCTATCCTCAGTACACAGTAAAATAAATTCGGACCAACCCTCCATGCTATCCTTAGCTTGCTGAAGATCAGCCACTTGACTACCTTTAGAAGGTCCCCTCCTCATCACTGCCCTTTGAGGAGAGGCACAAAACGCTCATCCTTTATTGCCATACCTGCTCTCTCACTCTCATTTCTATCTTGGACAAAACTATGGTTTATAATCTGACCCCATGATTTTCCATTCCCCAAGCTCCTAAGCTGACCGATTCTCTGTAAGATAATGGCAGTGAGGCCAGTAATGTTGCATGGGGGTGGGGTGGGAGTGAAGAGGGCAGCTTGGACACATTGCTTGCCACTGAGACACATCAAACTGGCAATCCAGACCTTAGACAATGTTGGTCATAGTTGGAAATAAAGACTGCAGAGAACATCCCTTTATAACAATACTGGTAAGAATTTATTTGGACAGGATGAGGATCAAATCCTAGGACTTGGACATCACTTTTCTCATACATAAAATGGGAGTAATATAATCCAAAAGTTATGGAACAACATCACATTGATAAACTATGCTAAACCTCTAGGGGAACAGTAATTGCATGATAAATGGAGTTCGTTTCTATTTTTATGTTCAAAATCTGTTAAGTTGACTGTATATTTCAGGAACAATGGGAAAAGAACACTGTCTCTTATAATTCTATGTGAATTTTAAGATAAGCTTGTAAATTACTGTAAAAAAGACAGCTGAAATGTTGATAAGGATTGCATCGAATCTGTAGATCAATTTGAGGAGTATTTCCACCCCAACAACATTAAGTTTTCCAATTCATGAACATTGGAATACTTTCCATTTATTTTGTTCTATAATTTCTTTCAATGATGTCTTATAGTTTTGGTGTTCAAGTTCTACACATCTCTTGTCAAATGTATTCCTAAGTATTCTATTATTTTTTTATTTTAAAAGTGTGGCATTTTATATAATGGAGTGAGTGTGGACACCCAACAAATCTAAGTGTAAATTCTGGCTCTGTTACTGATCAGGCTGTAACCTTGGGCAAGATATTGGCTTCTCTGAATATCTGTTTTCTCATCTATAAAGTGGACATCATAATTTATTCCACTTGCAGTAGGTGAGGTGATTATCTAGAGTAATATTTGTGAAAGTTGACGACATAGTGCAAATAATGTTAGTTTTATTTCTTCCTTTACTAAATCTACAGTAAAAACTATTTTTCCACATATGACATCTTGTTCTCATAGGCTAAATTAAAATACCCCCAGTAGTCACATCTGAGGATAACACAGCCAAAGAACAGACAGGACAGTCACCAGATCCCTGCTACAGTGAATCCTGCTCTGCATGATCAGTCCTTCACTGGCCAATCCTCACAACCATTCAGCCCGCAGATCGATCCCTCCCACTGACATGCAAAGAGCAATCAAGCCTCAACTACAAAAGGAAGGCACACACAACCTCTAGGTGCCCAAGAGACACACCTTGGGCACCCAGCTCAGGTGACCAGAGAAGACTGTGCCACTGGACCCCAAGGACACCTGTTACATAAGACCACTCTACTAAGACTGGGAGACATAGCAGCTCTATCTAATACATAGAAACAAAGACAGGGAGGTGCCAAAATGGGGAGAAGAAACATCCCAAATAAGAGAACAACAACAACAACAAAAAACCATAAAAAGGATTAAACAAAGTGGAGACAAAACGATCTATCAGATACAGAGTTCCATACACTTAGAGAATGCCCAATGAACTTAGGGGAAGAGTACAAAAACTCAGTGAGAGATAGAAAGAGATAGAAAACATAAAAGTGGAGTTAGAAAACATAAAATAGAACCAGTCATAAATGAAGAATACAATAACCAAAATGAAGAACACCTTAGGAGGAATTTATAGTAGATTAGCTAAAGCAGAGGATCAAATCAGCAATTTAGAAGATAAGGTAGCAAAACATATCCAATCAGAACAGCAACAAGAAAAAAGAATCCAAAAAATAAGGATCATTTAAGGGGCCTCTGAGACAACATCAGGTATACCAACATTTGCATCATAGGGGTACCAGAAGAAGAAGAGAAAGATCTAGGAATTAAAAACCTATTTCAAGAAATAATTACTAAAAACTTCCCTAACCTAATGAAGGAAATAGA
Source organism: Rousettus aegyptiacus (assembly GCF_014176215.1). NCBI lineage: Eukaryota > Metazoa > Chordata > Mammalia > Chiroptera > Pteropodidae > Rousettus > Rousettus aegyptiacus. The sequence continues at coordinate 42,146,682 of NW_023416287.1, forward strand.
CATACAAGACCAGGAAGCACAGAGTCTCAAAAAAGTTGAACCCCAAAAGGCCCACACCAAGTCACATCATAATTAAAATGCCAAAGTTTAAATACGAAGAGAGAATCTTAAAAACAGCAAGAGAAAAACAGTTAGGTATCTCCATGGGAGCTCTCATAGACTAGCAGTTGATTTCTCAACAGAAACTTTGCAGGCCAAAAAGGAATGGCAGGAAATATTCAAAGCGATGAAAAGCAAGGACCTACAGCCAAGCTTACACTACCCAGAAAAGCTATCATTTAGAATCAAATGACAGATAAAGAGCTTCCCAAGCAAAGAAAAGCTAAAGGAGTTCATTATCACAAAGCTAGTATTAAAGGAAATGTTGGAGGAGTTTCTTTAAGAAAAAGAAGAAAAAATAATAAAAGATTCAAAATATGAATAATAAAATGGCAATAACTACATATGTAGCAATGATTACTTTAAATGCAAATGAATTCAATGTTTTAATCAAAAGAGAGTGGCTGAATGGATAAGAAAACAAAACCCTTACATATTCTACCTCTAAGAGTCTTACTTCAGATTAAAAAATACACAGACTGAAAGTAAAAAGATGAAAAATGATGTTTCATTAAAAATGGAAATGAACAAACAAACGAGAACTTCGGGTAGCATACTTATACCAGACAAAATAAACTTTAAAACAAAGGCTATAACAAGAGACAAAGAAGGACCCAGTTATCCCACTTCTGGGTATTTATCGGAAGAAGCACAAAACACTACTTTGAAGGGACATGTGAATCCATATGTTCACTGCAGCATAATTTACAGTAGCTGAGATATGGAGGCATCCTGGGGGTCCATCAATGGATAAATGGATAAAGAAAAGGTGGCATGTATATGTATGTGTATGTGTGTGTGTGTGTGTGTGTATATATATATATATATATAATATTATATATATAATATTATATATATAATGTCATCTTCAGCAACATGGATGAATCTAGAGGTTATTGTGCTGAGTCAGACAAAGAAAGACAAATGTCGTATGTGGAATCTAGAGGACAGGATAAACAAACAACAGAAAGGAGCTCATGGATACATAGCATTTTGATAGTTGTCAGATTGGGGGGGGCAGGAATGAGTGAATGAGAAGGAAATTAAGAGCTGCAAATTGGTAGTTACAAAATAATCATGGGGATGTAGATTATAGCAGGGGGAATATAGTCTCTAGTATTGTAATAACTATGTATGGTGTCAGGTGGGTACTGGGTCCATCGGGGTGACCACTTCATAAATTATATAAATTTCTAATCATTTTTTGTACACCTGAAACTAATATAATATTGTATGTCAACTATAATTGAAAAAAAATAAGACTATAAAAAAATATGCCCAGTAGAGTTTGGGGAGGAAAAGACCTGTCTACTTTCATGTTTTAGATATTAAAAAACATTTTTCACTCTTATTTTATCTTCAGTGATATAGTTTTTATCTATTTCTAATTCTCAATTTCTCCCTCTCCCCATCCTGAAAAATACCTTTGAATTTCTTTAATGTAGATCCAGCTTTTGGGAGCTTATTAGAATTTTATCTCTTCAAAGTGGATCTTCACAGTTTATTTCATTTAATATCTCATTGCTGGCTTGTATTTTCTTAGAACCATGAAATTTTATTAGAATTTCATTCTACTATTCTTATATATATTTAGCTATATTTCACCATATTTAAGAATATGTGATTGATATCCAGGCCCTGTAAATCAAGTAAGTTTATTCCCCTTCTGTTAATTTAATGTTTTTTAATTGTGCATAGAGACTCTTAGATTTCAGATTAATAGAGATTGACCACCAGGCCTTGAAGCCAGCCCCGTCTTCCTATTTGTGTCATGATGCACACACCACAGTGAGGTGACAGTAAGTGTGAACGATGCCCAGCATTCAGTTGGATCAACTTACAAAAGCAAAACTTTGGGAATTATGGACTTTTCCCAATGTTAGATAGATACAGGGATTTTTACACAACACAGGGAACTGTTGCTGTTAAAAAGAAAAAGCATGAGCTGTTGAAGATTATCAGTAACAGAGGCTGAAAAACTGAGTTTACTAATGATCCCTGTGAGTATTTTCAAATCATACGCTATTCTGATTTTATATATGACACACATGGGTTCACCTCTGCTAAAGCTAGATGGAAAATGATGGCTAGATACTAACAGTGATGGCATTCCTAACCTGGACTATTGAACTCTATGATTTTACGCTAATAACAATATGCGCTGTCATACAGGGTGGAATTTGTCATCAGCCTGATGCACTGACAGATTAGTTAAAGAAATACCCAAAACCCTCACAGCCCTCATTGCTAGTTGGTTCCCCCATGTGGTAACATCATACCCAAGACCTCGAAGAAGCAGCTTGGTGGGATGAGAGATGGAAGTCTTGTTAAGGAGAGATGGAAGTCTTTCCTAATACAATTCACAGGCATGAGTGGTGAAAAGAGGAAAAGGAAAATGTTTCATGTTCTCTCATTCCCACACTTAGTGTGGCACACAGTTTATTTTATGCAGGAGGTGAAGGGTAATAGTTTCACATTTACCAGTGTCCCTCCCTGCTGTACCAGGCAAGACTGCAGTAAATGGCCATTATGATGTTTACCCACCAGCATGTGAAAACTGCCAAAGTACAATGAAAAGTGTAATTCTGACCTATCATGGCATAAACATTTACATCCTTTAATAATGTTAGTAATTGGAATTAACATGTAAAGGATGGGTCAGTACCAGTCCAGATTTACCAGTTTTGCAGAGAATCTTAACTGCACAAACAGTGGCTCTTCATGCTTTTTATAGGCAGTGATTGCTTATTGGTGGGAGAAGAGCAAAAAAAAAAAAAAGAATTCTTGATAAAGCAAGTAGTGGCCACTCTCCTGTCACTTGAAAATTCTGTAGAGCAAGATTAAAATCTTTATGAATGCTTGATATAAATATATATAAAGCTGATTCCTGATTATCAGGGAAGGGAGCGGAAATAATAGATGACTTGTAAGTTGTGCCATTAATTTTAATGATTCTGAGCAAAGCATATTTCTAATACAAATGGCTGAATTTAGTAGTGCCATAATCACTCTCACTGCATCCTACACCTCTCCAGAAGTTAGGTGGGAGGTAAAATGGCCAGAAGGTGTCAGGAAAAAAAACCCAGAAAAGGCCGGAGACTCATCTATATACCGGCTGGGGTTGCCGCTAGACTCAGGAGTCAGTGTCTGGATCTCTGTGCAGACAGGAGGACTGGAGTAGTGCTGGCATCTTTGGTCTTATAGGTAATGTTTTGGTTTGTTTATTTATACCTCACTAGTGACATTTTAAAAGATGCCAGATGGTGACTGTAGTGTTTCTTTAAAAAATGGATAAGTGTAATTGGAAAACATTAATACAGTTGGAATGAATACAATTGTAAGAAAGTGCCAGAAAAAAATAGAAACATCTTATATGTTACAAAAGAAAATGTGGAGCACCTTCTCTTCAGTGATGTTTTTAATCCTTTTTCCATGATTTTTGATGGAACATTGAGCTTCTGCATTTCTAATCAACTTAGAGAATCTGATGTTTATAGTAGGCAAACAAAAGTGATTATTTTCTTCTTTTTGCCTCTGCTTTGATTTGACTTCTGCACGCCATCCCCAATATTTATGAAACATAAAATCCAAGATATTGATTGAGGCACTCACAGCATTGTGTTTTATATACGACTTCTAAGTCTGGCTCCACAATGTACTTAATTAATGCACAGCTTTTAAAATTCCAGTCATATCAGCCAAGTCTCTCAGAACATCAGCCCTGCCCTGGGAGGAGCCCAAGACACAGAATATGGGATTTCTACTCATAAGCCTGTGCTGTGCCAGACCCATTCCCCATAAAGCAAAATAGATTGTGCTCATAGGCTGATACTGACAGTGCTCAGGACCCCAGGGAAGCCTGAAGGAACCTTTTCCAATTAGTGAAGACAAATTGAAGGCAGAAGCAGGTAACTCACCAACTTATTTTTTAAGGAAAAAAAACAAGATTACTCCAGCTGGCAGGCACATGAAATAACTTGAAGCTTTTTGGAAAAGATATATATCTAAATAGATAGCACATTTGCATATGTCATATATTCAAGTATATTATAAATTTTATTTTATACCTTATATAGTAGTACCTATGTGTTTTGCTTTGAATACTGTACTTCTATATATCATAAAAATTCTTTGAATGTTATTTTTTTGTGCTTTGGGCAGAATGCTTGTGTCCCCTCTCCCACCCAAACTCATGTTGAAGCCCTAACCTCCACTGTAATGGTATTTGAAAATAGAACATTTGGGAGGTAAATAGGATTAGATGAGGTCATGACAGTGAGGCTCTTGTGATAAGATTAGTGGTCTTATAGAAAGAGGAAGAGAGAGAAGTCTCCATGTGCTTGTAGCCAGAAAAGGCCACATGAGGACATATGGAGAAGGAAGGCCTCTATAAGGCAGGAAGTGGGTCTGTACCAGAAACCAAATCAGCCAGCAGCTTGGTTTTGGATTTCCTGCCTTCTAGAACTGCGAGAAAAAAAAATGTCTCTTGTTTAAGCCAGGGTATTTTGGTGGCAGCCTGAGCTGATTTTGCATCACTCACAGCACACTAGCCCTCAGTAATGGATAACATATTATATATGTGATACTACTGTGCAACAGTAGCAAATGAAGACTTTCCCCACCCATTTTCTGGATCCCATTTATCAGCCTCAAGTTTATTTCAGCCCTTAATCTAGGCTTTGGCCATTTGCAGGGTCAGCTACATTTCCAATGGGAAGCTACATAGATCAGAGTTGGGGACAAGGTCTCTGAGACCAGACTGGCTGAGTTCACATTCTAGCTTTGCCACTTAATAGCTGTCTGATGATCAGCAATTGACTACCTCTCTGTACCTCAGTTCCCTCTCCCCAAAATAATAGTAGTAATAACATGTCCACTTCACAGGATAGTTGTGACATACTAAATGTCAGGGGCTTGGTCCATGTTACCTCTGATATTATCCATCCATCACACTATAAGCTGTATCTTATGGAATTAAAGAAGAATTCCACTCGTAGTGTCTCATCTGGGAGTTTTATGTCCAGGTGTATTTTCTGTGCACTCACTTCTCCAAGAAAAGGTTATAGCTAACACCTGAAACTTTCTACCTGAGGGCTCTGTTCCAACAGTGGAAGACCGCTCCATCCATACCAGGGAAAGTTACAAGGGCCAGGGAGTGAATGCTCCTGGAGCAACCCTTGACTAATGGTGGACAGAGAGTTGGTATACAAATCCCCTGGTTCCTTCACCTCTCAAGTAAAATAACTCTGAGTGTTTATTCTACATTGTCTTACAAACTTCCCAGGCAAGATTAAGCCTCAACTGCCTGCAGCAGAAACTGACTTAATAGCACATTTTCTTGGCTTCTCTCTGGTTCCGGCCTTCCTCACTACTACCTGTCCAGTGCTTTCTGGAGCCACTTTCCAAATAAGTGATTTACACTCTAATCCTTGTCTTAAGGCCTGCCAATCCTTGTCTTAGGCATCACCATGGACATAAGACTTGTAGCCTAATTAAAATGGTGGAATTATTCTGCCTTATATGCTTCTCTCCTACCTACTAAGTGAAATCTTCCTAGGACCAGCAGAGAATAGGACCTTATGTGTCACATTGAGAGGCAATGTCACTTGGGAAGTGGCTTTGCTTATGCATTGACATCACTGTTCTGATTCATAGAGTGTCGCAGCCTCTTCAAAATGAATCACATCCCAATGTAGATGGGAGTAACTCTTAGGGAGACAATATCAGAATCCTCAAAAATGAATCTTCTCCTATAAAGTTTAACAGGAAAGAATATGACCCTGAAACAATCATTCATTTGAACCTAGCAGTTATTTTAGTGATTTCAAGAGTAAGTGTCATCCCATGGATCTCATTCAAAGTCTCTTAAGAGCATACTCATTTGTTTTTTCATATCAAATGTAGATTCACCACAGTGCACTGCAATTTGGTGTCTGGTCAGGAAGATGTGAGAGCCCCTGGGGTTGTCATCTGCCATTGAAGGTAATAAAGTACCAAGGTCATTGAGGTAAGATGAGTGCCAACAACTTTGTAATTGCCATCATATACATGCTTTTGATATGAATGGAAAGCACCTTTGAGACAGTTTTATCTGAATTTATATTTATTCTATAAATGCTGACTAGTTAAGATCATTAATGGATATTTACTTAGACAAAATTATGCTCAATGCTCATTCATAAGTCATAACATTAAACATATCACATTTGCTTTCCAAGTTTCAAGGGTTCTTTATCCCAGATATGTGGATAGTCCTTTGCCCCAGATTCATGATCAAGGTCTCAGAGGCTGTGGGGTCTTTAAGTGAAACTTATGAGCACACTGGGCCCTCTTCCTTTACTCTTAGTCACTTCTTCCTGAAGACATAAAGATTTGATACATTTTCCAGAAGAAGGGCTGATAGATAGGAATATACCTGAGGAATGAGATGCTTACACCTGATATTTATCACCCAGGGCATGATGAAGACATGTGGCAATATAATAAAATGGGTTAATAAAAACTAAACACATGGATGATGTTAACAATGTGAAGGGAAATAATCAGGAAAATATGAGACGAAACCAGGAGAGAATCAGTACCCAAAATCTACATATATTGATGTCCAGAACTGACTGTAATCTCAGTGGTAGCAATATGAAGAAGGACACACAATCAGCAACATGACTCACAGTGTCGAAGTAGTAAAAATAGACTAGAGACTCAAGAGAAGCTCATCTATTTCTGTTCTTGAGATGAGATGCAAAGTTCTCATTGAAACAACACTGCACTGCAATGAGCAGCATCCCCCAAAACATTCCTCCCTCCCATCCTCCTCACACTGCACCGCTCTCCAATCTCTCTTACTCTCCTCTAGCTTTCCCATTACTCTTATTTGCATAACCTACTCATTAAATCCATAATCTGCCTTTCATCCTTAGGTAGAGCATAAGCTTCACAAGGATAGAGGCTTATTTTGGCTGGTTCCCTCATTTTCCCCCAGCAGTGAGACTGACACCTAATAGAAAGTATGTGCTCAGTGTATATTTGTTAAAAAATTTTATTATATTGGGTCTGTTTCTTAGAATGGAGATTTGTGGAGTCCAGTGAAAACAGGCATTCTTGGTGTCTGGGTCTCTGATGGCTTGTTTCAGTGCAATATTAGACTGTAGCATATCTAGTCCAAGAATCAAATAAAGATGTACATATATAAAGGTACCAAACAACAAAAATGTTTAAAGGAGCCTATCAAAAAATAGGGAATGGTGGGAATTGAGACAAAGTGAAGAAACCAATGTAAGATTGACTTGCTCCCCCTCAGGCCACCTGTGGGCTGTCCGGTCCTAACGTTGGCTCTTGATCTCCATCTATGGCTATGAGACTATTTGAGGGGTTGGGTGATCGGGTTTTAATTTTCCTTCTGTGAAGCACAGAAGTTACTCATGCACACCTATAGTTTTCAGTTGCCTTCAGAGTGGATCAAGACCCAAACTTGAAATTTATAGTTTATGAAGAACAGCTTTTACTTCAAAGAAGTGAGAGAAGGCCAGTGGGCCTGGAACACAGAAAGGTGAGTGGGAGCAAGGGTTAAGGATTAAGGAGTTGGCTTATGCTGGGTCTTGTAAGTTACACCAAGGTCACTGGTCTGCACTCCAGGGGTAATGTCACTGAATTAATTTACACAAGGTTGTCACAAGATCAATTATGTTCATAGGAGACCCTTATGGCTATTGCACTTACCAAGAATTGGTGTGTGGTAAGAGCTAGAAGATGGTTGAAGTGGCATGGGTAAGAGATGGTAACAGCTTGGTCTAGGGTGACAGGGAAGGTGGGTGTAGAATTGGCAGAACTTACCAATGACTCAGTTTAGACAGTGAGGGGAAGTGATGAAAAAACGGACTTATGGGTTTAGGACATGTATAGATGGACACGTGTTGAGGCTGTTCATGGACACTGTGTGGTTTGAGAAACCAGCAGAGGGTTTGTGCATGTTGAACTAGATACATTCGAGAGGTCCTAGTGGAAATTATAGTGGGTATGGTGGTCATTTGCACATGGGTAGTAGTTGGCACTGTGGCTTACAGGGAGATTTTGAATGAGGAAAGGATTTAAACTCAAAATTTAAAGGCTGGACAGGAGGATGACCTGAGAAAGAGTAGAGAAGAAGACCTGGGGAAGGAGCAGGAAAAGTGGGAGAAGATGCAGTCAGGGAAGTCATGGGGAAAATTATATTAGGGAGAAGGAAACTGCCAAGGGGGCATGTGTTCTGCTAGGTCAAGCATGGTGAAGCATGAAAATTATCCTCTTGGCCCATTGACGTTTAGGCCATGGTTCTTTCAATGAAATCGGGGGAAAGGATCAGATTGGTTCCTACATATCCATGCCCTAGATCTTCCCTCCTCACTCAACCTCACAGTTAAATTTGGGTAGATATTAAACACCCATCTTGATTTCTTATGCTTTGGAGTTTGCTTTTTAGTGGCACTGCAACATTTATAATAAAATTTGAATTTAGTAGGATCTCTGGTGAACTCCACCCATATTTATTGTTTCATAGTTTGCTTCTTTGTAAAAACAAACAAACAAACAATAATTTGGGGGAAAATGGAAGGCAGTGGGAAAAGAGGAATACCAAATATGAGATGAATCAACTCCATGAAAAAAGCCACAGGCATTAAGTCTATAGGACATGAGCAAGGCTGTTGAGGACAAGACATTGTGGACAGACTCAATGGCACATAACACACACAGTTTGCTTCACTAACCAGGTCAGGGTGTGTCAGCTGACCGGAGGACCTTCTCAGTGCTCTCCTTAGGAAGCCAGTCTTAGATGTCAGAGCATAGTAGGACTAGGGTTTATTGAGGAGATCAGAAATCCAAATACAGGAGGTAAGCAGTTTATCCTGGAGCACTCGAAAGAAGTTTTTAAAAGTCTGTAATAACGACATGACATTGAAAGTTTCAGTCTTTCTGTTTTCTCACTCTCTCTATTCTGCCAAATGTTCTGGCCCAGTGATAACCAACCAGAGACCCACTACAGAACAACATTGGTAAACAGAGATTGCTTATTTTAAGGGGTTCAGAATATATGTTCCAGGGTGATAGAAATAAAAAAGGGCCTGTGATATCATCTCAGTGATGATCCTGAGACTTGGGTCAAGCTCTGGCCCCAGTTTATCTCTAGTGCTTCAATTAGGTACCAGTACCCTCCATTCATAAGTAATCCCAGGGATGAATTTTTCATCTAGGTTAGTACAGCTGTGGCTGCGAGCACCCCCATTGCCCAGTGCTTCCAGCTAGGGTCTGTCAATGCAGGTATACTATCTTTACCAAGTTTTAAACCAAGGGCACATGGAATAAGGTAAGTTAAACTTTTATCTAAAGCAAGCCATATATCAAAGTGGCAGCACACTCAACATACCCAGAAAAGGAAAATACGGTTCTGATTACACATTCAAGTTGTCAGGAAATCGATCCAGGCTTAGGAGAAAGATATTTCCCTTGAAGAGGTAGAGCGCATAACAACAGTCCTCCCTAATGCCACCATAGTTAAGGATGGCCAGTATTCTGATATATTGTCACTTTTTTTTCCCCTTCAAAGATGTATAAATAAGATCTCAAACTATAAACTCCTAAATTTGAGTTTTTCGGAGTCATAACATTAACACCCACTGGAAAATGTTCTTATCTGGATGCCTCAGACTTGCTGAAGAACCATGGCCCCTCTGGGCACGATCCAGGGACTGTTCTCACCTAAAATAAAAGTCCCTACTAGTTTCACTCTGATTTGTTTAAAGTCTTCTATGTTGCAACATCTAAGGCAGTGGCTCTTCCTCAGACTGCCAAGCCAAGTCAGTATGGCCCACGGCAGGCCACACAGATTCTCAGAACTGACATATCCATGCCCTTTAGAACCCTGGTTCCATGTGAGGGACAGATTCAAGTCAGCCAAACAAGGAGAGAAGTTGGGTAGCAGGTGAGGCAGCCTGCAGCTCGGTTCCTCATTCAGTTGGGAGGAGATCTTAGAATAAAGGAGAGATTTGACTCTAAGATAAGGATTTGGGTGCCTGTGACTTCCTTGGAAAGTGATTCAGGAAGAAGAGTGAGGAAATAATCAGGAGAGGAAGGAAAGTCATAAATGGCTCATTATCAAGAGTTACCACCATAGATGACTGGGGTCAGTACAACTGATATAGTTATGAGAGACAAAGTAGGACGTAGTCAGAGTTACAGCACCCACAGGGCAGGGGCTGATGGCTTCATCTTTTAGTATATTGTGGCTGAGGCTACTCCTTGGGGCACTGACTCCTTCCCCAGCCCATCCAAGCACATAGACCAAGACAGCAACTTTGATTGGTTATAGTTGGATGGTATTGGTGCATGCTACAGTGATTAATGCCAAGAGTATACATACAGGGGCCATTAACATCTGTAACAACAGGAATGTCCAAACCTTTTCTAATTCATCATTTTTATTTTCATTTATGTATTTCCTGAAAAAGGGGCAAATAATAGTATTATTTTACTGTGGCTGGTAAGAAATTGGGCTTTTCTGGAAGACAGTACTTGGAGCTCATTACTTTGCATTCTCCTTTGTATGAAACCCTGTTCAAAATCCATTCCTCTGCACCAACAGGAGCCTAAACCTTGCCATCATCAGACTGCTGAGAACACAGAAGCCCAGAAGGAAGGAAGTTTCAGGGCCCATGAGGAAGCCCCCCACTTCACTTACTCAGCCCACAGGGCAGGTGTCACTAAGGCTGTAGGTTCCTCTTGTGGTTTCTGAGGATGTCCCTGCTGATAAAAGAAAGTGAGCAGTCAGCAGGTGTGAACAGGATGTCTGCATCTAGGCATGTAGCCTTCTCCACCATCTGACCAGGAGGGAAGCAGCCTGCCTCTCCCTCTTTCCAGCCATCTGTCTCCTCTTTGTCCAGCACACATGGTGGGCACAATTTTCCCAGAAAATCTGGATTCTATACAAAGAGTTCATTGTCAAGAGACACACTGTTCTTGCAAATCCAGGGATCTCTAAGCAGGGAAGTTAGGTCAGCAGGCATTGATGGCACAAAGGAGTCACTACATAGAAGAAGCTGAATCTTCCAAAGTTTCAAATATGGATTGAAAAACAAAATCCAATGGGGGAAAACTTCCTGAGAAGAGGAAGAGATAAGACATAGATAAGAAAGTTGGGAAGAAGATGAAGAGATCAAAAATGTTCACAACGAGTAGTGGAAAATTTAAATTAAGGGGGGTAATATTTTAATTTCAGATAATTTAAAAGACCCAATGAAGAAAAAGTGGATTAAATGAAAGGAATTTAAAATAAATATTAAAACAAAAAAAAAAAAACAGAACCAAAAAAATTAAGAGGGAAGTCTAGAAGTTAAAGATTGTATTTTAAAGTGACAATGAAAACCAAAATAAGTGTCAAAACAAGATGAGGAATTGGGAACTAAATATATACAGTTCCTCAAAATGATAAAAAATAAAAATAAAGGATATCATTGCTCAAGGTCCCAGGCCCGTATCCCTCACAGGTACACATTGGAATAATCAAGATAATTTTTTTTTTAAAAAAAAGCAAATAAATAGAGGTGAAAGTAAGTAGCCTAAAGATTAAATAAAGGGTGTCACTATCAAGTCAGTAAGAAAAGCACAACTGCAAAGATGACACATCCCATGTGGAATAGGTTCATAGTGATTTAAGAAAGTAACATGGCATAAAAAGACTACGAATAAAATATATATCAAAAAGTTTACAGACTTGAGGGATAAATTTTGAGAGAGTATCAGTTGACATTGTGATGTCCCTGGATCCCTGTAATTATTCTGACACCCCCTGGCATAGACACTTGTCCCTCAGAGTTAGAAACCAAATGGGCAATAAGCATGTTTTATTTAGCCCCTATGTATGTGTATGTGTATGTGTATGCGTATGTATGTATATATGTTTCAACTACTTGTCATTATAAAATAAATCTAGATCTCTAGTTCCTCTTGAACTGTTTATATTTTCTCCCTCAACTTTTTTTAGAAGATATACTTTTCATTTATATCATTAGATACTACTCTTAAATTTTTTAATATGCATCCCTTAATGTATAAATTTTAGAGTTAATATTATATCCTTTCCTTAATTCTCTTCTTGTCTTACATTATTGCTCAATATCCCAGTTCCTTCTCACTCTTTTAACATCGAAATTTGTCATTATTTTTAAGTAACAAAACATACTTTATAGTACATGGAGAAAAATAAAGCAAAATGGCCAAGTGTAAAAAAAAAAAAGAAAAAGGAAGGAAAATATATATAACTGTAGAGGTGATTATTTAATCATTTTATGGAAAACATTCATTATTATTGATTGTCGTTGTTGTTGCAATTATTTTCTATAGTCAATGTTTATTAAAGATTACTCATATTATTCATTTACCTTATTCCTTGAATCTCAATTCTACCTTCTGTGATCAATTTTCTTTTGTCTGGAGGATATGCTTTTGTAGTCCCTTGAAGGAAGATACATTAGCGGTTCATTCTAATTTGTGATAGTTTAACTAGGTATAAAACTATAGGTTAAAATCTTTTCTTAAGAACTTTGGAACTGTTTTTGACTTTCATATGGTTTCAATGGCTATTAGTTCGGGTTTGCCTTTTTTTATATAGCAAAACAATATTTTTTCCTCTGGTTAAGATCATACTTAGGTATAGTTTTATTGTAAGATGTGTAGATGTTGATTCACTTTTATTTACCTTCTAATTATGCATTTCTAAATCTGAAAATTCACATATTAATTCCAATAAATTATCAAATCTCTTCAGAAATTTCTTCTTCCCTATTCTCAGTGTTCTCTCATTCTGGAATTACAAGATTATTCTGGAATTCTCACTTGTTGATTGAAGAACATTTTTATTTTTATCTTCCTACTTTTTAATCTATCTTTTACATTTTTTATCTTATACTGAATTCTGAGTAGTATCATTAGTTTCATATTTCAGTTCATTAATTCCCTCATCAGATACTTCCAATGTGTTCATTAACTCATACGTCATGTTTTAAATTAAATATTTATTTTTATTTCAGGAAATCCCAATTTGTCTTGTTTCTTTAATAATGTATTTTTCCCTACATGTATTTAGTTTCTTCTTGTATGCCTTGAATATCTCAAAAGAGGTATATTTTAGCACCTTTGTTTTATTTTTGCATAACATGAAGTTTTTGGGAGGCTGCTCTGTCTGCTGACCCAGACTCTCAGTGGATTTTTTCTTGGCAAATTTAAATTTTGAATTGTGACCCCTCCCCCCAAGTGGAACTCTACCTGAAAATTCTGGTTGAGTATTTCCTAAGATGAAAGTGTATCTGACAGGTACTCTTAGGGATCACTAATTTGAGACCACTTTTTATGTTAGTTTCTTAGCTTAGGGGTTTCCTAATATGCAAATACTGAAATTTAAACCTCCAGATACAAATGATGTTTAATTTCCAGCAGAGAATTTTCCCAGTCTCAAGTCAAGTGGGGTCCCCTGCCTCCCCCATTTTCTCCTCACTGCACTGATGGGCAGAGTGATTCTAGAAAGTGCTTTCACTGGATGTGTTATAATTTGAGGCTTCCATATTTTATAGGGGTCTCAGTTTCTATTGCCTTTTTGAAGGGACCTAAGGCCTTTCTCCTTCTCTGTCTACATAGCCACTAAAAATTCAAACCTTGTTTATCAAGACTCTCTCCCCAAGGAAGGGGCAGCATCAACATGAGTTTCAGGCTTTGTATTTTATATCTTCATTAATTTAGCCCAAGATTTTGCTTTCCTTCTTGTGAGCTCAGATATGCCTTTAAAGGAATCTTTGCTATATTATACAGCATGCTGAGATGCTTTGTTGAAGAAGATTTACAAACATTGCAGTCTTCCTCAGTTGTTAAAGCAGACTTCTGAAAAATTTGAAGATCTAGCAGCACCAGGTGTGTATTTCAGCAGGAATAAAATAGGCTAGAAACTTGGGTTTGAGGCAAGTGCTCTCTCTTCAGTTCCTTATTTGTCACTTGTAATATAATTTCCATCTCTGTGTTGAAATTTATGGTCCAGTATTATATGGGACTCATATTTATGTCTTTGAGGTTTTCTTTTGTCAAATCTCACAAGTGAAAGAGCAAGCATATCTATAGTCCAAAGAATTTGGTTGTATTTAGTTGCTGCGGCAAGTCTAAAGAACTGTGTGGAATCCTGGGAGCATCCTCAGTAGGGAAGAGAAGTGTCTTAAAGGATTGGAGCTTGCATTAAATTATCCTCAAGAGTAATAACAGGAGGGAGCAGCTATGAGTGTGATATTGTGGAGAATCACGGACACTTCAGCAATTGGACATCTCAGGATTCTCTGTTTAGGAGCTGGAGGAAACAAGCGAGGCTGGAACAACCACTGGTAAGAAAGAGCCACTTGCTCAAACACAAAGGATGAAGGCATTTTTTTTCAGTGATAGTATGTTTCTTATGCAGAAACATGGTTTATGAAGATTTTTCACGTCCTGTTGGAAACACTGTTTTACCAGCAGGGCTGATTCTCCATGTTCTCAAGTCTTGGGCTTAACTAACCTTTCAGCGAAATGTTTTTGTCAAAGAGAAATTTCTTGTTCCAAAAGCAAGCTCAATTCTTTTGAAGCTCCTTAGGAAGGAGCAGCTGCCTGCTTGGCCCTGCTCATGTCCCAGCCTTTGGTTTCCCACTGAATTCTGACTCATAAGGGCTATAAAGCTGTCTACATGTGACTCATATCCATGTGCACTGCTTGAGCATATCTTTTAACTCTGTGTTGTCACTCTTTAAAGCACAATCCACAGAACATTAAGGAATTCACCTCACGAAAAGCCAGTTCACAACTGTTGGCAATGTAACAAAATTAATGAAATAGCCAGGTAACTTGCGATGAGGATCATCCTCAACCCGTTCTCTTAGAACCTTTGTCGGTTGTAGCAAACACACTCCAGAATCTCCAGAATGACCCAAAGCTGTCCCAGTGGATTCCCTGTGTGCCTTATCCAATTTGTGTTCTTTCATTAGGTCCGTGGAAACAATCACTGACTGGCAGAGAATACTAGAAAGTAAATGACCACAATTGTTATATTAGCATAGAAATGCTAGATTGAAATGTGACTTATTTTCTCAAAAACAGAACTCCGATGAATTAATTTAAGCACTAATTTTTATGTGTTTCTCATGCTGAGCTGGCCCTCTTTCTCACATAAAGGTCTAGGAAGCAGGATGAAAGTTTATTATGTAGGTTGATTAGAAGTTGGGCCATGGGTTCAATCCATGAGATTGTGCATTCATTTCTGAATCTTTGTAATAAAGAAACTGTGTTTCTATATTAACAAAGCACTTGGTTATAGGCAAAATGTGAGAGAACTTTTTTAGTCTTTTTTTAAGTTTATTTTAGCAAATTTGGGGTTTAGTAAAACCCCACTGCATAGGAAAAAGAAAATCACTCTACCATTTTGTTTTTGAGTACTTGAGATCTCAAGTTTTGCTCTAAGTACCTTTTATTAGATGACTTATTATGTGAACAATGAACTGGCCATGTCATCACTTTTTAAATCATTTATGTGAACTTGGGAAGATAAGAAGCATATAATTCTTGCATTATTTTTTTTTTTGCCATTTGCCATGAAATGGATCCTAGCAACAGCCAATCCATACCCAAGTACCGTGCTATGTATCTACTGTTGATACGGAGAGGCAGCCATCTAACTTCTTTGATCCATTTACAATTTATATTTCTTACGAAACTCTGGTCTACTAGAAATCCTTCGTGCACAGCGGATATTCTCTCCACCACCCCTGTCTCTCTCAGCTTCTCCCTCTGTCTATCTTGCCTACACATATTAACATCTCTACCACTACATCCACTACATAAAACACAGGATGTAATTACTGCAGATGAAACCCATTTAGTAACTAACCTATGCTAAAGGATTTTTCTAGGTAAATGTTAGTCTGGGGTTCTCTCTCTTTATTTTAATATCATATTTCTCCAATTCTAACATGCACATTCTTCTCACATTTTAACATTTCTGAAATTCTGAAATAAGAATGCATCTTACACACAATGGCTTCTGAGACTTGATGAAATATAACAGGGTTTTTTTTGAGCATATCTTTCTGTATGCAGGTAAATGTAAATGAATACTGACTGTATAAAATAATGATAATACAGTAATATGGGGTTTACTTAATTCTTAATACATATAATAATGCATATAATCACATATATTTTATAATATACATATAATTTTAAGTAAGGACAGCAATAGTACTAAATTGGGAACTTGTAATCAGAATTAACATGATCTAAGGTTCTTGTATTTTCCAGAAAATAGTAAAATAACTAATTATAGTAAACTCAAATAGTTCAAATGTACCATATCTTATTGGTCAAAGTCATTGCTTCATTTTTTGAATAAAGTCATTTTTTTATGTAGTGGTACAATACACATAACATAAAATTTACCATTTTTAAGTGTACAGTTTGATGACATTAAGTACATTAACATTTTGTGCAACCGTCACCCCCATCCATCTTCAGAACTTTTTCACCTTCTCCGTTCTCCCTTCCCTAGCCCTGGAAACCACCATTTTTGTTTTGTATCTCTATGAATTTGATTAATAGTAGAACCTCATATAAGTGAAATCATATGCTTATATGATATGCATATAAGTTTATTTTACTTAGCATAATGTTTTCAAGTTTTCTCCATATTGTAGCATATATCAAATTTTCTTTCCTTTTTAAGACTGAACAATATTTCACTGAAGGATAGTTCACATTTTATTTATCCATTCATCTGCTGATAAGTACTTAGGTTGTTTCCACCTTGTGGCTACTGTGATTAATGTTGACATGAATGTATGTGTACAAATATTTCTTTGAGACCCTGCTTTTGATTATTTTGGGTACATACCCAGAATTGGAATTTCTGGATCATATTGTAATTTTATGTTTAATTTTTAAAGAACTGTTAAACTGTTTCCCATTAGGGCTGAGCCTTTTTATATCCCCACCAGCAATATATAAGGGTTTCAATTTCTCCATGATGAAGTGGTTTAAAATATATATTTATCGTGCTTACTTTGGCTAAAATAATAAAGGCATATTAAAATATTAAGTAGTACATAAATAATAATAAAAATTCCAAACCTCTCACCTCAGTTCCTCACATATTCCCGACCTGCTTCTTAGAGGTAATTAAATTTTGACAGTTACTGCCATATCTCAATTGCTATATTCATCCAACTATTTCTTGATCTGTTGACTTTACATTCTGTCCAATAGACTCCCTGCTTTGAAAGTGCAGAATTTAGCTTTCTTAAGGTTGGAATGTTCACTAACACTATTGCAGATATCCTTTCCCCTCCCCCCAACTTCTCAGGGTTGTACAATTTTGAGTTCTTCTATGGGTTACTATTGTACCTTTAAATGAACATCATTAAATCTCCATCTCTTGTCTTCCCACCAGGCAGGATGAAGCTGTGGGTGACATTCTTGCTTACTCTTATTCCCTCATTCTCACTTGCTTTGCCATCAAGGTTGGCCATGTCCTCACTTCCACATTAGAATGAGTGAGTGTAGCTTAGTGGCTATGAGTTGAACCCTAAAATCAGACTTCTGGGTGTGAGTCTGGATCTGCTGCTTATAGGTGAAAGATGTTGAGCAAGTTACTTAGCTTCTTAGTGCCTCAGTTTCCATATCAATGAAATGAGGATAATAGCATTACGTACCTCTAGGGGTTATTTTAATAATTAAAGAGGATAATCCTTATAAAGATTTTAGCACAGTACCTGGCATTTAGGGAATTTCCAATGCTTCTTGGCCAAAACAATGCTGATGATGACAACAACGATGATGACAATGATGGCAGTGATGATGATGATTTTGTCAAGATTGGTAACCTGTAAAGTATGTTTTTTTTAATTATGTAGATTACAAGTGTTAAATTATTAAACAGTTATTATACTGATTCTGTAAACATGACTGACTGTAAACTCAAGTTTTGGTGATAAAATAATATTTCCTCTGTACTAGTTTCCAGTATCATGACCTGCTGTACCAGAAGAAGGAAAATATTCTTAGTGTTTAGGTCAAATGGATTCTTTTTATATTCCATAACTGCTTAAAATAATGGGGAATTTTGTTTTGCATTTAGTTGGACCCATGGAATTCTTGTACATTTTTCTGGTTTTGTGTTTTTTCTGGAGTTTCTAAGTACTTTCTTTTAACATTGAGGGAAAAAAACTGTTTCTCTTTTCCAACATCATTGGTATCTTCCAGCTTTGTGTTTGTTCTTTCTTTCCTATTTATGAGAGTAGCCTTTATGAAACTCACAGATGTTTGTTATAAATTGTATGGATTGTTACTGAATTGCTGCTGTTCAGGAATTTATTTGTATTTATTTCTGAAGTTACTCACTGTTTCTTTATTTCTGATTTCCTACTTCCTTGGTTTCCACTATCATTTTTTTTTCTAGAGTAAATTGGTGAGTTACTTATTTAGAGAGGCTATGTGTGAGATAAATTTTCTGAATGCTAAAAATATGATTCATTGTTGTTTTTATTTTTGCTCACATTGCAAGGATTGCTTTTTTGTGTGCATAATTTAAAAGTATTCTTCTCCCAGCTTTGAAGGAATTACCACATATGTCTTTCCAGTTTGTATTGTTGTAATGAAGTCTGATGTCACTCTGTATGCCTTTGTCCTCTCAATTACCATCCATCTCCTCTCATAAATTCCTGGCTGCAGCTGACTTGTTCAGCTTGCAGTGACTTTCCTTTTTCCAACAATTTGTTGAACTCTTCATCTACTATGGCTTTTAATTTTTTTTTGTTTTGTTAAGTATTTGTTCCTATTTTCTCTCCTATTAAAATATTCTTTTATTATTTTACTAACGTTTTAATGAAGTCTTCAAGAGAGGAAAGAAAAATAATGTGTACTCCTCCTCCATCTTGCATCAGAAGCATGGTTCCATTGAGGGTACTTTCTGTTTCTCCAATCAATTTCTTCAAAGCATGCTTTTTAATGAACAAACTTTTGGCTCTGTTGATTCTCTATGTTGTAGCTTTGTTTCCCATTTCCCTCGTTTCTGCTCTTTATTACCACCTGCCATATATATTCCTTCCCTTTTCTGTTATTATTTTAGCTGATTCATTAATTTGAATATTGACTCATTACATTACCCTTTAAATATGCATTTAAAGCTATATATTTTCTTCTAACTTTCAGTTCACCTGGACCCCTAAGTTTGACATGTAGTTTATTTTAATATGTAGTTTTTAAAAATATAATTCAGGTCCAAATAATTTTACACTTTCGATGATTCTTCTTTAGTTTGATGGTTATTAAGAATGCATTTTTTAAAATTAATTTCCAAATGAGTGTGGTTTACATTAAATATATTGACTTTAACATCAACCGTGTGGTGGTTAGAGAAAGTGGTCTATAAGATACTAATTATTTGAAATTTGTTGATATTTCATGTCCTAGTGCTTGATTAATTATTGGTAGAGAGGGTAAGCAGGATGGATGAAGGGAAGAAATAAAAGGTAAAAGATAAACAGAAAAATAAAGAAAACATATGCCTAGAAGAATATCTATTCTCTAATTGTTGAATTTATAATTTTATATAAGTTCATTTGCTTTTTTATTTCTATTCTATCCCTTCCTTATTTTTGGTCTATTTATTTCTTAACATTATTGAGAGAGTGTTTTGAAGTCTTGTTCTGGTAGTGAAAATAAAACATCATCCTTTTAATTTTATCAATTTTGCTTTGTGTACTTTGACACAAATTGATTATGTAGTACGTAGAAGCTGAGACTTGAATCTGATGGATTGGATCTCTTACTGTGTAGTAACTATGTTACTGAGTGGTGACATGTTCCACTCCTTAATGTCTGCTTTGCTTTTTACATTCATTAAAATGGACCTGGCTTGTTATATTTCACTTATAATTTTCCATACATATTTTTCCATCTTTTTGCTTTCAATGCTTCCATGTCCTTATGCTATAGATGTGTCTCTTATAAATAACATATGTCTAGACGTTGTTTTAAATCCAGATTGAAATTAATTTTAATTAACAATTTTAATTCATGCATACTATTTATGACTACTATGATGTATTTCACTTGTTATTATCTCAATTTTTTATTTGCATTTTTCTCCTGATTTTTTTGTTAAGTCTTATTCATTTTTCTCTCTGTTGGCTTGAAATATATATAACTATTTCTATTTATTTAGTAGTTATTCTTAAAACTTATCTATGCATATTTAACTTAAATCTCAAATTGAATAACTTAGCATATTTCTGGAATATTTAAACAATATTAGAATCACCCATCCCTTATTTACATATTATTATTTTTTGTGTTTATATGTTTTTAAACTAAACCTCACAATTTAAGGGGGAGGCTTGTATATAGTCAATATTTCTTTGTATTTACCAACGTGTTTTTGGTTTAACTGTTCATAAGTCCTTGCATCAGCTAGCATTGTTTTTCTTCTTCCTAAAGTGCATCTTTTAGAACGTTTTTATTTAAGTCTCTTAGTTTTTAAAATATATCTGTAAATGTCTTATTTCACCTTGTTCTTATGTACAGTTTAAAGTTGGCAGCTAATTTCTCTCATATAGTAAAGATACTATTCCATTGACTTTTGGCTTCCATTATTACTTGATATCAGTTGTCATTCTAATGTTCTCACTGTATAACTTATCTGAATTTTTCCTCTAATTGTTTTTAAGATTTCCTTTGAATTTCATGTTCATCAGTTTAACTATAGCATGTCAATGTGGTGTTTCCTGGTGTTTATCAGTGAATTTGTGTTTCTCATCAATTCTGAAAATTTCACAGGAGACATCCCTTTAAATATTACTTCTCTTCTCTCAGGTATACATTCTTCCCCTTTTCAGGCACTCCTACTATAAATAAGCTGATCTTTCTTATTCTATACTTCATATTCATAACTACCTACTTATATCCTTTCTCTTTTTCTATTAATGATGCATTTTGGGTACTTTCTCAAATTTACTAGTTTACATAGTTTTCATCTGTGTCTGCTTTGCTGTTTAAATTTCATTTTTTCTGTTGTGTTTTTATTTTAACTGAAATTTTATTCATTTTTAAAATCAAAGTATTTATTTTTGTACATTTCTTATAGTTTCCTGTTACTCATCTTTAAGCATTTCTATTTATTTTGTAAATAATTTAGAAATTATTTCTATATTTCTACAAATATTTTCATAAATACTTTATAAATAATAGTTCAATATTCTTATTATTCAAATATCTGAAATCCTTGATTGTTCAAAGGTATTATTTTTTTCTATTGATTCTCATGGTGCCATGCAATCTATTGTACATAGTGATCTTTAATAGTTCATTGCTTGATCTTATTATGTGGTTAAATTTAGAGGGCTTTTCACCACAAAGGTTTGATTCTATTTCTGCTGGTAACTAGGGATCATCACTTACTTGATGCTATGTCAGAACCTATAGAACAGTGTGTGATCCTTGATCAGCAATGTCCGGATCACCTGTAATTATCTTAAATATGAAAATTTACAGATCCCACTCCACACTGAATAAGAAAGTTGGCTGGTGGAGGAATTTAGAAGTCCAAGATGGTGGTGCTGTAGGAGGATATCAAACTCATGAGAACGCTGGGGGGAGGGTGTGGGAAAAATACACAACACACACACGCATATAGCACAATTACTCCTGAGAATCAACTGAGGGTGATTGAATGCCTCAGAACAACAAACAAGAGAAAGAGACCAAATAGAGAGGGCTGGGACTCCACCAGAAATTTCCAGGAACAGCAGGCACTCTCTGGGATTGGAGGTACTGGTGAGTGCCATTGTTTACATCACTCTACACCTCCATAGGGCTGGTAGAACCTTTATCTGGGTGCTTTGGCCTATCTACAAGATTGCTGCAGCACATTCCCAGTCATACTGCCCAGAGCCCATTTTGTCTCCAAAGGACACAAACAGGATTAACAGTGCATCATTACATGCACCTGGCCTCTCTTCCTGGAGCTACTCCAGCCCAACAAGCCAGTGTCCCAGATATGATAAGCACCCTCCTGGCTCCAATTAACAGGCTGAAACTACCCAGTACACATAGCCTACATAGAGGTCACTTCTACACAAGGCTGGGAGGGAGAGCTATTTTGTATAATTCATACAAATATAGAAATCCAAACAAAATGAAATGGCAGCAAACTATCTATAAAATTAAAGAACAAGAAAAGTCCCTGGAGGAGGGGGGAACTAAAGAAATTGAAATATGTAATTTGCCTCATAAAGAATTCAAAGAAATGGTCATAAGAGTGCTCACTAAACTTGAGAGTGAAATAGAGGTATCTGGGAAAAACTTAAACAGTTAGAATGTATAATAAAGAATCGAGTAGAGCTGAAGTATATAATAATTGAAATGAAAAATACACTAGAAGGAATCTACTTTAGCTAATTCAGAAGATGGATCAATGATCTGGAAGACATAATAGTGGAAATCAAACAATCAGAACAGCAAGAAGAAAAAATAATTTTAAAAAATTACAGTTTAAGGGACCTCTGGGAAATACACAAACATACAAACATTGGCATTATAAGGATCTCAGAAGGAGAAGAGAGAAGGCTACAGAAATTTCATTGGAAGAAAAATAACTAAAAACATTCTTAACCTGGAAAAGGAAATAGACATCCAGTCCACAAAGCAGAGAGAGTTTTAAACAAGGTAAATCCACAGAGACCCAAGACATGTAAAATTAAAATGGCAGAAGTTAAAGATAAAAAGACAATTTTGAAGGCAGCACAAAGAAAACAATGAGTTACAAAGGAAATCCCATAAAACTATTAGCTGATTTCTCAGCAGCAACTTTACAGGTCAGAAGGAAGTGGCATGACATCTTTAAAGGACTTGAAGAAAGGAACCTACAACCTAGAATAATTTACCCAACAAGATTATTATTTAGAATTGATGAGACAAAGAGATACTTGGACAAGCAAAAGTTAAAGGAGTTCATCACTATTAAACAGCTTTATAAGAAATATTAAAGGGTTTTATTTAAGCAAGAAAGGAAAGTCCATAACCAGAAATTTTACACACACACACACACACACACACACACACACGTACACATACATATGAAAGGAGAAATTCTCACAGGTAAAGCCAAATATTTATGAATACAGCAAATCAAACATTTAAAAAAGTTACTACAAAAGTTAAAAGACAAAAGTACCAATCTCAATTCAAACTACAATAAGTAGTTAGAAAATATACAAAACAAAAATATCTAATGTATCAAAAGCATAATGTGTGAAGCAGGGAGTAAAAATATAGTTTTTTGAGAATATATTTGAAATTAAATGCCTATCAGCTTAAAATATACTGCTATAGATATAGAATGATATACAAAAACCTCAAGGTAACAAAAAACAAAAAGCCCAAAAAAACATACACAGAAACTAAAGAGAAAGGAACCCAAACCAAACACTAAAGAAAAACAGCAAACCACAAGGGAAGAGATTGGGAGAAGAAGAAAGGAACAGATGAGAACTACAAAACAACCAAAAGCAATAAAGAAAATGGCAATATGTAAACATTTATCAATAATTAATTTAAATGCAAATGATTCAATGTTCCAATAAAGACATTCTGGCTGAAGGGTTCGAAAACATGACCCATGGCCACTTACAAGAGACTCACTTCAAACCAAAAGACACATACAAACCGAAAGCAACAGAATGAGAAAATATATTCCATTCAAATAGAAATTAAAAAATCTTGGTTAGCAATACTCATATCAGGCAAAAATAGACTTTAAAATAAAGAATATTTTTTTAAAAAAAGGTATTACATAATTATAAAGATGTCAATCCAAGAAGAGGATGTAACAATCATAAATATCTACACACTCAATATAGGAGCACCTAAATATATAAAGCTGATATCAGTGGACATAAAGGCAAAATTTAACAGTAATAAAATGATAGGGGATTTTAATACCCACTCACACAAATGGATAGACCACTGAGATAGAAAATTAGTAAGAAAATAATGGCCTTAAATATCACATTACAAAAGATCTCCTTAATGGACATTATATAGCATTTCAACCAAAAAAAATGCAGAATACACACTTTTTCAGGTAAGCATGGAAAATCTGCCAGAATAAATCACATATTAGGCCACAAAACTAGCCTCAATATATTCAAGAAGATTGAAATCATAGTGAGTATCTTTCTAACCACAATGACACAAAATTAGAAATCAATTACAGGAAGAAAACTAGAAAAAAAACACACAAATACACAGACTAAACTATATGCTACTAAAAAAAAATACAGCAAAGAGGGAATCAAGCAAAATCAAAAACTACCATGAGACAAATAAAAATGAAAACATAACTTTTAATAAACTTATGGGATGCAGCAAAACCAGTTGTAAAAGGGAAGTTCAAGGCTATACGACCCTACTTCAAGAAACAAGAAAAATCCCAAATAAACCATCTGACTCACATCTGAAGGAACAAGAAGAAGAACAAGAACAAATATATCTCAAAGTAAAGATGAGAATGGATATGATTAAGATTAGAGTGGAAATAAATGACATATTTGAAATGACAATAGAAAGAGCAGTGTAACTGAGTTAATTCTTTGTAAAGATAAACAAAACCTTTAGCCAAATTGATCAAGAAAAAAAGAGAGCCCAAATAAAATTATAAATGAAAGAGAAGTTACAAATGACACTCTAGAAATACAAAGAATCATTAAAGAATCCTATGAAAAATTACATGCCAACAAATTTGATAATTTAGAAGAAATGGATACATTTCCAGAATTAGATAAACTTCCAAAACTGAACCAGGAAGAAATAGAAAATCTAAACAGACCACTTAATAGCAATGATATTGAAGCAGTAATCAAAAAATTCCCAATAAATAAAAGTCTAGGACAAGACCACTTCAAGAAGAAATCATCCAAACATTTATTGAAGAATTAAAACATATCTTACTTAAATTATTTCAAAAAATTGAAGAGGAAGGAACACTTCTAAACTCATTCTACAAAGCCAACATTACCCTGATACCAAAACTAAAGACATTACAAGAAGAAAAAAGAAAATTACAGGCCAATATCATAATGAACATAGATGCAGAAGTTCTCAACAAAGTATTAGCAAACTGGATTCAACAGTACCTTAAAAGAATTATATACCATGACAACATGGGATTTATCCCAGGGATGCAATAACCATAAATCAATCAACATGGTAGATTGCATTGATAAAATGAAGGATAAATATAATATAATCACAATAGATGCAGAAAAAACATTTGGCAAAAGTCAACATCTTTTTATAATAAAAACTCTCAACAAAGTGGGTACAGACACAAAATACCTCAGCGTAATTGCTATATGTGACAATCTCACAGCCAATATCATACCTGATGGTGAAAAGATGAAATCTTTTCCTCTAAGATCAGAATAAGACAAAGGTGCACACCATCACCACTTCTATTGAACATAGTATAAGAATTCCTAACTACACCAATTAAACAAGAAAAAGAAATAAAAAAGGCATCCAAATCAGAAAGGAAGAAGTAAAGCTCTCACTATTTGCATATGACATGATACTATATAGAGGAAATCCTAAAGACTCCACCAATAAACTATTAAAACTAATAAATCAATTCAATTAAGTTGCAGAATACAAAAAAAATCATATACAGAAATCTGTTGCATTTCTATATACCAATAACAAATGATCAGAATTGGATATTAAGAGAACAATTTCATTTACAATTACATCAAAAAGCATAAAATACCTAGGAACAAATTTAACCAAAGAATTAGAAGATCCTCACATATATGGTCAATTAACCTATGGCAAAGGAGTCAAGAATATACGATGGAGTAAAGACAGTCTGTTTAATAAGTGATGTTGGGAAAACTCGACAGATCCATGAGAAAAAAGCAATTAGAACACTTCCTTATATCATATACAATAATAATTTCAAAATGGATTCAATACTTAAATGTAAGATCTGAAATCATTAAACTTCCAGAGAAAAACATAGGCAGTAAACTTTTTGACATCAGTCTTAACAATATCTTTTTAGATGTCTCCTCAGGCAATGACAACAAAAGAAAAAATAAACAAATAGTACTTCATCTAACTAAAGATTTCTTTCACAGTGAAAGAAACCATCAATAGAACAAGACAGCCTCCTTAATGGGAAAAGATATTTGCCAATGATATATCCAACAAGGGGTTAATATTGAAAATATATAAGAAACTCATACAAATTAACACCAATTTATAAAACAGCTCAATTAAAAAAAAAATGGACAGAGAACCCAAACAGACATTTCTCCAAAGATGAAATACAGATGGCCAATAGACATATGAAAAGATGCTCAGCATCACTAACCATCAGGGAAATGCAAATCAAATCCACAGTAAGATAGCACTTTACATCTGTTCCAAATGGCTGTCATCAAAAATTAATAGCAATTTATAGTCATGCCACCCTCAACATGCCCACTCTGTCTGATCTTGGAAGTTAATCAGGGTTGGGCATAGTTAGTACTTGGATGAGAGACCACTCAGGAAGACCAGGTGCTGTACGCATAAAAAAAAAAATCAATAACAAGTGTTGACAAGGATGTGGAGAAAATGGAGCCCTCATATACTATAGGTGGAGTTGTAAATTACTGTATCCATTAAGGAAAACAGTATAAAGATACCTCAAAACACTTAAAAATAGAACTATCATATGACCCAGAAATTCCACTTTTGGGTACTTATCTGAAGAAAACCAAAACACTAATTAAAAAAGATACATTCACCCCTATGCTCATTATAGCATTATTTACAATAACCAAGATATAGAAGCAACCTAGATATTCATCAGTGAATAAAGAATATGTGAGATACATGCACACAATGAAATATCACTTACCAATAAATAAGAATGAAATCTTGCCATTTTACAACACATTTATATATGGAATATAAAACAAAACACACAATGAATTAAAAAAAAAAAAACTCTGCTGGTGAAGCCTAACAACTTGTTTTAACAAGCTCTCCACATGACTCTCAAGCATGCCTAAATTTGAGACCACATTTATAAAGAATCTTAGCAGAGAATAAAGGATCAGTCTCAGTTTCTTCATCATATGTCTTTACCAAGACTCTATAACCCAATATCATTGTTACTGCTGGCATTCTAAATCAATGCAACTCTGGCTCTCCCAGTAATTTTTACGGGATGGTGGTAATTTGGTGATTTCCTTCATCACCAACAGTTTTTCAAAACGTGTTCTAATCCAAGGTCTTATTTTGTAATAAAATAATCCTTCATAGCATTTAGTAAGTTTTAAAACCAGAAACAATAGTTTATACATTAAGGTTTTAATTTCACAAATGTATTTTTTCCTAAAGATTTTTTAAAATTTAATTTATTTTTTATGGTGCCTTTGTTAACTAAATCCAATAAGTTTCAGCTGTACACTTTAATAGTAAGGTATATATGTATATTTATATAGTGTGTTCACTTCCCACAGTTAGATTTCTTTCTGTCACCACATATTTGACCCCCTTTACCCCCTCTACCTCCCCCTTTACCTCTCCTCGCTACACTCTGGTGGTATCCACTAGTCTATAGTCCATGTCCATGAGTCTCTGTTTGTCCTATTCATTTATTGCCTTTAGGTTTATATCCCACATATAAGTGATAGCATGTGATTTTCAACTTTTTCTGTCTGGCTTATGATTATCTTGAGGTCCATTCATGTTCTTGCAAATGGTAGTATCTCATCTCTTCTTATGGATGAGTAATATTCCATTATATATATGTACCACAACATCTCTATCCAATCATCTATCATAAGACCTTTCAGGTGCTTCCATGTCTTGGCCACTGTGAATAATGCTGCTATGAACATTGGTGTGCAAATATCTTTTCCGATATGGGTTTTCAAGTCTTTGGGGTGAATATCCAGTAGAAGGATTGCTGAATCAAACCTAGATCAAATCTTAGTTTTTTGAGGAAACTCTATACTTTTTTCCATAGTGACTGTACCAATTTGCAGCCCTATCAACAGTGTATGAGGGTCCCTTTTTCCCCACATCCTCTCTAACATTTGTTATTACTTGTCCTGTTTATAACTATTCTAACAGGTGTAAGGTGGTATCTCATTGTGGTTTTGATTAGCATTTCCCTAATAGCAGGCAATGTTGAGCATCTTTTCATGTATTTGTTGGCCATTTGTATGTACTCTAGGGAGAAGTGTCTGTTCAGGGCCTCTGCCCATTTTTTGATTGGATCATTTTGATTGGAGTATTTTTTGTTTTTATTAAGTTGTGTGAGTTCTTTTGTATATTTTGGATATTAGGCCCTTATCGGCGGCATTGCTTGCAAACATATTTTCCCATTCAGATGGTTGTCTCTTTCCCTTGTTGATGGTTTCTTTTGCTGAGCAGAAGTTTTTTAGTTTGATGTAGTCCCATTCATTTATTTTAGCTTTCACTTTCCTTGCTTTTGAGGTCAAATTCATAAAATCTTCCTTAAGTCCAAGGTCTTTGAGTTTCATTCCTACGTTTTCTTTAATGTTTTTATTGTTTCAGGTCTTATATTCAGGTCCTTAATCCATTTTGAATTAACTTTGGTGTGTGGTGAGAGACAACAGTCTAGTTTCATTCTTTTACAGGTGGCTTTCCAGTTTTCGCAGCACCATTTATTGAAGAGGCTTTCCTTTCTCCACTGTATGTTTTTGGCTTTTTTGTCAAAAAGTATTTGCCCATATTCACATGAGTTTACTTCTGGACTATCGATTCTGTTCCACTGGTCCGTGTGTCTGTTTTTCTGCCAATACCATGCCATTTTGATTATTGTTGCCTTGTAGTCTAATTTGAAGTTGGGCAGAGTGAGGCCTCCAGCCTCATTCTTTTTTCTCAGGGTGGCTTTGGCAATTTGGGGTCTTTTGTGCTTCCATACAATTCTATGATTTTTTGTATTATTTCTTTAAAAAAAATGCTGATGAAATTTTGATGGGGATTGCATTAAATCTATATAATGGTGTAGGTAATATGATCATTTTAACTACGTTGATTCTTCCAATCCAAGAACACGGAATATCTTTCCATTTCTTTGTATCTTCTCAATTTCTTTTAATGGGGTCTTGTAATTTTCATTACATAGGTCTTCCACATGTTACATTAAATTTATTCCTAGGTATTTTTTTCTTTTTCCTTCAATTGCAAAAAAAAAATTATTTTTTCCAATTTCTTATTCTGATACTTCATTATTAGAGTATAGGAAAGCTATGAATTTTTTAATGTTGATTTTTGTATCCAGAAACTTTACTGTATTTGCTTATTGTTTCTAGTAGTGTTCTTGTGGAGTCTTTAGAGTTTTCTATATATAGAATCATGTCATCACAAATAGTGACAGTTTGACTTCTTTGTTTCCTATTGGGATGCTCTTTATGTCTTTCTCTTGCCTGATTGCACTCTCTAGGACCTCTAATATTATATCGAAGAAGATAGTGGATAGCTTTGCCTTGTTCCTGATCTTAGAGGGAAGTCGTTTAGTTGTTCACCACTAAGTGTAATGTTGGCTAAAGGTTTGTCATATACGGCCTTTATTATGTTAAGGTACTTTCCTTATATATCAATTTTGTTAAATGAATGCAGTATCTTGTCAAAGGCTTTTCTGCATCTATTGATATGGTCATATGATTCTTATTTTTTAATTTGTTTACACAGTGTTATCACATTAATTGATTTGAGTATGTTGAACCATGAATGGCCTTGGGATGAAGCCCAGTTGATTGTGGTGTATGATCTTTTTAATATGTTGCTGTATTCAGTTCACTAGTATCTTATTTTGGATTTTTGCATCTGTGTTCATGAGACATATTGGTCTATACTTTTCTTTTTGTGTGTTATCTTTACCAGGTTTTGATATCAGAGTAATATTGGCCTCATAAAATGAGTTTGAAAGTGTTGCCTCCTCTTTGATTTTTCGGAAGTGTTTGAGGAGAATAGGTATTCAATCTTCTTTGAATGTTTGGAAGAATTTACTGGTGA
This sequence comes from Rousettus aegyptiacus, assembly GCF_014176215.1. NCBI lineage: Eukaryota > Metazoa > Chordata > Mammalia > Chiroptera > Pteropodidae > Rousettus > Rousettus aegyptiacus. Next base: position 42,176,898 of record NW_023416287.1, read on the forward strand.
AGCCATCTGGTCTGGACTTTTACGTTGTGGTAGGTTTTTGATGATTATTTCTGTGTCCATACTGATGATCGATCTATTTAGATTTTTCAGTTCTCGATTGAGTCTAAGATTGTATTTTTCTAAGTACTGTGGTCCATTTCTTCTAGGTGATTAAACTTGGTGTTGTATACTTTTCTTATTGTATTCATGTATAAACCTTTGTATTTCTGCAATGTCAGTCATGATTTCCCTCTTTTCTCCCTGATTTTCTTTATTTGTATTCTTTCCCTTTTTTCTTTAGTGAGTCTAGCCAAAGATTTGTCAATTTTATGAAACTTCTCAAAGAACCAGCTCTTTGTTCCATTTATTTCTTGTTTTTTTTTTCGTTGTCGTTGTTTTCAATTTCATTTCTTTCTGCTCTAATTTTGATTTTTTCCTACCTTTTCTTGACTAAGGCTTCCTTTGTTTTTCCATTTCTAGTTTTCCAAGATGAATCATTAGGTTGTTTACTTGGGCTTGTTCTTATTTGGGGAGGTAGGCCTGTAACAATATGAAATTTCTTCTTATGACCACTTTTGCCATGTTGTAAAAGTTTGATATATTGTACTATCATTATCATTCATTTCTATGTATCTCTTGATCTCTCTTTTTATCTCTTCTCTGACCCAGTCATTCTTCAGTAGCATGTTGTTTAATCTCCATGTATTTGTGGTTCTTCCTGCTTTCCCTTTGCAATCGATCTCCAGTTTCCAAGCATTATGATCAGAGAATATGGTTGGTAAGATTTCAACTCTTTTATATTTCTTGAGGCAATCTTAGTGTCCCAGTATGTAGTCAATCCTTGAGAATGTTCCAAGTGCACTAGAGAAGAATGTATAAGCAGCTGTTTGTGGATAAAAGGCTCTGTAAATGTTAATTATGTCCAGTTGGTCTAATGTGTCATTTAAGGATGTTATTTTCTTACTGATTTTCTGTTTGGATGATCTGTCCATATCCAACAGTGAGGCATTTAGGTCCCCTACTACGATAGTGTTTTGGTCTGTTTCGCCCTTTACTTCTGTTAGTATTTGCTTTACATATAGCAGGGCTCCCCGATTGGGAGCAAAGCTATTAATAAATGTTATGTCTTCTTGATGCATGATTCCCTTTATTATTATGAAGTGTCCCTCAGTATCTTTCTTTACCTTTTTTATTTTGAAGCCTATTTCATCTGATATTACTACCACTACTCCCACTTTTCTCTGAATGCCATATGCTTTCCACCCTTTCACTTTGAGTCTATATTTGTCTTTGGAGCTGAGATGTGTCTCCTGGAGGCAGCATATGGTTGGGTTTTATTTTTCAATCCATTCTGCAACTCTGTGCCTTTCTATTGGTGAGTTCAGTCCATTTACATTTAGGGTGACTGTTGAAATATAAAATCTTCTTATAGCCATTTTATCTTTTCCTTTCTGGTAGCTCGGTGTTTCTATTGTTTCTCTGTCCTTTTATTTATGTTTTCTTTATTTTGGTTGGCTTTTGTGGTTTTCCCTCTGGTTCTTGTTTTATGTTATATACCCTAGTTCTGATTCTTTGATGTGTAGTTATCATTATCAATATGAAAAAGATATATATTCTTCTGCATGTACCTTTGTGAATTTGGGTTTTCAAATCCTCCCTTTTTCAGTCACTGTTGTCTTAATTTGTTCCTATGTATGATGAACGTTCATTATTATCTTGCTCTAGCAATTCTCTTCTTATTATTTAAGCTTTTCATGCCTTGTTTTTAGTAAAGTTTGCATTCTTCTGTTTCTATTTGTCCGATGGTCACTTTACCCCTAATTATATATATTTTTTGTCATTTTGTTTTAGATGAGCTGACCCCTTTCTGTATTTCCTGTAGCACAGGCTTTGTAGTGGAGAATTTCCCCAATTTTTCTCCTTCATATCTAAAGGAGGGCTTAGCTGGAGACATTATTCTAGGCTGGTAATTCCTTTCACTTAGTAGTTTAAATATTTGATTCCATTCCTTTCTGGCTTGTAAGGTTTGTGCTGAGAAGTCTGATGATAATCTAATGCGTTTTCCTTTATTAGTTACTGTTTTCTTCTCCTTGGCTGCCCTGAGATTCTGTCTTTGTCATTGATAGTTGATAATTTTAAGACAATGTGTTTTGGAGGCCTTTTTGGGTTGAGATAATTGGGTGTTATGTTGACTTCTTCAATTTCAAGCTCCAGCTCATTCCTTAGATTTGGGAAATTCTCATCAACTATTTGTCTGAAAGTGTTTTCTAGTCCCTGCTCCTTTTCCTCCCCTTCGAGAATGTCCATTTTTTTTTGTTTCTTCTCCTGATGGTATCTGCTAGTTCTTGTATTTCTCTTTCATTATTTTTTATCTTCGATTTCTCTCTTCTTCCTTTTGATTTATTTCCAGATTTTTGTCTTTAATATCACTAATATTTTCCTCCATTTGGTCATCTCTATTTCTCATGCTTACTATCTCATATTTCAACTCTTACAGTGTGTGTGTGTGTGTGTGTGTGTGTGTGTGTGTGTGTGTGTGTGTGTGTTATCTCCAGAAGATCTGTTCTTTTTGAGGGTTTTTTTATGGACTATTTCTCTGCCTGGGCATTAATGGAAATGTATCTGCTGGGTTTTTTCCCGAAAGAAGATTTATTAAATAAAGGTCTCTCTTTAGCCTGCTGCAAAGAAGACACTTTTCTTTTGGTTTCCAGTATATGATGTCTAAGCCTCTTGCATCCTTGCTTTTTATAAAGCCTTAATAATGCCTTTTCTTTTTCTTATAGATGTTTAATCACACTCACTACTCTCAGTTTCAGTCCTTGTCCGTGTTAGTCATAGTTTCGGTAGTGTTTTCTCAGATTGCCCTGGGCCCTGCATTATTCGGTTTGGTGGAAAAGAGTGGAGGGGCCCTCTGAGTTGGAGTATATAGGTTTGGCTCATCTTCAGTTTTGCAACCAGGGCTGGTAAAAATTGACTGTTGTTTCTCTGCAGTCTTACTTCTCTGCTTTCTGCCCTGATGACTGGGCCCTGCCAATGGCTGGAGAGAGTTTACGACATTCCCAGACAAGGCCATTCAGGGAACTCGTCGCACCTTCTCCCTTTCCCTCCTCCATCAGGGAGCTCTGCTGGCTGTAAGAGGCAGCTTCTTCATTTCTCCTAATCCACCACCCAACACCTGGGGTTCTGGCCTGTGGGAGCTCTTAAGGGGAGATCCCACATTCAGACATGCTGGTGTGCAGTTTGGGTGTTTTTTGTTTAGTTTTAAATGTTCAACTTATTGTTGTTTCAAGGGGAAAGATCTGGCGACGTCTCTCACTCCGCCTCGTTTCTCCAACTTTTTCCTAAAGTTTTAAGGTCTTCCTTTTTGAAACATTCTCAGTATTTTTATTTTATAAACTTTACCTGATAATGTCAGAATCTATAGCCATTTTGATCTATTTTACTCATCTTTGCTAATTGTGGCTTATTTTCTATGTTATTAATTCCAAAGTCAAGTTCCTTATAACTTTGTCTATTGACATGTTCTGAGCCTATCTTTAACACATCCTTACAAAAAGGTTTTGCATTTGCTTCTGCTAAGAATCAGGGCAGCAGGATTCCCAGCCCCAAACACTCCATACTAAGTGTTCAAATGTGTTTTTCAACATTTCTCTCAGCGTGATCATAAATTCTGAGATGAACTCACCCCAGAAAACTCCAAAGGTAATGGGTTACTCACCAGAATTCTAGAGACAAAATATTTGCAAGGTTTTCTCTCACTCAGTTGTAAGTGAGTCTTGCTTATAGTCTTCTCACTGAATTCTTTGACTACATGGATAGCCTCCACATCCTCAAACCATAAAGTGGTGTGTGAGGTGGGAGTGTGTGTGTCATTGCTGCTTGTGGCTATGATAGTGGTGACTTACTTTTGCTGATGACCATGGTGTTATTGGTAGTGGTAGTGGTATAGTGGTGGTGGTAGAGACAGTGGTAATCTTGGGTAATGGTGGTGGTGGTATTGAAGGGTTTATGGTCAGAAATCAGTCATTTTTTTCTGTGATGAACCAGAGAATAAAAGTTTATGCTTTGTGGACCATATCCCCTCTTCCACAACTACTCAACTCTGCCTTTGTAATGCAGAACAGCCATAAGCATATGTGAATGAATGAATGTGGATGTGGTTCAATAAAACTGCGTTTATGGATACTGCCACTTGAATTTCTTAGTTTTCATGTTTCTTGGCATATATTTCTTTTCTTCAATCACTTAAAAATGTAAATAGCATTCTTAACTTGTGGGCTATACAAATGCAAGTTTTGAGCTAGATTTGTCCATAGGTTATTATCTGCCAATTCCTGGTGGTGGTGTTAGAGGTAGGTAAGATGGCAGTAGTAATGGTGGTGTGGTAATGATGATGGTGGGATGATGATGGTGGTAAAGGTGATGAAATTGACAGAGTTGGTAAAGGTGAACATGGAGATGCTGTTGGTATAGAAGCCTCCTCCTCTTTAAAAGTGAGATGGAGACTCAAAGCTAAAGGAAGTTGGTTTGGTTTGCATAGGCAGCAATGGTCCTAATAATGCAGGTTTTCTGTTTGCCACTATCACAACATTTCTTCTGAACTCCTCTGACCTTTATCAAATCCAATTTAGAATTCCTCTGGGCTCTTCCCTGGAGGTGCTATAACAAAGCCTTGCTCACTAGCATAAGTTTGGGTTGGCTTTGTAAGCAAGAAGTCCCAGGCCACCAAAAGTGTTAAGTTCCATGATGAAGTGTTTTGCTATCGTAATGTGCCATTTAAATGTTAAGTAAGAATAACTGATCTGGTTCTAAATGCTTCATTAACTATCTTTACTGCCAAATCACAGCCTTTTCTACTTGGTTGCACAAAAGGCAAATTTTAATTGTTTTAATGAAGATTTGCAAGCAGCTGTTTTCTCTGAACCTTTGGGCATTGGCAGAAATATATATATTGTTTGCTTAGCAGAAGAAAAATATTGCTGTTTACACAAAAAGCCTCTAACAGTGTTTGGGTCTAGGGAAGATTCAGCACCTCATGCCCTCCTAAAAAATTGCTTAATTGAGTTGTATGTAAAGGAATTAAAAGTATTAGGAGCAATCCATGCTTATCACACATTCCAACCATCCTGGCTAAACTAATCTGCTAATTAGTTTAATTTTCCTCCTCTGTTATATAGTTTGCTTTATTCTGTTTCTACTTGGAGATACTGCTCTGAAGATTGATTTACATGTTAAATGTAACTGTTACTGCACAAAATCTTTGGCAAATAATGTTCTAATGCAGACATTAGATACTATTTTGTAAAATTCCTTCCATCTCACACATAAACTAACTATAAACCCAACAGTGCAGATCTTTAAGTCTTCCTGCAGAAGTGGTATATAGGGAGAAATGGGTGGTGTGGGAGTGTAGGGAAGACAGATATTTTTAAATCGAGAATTGTTTACAGGCTCAGAAAAAAAGAAAAAACTAATATGGGAAAGTTTTTGTGCTTCCATTTGTCTATACTTTGCTCATGCCTCTGTCTCAAAATTATGACACTTATGACACTGATTCCCACAATTTTCACTTAATTTTGTTCTAGTTACTTTCTCAGAGCAAAGCATCTATTAAACGTTAGACATAAGTTTGAGAAAAATGCAACCTGTGTAATCCCAATTACTACATGGGTAGGTCCAAGTATAATTCTGGTGTATTTATAATGTATGATTCCCAGTAGACATACCCACATCTTTTAAAGGGTGCATGTTGTAGATGCTAAAAGCAAATGGGACATAAAATCGCTCTTATCCTGTTTTTAGTGAGGAATATTATATGTTAGCTGCAACAAGGGAGATGTCTTATTCTCACATGAAACTAAGAGATGCCAGAACATCTGCTACATTTGAGTGTCTTAATTCCTATTTCACAGTGAGGAGCCAGGCTCTCCCTGCAGTGCTTTCTTCCAACAGTAGGTTGCATGACCTGTCCGCCAATGGAGTTTCTCTGATCCAGCTAAAGTTTGGGAGACTCCTGCTTTTGCTTACCAAACACCTATGGCTTCTGTCACTCTGTGTTCCAGATCAAACATGAAATGCCTTTTCTTCACACCAAATATGTAGACTTAAGGTTCTTTGCTTTTATTATTTATTTTCATTTTCTATGCTTTGTTCTGTTTTAAGACAATTTAATTCTAACTATATATTTTCCTGAAAAAGAATGCAGTATTTTATTAAGCATTCAACAAGAGAAATGCAATCATAATTAGTCCTGTATTACACAGGAGCTCAATTATAACGGCCACCCCCAATGAGAGCAATAAAAAATGCAGTGTATCCAGACAATGGATTATAATTCAACCATAGAAATGAATGAAGTCCTGATACATACAACATGGATGAACCTTGAAAACATTATACTAAGTGAAAAAAGCCAATCACAGAGACAACATATTGTATGATTACATTTATGTGAAATGTCCAGAATAATCAAATTTGTAAAGACAGAGGGTAATTTAGTGGTTGCCAGGGCTGGAGAAGGGAGGAATGGGGAGTGGCTTCTTAACAGGTTGAAATGATGAAGATATTCTATAATTAGATAGTGGCAAGGGTTACACAACTTTGCAAATATACTACAACCCACAGAATTATAAGCTTTAAGAGAGGTGAATTCTATAGTATGTGTATTATACCTGTCAACCAATCAATGGTCATTGGAGTCAATTCAATACCAATGGTAATTTCTAGTTTGGAGTGCAGTGGAGAAGAAAACTATCCCATGCAGACAGCTCAACTGTGATACAGGATGGCTATGAGAATAGCACAGCTGTGGTATAGCTCAATTATAAAGTGGCACAGCTGTGGAATAGCATGGCTGTGAGGAAACCCTCAGCTGAGGCAGTCATGGGGCTAGACTGCTCTGCTCTTCAGTGTCTTCAATGTTTCAGTTCCAGCCAGAGAAATGGTCTATTGTGGAAAGGAAAAGCTCACTCCCCAAGCTAGAGGGGAACTGACTTGTATAGACAGAAATCCCTGCCTCTGGTTCCTGACTGGTCCACTCTCACGCAAATAAAGGCTGCAGATCCTCCTAATTTGATTGGTCCAAAAGGCACTGTCCCAATTGGTCAGAATGAAGCCACCTTAATTGGTCAGTAATGATGCCAAAGGGATATATGTGCAGCTATGATTGGCTGAGGGAAGTCTCAGTTTTACTAATTGAAATAGGATTCTAGGAACTCCTTCATAAGGACTAGCTCACATGGCAGGAACACAGTGCAGGAAGGCAGTTCAGTGCAGGCTTCTCCCTGAAGTGTAGTTTATGTAAGAACTTCTGTGTAGAAATTATTGCGATGGTGTTTTTTAAATTTGAGCCACCAGGAGCCCTTCTTAGTAGGCATCTTCTTTCTTGGGGTGCACATATCTCAACAATGCTGTTATGTTAAAAAAAAAAAAAAGTTAATGAATGAAATTATAATTTAAAAAAAAAGAAAGCAACAGAATTGGGATCTTCTTGAAATACCACATGCCTTTCAGGTGTGAGAGCTGATGATGTGGGTCCACAGTCTGACATGTTTCCTCAGCTTTCCAGGTAATGTGTAGATGTTACTCCAACTGAGTGAGGGAGGATACAGTAACCCTTGAGGTTAGATATACCTGAGTTCAAATCCCACCTACTTCTCATCCTGGCTGGAGTATCTTTTCTGTTTGTATTTTTGTCATCCACTGTTATGACTTAGAACCTTATGGAATGTGAAAGCCACCACCAGATATATTACCCCAGGCTGAATCTCTGAGGCTACTGGGGGTTTATTTTCATGGTGAAGAATTGATGAGTTTCAATCTTATACAGGCCAGAAAACCTATGTTTCCCAACTTGCTATGAGAGAATCCATCTTTCAGAGAGCAAGCTTAAATAATCCCACCTCCTGAGACTTCTTTATGAAACCAGATTATCAATTTTTCAGTTAGCAGCAAGGAATCCTACTCTTAGGGACTGAGGACACGAGCCTGTGTGACCCTATACACCCTGTGCCTATAATAAGGCAGCTTATGAATTTGCAGAGAGAATAAACTGTCCCACAGGCCTGTTTGGATTTTTTGTTTTAAAATGTTTTTGTTCATACAAGCCAGAATGTTAGCCTTTGATTTTGTGGGCCTTCCATCTCTTCAAGGTGGCTTCTGTTTGGGTATGTGAAAGCAAATCATTCATTAACATAATAGAGTTCTGAGCTTATAGATATACCAGGTAGCTACCTTGGTTTTCTCATCTATACAGAAAGCACCTCATAGGTTTGTTGGACAATAGTCTAATACTTCAGGTTCCTTCCCCAAGAACCAGGCCCCAAGACAAGATTTGAGAGCATCAGTAAAGAGCAGAGAAGCGAGACAGGAAGGGAAGGTTTCAACAAAGGGTACATTATGCATTATACTGGGGCCTTTGGAAGAGTGTGCAGGACACCCTCCTCAGACTGTTTCACCCAAGGAACAAATATGTTGGGTGTTTATTCACCAACTCACTATCTGTTATTGGCTGAAGCTGTACCAGAGGCCTTATCCTCTGGCATGGTCTATCTGAGCCAAGATGGCGTATCAGTCCCTGGAACAGTAGAAACCAGAGCATGAAGTACAGAACCCATGGATTCAACTCACCAGAAATATGTAAATTTATCATCATCCACTTCTCAACCATTGTTTCCTACCTTGGTAAACAGCACTTCAGTCTGCCAGGGGCCTGGGCTAGAAGCAGGGGTGCTTCATCCTCACATTCTCCACCCCTATTCTTCTTCTTCTTCTTCTTCTTCTTCTTCTTCTTCTTCTTCTTCTTCTTCTTCTTCTTCTTATTATTATTATTATTATTATGCACATTTGAGGAGGAACCTAAGCCTGTTGATTCTGCCTTCTATATGTCTCTTAAACTTCACACATCTCTCCATCCACAGCCCTTCCTAAGGCCCATTCACCATCACCTTGACCAGGATCCCTGCTTCCAGCTTTGTCAGTTGCATATCTGAGGGTCTCTCCTCTCCATCCTGCTCCTGAGGTTGTCAGGACAGGCTCCAGTGCTCTCACCACCATTTCCACCTTCTCATTTCTCCCAACCTTCTGCTCCATTCAGCTCAATGAGACTCTTTCCTGCTTGTTCCCTGCCTCAGAGCCCTAAATCATTTGACATGCTGTTCCCTCAACCTGGAACATCTTCTCCCTCAGTTCTGACCCTAAACTTTACCTCCTCCAAACCCTTCAGGTCTTACCTTAAATGACATCTCTATAAAAGGCTCTTTCCAAATCTCCAGACCAGGTTATTGTGCCTAGTTATTGTGCTTATTCCCTCAAGGCAGGCTTCTCCTTGCTAGAGCACTGAGCATACTTTAGTCCTTGTTCAAAGATCTTGCTTCTGTGCTGGGCTGAGCATCCTTGACAGATGACCATCTGATCATCCTACTCCACCCCCAAGCTCAGCACAATGCTCATACACAGTTGGTGTGCACTAAATGCTTGTCAGGTGCATGCATGGAAGTGCCTAGTATATGCTTTCCATATGCTAGGCACTGGATACATGCCAACTTCCTTCCTTATCTGGTTTTGGAGAAAGAAGTTCAAATTCTCTGTTTTGAACTTTTACAGATGACGTTGCATTTGAGGTTGAGGCCACCTCTGCTCAGGGCCACAGTCTACTCTGGAGAGCTGGCTTTTGATCTCCTGGAGCCTGACTCTCCAACCTTGAGGTGGTTTTAACTTGTGTTGAGAGATGATTGTTACTTGGGTGTGGGGGTTATTTTCTTGTCAGGTTTAAAAAAACCTTCTACATCCAGATTCATAGAAAAATGGTGCTTTGATTATCTTTAGATATTATTTTTAATAAAAATAGACTCAACTTTTTTATTAATAATTCTATTTTCAAAAACAAGTTACCCAAGATCATACATTTATTTAGTAACAAAACTGAGGCTAAATTTCTGGTTTCCTGACTCTTACTATAGTGCTCTTGTATCATGACATCTTAAAGTAAGGGAAAAGGTTTTCTATGCAATATAAAATTTGTACAGATATTGCATACCTACTTTTCAGCTTTGTTTTTCTTTCACAGTCTCTATCACTTTTCTTACCTGTCTGATATTTAGCCAAACTTGTGGACAAGAGAATTCTTCGAGTAGTGGTACAGAGAGCAAGAACTAGGAAAGGAGGAGTAATGGGGGGTCACACTCAGGGACAAAGAGGCCCCTTTTTTCTTTCTCCTCCCCAACAGCCAGCAGTAGTAAAGCTGCAGGTAAAGCATGAATGGCCAGCAATGCACTTCAAACAGCTTCCTATGCTCAGACTTATATAGACTCAAAGACCACGCCCAGAACATTAAGTTGGGAGCTTAGCTATTGGTGCAGTCTAGAAAGAGTTTGTCAGCAAAAGGCAACATCATCCTAGGCAGAGCAGAAGCTGTTCAAGCAGAAATAAAGAATCGAGTGAAAGATTTTTCTCTTTGTAGTCACTGGTTTTGAATATCATGGACTGAGGGGGAAAATACAGAATAAACAAAGTATTATTTGTTATATAACATAACTAATAAAATTGCATAATTATATAACTGTTGTAAAGAGCCATGGAAGAACAGCGCAGTCACTGGGCGAGGTTCCAGAAAGCGATGGTGAGGAGACTGATGGATTACCCCAACCAGTAGCAGTGTTGAGGCACTCTCTCCATTTTATCTCTGAGCTGCTGGACTCAGGCGTGGAGGAAGGCTGTTATCAGGTAGGAGTGCATGGAAGTAAACACAAAGGAAATGAGTCAAGAGGAATTATGAAGTTAAGAACTATAGATGACAAGCCAGTCTATATTAAAAGAAATATTAAAGGATGCTGCGGTGACAAAAATAAAACTCCACTAATTTCAGTCCCTCTCATTCAGATGTAATCAAAACATATAATTTTCAAAATTGGAAGAATTCATTAAAGAAGAAAATGTTCTAAAAGAATTTAAATTGTTTGATATATTCACTTGAATATTTTTAAAAAATAGTAAATAATCAATTTTAAAATCAAGCCAACTCATAAAACAGGCCAAAACTTGTGCTATAACCTACAGAATTGTGCCCTTAAACTTTAACATGCAGAATAATCACTCGTGATCATGTTAAAATGCAGATTCTGATTCAGTAGTTGTGAGTGGTATACAAAATTCTTCATTTCTAACAAACTTCCAGGTGGTTATGATGCTTCTGGTTCTCAGCAGGCACTTTGGGTGACAAATTATAGAGAGCACCTAAGAGATCTAAGCTGTGCTATAATAGCGGATTTACATTTGGGGCTTGAACAACTCAAGGAGATCACTAAGTAGGGATTATTCTAATTCCATAATACTTGATACTGTTTATTTCAACAAATGCTCTCTGAGTACCTGCTAAATACCAGGTTCTAGAAAGAGAAAGGTAACACTGATTCTTTGGTCTTTAGGAGCTCCTGGGCAGAGGCTGGGTCTGGATGTGGGGCACGGAATGTTGACATTAGTAGCTATCATTTGGGCAGAGAAAGACGCAGCCAGAGCTATAAAAGAAAACATAATGCATGAACACATCAGAAAAAGAAGAGGTTACTCTGGCTGAGCAAGAGCATTTGACTCCATTGAGGAGGCAAAATTTGAACAAATGTAACCAAGTATCTTTTGTAAGATACTCACAAGGAATTTGGGTAGGAGCTAAATCTGAGAGAATAAACTAAACTTTAAGAAGATTATTATAGTCTTGATAGTACATCCAGCAAATCACAAACCAGATGAGGGGCCTAAGTTGGAGATCAACCCAGCAGCTTCTCTGTGGAAGGAGTAAGATTAGAGAAGTGAAGTGTTTGGACTGGAAATACCTCAATAAAAATATTATACTGGCTTGTAAGATGGTCAAACAGAGATGATATTTAAATACATGGTGTGCCTTGTGTGTTACGGGTGTTCACAAGATCTTATTAAAATATTTTAATTAATGGTTTTAGTTCTCAGACTGTGAATGTGCCTCCAGAACTAAATAGTTCTTAGTGCCAGTGTGGTTTTTTGACACAATGTAACATTAATAATACCCACCAATTTCTCAGTAAGTATACTGTAGTTCGACTACTCATTCGTCAACTCTATTAAAATGTTATTTTCCAATTAGTCACAAATGTGTTTTCTCTATTTCCCTTCCTTTGATCAATCTGAAATTGTAGATTCCTGTAGATACCATCAAATAAAGCAGTTATGCTGCAAGAAGTTTCTTAAATCTCCTAGAAATCCAGAGCACCCAAAGTCCCCAAGACAGAATATTTTTCTACATAATAGTTGTTAACTTGCAAAAAGGAAAAGCCTAAGGAAATTCATTCTTTACCTCCAAAAAAAATTTAAGCTTTGTTTCTTTTCTTTTCTTTTCTTTTCTTTTCTTTTCTTTTCTTTTCTTTTCTTTTCTTTTCTTTTCTTTTCTTTTCTTTTCTTTTCTTTTCTTCCTTCCTTCCTTCCTTCCTTCCTTCCTTCCTTCCTTCCTTCCTTCCTTCCTTCCTTCCTCTCTCTCTCTCTCTCTCTCTCTCTCTCTCTTTCTTTCTTTCCATTCAAAACCATAGAGAAGAATACGATCTGGGAAGAAATAATTTAGAGGACTTCTTAACTCTATCCCAAATATGTAGATATTCCTCTAAGTCGAGCACCATAGAGGCAAGAAATTTCTAGCCCAGTACCTGGAACTGTGTTGCAAGACCAATAGACATGTGTGAGTGTTAAGCTAATTCTAATACCTATATTAGAATGTAATATACTAGAATGTGCACGTGAGTATTTCCTCAGATGGGGAATTTTGTCCATATACAATACTAATGTTATGGACCTTCTCTTCATTTATCTTCAAAATCTGTGTGGGATTTCATTCTAAGCCCTTTTTTCCTTGGGTATGTGGTTTTAGCTTCAATGAATAGCCATAGACAGACCTGGGAAGAGTCCACCCTATTACAGATTTACAGTCTTAATTTCCCTGTGGACTGTTCTGATGTTAATGTGATTGAGTTTACCCATGACTCTCAGGATGTCTGCTGGCAATCATAGGTTTTTCTAGAGCTGCAGTGGTTCCAATTCCTGCAAAGTCTCCTTCATTTAGAAACAGACTTTACGGAGATGCAAATAATTTCTGGTTTACTTTGGCTTATTTCTCTGATATAGCCTTTCTAAAATTGGTGGAATAGATAGGACTGGAATGTCACCTGATCATCCTAGCTACTGTGCATATCGGCTGACCAGTACACAACACAAGGGTCCGGACGATTGGCTCTTTTTTGGCTGTGATATTCTTTTCTCATCTCTGTTTCCATCTTCTCCAGGAGACATGAGTTCCATGAGGCAAATGTGACTCTGGAATCCAGCCTTCTAGCGTGATCCCTGGCTGGGGAGAGAAAGCACCATGGATGGCATAATTGAACAGAGGAGTGTGCTGGTGCACAGCAAAATCAGCGATGCTGGCAAGAGGAATGGCTTAATCAACACCAGAAATTTCATGGCTGAGAGCAGAGATGGCCTGGTGTCTGTTTACCCAGCACCCCAGTACCAGAGCTGCCGAGTGGTGGGCAGTACAGCATCGGCCACCTTGGACAGCAGCAGGAACGAGGCAGTCCAGCAACTGCTAGACCCCAAAACCCTTCAGCAGTCAGTGGAGTCCCACTACCGTCCCAACATCATACTCTACTCGGAAAGCATGCTGCACTCCTGGGGGGATGGCATGGCTGCTGACTGCTGCGAAACCACCTTCATTGAGGACCGGTCACCCACCAAAGAGAGCCTGGAGTACCCTGATGGGAAGTTCATTGACCTCTCGGCTGAAGACATCAAAATCCACACCCTCTCCTATGATGTGGAGGAGGAAGAGGAATTCCAGGAGCTGGAGGTCAGAGGATGTGTTTGTCATAGGCCTTCAAGAATGGGGCAAGGGGATTTGGTGAGAACCCGTGAGTGACTGGCAAAAGTCAGGGAATGAAACTAGTGTGTGATAATTCAGAAATCTAAACATTCTTGATTCCCCTTAACTCTTGAATATTTGTGGAAAATTAAAGGAGTGAAGAGAAACTAGATCACCAGTAAGGGCTTATGCAGGGATTCTGGTCAGAAATGACCAGATAGCTCTCTTGTGGGGCTACACGTGGATTTAAAGATTGTCAGCACTGGTAGGTCACTTGGGGAGACCCAACAACATCCATCCCACAGGAGTGAGGGGTCATTGGCAAAAGTGAGCAAGACAAGAGAGTGGCATGTGGTCTTAGGGCCAAATAAGACTAAAAGAGTATGTGTGGGACAATTTTGGAAGTATTTTTGTTGCCACACATGTGTGGTTTTTTAATTTGGCATTCCAAAGTGTATACTAAGGGATCACTGATATAGCTAAAACATGTTAGAAGAAATAGTCAAAATTAATAGCCTAAAGATGTGTTCATTATTCCAGGAGTCACTTTTTCAGTAGACTGGAGGGAAACAGGGGTGTTTGGACTACATTCTCAGAAATGTGCACTTTGGACATAGCGTAATATGGCACAGCAACCTCTGGTTATACAATTCATCCCTTCCCCTTCCAAGCAGCTGCCCCATGTGGGAGGGCAAGAGTGAGCTGCACAGATTTGAACAAAAGCCACATGTTTCTCAACTAGAAGGTGAGTACCCAAGCTTGAGAAAGTAATTTCACTTCTGTGAGAGTGGAGGGTATTCCTCTAGGATGTGAGTGGCAGAGAGATAAGGTCCAGATTTTCAGTCAGTTTGAAGAGGAAAGACCTTCAGGTGGAAGTGTTTGGTCAAAGGAAATGAAGTCTATATTTGGCTAAGGTAGGTAAAAATATTTTGCACGTTGAAGGGAAATGTTAAGGGCAAAGAATGAAGGATCAGTGCTGGGGAGCTGTCTATGGCAGACAAAGACATTCATCCAAACATATGTGCAGAAGTTCTGGCCTTTGGTGAGAGTCAGCATACTTCTTGTCTGAGAGAGAACGGAAGGGTGGAAAGAAGGTTAATGAACTAAAATGCTCTGGGTTGTACAAAAACTTTTTAGTTCGATGTAGTCCAATTTGTCTATTTTTTCTTTTGTTTCTCTTGCCCAAGGAGATATATCTGAAAAGAAATTCCTGTTAGTAATATCAGAGAGTTTACTGCCTAGTTTTTCTTCTAAAAGTTTTATGGTTTCAGTTCTTACATTTAAATCTTTAACCCATTTTGAGTCTATTCTTGTATAACGATGTAAGAAGATGATCTAGCTTATTTTTTTTGCATGTATCCGTCCAATTTTCCCAACATCATTTATTTAAGAGACAGTCTTTACTCCATTGTATATTCTTACCTCCTTCATCATATATTAAGTGAGCGTATAGACGTGAATTTATTTCTGGTCTCTCTATTTTGTTCCATTGATCAATGTATCTGTTTTTATGCCAGTACCTTGCTGTTTTGATTACTGTAGGCTTGTACTGTAGTTTGATCTCACGTAGTGTGATATCTCCAACTTTGTTCTTTCTCAAGAATAGCCAAAGAAAACCATCAACAAAGCAAAAAGACAACTGACTGTTTGGGAGAAGATATTCATTAATGATACATCTGATAAGGGGTTAATATCCAAAATTTATAGAGAGCTTATACAACTCAACAGCAAAAAACCCCAAACAATCCTATTAAAAAATGGGCAGAACACCTAAACAGATACTTCTTCAAAGAGGAAATACAGTTGGCTAATAGACATATGAAATGATTCTCAAGGTCACTAATCATCAGAGAAATGCAAATTAAAACCACAATGAGATATCACCTTACACCTGTCGAGCATCACTATCATCAATAAATCAAAAAACAACAAGTATTGGCAAGGATGCGGAGAAAAAGGAACCCTCATACATTGGGATTGCAAATTGATATAGCTGCTATGGAAAACATATGGAGGTTCCCCAAAAAATAAAAAATGGACATACCTTTTGACCCAGCAATTACACTTCTGGATAGTTATCCAAAGAAAACCAAAACAATAATTTGTAAAGATCTATGCACTCCAATATTCATGGCAGCACAATTTACAATAGCCAAGATATGGAAGCAACCTAAATACCCATTAACAGACAATTGAATAAAGAAATTATGTTTCATATATACAATGGAATATTACTCAGCCATTAAAAAAATGAAATCTTACCATTTACAATGACATAGATGGATCTAGAGGTTATTATTAAGTCAGACAGATAAAGATAAATATCATATGATTTCACTTATATGTGGAATCTAAGGAACAAAAAAGAACAAACTAATCAAAAACAAACTCACAAATATAGTGGACAATTTTGTGACAGAGGGGAGGGGGTTTGGGGGACTAGGAGAATGGGGTGAAAGATTAAAGAAGTACAAATTAGTAGTTGAGAGTTGGGAACGAGGATGGGGAGCTCGGCACAGGGAATGCAGTTAGCAATAATATGATGGTTAGGTGGAGGAAGGGAGCAATTGAGGGAATCATTTTATGAACAATGTAGACATCTAACCAATGTCCTGTATACTTAAAACTAATTTAAATAAATAAATTTATTTTAAAAAATGCTCTGGGTTAAAGAGGAAGGAAATAAGGAGCCCATGTTGGCTGAGGGTCCATGAACACATGAACACATAGCCTAATGAACACATCTTTAGGCTATTAATTTTGACTATTTCTTCCAACATGTTTTAGCTATATCAGTGATCCCTTAGTATACACTTTGGAATGCCATGGATCCCAGAGAGGCTTGACCATGAGGAGACTGGAGACACTCAGAGCAGTGATGTGGAAGAAGTGACCATTCTAGAAGAGACTATTGAAGAAACTGCCAAGCTGCAGTGGGGGTCTGTGTGACTATTGTTCAGCAGGTAAGGCTTTTAGCAAAGCAAACTCCAGGCTTCCTGCCTACAAGATGGGGAGGCTGGAAAAAACAAGAAAGCAGAGGTTTGGCGTAGAATCAGACCCACACTCCCAATGCCCCAGACTGGGTAGAAGACCAGTGAAATCATGAGGAATTGATAGGTCAAGGGCACCAGAAATGTCAGGATTGGAGTTACAATGAAAATCAGAAACAGCTGAAGAGAGTTGCTTTAGTTAGAAGAGAATTTTAGAAATGAGGGGGAGGGGTGGAGTGATGTAGCAATTCCTATGAATGGAGTCAAAATTCAACTGACAAAGAATGGAGAGAAGTTGTTGGCATGAGAGAGGCTGTTCGATGACATCTGTTAAAGGGAATAGAGGGTGTGAGCTCTGGCCATTCTAGAGTTTTGAGAAAGTTGGGAGAGTGTTTTGGCTTTCATGCAAAAAGCCTCTAAGTATCTACTGTTTTCCAAGGTCTGATATTTTTGCTGAAAGCAAAGTATAAATGCCACTTATCTGCATGAAGTTTGGGAAGCAAATATATAAAAATGCAATTTCAGTATAACACAAGAGTTATGAGGATAGACTACTTAGTCTACTCTGAGAACCTCTAAAGGAGGGGATAAGGATCCTGCACTGCATCTTGAGGAGGAGAACCACACTGTTATGCAAGAAGGGTTGTAAGGAGGTGGTAAGAGAATTCTAGTACAATGGAACATTGTGAGGAGATAAAGCATAAAGACACCCAACCTAGATCTGCAGGGAACAGTAACTGGTAAAAACTGCTAGGACCTATAGATTATTGTGAGGTCTTGGAGACAAGATCAAAAAAAAAAAGTAAGGTTTCATTACCTTCCCAGACCTCTAACAGAGACTGAGTATGGAGAACCATGGAGGGTTTTCAGGCAGGAGTGCCATGGTCGGATCTGTGTATTCAGAAGCTGTCCTGGCTGCAGAGTGGGTCAAGAGTGTAGGGGAGATGGAGATGAGAAGGCAGGGGGTATGGTGTTAGTACAAAACCCAATGCACAGAGCCTATCGGGGGCCTATTGTAAGAGATGGTGAAAGAGAGAATCAGGAAAGCATTAAAAGTGAATACTTAAAAAGTAAAATTTGCCATTGTTTGGAGATGATTGGAAGGAAGGAGTCAGGCTTCTCTTGTGCAGAGATCTTTCCAGTCTCCCAAGTGGCCAAGTTAGCCACCTGAGGATTTTTAGCTTTATTAGGAGTTTTTGAAAAATCAATGCCAATATGTAATACCTACCAGCAGTGAGATGTTTGGAATAGTTATAGATTAAAACAAATTTTTGAATGTATCCATCATTCGTTTGTCACTTATGTGGGCTTCATTGCTCCCCTCCCTCTCATTATATCCATATACTTTATATCCATTTCCTTGAGTAAGTACATTATGCCAAGGTCAGATGAGAAGATGATCAGCCTATTTTCTTAGTTCTCAGTTAACTTCCATCATGTGGCTTTATAATGAACTAAACACAAAAGAATTTTATTTCACTTTTCTTAAGACTTGCGTAGGCTTCTGATCAAGCTTGCAAATAAATACAACCAATATTTAAATTAATTCTTTTACATAGCATGGCTTATTTCACATTTTTGGCAATCAGTTACTGAATTCATTTTGTTGCAACATCTTTCATGGAATGACTTCAGCCAGGTGATGAGGTTTGTGGAACTCCACAAAGATTCAAAAACAAGTCAGAGATTATCTTTTAAATTAATGCTAGGAGATGGGTAGCTGGAGTAACAGACGTTTTTAAATGGTTGATCCAAAGCTATAACAGGTAGTTCAGGCTGGTGGAGAGGTGAACTCTGTTAACCTATCTATCTTTAATGATAGAGCAACTGGAATCTTTATCATAATAATAGTACCTACTATATATTAATATTTCTATAGTGACCTCTGAGTGTAGTAGTAACATGGATTGTGTTTGCTTATATACCTTAGCCATAAATAGTACACCCAATGCCATTGAGGGAACAAGTTGTTTAAAATATGCTTCTTAGGCATGTAGTAAGACTTTCTGGTTGACATCCAGATAGCAAACACAGACCAAGAAATGGTTCCTTCTTCTCAGGCTGTGAAAGGAAGAAATCGAGAGCCCTCAAGCATTCTGTCGACTCTGGATGTTGAATTGCCACCTGTTTGCTATGACTTAGATTTTTAAGTTTCCTAATACCTTATAGTTTGTATATATTAACAGTTTGTATTAACAAAGCAATTCTGTAACAGAAAAAAAAAAAAAAATATATATATATATATATATATATATATATATATCTCCATAAAGGATTTCAGGGGCATCACTCAGAGTGGTTGCTTTGGTCCTTTAGGAATTCTATAAAAACAAAGGTATTTTTTTCAGCAATATTCTTATGGTATAGCTATGATCCCCTTTATTTTGTCTTTATGCAAATAAAAAAAAACTAATGACTGGTGCAGTAACTGTTCTAAAACTTAT
The DNA here is from genome assembly GCF_014176215.1 of Rousettus aegyptiacus. NCBI lineage: Eukaryota > Metazoa > Chordata > Mammalia > Chiroptera > Pteropodidae > Rousettus > Rousettus aegyptiacus. The sequence continues at coordinate 42,196,184 of NW_023416287.1, forward strand.
TCTTTTTCCTATTTCATGAAATAATAAAGAGGCATGTATCAGTCATCATTTGCTGCATAACAAATCCCTCCAAAGCTTAATGGTTTAAAACAACTACTATGTATTTAACTCAAGATTCTTAAGTTAAACATTTGAGTGAGTATCGGCTAAATAGTTGTTGCTCTGCTGGTCTCATCTGGGTTTCCTAATTGGTCTGTGTTAGCTGATGCTCTACTAGGCAGCCCTTCTTTCAAATGTTGGCTGATCATTGCCTGGGGTGACAGAGGTGACTAGACCACATGTGTTTCATCATCTAGCAGTCATCTTTATCACATGGAAGCCATGGTAGGGAAAAGGGAGTGAATCCCAGTGTACAGGGCTTTTCAAGTCTTTGCTTGTGTTACACATATTGTTGTTTATTAGCTAAAGCAAGTTACATGGCCAAGCCCAAAGTCAGTGTAGAAGAAACTAGGGTAATAGTATTGGAAAGTGCCAACAAATTGGATGCTAGTATTGTAGCATTCTATCATAGAGCAAAAATTTTGGACTATTTGGCATAATTTTTTAAAGAACTTTTTATTTAACAGAGTAACAACAGTCATGATTATATTATTATGGAAACAAAAAACACAGCACATATTGATCTGGAGCTCTTCTCAGAAGGCAGTTCTACTTCAGAAAAAAAAAGAAAGAAAGTCAAATCAATGTTAACTTCTTTGGGAGTTCTACAGGCTCACTTGGTCTGCAGAAAACTGCAGTCCTCAGAAAGCCATTGCCCTGGTTAAGAGCAGGGGCCCTTGTCTCTGGAGCTCTTGTTCACTGGGAGACCTGCCTCTTATCTGTTCCCGTATTGCTCTATCTGGAGAAGTTCATCTCTAGCATTTATAATGGAGACTTCCCTAATCCAGAGAGGTTTGCTTTCCTGATATACATTTTTGCTAAAACATATAGAGTTTTCAGTTTGCCTTTGAGGCTGTGGTATTAACGTGATTGGATTCTTTTGCTAATTTCAAGAATCTTTATGGAAAGCCCTCAAAAATTATGATTTTCCATGCCCTACCCTAAGAGAGTGAGCTGCTAGTCACAGTGAAGGATCAGTTGTGGTTCATATCAGGTGGAGGATATCACAGGGGCTCTCTGAGGGATTAACAGAAATGCAGAGATGGCTGCTCATCACTCAGTATGCCTGTACTCGCTATGACTAGGGGACCTAACTTCAGGGTGCCCTCAGGACACTCCAGCTATGCGATAAATTGGGCCTGGTACCCCAAAGCTCTAGGGCCTCCTCTCTGGTTTTTCACCAGTGTCATTCAGTTCCCAACTGGCAGCTAAAACCACAGTCTATAGGAACACCAATAGTATAAAACCACTTCTCCTTCTATACAAATAAACTCAGAAATATTGTAGGCACATATAATAAGCAGTTCTGCAAAATATGATATTTGAGTTTAAAGTTATAAAATGAAGTGGGTGAAGTTCAAGGATAGAAAAGCCTAATAGCCCTCTTGTTGTTAGAGAGGCTTATCAAATGTTGAAAGGCTGATTATTACGCATTCATATAACAATGCAAAACCTTTTGGATCCTAGAGCAAATGGAAATCATCACTTAGAAACAGTGTTCAAGAGGGTTGAGACTTTTCTTCACCAAAGGAAGAAAGAGGAAGGAAAACACATATTTATGGAGCCTACCCTCTGTGCCACACCCTTCATGCACATTTTGCTATCTGATCCTCACATTAACACTGGCAACAGTTACTATTACTGTCCTACCTTTTACAAGAAGCTTGGCAGATGTCCAGGGCATCACAGTGACTTTCCTGGCAGCTCTTTGATCTGAGACATGCTGATTTTATACTTTGACCTTCCAATAGTGATGCTGTTCTTTCTACATTAGAAAAAAATGTTCGTACTAGAACGAATTGCTATTCAAATAAAGCATAAGGAGACAGAGCTGGGCAGTCACAGGACACTTCTTCACTTCTGTGAACCCTCTGCTAGGGCTGTCTAAGGTCTTTGAGTCTGCTCTCTCTTTTAAAACTTGAAACATGTTGGGAGAGATAGAATTTCATAACTTCAATGTGGCACTCACATATGCCTCGTTCATAAATATGAACAAAGTAAGGAAGACTCAATAGACATTTGATAAAACCCAAAACATGAATGAGACAGAACACTACCACCAAAAATATAACAATTGACCCAGAGGAAAAAGAAATAATGCAGATAATAATAGGCAACTTTTTGAAAATTGTTTTTAGTATCCCTTCAGCGATTTGAGGGAGCTTGTTTTGGGAAGTGGGATTTGGGGTTTTGTTTTGTCTGTTTGCCTCATTGCACTGGCTAGGACTTCAAACACAATGTTGAAGAGAAGTGGTGAGAATGAATATTCTTGCCTTTCTTCTGGTCTTAGAGAGGGACGCATTCAGACTTTCACGATAAAGGATAATGCTGATGTTCTTAATTGAGTGTAGGAAGTCCCTTTTATCAGAACTTTGTTAAACAGTTTTTAAAATAAAAAATTGGTGTTTAAGTTTGTCAAATGCTTTTTCTGTGTTTATTTAGATTATAATGTGTGAGATTTTTTTGTCTTTTATTCTATTAATATGATCTATCAAATTAACTGATTTGCCGATACTAAATCATTCTTATATTTGGGGATAAATTCCCCTTGGTCATGGTGTATATTCTTCTTTCAGTATTACTGGATTTAATTTTCTAATAATTTGTTAAGAATTTTTATGTCTGTGTTCATGAGGGATATTGTTCTGTAGTTTTCTTGTGTTATCTTTTACTGACTTTGGTATCAATGTAATACTGGCCACATAAAAAAGGTTAGGAAGTGTTCCCTCCTCTATTTTCTCAAATATTCTGTAAAGTATTGGTTTTATCTATTTATTTATTTACATACGTACGTACTTACTTACTTATTTTTACATTAGTTTCAGGAATACAGTATAATGGTTAGACATTTATCTAATTTATGAAGTAAGCCCCCCTATTACTCTAGCACCTAACTGGCACTACACACAGCCTTTAAAAATATTTTCTAGAAGTATTTTTATACGTTTAATATTTTCAGTGAAGCCATCTAATCCTGGGCTCTTCTTTCTAGGTCAATTTTTTATTACTGATTTGATCCAATTCATTGTTTTAAGTCTGCTTATTTAAAGGAAATCCTTCAATATTCTTTTCTTCTTAACTTCATTTTAGTAATTTGTGCCATTCTAGGCATTTGTCCATTTTATCGAAGTTACCTAATTTGTTGAGATAAAATTGTCATAATATTCCATTTAAATCTTTTAACCTTCTATATGGTTGGTAATGTCTTCTCTTTCAAACCTTATTTTAATAATTGGAGTTTTTCTGTTTCTTCCTTTGTCATTCTAGCCAGAGGTTTATAACTTTTGTTGATCTTTTCAAACAGCTGACTTCTGGTTCCATTGTTTTCTCTTGCTTTTTGATTTTCCACTTCATTGATTTACATTTATGTATTTATGCTAGTCTTCCCTCTTTCTCCTTTAGGTTGAATGTGCTCTTTATCTAGTTTCTTTAGGTGGGAGCTTAGTCAGTGGTTTGGGATTTTTTTTCTTCATAATATAGGTGTTTAAAGCTATAACTTTCTCGCAACCATCGTTTTAACTACATCCTCTAAATTTGATGTGTTGTGTTTTTTTTTTACCTAAAGTATTTTTAAATAACTACTGTGGTTTTTATTTTATTTATTTATAAAAAGTGTTTTTTAATTTCCAAATATTGAAGGATTTTCCACAATTTTCTATCATTTACTCCTAATTTAATTTCATGTGGTTTAAGAACATAGTTTGTATGATTTTTTAAAAATTTATTAAGATTTGATATCCAGTCTAACATATGTGTTCCAGGAAATGTCCCATGTGCATTTGTGAAAGAACATGTATTTTGTCATTGTGTGAAGTATTCTATAAATGTTTATTAAGTCAAGTTGGTTGATCATGATGTTCATGTCTTCTGTCTTTGCTGTTTATATGCCTGGTTGTCCCCTCAATTTTGTCATTTTGCTTCCCGTATTTTGGGACTCCATTAGCAAGTGCATGCATATTTAAGTTATATGTTACTAAATTTTTGACCATTTCATCATTATAAAATATCTCTATGTTTAATAATATTTCTTGTTTTGGGGCCTTTTTTGTGTGACATTAATACATCTACTCCAGCTTTCTTGTTATCACTGTTTGCCTCATATATCTTTTTCCATCTTTTGGCTTAAAATTTATTTCTGTCTCAGAATTTTAAGTGTGTTTCACAGAAAACACATAGTTAGATCTCATTTTTTATTGTCTTACAATTTCTGTCTTTTAATTAGTGTTTAGTCCAATTGTATAAAATGTAATTTATATGATTAGATTTATGTCTGCCATTTTGATTTTTGCTTTCTACATGTTTCTTGGTTTTGTTGTTGCTGTCTCTCTTTTTCTCCTTACTGCATGAATTTTATGTGTTAAGTATGCATTTACATGGACACCATGTCAGCCAAGGATGTGAGAACTTACCAAGCTCCTCTCTAGTTCTCTCATTTCCAAGAGCTCCCTATTAAATTCCTGGGTTACTTTCCAGTATACTTCTTAACACAACCGGGAGTATAGTCTAAGGAGAGTACAAGGGTTTCCCATTTATTTCTGGGACCAGATTTTCTACCCTCTATTCTCAATCAATTCAGCCCTTTCGGCAATGAAGCAACTAGTTTTCATGATTAGTTCCACCCTAGTAGGAATACTTTATGGACCAAGCTGGTGATGGACTTGAAATATTCCAGGACAAGAACACCACAAAATTGCACTATTCTTACTCAAAATTCAGCAGTGGTTGTAAGTAAATACTTACTTACCTAGGGCTTTTGTCTATATCGAGAGACCTAATAAGGCCATTTTGACAGTCTCATCTAGCTGTTTCTTGAGGACAAGATTTGCCTACCTCTTGACTCTGCCATATCAGAAGTCTTGCTAGGATATTATCTTAAGTGCTACATATGCATTTTCCAGCATGTAGATCTGTCTGTATCTAAATACCCACTGATGGCTTATGGTGAAGTTAAGAACATTAATCAAATTAATTATCTTTAAATACTATCAAATATATGACATATATATTGCTGAAATTATTAAAAATTTAAATTATTTGTTTTCCTCTCTTGGAATAGTATGTAAATAAAGATATACATTTAGATATTCCACTGTTTTTGGATTTATGTGTGGATTATTCACAAAAAGTTATCTTTTTATCTCTTTATAGTCTCATCTCATTTTGCAGTGCTCAAACTGCAAAACCACCTTATTTTATAAAGAAGCATGGTATCATTAACTTCAGCTCATCTTAAAATTAAATTTACTTTTACAAAATAAATATTTGCCACCACTGAGGGCATGCTAAGTACAGGCATACCTTAGAGATAGTGCAGGTTCAGTTCCAGACCACTGTAATAAAGCAAATATCAAAGCAAAGCAAGTCACACAAACTTTTTGTTTTCTCAGTACATATAAAAGCTATGTTTACACAGAAATGTGGTCTATTAAGTGTGCAGTAGCATTAGGCCTAAAAAAATGTATTTATTTTAGTTCAAAAATACCTTATTGCTAAAAGAAATGGTAAACATTATCTGAGCCTTCAGCAGGTTGTAATCTTCTTGCTGCTGAAGGGTCTTTCCTTGATGTTAATGGCTGCTGACTGATCAAGGAGGTGGTTGCTGAAAGTTGGAGTGACTTTGTCAATTTATTAAAAGTAGGCAACAATGAAGTTTACCAAACTGCTTGACTCTTTCTTTCATGAACGATTTCTCTGTATCATGTAATATTGTGTGATAGCATTTTACCCATGGTAGAACTTCTTCCAAAATTAGAGTCAATTCTTTCAAAACCTGACACTGCTTTATAAAATAAGTTTATACAATATACCAAATCCTTTGTTGTCATTTCAAAAACCTTCACAGTATCTTCATCAGGGTAGATTTCATCTCAAGAAACTATTTTATTTGCTACTCCATAAGAGGCAACCTCTTATCCATTAAAGTTTTATCATGAGATTACAGCAATTCAGACATATCTGCGGACTCTATATTTAATTCTATTTGTTGTCTCCACCACATTGGCAGTTACTTTCTCCACTGAAGTCTAGAACCCCTCAAAGTCATCCATTAGGTTTGGAATAAAGTCCTTCCAAACTTTTGTTAATGTAGATACTTTAACCACTTCCTATGAATCATGAATATTCTATTGTAAATATTTTTTATTGTTCAATTACAGTTGACATTTAATATTATATTAGTTCCAGGTGTACAGCATAGTGGTTAGATGTTTATATAACTTACAAAGTGATCTTCCAATTAGTCTAGGATCCTGGCACTATACATAGTAATTATAATATTATCAATTATATGCTGTATTTTACATCACTGTAATTGTTTTTGTAACTACAAATTTGTAATTCATAATCCCTTAACCTTTTTTACTCAGCTCCCAAACCCTCCTCCCGTCTGGCAATCATCATTTTGTTTTGCGTATTTATGAATCTATTCCTATTTTCTTTGTTCATTTGTTGTTTTTTTAGATTCTACATAAGTGAAGTTATGTGGTATTTGTCTTTTTCTGTCTGACTTATTTCATTTAGCATAATACCCTCCATGTTGTCAAAAATGACAAGATGTCATTATTTTTTTGTGGCCAAGTAATACTCCATTGTGTATACGTACCATTCTTCATTATACAGTCATCTATAGATGGACACTTAGGTTGCTTCTATACCTTGTATGTAGTAAATAATGTTACAGGAAACATAGGAGTGCATAAACATTCTTGAATTAGTGATTTGTATTTCTTTGGATACATATCCAGAAATGGGATTGCTGGGTATTTATCACATGACAGTTCTATTTTTTAATTATTTGAGGAATCTCAACACTGTTTTCCATAGTGGCTGTACCAATTTGCAATCCCATCAACAGCACATCCTCCCCAACACGTCTAGTTTTTTGATTTATTGATGATAGCCATTCTGACAGGTGTTGAAATGATATCTCATTGTGGTTTGAATTTTCATTTTTCTCATAATTAGTGACGTTGAGCATATTTTTATATGTTTATAGGACATCTATATGTCCTTGGAGAAATGTCTATTCATGCCCTCTTTTCAATTTTTTAATTGACTGTTTGTTTGTTTTGGTGTTAAGTTGTACACGTTCTTTATACATTTTGGATATTAACCCCTTATCAGATGTATAATTGGTGAATTACATATCTTCTTCTTTTCAGTAGGTTGTCTTTTCATTTTGCTGTTGGTTTCCTTTGCTATGCAAAAACTCTTTAGTCTGATGTAGTCTCATTTGTTTATTTTTCTTTATTTTTTTTAAATTAAATTTATTGGGGTGACATTGGTTAATAAAATTATATAGGTTTCAAGTGTACAATTCTATGTTACATCATTGTATATTGCATTGTGTGTTCACAACTCAAGTCAAATCTCCTTCTATCACCATGTATTTGACACTGTTTACATTTATCCACTTTCTTTCATCTCCCTTTCCTCTGGTAATCACTAAACTTGTCTGTGTCTATGACATTTGTTTGTTTGTCTTGTTGATTTGCTGTTTTCAATTTTATCTCCCACATATGAGTGAAATTATGTGATTCTTAGCTTTTTCTGACTTATTTTACTTAGCATGATAATCCCAAGATCTATTCATGTTGTCACAAATGGCTATATTTCATCTTTTCCTATGGCTGAGTAATATTCTATTGTATATATGTACCACATCTTTATCCAATCATCTATCTAAAGATACTTGGTTGTTTTTGGCCACCAAGAATGATGTTGCAATGAACATAGAGGTGCATATATCTTTACAGATAAATGTTTTTCAGTGTTTCGATCATAAACAAATGCTGCATCTTGTCAAAGGCTTTTCCTACATTATTAATAGGATCATATGATATTTACCTTTTATTTTGTTTACATGATGTAGCACATTGATTGATTTGAATATGTTAAACCATTCTTTCTCCCCTTTGGGGAAAAACCCACTTGATCATGATGTATAATATTTTGAATGTACTATTGTATTCGATTTGCTAGTATTTTGCTTAGGATTTTTAAATCTGTATTCATCAGAGATATTGTTCTGTAGTTTTCTTATATTGTGGTATTCTTACCAGAGTTTGACATCAGGGTAATGTTGGTCTCATAAAATGAGTTAGGAAGTTATCATCTCTTCTTTAATTTTTCGAAGAGTTTAAAAAGGACAGTTATTAAATCATCTTTAAATGTTTGGTAGAATTCACTAGTAAAACCATCTGGTCCTAGACTTTTACTTTTTGTGTGGTTTTTGATGATGGTTTCAATTTCCTTATTATTGATCCATCTATTTAGTTTTTTCAATTCTTCATGCTTCAGTCTAAGAAAGTTATATGTTTCTAAGAATTTGTTCATTTATTCTAGGTTATTGGATTTCATGACATAAAATCTTTCACAATATTATTGAATAATACTTTGTATTTCTGTGGTTTACCGTGTAACTTCTCCTCTTTTAATTCTGATTTTGATTATGTGTGCCTTTTGTCTTTATTCCTTAGTGAGTCTAGCCAGGGGCTTGTCAATTTAACTGATACTTTCAAAGAACCAGCTCTTCATTGCACTAATTCTTTCTATTGTCTTGTTCTCTATTTCATTTGATTCTCCTCTAATTTTTATTATTTCCTTCCTTCTGCTGACTTTGGGCTTCATTTTTCTTCTTTTCCTTGTTCTTTAAGATGTAATGTTAGGTTGTTTATTTAGGATTTTTCTTGTTTCTTGAGATAGGCCTGTAATGATATAAACTTACCTCTTATTATCACTTCCCATATCCAAAAAGTTTTGATATGTTGTATTTTCATTCTCATTTTTCCCTGTGTTTCTTTTGATCTCTCCTTTTATTTTTTCTTTGACCAAGTTGTTCTTTTTTTGGAGATGACTTAGCACTGTAGCTAAAAAATATACTTGGTATGATTTTAATCTTTTTAAATTTGTCAAGCTGTTTTGTGTCCCAACAGATGGTCTATCCTTTCATGTGCACTAGAGAAGAATGTATAATCTGGTGTTTTAGGATGAAAGGCTGTTGAAAGGTTGGTTATGTTCATTTGGTCTAATGTGTCATTTAAGGCTGATATTTTCTTATTTTCTATTTAGATGATCTATTCATAGTTGCCAATGTGATATTTAGGTCCCCTTGTATAACTGCTTTTTTGTCAGTTTCTCTCTTTAGTTCTGTTAGTAGTTGCTTTATATATTTTGGCATGCCCTGATTTGCAGCATATGCATTGATAAGTGCTATGTCTTCTTGATGTATTGTCCCCTTTATCATTATGAAATATCCATCTTTATCTCTTGTTACTTTTTTTTATCCTGAAGTCTATCACATCAGATATAAGTATGGCTACACCCACTTCTCTCTTGATGCTGTTAGCTTGAAGTATCATTTTCATCCTTTCTTTTTGAGCCAATATTTTTCCTTGAAGATGAAATGTATTTCTTGAAGTCAGCATATGGTTGAGTTTTCTTTTTTGATCCAATCTGCTACTCTTTACCTTTTCATTAGAGCACTCAATCCATTTACCAATCATTATTGATGTATGAGAACTTCCTACAATGATATTATCTTTTTATTTCCTGGTAGCTCGGTGTTTCTATTGTTTCTTTTCCCTGTGTTTCTGTCTGTTATTTTTGTTTGGTGATATTCTATGTTTTTTCCTGTTTCCTTTTTATGTTATGTATTTCAGTTCTAGATTTGTGTGTGTGGTTACTATTAAGTTTATGTAAAAGAATTCTTATGTATAAAGTAGTCCTTTTTTCTTCAGTATGCATCTTATCTCCATTCCCTTTTACAAATTCAGAACTTTACCTCCCTTTTATGTTTTGTTATCACAAATTATTCCTATTTATTCTGAGAGTTCATTTCTGACCATAGTCTTCTCTCTCTCTCTCTCTTTTTTTTTTTTTTTGATGTTTTATCTCCTTCAATCCTTATGTTATATTTAAGTGTATAGTACCTTATTCTGAATAAGGGTTGCAATTTCCTGCTTCCGGCTGTCTATTAGTCATGTTATTCATAGTTTTATATCCTTTTTCATTTTTGTTTCAGGTAGAAAAATTCCCTTTAGTATTTCCTGTAATGCACAGGAAAATTTCTTCAACTTCTGTATGTCTGGAAAGGTCTTTATTTATCCTTCATATCTAAAGAACAACTTTGCTGGATATATTAATTTTGGCTGATAATTTTTCTCTCTCAGTAATTTGAATATTTGACTCTACTCCCTCCCAGCTTATAAAGTTTCTGCTGAAATATCCTATGATAGCCTAATGGAATTTCTTTGATAGGTTATCATCTTCTTTTCCCTAGCTGCCTTGAGAGTTCTTTGTCATTAATTTTTGACAGTTTTAGATATAATATGCCTTGGAGAAGGCTTTTTTGGATTGAGATAATTAGGTATTCTGTTTGTTTCTTGGATGCAGGGATCCAATTCTTTCCATCAATTTGGGAAGTTCTCATTGACTATTTGTTTGGATAGGCTCTCTGTTCCCTCCTCCCTCTCTTCTCCTTCTTATATTTTTGCATTACTCCTTTGCTGGAGTCATATAGTTTTTATAGAGTTCTTTTATTTTTTCTCTACTCTCAAGTCTCTTTTTCCATCTGCATCATTTTCAGATTTCTGTCTTCAATATCACTAATTCTTTCCTCTATCTGGTCAGCTCTATTTCTTAGGCTCACTATTTCATTCTTCATCTCCTTCATTGAGTTCTTCAGCTCCAAAAATTTAGATTTGTTTCTTTTTTAGTTTCAATCTCTTTGCTAAAGCATGCCTTTTGTTCATTGATTTTATTTCTGAGTTTATTAAACTGAGTTTTCTTGCATATCATTGAGTTTTTTCAGAACTGCAGTCTGGATTCTCTATCATTTAAAATACACACTTTCATGTTTTTAAGTTTATTTTCTGGAGATTTTTTATTTTCTTTCCGAGCTGCCTTGTTACCTTGTTAATGGTATTTAATAGATTATTTTTCTGCCTAGGCATTTATGGGAATAAACTTTTTTTAAAAAATTAAGAGTGTTACCTCTTTAGCAGGTTGATAAACAAGGTTTTTCTTTTGTTTTCCAGTAGGTGATGCTGAAGCGCAAGTGTTTTATTTTCCCTTGCACTGCTCTAGCATCTTGGATTTCTGCTGGGTGGTAAAAAATGCCTTGTATTCCTTGGAGAGATGGGTGTGACCAGGTCAGCTTAGTCTCAGTTTACCATCATCATGGGAGAATATAGCCTAGGGCAAGACCATGAATTTCCAGTGCTGCCTCTGCAGCCAGATACAGAGTTGTGCTGCCTGAGATGTCCCAGGTGCCCCCAGTGAAATCAGCCTCAATGGATGGGGCCACTGGTGTGTTTGTGACTTTGTTCTACTCCCAATAAGAGTGACTGCCAGAACTCAGCTTCCTCATCTCTGTATCTACACCTCTGTCATTGGGATTACACACAGTGTGCATGTGCTGCTCAGGAGCTGTCTCTGCAGTTACCAGGGCTGTAGATGTTCTGCTTTGTAATCCAACACTCACTGCTACCATTTTGTCTGGGGCTCACTGGTAGTTCTCAGAGGGTGTGAGAAGGCAAGCTCTGGGAAGGCGGAGGTAGGCGACCAGGCTCCATGGCTTTGTTTTCTGCCTGGCAGCGATGGCTACTAGAACACAGCTGTCACACTTCTGTATTCAATCTCTGCTCCAATAAATCACTGGGTTCAGCCTTGGTCTGCGCTAATCACTCAGGCAGGAATGTGCTGGACTAAAAAGAGTGCACTTGTAGCCAGATTCCTCTGCTCTCCTGCAATCTTCAGTAAGCTTTGGGCTGCATCTACAGCACCCTTCTCTGCTTTTCTCCTTTCCCTCCTCTCACATTCACCCTGATTTGCTGACTTCAGGTATTTTGATGCTCAAATCTTTCAGAAGTGCTTGTGTATTCAGCAGGGAATTCTTTGTTTAATTTTAGCTGTTCAACATGTTCAAAGCAACCTCTCAGGTTACCACACTTCTGACATCACTCCTGTTAGTGTATTTTTTCTTTCATTTCCCTTGTCAAAGGGACATGTCTCCTTGCCTAAGAAAACATATAAAAATATATATTACTAAAAGAATGTCAGTGTTTACTGCCTGTGTTTTCTTTAAAGAGTTTTATGGCTTTGATTTTTACATTTAAGTCTTTAATCTCATTTTGAATTTGTCCTTGTATATTGTGGAACAAAGTAGTCATTTCGGGTTTTTTTTTTGCATATAACTTCACAATTTTATTAAAGAAATTGTCTTTAAATCATTGTATATTCTTGCCTCCTTTGTCATAGATTAAATGACCATATTGGTGTAGAGATATTTCCATTCCATTGATCTCTGTGTTTGTCTTTTTTTTTTTTTTTTTTTTTTGCCAGTACCATGCTGTTTTGATTACTGGAGCCTTGGCATATAGTTTGCTACCAGGTAGTGTGAACCTCCAACTTTTTCATTCGTTCTCATATTGCTTTGGTTATTAAAGGTCATTTTTAATTTCATATAAACTTTAGAATTATTCATTCTAGTTCTGTGAAAAATGCCATTGGAATTTTGATAGTGATTGCATTGAATCTGTAGATTACTTTGGGTATCATGGACATTTTAATGATAATTCTTCCTATCCAGAAGCACAGTATATGCTTCCATTTATTTGTGTCTTTTTTAGTTTTTTTATTCAAAGTCTTATAATTTTCTGAGTATAGATTTTTACCTCCTTGGGTACATTTATTCCTACATATTTTTTTGATGCAATTGTAAATGAGATTGTTTTCCTAATTTCTCTTTCTGATAGTTTATTTTTGATGCATAAAAATAGAATCAACTTCTGACTATTAATTTTGTATTTTACTAGTTTGCTGAATTCATTCGACAGTTCTAATAGTTTTTTAATTAAATCTTTCAGTTTCTCTATATATAGTAGCATATCTTCTGCAAATAAAGAGGGGTTTACTTTTTGCTATCTGATTTGGATGCCTTTTATTGCTTTTTCTTGTCTGATTGCTGTGGCTAGGTTTTTTGACACTGTTGAATTGAACAGGTGAAAATGGACATGCTTGTGCTCTTCTTAATCTTAAGAAAAATGCTTTTAGCTTTTCACCATTGAGTATGATGTTAGCTGTGGTTTTAACAAATATGGCCTTTATTATGTTAAGGTATGTTCCCTCTAGTACCACTTTGCTAAGAAATTATAAATGGATTTTGCATTTTTTCAGTGCTTTTATGCATCTATCAATGTGAACATATGATTTTTATTTTTTACTTTGTTTATATGGTATATCACATTAATGATTTGAGAATATCAAACCAACTTTGAATATACCAGGAATAAATACCAATTGACCATATCATACGAATTTTTTTAATTTATTTTTTCCAGGATTTATTGAAATATAATAGGCAATTAGTTGCTCATATTTACATTGTACAAATCAATGAATTTTTCAATTATAATTGGCATAGAATAATATATTATTATCAGTTGTACAGCATAGTGATCAGAGAGCTATATAACTCACAAAGTAATCACCCTACTAAATCTAGTAAATCTTTTCCCATTTCCATATTTATTACAACATTATTAACTATTTTCCTTATGTTACAATTTATAGCTTCATGTCTAATTATGTAACTATCCATTTGTACTTCTTAATCCCTTTGCCCTTTTTCATCAGCCCCCCAACCCCCTCCCATCTAATAGCCTTCAAAATATTCTCTGTATCTGAGTTTATTTCATTTGTGTTGTTTTTGTTTATTTTGTTCTTTAAATTCCATGCAATATCTGTCTTTCTCTAACTGACTTTTTTCATTCAGCTGAATATCTTCTAGGTCCATCAAGGCAATATCTTTTTACATCACTTTTAGTCTGTGTGTGTCTTTTAGTCTGAAGTTAGTCTCTTGTAAGTAGCATATGCAGGGGTCTTGTTTTCTCATCCATCCAGCCATGCTATCTTTTGGTTGAGCACTTAATTCTTTTCCATTCAAAGTACTTATTGATAGGAATGTAGTCATTGCTGTTCTTTATTCCTATTTAAAGAAATCCTTCTGGTATTTCCTATAATATTGTTTTGACATTGATGAATTCCTTTAGCTTATTTTTGTCTGGGAAGCTCTTTATCTGTCCTTCAACTCTAAATGATAGCTTTGCTGAATAAAGTATTCTTGGTTGTAGTTCTGAGTTTTCATCGCATTGAATATTTTGTGTCAAGCCTTCTGTACTGCATAGTTTCTTTTGAGAAATCAACTGCCAATCTTATGAGTCCTCCTTTGTAGGTAACGAACTACTTTTCCCTTGCTGTTCTTAAGATTCTCTCTTTGTACTTAATCTTTGGCATTTTAATTATGAAGTGTCTTGGCATAGGCCTCTTTGGCTTCCTCTTTCCTGGGACTCTCTGAGCTTCCTTGGGTTATATGTCTATTTCCTTCACCAGGTGATGGAAGTTTTCCATCACTATTTCTTCAACTAGCTCTTCAACTTCTTGTTCTCCTTCAGGTAACCCTATGACGTGAACATTTTCACATTTAATTGTGTCCCATAGGCTCCTTAAATTATTATTATAATCTTGGCTTCTTTTTTCTTGCCTATCTGATTGGGTGTCCTTGGCTTTTCCATCCTCTGTATCAGTAGTTTGAACCTCTTCTTTATCCACTCTTTGATTCCCTCTAATATACTCTTCACCTCAAATAAAATGTCCTTCATTTCTGACTTGTTCCCTTTTATAATTTCCATTTAAATTTTTATGTTTTTCTTATCTCTTTGGTAAAGTTCTTACTGAATTCATCTACACTTCCTATATCTTCATTGAGCATCTTTATAACCAGTGTTTTGAACTCTGCATCTGTTAGATTGCTTGATTCCATTATTCCTGGATCTCTGTTCTGTTCTCTCATGTAGTTTCTGCTTCTTCATCTTCCCATTTTGGCTGCCTTTCTGTGTCTGTTTCTATATACCAAGCAAAGCTCCTACATCTATTGTGTAATAGGTGTCCAGTAACACAGTCCTCAGAGAGGTTGAGCTGCTGATCAAGTGTAGCCCCAGCCTGTGTCCCTCCATGACCACCTATTAAAATCCAGCAAGCAATCCACAAATAATAGTTGCCTCAAGAGGCCATGCCAGAAACCAAGGCCAACTGCCACCTGTGTGAGTCTTAGAGTTGGCTCAGCAAGGAGCACCAGACTCGCAGAGGAAACAGCTGGATGTGGCTTGGACAGAATTTCAGGGAATCCCCTGGGTGGAGTGACCTCTGTTATCCACTTTGATGAAGAAGTCTCAACTATGGCAGCACTGAGTCCACACAACTGGAGGGGGCAGGGCTCAACAGAGAAAAAAACGGATACCGCCAGCCCTTCTGCTTGGGAGAAAGCCCTGCCTCCAGCCCTCTCTCTGACAACTCACTGTTCCCCTGTAAGTGCCTGGTTCCCCTCAAGCAGCCGGCCGGGCACTGGTACTCATAGTGAGCAAGTTCATCACTGCAAAAGATCACTTACTAACACACTTTTTAAACAAGCACCTGCAGCTATTCCCATAGCCTTTGTACTACTCAGCACCTTGGGACCCAGCAGACTCACGTCTTCGTCCCCTCCTACCTCCCACCATTGCAGGGTGATTTCTTATTTCTCTCCCTAGTTGTAAGGCTTCTGTTCATCCAATCCTATGTGACTCTGCATTCTGTTTGCTCCATGTTTCTGTCACAACATTGAGATGGTCGAAAGAGGATGAAAAAGCCTCTATCATTGTTGCGGACATGGTTAGGAAGAAGAGTCGGAGTCTAGAAATGCTTTTACTAACATGGATAAGGGAGAGGATAAATGGCAAGGAATGGCAATGCTAGCAGCCCCCACCCCTGTTTCCATGGCTTTTTATTCTCCTTCACAAAGCTGGTTTTGCAAAACATCATTAGTTACTATCAGGTTAGCAATTACAAACTACAGCCAATTCCCAGACTCAGCCTCAAGGCCATGACTGTGTTATCAGCTATTTCTTCTCAGGTATCTTTTTCCCATCCTCCTCCCTAGAGCAAGAAGTCCCAGAATAGGTCAGGCGTGTGTGCCCTCCCTGCAATGTGTCCTTGTGTGCAAGTCCACATCTGCTCTGATGACCTTGTTGCTCTAAGCACCAGACATCCCACCAAGACTGCAGGTGTTTCTCACAACAATCATCAATGCCATATTTTCCCCTGGCATTTCTTTTGTAATTTATTGCTGCATACATTTTAGGAATATTTTATTGAAGCTTTTTGCATCTACGCTCATCAAAGATATTATCCTATAATTTTATTTCTCACTTTCTTTCTCTCAGTTTTTATTTTTAAGCAATTCTTTATTTTTTGTTTTTATTTTTTAAATATTTTTTCTATTTTAATTAACTTATTTTTTATGATGACTGGTTAACAAAATCTGGTAAGTTTCAGCTGTACATTTTAACAGTAAGAAATATGTATTTACATTGTGTGTTTACCTCCAATAGTTAGAAATCTTTCTGTTACCACATATTTGACCTCCTTTTACATCTCTACCTCTTTCATCCCCCCTCTCCCCTTCCCTATGGCAAGCACTAGTCTATTGTTCATGTCCATGAGTCCCTGTTTTTTTTCCTATTTGCTTGTTGTTTTTAGGTTTATATTCCACATATAAGGGATATCATGTGATTTTCAACTTTTTCTGTCCAGCTTATTTCGCTCAGCATGATTATTTCAAGTTCTATCCATGTTGTCACAAATGGTAGCATTTTATCTCTTTTTATGGCTAAATAATATTCCATTGTATATATGTACCACAGCTGCTTTATCAAATCATCTATCGTAGGATAATTCAGTAGCTTTCATATCCTGGGCACTGTGAATAATGCTGCTATGAACATTGGTATGCAAATATCTTTTCTGATATAGGTTTTCAAGTCTTTGTGGTAAATACCTAGCAGAGGGATTGTTGGATCATATGGTAGATCAATTCTTAGTTTTTTGAGAAAATTCCATACTGTTTCCCATAGTGACTGTACCAGTTTGCATTCCCACCAGCAGTATATAAGGGTTCCTTTTTCACCGCATCCTCTCCAATATTTGTTATTACTTGTTCTATTGATTACAGCTATTCTAACAGGTTTGAGACAGTATCTCGTTGTGGTTTTGGTTTGCAATTCCCTCATAACTAGTGATTAGGGAATTGCAAACCAATTGGCTATATGTATGTTCTCTAGAGAGAAGTATGTGTTCAGGTCCTCTGCTCATTTTCTGATTGGATCATTTGTTCTTTTCTTATGTTGCTAGCAAATATATTTTCCCATTAGAATGGTTGTCTCTTTATTTTGTTGATGGTTTCTTTTGCTGAGCAGAAGCATTTTAGTTTGATATAGTCCTATTCATTTATTTTTGCTTTTACTCACCTTGCCTTTGAGGTTAAATTTATAAAATCCTCTTTGAGTTTAGCTCCTATGTATTGTTTTATGCATTTTATTGTTTCAGGTCTTATTTTCAGGTCCTTAATCCATTTTGAATTAATTTGGGTGAGTGGTGATAGACAAAAGTCTAATTTCATTCTTTTGCATATGACTTTACAGTTTTCCCAGCACCATTTATTGAAAAGGCTTTTCTCTCTCCACAGTATGTTTTTGGCTTTTTTTTTTTGGTCAAAAATATTTACCCATATAAACATGGGTTTACTCCTGGACTCTCAATTCTGTGCCACTGCTCTGTGTTTGTTTTTCTACCAATACTATGCCGTTTTGATTTCTATCACTTTGTAGTATAATTTGAAGTTGGGCAGAGTGAGGCTTCCAGCCTCATTTTTTTTTTCTCAGATATCTTTGGCAATTTGGGGTCCTTTGTGCTTCCATACAAACCTGATTAACTTTTGTATTATTTCTTTAAAAAATGCCAATGGGATTTTGATGGGGATTGCATTAAATCTGTATAATGCTTTAAGTAATATGGCCATTTTAACTATGTTGATTCTTCCGATACAAGAACAAAGAATAACTTTCCATTTCTTTGTATCTTCTTGATTTCTTTTAATGGGGTCTTGTAATTTTCATTATGTAGGTCCTTCAGATGTTTAGTTAGATTATTTCCTAGGTATTTTATTCTTTTTCTTACAATTGCAAAAAATATATATATTTTTTCCAACTTCTTTTTCGGACACTTCATTATTAGAGTATAGAAGCACTATGGATTTTAGAACACTTATTTTGTATCCAGAAACTTTACTGTATTTGGTTATTGTTTCTAGTAGTGTTCTTGCAGCATTTTTAGGATTTTCTATATAGAGAATCATGTCATTCACAAATAGCGACAGTTTGACTTCTTTGTTTTCTATTTGGATGTCTTTTATGTCTTTCTCTTGTCTAATTGCACTCACTAGGACCTCCAATGTTATATTGAATAACTAGTGATAGTGGACAGCCTTGCCTTGTTCCTGATCTTAGAGGGAAGGTTTTTAGTTTTTCACCATTAAATATAATGTTGGCTGAGGGTTTGTCATATGTGGCCTTAATTATGCTAAGGTACTTTTTTCTATACTGATTTTGTTAAGTGCTTTCACCATAAATGAATACTGTGTCTTGTCGAAGGCTTTTTCTTCATCTCTTGATATGATCATATGATTCTTATTTTTTTAATTTGTTTATGTGCTGTATCACATGAATTGAATTGCATATGTTGAACCATCTCTGTGCTCCTGGGATGAAGCCCACTTGATCGTGGTATATAACCTTTCTAATATATTGCTGTATTCTGTTTGCTAGTATCTTATTTTGGATTTTTGCATCTGTTTTCACGAGAGATGTTGGTCTATATTCTCTTTTTTTGTATTATCTTTACCACTTTTTGGTATCAGAGTAATAGTGGCCTCACAAAAAGAGTTAGGAAGTATAGCCTCATCTTTGATTTTTTGGAAGAGTTTGAGGAGAATAGGTATTAAATCTTTGAATGTTTGGTAGAATTCACTGGTGAAGCCATCTGGTCATGAGCTTTTATTTTGGAAGGTTTTTTTTTATGAGTGTTTCAATTTGTATACTGCTGAACAGGCTTTTAGATTTTCCAGTTCTTCTTGATTCAGCCTAGAAAGATTGAATTTCTCTAAGTACTGGTCCATTTCTACTAAGTGATTAAATTTGGTGTTATATACTTTTTCTTAGTATTCTTGAATGATCCTTTGTATGTCTGTGGACTCTGTTGTAATTTCCCCCTCTTTGATCCCTGATTTTGCTTTTTTGTATCCTTTCTCGATTTTCTTTAGTAAGTCTAGCCAGGAGGTTGTTGATTTTATTAACCTTCTCAAAGAATCAACTTTTTGTTCTATTTATTTTTTCTACTGCTTTTTGTTTTTTTGTCCTCATCATCATTTATTTCTGCTCTGATTTTGATTATTTCTTTCTGTCTGTTGTCTTTAGGCTTCATTTGTTCTTCCTTTTCCAGTTTTTTAAGATGAAGCATTAGGTTGTTTATTTGGCCTCATTCTTGTTTTTGAAGGTAGACCTGTAAGATATGAACTTTCCTTTTATGACCATTTTGCCATGTCCCAAAAGTTTTGATATGTTATACTAGCATTATCATTCATTTCTATGTATTGCTTGATCTCTCTTTTTATTTCTTCTCTGACCCAGTTATTCTTCAGTAACATGTTGTTTAGTTTCCATGTACTTGTGCTACTTACTGCTTTCTTTTTGCAGTTGACCTCTAGTTTCAAAGCATTATAATCAGAGAATATGGTTGGTATCATTTCAACCCTCTTATATTTCTCCATGTTCCAGTACTTGGTCGATTCTTGAGAATGTTCCCTGTACACTAGAGAAGAATGTATAAGCAGCTGTTTTGGGATGGAAGACTCTGTACATTTCAATTATGTCACATTGGTCTAATGTGTCATTTAAGGATGTTATTTCCTTATTGATTTTCTGTTTGAGTGATCTGTCTATATCAGACAGTAGGGTATTTAGGTCCCTTACTATGATAGTTTTTTGGTCTGTTTCACCCTTTATTCTGTTAGTAATTGCTTTACATGTTTCGGGGCTTCCTAATTGGGAGCATAGATATTAATAAGTGTTATATCTTCTTGGTGGATGATTCCCTTTATCGTTATAAAGTGTCCCTCAGTACCTTTCTTTACCTTTTTTTATTTTGATGTCTATTTCATCTTATATTAATTCTGCTATTCCTACTTTTCTCTGAATGCCATTTACTTGAACTATCATTTTCCATTCTTTCACTTTGAGTCTATATTTTTCTGAGGTGTATCTCCTGGAGGCAGCATATGATTGGGTTTTGTTTTTTGATCCATTCTGCAACTCTGTGCCTTTTTATTGGTGAGTTCAGTACATTTACATTTGGGGTGATTATTGAAATATGAGGTTTTCCTATAGCCACTTTATCTTTTGCTTTCTGGTAACTCGTTGTTTCCTTTCCTCCCTTGTCCTTATGTGTCTCCTTTTTTAATTTTTTAAATTTTTTATTTTTTACTTGGTTGTGTTTTTTTTTTTGGATTTTTCCTCTGGACTTTCTTGTTTTATGTTATATTTCAGTTCTGAATCTTTGATGTGTGATTACCATTATGAAATATATATATATATATATATATATATATATATATATATATATATATATATACCATTTTCTTCTTTGTGTGCCTTACCTCCATTCCCTTTTGTAAATTTGGATCTTTAAATCCTCCACTTCTCTCTCATTGTTGTCTCGGTTTGTCCCTATTTACACTGAACAATCATTACTATCTTGCTATAACTAATCTCTTCTTATTGTTTAAGCTTATATTGCCCTGTTCTTAGTAAGAGTTGCATTCCTCTGCTTCTGCCTCTCTACTTCTCTCCATACTCCTAATTATGTAATTTTTTGTCATTTTTCTGACAACATTCAGTATATTCTGTACTCCAGACCTCGTAGTGGAGAATTCCTTCAAATTTTTTTTATGTCTGAAAAGGTCTTTATTTTTCCTTCATATCTAAAGTAGAGCTTTGCTGCATACATTATTCTTGGCTGGTAGTTCCTTTCATTTAATAGTTTGAATATTTGATTCCACTCTTTTCTGGTTCATAAGTTTTGTGCTGAGAAGTCTAGCAATAATCTAATAGGTTATCATCTTATTTTCCTTGGCTGCCCTGAGAGTTCTTTATTCGTCATTGATTTTTGATAATTTTAACACAATATGTATTAGAGAAGAACTTTTCGGGTTGAGATCATTGGGTGTTCTGTTGACTTCTTGAATTCCAGGCTCCAGCTCATTCTTTCAATTTGGGAAATTCTCATCAACTATGTGTCCGAAAATACTTTCTAGCCCCTGCTCCTTTATCTCACCTTTAATAATGTCCATTATTCTGATGTTTCCTCTCCTGATGGTATTAGGTGGTTCTTATATTTCTCCTTCATTATTTTCATTCTTCCGTTTCTCTCTTCTTCATTCAGATTCATTTCTAGATTTCTATCTTCGATATCACTGATCCTTTTCTCCATTTGGTTGACTCCATTTTCCAAGCTCGCTATTTCATATTTCAACTGTTGAAGTGTGTTCTTCATCTCAAGAAGTTCTATTTGGTTCTTGTTGAGAATTTCAATCTTCTTGCTAAAGAACTCATTATGCTCATCTAGTTGTTTTATCAATTCCTGAAATTATTGATATGACTCATTTTGGAACTCACTGAGTTTTCCAGAAGTACCATCCTGAATTCTCTATTATTTAAGTTGCATATTTCTATGTATGTAAGCTTGTTTTCCAGAAACTTTTCACTTTCTTCTGAGATGCCTTGGCACCTTGGTTGTTCATGGTGTTTAATAGTCTATTTCTCCACCTGGGCATTAATGGAAATGTATTCTGCTTTTTTTTTTTTCAGAAGGAAGATTGATTATATAATGGTCTCTTTAGCCTGTAGCTATGAAGGTGTCTTCCTTTTGGTTTCCGGTAGGTGGCATCTGATCCTCTTTGATCCCTGCTTTATGTAAAGCCTTAATAATGCTTTTTTTCCTTATAGATATTTAATCACGCTCACTGCCCTCAGTCTCAGTCTCTGTCAGTGTCAGCAACGGTTTCAGTAGTGTTTTCTCAGATTCCCCTAGGGTCTGCATTTTTCCTCAGAGGACATGGCGGGAGGGGCCCTCTGGATTGGAGGATGGGGGCTTCAGGTCAGCCTAGCATTTTGCAGCTGCGGCTGGTAATAATCACCTGTTGTTTCTTGGACTTTCCCACTTCTCTGCATTCTTCCCTGTGCCCTGAGCACTGACACCAGCCTCATGGAGCTCACATCTCTTCTATACAGGGCTTTTCAGGGAACCCACCACACCTTCTCCCCTCCCTTTCTCCTCCTGCAGGGAGCACCAGTTGTGAGAGTCCACTTCTTTGTTTCTCCCAGAGTTCTGACCTGTGTGGTAGCTCTTATGCACAGATCCCACACTCTGATGTGCTGGTGTGCAGTTTGGGTGGTTTTTTTTTTGTTGAGTTTTAGATGTTCAGCTTATTGTTGTTTCAAGGGGAGAGAACCGAGGATGTCTCTTCATTCTGCTATGTTTCTTTCATCACCTCCTCGTTCATTCTTTTTTTGTAATGCCTATGTCTACTTTGGCATCAGTGTAATGCTGACCTCATAAAATGATCTTGAGGGACTTCATGGTTTTTTGTTTGCTTGTTTGTTTTTGTTTTTGTTTTGTAATACTGGCTTGGTTTTGGTGAACTCCTTTAGGTTTTTTTTCTGGGAAACTCTAATTCTCCATCAATTCTAAATTATATTATTGCTGATTAGAGTAATCATGGATGTATATTCTTGCTTTTCATCATTTTGGATGTTTTGTGCTAATCCCTCTGACCTGGAAAGTTTCTTTGAGAAATCTGTTGACAGTCTTATGGGAGCTTCCTTGTAACTAACTGCTTTTCTCTTTCTGCTTTTAAGATTCTCTTATTTGTCTTAAACCTTTCACATTGTAATTATGACGTGTCTTGGTGTGGGTATCTTTGGGTTTATCTTGTCTGGGGCTCTCTGCACTTACTGGACTTGTGCATCTTTTCCTGTGCCAGGTTAGGGAATTTTTTTATTACTTTTTTTTTAATTATATTTTTAATTTCTTGCGCTCTCTCTTCTTTTTCTGGTGACTCTATAATTTGAATTTTGGTAACTTTGATGTTGTTCCAGAGGTCCCTTAAACTGTGCCCTTGTTGTTATTCTTTTTTCTTTTCTAATTAGATGTTTTCCACTACCTTGTCTTCAAAATCACTGATTCAATTATATGTTTTATCTAATCTGCTGTTGATTTCACCTAATATATTCCTCATATCAATTATTAGATTCTTTATTTCTGACTGTTTCTTTTACATGGTTTCTAAATCTTTGTGCAAGTTCTCACTGAGTTCATTTAGCTTCCCTTAAGTTTATTGCATACCCTTACAACAAGTGTTTTAAACTCTGCATCTGGTTGATTGCTTGACTCCATTTTGTTTAGTTTTTTTCTATAGTTTTGTCATGTTCTTTCATTTGGGACATGTTTCTTTGTCTCTTCATTTTGTCTAACCCCCTGTGTTTGTTTTTATGTATTAGGTAGATCCGTTACATCTCCTTGTCTTGTCAGAGTGGCCTTATGTGGTAGGTGTCTTGTGAGACCTGTGTCACAGTCTCCTCTGTTACCTGAGCCATGTACTTGAAGCATGTCCTTCAGGTGAGTTGAGTGTGCCCTTCTGTTTAAGATGAGCCTTGAATGCTGTTGACATGTCAATGGGAGGGATTGACCCTCAGGCTTTCTGGTTGTTAGGACTGGTTCTGACAGCAGCAGATAAGCCATTGTGCACGGGCTGACCCCACAGAGTAGGATTTATTTTGGTGGGGCTCTGGTGTCTACCGAGTCCACCCTTTGGATTTGTCATTTCTGGAGCTAATTGGGTAATGCTTTGATGTGATCAGAATCTAGCCACCAGTACTCTAGGGCATTTTGGGAGGGGCTCCAGTGCAGGCCACTGCCCATGCATAACCCACAGCCACCTGTTAGGATCTACAAAGTGATCTTCAGATGGTTGCTGTCCATGCTGCAACCAAGACTTAAGAGTAAAAATTATTACTTGATCCATGGGCTTCAGAATGAATGTTGTATTAGCGGGCATGGAAACATCAATCTCATTGTATATATTCATCAGAGCTCTTGCGTAACTAGGTGCATTGTCAGTGAGTGGTAATATTTTTAAATAATTCTTTTCTTCTGAGCAGTAGGTTTCAACAATTGGCTTTAAAAAATCAGTAAACCATGTTGTAAACCAATGTACTATCATCCAAGTTTTGTTGTTCCATTTATAGAGCACAGGCAGAGTATATTAGCATAATTCTTAAGGACTTTAGGTCTGGGAAAGGGTAAATGTGCATTGACTTCAATTTAAAGTCACCAGCTCTATTAGCCCATAGCAAGAGATTCAGTCTATCCTTTGAAGCTTTGAAGCCAAACATCGACTTATATTCTCCAGCCGTGAAAGTCCTAGATGGTATCTTCTTCCAATATAAGGTTGTTTCATCTACGTGGAATATCTGCGTTTAGTGTAGTGACCTTCTCTTAGCTAGATCTGAATAAGTTTCTGCAGCTTTTACATCAGCATGTGTTGCTTCACTTTGTACTTCTATGTTATGGAGACGGCATCTTTCCTCAAATCTCATGAACCAGCCTTTGCCATCCTTCTGCAGCTTCCTCACTTCTGTCAGCCTTCACAGAATTAAAGAGAGTTAGGGCCTTGCTCTTCATGAGGGAATGTTGTGACTGTTTTATCCTCTGTCCAAATCACTAAAACTTTCTCCACATTAGCAATAAGACTGCTTCACTTTCTTACCATTTTTGCATTCACTGGAGTAGCACTTTTAATTTCTTTCAGAAGTTTTTTCTTTTCTTTCCTTTTCTTTTTCTTTCTTTCTTTCTTTCTTTCTTTCTTTCTTTCTTTCTTTCTCTCTCTCTCTCTCTCTCTCTCTCTCTCTCTCTCTCTTTCTTTCTTTGTTTTTAGGTGAAGCAACACTTGGGTGGCCTTGTCAGCTTACAATTCCTTATTTTTCATTCATTTTTATTTTTTATGCCTGTAGCACCTGGTCTTCTTAGATGATCTCCCATCCAAGTACTAACCAGGCCTGACCCTGTTTAGCTTCCAAAATCAGATGGGATCCAGCTTGTTCAGGGTAGCATGGCCATAGACCAGAACTTTTTTTTTTTTTTTTTTTTTTTTGCATTCACAACTTGGCTAACTGTTTGGCACAAGAGGCCTAGCTTTCTTCCTGTCTTGGCTTTCCACATGCTTTCCTCACTAAGCTTCATCATTTTTAGCTTTTGATTTAAAGAAAGAGAGATATGTGACTCTCTTTTACTTGAACACTTCAATGTCATTGTATTGTTATTAATTGGCTTAATTTCAATATCATTGTGTCTCAGAAAATAGGGAGGCCTAAGGAGAGGGAGGGAGATAAGGGAATGGTCAATGGATGAAGTAGTCAGAATACACACAACATTTGTTATTTAAGTTTTCCATTTAATATGGGTCCAGTTCATGGAGCTCCAAAACAAGTACATTTGTAATATCAAAGATCACTTATCACAGATCACCACAAAAAATATAACAATGCAAAAGTTTAAAATATCATAAGAATTACCAAAATGTAACACAGAGAAAAAAGTGAGCAAATGGAAAAAAAGCATCAATACACTTGTTCAATACAGGATTTCCACAAGCCAGTTTGTGTAAAATGCAATATCTGTGAGGTGCTTAAATAAAGTGAAGCACAATAAAGTAAGATTTGCCTGCAATTATAATTTCTAAAGAAAATATTAAAAATATTTTTTTGAAATATAAACATGATTAGACTAGTAAGTAGTATGCTATATATCCTTTATATTTCCATATCAAAAATAACTCTCATTTAATGGGTAACTCAAGGCATCATTCATAAAATAAAAATTAATAATTTTATATTCTCATCAAATACATTTTCTTCTTAGTAAAAGGCACTTAAGTTTGTAATTACAGCAATTCGATGAGGAGAGAATCTAAGATAATTAATCAATCTGTCATAATAATACAAAGGGACCATTCTTAATATTCTTCAAAAAAACAGTTTTTAATGAGTATAAGGGTGAGGACATCATGCCTAATTTATATGCCAAAGAAAGAATAGGCTTTTAAGTTTTTCAAACTTGTATTGATCAGATTTTTTGTGCCTTCAGAGCCACTAGTCAAAACTTGAGTGAGGAGGAACTGTTATATCTATGGCTGCCTTCAGAAAGCGAATCTTTGCTGGAGAATTTTAATCGTTTGTCATTGTAAGGCTATAATTATTATAATGAAGTCAACTTTTATATATTTACATGTAGCTATAAGCTAAATGCTTTCTAATTTGGGCAAATGTAGTTTGAATAACAATGAAGAGAAGACCTATAACTTTGATGAATCTTTCCCATACTCATTTTCGAACAAATAACAGTATAATTTTATTCTAAACCAAATTTTTATTTAAAAAATTTCCCCAAGCTTAGCTGACAGTCTATATATTTCAAGTAATGCTCATTTAAACAAAGCCAATGCAAACATAAAAGATTTTTTGGAGTTCCCTGTAATGTAAATCTACCCAGTGACTTATGAAAACATTTCATCTCACAGGTCTGTCACTAACTTCAGTACTTTAGTAACTCTCTAGCATGTATATAAAATAGAGTTCTTTAGGTATTAGCCTTGAGACCTTGAGAGTACCATTTAACCATGACCGATGTTGATAAAAATGTCATATCCTACTTACCATATCATATTATAAGAAAAAGAGCTGTACTTTTTCAAATCATTAGAAGGGTGAGAAGGATTGTCCATATAGATGGAGAACAAACATATCTATCTTTATGAAACCTGATACAGTGGTGTAAAGCTGGTGCTTCTATTCATTTTGAAGAGACAGGAATGGATGAAAGATAGAGGCCCTCACTGTGGAAATCACTGTGCTAAGTGATTCTTGTCCAGGCTTATCTATGATGAAGGTTGTGTTCTCATTTATAAGTGGAAGGAAGTGGAATAATACCACCTTGGCTGCCCTAGAAGATGGAGCTCATTGAATATCCCACCAGAAAAGATGTTTTCCTTCTAGATAATGAAAGCTGCATTGTATACTGTGAGACTATCACCAGAGAAATGCTAGACTGTGCTAGGAAAAGTAGGCTTTGTCCATTTTCAAAAAATATACAAAACAAGAGATGCAGCTGTTGTAGAGTGTTGTTAATTGAAAAATGTCCCCTTTGTACAGTGAATCTGAGGCTTCAGTAAGTTTTCACATTGTGCCTCAAATTTATCTGTAAGCAAAAAGTAAGCCATCCTACAATGCTACCATATGTTAGAAAACTAATAACTAGAAATCTCATGTTCAGGAAGATGAGGACTACCAGGAGATATAACGAAATTCTGTGCAGTCGTAAAACAAATATTTGAAGGCAGATAACATTCCTCAGAGTTAAAGGAAATATATTTATAAGTAGAATACATTGATTGGAATCTTACAATCTTATATAAGACAGTATCCATAGAGGTCTAGACTGTAAAATATAAATTCAAGAATGATTTAGCAGAGATAACAATGGTGTATTGGGGAGGTTCTCTCCAACATCAATGGGGTATTGATGTTGCAGAGAACCAGGTCAAATCTCAGAAGACAGCCATCTTTCCAGTAAACTGTCTAGTACTGTATTAGCCCATGCCAGATGAAATCTGGATGTGTTTCAATGCGGTAGATTATATGGGACTTTACTCTCGTATTTCTTTTAGAAAGCAAAGGAAAAGTCAAGCCTTTAGATTGACTATTCAACTGTTAAGACTCCTCTTCTTGGACTTTTATTTTTATTCCTTTTTTTAAATATCATTAGGAAGCAGATCACCCGAACAGAGTTAAATAAAATGCAAACTCCCTGATGGTGACCTTCAGGGAGCACATGAGCAGTCACCTTCTCCCACTGCCTCCATGTCTTTTGCTCCCTCCCTACTATCCTAGAGTCTCAGTAGCCTCCTTCAATTTCTCAATGAAAACATGCAGCTGTTCCTTATTCCTGGAATGCCCTTTCTCTTGCCCTTCACTTGACTAAATGCTTGCCAAGATTTAGGTCACGGTCTCAATATCGTGGTTTATATATTTGTTCACTTGTTTATTTTCTGTTTGATACAGTCATCTTAAGTTGAGTTTCTCAGAAACAAAAAGCAATGAGAATTCATGAGCAAGTGATTCCCTAATAAATGCTCCCAGGGAAGAGCAGCCAGACAGTGGGAGAAGCGAGACAAAGAAGGGAACCAAAGAAGAGGTGAGGATTTCAGACAAAGTGCCACAGAAGATAGCACCAACCGGATCCTAATGGTCTGAGGATCACTTCTCTCATACAAGCTGTAGGTGAGAGTAGGTTACAGGTTCTGGAGTAAAGCTCAAAGGCATAAACTCTTAAATAGGTATTCACTGCTTGGCCCAGAGTTCCACAGATTAGGTACATAATTATATTTGTGCTGATTAACTTAATAATGAATAAAAGAAACTATCAGAGCAGAACTCCCTTTAATGGAAATAAAACAAAACCCCAAGCACCAAAAACTTTGAGAGTTTTCGCTATAAAAATCTTATGTGACCCTGACTTTGTTTAATAAAAATTACCTGTGTCAAATGCGAGAAGCAGAAATGGAACTCGAGCCTCCTGGCACATGGTCAGCTTCGCAGGCATTCTTCAGTAGCATTTGAGTGTCTTCCTGTCTTGGGGACTGCTGGTGAGAAGTACATGTTAAACTGCTCCCTAGCAACACTGGTACCAGTTGAAACACAAGAGCAAATTATGTTTTCACAAACCATGAAAATAAAGACATTCCAAATAAGAAATAAGAAGAATGAGAAGAATATAATGAATGATGCACCACTGACATTTTATTTAAAAAAAAAATTCCAAGGTCATTTTAGCAAGAAAGATATTACTCTGTGGGTTGTAAAGTAGGAGGAAGCAGAAAGAAAGCTGGAGCAACTGAAAGACAGTAGGTGGCCCGGACAGCAACTACACTGTCCCTGAGCCCACACTCAGTCCAGAACGCTTATTCTCATCTGGCATTTGTGTCCTCCCTGGCTCTCTTTTTTAAACACAGTAATGTAAAAGCTACACACCAAACAAATTAAATCAAAATTTCTGGAGTCAGCATTATTCTTAAAGGTCTTTAGGTGATTCTGATTTAAGAACTACCAGTCTCTGAAGAAAGGGGTCAAGATGCAGGCTAAGTAAAAGTGGGGTTTGCCTCCTTTTATGACTGCATTAAAATTACAACCAAATTGTAAAACAATCAATTTGGAGAACCACTTAAAGTCTAGCTGATCATTGCAAATACATCTGCAGATATAAAGAAAAAGCCACATTGAGATCGGTAGAAGGGACAGAGATGCAAAACAGGCTGGTCTCTCACCTGCATATGGTGGTTGAGCACCAAGAGGGAGAATATGGTTGCAGAGTACCCCCATGAAAAAGTGAGGGACCCTAGTCCCAGGGTTCCAGTCCCAGGAAGAAGAATTCCCACAAAATCTGACTGTAAAAATCAATAGGGATTCAGGCCTTCTGGGTGAAATGGAAGGAACCTGAAAACCCAGATGTCCCACTTAGAGGGCCCATGCACAGACTCACTCACTCACAGACACTGGGTATCAGTGGAGGCAGTGGGGGGGGGCAGTCAGCAGCTGAGAAGGCACAAGAAAAATAGGGGAAAAACTGAGCTGTGTGGCACAGGAGCAAAGGATGGAGGGACAGCTGGCACTGTTCCTTTATGGAGCCCCTTCCATGGCAGTGTAAAGATGGCCTCCAACTTGCCTGTGTTGAACTCTTTCTTTGCACAGCCAATTCTGAAGCTGCATTGGTCTGGTGAGGCTATCCCACTCCACCCAGTGTCTCCCAGAGACCCCACCCCACCCAACTGACAAATTACATGGGGCAGCCTATTGCCAGGCAGCCAGCCCCACCCTGTGCCTTCTTTGAGCCATGCATTCATCACCAAACAATAGCCCTCAGCTCACACAGTCTGCACACTTAAGGAGAGACTTTTGACGGCTAGCTACAAGTTCCAGCCTGAGTTGCAAAGTCTGTTGGGCAGATTGCAGGTGTCTGTGGGTCTGAAGTGGATGGTGGCTGGCTTCGCTGTGCCTTGAGATTTTCACAAGAGGCCACAGGCTCAACACAGGCACCTAATCTGAATCTGCATTGCCCTGACAAGATTGGCTCACTCCATCTTGTGTCTCTCTGAGACCCCCACACCACCTAAGGCACAAATTACCCACAGCTGCCTGTTCTCAGGCAGGCAGCCCCACACTGTTCTTTCTATGGGCTGTAAATTCAACAGCAAACAATAGCCCTCAGGTTGCATGGCACATTTACAGCCCGTGCAGCTCGGGAGAGACTTTTGATGGTGGGCCACAAGCCCTAATCCAAGCTACAGTATTTCCTGAACAGATCTTGAGTGTCTGTGGGCCCAAGGTGTACAGTGGCTGGACTTGCTGCAATCTGAGACTTTTACAGGAAGTCACAAATTCAGTACTGGCATGGAACCTGAATCTACATTGGCCAGATAAAATCTGCTCACTGTGACTAAATGACTTCCTGGGTACCCGTCCCACCCAACTCGCATACTACCCAAAGGCTCTTTCAGCTGCGGAGTCGAAAGAGCAGCTGGCAGACAGCCTCAGGCCTTGAGGTATACTGGTCCTTTTGCTAAGCCACCCCAGGACCAGTTCTGGGAATAACTGGACCTTGGCTCAAATCATGGTCTCTCCCACTTGTCTCCAGATCCAGTAAAGGGAGCAACTATCTGTGAATCACTTTGTAGCTCTTAGTGGGTAACCCCAAGCAATTCAAGGTGGCAGCTGACCTTGGCCTACACGAGAGCCCCACCCAAGTGACTGCAGAACCAAAACACCCAGAAGCTGGCATTAGACTACAACAGAGTACCACCTGACTAGCCCCATAACCATCACACCCAAAGTATGGTCTCAAAGGTACATGATCCTGCTGAGGCAAATTCCACTCTGAGGGGTTGACTCCTACAAACAGTTCACACTCTGTAAGTGTGGCCAATCCCCACAGCCAGTAAACCAGAGAGTCAATCTTATCCACTGATGAGCTAACAATAATCAAGGATTAGCTACAACAGGAGAACACACACAATCCACACAAGGAACACACCCAGAGCCCCTGGTGCAGGTAATCAGGGAGACTGTGCTACTAGGTCACACAAGATACTTTTTATATAAGGCCACCTAGCCAAGGCTGGAAAACCTCACAAAACTTAATATATAGAAACAAACACAAAGAAGCAGCTAAAATGAGAACACAAACATACCCCTAATGAAACAACAGAAGAAAATTCCAGTAAAAAAAAAAACTGAATGAAATGGAGGCAAGCAACCTACCAGAGAAGAGTTCAAAACACTGGTTATAAGGATGCTCAATGAATTTAAGGAGAGAATAGATGGTCTCAGGGAGGACTTCAACAGAGATATAGTAAGCATAAAAAAGGATATATAAATCATAAAAAAAGAAACAGTCAGAAATAAAGAATACAATAACTGAAATGAAGAGTACACTAGAAGGAATCAACAGTAGATTAGATGAAGCAGAAGATCAAATCAGCAAGATGGAAGACAAGGTAGCAGAAAACACCCAATTAGAACAGCAAAAATAAAAAAAAAATCAAAAAAATGAGGAAAGTTTAAGGGACCTCTAGGACAACCTCAAGCATGCCAACATGAGCATCATAAAGGTACCAAGGAGAAGAAAGATCAGGGAATTGAGAACCTATTTGAAAAAAAAAATGACAGAAAATTTTTCTAACCTGGTGAAGGAAATAGATATACAAATCCGAGAAGCACGAAGAGTTTCAAACAAGAGGAACACAGACTCACGCCAAGGCATATCATAATTAAAGTTCCAAAGGTTAAAGACAAACAGAATCTAAAGAACAGAAATAGAAAGGCAGGTAGTTGCTTACAAGAATACTCTCATAAAAATGGCTGCTAATTTTTCAACAGAAACTTTGTAGGGTAGAAGTAATTGGCATGAGATATTCAAAGTGGTGGAAAACAAGAACCTACAACCAAGAATACTCTACCCAACAAAGCTGTTAATTAAAATGGAAGGTGAGATAAAGAGCTTACCAGACTGGAAAAAAGTAAAGGTATTCATCACCAACAAGCTAGTATTACAAGAAATGCTAAATGGAGACTTCTGTTGAAGAAGAAGGAGGAGGAGGAGGAGGAGGAGGAGGAGGAGGAGGAGGAGGAGGAGGAGGAGGAGGAGGAGGAAGAGGAGGAGGAGGAGGAGGAAGAGGAAGAAGAAGAAGAAGAAGAAGAAGAAGAAGAAGAAGAAATACATAATATAAATAATAAAATGGCAATAACTATGTACCTATCCATAATTATTTTAAATATAAATGGATTAAATGTTCCAATCAAAAGACATAGGGTAACTGAATAATAACAAGATTCATTCATATGCTGCCTATAAGAGACCCATTTCAGATCAAATGACACATACAAACTGTTCATATCAAATGACACATACAAACTGAAAGTAAATGGATGAAAAAAGATATTTCATACAAATGGAAATTTAAAAAGTTGGGGTAGCAATACTTATATCAGACAATATAGAATTTAAAATATGGGCTACAAAAAGAGACAAAAAAAGGCATTAGATAAAGATAAAGGGATCAATACAACAAGAGAACATAACCCTCATAAACATTTATGCACCCAACATAAGGGCACCTCTATATATAAAGCAATTATTGATTGACATGAAGGGAGAGATTGACAGTAAAACACTCATAGTAGAAGATTTTACCACCCCATTGACACCAATAGACAGATCTTCCAGACAGGAAATCAACAAAGAAACAACAACCTTAAATGACACACTAGACTGAATGGATTTAAGTGATATTTTCAGAGTGTTTCATTCAAGAGCAGCAGAATATACATTCTGCTCGAGTGCACAGGGAACATTTTCCAGAATAGTTCACATGTTAAACCACAAAATGAGTCTAAAATTTAAGAAGATTGAAATCATATCAAGCATCTCTGACCACAATGGTATGAAACTAGAAATCGACAAAAACAAAACTGGAAAATACACAGACATATGGAGGCTAAATATCACAATCCTAAGCATGAATGGGTTAACAATAAGATCAAGAAAGAAGACAAAATATGAATAGAGACTAATGAAAATGAAAACACAACTCAAAATCTATGGGACACAGCAAAAGCGGTCCTAAAAGAGAATTGATAACAATACAGGCATACTTCAAGAAAAAAGAAATATCTCAAGTAAACGATTTAATCTTATATTTAAAAGAACTAGAAAAAGAACAGCAAACAAAACTCAAAATTAGTAGAAGGAAGGAAATAATAAAGATTAGAGTCAAAATAAATGAAATAGAGTCTATAAAAATAATATAAAATATCAATAAAATGAAGAGCTAGTTCTTTAAAAGGATAAACAGAATTGCAAAGCTTTAACCAGACTCATCAAGAAAAAAAGGAGAGAGAATCCAAATAAATAAAATTAGAAATGAAAGAGAAGTAACTACAGACTCCATGCAAATATAAAGGATTGTAAAAAAATACTATATGATCAATTACCACCAATGAAATTGAATTGGTAATCAAAAAACTTTCTAAAAACAGAAGTCCTGGTCCAGGTGGCTTCACAGGTGAATTACCAAATATTCAAAGAAGAATTAACATCTATCCTTTCCAAACTATTCTAAAAAATTCACAAGGAGGAAGGATCCTTAACTATTTTTATGAGGCTACCATTACCCTGAACTGGACAAAGACATTACAAAAAAAAAAAATTATAGGCCAATATCCCTGATGAACAGTGATGTAAAAATCCTCAGCAAATATTAACAAAGTGAATTCAGCAATACCTTAAAAAGATCAAACATCATGGTCAAATTGTATTTATTCTTGGGATGCGAGCTTGGTTTAATATTTGCAAAACATTTAACATTATACACTGCATTAACAAATTGAAATATAAAAATTATATGATCAATCTATAGATGCAGAAAATGCATTTGACAAAATTCAACATCCATTTATGATAAAAACTCTCAGCAAAGAGGGAATAAAGTGAACATATTTCAACATAATAAAGACCATATATGACAGCTAACATCACATTCAATGGGGAAAAGCTAAAAGCATCTTCCTTAAGATTGGGAAAAAGACAAGGGTGTCCACTTTCACCAATTTTATTCAACTTAGTGTTGGAATTCCTAGCTACAGTAATCAAACAAGAAATAGAAATAAAAGGCATCCAAATTAGAAAGAAAGATTATTTGCAGATGACATGATACTATATGGAAAGAGCCCTAAAGATTTCACCAAAAGACAGTTAGAACTGATAAATGAATTCAGTAAAGTAGCAGGATACAAAATTAATATTCGGAAGTTGGATGCATTTGTATACACCAATGAACTATCAGAAAAAGGAATTAGGGAAACAATTCCATTTAAAATTGTATCAAAAACAATAAAACACCTAAGAATCAAATTCGCCAAGGAGGTAAAAAATTTCTTCTCAGAAAATTATGTCATTAAAAAAAAAATGAAGAAGATACAAATATATGGAAGTATATACCGTGCTCATGGGTAGGAAGAATCAACATTGTTAAAATTGCCATACTTCCCATGCAACCTATAGTTTCATTGCAATCTCTATCAAAATACCAATGGTATTTTTCAGAGAACTCAAACAAATAATTTTAAAATTTATATGGAATCATATAAGATCCTGCATAGCCATGACAATCTTAAGAAAGAAAAACAAAGTTGGAGGTGTCACACTACCTGATATCAAACTATATTACGAGACATAAATAATCAAAACAGCGTGGTACTGGCGTAAAAACAGATACAGATATCAATGGAATGGAATAGAAAACCCAGAAATATATCTACACCAATATGGTCATTTAATCTATGACAAAGGAGGTAAGAATATACAATGGGATAAAGACAGTCTCTTCAACAAATGGTGTTGGGAAAACTGGATAGATACATGCAAAAAAAATGAAACTGGACCACCTTGTTATACCATATACAAGCATAGACTTAAAATATATTAAAGACTTAAATACAAGACCTGAAACCATAAAACTCCTAGAAGAAAACATAAGCAGTGAGTTCTGTGATATTGCTATCAGTAATATTTTTTTTCTGATCTATCTATCTCCTTGGTCAAGGAAAACAAAAATAAATAAATAAACAAATCAGACTACATGAAACTAAAAAGTTTTCGCACAGCAAAAGAAACCAACAAAATGAAAAGACAATATACTGAATGGGAGAAGATATTTGTCTATGATACATCTGATAAGTGGTTAATGTCCAAAATATATAAGGAACTTATACGACTCAACGACGACAAAAAAAAAAAAAAACACAAACGACCCATTTAATAATGGGCAGAAGACCTGAACAAATATTTCTCCAAAGAGAAATTAC
Source organism: Rousettus aegyptiacus (assembly GCF_014176215.1). NCBI lineage: Eukaryota > Metazoa > Chordata > Mammalia > Chiroptera > Pteropodidae > Rousettus > Rousettus aegyptiacus. The sequence continues at coordinate 42,231,742 of NW_023416287.1, forward strand.
AGATGGCCAACAGACATATGAAAAGATGCTCAAGGTCATTAATTATCAGAGAAATGCAAATTAAAACCACAATGAGATATCACCTCATACCTGCCAGAATGGCTATCATCAATAAATCAAAGAACAAGTGTTGGCGAGGATGTAGAGAAAACAGAACTTTCATACACTGTTGGTGAGATTGCAAATTATCACGGCCACTACAAAAAAATGTTTGGAGGGTCCTCACAAAATTAAAAATAAAACTACCTTTAGATGCAGCAGTTGCACTTCTGAATATTTATCCAAAGAAAATCAAAACACTAATTTGTACAGGTCTATGCATCCTTATGTTTATGGCAGTGCTATTCACAATAGACAAGATATGGAGGCAACCTAAGTGCCTCTCAATAGATGATTGGATAAAGAAGTTATGGTACATATATAAATGAAATATTACTCAGCCACAAAAAAAAGAAAGAAATTATACCATTTGCAATGACATGGATGGACCTGGAGTAAATTATGTTAAATGAAATAAGTCAAACAGAGAAAGATAAATACCATATGATTTCACTTAAATGCAGAATTTAAGGAACAAAAAGAACAAACTAGGCAAAAACAGACTCACAGATATAGAGAACAAATTGGCAATTTACAGAGAGGAAGAGGATTGGGGACTCGGTGAAAATGATGAAGGGATGAAGAAGTACAAATTAGAAGTTACAAAACCAGTCACAGGGTTATAGAGTACATCATAGGAAATATAGTCAATATTATTGTAAATAGTGCTGCAGTGAACATACGGGGTTTAATATAGCTTTTTCTAACTAGTGTTTTCATTTTCTTTGAATACTCAGAAGTGAAATTTCTGGGTCATAATGTAGCTCTATACTGTATCACTGTGTGATTCTAAAAATGTAACAACTGTTCCAGTTTTGTGGAAGTAGATTAGATCCTTGCACAGTGAATATTGTTGTCTTGAATTTAACCTTTGCTTCTGGAAATGACCTGGAGGAAATATATGTGCTCATTTAAGGGACTGACACAGTTCTCCTGCTTTTGTTAGCAGATTGGGCCATATGGTTTCAGCTGGAATGATCTCCTTGTAACAGCCCCGTCTGTCCATTAGCATGGGCTGGGGGAGAATTGTGAAAATATCAGGCTCCTGGGGCTGGGTGTACTCAGAGGCTGTCTCTTTAACAGGCCAAACACTGATCTGTTCATTGTAATTCTCTTCTCATAACACCTGGAATCAACCCTCACTGGCAAATCTTCCATATTTGGGATATCAGAACATAAGATAAAGATGATAAGGACTTTGGGGGAAGTTTTGAAAGAGCCAGCTGCCAAACAAATGAGAAATGAGAGAAGTGTGTTGTCTGGGTCATTTCCATGGACCTGGAAGCCACAGGAAGATTTTTCAGAACATAATAAATAAGGAGCTACTGTAAGCCCACAAATACTTAAAATGTGCTATCAGAAGGTAAAAGGTAGCCATAACAGCATTTGACATATCAGTAAAGTCTAGCCTCCAAGCTAGGGATGGAAAAAGATAGTGGGTACCATTTTCTTGCAGTCTTCTTTCAGAAGATTCACTGCAGCTTAAACTTGTTCAGTAGAACAGTCATCCTGGATCCATTGGTCATGCTTCTAAGAAGTGTCAAGAGTCACCAAGTCCACTAATTAATAAATTATAGTTCTCTGAGATGTGTAAGTCATTCTAAATAACTCATTCTAAAGACCTGAGTAACTGGAGTGGAGGAGAACATAGCAGATTCAATATCTGCTGGCTCATCACAAAACTTACTTACGGAAACTGTCCCACCCCATGTCAGAGTACAGAAAGTGTACATGTCCTGCAAGAGCCAACATGCTGAAAGTGAAACTGGCACCTACTGGTATCACAAATATAAACTTGATGAATTACTATTCAAGATGTGCTTCAATTTCAGCAAACTAATAGTTACCACATGAGAATAATTTCTACATGGGTCAAAAAAGGCGAGAAGAACTATTCAATCACCAGATAGTATGCAACAGGAAGAGTGACTCATGTCTTTCATGCTTCCATTTCTAGTGGTTTTTTTCTAGCTCAGTCAGGAATTATTGTGGCATTCCTATTTTACAGATAATAAATTTACTATTCCTACCAGTGGTTTTTCATCTTAGCTGCGTATTAGAATCACATATAAACTTATAATCACATATAAATACTTATAAAATCCCTGATGTTCAGAGCATCAGAGATTCAGGTATCAAAAACCTTGAAGCTCCTAAGTGAGCCCACAAGCACAGCCAGGCCCCAGGACATTGGTGACTTGCCCAAGGTCACAGAGCTTGGAAAGGGCAGACCAAACTTTAACTCCAAATCCTGTGCTTTTCCTATTCTACCATACTTACTAATCTATATCTTAAAGTCATGTTGCTCCAAATTATCTAAATCAGAACCAGAAGTCCCAGTTTTCTATTAAAATTCAATGTTTGTACATTTTACACCAGACAAAAAGTGCAAATAAATATTGAATCTTCGTTGACGACAACTGAAGGTTGTCATCACCAATTCAATGCCAACAGGAACTGGGGTACAGTGAGGGTGGGAAAGAAATACTTTATTCGGTGAAAACTGAAATGTGACCCAGTAAGGCTTTTGTGTAACAGTTTAATAGTGATTCAGTTTAATTAAGATACTGTGTGGCAGTGAAACAGCTCAGGGAGGTGGCCTGGTGTTATACCTCAGCTCCATTGTTAAAGCTCTAGCTAGTGTAATGCAGTCATAGATAGAAACTAAAAGTGTGCTCCACCAAGACAGAGGTGAGACTGACTTATGTACAGAACACCTGATCCTGGTCCCTAATTGTTCTCCTACAAATGAGGATACCAAATCCTCGATCCAAATAGCACAGTCTTGATTGGTCAATATAGAGTTGCTCTGATTGGTCAGTGATTATATCAATGAGACTATAGCTATGTAGCGCCGATTGGACAGGGAAAGTCCCTGTCCTATTGGTTGAGTTTCTACCCTAGGAGCTCTCTTATAAGGGTTAACTCAGACAACAGGATCACAGCGCAGGAGGCCTCCCATCTGTTGCTCTTCACTGAAATGCAGCTGCATGTAAACAATGGCTTCTAGATTCTAGTTATAAATTTGCACTCAACTAACCAAAGGAGTCCTTCTTAGCAGGTATATTATTTTTAGGGTCAACACATGCATGCCGAAGTGTTCAGGGGGAGTATACTGATGTTTGTGACTTACTTTGAAATGCATTAAAAAAAATAAGGTGAAATGATGGATGGATAGTAGGATGAACAAATTGGTAAATACATGATAAAGACAGTAATGATACTAATAGTAGAATCTAAGTGATAGATATGTGAGCACTCACTACATAATTCTTTTAATAATCTTTTATCTATTTGAATGAATGTTGGTACAAGGAATAAGAAAGGTGTTGTCTCTGCACCATTTATTTACTAATCCATTTAACTTACTGTTTTAAAATGATCATATATCAATTCAGTGTTGTATTTCATATCTAGAGTTCATATTGACAAGCAGATTAATATATTGTAGTTAATTTGTTGAACAAATGTGCAGCAACATTGTTCTGAAAAAGAAATGGGCCATCACATTTACCTTTACATTCACATTCAAATGCAAATAACTATAAAACTTGGAGAAAAAAAAACCATAGAAAAATCTCTGTAACCTAGTTAGGTAAAGAGTTTTTATGTATGACACCAGAAACACAACCCATAAAAGAAAGAAAATAGGTAAATTTGATTTTATCAAAATTAAAAGCTTTTACTCTGAAAAATACTGTTAAAATAATGAAAAGACAAGATATAGACTATGAAAAAATATTTGCGAATCACACCTCTGACAAAGAAGTTGTATCCAAAATATATTAAAAATCTCTCTAAAACCAATACTTCATACATATTAAAATGGCTGAAACCCAACAAACAAACAAACAAAACCACACACATTAACAAGTGCTAGTGAAGATGCAAAACAGCTAGAACTCTCCTTAGTTGTTGTTGGTACAGCCACGCTGGAAAAGTTTGTCATTTTTCTATAAATTTAAACAAATAGCATATGACTCAGCAATCCTACTTCTGGGTGTTTACTACAAAGAAATAAAAACTTACGTTAACACACAAACCTATGCATGTAAGTCACAGCACTTATTTGTAATAACCAAAAACTGGCAACAAATGTCCTTCAGTGAATGAATGAATAAACACACAGTGGCACTTCCTTTTCATGGAATATTATTCAGGAATAAAAAGGGATGAACTGCTGATACGAACAGCAACCTGGATGCATCTCAAGGATATTGTGCTGAGTGAAAAAGGCCAGTTTCTAAAGGTCACATACTGTCTGTTTCCATTCCTATAACATTCTCAAAAAGACAAGTGTAACAACAGAGATTGTTGCCAGAGGTTAAGATTGGGGGAAGGAGGTGATTATAAAGCGGCAGCAGCAGCATGGTGGAGTTTTTTTAATGCGATGAAACTTTCCTGTATCCTGATTATTCTTGTAGTTACATAATCTATAGCTGCAACATACCCCTAGAACTACATACAACAAACAAAGGCGAGGGCATGGGTAAGCCGTGAAATCTGATTAAGGTCTGTGGTTTAGTCAATAGTCTTGTACCAGTGTCAGTGTCTTGGTTTCAGTCATTGTGCTCTGCTTAAGATATATTGTAGGGCACATGGGAACTCTCCATTCTATCTTGGCAATTTCAATGGAAACTTTGTTCTATTTTCAAAGATTTTATGTGATTTTAAAGTTGTTTCAAAGTGTGTCTGTGTATGTACACTTATGTTTATACATATACACACATATGATATATATGTATATTGTATAGTCATTTTTAATGAATTTTAATATACCCTCTATAGTCATTAAACTAACTAAAATACATACAACTTAAATTCATACTTACCTTTCAATAAAGCAGAATATTTCAGAATGGTAAAGAAAATTGGGAAATTTTCATAATTTTTAGAAAATGGCTGATATCTTATTACCTAGAACACCCCAGCCAATCCCTTGATATATAACCAGAGGTTTACTATAATTGGATTTTGCAGAGAAGTAAACTTAGGTTTGGAAAATATTCTGACTCTTACAAACTAGGGAGCCTACCTGGGTTACTGGTGTTTCTGGATGTGAGGGGCTGTAGTCCATGGGCCAGAAGCAAGGGGCTAAGAGAGAGTGGACCAGGCAGATGGTTTCTGGAATCACCTAAACACAAGATTCTCCCTGTTCCATGTTTCAGGCAGTTGGTTTTTCTCATTACAGAGATGGAAGATATAAATTCATGATCTCTCATCACACTGGGGTAATTGGCTTTGATAAAAGCCTGAAACTTTGAGAAGATAAAGGAAACATTGAACAAGTCAGATGGGGGTTCCACATTCTACCCACTCTAGAGAAAGAAATACTTTGTTCTCACTCAAGCCAAAGAGATATCTGGTATCCTGGGTTGAGGACAAGCCTGAACAGGGGAAGGGGAGTAGAAATGGCCACCGATGTCTTAAAGAAAGGGGCACTATGGTGTTTACCTGCACCACTCTTACTGTATCTAGAATAATTCCTGACAATCACTAGGTCTCAGAGACTATTTGCTGGCTGGCTGGAGAGTTGTGGATGAATAGATGTAATGTTGTTCCCCAGACTAGCCTTTTGTTCCTGGGAGGGTTCACATCCTACCAGTCTCCTCCAACTCCCAGCCCACCCATCCTCATCCTCCTCAGCCTGAAGTTTTATCCATTGTTCTTCTCTGAGATCTTGAGGTTGGACATCCTGTGGGTAGGATCACTGTGGACACTGATGAGCCATCCTCTGGAGATTTCCCTAGGAGTCCTTTTTGGCATGGGCCCTGGCAGTGGGCTCACAGTTGCTCTGTCCTTTGAGAAGATACCTCTGACTGTGCACAGAGTCCATACTTTATTCTGGAAGCCACCTTTGGCCTATTCGGCTCAGGCACATCCTTTTGAGGTGTTTGGTGTGCTGTGACCCTCTGAGCAGGTGTGTGATACCAAAATGTCACTAAGTAGCTTCTCTGTGGAAACATGAAGAGGACAAACTTGATAAAACCTAACTGCAATGTAAAATTCATGTATCAGAAAAAAAGTGAATTCAGTATTTTTTCCCACAATGCTCACAGTGTTTACATTAAAGCCCAATAGAAAAAAAAGACATGAAATGTTTAATCCCCAAAGGAAAAATATTCAATTTAAAGTATAATTTTTTCCTTCTAAAATGGCATATGTGTGAAATAATTTTAGACTTACAGAAAAATTGCAAGAACAGTGCAGATCATTCCTGTATACTTACTTGTTACCTCCTTCTCTTCAGTATTACTAGTTTACTATATGTATTCTTTCTTTCTATCAATATACATGTATTTCTGAGCTATTTGCAAGTAAATTACACACACAAATAAACTATGTGTATTTTTTTTAAAGTTTCAATTATAAAAGTCAGGAAACTAAAATTGTTCCAATTCTATTACCTAATCTATACATCTTATTCAATTTTAAAAAATTCTTTCAATATTGTTTTTACAGCAAAAGGAAAATAATCATGTCCATGATCTTGACATTTTTGCTGAATACACATCAGTTATTTTATAGACAGTACTCAATTTGGGTTTGTCTGATAATGATTCTTTTTTATTGGATTTAAGTGACTGCATATTTGGCAGGGCCACCACAAAGGTGATACATGCCCTTCTTGGTGCCGTCAAGAGGTCCATAGCATCAGCGTGTCACATCCCTAGTGGTGGTAACTTTATTATGTATTGAATGATGCCTGCCAAGTTTCTCACTGGCCAATTGATTGTGTTTCTTTGCAATTATTAAGTATTTTGTAGGGAAGCACAGGTATTCTATTAGCCATTTACCTACTAGGTTTTAGCATTCTTCGACGAATTTCTAATCCCATTATTCCTTTTTTGTTGTTGTTGTTACTTGTTTTGTTATGTTATTCTTTCTTCTTCTTTTTTTTGATATTTACTTTTAACATTTTATTTTTTTCTTTTTCCCCCTTCCTCTTCCCCTCTGGTAATCACTAGTCCATTTTTCATGTCCATTAGTTTCTGTTTGTACTGTTCACTTGTTGCTTTATATCTCACAGATAAGTGATATCACGTGATTTTCAACCTTTTTTGTCTGGCTTATTTCACTTAGTATAATTATTTCAAGGTACATCTGTATTGTTCCAAATTACGAAAAAAAAAGGATCAAATCAAAAAATGGGCAAAGGACCTGAACAGACTTCTCCACAGAGGACATACAAATGACCAACAAATATATGCTCAACATTGCCTGCTATTAGGAAAATGCAAATCAAAACCACAATGAGATACCATGTCACACCTGTTAGAATGGCTATCATCAACAGGAGAAGTAATAACAAATGTTGGAGAGGATGTGGAGAAAAAGGAACCATCATACACTGCTGGTGGGACTGCAAATTGGTACAGTCACTATAAAACAGAATGGCGCTTCCTCAAAAAACTGAGAATTGATCTATCATATGATCCAGCAATCCCTCTTCTGAGTATTTACCCCAAAGTCTTGAAAACCCACATCAAAAAAGATATTTTTCACATTGATGTGCATAGCAGCATTATTCACAGTTGCCAGGACATGGAAGCAACCAAAGTGTCCTGCAAAAGATGATGGGCTAAAAAGCTGTGGTACATATATACAATGGAATATTACTTGGCCATAATTTCTTTTATATGCATTAGTTGGCATTCCACTTTGAGAAAGGGTTTTTCCTTCCCCCATATTCATTATTTTATCCATTTATTACTTTGTTTCAGGCTGGACCATTGATTTTTATTTTATCTAATGAGTTACTACCACATTTATTACAGCATTTATTGCATATTTATTTTGATGCTCACTTTGTTATACTTGACAGCAGGATTCCCTTCATGTTGGCTTGTGTGCCCCTTTGAAGCAGCTCATCATTGTTTAATCATCTGTTATCATCATTTCCTGGTACAGCAAGCTATTCCAGATGTGTTTTGTACATTGCCAGCCCTATCCCTGAAATCAGCTATTACTCCAAAGAGCCTTTTGTGTTGGAGATGACATTTATAAACCAACATCCAAGTGCTAGATGTGCTAATTGCTACTTGGGGAACAGAGTGGGTGTCATTATTTCTAGATCCTCTCTGCAGACGGAGCTGGGAAATATACATATATGTACATAAACATATCTATATAATAATGTATGTACATATACACATATATATTTTTATGTATTTGTAGACAGATAAAAACTGATACCCTCAAATCCAATTCATTCAGTTCATATTGATATCCTTCAAGTTTTTTAAAATACAGTTGACATACAATACTAGTTTCAAGTACACAATGCAGTGATTAGATGTATACACATTTTATGAAGTGATTCCCATGATGAATGAAGTACTCATTTGACACCATACATAGTTACTACGATATTATTGACTATGTTCCCTATGCTGTACTTTACGTCCTCATGATAATTTTTATAACTGGCAATTAGTACTTTTTTAATCCCTTTCATCTTTTTTGCCCAGCCCTCTACCTCCTCCCACCTAGCAACCATCAGTTTGTTCTCGGTATCATGAGTCCGTTTCTGTTTTGTTTTGTTTGTTTGTTTTGTTTATTAGATTCTACACATAAGTGAAAGCATATGGTATTTGTCTTTCTCTGCCTGACTTTTTTCACTTAAACTAATACCCTCTAGGTCCATCCATGTTGTTGCAGATGGTAAGATTTCATTCTTTTCTGTGGCTGAGTAATATTCCATACCACATACATAATATATATGTACCATATCTTTTTTATCCATGCATCTATCAATGGACATCTAGACTGTTTTTGTATCTTGGCTATTGTAAGTAATGTTACAATGAACATGGGGTGTGTATTTCTTTTCTAGTTAGTATTATGGGTTTCTTCAAATAAATATCCAAAAGTGGGATAGCTGGGTCATATTCATTGTATTCCATCGTGTGAATGTATCACAGTTAATGTAACCACTCTCCTCTTAATGAGTATTTACGTCATTTCCAATATTTTACAATTACCTATACTGTAATGAATAACGTTATGCATAAGTATTTTATGTTATTGGAGTTGAATCTTCAGGATAAATTCATGGAGGTGAGTTTGCTGGGCCAAAACATGAACATGTATTTAATAACGTTCTTTATCAACAAATGTTTCCAAAATTTTGCGCCAATTTGTATTTCGATTAGCCTGTTTTCCTGCAGCCTAACAAACAGTATGGCTTGTGATTTTTAATTGTCAGTAGCTCGATAAGTGAGAAATGGTATCTTAGTGTAGTTTTTTCCTTTCTCTAAGTATTGTGAAGTTGAGTATCATCGTACCTGGACTAAGGTGAAGCAAGCAGAGTGCCCAGGCCATGAAATTTAGGAAACACTTAATCTCAGACACTAGCCCTGAACTCAGAGGGCCCTGAATATAAGGCTGACGACAATGACAAGAAAGCTGGGCTAAGAGTTAAGCCTTAGTTCCCATCTTCACCTTCAAAGCAATCCAAATCTACATTGTCAAAACTACTTTGGATTGAAAACCGTAAGGAACTCGGTGGATTACCTGTTGAGGTTCTCAGACAAATGTTACATAAGTGGAAACAAGAATATTTTAAAAAGACAACCATAGCCTTACACAATAACATATGTAGCTCTTATGTGCAGAAAATCACACATGCAAACAATGCAGATTTTAATGAGGGCTACTGGATTAACAGTTAATGTAACTTGACATTATACAGCTTTCAGTTTTGAACCCAACCCCTGTGGGAGTCATAAAAGACTGTTTTTATTTATCTCCTGTTCACTTGGATAACCCCTGGTTTTCTTAAGCAGTGAAAAGTGGTCAGAATTCTGCATAGCCTGGCTTTGGGTAGCCCTACACTTTCACCTCACACCATTTTCTCTCACTTTATATAGACTCATGTGTGTACAGTGCTCACTCTTGGCCCAGGGCCTTTGCACTTGCTGCTCCCTTTGGTTCCAGGTTCCTTGCTGGCATCTCAATTTCTTCACAAAATCCAATGTCCTGTGTACAATTCGATTATATCCATACTATGAATACAATATGAGAGTGAAAAATAATATATTATTTATATATTATATTAATAATATAATAATATATTATTAACATACATTGGTTGCTTGCTATATGCCCAGGTCACTTTTACCTGATTCATGTAGTGTTGTTTTACACCAAGTTTTAGAAAGCTTTGTTCAATTCTGTCTTTGAAAACACACATTGTGTATTTATTCTTTGCACTTATTTATTTGGTAGTAAATAAGGTTTATTATCCTAAATGTCCACCATGTTCCTGTGTGTCCCACATCTTTTCACCCCCTCCTAGATGTTTGCTGAGTGTGGTGGTCTTGCTCCATATAGTGTTGCCATGATTGAAGGTTTCAGGGCATCAAACACCAACCATTCCTCCACAGGTTCTTCAGCAGGTGTTCTCAGCCCCTCATCAGGTACTACCCTCATAGGAAAAGGATGATAGCCTGACCTCCTCCTACATAAGGACTTTATATAAGGATATGAATCCTGGCCTGCAAATTATGTGAGCATGTCTTTCCTCAGAGGTGGCCTTCATCCAATAACTGAAAAAAGGTGGTTCATTCAGATAGGCTTGGAATGGTCTCTCTCTAGCTTCCTGAAGTCCCAGCAGCACCAGACTCCAGAAGTCCACAGAGGTACCTGTCTTGGTAACACACCCTTATTGGCTGTGTTCTCTGTCATACCTCACTTCTCTTCTCTCCCAGGATTTCCTGTGGTTACCTCCAAAGGAACCAATTGTAGGCCAATCCTTTACTCAAGTCTGCTTCTAGGGGTAACCAAAACTAAGATAGGTTCCAAAAAAAACATTTTGCTATGTTGTTTCCCAGAGCACTTCCAGATCACTGGAAGACCTAGCCTGATAGGGGAAGTCATACAGGGAGCTGTTTCCTAATATGACCATTAGATTGAATGAATGCCTGTAGCTAGGTGGAAGACAAGTACTTACATTATTGACTAACAGCCCTCTAGTATAATTGTCATCATCACACTCCATCCTCACAAAGACAAACCAGGATCCATCCACAAAGGTGAATCTTAATTAATTTTGCTGCATTTGGCTCCAGAATATTATAGACTCCAGGACCATAACAATCTTTAGATGATAATGAGTCACTCCTCAGACAAGAGATGAATTTGAATTTTGTCCAGGACAAGTAACCATCAACAGAAGAATTTCTCTCTTGACCGCAACTCTGTATGAAGGAATACCAGTCTATACCAGTCTCCCTAGAGTGTGCAGATTTGGCTATGGAAACCTTAGCTGTGTGTCCCCCAGCCTCTAGTTTCCTTTGCTGAAGTTGCTGTCTGAGTATAGTAAATGCGAGTGTAGCCTTGCAGGGACTCTTCCTAGACTTGCCTTCTGGGAAACTGATCCCTGCCAGAAAAGGCTAAAACATTTTTTAAAAGGGAATTAAAATCTCAAACTGATCAAGTCTATTGATCATGGGACTATCCTAAGAGCTAAGACCTGAAGCCCCTATCACAAAGGAGGAAAACAAACTTTGAAGAAATAGAACAAAGAGCACTTTTTCTGAAGGTGACCCACAACAGTATGTCTGTTTAGTTTCCACCCTCCCACTTTTGCACACTGACATTGAGTCTATTTGCAAATAACCTCCTTAAATATTTACGATCATCCACTCTGACCCCAGAATCAAATTGGGAACTTCCAGAAGAGAAGACCAAGGCTGGAAGTGACCATCGAAGGGTGACTAATGCAGATCTGCACGCACCTTGTTTACAAAGACATACCAAAAATTACGGGCCATGGAATTGGATCACATTTATTCCTGAAAATGCAAAACACGGGTGTTGTATTTAATTTCTCTTCTGAGTTAACATTATTTTCCCCCATCTTAAGAAAATTTCATTTTTAAGCTCTTAGTTGGATTAGTGTCTTCTAAAAATGCTTCCCTCCTCAAGAAATATAAAATTATTTAGATACTACCAAGAAGCCAAAAGAAAAAGTTTACTTCTGAATGACTTCCATATTTTCTTTTTTTTTTTTTAACTGAGAGCCAATAGTTTTGTAAAAGTTTTTCTGAAAGCCCAACATGCAAAACAAGAAGAGGTGAAGCTGTTTGGGTGCAGGCACCTTTGGAAACTGAGGCCTGTCCATCCTTTCACAGGAAGGACACCTTTAACAGATGACCCAAGCCCACTGCATGAACTGTAGCATGAAAGTGTCCCTCTTAAAATGACAAGTGATGTCTATGGCCATGCTACCCTGGACAAGCCCGATCCCTTCTGATTTTGGAAGCTAAGCAGGGCCAGGCCTGGTTAGTACTTGGATAGGAGATCGCCTAGGAAGACCAGGTGCTGTAGGCACAAAAAAAAATAAATTTAATTTAAAAATAAGGGATTGTAAGCTGACAAGGTCCTTGCAATCTGAGGTCAAACAAGGGTTGCCTCGCCTAAAAATAAAAATAAATAATTTACAAATGATGCTGCTACTTGCATCATGTCCTCTGTGATGTCCCACCACAGATGGCCAGGTGTGTTTTCTTCATTTTCAGGAACAAAGGGGGCATAGATCTAAATTACTGTTACGGAAGCCAACTCAAACATGTTGCACTTAGAAATAGACATTTATTAGAAAATATTTTGTCCCCATTTTTTACTTACCCAAGAGATTTGGTTAATGGAAACCTGGTTAATAAAAAATAACCCAATTTCAAGATTTTAGGATTTAAAATAGAAAGTAAAATATATTTGGCATTTTAGTGACACTGCACATAATTTCATCTTCCTATGATGATCCAGGGCACTAGTTTGGAGGTGATGATTATTGAGTGTTTCTGTGAAAATCTGGTTGAATCTGATTTGGGCTATCATAGTGCAGGACAGGGGAGGGCTCATCTATAAAGCATGTGCTTTAAGCATCACATACTTAAAAGAGGCTAGGGGCAAAAGTCTGGTTTCATAATCTGCTTTACCCCTTGTTCAGGCTCCCAGATCCTGAACTCACAAATTCTTTGGCCTTCGCTGAACACCAGGAAGGGATTGACAGACATGAACTTGGAATTCTTTCTAGGATGGTTTCTACCCATGTAGTGAAGAATATTATGGCCCCGATCCTTAGACTATCTCCAGACCCTCACTGCTCACTGGCTGTTCACTCTCATCAGTGCCCCAGGCCCATGACACTGCCGACCCTTCTCTCCTCCTCCCCTCTCCCTTTCACCTCTCCCTCACAGGTTTCCTTAAGGGGTCCCCAAATCCACACCACTTTTGGGAAAACAATGGGGCTCCTCTAAGCTCCTTGCCCTGTTCTCTACTTGGTCCATCCAGATGTAACAATGTGCTCAACAGACAAGCTCTATTTAAAGACATCATTTTTAAGGTCCCAAAGTAGTTTCAGTGTTCAAATAGAAGGGCTTTGTTGGCTTACTTTTGCTTCCATCTCAAAATAGTTTCTATCTACAAGAAGCTTGCTACCTAGTAGAAGAAACTAAATTATATACCCAAAATAATTAGTTAATAATTATTAGTGTTTAGAAACTAAAATGTGGTTTCCTTGCATTCCATGTTATTGAAACCCCAGATCTCTATACATCTTTGCATCTGCAAGCCATGTGTGCATTACATAGTGTCCTCAGCAGACATCTGTGGTTTTTGTGTGATCTGATTTGAAGTAAAGGGGAGGCCAGTGGGTTTCAAGGTATTGGGGAGAGCCTGATGTGACAACAATGATTTCACCTGATCTTCTACAGCCTACAGAAAACCCCTAAGTGGACACAGATGGACCTTTGTGGCCCACCTTAATGGTTCAAATGAAGCAAAATGGTCCCAGTGCTGGCCCCGCAAGGACATCAGACCTCAAAACCCAGACATTGGCCTTGCAAACATGGCTCACATGGAATTATTTCCTTCCTTGGCAGAAGAAGCTCTTTCAGGTATTGACCTGCCTGGGGTATCAAAGGTGCTTACCTATACTTCTCCAGTCCTCTGATGTAAACAGAAATGTCATGTTTCACAATGACTGCCCAGACCATAGAATATCGAGTGTGCCCCTGAGAGGCATGCACAGGTTGGGGAGCTTCCTCCACTTGCCTGCATTCTGGCCATAGTTTATTCTTAATTTTATTCATCATCTGCCCTGAGTAAGATAGCCTTGTACCTGACAGAGTCATCATTCTCCCCCATCTTCCCTGTGGGCTCACCTAAATGAATAGTTAAAATGTGCGTCCTGGAGTGCATAGGAAAGTCATTCAGGTGGGGAAGGAGAGGAGCCAAGGTGTCTTTTAAGGACTGAAGACAGTGCATTCATGGGCTCTGATAAGCCCAAAGGAAGCCCAGGGCACTCTGGGTAAACTCTGGGAGCTTCACTGCTTCAGTTGGTGCCATTCGTGTTGTCTAATGACACACATGAATACTTAATTTTTTTTTCAAATGAGTACATTAAATGTCTAGTGTGTGCCAGGAACTATTGTAGGCACTCAGAGTATGACTATAAATAAGCTATATAAAGATTTCTGCCTTCTCGGTGCTAAGAGTAAGGGAGTCAGATAGTAAATAAGCCCATGCCCACCAGGCAGTTAAAGGAATAGGGGTGGGAGACAGCTGTGACAGTCTGGCAGGGTATCTGAGAAAGCTCTAATGAGAAGTGGAATTTGAGCAAAGCTCTGAATGAGGTGAGGAAGCTAGTCATGTGTACGTCTGGGGAAGAGAATTCCGGGTTGAGGGAACGGCAAGAGCAAGGACCCTGAGGAAGGAGCATGCTGGGCATGTTGGAGGAATTACCAAGGGCTCCTGTGGGTGGAAGAGAGGGAGATCAGAGTTAATAGGGGTCATACCCTATAACAACAGCAAAACAGAACTTCCTGATTTGATGGAAATGCTCTACATCTGTGCTATTTAGTGTGATAGGCACTAACAGCCTCTGGCTACTAAGCATAGGCATATGGTAGTGTGACTGAAGAACTAATTGTTAGGTATACTTGATTTTAGATAATTTAAGTTTAAATAACTCCATGTGGCTATGGCCGCTGCACTTGTCAGCACAGATGCGGACATCATGGGCAGCTCTGAGGCCTCTGATCTTGACTCGCAGTGAGACAGGTCCAAGGGACAAGTGGTCATGTCTGACCTGCATCTCAGTAAGCTACTTTGGGTAGTGTTGGGTTTCTTCAAATCCTGTTCCACCAGCTGCTCATTGGGCAATGGACATGTTCTATGATTTCTCAATGCTGAGTCTCAAGGAAATCATATTCCACAGGGTTCTTTGTGAGGACAGAGGGAAAATAGAGACCCCTGCACCTGTTAGCACATCTGTACCTTTATAATTTCCATTGCCAAAGAAACCTCACTTTTTGTAAAAAAACAAAACAAAACAAAACAAACAAACAAAAAACCTGAAACCCAGAAATGCAAAAAGAAAGAAAAAAGTCAATGATATGCCTATAATCCAGAAGCATCTAATTTCTGCCATAATAAAAGAAATGATATATTGGCAATAAATAAACATCTGTACCATTATTTTTCATGACTGTGTAAAATTCTACATAGAATTATTTCGTAATTTTTCTGTTTTTAAACAGTATTATCAGGAACACTCTAGAATGAACACTTTTACATTCTTGTACATGTGGTTCTAGAAAGTGAGTTTCCCTAGGAAGCCCTGGATTCTGGACTGCTCGAGGTCTAGTCCTGTTTCATGTCCTGTACTTTCTGGGCTTCCTTTCCTTGCTGTTTGGTGCACAATGCCCATGGCCACTTGTAGTCTGTTAGTGAAGGAAAGAACATAAAAATAGCTAGGCTGTTTTGTATGCTCTGTAATTTGTTGGAATCTATTTTAAAATCTATTTTAATCAAAATTGATTAATTGTTTTGGTGTCATGTAGACACAGCTTTGCAATTTACAGAGTGTGCTTCACTTATACTTCTAAATAAAAATCTGTGAAGGTTTTGGGGTGTATCCTGAAATCTAATTCTTTACTTCATGTGGATAGTGGTGTAATTCTAAGTAGTTTCCAAAGACAAAAGTCTATGCTGCCAGCATGCCTATGTTGTCTGGGACAGCAGTTTACACAGTACTGGCTCTTTGATTGGGAAAACTTTCAACTGGCCACTATCATCACTGGCCTCCCTGTCACTGCCATGGAACAATCTAGTCAAGAAGTAAAGTCATCAGAATCCCTGGAGCAGAGGAGGCACCTCATCTTTGGAGAAGCAATTAAGACAAAATGGAATTTTCTTATAGCCATGTTTTTGGTGTTCAAACACAGCATATAATACAGAGCTCTAGAGTGAGAAACCACCGACTGGATGGATTTTAACTTCTCAGAGCCCAACTTTGTCCTTGGTAAAATAAAAATAACAATAAAATAAAGGAACAACACCTATTTCCAGAGTTGCTGTTAGAATCCAGCCAGCTCAGGTATATAAAACTGTTTGTGAAAAAAAAAAATCCCTAAATAAATATCCACAGACAGAGCTGTGTGAGGACACTCACCAGAAGCATCTTCACTCATCAGCGTGAAGCTCATTATAGCTCAGGGTCTGAGTTGAGGGCTAGAAAAAGTGGCTGTCCTTTCAGTCCTGGTTCTCTACCTCTCCAAGGGGGCTCTTTGGACATGGCCTGCCCTGGTATCATCACTACGAGTTCCTCCCTTCCCAGAATTTCATGCAGAGGGACCTTCGAAGTGCAGCTCAGCCTTTCCGACATAGCCCTGACACTCCACGTCACTTATTTCCAGAGCAAGGGTCTGGAGACCATATAATTGATACAGCGACTGATCTGTGGAGAGAAACAGCTATAAAGACATTCAGACTCTGCCTGGAAACACTACACAGCCATCATTTGAATTAAAGATTTCGACTTCCCAGCAGCTGGCAATTGTGCATCTCTACCCAGGCAACCCTCAGTCTACCCATGAATCTCACCCATGAATTATGCATCCCTGAGGGCTATTTAGTTCTATTCTCTGACAGACATAAAGACGGTAATTTTCATTTCCCTTTATTGTTTAGGAGACCATAAGGGAAGTGATGCTGCAGAGTAAAAAGACTATAAATTTCACAGACACAGCTCTGTGGGGGAATGTTGTGTGGCCTAACCTCACCAGTGACAGTGACTAACCTGGGCAGAGACAATGCCCGCCCAGCAGGAGGAGCTGGCCCTTTCTAAAAAGTGATGCCTCAGAGCTCCTTTCCTGCAGGTCTGTTGTGAACAGGTGCTGTGTAGATAGTGCTCGCCCACTTCCATCATGGGACCCTCCAAAGAAGGTCCCTGTTTGTGATTTGAGTAAGCACATCAGAATTCACCTGTTTTCTCTCAGTCAGCTAGATGAAAGAAGTCCTAACAGGAAGCTTCTATCATTTTTCTACAGCACCAGAGCTGTCTACATGCTGATTAGAGACTCTTATTGGCATTTTATGTGCATTTTAATCAACCAAAATAAAAAAAAAAGTACCTTTATCACCTGTGGGCTTCATCTGTGTCTGGCTATTAGGAATGTCAGATGAGGCAAGAGGGACACTGCTGTGATGGTCTTAATGTCAGTGGCATTCATGTAGGTGTTAGACTCACATGAGTACCCACCTAAGTATTTGTCTGACACCTCAAGTGACTGCCTCTGAAGCCACCTGAGGAAGTGGCCAGCAAGCACTGCAGTGCGGTCCAGAATGTCTCCAGCCTGCAACAGGAGGCCACACGTATAATAACCTCCTGTAGCTGACGAAGGAAGCTAGAAAGCTAATGACCCTCTTTCAAAAGGAAATGCTCCATTTCCTTTTTAGAAAAGAAAAGCTGGAGTAAAATGTGACTCCATTTCTGTATAAAATAAACACATACGGTAGCCCTAGTTTAAGATGAGTCTGTGTGAGTGTGCCATGTGCTAACGAGGAGAAAATTTGCAGTGGAGTGCCCAGCAAATGGGATAATCAATTAAGACAAAAGCATCCTCTACCCAGGCATATAGAAACGGAAGCGCATTGGCAGGACCCAGCCCTTTAGCATCATGGAGTGCTGGTATACCCTCTGAGAGGAGGTTTGGTCAGTGTTGAAATTATCCCTGCTACTTTTTAAAAATCCCTGTCTTGGAATAAAGAGGAGAATCTACATACTGGTATGTGTGCCTTCTGAGAGTGCCAAAGTCTGTCCTCTGATAGATTAGACCGTTACCCCCACCATCCAGACCTCCATCCCAAAATCTGTGACGTAATTAGCTTCTGTAAAATTTTATCTTCTGAGGGATAACCCAAGAGCCCTGTACCTGGAAGTTTTCTCTTCCTTTTATTGGCAAGAGTTCTCTCCTCTGGGGCATTCTTCCTGGGAGCAAGTACTTGCAGGCAATAACAACAATAGTGACCTTCCTGAGGGCTTCTCTTTATTCCAGGTTCCACCTCCACATCCAGAGCGCTTCGTAGACTGGTTCCTTTATTAATCTTCTCTTCTCCTCTTCCATTCCTACACATTTCTCTCTTGCAGAGCAACTACTCAAGTGATACCGAGAGCGAGGACAACTTCCTCATGATGCCCCCACGGGACCACCTGGGCCTCAGTGTCTTCTCCATGCTCTGCTGCTTCTGGCCTTTGGGCATTGCGGCCTTCTACCTGTCCCATGAGGTAAGGCCTTCCTCCATCAGTCGCACAAGTGCATCACACCCAGGCTAATGAGGAGAGCCCAAGAAGCCATTCAGCTCATGCCACCAGTGGGGTCTGTACTTTACAGTTGGAGAACAGGCACGAGGAGGTCAAGATCCCCTCATCTCATTGTCATTGTGGGACTGTCCCGTGGCCCCTGGGGAAAGGTAGGCAATCTTTAGGAAGAGGGTTGCATGAGAGAAACAGGCATCCACTAGGAAAAAGCAGATAGTTTGGGGAGCTTGGAATTCAAGTAGGCACTTGGACCCTATCAGTGAGATTGACCAAGCACTGGGAAGCACCATGCCCAGGGTGAGGATGTCTGACTTACTAAGAAAGGAGTCAAGGGTATTGTTTTCTTTGTGAAAAGCTCATGCATATACAATAGATTCTAGTTTCACAGCAGCCTGTATATTCCTTCCAAATTTTTGTTGTGCTAGAGGAAATGGTGTGGAGTGGTCATGCTCACTCACAGCCTCCTGGGAGTGAGTCTACTGAGGGAAGGCTTTACTGCCTCCCTCCCACCCGCCCCAAGCAGGAGGGCACTGTTAACATTGGAGCTGTATTTTAATTGTCAAATCTTAGAATGCAATTGGCATTTTTACCTTGGATTTCACTAGGACAAGTGTTACCTGTTCAAAGAGATGAGAGAAGACATCCTATAAAAGAACCTGCAGGGTACCTGGAAGAAGTGAGCCCTGGATAAATGGGGGCAGCATGGGGAAAGATTGCCTATGCGGCAGGATTGAGAAGCTGTCCCTGTCCTGGCTGCTCCACAAAGCTTGGGGTGCAGCCTCTGTCTCCGAAGCAGGGCAAACTATGCACAAGGTCTTCATCTGAAAGATTGTAATTATAATAAAAATCAAGGCCACAGTTGCAGAAACTGGCATGTAGAGTCCTTTCCTAGAAAATAATTTTATTTTTGACAATGTAAGAACCTGTTAGACTTGGGCCTGATGAGTCATGGTGTTTAATACCTTCAATGATAAAGAGGATTCTGATTATTTGTTCGACAGTGAGTGTAAAGCACAGTTTCTGGGGAGGCCTCTGGTCACATTTCTTAAAGTTGAAGGCCAGAGTATAGGGGCTGCCTTCACTGTTGGAATAAGAAGAGAACCCTAGGGATCCCTGGCTCTCAGTCCTTTTCTTCATTGTGCTTTGAGGGTGGATTTCCCTCCAGTGGGACCACAGCAGAGAAATCTCTGGAGATGAGTGCCCTTCACAGGGCTCACATATAAATCTTTCCACATGGGAACTCCCAGGCTGATGACAGGCCCACGCAGCACTCTCCTTTACAGTCCACAGCTGGGCTATGCTGCAGGCCCAAGTGCAACCATACCTGGCACACAGGCTTGAGCTCAGCCACAAGGGTGCCATGCATGCTGTTTGTGCCTCTACAGCCTGACTACAGACAAAATCTTCAGCAGGCATTTGAGGGGAGGAGCGAGCTCCTAAAGGAAGAGTGCGCACACACGATAGAATGGACAGAGTCTGAGAGTCATTCCACTAAATTAAACCAGTGCTTTCCTGGGCAAGCCAGCTAGGAAACCTACACTGGGCACTGGAGAGAGGCAAGCCAGAGCCATCTCTCCATGGGGCTTTGTGGTTGCCGCCAATGCCTCCTGCTACCCAGAGGTGCTGGGGGTTAGGACACTGGTGTCAGAGCAGATCAAGCAGCATATTGATGAAGCCAAGACTACCATACTCCAAGTTCCAAATGCTTTTCACAAGGAAATCTTTGACATCAGTATGACTTTAGTTTCTTTTTTCTTTCACCACAGATCATATCTCACTTAGTCACTGACAATTAGATGGTGACTGCATTTTGTCAAAATAATCACTCAGTAAGGTCAAGAAAACACATGAAGCCATTCCAGGAAAATAAAAATCTCAGTGTTTGGATGACATGGGGCAGCAGGAGACAAATTAACAGGATCCTTGAACTTACAAAACCCAGGATATTTTTTGTTTTGTCCTATTCTAGCTGTGTCCAAGTCAGAAAGAAGTCTGCGCAAGGTTTCTGGAAAGCAGCAGGAAACCAATATTGTCAGTACACATATGAGTCCTTAGGTGAAGGGGCACCTGGAAGGAGACATAAGATCTTTTCTCCAAAAGATTTTAAAATATAAAAAAGGTATTAAGTAGTAGTAACAGTAGTCATAAAGTGTGTAAAGTGGGTAACATGTTGCTCTATTAGATGCTGGTCCGTGTTAAGTACTGTGCATCTAGCTTCTCAGGGAGTGGTCCTAACAGCATTGACAGCCCCAGCACTGTTAGAAATGCACATTGCCTAGCTCCACTGCAGGCCTGCTCAACCAGAGACTCAGGGGATGGGGCACAAGAACCTGCATTTGAACAAGCCCACCTGTTAGTCCAGATGCTGCTTCAATTTGAGTAGTACTGTTGCACACACGTGATCTCATAGCAAGTCTGTGATATGGCACTGTCATAACATCATTTTATGGCCATAAATTCAGGGTTTCAATGCGGTTTGGTGATATCCTAAGGCCCGAATTGGCTGGCAGTGGGCTGGGACTGCCAGGACAGTCTGCCTCTGAGACATCTCTGAAGAAGGCAGCTGCTTGGGCCTGACTGTGATGAAAGACTCAATGTGGAAGCCCATGTAGAGGATGAGTGTAGCATTTTTTTACAACTTCATTTTATTCTAGCCATTAATTGTTTGATACAGTGCCCCATGCAACCACTTTATAGAGAGGAAATTGTTGTGTGCAATTTTGGTAGATATAGCTAGGATAATGTTGAGGATAAAAATGAATCCATAATTTGCTGAGCGACTGCTGTAAGTGTTTTAATGGGCACATTTTATCTTATCTAAATTTTCAATGAGTCTAAAAGTGAGAAATTATTATACCTATTTTAAGGATGAAAAAAACCATGAAGTTTCAAGGGATTAATTTATAGAAATCAGAGAGGTAGTTAAACTGGGTACATGATGCAAATATAAAAAATTCTAACCCTTAAAATCAAATTTTCTGTAGTATAACTTTGACTTTTATCTGTTTGAAAACAAAAATAGAAGCAGAGTGCTTATTTCTAAATCCAGTACACCACCCTACTTGGAGGTTGATGTAGTGAGGAAGAGAAGCCCATTCTAAACAGGGCTGTGATGTTTGCCCCCAGCACCTTTACTCAATCCCAGCTTGAGGATGAAGCTGAATGCCCTCCTCAAAAAAACTCTTGGGCCTGGAACTGGGCATTGGGCAAGCTTGAGGATTACACGCCCTGCATCTACTGCAGTGTCTTCTGCATTGGAACCCTTATGATGTTACCATTTCATTTCATTCCGTAAAGTGTTCCTTTTTTTCACTAACTGCAACATTATAACAATAATTAAATGCAAAAGGGATTCTAAAAATCAGATTATGTAAGAAACAAGAAAAAATTCAAATAAACAATCTAACCTTACACTTAAATGAACTAGAAAAAGAACAGCAAATAAAACCCAAAGTGAATAGAAAGAAGGAAATAGTAAAGATCAGAATGGAAATAAATTAAATAGAGTCTAGAAAAACAATACAAAGATTAATGAAATCAAGGGCTAGTTCTTCAAA
This sequence comes from Rousettus aegyptiacus, assembly GCF_014176215.1. Classification (NCBI taxonomy): domain Eukaryota; kingdom Metazoa; phylum Chordata; class Mammalia; order Chiroptera; family Pteropodidae; genus Rousettus; species Rousettus aegyptiacus. Next base: position 42,254,008 of record NW_023416287.1, read on the forward strand.
AGGATAAACAAAATTGACAGTCCCTTAACCAGACTCATCAAGAAAAAAAAAAAGAGTACTCATAAATAAATCAGAAATGAAAGAGGAGAAATAATTATAGACTCCACAGAAATACAAAGGATCATAAGAAAATATGAGCAATTATATGCCAACAAGTTAGACACTCCAGATGCATTCCTAGAAACACACAATCTCTCAAAACTGAATCAAGAAGAAACAGAATATCTGAAATGATCTATTACCACCAATAAAATCAAACCGGTAATCAAAAACCTCCTAAAAAACAAAAGTCTTGGACCTGATGGCTTCATAAGCAAATTTTACCAAACATTCAAGGAATTAGCACCTATTCTTCTCAAAATATTCCAAAAAATTCAAGAAGAGGGAAGGCTCCATAACTCCATTTATGAGACCACCATTACTTTGATTTCAAAACCAAACAAAGGCATTAAAAAAAAACTATGGACTGATATCTTGGCTCATTGGGAAAAGGCTAAAAGCATTTTCTTTAAGATTAGGAACAAAACAAGGATGCCCACTTTCACCGCTCCTCTTCAACACTGCATTGGAAGTAGTAGCCACAGCAATAAGAAGAGAAAGAGAAATAAAAGGTATCCAAATTGGAAAGGAAGAAGTAAAACTGTCGTTATTTGCCAATGACATGATACTATAGAAAACCCTAAAAATTTCACCAAAAAAACTGCTAGAACTGATTAGAAGTCAGTAGCATTTTTTATACACCAATGATGAACTTTCAGAAAGAGAAATTAAGAAAACAATCTCATTTACAATTACATCAAAAACAATAAAATATCTGGCAATAAAATTAACCAAGGAGGTAAAAGGTTTATTTTCAGAAAGTTATGTCATTGAAAAAAGATTTGAAGAAGATACAAATAAATGGAAGTATATATCATGCTCATGGGCAGAAAGAATCAACATCATTAAAATGGCCATACTACCCAAAGCAATCTATGGATTTAACGCAATCCCTAACAAAATACCAATGGCATTTTTAGAGAGCTAGAACAAATAATCCTAAAATTTATATGGAACCACAAAAGACACTAAATAGCCAAAGCAATCTTGAGAAAGAACAAAGTTAGAGATATCACACTACCTGATATTAAACTATACTATAAGTCTACAGTAATCAAAACAGTATGGTATTGGCATAACAACAGATACGATGATCAATGAAACAGAACGGAGAACCCAGAAATAAATCCACGTCTATACACTCACTTAATATACGACAAAGAAGACAAGAATATACAATAGGGTAAAGGCAGTCTCTTCAATAAATGGTGCTGGGAAAATTGTATGAGTACATGAAAAGAAAGAAGAAAGAAGGAAAGAAGGAAAAAAAGGAAATGGACCACCTTCTTACATCATACAAAAGTATAAACTCAAAATGGATTAAAGGCTTAACAATAAGACCTGAAACCATAACCTTCTAGAAGAAAACATAGGCAGTAAACTCTCTGATATTGCTAACAGTAATTTCTTTTCAGGTATTCTCCTTGGTCAAAAGAAACAAAGGAAAAAATAAACAAATGGGACTACATCAAACTAAAAAGTTTTTGTACAGCCAAGAAACCATCAGCAAAACAAAACAAAAAAAAACAGCTGACTGAATGGGAGAAGATATTCATTTATAATTCATCTAATAAGAGGTTAATATTTAAAATATATAAAGAACTCATACGTCTCAACAACAAAAATAAATAAATAAACAATCCAATTAAAAAATGGGCAGAAGAGGAATTACGAATGGCCAATAGACATATGAAAAGATGTTCAAGGTCACCTATCATCAGAGAGATGGAAATTAAAAACACAATGAGATATCACTTCACACCTGTCAGAATGGCTGTCATCAATAAATCAAAAAACAAGTGTTAGTGAGGACATGGAGAAAAGGGAACCCTCATACATTGTTAATGTGATTTCAACTTGATATAGTCACTATAGAAAATAGTTGGAGGTTTCTCAAAATATTACAAATAGTTATACCTTTTACCCAGCAATTGCACTTCTGGCTATTTATCCAAAGAAAACCAAAACAATAATTCATAAAGATCTTTGCACCTCTATGTTCATGGCAGTACAATTTACAATAGCCAAGATATGAAAGCAAACTAAATGCCCATCTACGGACAATGGGATAAAGAAGTTATGGTACATATAGACAATGGAATATTACTCAACCATTAAAAAAAATAATCCTACCATTCACAGCAACATGTATTGACCTAGAGGTTATTATGCTGAGTGAAATAAGTTAGAGAAAGATAAATACCATATGATTTTCCTTATATGTGGAATCTAAGGGAAAGAAAACAAACTTATCAAAAACAGACTCACAAATATAGAGGACAATCTGGAGATGGTCAGAGAGGAGGAGGTGGGGTGAAGGGTTGTAGAAGTACAAATCAGTAGTTGATAAATCGTCATGAAGATGAGGAGCATGGGATAGGGAACGCAGTTAGCATTAATATAATGGCTCGGTGGGAAACCAGAGAGGAGAAGCAATTAGGGGGATCATTCTATAAACTATATCAATGTCTAACTAATGTACTTGAAAATAATAATAAAATTAAATTAGAGAAATGAGTTGTTGCTAATTGAGGTGATGTCAAGAATATTTCCTTTTTCAGTGAGAGAAGTTGTAACATATTTGTATGTTGATGAACATGATCCAACAAAGAGGAAAAGTCAATGTTGCACTGGTGGGGTTGGTGAAAGAGAATTTCTGGAGAGATGTTATGGAGTGGATGAGTAGAGTGAGAAGTGAGGGGGCTGCCTTTCTTAGGAACTTATAAGTTCATGCAGCGTGGCAGAAGATGGGTGGGAGCTACACAAGAAGCTGGGCTGAGGAGGCAGGCGCTAAAGTTTGAGGAGTGGCGAGGCTGTTCCAGGGCCTCAGGGAGGGAGTAGCAGGATTGTGGAGGTGAGCGTGCCTTGGGAACCAGGCCTCCTGCAGGGCTTCCCCAGTCACATTCCTCGGTGCACATGAAGTTGTGGTGTGGGCACAGGATTGATGTGCCAGTACTGCCAACACACTTGAAGACCACAAAGCAAGAGATGCAGGGACTCAATGATGTAGGCAAAAGAGCAAGGCAAGAATGAGTGTGAGAGGCATAAGGCCAAGGGACTCAGAGGCACAAGAGATGTGTCTGCTGTCCCTCTTCCTGGAAGCAAAAGCCTAAGTTCGAGTTTCCTGGTCATCCAACAACCTAAGGCAGCCCCCCAGCATCCTCAGAGGACCACCTCTCCTCTGAGGATGCTGGGGGGTTGAAAATGTTGAATGTAGACTCATTCTGCTCTGAACCAAACCTGACATCAAAACTAAACTAGGTGATATACTAAGCTGACATTCAGCCTCTATTCAAAATGCAAACTGTGTCAGACACAATGTAACCCACATTAGAGAGGGTAATCCTTCTGAAGACAACCTTGTTTGGGTCCAGACATGCTGCCGAGAGCAGGTAGCCCTGCTAGGCAAGGGTGATAATCCCTCCTCAGGCTTCTGGCCAGCCCAGACCAAGACTGCAGACAGTGGGTGAGGAGAAAGGCCCCTTCACACATCCATGGAACTAGAATGACAGTAGCAGCATTTCCCTAAATACAAACTAGGTGCAAGTGCTTTGTTTGCACCTACTTATTACAGCAGTCTTGTTAAATGCGGTACTAGAATTTTCACATTTTACAGTGCGAAAATATGTATAGACCTTATTCAAATCAGGGTCAGTGCTATGTTTAAATCCATTGAATACACCCAGAGACACTTTTTGAAAACAGATTTATAGCAGATTTTATTTCATTCTCACCATTACAGGAGAGGTAGTTTCTGTTGGTCCAGCAAGTGAGGAAGCTAAAGCCCAGCAAGGCTACTTAACTTCTCCAGGATTACACAGTAGATTACTGCACACCAGCACTGGGGCCCACGGTGGGTGAAATTATAAGAAAGCACTTGGATCCTGAAAGGGTCTCTCTGTGAATGCTCACATGTGGCTCCTAAAGAGTCTAGTCCAATTCATTTATGGTCACATCTTTTTTCAGTTTAATGCCATTTGGTTTTGGTTTATTACTTTTCCCATGTAAATATAATTATTTTCTATTAGTTCCCATTTCTCCTTCCAACAAAGTCAGTTTTGTGGCTTCGGAAATTATCCTATGGTATTCAGTTGTTTATTGAAAGAAATAAAGTGATTTCTTTTTATGTCTTCATTTTTTTAAATATAGAACTCTCCAGGTATGAGATATGTTATTGTACATTTCTTAAAGTTAGGAAACAAAAGGAAAAGAGATTGGAAGAAAATCACTCCAAATACAAGTAATGAATGGTTTTCCTCTTCTTTCCACATGTGTTTGTGTTTATTTGATTCTTTAAACACCATTAATATGAAGATGATTTTCAAACCTACCTTAGTTTGAAAATAACACTCAAAACAGTACACAAGCATATTTGTGTAGCTTAAATTATTTTAAAGCATGCAGCGAAGTAACCATCACCTAAGACAAGAATAGAATATCCCCAGGATCCTGAAGCCTCCCTTTCACACTCCTTCCTAATTAAAATCCCTGACTCCCCGTCTAGTAATCTCTATAATGACTGCTATAGTACTTACTTCCTAGCATGTCTTTATTATTTTACCCTCTAAATCTGCATCCCTGAGACTTCATTTCTTTATACTTCCTTACCTCACTTGTAAACACTATGTTAATACGAGTGACATCCTTATCTTGTCTTGGGTCTCTAGGGAAAAATTTCCAACTTTCATTGTTATATAGAATCTTTAAGTATCTTATTTTTTAAACATGAATGGATACTAAGTTTATAGAAAGATTTTTGTGCAAATAGAAAAATTATGAGTGTTTTTTAAGCTATAAATCTTCCTGTAATCTTTAATGTGATAAATTGCATTAACTGACTTGAGAATGTTAAACTAATCTTGCATTCATAGAGTAAACTCTTACTGTTCGTAATTTTTATGTTTTTGAATTTGTGTGCTATTGTTTTCCTTGATATTTTTTGCATCTGTGTTTATGAGAAAAATTGATCTGTATTATCCTTTCTGGTAATTTCTTCCTCAAGTTTTTGTTGCAGTATTATGCTAGTAGTGAAGACTCTGACTTTTTTCTCTTCTCTGAGTTTCTATAAAAGTGAAATTATTTATTTGTAAATATTTGGTAGCACTCACTGGTGGACATATCCGGGACTGGAGCTTTCTTTGTAAAAAAATTTTCATTACTGATTTAATTAATTTAATATTGACAAGTTGTATATTTTAGAATTTTGTCGGTATTATCTAAATTATTGATTTTACTAATCAAAGTATGAATTTGGGCCTGTCTGATTTCCTTTTAGGATATAAAAAGAAGGATGTATTAATAGATTATTGATTGATTGATTGATTGATTGATACATACATACATACATCAACTGATCGATCAATCAATCAATTGACCGATAGATACAGATAGACATACCTACACCCAAAAAGACAATCTTATTATTTTATATTGTCAGTATCTATGTGTATATACCCACATATTCCACTTACTTTGTTCCTTATTTCTTCCTGACTCTTTGACCTTCTAGCTCGAATAATTTCCCTTTTGTCTAAAGAACATTCTTTAGAATTTCCTGTAGTTTGGATCTGCTGGTGGCAAATTCCCTATTTTGTGCCATTGGAAATTTCTTTATATATTTTTACCCTTGCAGAGGTTCTCACTAGGTATAGGATTCTGATTCACATTTCCCTTTTCAGTTGTGTTGAAACTTCTCATTAAACTCATTTGCTGAGTTATAATATCCTTTTTTAGATTTATCAGTTCTAAAATTTCTTTGTTTCTTCTTTTTCAGATCTACTGTAACTCTTTTTATAGTTTCCAATTACCTGCCAAGAGTTTAAAACTTTTCGTTTTCTTGTTTCCTTGAATATAGTAAGTAGAGATGTTTTATAGTCTATACCTGATAATTACAACATCCGGAATCCCATTGAGTCTGTTTTTTTTTTTTCTTGTTCTCACTCATGATGTGTTTCTTAAATTAAAAAAATATATATATGTGTTGGCCATTATTTTTTTAAAAAGTATGCATTGTAGTATTTTGTGTATTAGGATGTTGGCACCTTCCTTCAGATAGGCTGTTTCTTTGCTTTTGCCAGGATACAGAGCACAGAGATTCCAGGGTCACCTTAGTCCAAGCCCAGGTTTTGAGTTGATGCAAAGCCAGTCTATAATTCATGAAAGGACAGGTATACTTCTGCTTTACTTTTGCTCTTAGGCTTTAGTTCTTTGGTGCTCTATTCTATGGTACTAGCGGGTTTTCCAGGATCTCGCTCTTCAATGGGCTCTGAACTCCAAAAGTACACAAAAAAATCACTTTCTTAGGTACCTCTTATGGTCAGCAAACAATATAAGGGCAGAAGTGTCTCCATGTGCCTGGCTCACCTCCCTCCTCCTCCTCCCCAGATTCTAGTCCTCTCCTGGTCTTGGCCTGATAATCCCTCATTTTCTTATCTCTTTGATACTTTTAAAAGTATTCTCTAATATTTCCTTAAGGATTTTTAGCTGTCTTCTGAAAAAGGGTTTGTAGTGGCATTACCAGAAGCAGAAGTCTGCATTTCTCTCTTTCTTTGTTTATACAGAGAAAGGATTCCCTTATAACAGGAATATTTTTTAATGAGAAAAGTGAAGTCTCAGTTGAGGAGCTTAGAATATCTTTGCTTAAATTCCTATTCATTCTGATGCTAACAGAAACTTGAACTGGCTCTTTGCTCTGCACAATCACAACAACTACAGTGCCACTTAGGTTGACAAGATGTGTCAGAAAAAGGGACACAGCTCATATGTGCCTCATCAAACTTCTAGACAGTAGCATCCTATTTAGATGATACAAAGCACAGGGTTTGGCACTTTGTAGTGGCTCACAAAGTCCTGTTTGCATTTTTGTGATGTAAAGACCTACACACCCATGTTCTGCTTGCTTATTTCATAAAAATAAACCCTGTGGCTTATAAATGTAGTTCACCTAAAGGTGTTCAGGCAGAGTTTGGAGAAGTTGGCCATGCCCGAAATTAAATCAAGTCACCAAATGCTCTGGGCCTATGCCCTCTGCAGGGCTGTGGTCGGCTAGAACTAACCCCACTAGGGACTAGAAGACAATGCAGATCTCATTAATCCAAGCTGCTCTGCTGAAGAGGGAGCTGCTGTCAGTTGCAGGTCCAGGACTGCTCCCAGAGAGTGTTAATTCTCTGTCCCTTCTGGCTTATTTCTCTTGCATCATAGGCGGAAACAAAGACAGAGTGATCTGAGTGGGGCACTGCCTCAGGAAAAAATCAAATTACACAGATGTAAGCTTTATGCTGCTGAAGGAAGTAGATTGACATAAGACTGGAAAAGCAGGGTAGGGCCAGGGAGTCTTCAATGCAGACTAGTCTATCTCTTAACAGAGCATTTTAAGCCAGAGAATAAATAACAGGTTGGAAATGGAACACCAAGAACAATAATGAGAAAGCACAGTATATAAACAATATGTTCTAAAATAAACTCATCCTTAGACCAGAAAATCTTGTCGTAAGGAAATAGCAGACACAATGTCAAGCTTGGCGGGGTCTCTGTGACTATCTGCTGTAAACCTTTGGAGTCACTGGAGACAGATAAAGGAAGACTTGAAATAGTTCATCTCCCCCCACCCTCCTGTAGGCCAGGAGAAATAAACCTTAAATTGGCATAATTGAACTGGGGCTTTCTCAAACATTCGAAGCAAAATACTTTGGGTATTTTCAGAAACTATCATCTGTCCATCTCTCTCACCATTTAGCTCACCAAAACAAACCAGAATTTTCACGTTTTCTTACCTAAATCTCATCATAAAAACAGATCTTTGAAATGTTCATCATTATTTTTTATTTCAAAGTTGTGTACATTACATAAAAATGAGCCCTGCGTCTTCCACACACTGAATGATGTAATTTGTAATCATCAACAAGTCTTGGAGTTCATGTTTTATGTACTTCACCATGCCCCTCTTTTGTCTTCAAGTTAGTTATTCTTGAATGTCCCTGGATCTATAGTAAATCAAAAAGCACCCAATGAGTGTATCTATAGGTAGTAGCAAATACAGAATTAGCCTAAGATCGAACTTTTTGAGAGTCACAGGTTATATAAGATAATAGCCACATAGTTAAAGGTTATCTGGTTCAGCAAGATAACTATTAAAGCCATAAAATCTATGCCTGAATAGGAGAGGAAGACCTAACAAAGCATTCCCCAGCCCCAGGAGGGGAAAGGAGTGAGTGATGGAACCATATGGAAAGGAAAATGCTACCAAGGAACAGAATCGGTGGGAATGACTTGGATCAAGCCCACCTCAGCCTCCCAAAGTGGGTGATATATAAATTAAGATTGTGGAAAAAGCACTACTGGGGCTGCAAGACACTAGGCAGGCACAGGAATTGTGTTAACTTTGCAAACAAATGGATTAAAAAATATTGCCAGAGAGATGGGCCCAATACAGCAGATGGGTATATATCAGGAAACACATCAGGAAAATGTGCAGTGATAGCTCGGTGGTCATCAAGTGATAGCGCCCCTCTTTCTCTCTCCCTCTCTCTCCTTTTTCCCCTCCCTCTCTTCCTCCTTCCCGCTCTCTCTTTCCTGCCCTATTAATCTCTCAATCTCTATATGTATATTTTAACACGCTGATTGTAGTTTCTGAGAGCTGTTTTACAACTTCTTGATTTAAACAATTTCGTATAAATATTAATAATCCAGTGTAGCCAAGACAAATCAGATTTCAGATTTATTTTTTTTCCCCTCTGTAATCTATGCTGGAGTTAAGATACTGATTTTAACTTGTTTTGCTGTATAAATGAACAAATACATCATGTCTGTTTTGTTCCCTTCCTATATTAGATGGATCTTTTTTCAGCTACAGGTGAAGCAGTGACTCAGTAATGATTATCTTGATTTCATAATAATCTGTCTGTAGCAGATGCATTATTATCCAAGGACAGAGACTGTGCAATGCCTGCACATTTTTTTATGTGTGTTTCTAAATTTCATAGTTTTATTTTAACTGTACAGTATGTGTGTATACACACACACACACACACACACACACATACACACACATATATTTATACTGTGTGCTCACCTCCCATAGTTAGATTTCTTTCTGTCACCACATATTGGACCCCCTTAATCCTGTCTACCTTGTCCCACCCCCAACCCCTACCGTCTGGTAACCACTAGTCTATAGTCCATGTCCATGAGTCCCTGTTTGTTTGCTCTGTTCATTTGTTGTTTTTAAGTTTACATCCCACATATAAGTGATATCATGTGATTTTCAACTTTTTTTGTCTGGCTTATTTCGCTTAGCATGATCGTCTCGAGGTCCATCCATGTTGTTACACATGGCAGTATTCCAACTTTTCTTATAGTTGAGTAATATTCCATTGTATATATGGACCACAGCTTCTTTAGTCAATCATCTATCACAGGACACTTTGGTTGCTTCCATGTCCTGGTCGCTGTGAATAGTGCTGCTATGAACATCGATGTGCAAATGTATTTTGGATATAGGTTTTCGAGTATTTGGGGTAAATACCAGTAGAGGGATTGCTAGATCATATAGTAGATCATTGCTTAGTTTTCTAAGGAAACTCTATACTATTTTCCATAGCGGCTGTACCAATTTCCAGTCCCACCAGCAGTGTATGAGGGTTCTTTTTTCTTCCGCACCCTTTTCAACATTTGTTATTACTTGTCCTGTTAATTATAGCTATTCTAACAGGCGTGAGATGGTATCTCATTGTGGTTCTGATTTGCACTTACCTAATAGCTAGTGATGTTGAGCATCTTTTGATATATTTGTTGGACATTGGTATGTCCTCTAGGGAGAAGTGTTTGTTCAGGTCCTCTGCCCATTTTTCGATTGGATCATTTGTTTTTTGTTGTTGTTGTTATTGAGTCATATGAGTTCTTTGTGAATTTTGGATATTAGGCCCTTATTGGAGGCATTGCTTGCAAATATATTTTCCCATTCGCTTGGTTGTCTCTTTACTTTATTGATGATTTCTTTTGCTGAGCAGAAGCTTTTTAGTTTAATGTAGTCTCATTCATTTCTTTTAGCTTTCACTTTCCTTGCTTTTGAGGTCAAATTCATAATAATCCTCTTTAAGCCCAAGGTCTTTGGGTTCATTCCTGTTTTCTTCCATGCATTTTATTGTTTCAGGTCTCATATTCAGGCCCTTAATCCATTTTGAGTTAATTTTGGAGTGTGGTGATAGACAACAGTGTAGTTTCATTCTTTTGCAGGTGACTTTCCAGTTTTCCCAGTACCATTTATTGAAGAAGCTTTCCTTTCTCCACCATATGTTTCTGGCTTTTATGTAGAAAATTATTTGCCCATATAAATATCGGTTTACATCTGGGCTCTTGATTCTGTTTCACTGGCCTGTGTGTCTGTTTTGCCGCCTATACCATGCTTTTTTGATTACTGTCGCTTTATAGTATAATTTGAAATCAGGCAGAGTGATGCCTCCAGCCTCGTTCTTTTTTCTCAGGGTGGCTTCCATACAAATCTGATGACTTTTTCTTCTATTTTTTTAAAAAGTTCTGATGGAATTTGATTAGGATTGCATTAAATCTGTATAATGCTTTAGGTAATATGGCCATTTTAACTATGTTGATGCTTCCAATCCAAGAATATCTTTCAGTTTCTTTGTATCTTCTCCATTTCTTTTAGTGGAGTCTTGTAGTTTTTATAAAGTAGGTCCTTCACATATTTCATTAAATTTGTTCCTAGGCATTTTATTCTTTTGGTTGCAATTGCAAAAGGAATTATTTTTTTCCAACTTCTTTTTCTGACACTTCATTTTTAGAGTATAGGAAAGTTATGGATTTTCAACATTGATTTTATATTCAGAAACTTTACTGTATTTACTTTTTTTTCTAGTAGTGATCTTATGGAGTCTTTAGAATTTTCTATATAGAGAATCATGTCAGCCACAAATAGAGACTATTCGACTTCTTCGTTTCCTATTTGGATGCCTTTTATCACTTTCTCTTGCCTGATTACACTCACTAGGAACTCCAATGTTATATTGAATAACAGTGGCTATAGTGGACAGCCTTGCCTTGTTCTTGATCTTAGACAGAAGGTGTTTAGTTGTTCACCATTAAGTATAATGTAGGCTGAGGGCTTATCATATATAGCCTTATTATATTAAGGTATTTTCCTTCTACACCAATTTTATTAAGTGTTTTGATCATAAATGGATATTGTATCTTATTGAAGGCTTTTTCTGCATCTATTGATATGATTATACGATTGGTATTTTTAAATTTATGTGCTGTATCACATGAATCGATTTGCATATGTCGAACCATTCCTGTGCCCCTGGGATGAAACCCACTTGATCATGGTGTATAATCTCTTTAATATGTAGCTGTATTCGGTTCGCTGGTATCTTATTTAGGATTTTTGCTTCAGTGTTCATAAGAGATATCGGTCTTTAGTTTACTTTTTTTGTGTTATCTTTACCAGATTTTGGTATTAGGATAATATTGGCCTCATACAATGAATTGGGAAGTATTGCCTCCTCTTCGATTTTTTGGAAGAGTTTGAGGAGAATAGGTATTAAATCTTTGAATGTTTGGTAGAATTTACTGGCGAAGCTGTCTGGTCCTGGACTTTTACTTTTTGGTAAGGTTTTGGTGATTGTTTCAATGTCCATACTGCTGATGGAGCTATTTAGATTTTCTAGTTTGTCTTGATTCGGCCTAGGAAGATTGTATTTTTCTAGTACTGGTCCATTTCTTCTAGGTGATTAAATTTGGTGTTATATACTTTTTCACAGTATTCTTGTATGATCCTTATATTTCTGCAGTGTCTGTCATAATTTCTCCCTCTTTCATCACTGATTTTGTTTATTTGTGTTCTTTCTTTTATTTTTAGTGAGTCTAGGCAGGGGTTTATCATTTTATTAAACTTCTCAAAGAACCAGCTCTTTTTTGCATTTATTTTTTCTATTCTTTTTTTGTTTTCAATTTCATTTATTTCCACTCTAATTTTAATTATTTCTTTCCTTCTGCTGACTTTAAGCTTTATTTGTTCTTCCTTTTCTGATTTTTTAAGATGAAGTGTTAGGTTGTTTATTTGGGGTTGTTCTTGTCTGAGATAGCCTGTAATGATATGAGCTTTCCTCTTATGACATTTTTGCCATGTCCCAAAAGTTTTTATATGTTGTACTAGCATTATCCTCCATTTCTATGTATCTCTTGATCTCTCTTTTTTATTTCTTCTCTGACCCAGTTATTCTTCCATAGCATGTCACTTAATCTCCATGTATTTGTGGTCCTTCTCACTTCTCACACTTGACCTCCCCTTTCAAAACATTACAATTAGAGAATATCGTTGATATGATTTCAATCCTTTTATATTTTTTGAGGCTATCTCTGTGCCCCCGTATGTGGTCAATCTTTGATAATGTTCCATGTACACTAGAGAAGAATGTGTAAGCAGCTGTTTGGGGATGGAAGACTCTGTAAGTGTCAATTATGTCCAGTTGGTCTAATGTGTTATTGAAGGATGCTATTTCCTTATTGATTTTCTGTTTGGATGATCTGCCCATATCCAACAATGGGGTATTTAGGTCCCCTGTTACGATAGTATTTTGGTCTGTTTCTCCCTTTAGCTCTGTTAGTAATTGCTTTACATATTTCTGGGCTCTCTGATTGGGAGTATAGATGCCTGCACATTTTAATCTAGGGTTAGAATCACAATATACTAAACTTTACATTCTTCCTTCTGTCCTTATGGCTCATCTCAATTTTCATTTCCAAATGTTTGATCTTTTTGTTTTTAGATTATGTATCTAAAGCTTTGAGAACATAGCATGTTCTAAAATATGTTTGTTCATGTTGGTTTTTTTTTGCATTCTTTTAAGATTGAAGTACTCTTTATGAATCCTGTGACCTCCTGAGAACTAAAAAAAATAAGATGCAGTGTCAGGAGCTCCTGGTTTTACGCAGTGGCCCTTTGCCTCTTGCCACCATCCATGGCATGCCTGTGAATGCTGACTCCATCCTGGTCATATCTTGGGACACACGCATGCATGCCCTAGTTGATAACAGAGGCACCAAAGGGTCACCACAAGTGATTCTGAGTGCAGCCACATGGAAAGCCCTGCTGGGTCAGTTGGCCTCAAGTAGAGTCTTCGGGCTCCACGTGAGTCAGGTGTGTGACTGTGACAGTGTGGTCGATGAGACGTCCCTACTTTATGAACTGGGGATGGGCCAGAGCTCCTGATCCTTTTTGCCTTTCATAGCATGAAGTACCACTTTGCATGGAGGATGGCAGTTTCATATTTCAATTCACACATATATTAATGCAAGCTGAACATACAAATTCATGAAGAGTTTTTATGAGTTTATAGTTACGAGTACATTATAGATTCTCATGGAAGTCTAGGGCCATTTTGGGTATAACTCTGACATTTTGATTTTTACATCAGCGTAATTCCATTTTTCTCACTGATAGAGACCCCCTTACCAGACTATCTCACTCATCAGGCCCACCGTATGTGGGCATTTTAAAGGTGCTTATAACATCACCACCTGCACCTCTGCCATAAAAAAAAATGATATAGCAAAAGAACAGAGATCTATCTTACAATTCCGGAGGTGGCTGGTCTCATTAATCCCCCTCTTTTCTTCCTTCTTGATAAGCTTTAGCTTTTTAGCACTTTGAGAGTTGTATGAATTCCAGATATAGATCTTAGCACATGCTAAATTTAGAGCTGAAAAAATTACCTTGAGCATAGCATGTACTATGACCTGCAGAATATGCATTATACTCCTCATTTTTTATTTTTCCTTATCTCACTTTAGACAGGGACTATTTATTTTGAACTTGTCTAGATTATGTATAAAATAGTAAGAAGACTTTGAAATAGAACTGCTAGATATGTTTCCATTGTTCCGTATCTAAATCCATCTGAGCTTTTTGTTGTAGCAATGTTCAGGCACACACAAAAACAGAAAGTGTGGTGAGTCCAATGTACTCAATATGTAAGCATGTAGGTGAGAGTTGTGGGGTTGGTTGCCTTAAAAATAATTCAAAGATAAATGATAAAGCAATGAGTTCTTGAATAACATGACTGCAGATTGCTTAGGGGACTTTGAAAGAACAAGATATGTAGGCAGAGAGAGGTGTCTTTTAGAACTGGCCCTGCACTGTGCTATATTAGAATGCAAGTGGTGAATTTATGAGTGTAAGTCAGCTGCTCCTGGGGCCAGTCACATTCTTTGGCCATGTCCTGGACCCTTCCCATCCCCCATTCCAACATAGCTGTGGTTATCCAGAAAGCTCCATGGTTTGGAAACACTTTAACATTCATATCGCAACTCCCTTTGCAAGCTGCAATCTCCACATGGACAGTATTATCCTTTGTGAGCCTCCTGGCACTGCCCACTCCATCCTAACTGGGCATTTTCAAAGCCTAAACCTAAAGCTTTTCCACTCCCTCCATTACCCCAACCTCTTGCTACATTGCTACCCTCCAATGCTACCTGCCTCCATCCCAGACCCACACTGCCCACCACTACCAGATGTGGTCTTTGGTGGTCTCTTTGTCACCAAGACTGCCAGAAGAACTTCTTGGATGTCCTGGGATGATTTATAGATACAGAAAGCACAAGAACAGACAGGCTCTATTTTTTTGTTCTTCCAGGAATCCTTCTATATGTAGTGGAAATGTGGTAAGTAGATAGGATAGAGAGACAGGAATCTTGAGACCTAGTCTCATAGAGCTCAATCTTAAAATAATTCTCTGTGTTCCTGAGATAATTTCAAATAATTTTGCCTAGTCTTCCTTATAGGTGTATAAAATGCCTCGCATTCCTTTGGAAATGATGTGCAGAGTTAAAACCAAAGTGGATCTTATATGTGACAAATCTTACTTCCAGAGTCATCTGTGTTCATGCAATGATTCAGGATCACTCCATCAGGAACTCTTGGGAGCATATTTATGCATGTAACATTGCACACAAGGAAGCCCAGTGCTAATCAGCCAGACCTTGGATAATAGCCCTGTCTCTGATTCTTCAGCAGGGTTCCTGAATCATGCACACTGCCCACAAAGAAGCTCAGATTTATGCAGCACCTGATTGGTCTGGCCTTTAAGCTGCTTTTGGGGTAATTGGCAAGGTATCTCACAGGGAAAACTTGCAGTGTGGCACCATTTATTATTCATGAATGTTAAATCATGAGAAAGGGTGTTGCCCAAAGTTCAGCTGGCATGCTCAAGTCTGAACAAAGCTAGAGCCCTGAATGCAGTCACTGGGCCTCTCCCTACTGGGGGGCAGGGGCGGAAGGGACTCTATATATTTGTTCAGGTACACATGGGTGTTCTTTGCAAAGTTGTGCTTGTCATTTCCCAGAAAGGGGGTGATATTCCCATGGATGAAGGGAAGCTTATCTGGGCAGCTTTGCCTTCTGAGAAGGTTGTCTCTTCCCTGTGGGCCTTCCTGCTCTGCTGCAGTTATAGCAAATGAAAGGAGCTGGCATCTCAGTTCCGTAGTCAGAGAGGCATTTTCTGTCCTGGGTGGGCTCTCAGGCACAATGCCTAGAGAATTGTCTAGAATATGTTCCCACGTGTGAACTGCAAGATGATCAGGATAATCTGGAGACTACATGAGTGTGTTTTCTTTATTTATGTTCATAGAACTAGTATTTGCTTACATTCAAGACTCCAAATGCCTGGATCTCTCTCCCCTCTGTCACCCACATTCTCTGAGCTGTCTTCCCCATAGCCTACGACCTACTCACTGGGGCCAGAGCATGGCCCATGCTCCCATACCCACCACTACCCCACACTGCCCCCCAGGAATGCTTTCCTGGTCCTCCTCCCCTGAGAGCTTCCACTTGGTCTACAGAATCTGTGCTGTGTGTTCTCTCTTAGCCCTTTCTTTATGACACAGATACTCACTCAGGGTGGCCCCTCAAGGGAAACACTTGTCCTTTCTGGTTCTCTTCCCATTGTATGGTACCAATCTCAGATACATGGGGATTGTCTCTTGGTTCAAAACCCACACGGAATCAGTCCAGACCCATCTTCCTATCAGTGTCAGATGTGATCCCCAAGAGGAGTAAACCTGTAATTGAGAAGCTTTAAAATAAAATACAGGAACACCCGAAGCCCTCACTGTTGTCCTGTAATTAGATGTCGTCATTAGAGTGCTCTCGTTTTACCAAGTCCATTGCATAACTGTGCTGACCACTCAATGGTAATAACAAAAAAATATTAACCCTGGTGAATATCGCATTAATTTATCTATCAAATTCTGTAAGCACATAATTGGTTAAATGTAGACAAATCCTACTTGTCTGCATTCTTGGTCTAAGAGTCTTTTATATACAAGGCCAATTCTCTCTGAACATTCTTTATTGCTCTTAATCACCATTTTAGAAGCAGGGAGGCCCCAAAATGAGTTATGTATTCCCCCAAATAATTCCACTTCTTTATTAGAAAGAAATAGTCTGACTCCAGTGGAAAGATTTGAGGAGGTTGTATCTTTCATGTAGTACAGAGGATTTAACTCCTTGGTGCCAGGATAGAAATCATTTGTCCTCCAAACACCACCAACACCCACCCCTGTCTAGTTGGGAATATTGTGACCTCATACTGCTTTTGTCATAAAGCAAGAGGGGAAAGGAGTCTGTGCACATCATGCATGACATTTAGCATCATGAGCCATAAAACTAAAGGATGGCCTTGGCAGCAGGACTTGAAAGTGATCTTGGCACAACCATTCATTAATCTGGAAAATGATTAATTTTATTTCCCAGAAACTTAACAGAATTCAAAACCCGGAGAGTGAGGCTTAAAGCAGATTCAACCTTAGATACATTTCTAAATATGTCTAAACTCAGAACTATTCCCACTCAGCTTCCAGCATAGAATTATAATAATAGTTTTTCATCATCAAAAAGCATGATTTGAAGATTTTAGCTCATGGTGACTTACCAACGGATGGTTATGAGAGTCAAAAACTCAGTCTGAAGAAGTTCCCTTATCTAGACACATTACTGTCAGCCACTCAGGGTCAGAACACATTACCCAGCACCCATGCTAGAAACAGGACACCTCCCCAGTCCACTCCATCGACACTGACAATGATGTTGGTTCTCATTTCCTGAGGACTTGAATGTTCCAGGTACCCTGCTAGATATTTCATGAGTTTTATTGCACATGTCCCTCCACAGTTCTGAAGTGAGGTGAGAAGAATGCCTTACTTGGAGGCAAGGTAACTTGAAGGCAAGATCCAGAAATAAAGGGGTCTGGCACACAAGGATACTTTTTCCAAAACTTTCCACTCTCATTAGTTGAAAAATGGTGATTCTTCATTTAAGATTCTATAGTGATAAGGGCAATATATTCAGTTAGACCTTAGAAATTAGAATTAGGAAAATGTACTGAGAAAGGGCCACTTACACGTGGGAAATGAGCTAACGCTCTGCTCATATCCTTCTTGGAGGTTGTTAGGGTATAAATAACACATAAATATGATTAAAGTACTAAATGATAAATTGTTTTCAAGGATAAGTTCTGTTTTGCTTGTTTAAAGGCTCAGCACGTATTTAGAATATTTATTATGCATAAATTAACGTAACCTAATGATGTGAGCCCTCTCAACATGGGCATGTTGGGGAAAGAAATGGAAAGAATACAACAATATCTTAGCATCTACACTACATTACATGTGAAGAAAAGTCCTAAAGTATGTGAATGGTCAAATATTTTTAATTCGGCAATATTGCTTTCAAGGTCTTCTATTACATAGCAGTTAACTAGTTTATGTTCCAAAATTTTTTCAGTGGCCTACTTTAATAAATAAAAGCTAATAGCTGAAATTAACAAATGACTTATACACGTTTATCAAATTCTTAAAGACGTTAGTAACATAAGTAGGTAAAGCAGCTTTCTTGCTAATATTTTAACATGCATGTAAATTGACCCTCACAGCTTTTGGTCTATCCTAATAAATAGCCAGCTCCTCCTATGTAATCCTCATACACTGACACCTGTCTGAAATAAAGCAGTGTGGTGGATAGGGGGCATTACTCTAATGTGATAGAAGTTGGGACTTGGAGCATCCAAGGTGCCCTACGATCCACCTGAACTCCCTAGTTGGTGATTCAGCCAGGTCTTCTGACCCCAGGTTCTGCCTTCTTGAGGTTCCTCTCTGTATCCCCTACTGTACTTCCTGAATCAGGCTCCTATCCTTAAGTGCAATCTGCTTTTTCTCTGTAGCTGTGCACTTCAGAACTCTTAACTGGGCTTCTTCTACACACCAAGCATTATGCCCGGTGTTTAGAACACAGCAGAGAGCAGGACATAAGCCTTGTACTTGTAGGAATTTAAATTAAAGCCTACAAGCAGAACCCTGTTGCACAAGGCCTATCTTCATCCTCCCTCTCCCTCATCTCTCAACCTCACTCAACAAACTGAACCCCTTCTGGAATCCAGATGCCCACTTTCCTTCTTTCTACTAACTCCTGTCATGAGTGCTTCAACTGTTCTTCTTAGCCCCACTACTCCGTACCCCAAGCTTAGTGAGACTGGATGAAGATGGAGCTTTCATGTGTTCACCTTCCTAGAGCACAGAAGAATCTTTACCTGAGGCCTGCAGATACATTACTTCCTCCCACCGAGTGAAGGCAAAGCTGGGCCTTCCCACAGGCACCCAGCCTTTCGGAGTGGTGAGTCTTTTTACCCCTAATCCCAGTTAACTTGGACAACAAACAAAGATAAACAATTGTTTTGAATTCACCGAGGAATTTGTGTGGATCCATCACATTCATGCTCATGTTCTTAAGTAGAGCAATACGGACCTAGAAGACACAATATTTACCTAGCTTAAAAGCAGTGCTTGGTGTTCATAGGGTTCAACTTTGTAAAAATTGCTTTCTTCTTCAGAAAGGCTCACAGCCCTAGGGCAAGGCCCATTTACCTTAAGGGAACCAGAGGGAATCAGAGTCCTCTGGCCTTACCCAGAAAAGCCATTTGGTTCATTTTGCCCTATTAGCAGCTTGGACTAACCCATGGCTCTCTTATTTCTCTGCTGATTGAGAAGGGGATTAAGGGAATACCAGAAAGGTGTCTTGCAGCATCTCTGCAAGTCAGAGTACCAGGTCTTGGTAGCGCTGAGGGCTCAGCCTGTCTCTCTCTTGCCAGGGTCATTTCTGACCCGAGAAATTCTATTCCTACTAACATGTTACTCTACCAACCTGCAACTCCCCCAAGGAGAAAAAGATATCATCCAAACAACAGTTTCACTACTTTTGTATTTTAGTCCAGTCTTCTGAAGCTAGGAAAAAAAGATGTTCTGTATTAAAATATTACTTTCTGTCATACATAACACTAATGTCCTCCACATAATAAAACTAATGGAACATTTCACACATTAAAAATAGCCACAGTGACCTTTTCTTCTTTCTGTAAATCTCTTATTATTTTCCCTCTCACTCCTTTCCCTCCACTTTTGCTTTTTTTTATTTTATTTTTTATTTTTTTTTAATTTTTGCATTCAGGTCATCTTCCAGTATTAGTAGTTCCTCAACTGAAGCAACAACAATGAAGAGAATCATCAAATAATATAGAGAGAAAAATGCTCCCATTTTCTCCAGTTTGGGCCACTGCAAAATCTCAGACTCTTACTTTAGAAGATTCAGATCTTGAAGAGTATCTGGGAGGTAGAGTTCACACCCTAGGTGGGGGCTTTTGTTTAAAGTTTCCTGTAATTTAGAACTGCCGGAAGGGTTTAGAGGACGACCATGGTCTTGAATTTGTTATTTTTTTCCTCAAGCTTTATTGAAGTATCATTAACAAATAAAATTGCATGAATTTAAAGTATATAACATACACTTTGTTCGAATGCTGGAAAGGAGGAAAGTCAGTATTAAGCCTATAACTCTGACTTATTGGACACCTCAGCCAAACTTGACCATTATTGGATCCCAAGGATCCTTAATTGGGTGGATAGGAAAAACCTGGACTTAGGTGGAGCAGCATGTTCATCCAAGCTCCCTGCAGGGCAGCAGATTCTCCTCTGGAGAGCAGGCATTGCCAGGCCATTCCTGGCTCAGCTGTCACTTGTTAGAGTTAAGTCTGTTCTTTAAATGTTGCTGTAACTAGAGGCAGCAAATCACTTGTACAGCATTAATGACATCTCCTTTTATTACCCAGCATATAAGAGGTGGTTTTTTTGTTTGTTTGTTTGTTTTTGTTTTTGTTTTTGTTTTTGCATTGGTTGGGTATTTTGGATTTTCCTTCTGGTCCTTCTGGTTTTATGTTATATATTTTAGTTCTGAATCTTTGGCATGTAGTTACCATTACAAATATGTAGAGGTTAATATATACATATATTCCATTTTCTTCTTTGTGTGCCTTATCTCCATTCCCCTTTGCAAATTGGGATCTTTAAATCTTCCACTTTTCTCTCATTATTGTCTCAGTTTGTCCCTATGTATGCTCAATGTTCATTACTTTCTTGCTATAGCAAATCTCTTATTGTTTAAGCTTGTAATGCCCTCTTCTTAGTAAGGGTTGCATTCCTCTGCTTCTATCTGCCTGCTAGTCACCTTACTCATAATTATGTATTTTTTTCATCATTTTGTTTTAGGTGAGCTGACCCCTTTCAGTATTTCCTGTAATGCAGGCCTCATAGTGGAGAATTCCCTCAATTTTTGTATGCCTGGAAAGGTCTTAATTTCTCCTTTATATCTAAAGGAGAGCTTTGTTGTATACATTATTCTTGGCTGGCAGTTCCTTTCACTTAATAGTTTGAATATCTGATTCCACTCCTTTCTGACTTGTAATATTTGTGCTGAGAAGACAATATTATATGGGTTTTCCTTTATAGGTTACCATCTTCTTTTTTCTGACTGCCCTGACAATTTTTTCTTTATCATTGATTTTTGATAATTTTAATACAATGTGTCTTGGAGAAAGCCTTTTTTGGGTTGCAATAATTGGGTCTTCTGTTGACTTCTTGAAGTCCAAGCTCCAGCTCATTTGGGAAAATCTTGTCAACTATTTGTCTGAAAATGCTTTTTAATCCTTGCTCCTTTTCCTCCCCTTTTTCCTCCCCTATTATTCTTATGTTCCTCTCATGATGATAACTGCTAGTTCTTGTATTTCTTTTTCATTGTTTTTCATTGCTTGGAAAACATTCTTTGGTTTCTCTCTTCTTCATTCTGATTTATTTGTAGATTTCCGTCTTTGATATCACTGATCTTTTTCTCCATTTGGTCAACTCTGTTTCCCAAGTTTGCTATTTCTTTTATCATCTCTTGCAGTGTGCTTTTTATCTCCAGAAATTCTATTTGGTTCCTTTTGAGAGTTTCAGTCTCTTTGCTAAAGAACTCAATCTGTTCATCTAGTTGTTTTTTCAATTCCTAAAATTGTTGATATGACTCATTTCAGAACTCATTGTTTTCAGAAGTTCCATCCTGAATCCTCTGTCATTTAAGTCATACATTTCTAAGTCTATACACTCATTTTCTGGAGATTTTTCTCTTCCTTTCTGAAATGCCTCGTCACCTTAGTTGTTCATGGTGTTTAATTTCTCCACTTAGGCATTAATGGAAATGTATTCTGCTTTTTATTACAGAAAGAACATTTATTATGTAAAGGTCTCTGTTTAGCCTGCTGCAAAGAAGGAACTTTTCTTTTGATTTCCATTAGGTGGCATCTGATTCTCTTGGAACTCTGCTTTATATAAAGTCTTAAAATGCCTTTTTTCCCTATAGATATTCGATCAAGCTTCCTACTCTTTGTCTCAGTCCCTGTTAGTGTTAGTGACAGTTTCGATGCTGTTTGCTCAGATTCAGGTTTTTGGTCTTAGAGGATATAGGGGGAGGGGCCTTCTGGGTTTGTAAATAGGGTCTGCGACTCGGCCTCAGTTTTGTGACTGTGACCAATAAAAATCAACTATTGTTTCTCCCTGTTTTTTTTTTTTTTTTTTTTTTTGCCATTTCCGTTTCTCTGCCTTCTACCTTGATACCTGGGCACTGCTGATGCATGGAGCTCACAGGTCTCTCAGGCAGTGTTGTTCAGGGAACCTGCAGCACCTTCTCCCCTTCCCCTCCTCCTGCAGGGAGCTGCAGCTACAAGAGGGAGCTTCTTTGTTCCTTCCAGGCTACCTCTGGACTCCTAGTGTTCTGACTTGTGGTAACTCTTATGCATAGATCCTACACTCAGATGTGTGGGTGTGCAGGTTGGGTGTTTTTTGTTGAGTTTTAGATATTCATCTTATTGTTGTTTCATGGGAGAGATCTGGGGATATCTCTCACTCCTGCATGTTTCTGATGTCCCCAATTTCAATTTTAAATGATCACTTTGCTGGGTAGAATAATCTTGGTAGTAGATCCTTGCTTTTTTAGGTTATATATACGTGTGTGTATATATATATTATATACATATATAATATATATATACACACACATATATATACACACACATATATATACATATATATCATAAATTATAAGTCAATAGAAATAAAATGGAACCATATAAAATGCTCAAATAAGGAACCATGCATGGGCTTACTCTCTGACGGACTCACTTACTTCGAGCTCCAGCTCTAGGGAAGCAGTACCAAAAGTGCCAGGAACATGCAGAGAGGAACTGAATCATCCGGCTTTAGGATGAAGGCTGGAGCGGCATCTTTCTACCAGATGGAAGTGCTGGCAGAAGCCATTGTTCCTTTGTTTAGCCCTCCCCTAAACCAGCATGAAAACTCAGGTGGCTTCCATATCTAAGTCTCCATTAATGTGGCTAACACACTTTGTCTCACCCTACCCAATTTTCAGGCCCATCCAAGCCACTTCCAGCAGTTGTCCATACAAATGGCTCATCTTGGCTCATGTTGTAGATTTTCCTAAAATCCCTCAGAGGTTCACAAACCCAAAATAAGTAGCATCTGGCCTTTGCCTGCCCTACACCTCTTGCTAAGCAGCACAAAGCCCAGTACTAGTGGCAGCTGGCTTTTTTTCAAGCTTAGCCTCTAAGCTGATCACAAGAGAACAACCATCTACAGAACACTTTGTAGCTCGTATCAAGTGGCTCCTGACAGGGCACAGGCAGCAGCTGACCTTGGCATTCAAGGGAGCCCTTCTCAAGAGGCCCCAGGACCAACACACCTGGTGGTCAGCTTCAGACCACACCAGAGCACCACCAAACTACCTCCAAAAAAGACATACACAAAGGGAAGACTGGGCAGGCACACTTCTAAAGTGGATCTTGCTCCATAAGGTCAGCCCCTACCCAACAGCTCCTCTACTACAGTCACAGCCAGTACTCACAACCAATCAACCTGAAAGTCAGTCCCTCTCACTGATGAACAAACAGCAAGCAAGGCTCAACTACAATAGGAGGGCATGCAAAACCCACACAAGGGATATACCTGGAGCACCCAGCTCAGGTGACAAGGGAGACTGTACTCTACTAAAACTGGGAGACATATCTGTTCTACCTAATACATAGACATGAATATAGGGAGGCAGCCAAAATGACAAGACAAAGAAATGTGTCCCAAATGAAAGAACATAATAAACTCCAGAAAAAGATCTAAATAAAATGAAGACAAGCAATCTCTCAAACTCAGAGTTCAAAACACTGACTATTAGGATGCTCAATGATCTCAGTGAGAACTTCAACAAAGAGATGGGAAACATAAAAACGGAGATAGAATACGTTAAATAGGACCACCCAGAAAAGAAGAATGCAAAAACTGAAATTAATAATTTTTTTGAGGGAATCAATAGTAGATTAGATGAAGCAGAGAATCAAAAGAGCAATTTAGAAGATAAGGTAGCAGAAAATATCCAATCTGAACAGCAAAAAGAAAAAATTACCTCCTAAAAAATGAGGCTCCCATGATAACATTAAGCATGTCAACATTCACATCATATGGGTACCAAAAGGAGAAAAGAGAGAACAAAGACTTGAGAACCTATTTGAAGAAATAATGATGGAAAACTTTCTTAATCTGATAAAAGAAATAGATATATATAAGCCCAAGTAGCTTAGAAAATTCTGAACAAATTGAACCAAAATAGGCCCCCACACAGACTCATCATAATTATGATGACAAAGGTTAAAGACAAAGAAGGAGGAGGAGGAGGAGGAGGAGGAGGAGGAGGAGGAGGAGGAGGAGGAGGAGGAGAAAAGAAGAAAGAAGAAAGAAGGAGAGGGAGAGCAAGAAGGAGAGGGAGAAGGAGAAAAGAAGAACAAAACAAAAGATAAAAAATATAAATAATAAAATGGCAATAACTACATATCTATCAACAATTACTTTAAATGTAAATGAATTAAATTCTCCAATCAAATAACATAGGATGGGTGAATGTATAGAAAACAAACTCTTACATATGCTGCCTACAAGAGACTCACTTCAGATCAAAAGACCTACATAGACTGAAAGTGAAGTGATGGAGAAAGGTAATTCATGAAAATTGAAAAGAAAACAAAGACAGGTAATAATACTTATAGCAGACAAAATAGACTTTAAAACAAAGGCTTTAAAAAAAGAAGGACCCAGTAATCCCACTTCTGGGTGTTTATCTGAACAAACCCAAAACACTACTTTGAAGGGACATGTGCATCTGTATGTTTATTGCAGTACTATCTACAATAACCAAAGTATAGAGTAAATGTGGCTATCCATCAGTGGATAAATGAATAAAGAAGAAGTGGTACATATATGTATAGGAATATTACTCAGCCATAATAAAAAATGAAATTTTGCCATCTGCAACAACTTAGATTGACCTAGAGGGTATTGTGCTGAGTGGAGTAAGTCAGAAAGAAATAGTCTAACATCATATGATTTTATTTATATGTGGAATTTAGAGACAGGATTAAGAAAGAAACAAAAAATAAACAAGCTCATATATACAGAGAGCATTTTGATGGTTGTCAGATTAGGGGTGGTGTTGGGGTGAGAGCTAAAGAGAGGAGAAGATTAAGAGGTACAAAGCAATAGTTACAAAACAGCCATGGGACTGTAGAGTATAGCATAGGGAATGTAGTCATTAATATTGTAATAACTATGTGTGGTGTCAGATGGGTACTGGATTTATTGGGTCATTGCTTTGTAAGTTATATAAATGTTGAATCACTGTATTGTACACCTGAAACATAAAATATTGTATGTCAATTGTAATTGAAAAACATATTAAACTGCCAAAATAAACAGAAAGCTGAAAGAAAGGGAAAAAATAGAACAAGTGCAACAAATATACAAAGATTGGTGAATATTAATCTAATTATATTAATAGTTATTTATATGTAAGTAGTTTAAACACAGAAATTTTAAAAAAACAGAGATTGACAGACTGGTAAAAAAAAAGACACACAACTATATGCCATCTATAATA
Organism: Rousettus aegyptiacus; assembly: GCF_014176215.1. Taxonomy (NCBI): domain Eukaryota; kingdom Metazoa; phylum Chordata; class Mammalia; order Chiroptera; family Pteropodidae; genus Rousettus; species Rousettus aegyptiacus. Next base: position 42,279,473 of record NW_023416287.1, read on the forward strand.
TTAATTATATACTATATATATTTAAAGAAATCTATATTTAAAGATCCAGATAGATTAAGATTAAATATTAAAAGTAAAGATATTCAGAAAGATATACTATGCTAACATAAATCAAGATAAAGCTGGGGTATTTATATTAATGTCAGAAAAGCCAACTTCAGAACAAGGATAATTATCAGAAATAAATAAGTGTATTGCATGATAATAAAAGTTCAATTCTTCAAGAGGAAATAATAATCCTAAATGTGTATGCATCTAACTACAGAGAGTCAAAATATGAGGCAAAAAGTTATAGAACTGAAAGCAGAACTAGATACCATTATAGTTGAAGACTTCAATACCCCTCTATCAGTACTTGGTAGATCAAGCAAACAGAAAATTAGTAAAGATAGATATCTTTACTTAATATAACACACTGTCAATCAACTTGACCTAGTTTACATTAAAAGAACACTTCAGCCAATGACAAGCAGAATACACTTCTGAAGTGCACATGGGGCATTCACTAAAAGAGACCATATTCTGAGATTTAAAAAAATTTTTTTTTCAAAGAATAGAAAGAAATACAAAATACATTCTAGACTACACAGGAATTAAAATAGAAAGCAATAATAGAAAGATAGCTGGAGATTTCCCAAATATTGGAAATTAAAAAAAAAAAAAACACTTCTCAATCCATTGGCCAAAGGTGTCTCAAGGAAAATATTCTGAACCAAATAATTATAAAAATAAAACTTACCAAAATGTATGAGATATAGTTAAACAGTTTTTAGGGAGGGAAATTATAGCATTAAATACATATATTGGAAAAGAAGAAAAATCTAAAATTTGTAACTTAAGCTCCCACCTTAAGAAACTAGAAAAATAAAAATAAAGCAAACAGAATGAAGGGAAAAATTAAAGTTAGAGAAGAAATCAATTAACTCTGAAAATAGGAATGCAGTACAGAAAATAAAATCACAAGTCGGTTTGTCAAAAATTTGAAAAAAATCAGTAAAATTTGAAGAGACCAATAAAATTAATAAACCTCTAGCCAGGCCAACCAATAAACACACACACACACACACACACACACACACACACACACACACCCCAATAACCTCTATCAGGAATGAAAGAGGTTCATCACTATTGATGATTTCAATATTAAAAAGAGAATAAGAGAATTTACATAGAGTGAAGAGCTCTAGGCAAGCAAATTTAATAACTTAGGTGAAATGAACCAATTGCTTAAAAACACTGCCAAAACTCACTCAAGGCAGTGGATAACCTCAGTTGCCATTATCTGTGAAAACAATGGTTTTCTGTCTTGGCTGCATATTGGAATCATCTGCAAAACTTAAAGCTACTGATACCTGGGTCTCACTTCTACGAAATTTATGTAATTAGGGTTGGGATCTGGTGTGGAGTCTGGGCGTTCAGGTATTAGGATTCCCAGAGTGATTCTGATGCATAGCTAAATGGATCATGCTGCTGCTGCCTCTCCAAATTCTGTTCCCTTTGCACAAAAGTGTTTCCCTACTCATAAGAAAATTTTCTCTTAGTGGATCTTTTAATAGCTAAAAGCACGAAGTCTCCCCAGTTCCTGTAACTGGAGCTGACACTGGTTTTTATCCTCAGCCTTAGATATGGCAAATCATCAATTCTCAACAACAAAATGCTTTTCTACCAAACTCAAAAGGAACCCTTTTGACAGCCCGTTATTGACTACAGTCTCGCTGCCACATTGAGGATGGAGTAAAGGAATCCTAAAGAAGGGTATCTTAAACAAACAGGACTTTATGACCCACTCTGTGAGCAGAACTCCTCTGTAGACATGTGTAAATGTGGCATTATGGAATACAGTGCTCATAGTTACTTGGCACAGAGATCCTCAGAACCTTGAGGACAAAGGTAGTAATAAAAAATTGAAAAGTGCCCTTGGCTGTGGCAGTATCTTTAGATCTTTTATTCATGCCGTTGGTGTAAAACATGAATGTTAAATCATTTTTTATCATTAGTACTTTGAGCACTTAGATGAGAGTGAAGTGGTCCCCAGTTAGAAACAAAGAAACTGAGGGCAGCAGATTGCTGGCAAATTGTCAGCACAACTCACCATATTCCAATTCCTGGGCTCTCCTTACTTGCTCAGATTCCTACTTCCTTATGTAAAAATTCTTTGGAAGGAAAAAGGAGAGAAGTAGTACCTCCTGCCAGAGGCATATGGAAAACTTTTTGGGACTGCCAGAGCACTTAATTTTAAGGTGAACCTCTTCTGACGTGAACTGGGAGGAGCCTCCATGAACTTGGAGCAAAATGTTTTTCATTATAGAGCTCCGTACTGCCTGCTCTTCCTCCCTGATGTTTGGGTATTAGCGTGTGGGCATTGGAGCTGTTTCATTCAGGGGCCCATTCTTTTGTGGCTGAGGAAATGAAAAGATTTCCAAGTGAAAGAGGGTCATTATTAGTAGACTAAAGACAGGCATGGAGCAGTGTGGACTCTGAGTAGAATTTCCATTTCAGGAAAGGCCTTATAAATGCATAATGCTTTTTTCTAAGTGCTAATATTCTGGAATTTGAGATTTCCGAGCTTTTATATTTTTACGCCCAACTAAATAAGAACTCAGGTGCAAGTGCAGTTCACTGTCCTCATAAAGGATGCATCCACTATTTCCCCTTTCATTCTGCCTAAATCTTTGTGTAGTTCTGTCACAATCATCTAAAGCTGATTCTCAGGCTTTCCTTGATCATCCCAGCACTGAAAGTGAAAACTCACCTCAGCTTTCCAGATTCCATGCTCCCAAAGCTTGAGCAGGAAAGAGGTTGAGCCCATGGCCATACATTCTTCAAAGTCCCCACATGGACTCTAAGCTCTAGACCTTGAAAAGAGGGGGATGAGATCTTGAGGGTGAAGAAGTCATTTTGAGAAAGGTAACTGCTGCTCCGCACCTGGGGATGCTCCCTTGTACCTAAAGTGAGAATACTCACACACAGCCAGCTGGAAAGAGCCCCTGATGTGGGTCTCACACCTATTGTATGGATGGAGAATCCTAGCCAGGTGATATCATGACTGCCCAAGGTTACATGACCAAAGAGGCTCTGATACAGCTTCTGCTCTGCTTTGCTTTCACTACTCATTCCCAGAGAACTTTGGATGCCTTGTGATGAATCCATAGGAATAGCTGGACTGACATACATAAATGCAAACTTCCTGCCTGAAATGGAACAAATGTATGCACAAAAGAAGGGCTGAAATATTTTCTTTAGAAATATAACTTCTAAGGAAAACTCTGCTACACCTCAGAAAATAACTGTGGAATTTAGAGATTTAGTGGTCCCTGGGGGTGTGGGGGTGTGTGGAGCAAAGCTGTGCCCACCACAGCTGCTCTGTATCTTTCTATATTGAATAACACACAAAGAGCTTAGTTCAGGCAGAGTGAAAATGGTGTTTGAGCTTTGGTGGCAGCAGGCATTCAGATGAGACACTGCACAGAACACATGGGCGAGAAAAAGTGGTTCTGAACTATTACACATGAGCCATTCTGAAGGCAGGTTAGGAGAAGGCTCAATATCACATGCACACGAATATACATCTGCTACCAGCGAAAGCCAAGAAGACCCACCACCACCACCACCGCCACCACCCGGAGCAAGATAAGTGTTTCTCTAGAATTCTACCTGCTACTTCCATTAGCAAGACCTCCTTGGTAGTGTCCTTGGGATGGAGACAGGTTCTAGGTAGAAGTACTCAGTCAAAAGAGTTGAAAGTGATGCCTTGGACATCAGAGCCTTTCAAAAAGTGATGGCAACTTAAAAATAACAATATACCAAAGAGAAAGAAAGAAATAGAGACAAGAAGAAGAGGAAAGAAGGGAGGGAGAGAAGGAAGGAATGAGGACCACAGAGAAAAGGCAGTGATCTATATCTATCTCTTCCAATGCTCCACAGCTTTGTAGAGTCCATGTAAATATGTCACAGAACAGAAGCTCACTGTTGTCTTTGCCATTGTCTGCTGTAGAAGCAGACACAGTCTGCACCCTTTTCACAAATTTATAAAGCACTAAGGCATTAAAAATGAAAGTGATTTAGAAAGCCTAGCATAATGTCAGCAAAGAAAATGAATCTAAATCAGGTTTTGCAAAGTCATTTTATAGAACCATTTCCAGGGAGGTAGATAAGAGTGAGGAGTACAGGCAACTTCTAAGAGCTGAAACAGTATCAGCAGCCAAGGTAGACAATGAAACTACTCACAGACATAGGTGAGTTGCCACATCCCTGACTCTCTGTTATCAAACAATGGTCTGCTACCTGACACACATAGAAGCCAATACTATGGCACTGGCTTTTGAGAGAAGAAAAGGCTTTTTATTTGTGATTTGACTGGCAAGGAGACAGGAGGCAAGGTTCAAAAGGGTTTAGGATGTGGTTTTTAGGAGTAGCAGTTAAATGTTCATAAGTGTTACTTGTAAGTGGTGTATCCAGGGTTTAAACTTTGGTTTTGGGTCTTGTTAGAAACAGGATAGGACCATTTTGAGCTGGTTCTGCTGTTATAAATCCCTCTTTTTTGTTGCTCATTCCTCAATCTTAAGGAATATAGGAGACGACCACTGTAATTACTTCCTGTTGATAAGGGGACAAAGTAAATTAGGAAAAATGCAAGAAAGCATAAAAAAGTAGAATACTAAACTACACAATATCACAACCAGGAAAGTAAAACACATTGTTGAAACTCAAATAGTAATAACTATAATAAGAATTTAGATTTATAAAAGCATGGCCCAACTCTTAGGTAGAAGCAGTCTACTTTTGAGATGTCTGCATCTTCTCTTCCTGGCCTGGTGGAGTCTCCACTGTTCTATTTCTTCTGAAAAGTAATTCAAGATCAGTCAAGGGTACACAAGTGTAATTAGGGGCCAAAAAGTCAGTAATGGGTTTCCAGGCCCCTCCAAGGTAAGGACAGTCAATCTTCCTCTTCTTCTTGTCTATGAAAAGTGTGCCCTGTCTGGGAATTATAAGCACTCAGAGACTATACATTTTATAGTATCTACTTAGTCTTAAGGAAGAGTCTGACGTATAGCATTTCATAGAGCCTCAATTGGAGCTTGTTTCTAGGGACCACTCTTACCTTGAAAGCAAGTTTACTGGTTAAGAACTGATTCCAAATTAAGTTCATTTTTTGACATATTTGGGGGATTATCTTTCAAGATAGGATTCAATTTTTCAGTCTTTCTTGAGCACTGTGGTCTCCATGAAGCATGAAATTTTTATTGTATCCTCAGGGCCCCACACACCTCTGGTGTTACTTTGGCAATAAAGTTTCCTCCATTGTCTTTTTTAGTTGAAAGTGGAAACCTGAAATGAGAGCCATTAGATGTTCAAGTATAAACACTAGTCTTTGCTCATTATAAATGCAGCTTTTTTTTGGTTGTTTTGGTACTGATCATCTAAGTCTTGAGAGTTAGCATTAAATCCCCATTGATCTGCTTTCTTGAGATTCATTGTTGAATTTTGTGGCTTAAACAGAGGAAAAATCACACACTAGGCCCATAGAATTTAGGTCTTTGGTTTTTGCCACCCGTTTTGTGTCCTGATAATCCAAATTCTTTCCTTTTGCTAGATAACTATCAATCTTTTGGTGGCTTAGGCAATGTGCTACAACCACTTCTTTTGGCATCATGACAGAATCTAATAAAGCTAGTATTTCCTCTAGGTGTTTATTTTCTTTCCTGCCTGATGTTAATAGACCTCTTTCTTTCCATATGGTTCCATGTACATGCATGACAGAGAAGGAATTCTTTGAATCAGTATTAGTGGTTAGAATTTTTGATTTGTTTTGTTTTGTCTTTGCTCCAGGGCGTAAGGTTCTTGTGAGGGCTCTGCTTTCTTGGCAGACATACCTGGAGGAATTGCTTCTACTCTTAGGATTTCCTGATGAGTTATCACTGCATACTTGGCCTTTTGGAGCCTTCAGGTCATGAAGCTACTTTCATCCATAAACATTTCCATCTTTGGATTTTCTAGAGGCTGATAAGTCGGGTTAGGTGTGCTAGAATAGACTTCAGTTATCTGTGTAAAATTATGGACAAGTTCTGTCATATTGGGGAGCAGAGTATCTAGGTTTAGAGTACATACCACTTTTAATATTTGGGTTGTCAAGTAATATGATCTGGGATTTGCCCAGCCTCCCTGAATGAAGCTAATACAGTACTTTTGTTCAAGTAGAAGTAGCACACAGTGTGGAATGTGCACAGTGGTAGGCTGGCCCGGAGTAAATTTTTCAGCCTTCCTTAAAAGGTCAAGGTCTTGGTCACAGCCCAGAGGCAAACTGGCCATCCTTGAATTACAATGTTCAACTATTTGGAAGAGCAAGCTACTGGTTTTCTGGTAGCACCTAAATTTTGAGTTAACATTTCATGCCATGACTTTGGGGCATAAAAATATCAAATGACTTTCTACACCAATTTCAGGGGCTATTAAAAGTTTCTCCTTGATGGTATAGAATGTCTTAAGGTATCCCACAGTCTATTTTAATGGTTCATTGTCATTTCCTGTAAAAGCCTCATATAGGAGTCCAAAATTAAGAATCCAAACACAACAAAATCCAGCCATTCCTAGGAATTCATGTAATTGATTCAAGTAGCGGGTACAGTGACCCTGGTTAATGTTTTCCTTTGATCCAACAATTAACTTCTTTGTTCTCTTGATAACTCAAATTCTAGGAATTTCACTGTATTTGGTCTGCTGCTTTCTTAGTCTTACCAGCAATTAGTATATCATTCACATATTGAAGTAGGTTTTCTTCATTTATTTGGAGATTCTTGCTAAGCCTTCCCCAAAGATAGAGGGGGCATTCTCAAATCCTTGTAGATTACCATCTAGCTATATTGTTATTTCTTACTAGTCTTAGGATCATCCCATTCAAAAACAAACAGCTTCTGGGACTCAGGACTTGGAGATATGCAGTAAAAGCCATCCTTTAAGTTTAGAACTACAAACCAGCAAACCAGATAAAGTTGTAAGCAAAATATAATGGCTCCCAAATCCTGTACAAAATGAGAATCTCTGTTCTCACACTTTTGTACCAGTAATAGGATGGGAATATTAATATCGTACTTAACAAGGTTGGATAATTTAAGAAAGATGGCTATCAAAAACTTTTTACCTTCTCTTGTAAGCTCTTCATGGGTATTGTTCCAAGTTTAGAGTTTTAGTATCTGGATAAAGTTTTACTATTACTGAGCTGGCCATCTGCTCTTTTTGGCCTCCCATAAGCCCAAACATCTGCTCTTTGGTAGAATTTCTTCAGGGATTTCTGGTTGAGGCTTATCTTTCCATCGTAATAGCACAGCTTGAAGGGTATATAGGCTTGATCTGGGCGTACACTGATGTTGATTTAATTTCATTAGTAGATCTCACCCCAACAATGGACTAAGGCATTCAGGCAAATATAGAAAACTGTGTTTTGAATGTCTTTTCCCTAAGTGACATTCGAGTGGCTAGGGAAGGATCTGTGGGAGGTCTCCCAAATACACCAGTAATAACTGTGGTTTTAGGGGAGAAAAGGTCTTGTCTGGTATTTAGCTACAGAATATGTAGCTCTCGTGTCACTAAGAAGGTCTACAAGTCTCTTTCCCACAGCAATTGTCACCCAAGTTCCCTTGTGGTAAATGTCGATAGGTCTAATAGAATCTAGAGGAGCCCTCTGGGTCCTGTCATTCTTGGTTGTTTATCCACCAACTGTAGCATCTGGTGGACTGTTTTGTGTGAAGTTTCTTCAAGGGTGATTAGGATATTCTCACATCTAATGACCCTCTTGTTTACAATATTCACAATGTAAAAGTAAACCGAATGACCCTCTGGTCATGTGGCGGGGCCCCCCTGGGAGTCTTACCCATGGTTGTTTGTTTCCTCTAGAAAGTACCTTACTGGGTCTTGATAGAATGCTGTTAAGTGCTGCTTAGAGTAGTATAGTTTGTCAGGCTCAGGCTGCCCACGTCCACTAGTGGTAGCTCACTGTAGGTGAATCTTACGGGCTATGCAGGCAACTGCATGGAGCTTGGAGGTTGCTGTGGCATATACTTGGCCCAGGCTAGCCTCAGAGATACCAGAGCTGAAGCAGGAGCCAAAGATGGGGGCCAAAGTAGGGGTTTCTTGGCCCCCGTGCTATCTATCAGAGCCCACCGCTTCCTGCTGTATCTCTGCCTGATAGGATTCCCAGAGCATCTTCTTAAGTGGGCACTCTTAATTTGCCTCTGCATCATGCTTTCAGTATCCACAACAGCTGTGGAGTGAACTACTGTACCTAGAACAAAGCTCACTACCTAGGAGTTCTCTGTTCCTTCACTAACACTACATTCCTCCATGGTGGAGTCTTCCAAAATGCAACAGTGATGAGATTCTCCATCTTTTTAAGATCATCTCTATAAGACTACAGAGGTAGAAAATGGGGAGTGCGCATATACAAATCCTCTAGGTTGACCTTGGTAATCTAGATTTGCGGGGACTTGTCTCAGTGGAAATTACTCTACCTAAAGCAAAATAATGCTTAAGCTAAAATGAGCACTTTGACAAGTACAAGGAAAGGAGAGCTTTTTTTTTTTCTTTTTTTTTTTTACTATCCAGCAAGGAAGAGTACAGGACTGGACCTGTGGATTGTTGATGGAAGCCTCAGCACCAGAAGCAGAAGCAGGGTGGGGAGTCACAGGAGACACCAGATGTATTAAATTGAGATCATCATTTGGCTCTGATTTGGGCAAGAAGGTTTTTCTTATTTTTTAATTATGAAGTATAGCAATTTTAGAATACATCTCCCCCACCCAGTAAGACTACAGTCAGGTATACTATTAACATCTCCCAATGATTTTACAGGGATAGATCTGATTATAACTCAATTAACAAAGAAATTTGCTTTTCTCTGTAACACTAGAATATGTTTATTTGACAAAGCTTCCCATGTAATTTTAATATCCTAGTTAATATATTATAAAGAGAGAGACAACAAATCTTTGAAGTATTCCAGAGGCCCACAGGAACAACCCAAATACATTTCCAAGTTAAGAAAAAGTCTTTTAAAACCTGAACCCTGGAAAGGATGTTAAACATACTTGGCCAAAAAGATCATATTATCCATAGGATCTAGAAAACAAATATTTTACTCAAAGTAACAATAAAAGGTATCATAAAAATAGGTTCTTAGGTTAAAGTGACCAAGTTCATGACCTCTCACTTTTGCTCCAATTAATGTGAGGGCTCTAACTAATACTTTTAATCTAAGACAAAACACACACAAAAAAAACAAGACCAACACACATACAATACAGTAGATTGAGTATTCTTCCAGACAAAGAAATCCGAGACCCTGGGATTGGAACCCAAAGTTCAGGACTCCAACCTGACCTTTGAGGACCTCAGAGGTTGTCGCCTTTTCTCCATTTGTCCTTCTAGAGTGGGGTTGGAACCCATGATCCTGTTCCTAGAACTCTAACCCAAGTCTCTATGGGTGGAATTGGACCTTTATACAGTTTTGTGCTGCTTAATGATGGGGATATGTTCTGAGAAATGCCTTGTTAAGTGATTTTGTTGTTGTTTGAACATCAGAGTGCACTTACACAAACCTAGATGGTGTGGCCTACTAGACACCTAGGCTATGTGGTATAGCCTACTGCTCCTAGGCTACAAACCTGTACAGTATGTTACTATACAAAATGACACAAAATTAAATCAAGTGCAAGAGAAAATGATGCAATCAAGAAACTTGGTAAACATGAGTTGTGTGAGGTTGCTACTGGCATAACCCACCATACTATTTTAGGGGAAAAAATTATAAATAGAAAGAATACACTGTAAAATAATAAAAAGTATAGTAAATGTATATAGCACTTATACTGTTGTTTATCATTATCAAATATTATGTAATGTATGTAATTATAAATGGTATACTTTTATATAACTGACAGTGCAGCAGGTGTATTTATACCACCATCACCACATATATGTGTGTAATGCATTCAGCTATGATTGATGTTATGATGGCTATATATCTGAATCTAGCTTGATTTAATGCCATCACTAGGTGATAGGAATTTTCAGCTCCATTATAATCTTACAGAACAACTATTGTATATGTGGTCTGTCATAGAGGGAAATGTTATTCAGCACATAACTGTAGTTCATTCACAAAGCAAGATACATGAAGCACTAAAAAGCACAACAGATGGTACTCATAATCATTTATCACCAGAGTAGTACAAATGAAAACTAGATGAGATGCCACTGCATACCCATTGGAATAATTAATATTAAAATGTTGACATTGCTGAGTGCTGGTGAGGATGTGAAAGACTTTGACCCTCACCCACTGCTGGTGGGAGCATTAATGCTACAACCACTGTGAAAAATGGTCTAACATTTTCTTATAAATTTAAACATCGATCCTCCTATTTCGCACTGAAATTTGCCCAAGAGAAATGAACCCATGTGCCCATAAAAAGACCTATACAAAACAGTTTTATTCATCACAGCCCCAAACTAGAAACAATCTAGGAGAGCTGGGACACAGCCAAAGAGTTGACCTAAAGAATCCTGTGAGTAGAAACTGGTTTGCCATGGAAGTCGGCTTGGCCGGGGGAGCCCAAGCCCCTCATTTTCAGATATGGCAGGATCTCCTTTGTGGCTGCAGCAGTGCACATGCTCCTAAGATACTGGCTCCTGGAAGCCCTTGTGCTTGATCCTTCAGAACTAGTTTTGCCTTCATCCACTGACATTTGCTTGTTACCACATTGAGCCACTCCCGCTATGAGTTCTATCTCTTTCTCATTGCTTTTCTAAAAGAACCTGAGTTACAGAATTGCTATGTAGAAGGTATGTGGTTCTGAAGCACCCAGATACAGTGATATTACTACAAAACAAATAAAATCTAAGGAAAAAGCCATAAAGAGCAATAAGTAATAAAACTCTCTAAGATAAGACTACAACAAGATCAAGTAATGATTAAGATCTGGAAGATAAATTATCTTGGCCTCTGATGTGAGGTAACAGAGAAGATTTTTAGTTGAAAAGGTCACAGACCCCTGTGTCATCAACAGGACATTACTGCTGATGCAGGACAGGGAAAATTCCCTCAAGTAGGGGAAGATTCAAGCCCTGCACTGAGAGAGAAGAAGATTCTTGGCAGAGTGCAAGAAATCATTCAAACACATGCCAAAGTTCCAGTCAAAGGGAAAGTTTATTAGAGAAAAGTTAACACTCCATAGACGGAGCATGGTCCTTCTGAGGCAGAGAGTAAGAGAGCTTAAGAGAGACTCAGAGGGACAGATACAATAGAGAGAGACGAGGACAGTGAGAGAGACAGAGTAAAGGCACCGAGAGCAACCGAGAGAAAGACATGGAAATGGACCTAGAATGAAGACTTCGGTTTATATATCATTCTTTAGTTCCTGTGAGTTACAGTTTAAAGATTTTGTTTACCCATTTTCCTTTGATATGGACATACAGTGAGGAAGAATAAGAGTATGTAGCATGAAAAGGCTAGAATATGTAGCATGAAAGGCCTGTTGGCAGTTCCCAGCCTTTAATCCAAAGGTTCCCCATGGTTTTAGCTATAGGGAATAACTGAGTTTATTTTGCCTAGGGGATCACTTAAAGACTCTTTTTCCTGTTCTCCCTTCTCAGTGTGGGGAAATGGGTTGTTAGTGATCCCAGCAGAAATCTTTGTTTTGCAGATTTCCTCTGATCTGGCTATAGAACTGACCAACATATTGCAATCTCTGAATATAGCTTGATTTAACGTTTTAATTCTCTTGCCTCTACCCAACATTATTGTGATCTAAGGAGATGTCAAGAATTAAATACTGTCCCTACAAGTCCCACCTGGGGAGCCTCTATCTGTCTGTGAAATGCAATGAAAGCCATCAAGAAAGAGCCTGGGGTATAGAGGGCTTCACATAGATATTTGGAGAAAGCAAAGAAGAGGTTCATAGAATTCCCAGGCAGTGGGTGCAAGTAAAATTGAAACCATGGATTGGATTCAGCCCACAGTTTAGACATAATGGTAGAAAAATTAAACAGTGGCTTAGTCTGGAGCTGAAATCACCCTGGGTGGAGATGGGGACCATGGCAGATGGAGATGCAGCAAAATATCACCAAGGGCCTTGGAGCCTCAGCAGCCACAGCTGTCCATACCTGCAGACTCAGTGGCCTCATCTCCTCATCCAGAAAACATCATCATCTCCTGTGGCCTGAATGCAACATTCTTTGTTCTCAAACAAATTTACCAAAACTTTTACTTTCAAAGAAAAGAGATATTTTTACATTGTGGACAATGAGAAACATTATTCCTTTATTAGGGGTGTATTGGAAAAGACTTTAGAGCACAACTAAGGATGTAAGATCTACTGAAGCTTGTGTATATTAAGGGTCTCACTTGGAAACAAATGAGTTATAAAAGTTGCAGAAAATGTCCTAATGATTCCTCTGGATTCTAGTACCTCTCTTAGTAAATAATATGCAAAGCCACATGCTATGAAGTCAGTCTTATTTTCAGTGACGCTTTAAAAAGTGATAATAAAATAAACCTCTTAGGCCATTTCTATACTCCACTATCACCTGACTTCTTTTTTAATTGTATGCTGGCAGCATTGATGGTTTCTGAAACCAAGGACCCAACATTTTAATAAGAGCTTAGATTTCTGGTATTACACCAACTGGGACTTTAGAAAATTGTGTAAAAAAGTAGCTACTGTCCACCTAAAAAACCCCTGTGCTCTTATCCTCTGTCAAACCACACCAGAATTTTCCAAATGTACTTTTTGGTGCAGGGCTGTTGGCCTGGTCAGGGAGGTGTGGCCCTTTAGGAGCTCAGAACTAGGATCCAGTCACATGGATCTCTGCTCTTGGACTTAGCACTGAATTTCATTACAACATTCAAAACCACTGAAAATATACACCATTTCAATGAGATATCAAAACTGTCCCAGGGACTCTGGTCCCTTCCTCCTGCTCTTTGTGGGGAGTCCAAGAAGCAAGAGGGTAATTTGGCCACTGGTGGGATGAGCTGGGGAAAGTAGCAGGAAGCTCCTTTATTTCCCAGATGCCTCCTGAGTTGTTTTGGGGAAGGAAGGCAGTAAACAGTTGTGCTCTTCCAAGGAAACAGATCTCCTGGAGGTGAGCGCTGAGAGAGGTTATGGGTGTATCAAAGCCACACAGAATTCTAAAGAGAGGACTTCACGGACTTTTTCCTTCCTTATGGAATATATTTGTAAGAAGCCCAAATAGAACTTAAAAGAAACCATGGCATTTTAGAAGGCCATGGTTTAGAGTATACTGGTATGGATTATATGAAGTTTCTACTTTCTTTTTGTCAATAAAGCTATCATCAACTGCTGCAGCACACTGTAATCCTTCCCATCATTTCTGTTCTGTTCTGGTCTTTGTCCGCTCCCCCACCCTCCACCCCCACTGCCTCAGGAAAACTGGAAGTGATGGATGATTTATGTTTAATATGAAAGTGATATGTTTTGGCAGCTTGCAGCAAGCCTACTGTCATTATAAATATTTGGTGAGGAAGCAGGCCTGGAAATTGTCTCTCTCTGGTCAGAGTTCACCACCAGATTCAGAACACCCTTGCCCTGCCTATTTGGGCAGATGTTATAGTCCTAAATGCAAACATAGAATCATAGCCTCTACACTCAGCAAATACACTGATATCTGCCCACTTCAAGCTCAGTCACCTGACTTGCAGCCTCACTACATTGATGATGCCTGCTTTCTTCCCTGACATCACTCTCAGAGTGACCCTGGCACAAAACCCTAAAGAATCTCAACCAGAAGTCAGACCCGCCCTTGCCTCAAAGCATTCATGGTGTGCCATGTCTCCCTCATCACCTGACTGGTAAGACAACACCTCCTGCAAGAAACCCTCCCACCTCCCTGATACCATCTGAGTCAGGTGTCTTCCCACATCTGCTCCCTAGTGGTCTGCATGTATCCCTGTCGTGGCCCCACTATGTGCTGTGTGGTTCTCTCTTCTTCTTTGCGGGCTACCTGAGATGGTAGGCTCTCATCTGTTAGGAGTCCTGCTGTCATCTCCTGGCTGGTACATGGTGGGACTCAGTGAGTATTGGGTTGAAGGACGGAGATATGAATTCTGACTAGCAATTTATTAGTGATACAGGAGAAAAATGTGGTATTATTCTTCCTTTCTAATTGAGCAGATTGCCTAAAGTTTAAAAAATAAACTGTGTTATGATAAAAGTGAAAATCAAATTCGAGTTATCAATGAGGCTTTGAGTAGGATAGCTTTCTTCTACTTTTCTGCTTTTTGGCATTTTGCAAATAAGGAAATAGGTGCAGGAAAGGGGCAGAGACAAGCTCTGAAACCAGGCAGTGTGAACACCGAAGTGCATGAAGACAGTGTGCTGATCAGCACCTGGCAGAGTCCCTGGTACCCAGCACAAGTCACAGGGAAGCACAGGGATAGACTGTGGACCAGTGTCAACTGATTGTCAGGAAGTTAACATCCATGGAAGTGAGTTTACAGATAACTTTGTTGAACCCCTGGAATTTGGTCCCCTTTTAATTCTAATTTATCATCCTAGATGAAATTACAAAATTTAGTAAGCCACTTCTACTTTACTAACTATAATGATGGTTTTTGAAGTGTTTTTCTTTGGTCCAGCATCATCAGCATAATCATCCTGGAACTTCTTAGAAATACAGATTCCTGGTCCTACCCAGACCTACTGAGTCAGAAGCTCGGGGGGTGGGGTGCAGGAAGTTGTGTGTTAAAAGGTCCTGCAGAGGATCTAATGCTTGCTCAAATACACTTATGTCCATCTTTGCCCAATTGACCAGGGTCTTTCTTGTGAACCTTAGCATGCATAGGAGGATGTGGTTCAGGAATACTAGGAAAAGAAGGAGAGCTAGTGCCTGACACCCTGCACCACCACATTCCCCATCCTGGCTTGTTGAGGATTCACATCATCACTTTATCATCTGGTACTTTTTAGATCTTTCCACTTTAAGTTCACTAGCATCCCCCACCAACACCCCTCAATTCTTTCTTCTAGTCCTTTAATTATCAGTGGAGCACTTAAGCATACATATGTATTCATTCATTCATTGTCTTTTTAACTTACATAAGTAATACAGTTCAATAGGAAATAAAAGAAGGAGAAGAATGAAGAAAGAGGATAAAAAGCGAATCTCCCTCTCCATGCCACCCTCCGAGGGGACCAACTCTAACCATGCATTTATGAACCTGTGCATGCACACAGTTTTGATTTATAAATAAAAAAGGATCTGCATGGACTGCAACTTATTTTTTCATGTAATATAAATACTTTTGGTATCTGTACACAGAGATCAGCATCCAGAAGTCTGTACCAATTTTCATTTTCACTAACAAAATGTGAATGCCTATCTTCCCCACCAAGGATCAGTGTTTAATTTTCACTCATCCAATAGATAAAAAATAGAGATCATTTTCTTTTCAATTTGCCTTTTATTAATTACTATGATGTTAAACAGCTTTGCATATGTTGATTTTTTTTACTATTTTTATTATTTCCTCTATAAATTGCTATCATACCTTTACCTGTTTCTTATTGAGCTTTTACATTTTATTGATTTGTAGAAACTCTTTTTGTATTATATTTATTAGCCCATTGTTCATTCACTTTATCACAATCATTTTCTCCTGGTGAACTTGTTGTCAGTGGTGGCATTTGCCATACAGAGGAGTCCTGGAATCTCTGTGATTGTTGGAAGAAAACAGAGAGCACTGGGTCTGGTTTTTCACAGCTGCTGTGGGCTGATTGTTTAGCATCTCAAGTCCACTTAGCAGAAAGCAAAGGGCAATACTTCTGTCTCACAGAACCCATCTGAATGAGCAGCTCCCACAAAGCAGCCTGTCTGCATGACTCAGCAGCCTCCAGTTTGTCCCAGATGGAAGGAAAGCATGGGCTTGCAACCACCCCCTCCATGACAGCAAGAAGCCTATAAGGATTAGGGAAGAAAAAGCAGTAAAGATCCCCACTTGTTTAGTGCTGGGCTATGGGGCCAGGAGCTGACTTCATGTTTATGATTCATAAACTCGCAAGGAATCAGGTCTACTCTCTTCCTGCTATGACATGGGGACAGAAAAGGAGAAAACTATGCAGGGAAGAGCCCCATCATCCTGACATAAACCTTTCCTCAGCCCACGTTTTATTATTTTTTAAATTGTGACTACATTGTTTAATAATATTTTATAAGTTTGAGATATAAAACATAACTAGATACCTTTTTAAAATCTTTTTAAACTTTATTTTATTATTATTTTATTTTATTTTATTAGTTACAAGTATACATTACATCGGTTAGACATTTATATGGTTTATGAAACCTTGATTACTTCTTCTTTCCTCTGGCTCTACACCTAGCCACTATATTCATACTAATTACACTCCCTATGCTGTGCTCCCCATCCCCGTGATCATCTATCAACTACTATTTGTACTTCTTTAACCTTTCACCTCTTTTTCACAGCCCCCCAAAACCTCTCCCCTCTGGCTGTCACCAGATTGTCCTATATATTTGTAAGTCTGTTTTTGCTTAGTTTTTTTCCCCTAAGATTCTGTACTTAAGTGAAATCATATAGTATTTATCTTTCTCTGTCTGAATTATTTCACTCAGCATAATAACCTCTAGGTCCATCCATGTCATTGCAAATGGTAGGATTTCATTTTTTAATGCCTGAGTAATATTCTATTATATATATATATATATATATATATATATATATATATATATATATATACACATACATACATACACACACACACACCATAACTTCTTTATCCAATCATCTGTTGATGGGCATTTAAGTTTTTTCCATATCTTGGCTACTGTAAATTATGCTTTCATGAACATAGGGGTGCATAGATCCCTACGAATTATTATTTTGGTTTCATTTGAATAAATACCCAGAAGTACAATTGCTGGGTCAATAGGTATATCTATTTTGAATTTTTTTGAGAAAACTCCAGACTGTTTTCCATAGTGGCTGTACCAATTTGCAATCCCACCAACAGTGTAAGAGGGCTTCCTTTTCTCCACATCCTTGCCAACACTTGTTGTTTTTTATTTATTGATGATAGTTATTCTGACAGGTGTGAGGTGATATCTCATTGTGGGCTTTTTATTCTATCTTTACTGAAGTATAGTAAACGATTAGTTGCTGTATTTACATTGTATAATTCAATGAGTTTTTTTCAATTATAGTTGACATGCAATAACATACCAGTTTCTGTTGCATAACATAGTGATCAGAGATCCACATAATTCCCAGTGATCACCCTATTAAATCTAGTACCCCTCTTCCCAATTACATATTTATTATAACATTATTAACTATCTTCCCCATGCTACACTCTATATCTCCATGTCTATTCTGCAACTGTCCATTTGTACCTCTTAATCTCTTTGCCTTTTTTTGTTCCCCCAACCCCCCCCATTTAGTATCACTCAAAATATTCTCTATATCTATTAGTCTATTTCTGCTTTTGTTGTTGTTGTTGTTGTTGTTGATGATGATGATGATGATGATGATGATGGTGATGATGATTTTGTACTTTAGATTGCACATGTACATAAAATCATGTGATATTTGTCTTTCTCTCTGATCCATTTTATTCAACACAATACCCTCTAGGTCCATCAAGGCCATATCTTTTTCTATTCCTTTCCTTTTAGTGAGTTGTGTTTTTTAATCTGAAGTGAATCTCTTGTAGGCAGCATATGGAGGAATCTTGCTTTTTTTTTTTTTAAATCTATTTAGCCACTCTGTCTTTTGGTTAAAGCCCTTAATTCTTTTCCATTTGAGGTACTTGATGATAGGAATTACCATTCTTTTTTCCTGTTTTTGATACATATTTTTTTTCTTAAAGGAGTCCTCCAACATTTCCTGTAATACTGGCTTGGCATTGATAAATTCCTTTAGCTTATTTTTGTCCAGGAAGCTCTTTATCTTTCCTTCAACTCTAAATGATAACTTTGCTGGATAAAGTTTTCTTGGTTGTAGATCCTGAGTTTTCATCATGTTGAATATTTTGTGTCAAGCACTTCTGTCTTGCATAGTTACTTCTGAGAAATCAGTTGTCAGTCTTATGGGTGCTCCCTTGTAGGCAACTAACTGCTTTTCTCTTGATGCTTTTAAGATCTTCTCTTTGTATTTAACCTTTGGCATTTTAATTATGATGTATCTTGGTGTGGGCCTCTTCAACATCTTTTTTTTTCAGTACCCCTGTGACCAGGTATATTGACCTTTAATAGTGTCCCATAGGCTCCTTAAATTATTTTATAGTCTTGGCATCTTTTTTCTTGCTGTTCTGATTGAATGTCCTTAGTTTTCCCATTTTCTACGTAAGTCATTTGATCCTCTTCTTTATTCACTTTGTTTATTCCATTTAATATATTTCTCATCTCAGGTAATGTGTTTTTCATTTCTGACTGGTTCCCTTTTATAATTTCCATTTCCATTTTTACATTCTTTATCTCTTTGTTAAAGTTCTCACTAAACTCATCTACACTTCTGATAAGTTCATTAAGCATTTATGCATTTGTTAGATTGACTCTATTATTTCTGGATCTCTGTTCTGTTCTCTCATATGGTTTCTGCTTCTTTCTCTCCCATTTTTTTCTGCATTTCTGTGTCCATTTCTATGTAAAAAGCAAAGCTCCTAAGTCTCCCAATCTTCTTAGTGCAGCTTTGTGTGGTAGGTGTCCAGTGGCGCAGTCCTAAGAGAGGTTCAGCTGTAGGCCAAATTTAGCCCAAGCCTCTGTCTCTCTGGAGCCACCTGTTAATATTCGGCAAGCAATACACAGATGCTGTGCTTATAGTTGCCTCAAAAGGCCACACCAGAAATCAAGGTCAGCTGCCACCAGTGTGAGTCTAGGTGCTGCTCAGCAAGGGGCACCTGACTAAGTGAGGATACACCAGGATGTGGTGTATCATCCATACAACATACATAATTTTACACAATTACGCAAATGCAATTATTCACACATGCTTCATATTTTTAGTGCAATTTTTCTCCTCTGTGTTGCTTGGGTTCTACTATCCCCATTTTAGTGCCTTCACCAGGCATCTATATTAACCACCATGATTGCCCTCCATGGCTCCTCCAACTTCAGCCATTTGTATATAAACAAACTTTATGCATTTGTGCACCAAGCACACCTAACTAATTAGGGGTTCTATCATTATTTTATTTTATTTTTTATTTTTTATTTTTTATTGAAGTAACACAAGTTTATAACATCACATAAGTTTCAGGTGTACAACATTATACAATGAATCCTCACTTAACATCATCTATAGATTCTGCGACTTTTAGTGAAATGACATAACAAAATCAATTTTACCATAAGCTAATTGATATAAACAAGAGTTAAGTTCCTATGACATTTCATCAACATTATAATGAATAATGACATTGAAGAAAACAATTTTAATTGAGGACCTGCTATAATTCTACATCTGTTTATACTACATTGTGCTTGGATGAGATTCTACACACTTTCTGCATCTCATGATTTTCATTGACAATACCTCCAAACTTTCTTGAAACCTTTTAATTATCACATATTGCTGTTTTAACATTGACAATATAATCCACATGAAGATTTATTTATTCAGCTGTCCTCCCATCACTGTGCATTTACTGTTATTGGGATTTGGGGGAGAACTGTGAACAATGTTTCAATCAAATGTAGTTTGTAGTGAAAGTTTGTATCCAGATTCACTAGTAAATAAGATTGGACTGCAAATAGGATGTTTTCATTATTATGTAAAATAATCTTCTTCACACGTATTTTAAGCAATTTTACTATAGCACTATAGGAGAAACCTATCTCTTTTTTTCCTTTTCCTTTTAGCACAGTCATTTTTTGCGTGTTTTTTGTTTTGTTTTGTTTTGTTTTTTAAGTTTCTTAGGGTAACAGTGGTTAACACAATTACACAATATTTAGGTGTACCTTATAATTTGACATCTGTATATTCTATTGTGTGATTACCACTTAGAGTCCAGTTTCCTTCAGCTACCATATATTTGATCCCTTTTACCTACTTCACTCTCCCCATGCCCCCTATATGTGACCCCTTTTAACCATCTACCTACCCCTAACCACCCACCCCCTACTCTCTGGTAACTACTAGTCTATAGTCCATGCCCATGAGTCTTTGTTCATCCTGCTCACTTGTTGCTTTTAGGTTTATATCCCACATATATGTGATACGGTGTGATTTTCAACTTTTTTTGTCTGGCTTATTTTGCTTAGCATGGTTATATCAAGGTCCATCCATGTTGTTGCAAATGCGAGTATTTCATCTCTATTTATGGCTGAGTAATATTCCATTGTGTACATGTACCACATCTTCTTTAGCCAATCATCTATTGTAGGACACTTCGGTTGCTTCCACATCCTGGCAACTGTGAATAATGCTGCTATGAACATCAGTGTGCAAATATCTTTTCTGATATAGGTTTTCAAGTCTTTGGGGTAAATACCCAGGAGAGGGATTTCTGAATCATATGGTAGATCAATTCTTAATTTTCTGAGGAACCTCCATACTGTTTTCCACAGTGCCTGTTCCAATTTGCAGTCCTACCAGCAGTGTATAAGGGTTCCTTTTTCTCCGCATCCTTTCCAACATTGTTATTACTTGTCCTGTTGATTATAGCTATTCTAACAGGCGTGATATGGTATCTCATTGTGGTTTTGATTTGCATTTACCTAATAGCTAGCGATGTTGAGCATCTTTTCAAATATCTGTTGGCCATTTGTATGTCCTCTAGAGAGAAGTGTCTGTTCAGGTCCTCTGCCCATTTTTTGATTGGATCATTTGTTTTTGTTATTGAGTCGTAGGAGTTCTTTGTGAATTTTGGATATTAGGCCCTTACTGGAGGTGTTGCTTCCAAATATATTTTCCCATTCGAATGGTTGTCTCTATACTTTGTTGATGATTTCTCCTGCTGAGCAGAAGCTTTGAAGTTTGATGTAGTCCCATTCATTTATTTTAGCTTTTACTTCCCTTACTTTTGAGGTCAAATTCATAAAATCTTCTTTAAGTCCAAGGTCCTTGAGTTTAGTTTCTGTTTTCTTCTATGCATTGTATTTATTCCAGTCTTATATTCATGTCCTTAATCCATTCTGAGTTAATTTCGGTGTGTGGTTATAGACAACAGTTTAGATCAATTCTATTACAGGTGGACTACCACTTTTCCCAGCACCATTTATTGAAGAGGCTTTCCTTTCTGCAATAATTTTTTGTCAAAAATTATTTATCCATATAAATATGGGTTTACTTCAGGACTCTCAATTCTGTTCCACTGGTCCATATGTCTGTTCTTCTGCCAATACCATGCCATTTTGACTACTGTCGCTTTGTAATACAATTTGAAGTCAGGCAGAGTGATGCCTCCAGCCTTTTCCCTCAGGATGACTTTGGCAATTCGGGGTCTTTTGTGCTTCCATATGAAGATGATTTTTTGTTCTATTTCTTTAAAAATTACCGATGGGATATTGATGAGGAATGCATTAAATCTGTATAATACTTTAAGTAATATGGTCATTTTAACTATATTGATTCTTCCAGTCCAAGATAATGGAATATATTTTTATTTCTTTGTATCTTCTTTGATTTTTTTAAAATAAGATCTTGTAGTTTTCATTATATATGTCCTTCACATGTTTCATTAAATTTATTCCCAGGTATTTTTTCTTTTTCTTGCAATTGAGAAAAGAATTATTTTTTATAATTCTGTTTCTGACACTTCTTTATTAGAGTACAGGAACACTATGGATATTTGAACATTGATTTTGTATCCAGTGAATTTACTGTATTTGCTTATCATTTCTAGTAGTGTTCTTGTAGAGTCTTCAGGGTTTTCTATATAGAGAATTATGTCGCCTGCAAATTGTGAGATTTTGACTTCCTCATTTCCTATTTGGATGTCTCTTATATATTTCTCTTGCCTGATCGCAGTTGCTAGGGGCTCCAATGTTATGTTGAATGACAGCACTGATAGTGGACAGCCTTGCCTTATTCCTGATCTTAGAAGGAAAGTAGTTGTTCACCATTAATTTTAATGTCAGCTGAGGGTTTGTCATAGATGGCTTCATTATGTTAATGTACTTTCCTTCTATACCAATTTTGTTAAGTGTTTTGATCATAAATGAATGCTATATCTTGTCGAAGGCTTTTTCTGAACCTATTAATATGATCATATGATTCTTATTTTTTAATTTGTTCATTTGATGTATCACATTAATCAATTTGTGTATGTCGAATCATTCCTGTGTCCCTGGAATGAAGCTTGATCATGGTATATAATCTTTTTAATATGTTGCTGTATTTGGTTCACTAATATTTTATTTAGGATTTTTACATCTGTGTTTATGAGAGGTATTGGTCTGGTATTTTCTATTTTTGTGTTGTCTTTACCAGGTTTTGGCCTTATAAAATGAGTTGGGAAGTATTGTCACCTCTTCGCCTTTTGGAAGAGTTTGAGGAGAATAGGTATTAAATCTTTGAATGTTTGGTAGAATTCACTGGTCCTAGACTTTTACTTTCTGGCAGGTTTTTAATGATTGTTTAACTTGCAGACTGCTGATCGGTCTATTTATATTTTCCAGTTCTTCTTGATTTAGTCTATTGTATTTTTCTAAGTACTGATCAATTTCTTCTAGGTTTTTTAATTCTTTATGTACTTTTTCATAGTATTCTTGCATGATCTTTTGTATTTCTGCCATATCAGTCATAATTTCCCCCTCTTTATCCCAGATTTTGTTTATTTGTGTCCTTTCTCTTCTTTAGCGAGTCTAGCCAGGGATTTGTCAATTTTATTAAACTTCTCAAAGAACTAACTCCTTGTTGTATTTATTTTTTCTATTTTTCTATTTTTCTATTTTTTCTATTTTTCTATTTTTTTGTTGTTTTCAATTTCATTTATTTCTGCTATAATTTTGATGGTTTATTTCCTTCTGTTGACTTTAGGCTTCATTTGTTCTTCCTTTTCTAGTTCTTTAGGATGAAGCAATAGGTTGTTAATTGGGCTCATTCTTGTTTTTGGAGATAGAACTGTAATGATATGAACTTTCCTCTTATGATGGCTTTGCCATGTTCCAAATATTTTGATATGTTGTACTATCATTATCATTGGTTTTTATGTATTTCTTGATGTCTCTTTCTATTTCTTCTGTGACCTAGTTACTCTTCAGTAGCATGTTTGCTCTCCATATATTTGTGGTTTTTCCTGATTTCTTTTTGAAATTGATCTCTAGTTTCAAAGCATTATGATCCGACATTATGGTTGGTATGATTTCAAACCTCTTATTATGTTGAGGCTATCTCTGTGTCCCAGTATGTGGTCAATCCTTGATAACATTCTGTGTGCACCAAAGGGGAATGTATAAGCAGCTGTTTGAGGATGAAATGCTCTGTAAATGTCAATTATGTGCAGTTGGTCTAATGGGTCATTATTGATATTTCCTTATTGATTTTCTGTTTGGATGATCTATTTATATCCAACAGTGGGGTATTTAGGTCCCCTACTGTGATAGTGTTTTGGTTTGTTTCTCCCTTTAGTTCAGTTAGTAATTGCTTTACAGGTTTTGGGACTCCCTGATTGGGAGCATAGATATTAATAAGTATTATATCTTCTTGGTGCATGATTCCCTTTATTATTGTGAAGTGTCCCTCAATATCTTTCTTTACCTTTTTTATTTTGAAGTCTATTTCATTCAATATCAGTAATGCTACTCATGATTTTCTCCATTTTTTTGAAATATCATTTTCCACACTTTCACTTTAAATCTGCATTTGTCATTGAAGCTGAGATGTGTCTCCTGGAGGCAGCATATGGTTGGGTTTTGTTTTTTGATCAATTCTGCAAATCTATGCCTTTTTATTGGTGAGTTCAGTCCATTTACATTTAGGTTAGTTATTAAAATATAAGTCTTCTTATAGCCATTTTATCTTTTGCTTTCTGGTAGGTAGGTGTTTCCATTACTTCCTTGTCCTTCTCTTTCTATTTTCTTCATTTTGGTTAGCTTTTGTGGTTTTTGCCTATGGTCTTTCTTGTTTTATGTTATATACTTCAGTCTGAATCGTTGGTGTGTGGTTACCATTACAAATATGAAAAGAAACGTTGTGTGTGTGTGTGTGTGTGTGTGTGTGCAGTCATCCATTTTTTTCTGTGTGTGCCTTATCTCCTTTCTTCATAGTGAATTTGGATCTTTGAATTCTCCCCTTTTCAGTCATTGTTATCTCAATTCGTTCTTATGTATGGTGAATGTTCATTACTATCTTGTTATGGCAATTCTCATTATTTAAGCTTATAATGCCCCGTTCTTAATGAGGGTTGCACTCTTCCACTTCTATTTGCTTTATATTTGCACTCTTCCACTTCTATTTGCTTTATATTTGCTTTCTCTTAATTATGTACTTTTTGTTTTGTTTTGTTATTTTGTTTTAGGTGAGCTGATACCTTTCAGTATTTCCTGTAATGCAGTCCTCATAGTGGAGACTTCCCTCAATTTTTGTAGTTCTGGAAATGTCTTAATTTCTCCTTCATATCTAAAGGAGAACTCAGCCGGATACATTATTCTAGGCTGGTAGTTCCTTTCATTTAATAGTTTAAATGTTTGATTCCATTCCTTTCTGGCTTGTAAGGTTTGTGCTGTGAAGTCCAATGATAAGCTAATGGGTTTTTCCTTTATAAGTTACCATCTTCTTCTCCCTGGCTGCCTTGAGAATTCTGTCTTTGTCATTGATTTTTGATAACTTTAATACAATGTGTCTTGGTGAAGGCCTTTTGAAGTTGAAGTAATTGGGTGTTCTGTCGACTTCTTGAATTCCAAGCTTCAGCTCATTCCTTAGATCTGGAAAATTCTTGTCAACTATTTGACTGAAAAACTTTCTAGTCCCTGCTCCTTTCCTTACCTTCAGTAATGCCCATTATTCTTCTGTTTCCTCTCCTGATGGTATCAGGCAATTCTTGTATTTCTCTTTCTTTATTTTTTTATTATTTGGTTTCTCTCTTCTTGTTTCTGATTTATTTTTAGATTTTTGTCTTCAATATCACAGATCCTTTCCTCCATTTGGGCAACTCTATTTTCCAAGCTTGCTATTTCATTTTTCAACTCTTGCAGTGTGTCCTTCATCTCCAGAAGTTCTATTTGGTTCTTTTAGAAAGTTTCAATCTCCTTGCTCTCATTGTCTAGTTTTTTTCAATTCCTGAAATTGTTGATTTTTTGTTGTTTTAGATCTCATTGAGATTTTTCAGAAGTACCATCCTAAATTCTCTGTCATTTAAGTCGCACATTTCTGTATCTGTTAGCTTATTTTATGGAGATTTTTCTCTTTCTTTCTGAGATGGCTTGTCACCTTGCTTGTTAATGGTGTTTAGTAAACTATTTCTCTTCCTGGGCATTAATGGAAGTGTATTTTGTTGTTTTTCCAGTAAGAATTTATTATATAAAGGTCTGTCTTTAGCCTGCTTCAAAGAAGGCGCTTTTCTTTTGGTTTCCAGTAGGTGGCGTCTAAGCCTCTTGGATCCGTGCTTTAGATAAAGGTCTAATAACGCTTTTTAAATTTTCTTGTAGATATTTAATCACACTTGGTACTCTCAGTTTCAGTACCTGTCAGAGTTAGCAACAGTTTCGGTAGCGTTTACTCAGCTTTCCTTGGGGCTCCAAGGTGATCGGGTTCAGTGAGTATGGAAGGAAGGGTCCTCTGGGTTGGGAGTTGGGAGCTGTGGCTCAGCCTCCATTTTGCAACTAGGCAGGTAAAAATCAAGTGTTGTTTTTCTGTGGTTCCATCTGGCTTGTCCGCTTTCTGCCCTGATGACTGGGCCCTAGAAATTCCAGCACTTCCAGGCAGGTTCATCAGGGAAGTCGCTGCACTTTCACCCCTCCCCCTCCTCCTGCAAGGAGCTCGGGCAACTGTGAGAGGCAGCCCACCACTCCCCTCCCCCAACACCCGGAGTTCTAACCTGTGGTGGCTTTTATGCTTATATCCCACACTCAGATGTGCTGGTATGCAGTTTGAGTGTTTTTTGTTGAGTTTTAGATATTCGGCTTATTGTTGTTCCAAGGGGAGAGCTCTGAGGACGTCTCTCACACTGCCGTGTTTCTTCTTGAGGAGAAACCTATCTTGATCATATAAATAAACCTACAATGTACCCTGGAATGCAGTAGGAAATCTATAGTTGCCACTGTGGCCCCAGTCAATACTACAAGGAACTTTCTAATTCTTGTAAGGATTTCACTATCTACATCAGCCAGTCATCGGTCTGACCTTCCTCTAGAAGAAAACCTTGGGCAAAGCAGTTCCCTGCAGCTGAAGGCAGTGCCCTGTGAGGGACGCCGCTGTGAGCCATCAGCACTTGTCTTCCCTGCAGCTGGGGGTGGCAGACATTAACCTTGACAGAGGGGTCTGGTCACAAAACCTATAGGATTCACTGCACACAACATAGGTGCCAAAAGCATAGCAAAGAGGTCAGTGAATGAGAGCAAGGAACGACTCACACTACGTGTGTGTCTCATATGGCTTCAGGCACATGGTAATTTAAAATTCTTCTACCCAGAGCAACATGCTCCTCAAGTCCCTCCCCTGACCCATTTTCCTTCACTTTAACAACTTCTCCCTGTGAAAAGCAATGACACTGAAGAGATGGGAAAAGTGGGCCTTCAGTGACAATTCCCCACTTTAGAGAGGTGTCTTCAGGCCTATCTGGCCATTAGATCCTCTTCATAAAACTTAGAAAACTCCAGCAAAATATGGACTCCTGTCACAGAGGAAACAGCCTTCTCAAATGCTGATATCTCTTGATGTGATACACACCAAGTCATTAAAGTCATAAGTTTCAAATAAAAAACAAACAAACAAACAAACAAAAAACAACGAAAAGGCCCATACTCCAGAAACACAACGAGCAAGCAAATAGCGGAACAAATGCTCTCCTATCAGGCAACATCAAAAGGTCTAGCACCAGAGGGTGCAGGCCTCACCAGGAGAAGTGGTGTGGTAACAGGGCATGGTAAGCAGGTTGCAACTCTCTGTCCACCACTTTGGTTGGGTATAGACCACCCCAGTTCTTTTCGAGTATCCTCATCCCCTAGAAATCCTCTCAACTACCTATAGACTCTCTATAGTCATGACTCTCTGGACACAATCCAGGACCAAAATGGAAACACCTTAGAAACTGCTGAGACTCTAAGGAACTAGATGCTTAATTTAAAGCCACAACTAGTTAATGGCCAAGCTGAGAGTAACACCTGGTTATTAAGGGTGTTCAAAAGAGTGCTCTCTCCAGACATTGCATTCCCTAACCTCACAGGGATCATAAAAGGTGAATGCAAAAGGATCCCCTAAGCAAAGTAGGTACTACTCACCCCTCATTCACAGGAAAAAAAAAACTACACATGTAACCCCTTACCACCAACTTGTGCAGAGCCAAGCACCTCAGTGACAGTGCAGGCTGAGAGAGTCAGACAGAGACATAGAACCCAGACAGCCAGGGCGAGCAAGCCAACTCCCATGGAAAGAAGAGGATCCAGGCACTAAGCCCTGCTTCCTGGGTGGATAGAGAAAGCCGGTGTATTTGGCAGACAGGTCATAGTTTACCCAGTGAGAGGCTTGGCCAAAGAGTTGGACGCTGAACAAAGAGTTGGAAGCCTAACCTGGCACCCAGCTCACTGATGCTCACCAAGAGGAAAGGTGACTTTTTGAGCCTTGGGTGGCAAATTCTGGCCTCGCTTCACCTCACATGACACAGAAATTGGGAGTGAATTACAGCAAGTTTGTCACAGGTCTTGTGCTACCATGACAACACCATATTTGAGACATACCCCTGCCTATTCTCCTTGGGAAGATCAGGATCAAAAGGGAACAAACAACAGGGTTAGGAAAGTTTTGTAGACTGCAGAACAGCTCCCCGCCTCACAGGCAAAGAGATTACCCCTATCTATCTGCTGCTGGATTTTTGAAAAGAAAGGAGAATAACTGACAAACATTCAAATATATTAAGAACATCAGTATGGTAGAAGGCAATATGGAATTAATATATATATTTTTAATGTACCACTGGATGAAAATCTGTAGATGCAATTGCTACTGAAAACAAACCTGCAGGAAAAAAAAGAAGGTCCGTTCAGGTGTCAGAATAACTGGCATATTAAATGTGAAACCAGAGCTCTGGACTCTGATATGAAAGGCTCCCCATGATTTTCCAAGTCCACAGAGTGAACACACTATGTTAATTGTGAAATATACCCAGAGGCAAATCAGAATTGTTGAAGGTCAAAGACCAAGCTCTTGAACCTTGCTTTAAGAAGCCAAGCAGCCTGAGCCTGGAAGACTGTCTTGCTTTCCTCACACATCTCCTCTTTCTTGGGGCATCTGATGCAGGATAATGAACAGGGACACCCAGAAAATAGAGGTTAAAGAGGCATGATCCCTACAGCAAGACAGACAAAGGCCACCACACATGTCATTATAACACAGAATGAAATATGCTGTAATCTAAAATGTGAAAGCAGGAGAGATTTGTACAGAGCAGCACAAAATGCATGCTAGATGAGGTGAGTACTGGCCAAGGAGAGTGTAACCAGCTTCAGGAGAAGGTTGTCAGGTGGCCAGTGAGAGATTGATCACCAAAAGAGGTATGAACCAGGAATGAAGCAGGTATGGTCTGCAGCTCCAAGCTCACCACAGGGCCCATGAGTTTATTAGCCTGCAGAAGATATGTGGCCATTCCTGCAGCTGTGGATCACAGCCAAAGGAAGATGACCAGATTAGGGTGTGTTTTCTCCCACGCAAACGTTTGGACAACAGAGCACAAGGCTATAGAAAGTGTTCCAGCATTTACAGTGCTAAAGGAATGGTTTGGTGTCCCTGCACTTGTGCTTTCTCATACAAATGATGGGACACTAATAGCCCTCAGGCTGCACACACTTTGAGAGATAAATTGAGAAATTCACATTATGTTGTCTAGGAAAAAATGGCACCTGCAGAATCTTTTTTTTCTGTTTACCACCATTGAAATTTTAGACAGTGCATTAAAAGGAAAAATGGGGGACACTTCAGAAGCAACTAGATTTAAGAGTTCAGGCTGTTCCTTCCAATTTTTTCTCTTATATGCTATATATAGGTAAAATTAAGTTTTAAAATCTGCCTTTTTGTAACTGGTGTTGTAAGCATTTTTTATGTAATTAGCAATGGCTCCAAAGCATAATTGTTTGTGGTTACCTAATATTTCAATATATGGATATAATATGATTGTTTAATTATTCACATTTTAAAGCATTTAGATTCCCCCTCCAACTTTTCAGTCTGATAAATGCTGCATTTTTCTCATTTTTTACTTAAATCTTTTATAGTCTTTACTCTTTTTAAGAAACAAACTTTTCTTAAGGTCATTAAAGCAACATAATTCATGGTTATCTAGTGGCCCTGTTGTAGGAAGACTTTTTAAAAGAAAAATGTTTTGTTTATTATGTAATTGGTTTTCTGTAAAATAGACTGGAAGGAGAACAAAAGGATTAATATGTAAACCATAATACAGCAAATTTGAGAAAGCGTGTTGTGCACAAAAGCAAACTCAAGGTCTAGGGGGATCTTTGGCAGATAACACAGGGTGGATCCACAAATTCTGTAGAGTCACTGAACTAGCACCCTGATAGATTTTCACTGGTACAGAACAGCCACCACATCAGGAATATCACACAGATGCAATGGTGGTGTCCACGTATGTGGGGTAGATATCAACCAGCCTACACCCACTTACAGCTGATCATTCCAACACTCATTTTTGATCCTAAGAACTTTTTTGTCCCAAGTGGGTATTTAAAGAGAAAGGTCTGATTTTCTTCTTCAGTTCTTAAAATCTTTAATCTCCTCCTCATTTGTTTCCAGAAAGGAAGCAGGAGTTTTGCCTAAAAAATGAGAATGATGGCAGTAGTTTCCATTCATGAGCACTTGTTATAGTCCAGGAGATAGAATCTCTGTCACCCACCAGCTGTGTGATCCTGGATAAGTTTACTTCACTGAAACGTAATTTCTTGTTTTTCATTCTTTACTCCACATTAATGGATTCACATGCAGACATGTTCAATAGGAGCATCTATAATTTACAGTGAAAATGCATTTTTTAAAAAAATGGCTTGATGTGTAGATGAACAGATGCCTAATAACATAAATAGAGCAAAATGCTGGTGGTAAATTGAAGTGCTGGATATATGTGTGTTCACTATAAGTTCCTTTAACTTTTCTGTATTTTGAAAATTTCATAACACATTGGGGAAAATGGTATTAATAATGGTATATACTCCATGGTTTTGTGCAAAAGAGGAAATGAGGCAAGTAAAGTGTTGGTATGGTGTCTGACATAAAGCAGTTGGTTATTATGTTACTATTACTAAGACTTGTCACAACAACCAGCCAGACAGGTATTATAACTCTGTGTTAGGGGAAAAAATAAAAATTGGTACACAGAGAAAATAATATAATTCAAGGACTAATTGGCTATTGGGGGCACTTTTAGACTGGCTCCTGTGTCCCCTTGACATGCCCCTATTCTTTTAATTTTGTAGAACATTTTCTTATTATTACTGTAAGATGCTGCCCAAGGTTCATCTTGTGTATTTCCTGCCAAAATCCTAGAACCAGTCATTTCCCATGGATTTCTGATTCCTTTTATTAGAAAATGGTACTAGAAACCAAGATCTGAGCACTGGGTACACTTGTTGCTACTGGGTGTCACTGATTCTAGGTTTTCTAAGCAACAGAGCTAGAAAATGGGAAATATGTATTTGTATGCATACCTATTATTACTCTATATGTAAAAATTATATGTAGAAATTTGTATGCATGCCTGTTTTTACTCTATATGTGGAAATATTTCTATATGTATAATTATATATATATGCATGTATCTTTATTAAGCTAAACATGAGTTCATACTGATTAGTCTCCAATCTAATCCATTATCACACAGATCATTTTAGCTTCCTTTCCTTGCTTTTCTGAAACTTTCCACTCTAACAAGAGAAACCTAACTCCAACCATCTGCTGTTCATTTTCTTAAGTGTTTATTTCTGATGTAAATTTATAGTAGCTTCAGAACTGTTTGCCTGTATCTGCATGAGAAGCAACTTTATAAACTAGCATAAAGTGCTTATGTACAGTTCTTTTTGCCTTTTGTCTTACAGTCTTCACTCATCTCTGTAGCTACTTAGGTTGACATTTTCCCTGCACCTCCTTCAATTAGGTTGTTTCATAAATTTGCAACATGGATTCTTTTGTCACAATCTGTATTCCATCCTGGTATCCGCTGACCTCCTAATCAAGTTTTTCATTAATATGTGTTAAGGTTCATCCTTCATACCAAAGTTCCATAAGGTTGACAGATGTACAGTGCCATGTATTCGTTATGAAAATATCATACACAATAGTTTCACAGATACTCTGACTTTCAACAACAGGAAGCATACAGCTTTATGGATAAAGCCTCAGAGGTTTGGTGTTCAAACTAGTTGTGTGATGTCGAGATTCTCCCACCTGCTTCAAGACTCCTCCTGAGATTGTTCAATAGGAGAATAGACAAATCATCTAGAAAACTGAGTCTCTGTAGACTAGCCCTTGTGATTTCCTATATTTTTAAATGCAAGAAGTAGACTTTCTGTTCCAAAGAAGAAAGGAGAATCATGTAGCCTAGGCATACCCAGACACTCATACATGAGAACTTAGAAGGAAAATCAGTGGATGGTTCAGAATTCATGATACTTCAGGTTCTAAACACATTTTGACTTAAGGACATGATTATGGGAAAATTAAGCTACTCTACTGAATCTCCATGTGCTCATCCTTTAAGCAAGAACATTGTTAACTCCCAACCCTCTGTTGCTCACATAGATGATAAAACAGATCAATTAAAATGACAGCTACAATATTGTGGTAAATTGTACTCTCCAAAGATGGTCACAACAATATTTCTTGTCATACATGCTTTTCTAACAGTGTGAACTTGTCCTTTCTCCATCAAGGGTTAAATTTAATTCCTCTCCTCTTGACTCAGGGCTGAATTTAGTGCCTTGCTTGTCATCAATAGAATGCAGAAGAAAGGGTGTTGTGTGAATTCTGAGTTTGGGTCATCAAGGCCACACCACTTCCACCTTGTTCACTAAGATATACCCTCTTAATGTCCTGAGGTGCCATGTTAGAAGTTCGTCTTCCTGAAACTGCCATGCTGGGAGGAAATCCAACCACATAGAGAAGTCACTTGTAAGTGCTCAAGCCCATGGTCTTAGTCTCTGAGTCATTCCATCCCAGGCACCAGATACCTGAGAGAAGTCAAATTGGACTACCAGAGAAGCCAGCCCATCCTCCAACTGAATACCACTGAAGAGCAAAACTATTCTCCAGCTTAGTCCTTTTTGAATTCCTGACCCCAGAAATTCATGAGCATCCAGTGGCTGCTGTCTTAAACCACTCAGGTTCTTAGCTACAGAGCAACAGATCACCAGAACACTCACTACTATGTCCTGGGAACTGGTCTAAAGTCTTGCATATATCAACTCTTTAACACCCTCAAGGACCTCTTGACACTGAGACATTATCCTCAGTTTACAGATAAGGAAACTGAAGTATGGGAAGGGAAAGAAACTGTTGAAAGTCATACTACTGTTAAAACTATGGATTTGAAACCTTTGGGTCTGACTCTTGAGAAATGCACTTACTCTAGGCCATAGTACTTATCAAACATGCTTGGGAGGCACTTTAAGAAGGAAATGTTAGGGAAATTAAAGCTATCAACCATGCCACCTGGGATCAAACTGTGTAGCCAGATACCTGTCAGCACTGCTGCCTCCTGGTTGGTTGACTGACCCTCCTGTTAGAACAAGGAAGACAAATGGTATTTAAACACCCTTTTTTCATTACAGTTATCTTTATTATTTCAATTGAAAGCATCTGCAGCCTGTTGGCTATAGGTTATCCGAATGGGGCTATCAGCCCATTTACCCAAAACACAAGAAAAGCAGACCAAATAGCCAGCCCTCCAACCATTAGCCAGCTTTCCCATACTGCTGGTCAGGATGTTCATTACTGAATTAATATCATCTGTTCCTGTGGCTGCAGCTCCCACAGAAAAAGCTCAGCAAGTCCTCCAGATAATAGAGGGAGAGAGGAAGATGAAGCAGGGAGAGAAGAAAATGAAAAAGAGAAAATCTACCCCACTGTGTGAGATAAGCTCTCAGCCTTGAGCAGGGTCACAGAAGAATCAACTCTCTGGACTAGCGGATGGCCCTGCTGCTTCTTTGATCTACAGGCTGCAGGTCTACACGTGGACTGAGGCAGACAGTAGCTAGGTGAGGGAGAATATCACTTTTCAAATGTCAGCTCTCAAAGACTCAGGGGGAGTGTGAGATGCCTGGACACACTTCAGAAAATAATTCCGGATATAATTGCTCATCCAAATGAAATCTCTTTTCTAAAGGGAAGTACCTTTTTTCATTCGGGATAAAAAATACTTGGGAAATAAGCGTTTTAGGCATATGCAAGAGAGACCTATGGGAGGTAGCGATAGACTGGCAAGTTTGTGTCTTAACCTGGGCTGCTGTAACAAAATGTCATAGACTGGGTGACTTAAGCAACAAATATTTCTCACAGTTCTTGAGGCTGGAAGTTTGAGACCAGGGTAACAGGATAGTTGAGTTATGCTGAAGTCACACTTTCTGATGAACAAATGGCTGCCTTTTTGCTATGTCCTCACATGGCTGAGAGACAGCGCTTTTGTTGCTTTATCCCCTTAGCAGGGAAGCAACTCTATCATGGGTGCTCCACCTTAATGGCCTCATCTAAATCCAGTCACCTCCCAAAGATTCCACCTACAGATACCATTACATTGGGTATTAGGGCCTCCACACTCACACTTGGAAAGACATATTTACTCTATTGCAGTTTAGTTCACAGATATGCCTCTAGGAGATAAAAAAGCAAAATCAACTGAACTGAAGCACTGTCTTGAAGTAGACACTTTTCCTTTCAATAGAAGAGGTTTATGGATGTTCGTGTGTGATTTGCAATTGTTGTCCCATTGGGTGTGTTCCATGTTCCAATGTCACCTTCCCAATGATGCCTACCATGATCACCTCATCTTCATTCACCTTTACTCAAAAATGAGTTCTGAGGCCAAACTTCCTCTTTTTTACTATGTCATCATCATATTTGGGGTTACTTCAGGTCAGGAATTCTTATAGCAGAAAAATAAAAACAAATTGCAGGCCCCTGAGGGAGTAAAGTTGGGAAGTACACAGCCCCAGCTGACAGACTCTGCAGCCAGCCAGAAGGTAGTGAGTGAGGTTCCCCAGGAAGAAGCCAGATGGCCAAGAGTAGCACAAAACGAGGACCAGCATGAGCTACTTGCTGGCAGCAGATGCAAAATGATTTTAAGAAGTACTGATCCAGCTCTTTGCTAAGCAACCCTCATAAGAGGGAGAAATAAATGTTATAAGTGAGTGTGCAAGCTGAGCACAGCAATGCAGAGGCCAACCCACTGGAGCTAGACTCACTTTTAACAGTAAACATTATGATGTTAACAGCTGGTGGAGACCTGTGTCTAGGATACATTATTGCTGTATTCGCAAGTGGCATGGTGTTCGAATTTACTTTGGAAAAAGTACTGATTCACTCAAGTATTTTGAATATACTTGTAAAATAAGGACCTGTAAAAATCCTTCATTAAAGAAATATTTTTAGTGCAATTGATGTGCAAGGTGCTATGTTAAGTGTTGAAGATAAAAAGTTTAGCAAGAAGGTGGACTCTGTTCCCTTGGAGTATATAGTCTAGTGGGGAACTGAAAATTAAGATCATAAATGACATGAATGAAAGGACATGGTTCCATGAAAGCATGGTGCAGAAAAGTGTGACCAAATTAAAAGTCAGGGAAGCTTTCTCTGAGGACTTAGTACTTAAACTCAATCAGATGTCCTGCTGTGGAGGCAAGTGGGGGTAAAGCGGGCTGAAGGTAGAGCACAGGAAGAAGTGTTGAGTGAGTCTGTACAGAAGAGAACAGAACAGAGAGGCAGAAAAGACCAGACCAGGCAGGTCTTGGGGGCCTGTAGGATGAGAAGATGCTGAGAGGCTGTTTTAATAAGAGAGAGAGAGTGTGGGTGGAATAGCATGTGGTATATATTTTTTTAAATATACTTTCTTTGTCTTCCAAACTAGCAAGAGCGAAGGACAGGGAATAGAAGACTGGCGTAGTCAAAGATTATAGCAGTAAAACAAGGAGAAGTATAGTTCAGGGCTTTCAGGCAAAACCCAGTATCATGAGCGAGACTGGAAAATCACATAATTGGCCTTGATTATAGTGGTGGTTGAGGGAAGCAGTGGCCAGCAAGGGTGAAGAAAAGGTTGATTTTGTACACTGGATTTAAGGTCACCTTTGAGATGTTTAAGTAAAGATACCAAGTTGTATATATGCCGCTGGGGTAGAGTTATAAAACCAGAAGTTCACCATATACGGGTGGTAATAGAAGCCATGGGTATCATGGATATGGCTAAAACAATGGAATGGAGATGTGAAGGGTTTAAAACAAACCTTTTCTTTACTCTCTCAGTTCATCCAATGCAGTCCACCATAGTATATCTTTAGGTGTATTCAGTTTTATTTATTCTGCCCAGAACTCAGTGATCTACTTTAATCTGATGATGTATGTCTGTCTTCAGTTTAGACAAGCCCCACCTTTGAATATTGCTGCTACTCTATTCTCTCCCTGTTCTCTCCTCTGAAATTCCTATTGGTTGCATGTTGAATCTTTTCTTTCTATATGCTAAATCTCTTTCTTGTTTTTAATCTCTGCATTTTTCTGTGTTTAATTGATTCCCTTCTATCTATCTTTTAGCATATAGATCCTCTCTTTAGTGGCTTCTAGTCAATCTACTATTTGACCCACAGATTAGCTTTTTAAAAATATATCAAGTAATCTAAAAATTCTAGCTGTAGATTATTCAAGTTTGCATTTTTTTTATTTTTAATATAATCTCTTGTTCTTTCACTATGATTTTCTATCCCTTCTTAGTCACTTAAACTCTTTCAATTATTTTTAGAATGTAGTAGAAATTAAAAATGAATTATTTTGAAATAATTTAATTCTAGAAGTAATAATTCTGTTTGAGGAGGTATATATCAATCTACCAACCAGCCTCTTATGTGTGTATTTTCCCCCCTCATGCAGTTTATAATTTTCTACTGTGATTTTATCTAGAGCTAAGATCAATTTTATTTTTCCTGCTGGAAACCTGTGAGTTCTAGCTTGTGAAACTGTCATTGTCCTTAGAGAACACCTTCCTATTTTCCATGATTTAAGTCCCAAATCCATGTATATTTTAATTTCTTTAGCAGGGCTCCTGTACTGTTCATACATGTAAGTTCAGGACCCACACCTATTATTAACCTGGCCCTGAAATTTCGAATGTGCATTCAGGGTCCAGTACAGACACAGGACTTATTCCTTGGTTTCTCCAGCCCTAAAGAGAAGTTTCTAGCTCTTTTCATAGAAAGATATTCTTTGAGGCTATGGGATTTGTGTATGGATCCTTCTAATAATTCTCAAAACCAAATATCAAGGCCTCTCTCCCCTCAAAAGCATTAGAAACTCAGCCACGGCTCCCCGATCTGTCTCTTGGAATACATTACCCTTGGTAATGCTGCATAACTCTGTGTCTTCCCACAAAGAGGGATCACCCATGTTAGCCAGTTTACCATCTTGCCAGAATGCAGGACATAACGCCTTTTGTGGATAAGCATCAATGACATTAGCAAAGGTAAAGTACCTTCTTTGCAACAGGAAACTATTAGAATAGAAAATTCAAACATAACCGTAATTCAAAAGTAGGTTGCCATTCCTCCCTGTGGCATATACTCACCTTTGGCATATTCTGTGATAACAGATAGATAGTAGTTGAGGTTTTTGTGGACATGGAAGGTCTACCAAATGTAGCTCCCCCTTGTCAGTCAGGCCTCATGATCACAGTTGCCCACTAAACAAGTTTCACTTTTAAACCTTACTATGTCCATGAGTCTTTCTCAGCCTCTATTTTCTCATCTATAACAAAGCAGCCTAACCAGTTCCCAAGATTATTCTGAAAGGGGTCTTATAGAAAGTGAACCAGCTATAAAATACTGTGCATACAAGCAGAATGTTATGCCTACCTTCCAGGAGATAACATGTTCATAAACAAAAAGATGCAAGTTTTCCAGCTGCACTAGAAATAAACAGTTTATCCAATTTGTGCTGTATCCTCCTGACCATACTGACTGTCCATCTTCAGTCCTCAAATGACCCTGTCTAATTGTGTGTCTTCAATATGATCTCCTGAATTTGGGTACCGCCCAGTACTACATGTTGTTATGTCTACGGACAGCATCAAAGAGCTAAATAAAACAAATGACTTGGGGCAGCATCATTTCCATCCTTTTTTTTTTTTTTTACTTAAATTATAGATTAAACTCCGTGTGTCATACAAATTCTCCAGGTGAGGAGACAGTCCTCCTGTTCGCAGTAAGCACTGAGTCTCAGAATTGACAATGCAAACCTACCCAGCTGGGATTAGGGTCCTCCTCAGGATGACGTTGTCAGCTGTTATCACTTTGTAGCATATATTTAAACTGATTGTTTCATAACATGAAAGCAAATAAGTGTTTCTTGAAACTGCAAGACAGCCTGTACCTTTTAAAACTCACTTCTGGCCACGAAAGCCAGTGAGTTATACGAGCTCACTATTATGCCATACAGTGACTCTTTATTTCTTCTCTTTTTTATTCATATTTTTGTTTTATTAATATTTCTTTTTTGTTTTAGCTACTTTCTATTTATTCCTATATGTTTACTCAAAAGGCTGACATTTCTGAATTTACTTGTCTTGCTTTCCTGCGAAGAGGCCAACTATAAGCATCAGTGCCCACCAGGGCAATGTCCCAAATATCTAGAAATGATGGCCACAGTACAAATTAATGCAGAGAAAGGTCACAAAACTGTCACAAGTATCTATCTTTTCAAAAATATGAGGGAGCAAGATACTATATGTTAATTGGTATAAACTTGCCCCACCAAAAGTTCATCAAAAATTTTTCTTTACCTTATTATTAGTTTTAAGTATACAGCACATTGGTTAGGCATTGATTTTATGAATCAATCCCCCTAATTGCTCTTTCCCCGGCCCTCCACCCAGCTTTTACATTAATGCTAACTACATTCCCTATGCCATGCTCCCCATCTCCGTGACCATCTATCAACTATTAATTTGTACTTCTTTAACCCTTCACCCCATTCTCTCAGCTCCCCAAACCCCTTTTCCCTCTGGCTGTCACCAGATTGTCTTCTATATTTGTGAGTCTGTGATTAGTGTGTTCTTTTTGTTCCTTAGATTTGACATGTAAGTGAAATCATATAGTATTTATCTTTACCTGTCTGACTTATTTCACACAGCATAATAACCTCTAGGTCCATCCATGTCATTGCGAATGGTAGGATTTCATTTTTTTAATGGCTGAGTAATATTCCATTGTACATATGAACCATAACTTCTCTATCCAATTGTCTGTTGATGGGCTATTATAAATTGTGCTGCTATGAACATAGGGGTACAAAGATCTTTACAAACTATTGTTTTGCTTTTCTTTGGACAAATACCCAGAAGTGCAATTGATGGTCAAAAGGTATATCCATTTTTAATTTTTTGAGAAACCTCCAGGTTGTTTTCTTCAGTGGCTATACCAATTTTCAATCTCACCAACAGTATATGAGGGTTCCCTTTTCTCCACACCTTTGCCAGCACTTGTTCTTTGATTTACTTATGATAGCCACTCTGACAGGTGTGAGGTGATATCTCACTGTGGTTTTGATTTGCATTTCTCTGATGATTAGTGACCTTGAGCATCTTTTCATATCTATTGGCCATCTGTAATTCCTCTTTGGAGAAATATTTGTTCAGGTCTTCTACTCAATTTTTAATTGGATTGTTGGTATTTTTGTTGTTAAATTGTATGTGTTCTTTATAATTTTTGGATATTAACTTCTCAGCCAATGTATCATAAAGGAATATCTTCTCTCATTCAGTCAGTTGTCTTTTTGTTTTGTTGATGGTTTCTTTTGCTGTATAAAAACTTTTTAGTTTGATGTAGTCTGATTTGTTTATTTTTCTTCCCCCCCCCCCCCAAAGAAATTACTGATAGCAATATCAGAGAGTTTACTGCCTATGTTTTCTTCTATGCATTTTATGGTTTTGGGGCTTACGTTTAAGTCTTTAATCCATTTTGAGTCTATTCTTGTATATTGTATAAGAAGGTGGTCCAGTTTCTTTCTTTCTTTCTTTCTTTCTTTCTTTCTTTCTTTCTTTCTTTCTTTCTTTCTCTCTCTCTCTCTCTCTCTCTCTCTCTCTCTCTCTCTCTCTCTCTCTCTCTCTCTCTCTTTCTTTCTTTCTTTCTTTTTGCATATACCCATCCAATTATCCCAGCACCATTTATTGCAGAGACTGCCTTTACCCCATTGTATATTCTTGTCACCTTTGTCGTATATTAAGAGAGCATGTCAATGTGGATTTATTTCTGGGTTCTCTGTTCTGTTCCATTAACCAATGTATCTGTTTTTATGCCAGTACCATGCTGTTTTTGATTACTGTAGGCTTGTAGTACAATTTGATATCATATAGTGTGATACTTCCAACTTTGTTCTTCTTTCTCAAGATTGCCACAGCTATTCAGGGTCTTTTATGGTTCAATATAAATTTTAGGATTATTTGTTCTAGCTCTCTAAAAATGCCATTGGCATTTTGATAGGGATTGCATCAAATCTATAGATTGCTTTGGGTAATATGGCCATTTTAATGGTGTTGATTCTTTCTATCCATGATATATACTTCCATTTATTTGTATTCTCTTCAATTTCTTTTTTCAATGATTTATAATTTTCTAAGAAGAAGTCTTTTACCTCCTTGGTTAATTTGATTCCCAGGTATTTTGTTGTTTTCAGTGCAATTCTAAATAGGATTGTTCTCTTAATTTCTCTCTCCAAAAGTTTATCATTAGCGTATAAAAATGCCACTGACTTCTGAGTATTTATTTTGTATCCTGCTACTTCACTAAATTCATTGATCAGTTCTAACAGTCTTTTGGTGTAATCTTTAGGGTTCTCTGTATATAGTATCATGTCATCAGCAAATAACAAGAGTTTTACTTCTTCCTTTCCAATTCGGATACATTTGTTTCTCTTCCTTGTCTTGCTGCTGTAGCTGACTTCCAATACAATGTTGAATAGTTGTGGTGAAAGTGGGCATCCTTGCCTTGTTCCTGACAATGATACCACGTTTAGCCTTTTCAGCCTTAAGGAAAACACTTTTAACCTTCTCCAATGCATATATTAGCTGTAGGTTTGTCATATATGACCCTCATTATGTTGAGGTATATTCCCTCTATTCCCACTCTGCTGAGAGTTTTTATCATACACGGATGCTGGATTTTGTCAAATGCTTTTTCTGCATCTATTGATGTGATGCAGATGATTTTCATCTTTTAATTTGTTGATGTGTTGTATCACATCAATTGATTTGTAGATAATAGTACCAACCTTGCATCTCAACTTAATCATGGTATGTGATATTTTTAATGTATTGCTGAATTTTGTTTGCTAATATTTTGTTGAGAATTTTTGCATCAATGTTCATAAGAGATATCAGCTTATAGTTTTCTTTTTCTGAAATTTCTTTGTCTGGTCTTGGAATCAAAGTAATGATGGCCTCATAAAGGGAGTTAAGGAGGCTTCCCTCTTCTTGAAATTTTTGAAATAGTTTGAGAAGAATAGGTGTTAATTCTTCTTTGAAAGTTTGTTAAAATTTGCTTATGAAGCCATCTGGTCCAGT
Organism: Rousettus aegyptiacus; assembly: GCF_014176215.1. NCBI lineage: Eukaryota > Metazoa > Chordata > Mammalia > Chiroptera > Pteropodidae > Rousettus > Rousettus aegyptiacus. The sequence continues at coordinate 42,320,413 of NW_023416287.1, forward strand.
ACTTTTGGGGGTGGGGGAAGTTTTGATACTTGTTCAATTTCATTGGTGGTAATTGATCATTTCAGACTCAGTCTTGGGAGATTGTATATTTCTAGGAATGTATCTATTTCCTCTGGATTGTCCAATTTGTTGGTGTGTAATTGCTTGCAGTATTTTCTTATTATCCTTTGTATTTCTGTAGAGTCTGCAATTAATTTCTCCTCTTTCATTTCTGATTTTATTTATTTGAGTTCTTTTTTTTCCTTAATGAATCTAGTTAAGGGTTTGTCAATTTTGCTCATCCTTTCAGAGAACCAGCTCCTGGTTTCATTAATCTTTTGTATTGTTTCTCTAGATTCTATTTTGTTTATTTACACTCAGATTTTATTATTTCCTTCCTCTGTTCATTTCGGGCTTTGTTTGCTGCTCTTTTTCTAGTTCTTTTCAGTGTAAGATTAAATTGTTTATTTGAGCTTTTTCTTATTTCTTGAGGTAGACCTGTATTGCTATGAATTTCCCTCTTAGGACTGCTCTCACTGTGTCACATAGATTTTGAGTCATTCTGTTTTTATTTTCATTTATTTCTAGGTATTTTTTTATTTCTACCTTGATCTCATTGATAACACATTCATTGTTTCACAGAATGTTATTTATCTTCCATGTGTTTGAGTATTTTCCAGTTTTTTCTTATAGTTGATTTCTAGTTTCATACCATACAATTGAGATTGGAGAAGACAGTTGATATGATTTCAATATTCTTAAATTTATTGAGACTTTTTCATGTCCTAACATGTGGTCTAACCCATGTGCACTTAAGAATGTATATTTTTCTACTTTGGCGTAAAATGCTCTGAAAATATCTACTAAATCCCTCTGGTCAAATGTGTCTTTTAGACCCATTGTTTCCTTGTCGATTTTTTGTTTGGAAGATCTGTCCATTGGTGTCAATGGGGTGTTAAAGTCTACTATGAGTGTATTACTGTTGATCTCTCCTTTTTATTCTCTCTTTGTCTTTGTCTTTGAACTTTGGCATTTTAATTATGATGTGTCTTGGTGTAGATCTGTTTGAATTTCTTTTGTTTGGAACTCTTTGTGTTTCCTGAACTTTTATGTCTAATTCCTTTGCCAGATTAGGGAGTTTTCTGTCATTATTTTTTTCAAATAGATCCTCAGTCCTCTGCTGTCTCTCTTCTCCTTCCAATACTCCTATGGTCCAGATATTGTTATGCTTCGTGTTGTCCCAGAGGTCTCTTCAACTATCCTCATTTTTTAAAATTCTTCTTTGTTGTTGTTGTTCTGATTGGGTGTATTCTGCTACCTTGTCTTCAAGTTCACTGATTCTGTCTTCCATCTCCTGCTGAATCCTCCTTGTATATTCTTCAGTTAATGTATTCTTCATTTCTCTCTCATTCTTTTTATGGTTTCTATGTCCTTTTTCATGCTTACTATATCTCTGTTGAGATTTTCATTGTGCTCATTCATTCTGCTCCTAAGTTCATTAAGCATCTTTATAACCATTATTTTGAACTCTGTCTCTGGTAGATTGCTTGCCCCCATTTCATTTAGTTTATTATCTCGGGTTTTCACCTGTTGTTTCATTTGTGGCACATTTCTTTGTCTTCTCATTTTATTAGCCTCTCTATGTTCATTTCTATGTGTCAGGAATATTTGTTTCATCTCACAGCCTTGGCCAGATGGCCTTATGTTGAAGGTGTCCTGTGTGGCCCAGTGGTGCACTCTCCCTGATCCCCTATGCTGGGGGCTCTGGACATGTTATTTGCGTGGGGTGTGCGTGATCTTCTGTTGTTGCCAAGTCTGTATTGCTGTTAGTACATCATTGGATGGGATTAACACTCCAACTGACTAATCGTGGGAAATGGCTGATCCCACAGGGTAAGACTTGCTGTGTTGGAGCTCACCCTACTGAGTAGGATTTGCCCTAGTGAGCTTGTGTACTTGTTGCAACCACCCTTTGTGTGCACTGCTAATGGAGCTAGTCAGGAGTTGCTCTGTTGTGGTCTGGTGTCAGCCTCTGGGTGCGTTGGTTTTGTAACCTTTTGGGAGAAGCTCCCCAGCAGGCCAAGGTCAGCCACTGCCTTTAATTTCCCAGAGTTACTTGGTGGGAGCTACAAAATGATCCACAGATGGTTATTGCTTATACTGGATCTTTAGGTAAGTGGAAGAGACAATGCTGTAGGCAGCAGTCTGGCTATACTCCATCCCTGACCCAGGGCAGTTTAGCAGAAGGACCAGTGTGCCTCAAAACCTGACACTCTCTATCAGTTGCCCATAAGTTTCTGAAATTGGAAGAGCTTCTGGGTGATATGCATGTTGGGTGGAGTAGGGACCCCAGGAGTCTCCTGGGTCTATCGAGTAAATTTCCCCCTGCCACTGCGGTGTCAGTTTACATGTCAGCACTGTTTCTGTGGCTCCCTATACAAGTTTCCAATCATAGCAAGGTTAGCTGCTGCCCACTACAGGCCTACAAACACCTAAGCTCTGTTTAAGAATTACTGACGCTCATGGGCATGAGTTTGTGGCCTGCCACCAAATGCTTCTCTCAGATAAATGGGCTTTGTGTGGGCCACACAAACTGAGTGCTATTGTTTGCTGTTGAATTCATGTCCGGAGGAAAGAAGAACAGGATGGGTTGCCTGGGAGCAGACTTGCCACAGGTAATCGTTGGTTAGGTGGAGCATCATCTCAGTGAGGGACAGGGCCATCAGGCCTACACAGCGCCAGATTTGCTGCCAACTCTGGGACTGCGGGCTCCCACCAAAGTCAGATATCACTGCATGACCTGCTGCTGTCTGAGATGGGCCCACAAAACCCCTGAGATCTGCCCAAGTGATACTGTATCTTGTGCTGGCATCAGTGATCTTCTTGTAACTGTATTCCCTAAACTCTGCTCACTTCTCCGGCTGAGATCTGTTGACTGGGCAGAATGCACCACCCCATGGCAGGAGTAGCTGGCTGTCAATGGGGTGCAGGCACTTTGTGGCTTGAGTGAAGCAAGATCTCAGGGAGACAAGGACTTTCAGGCTAATGCAGCCTCCATAGCCTCGCTCTCCCTCCCAACATTCCTCCACCACCTGCTGGTTTGGGTCCAGCCCGACTCGTGACTTTGCCCCTCCTACCAGCTTCAATGCGGTTCCTTCTTTATATTATCAGACGTGTGTGCCATGATCAGCTGGACTTTAGGTGATTCTCCACATCGATTATGCTATAATTTGGTTATAATTTCAATGCAGACCTGGGAGAAGGTGAATCCTGCTTTTACCTAGTCCACCATCTTCCCCTACCTTTTCATCAAAATTTCTTAAAATTATATATAGAGAACTTCTCCATAGTCAGCTCTCTATGTGTACACATAACATCTTGTTGGCCTTTGGTGCTCCTAAATGTCATAGCTGCAAGTAATTGACTGACATTTGAGAACTCCTCTAACCTGAAAAAGTGACACCTGAATTTATGAGGTAGGGTAGAAGGAGGAGCTTGAATAAAGAGACAATAAAGGAAGTAGAAAAATATCTTTCAAAAATCAATAGAATTAATATTTTCAGAGAGAGGAGAATTAAATTTCTGCAACAAAAATAAAAAGTTATGAAAAAGCGACAGTGAAAGAACAAAAAGAATTCTTGGAAATTAAATTCTTGGAAATTAATTATGATACACAAAATAAAATCCTACAAAGGCTTAGAAGACAGTTAAGGAAGAAATATTCCATAAAGCATTAACTAAAGGCCAGAGGTGGACAATAGTACGAAAAGGAGACAATTGGAGGATTAATTCAGAGAATGAACATCAAAGCATTTAAAATAAACAATTTAGAACCCCAGAGATAAAAGGGGTTTTCTAAAAGCTTCTAGAGAGAAGAAACTAGTTACAGCAGTAAATGTGGTATAAGCAGAATGCTAGACCTTTTGATAGGATTGGAAGTAAGAAGAATATGGGCCCATGTCTTCGTAAATCTGAGGAAACATAATTTCCAATGTGGAATCTGTACCTAGCCAAACTATTAATCAAGGATAGTGGTGGTGGTGGTAGTACATGGTCATTTACAGACATGTGAAGTCTCAAAAGCATACCATCCATGTACTAATAGTTCTCATGGGGGTTTCAGCAGCATGTGTTACTGGAATAAATCTTCCTGAGAAAAGACCTGTGATCCAGGAAACAAAAGCTGTGACATGAAAGGAAAGCAGAAGGAGCTCCCAAGATGTAGTTAAAGGAATAGCATTCAAGAGCAATCAGATTAAACAGAGAGACAGCAAACCCAAGGAGTGTGGTCTCCATGAAATAATAAGGAATTGATTGATTATCTGATAATGTTTGATCATATTGTGAAATAATGTATGGAGAGACTATTGGTGAGTGTAGTAAAGAAAATGAATAATTCCATCAATCAGATGAGACACTACAGTAATCAAGACTAGAACAGAAGAAACAACACAAATGTACTTGGCTTAGCAGTGAAGGGAATGTTCATAGTCAGATAACAGGTTAACTAAATGCTGTAATGACTGCATTAGAAGGATAGGGAAAAGGAAAGAGATGACAATTGGGGTGGGGCAGAAGCAGGGGCAGAGGAGGTTAATAAGAAAGCTACTCCTTATCTACCACAATTATCAGTGATAATTACTTGATAAATTAATAAAATAAGAGATCAAAAATTATAACCTTTAAGAAATTAGTAAACACCAGATAGATCCACTTAAAAGTTTATAACATGTCTTCAGGAAAAGACTGCAGAGGTACAGAAGTACTCATGACACTGCTGCTGATGTTTTATTTTTGAAATCTTTTGTACCATGTATTTTATAAAATCCTGCATGAATACTTTGCTGTGATTATAAAAACTGTTTTACAAACTAAGCATAGACACACCCTATTATCAGCATTTCTACTCCTACCTATATACCCAACAAAAGTAAATATACATGCTCATTTAAAAAAACACTAGAAGGTTTATGTTCATAGCAGCCCTATCGTAGTAGCCCCAGGCTGGAAATTACCCAAATGCCTTTGCACAAGAGAATGGATGAATAAATCATAGTATGTTCATGAAGAAGAACACCAGAGAATAAATGATCTATAGCTACATGAAATAGGAATGAATCTCACAGAGTGAAGGAATCCAGTGTTTATGCTATAAAATCTATTATAGAAAGTTACAAACTGGCAACACTAATCTAGACTGTTGTAAATCAGGTCAATGGTTATTGCTGAGGGAGGGTGACAGCGAGAAGGGCAGTGGCAGGCTTTCAGGTCACCACCTGTTCTGTTCTTGGTCCGAATGCTGGTTACATGGGTGTGTGCACTTATGAAAATTTACCAAGCCATACATTTATGAATTGTTCACTTCTTCTATGAATCTTTTACTTAGTATGTATGTGCATTTATGTAAACAAATTTTAAAAAGAATGAAAGATGCAGGGAAAGCCAATATGCAAAAATATGGCTATTTACATTTGTTTAAATTTAAGAAATGGAGATGGTGGCAAATTTCAGTCCCTCTGATTTTGTCTATGATTCTAACAATAGAACTTTTGGTCATTATTACTCCCTAACAACCTGCATTTTGAGCATCTGCAACACCCAGAAGAGAACAGGAGTGAGATGGGGCTGCACTGGGTATGACAGGAGTAGGGGGTGCTTTTGGAGTGTGGACCAAAAGCCAAAAGGTGGGCATTGCTGGAAACTAAGGCTCAGCCACCAGCCTGCACAGGAGAAGGTGGTAGGCAAAGGCCATGAAGAGGCAGGGCTGAGTGGGTATGACAGGAGTAGGGGGTGCCCCTACTCCTCTTCGTCCACCCCTAAGGACTCCCATTTTACTTGGGTTCTTCTTAAATTCCCTGTGCCCTCACTGGAAAATTCCCAGCCTCCTGGCCCTTCTCTTACAACAAGGAAAACCTGAGTGTGTGGGGAAACCAAGATAGGCTTCTCTCTGCACGAGACCAGAAGCTAGCATGTGGGAGAGTACAAGAGCATGAAACCATTTGAGGCCTAGATGCAGGGAGGAAGATCCACTGGGAAGAGCCGCTCATGAGCCAAGTGGCTTCAAGGGTTTGGGCTTCTCAAATCTCACATGGAGAATAGAGAGAGACTAGTAGCTCACATGTCCCACATTGGCCTGGCACAGTGGCTGCTGTTTCCTTGATGTTTATGTTGTTGTGATTGTGTTCCCTATAAAAATGACATCCACAGAAGGGGTGGCATTGATGATAGAAACTTGTAGACATCTCCATAGGAACTTCCCTCCTCCTGAGTGTAGTGATCCAGACCATGGACAGGTTGAGTGGCTCTGTGAAGGCCCACACTCAGCCTGTGCCAAGGTAAACCAGTGTTTGAATCAGATGTTATCTAGATACAGTTGGTACATTCATTGTAAAACTGGTTTCCTTTCTGCCATTCAGACCTAACAAAAAAAGGTTTATTTTTTTAAATGGATTAAAGTAGAAAAGTTGCTTAAAAGGAGCAGTAGGGGTGGGAGTCATCCGTAAAAATACACCTGGAATTAAATTCATGTAAGGAAAGAAACGTATGTTGAGGCTTAAGTGTGATATCACCTTCCTCTGAGAGGTTTTTCCATCCTCCGGGTTCATTATATCTAAATCATCGTGTTCTCATTCAGAATATTAAAGTCTGCCTCTCTTTCAAGTACAGTTCTGAGTGCCTTGTGAGTGCTTACTGAATGTTAGGCAGTAATAAATAATGGAAATAACCTTTGTGATAATGCAAAGAAATGTAATCTAACCAGACAGATATTGGTACTGGAGGAAAAATGAGCCATAAAGTCCCCAAAGTGCTACAAATTTCTGAAGAGGTGGCTCTGAAGGAAGTAAGTGTCTTCAGGAGCCCATCACAAATCTTGGAGGCTGGTGTCCAAGCCCTGACATTTTCTGCTAAGACCCTCTCGGCTGTGCCTAGACTCAGATCCTCAACAAGAATGGAAAGAATGTATCTGTGGATTTTATGGAATGTGAAAACATCCCACCTTACCCATTCTTACCCTTAAAATAAGTGAGTGTAAGAAAAACAAAGTAGTGGGGCTACATCTCAGGGAAAATCATGATTTTTCCAGAACCTCAAACAAGGTTCCCTGAGATGTAGTTGTTTTCCAGCCAAAGGGAAAGAGGACCTTGGCAAAAGCTTATGGGAAACTGAATCAAGAACTAGGAGAAATATAGGGGCAAAGTTTCTGGTCTACCCAAGAGGCACTAGAGCCTATGCCCTTCAGAACATCTCTGGGTCGGCTAATGAAAGGGATGATCACATACCAGGGGATAGAGTTCAATTTAGAGGACCTTGATGCATTGTCACCGATGTCTAGAGTCAGTGCAACTCCCATGAGAGATTCCAAATATGAAGAAGGCCTGTGGACCCTCAAATGAAAGTAAGCTCATGCCAGGCCCTGTAGAAGTCCAAAGGCCTCCCAAAGTAATCTGAAAATTTAAGGAGCTCTTCCTTTTTGTGGGTCACCCATTTCCTTCATCTTGTATCTGTTTCATTATCTCCACCCAATGTTGAACCAAACTGGGGAGGGAGGTAAAATAAATCTACACATAAATCCATACAAGGTAGGCACGTTGTAGAGCCAGTTTCCCAGGGGGCCAGGGAATGCCTCACACACAGTGTGCAGCCTTGCAGACACCTTGAACTTCAGTTTTAAGCGTTTTGCCTTCTTTTGATTCACCCCACACTGGGGTTCTTCTCGCCTTCCCTCACTTCTCCTGCCAGTGGGGTTTTCTGTCATGTTTTCTCCTGGATCTATGCTACCAATATGGTGGCCCCAGCCACATTTGTCTATTTAAATTAATTAAAATTAAATAATATTAAAATTCAGTTCAAGAGTCATGCTAGCGATATTCCAATTGTTCAATAGTCACAGGTGGCTAATGGCCACCATGCTGGACAGCACAGACAAAACATCTCCATCAATTGCCAAAGCTCTCCTCTATGGCACCTGCCTGGACAGTTCCTCTCCAAACTCTGTTTTCATGTATCTTCTCCCCTCCTCTGCTCCAGTATTCCCTGAGGAGCAGCAAATCTCTCTCCTTCTGTCCTGAAGAGGATTGCATTATGCCCACACTTAGATTGCCAAGACATTCCAGGTGCTCTCTGAACCAAACAGGCTTCACTATCTATAGCAAGGAGCCATAGCTGTAAATATTTTCTTTTTGGATGTGCCTTGATATGTATCATCCTTATCAGTTTGTAGACTCTGTATAAGACCAGTGCTTATCAGCCAAGGTGATGCTTCCAAGGGGTTCCTGTACAGAGTGGAAATGTTTCTGACCAAAGCAAGTTGCTCTTGGAATAGTGGGAGAAAAAGCTGACAGTTGCTGCACTGTTCTCTGTTGTTTATTCACCAAGCAACATGTGCTGAGCCCATCCAGGAATGGTAAACATGCGGGCCCTGCTGGGTGATTGTCCTGGTGTGAAGGGAGAAAGACAAGTACAAGTGCACCGGGAGGTATGGGCTGAAATGGAGACCTCAGGGGCCTTCACGGGCCTTTCCCACAGCAGGGGGCAGGCCAGGCTCCAATGAAGATATAAGAGATGAATTAGGCAATCAAATGGTGATAAATGGTGAAAGGCCACTGTAAATACATAGGCCCCAAGAGGGTCTGGAGAGAGGAGCCACTTGATGAATCTCATTTACATCTACATTTATAGGAAAATTAGTATCTCATTTCATTTCTCCTATAGATTTATAAAATGAGTTTCTCTATTCTTTATTGATAGTTCTTACCTGTTTATTTAATTCTTGTTAGAATCATTTCTAAAATTATCTTGGATTGCAAGAGTAGATTTTTTAAACTATGCTTTCTTCCAATTATTGACCTACCCATAGATATCCACTAACCTGACTTCTCTGCCAACAAACAGCATAGATTATTTTGGCCTGCTTAGTGATAGAATCATGTGTCCTGCTTCTTCTGATTATGTTCCTGAAATGTATTTCATTGCTATCATTGAGTATCATTATTATTAATCCTTCTTACTGTTTTCGGACACTGGACTGGTTTTTCATTCGGGGGCTATTACAGTTAATGCTGTGAACGTTCTTGTAGATGCCTTTTAGTGAACATAGGAAAATTTCCTGTTGAGCATTTATCATGAAGGGAACTGTCATATAACATATCAAGATGTTTGGCTTTAAGAAGTACTAAGGTTTCTCCAAGTAGTGACACGAATTTACACTCTCACCAAGTTTTTCCACATTCTTGCCAATATTTTGTACTGTTTCTCTTTTCCATTTGAGCCATTCTTAGGGTTGGCATATAGCACTATTCTTTTAAGATGCATTCTTCACTGGCATGCCTACAGACCTGAGAAAAGGGGGTTTGGTCTCTTCTCCCAGCTCGCCAACCATGGTGTCTGTCATATTGGAATGAGACATTGTGAGCAAGGAGAAATAGCAGATAGAGAAGACTTACCCACCTCGAATTGTCATATGAGGCCTCATGCCCTCTGGGCCTGCAAGGCATATGAAACTTTCTTTCTCATCTTGACAATCTGGGTGGATGTTTTGCAGAGCTCCACATACGTTCTGAATCATCAACTCCAGTTTACTTGAGACAGGCCATGTGTTTTCCATCAGCATTTTCTGAAGAGGTCCACTTGCCCTCAGTTGCGCAGGATCTAAGACAGTCCCCATGACACGTCTGAATCCTGGAAAACATCCAGGCCTCTTTTTCACTGACTGATGGGGAGGTCCTGACCTGTCCCCACAGAGCAGTACTCCTCTTCATTCTGACACAGAAGCTGCTGGCCTACTCACCTCTGTCTTTTAGATTCTCCAGGCAAGAATTGGTCTACCCTCTGTGCAGGGGCTTCAGCATGCTAGCAAACACCAAGAGAAATCTCTTAGGTAAGTCTGGGACCTCAGGTGGACATGAGAAGGGGAGACATGACAGGAAGTAGGTGAGGACAGCCTGGTTAATCCCTGTAGGCAAGACCTGGATGTGCCAAGAGGCATTAGAAAAAAGCAGGGCCTGGAAGCAGGTCAGAGACCACAAGAAGGAGCCAGTCCTGCAATAAAATCACCCCATTAACGTTGCCAATTACGAGTTCTGTTACCACAAGAAAAGTTTGTGGGTAAATACAACTTAAGAATTAAAAAGTTCCACCTGAGAAATGTAAATTTGACTTAATTATTCTATAAACTGGCCATTTCTCATGAAAACCTGAGCAAAATGAGCTTTAAATGTATATAAGGAGTCTTCTGTCTTCTGATAGCATATTCCCCTGGCATGGCAGTTTGTCATGATAGTTGTCCCCACCTCAGGACATGTGGCCACCGGTGCACATGGTGAATGACCTCATGCTTTTACCCAGTGAATCATGGTTCTGAGGGTCGCAATTTTAGACAAAGCATGCTTGTCCTGTTTATATGATTTTCATCTCCTCCGTTTAAATAGCACTTCTCTTAAGGGAGAAGTCAGTTCTTTTCATAAGCTTTAACACTAATATTTTACTTCTGTTTTTAACTCTAAAATATGATTTTCTACATATCTTTGCAAACAAGTAAGTGAGGGTAGTTATGTAATCAAAGAACCAGAATGCATATTTTATGTTTCAACAAGAAGTGTTTCAATGGAGAGTACATGAGCTCAGCACTTCCTGGGTGTAAGTTTAAAAGACATTTCTTTTGTCTGGATTGTGTCTGAGCCCTGCACCCAGTGAGCCAACTGGAGCCTGAGCATTTCTTGAGTTCTGACCACTGATTCCTGTTTTTTGATGCTAAGCCCCAGGTTAAGGCTTTCTCTTCCTCCCCTGTGACTCTGCTCCAAGCAGACTTCATGAAGGTAGAAGTCACAGCTCACTGGGTCCCACTGAGCTCCCACTGGCACACAAAAGTTGTAGCTGCGTTGTTGTTCAGGATCTAGTCAGCCACCTTCACCTTTTATTTCCTGAGCAAAAGGCTCTCCAAAAGAAAGTAACACACTTCCCTGGTGACTTGTGGCAAGGACAAGGGAGAAAGTCCCTACCCAAAGGAGGAACAGGCACTCTCCTGCCATGTTCAGAACATGAATGGGATTGTTGGTTGGTGCCAGACACACCCCTCTGTTCAATGCTTTGGCTCTCATGGTTCTGCCTTCATGGTGACAGAGGTAGTGCTGAGAGAAAGCTACCTGTGGACTCCTTGCCTTTGGAATGCAAGCTCCAAAGTGAGGTACAATACAGCCTAGACTCAGGAGCCCAAATTTGTCACTCTCTCATGGTTGACACCAATGTGATTCTGCTCCAACAGGAGGAGCTGTCTACTGTGATATCGTGTATATGTCCTGCAGTTTCATAGGAGTTTACGATCACCCTGGGCAAGTAGGAGCAGGCCCTATGACCACCAGCCTGAGCTACAGCCCAAAAAGGGGCCCTCAGGATGTAAGGGTGATCTGGCTGTGACACCCCATTGATTGCCAGGGTTGATTCAGCTGATCTGGCTGGCTAGGCAGGTGTCCCCTTCCTCCTTCACCACTCCATGTGCATTCCTCCTGAATCTGCACACTTGGTCGAAGAGGACGACCTTCATCAATAGAGGAGAGGACCATTCTTCGTTCAACAGTATATGAGTAGCTGCATTCCCCTGCTAGAACTTCCAAATAAGCTCTCAAAAAGGGGCCCCCAAAAGCAGATTCCTAAATGCTGCAAGGACATGCCATTTGTCTAGGAGGGGATTATGGACAGACTAGAGATGAGCAGGGCTGTGAAGAAGGAGAGGAAGTTTCAGGCAAGGGGACACTGTGAAAAAGCGGGACTTGTCCCAACCAGACGACTGTGCTGAGAAAGTATATGGGCATAGAGCCCTGAAGCTCTTGCATCAGCCCTTGACACTGTGAGGATGTCCAGCTGACTTCAGCCATGCCTCTCTGAGCCCAAATAAAGCAGGTTCCAAATTCCTGACCCTCAGAAACTGAAACAGATGGAAGTACTTATTCTTGTTTTAAGCCACAAAATTGGGAATGCTGTGTTTCTCACCAGTAAACATATCCTTGAGGTGAGAACAGCCTTCCCAGATTGGGTGCTGGATGCCAGGGAGTCTCTCACCAGCTACAAAGAGCCTGCAGGTCAGGCTGCCCGAGGACGTCTTCAGGGAGCCCTCACCAGGTGGAGAGACTTTTCACAACTGATGCAAGCATTTATAACAACTATAATTGTCACCAGAAGACACCCTTCCCCAATTAGATCATTTGAGGAGAGCTTATTTACAAAAGTGGTATGGTGTGGGGTCCGAGAGATAGTATAGTGACTGGGGTGAGAAGCAGCTGAGGGAACAGGAAAGAGGTTTAGGAGAAACTGGAGGAGAGGTCAGTCCTGGGGCCTCACTGGTTGGTGATCCCAGTTTCCTCTGCCAATATCCAACAGGGGCTGTCAGGCAGGAGAAGTCAGAGTGGTGCCTCCAGGGAGGCTGAGCTTACAGATCTCCAACTTGCTCAGCTTCCTTTCCACCCACTGTGAGCCTACTGAAATAAAATTATGATTCTGTTGGGAAGAAATAAGTCATCAGGATCCTTTCCATGCAGGTGGATCTATGGCTTCCTCCATGCAAAGTCATCATTCTCATCCTAGTTTGCCTGGACTGTCCCAAACTAGCACAGCAAGTCCCACATCATGGGAAACCAAGGCAATTGGCCACCTCGGTCTCACACTTGTCAGCACGTGTGGAATACCTGGGAGCTTGAAAAGCACAGAAGCCCAAGTCCCAATCTAGAGCGTTTGACTTACCTGGCCTTGGGTGTGACCTAGGCATCAGGAGTTTTCAAAGCTCTCCAGGGATTCAAATGTGCATCAGGCTTGAGAACCCCTGCTGTAAAGCTATCTGACTTGTCACAGTTGGGGCTGATCAGACCCACAAGCTGCCCTGGGGTACAGCTTCTCAGTGTGCTTCCTGAACACTCAATATGTGAGGATGTAGACAAGTCTATATTTCGAATTAAGACAAGCAAATAACATCTGCTTATTCCAGCCAATAAGGACCTGTGATGTTCTTCTGCCCCTGCTAGCAGATACTGGGTCTCTGCTGAACAATCACCCTAAAACCAAACAAAAACGTAAGTCAAGGTTCTCCAGCTTAGACTATGAAAACAAATAAGTGAGAGTGATTTTTCAAAACACACTTGGGACTTCTGGGGATGAGAACATCATCGCTGTTTGTGGGTGTCTGTGGAGTTGAGCTCAGGCCAAGATTTCCCAGTACCCTTCCTTCCTCATAAAGGCCACCAGAGAAACAAGGAGGATGTGCCCGGAGTCCAATAACACTTGGAAGCATTTGAGGGGTGCTGGTCTTATAGAGCCCACTTTCCTGGTCACTCAAAAAATGTTTAATGAGTCCCTGCCATCCCCCCAGGATGTTAGCCCAGGCTTTGGGCAGCACACATGGACAGCGGGGTGTGGACCTGTTTCTGGGGCACATAGTTGAGCAGGAAAGGCAAACACTAAAGGACATTCCTAAAATGTGTGAACTCCAATGAAATAGGTCAGGCCTCTGAGACACAGGAACTCCCTGCAGGGCCCTGAGTCCAGGGGTAAGAAATGCAGAGTGGTGGTCATCCTGCCTTTCCTTCTGTGTCTGCATTGCTCCTGTAGCAGAACCCAGGGTGATGGTGACAAGGAAGGTGCTAATGACAGAGATAGCAGCAAATTCCATTTTAATACAGGGTGTTTGCTTGGCTGAGGATGGGCAGTTAGTGAATTATATGCTGACATCTTGAAGATTGGTAATGTTACTAGGTAAAATGAAACACGTCTAATGAAAACTTAATTAATTACTACTGTCCTAGGAGGCCTATTCTGCAATCCCTTAGCCCTGCTTCATTAAAAATTGTTGGCAGTTAGCTCCCAAATGGACTTCCAAGCCAAATAATTGGAGGAATACATAAAAATTGGCCTTTGAAATGCAGAAATTAGGGAAAAGGGAGGGAAGCCGTAAAGCAGACCAGAGTCCCTTCTCAACCCAGTGCAGAGCTCCAGACCTCATCGGATTGGGTCGGGAGCATGGAGGACTGAACTTCATTTCATGAGTTTTCTTGGAGTCTCACCCTTTTTGATCCATTGTAAAGGCCTTGGTGTTTTTATTGAGGAAAAAATATACTGACTCCCATACCTACCTACACAATGTGTAAATACCACTGTTTATTTTCCAAATTATTTGACATACAATATTATATTAATTTCATGTGCACAGCACAATAATTAGACATTTATATAACTTATGAGTGATCACCCCAATAAATCCAGTACCCATCTGACGCCATACATAGTTATTACAATACCACTCTCTATATTCCCCACGCTATACTCTATATCCCCATGCCTACTTTGTAACTACCAACTCACACCTCTTAATCCCCTCCCCCTTCACACATTCTATAACCCCTGGTCAGACAACCATCAAAATGCTTTCTGTATCTATGAGCTTGTTTCTGTAGTTTGTTTATACTGTTCTCTAGATTCCACATGTGGCATTTCTCTTTCTCTGTCTGACTCAGTACAATAAACTCTAGGTCCATCCATATGGTTGGAGATGGCAAAATTTCATTCTTTTTTATGGCTGAATAATATTCCATTGTAGATATGTACCACCTCTTCTTTATCCATTCATCCATTAATGGACCCCCAGGATGCCTCTACGTCTTGGCTACTGTAAATACTGCTGCAATGAACATATGGATTCACATGTCCCTTCAAAGCAGTGCTCTGTATTTCTTCAGATAAATACACAGAAGTGGGATAACTGAGTCCTTCTTTGTCTCTTGTTATAGCCTTTGCTTTAAAGTCTATTTTGTCTGGTACAAGTATTGCTACCCCAGCTTTTGTTGTTGTTGTTTATTTTCATCTTCCTGAAACATCTTTTTTCATCCATTTACTTTTAGTCTGTGGCTTTCAATCTGAAGTGAGACTCTTGCAGGCAGCATCTGTAAGGGTCTTGTTTTTTTATCCATTCAGCCACCCTATCTTTTGATTGGAGCATTTAACCTATCTACATTTAAAGTAATTGTTTCTAGATATGTAGTTGTGATGTTAATTCAGAACATAGCCCTTCTACATACTCAGAAGACAGCTGGCTGTCTGGTCAGCAGCCAAGAAAGGCAGTATACAAAGGGCTTTCAACAGTGCTTGCTCCCAAGGACATTTTCTTCTGCTGCCATGGACGTTATCTACTCCTGTAACCAGCAGCACATCTTGCTCCCAGCTGTCTGAGAAGGAGGCTGCTCCTCCAGTGAGATTCCCTCTCCCTCTGCTTGTGGGCATAAAAACATTGCTTGCCTTTGACCTGAGGCCTTTTCTTGAAGCTACAACTGGCCACTGCTGAACCTTCCCTGTGCCGTGAGTAATAAATGGCATGTCACATCCCTCTGGTCCTCCCTGGTGGTTTTCCTGGAATATCCCAGGTACGGGTTCCTGGCCTAGAGCACTTGTGTTAGAGTAGTTATTGCCATTTTATTATTCATATTTTTTCTTTTTTCTTCTTTTTCTTAAAGAAGTACCTCTAGTATTTCCTGTAATGCTGGCCACATCATGACAAACTCCTTTCGCTTTTTCTTGTCTGGGAAGCTCTTTATTTGTCCTTTGATTCTAAATGATAGCTTTGCTGGGTAGAGTAATCTTGGGTGTAGGTCCTTGGTTTTCATCACATTGACTATTTCATACCAATTCCTTCTGACCTGTAAAGTTTCTATTGCGAAATCAGCTGACAGTCTTAGTGGAGCTCACTTGCAGGTAACAAACTGCTTTTCTCTTGCTGCTTTTAAGATTCTCTCTTTGTTTTAACCTTTGGCATTTTAATTATTATGTGTCTTGGGTGGGCCTCTTTGGGTCCATCTTGTTTGAGACTCTGCACTTCCGGAGCTTGTATGTCTATTTCCTTCACTGGATTAGGAAAGTTTTCAGTCATTTCTTGACATAGGTTAATTCCTTGCTCTCTCTTTTCCTTCTAGTATCCCTATGATGCGAATGTTAGTGTGCATGGTGTTGTTACGGAGGCCCCTTAAATGATCCTCATTTTTTTAAATTCTTTTTTCTTATTGCCATCCTGATTGGGTGTTTTCTGCTACTTTATCTTCTAAAATGCTGATTTGATCCCCTACTTCATCTAATCTACTGTTAATTCCTCCTAAGGTATCCTTCATTTCATTTATTGTAGTCTTTATTTCTGACTTGTTCCTTTTGATGTTCTCTAGCTCCACTTTTATGTTTTCTATCTCCACTTCTATGTTTTCTATCTCTTTGTTAAAGTTCTTACTGAGTTCATCCACTCTTTCCCTGAGTTCAGTGAGCATCCTTATTGAGCATCCTAAGTGTTTCGAACTCTGTTTCTGGTAGATTATTTGTCTCCATTTTATTTAGTTCTTTTTGTGGAACTTTGTTCTATTTTTTCATGTGGGACATGTTTCTTTGTCTTCACATTTGGCTGCCTTTCTGTGTTTATTTCTATGTATTAGGAAGGACTGGTATATCTCCTGGTCTTAGTAGGTAACTTTATGTAGTAGGTCCTGTGGGGCCCAGTAACACTGTCTTCCTTGGCCATCTGAGTTGAGTATTCCAGGTATGTCACTTCTATGGGTCGTGTGTACCCGCCTGTTGCCGTTGAGCCCTGGTTGCTATTTGCTTATGGGTGGGAGGGATTGACCCTCAGGCTGATTCGTTGTGATGACCAATAGAGGCACTGTTGTGCAGGGGCTGACCCTACAGAGCAAGATTCACTTTAGCAAGGCTCTGGTGCCTGCAGTATATGTCCTTTGGGTGTGTCATATTCAGATATAAGTTCAGACCTAAGCTGGCCACTGGGCATGCAGGCCAAGTCCTCCTAAGAGGGGCCCTACCACAGGCAAAGTTCAGCTGTGGCCTGTGTCCTGCCCAGAGCCACCTGGCATGAGCCACCAAGCAATCAGCAAATAGCTATCACCCACATTAGATTTAGATGTACCTCAAAAGGCCAAGCTGAAAACTGAAACTGGCTTTCACTAGTGCCAGGTTTGGTGCTACTCAGCAAGATGTATGGAGTATGCTGAGGCCAGATTATGATTGTTTGGATTTTGTGAACCTTTAAGACATTTTAGAAAAGTCTGAAACATGAGCCAAGACCAGCCATTTGTATGGAAAATGCACTAGAAGCAGCTCAGGTGGGTCCACAAGTTGAGAAGGTCAGGATCTCAGGTAATCACCAGGGCAGAGTGACCAGTGTTAGCTACCTTTCAGGAGACTCATATGTGGTGGCCACCTAGTTCTGCAAGCCAGGCATGGGGACAGTTCAGCAAAGGAACAATACCCTCTGCCAACATTTCCGTCTGGGAGAAAGCTGCCCCTCCAGCCCTCACTCTGAAACCAGACAACTCAGTTCCTCCCCACATGTTCCTGGTGCCTTTCAACCTGCTGCCCCAGCACTGGAGCTCAGAGTAAGTGAGTCCATCAGTGGTAAGTCTGAGCAGGCACTTTTAGAGGAAAGTCTGCAACTCCCTCAGCTCTCCAGCTCACTCAGCCATGATTTTTGCTGGTATTTACAGCCAAAAGTTGTGGGGACTTCTCTTTTCAGCACTAGAACCCTTGGCTGGGGAGCCCAGTGTTGGGCCAGGACCCCTCGCTTTTCTAAAGGGAGCTCCACAGTCAAAGTATTTACCCAGATTCTCAACTGCCAAATACAGGTATGGGACCAGCTCATTTGAGGTCTCTATCTTTCCTACCAATCTTGAGGTAGCCTCTTCTATGTGTTCCCTGTTGTAGAACTTCTGTTCAGCTAGACTTCCCAATGATGGCTATTCTGTAATTTGGTTGCAGTTTTGATGTAATTGTGAGAGCTGACAAGCTCAGCATTTACCTATTCTTCCATTTTGACAAAAATTCCTCTCAATTTAGAAATACTATTCTTGTCACATGGAAATGGGATCCAGCCATAATCTGGTTCCTGGAAATGGACCAGAGAGCAAGTTAGGACATTCTACCAGGAGAGTGGGCTTTGCTTTTACCCTGACCATAAAGAATCCCCCACTGGCATAGGGCTGCCACCTCAGCATCATATGACACTCATGAGAGTTACACATTCTGGTAACTTCCACCCTCATCTGACAGATAAGCTGCCATTTTACTAGGTGTTTCTTCCATAATGATCACAGATGAATCACACAATAGTCACCATGCTCTTGGTTTTGCACCTAATCTCACTTGTAGAGCAAGATAAGGAAGGCCACACATCAGATACATCACCCAAAATCTTTACATTCCTACTACCTCATGACACCAAGAAATATGAATTTTATAAAACCAACACCTTGCTATGTAATTGAGCGACTAGAAATCTAGGTATTGGTCTTATTTCAAACTATTTTATTGATGGATGAATTGTACCAACACTAGCTATGCAAGGGAGGGAGATGGTCAGGAAAGCATGATTCCAGGGCCACTAGCTGAAGAGTAGAATCTCAAGTATCCTGCAGTTGATTTCATGATCTCATGCCATTGTTTCTTCTCTTGGAAAAAGAACCATAATGTCCTTCCCCGCACCCCTACAATAGTGTAAAGCTTAAATAAGGTAAGTGTGGACATACTTTAGAAAATTTAGTGTTATTCAGGAAAAAGGAAATGTCATTATTGGTAGAAAGCAAGGCGTTGGACATGTAATATCTATTCCATCTTTGGCATACTGGTGCCCAAAGCCCTGGGCCCCACATTTGTGGTATTCAGTTGGGCTACTGCCAACCATGGGTGTTTTCTTGGGACTTTTTCCTTTGTTTAAACTTTGAGTGTCTTGCAGGGGTGAAACAATCATAATCTGGCCTGCTTTTCCAGTTAAAGATAACTGTTGTCAACAGCAGGGAGCATGCATAGTACTCCCTGGCTAGTCCTCTCTCCCTGGAATCAGTTAAGTTCAAGTTGGAAGGGAGCCAGAGGTAGACCCTGTCCCCACTTCATTTGTTCCAACCTGCTCATCTTGACTTCCTTTTTCTTCTCCTTTCTTCCTTTTCAACCCTACAGACGAACAAAGCTGTGGCCAAGGGAGA
The DNA here is from genome assembly GCF_014176215.1 of Rousettus aegyptiacus. NCBI lineage: Eukaryota > Metazoa > Chordata > Mammalia > Chiroptera > Pteropodidae > Rousettus > Rousettus aegyptiacus. The sequence continues at coordinate 42,339,393 of NW_023416287.1, forward strand.
CTTCCACCAGGCCAGCACCAGCTCTCGGCGGGCCCTGTTCTTGGCTGTGCTCTCCATCACAATCGGAACTGGCATTTATGTGGGCGTTGCCGTGGCCCTTATTGCCTACCTCTCCAAAATCAACCACCTATGAGCTTCCTCTGGGCACATAGGGGAAGAACCTGGGGTCAGCTATATGCAGATGAAGAGAAAGCAGGGCTGGCAAGAAAGACACACCTGTCTGATGCTGTATAGTATAAATTATTGCCAAATGATTCCATAACACCCTGAAATTTTCTACTCATGGATTTCTTTGGTTTTTACCTTTTAATTTTATTTTCACAGCACTCTGTAGAGCATAAGACAGATAACACTGCTAACACTTCCGAGCGAAAGCTCCAAAGATCCTCACCCACAAGGCTGTCTCTGGATGGATTCTGGTGTATTCATGACAGTGCATCTTGCTCTGCAGCCTGCCAGTGCCTGGAATGTCATAGCATTATCAATATATAAAAAGTAAAAAAAAAAAATTATGGAGTATGGTGCAATAGGCAGAAGGAAGGGAACATGTCGTTTTTCTGCCTGTTGCTGTTCTTGATTCCTCTGGCATTCTCCCAGTCCATTTACCTTCCCTGCAGGAAGAAAATTGGACTGAGCAGGAAAAAAAGACAAAATTACTTGCAGAACCCCTACTATCACTGGTCTTAAGATGGGTCCAGCCCTGAAAATGCAAGGCCAGAATAGCACGGCACCTGTCCCAGGCCCATTTTTCATTCCCTCCACACTGTCCCCAGCCTAGGAACATCCTCCCTCCCTTGGAATGTGTCCAAATTCAGCAGCCACCTCACAGCAATCTACAGTATTGGGCCTCATTGATATGTGGGGGCAGGCCACCATCCCTCCCAAGACTCCTCCCAGAAAGACCCCAAGATTTGCTCCAGGAATGCTAAGCAAAGGAGCTGTGGATGCCACCTCAGCATAAAGACACAAGAATCAGCACTCACCTTGGTGATAAGCAGTGATACTAGTGATCTTAGAAGGAGATGAACATTCTCTATCGACTAAATAAATAGCTATTTTCTTGTCATTTTTTTAAGTGCAGCTAGTGCTTCATGCTGCTTAAGCTATCAGATGGATGCTGAAAAATAATTAATCACAACCATTTTAATACCATTTTATTGCTGTTTCATGAGTGTTTATTATTTAACAAAAATTATATTTTAGCTTTTTTGCTTAAGATTTTTCTTTCTGATTAATAATGATTCATGGGTTTCACTTGTAGTTTTTAGTTATTTAAATAACTGCAGAGCCACCCAGGACTCAGCTGCTGAAACAGAAGTCAGGTCTCCTAAGATGAGAATCAAATCATCTCTGGCTGCTTAAGTTCTACCTTGAACACTATTAATAAATCTTATTGTCCTGATACCCTCAGTGGACATTGTGACCATCTCTCTGAGAGAGGTTCCACCCTAGTATTTACAGAATTCCTGCTACCTGGGTCCCAGCCCCAGATTTCTGATTTGATTGATCAGGGGTACAGCCTGGTGATTCCAATGTGTGGCAGTTCAAAACCATTGTACTGGAATAAGGCCTCAAGTTTGATCTCCCTCACCCTTGACTTTAAACACTTAATATTTTGAAAATTATTAGCACTGCCTTCCTGGGTCAAGTCCAAGATCCTCTACCATTTGGCTTCAAAAACATACTCTAGAAAGAATACATGGAAGAAGCCCAAATGTCCCTGTAAGAGTCAGAGTAACCTGATGATGGCATGGATTTAGGATCAAACCAAACTGGATTTAAATCCAGTTGTGCTACTTTCTCGCTGTGTGATCCTGGGTAGATGGGTGCACTTCTCTGAACGTTATCTCTAAAAGAGGATAATAAATGAGGCCCACTTCCTAGGACTATTGCTGAGTGTGTGGACACAGAACCTAGCACCTGGTATGGGTCATGCGAAGATACTGGGGTGGTCACCATGATTCCCAGTGTCCAGGTAGTCATCTATTGCTTGTTCGTCTTCTCCCACCTTATCAGCCCAGTTTCTCAGGGTCTATTCATCAGGAGCCATTGTGTAAAATGGATGCCTTTGCATTTGACCTAAAACAGTTCATTTTAAGTTCAAGGAGTACCCCAAGTTCCATGTCTTTGGATTGGGCTAAGAAGTAGAACTAAAGAAGTAGATGTGTCCTGACTCACCATCTCCACCACTGCATCATGGCTATTTCAGGACAGCCCCTCTGTGCCTAGGCACCCTGTCTCCTGCTAGACCAACCTCCTCTATTCTCTCAGTCCCTACCTCTCTAGATGGACAAGGCTGCATTTAAAATAGCTCAGCCCTCTCTATACTTCATGAAGCTCTACCAAATCTTTCCCGGATGAGCACCAGGACCACACGTGGTGCCATATGGTATGAATGGTCATGTGTGTGAGAGGGTCAGAACCAAACCTGTCAGGAAAACTGAATGAAGCATGTGTGGCCCTGCAGCTCACTTGATAGATAAACATAACACAGCCCAGTCCTATGACCAGCAGAGGAGGTGGTTACATATCATCCTCAGTGACTCTGTTGGTGACTGTTCTGCAACACAGCCATCTTCTAAGTATGTCGGGGCTGCCATGCACTCCTAAATTCACATTATCCTAGTGCTCATTGCAGTCATCATGGATGAGGCACTGCCCTGCACAGGCCCTGCACTGGGCACCAGGCCCACTTACCTCACATAGTCCCAAGAACCCCAGCACATAGGTGACAGAACTGAGGTTCATAGAAGGTAACTCACCCAGCATCAGGCAAGTAGCAGTATAGCAAGGAAGGATGTCCCAGCCTGATGCCCCTCTAGGCAACAAAGCACTACTGGTAGAACATGCTTCCTTACCCCTCACCATGGCACAGCCTTCACTTATGCATCGGCTCATTTCTTTCTTATGAAAACTCTTTATTACGATTGTTTTATTGACAGAAAACCAGAGCACATAAGCAACTTTCCCCTAAGTCATAAGCCTGGGAAATAGTAAAGTCAAGATACATCCCAGACCGTTGGATCCTACGCCCCATCAGCTTCCTCTTAAACCTCGTTGCCTCAGCTGTGGCTTTTCAAGCAAGAAAAATTGTGTCTGGGCCCAGAACCCATTGCTGGTGTGTCAAGATTCTTAGGGACCCAAAAGGTACTTTGGTTCATTTTCCACAGCATGTCTTTGCCAGCGGGTGGTATGAGTGAGGTGGGGCAAGGGTAGGAGGCCTAAGGTGAATTACATGGTAAATGCCATCTCAGCAAAGGTAGTTATAGCATATCAAGTTCCCATGAACAGTGGTCTCCCTCTCTAAACCTTGGCATCCCAGGCCAACCTATCTCCATCTGCTGCAAGGCTCTTCCCTGTCCCTACTTCACTAGACATGCCTGGCTTTATCAGGTGTCCTCACTTCACCAGATGTGCAGCTCTTCACCATGTTACCCTCTTTACCAGGTGTCCCCTTTCACCAAGTGTCACCACTTCAACAGGTGTCCCCATTTGCCCAGATATCCCAATTCTTCCCAAGGAATTACAATGAGTCCAAGGAGAACATGGTGAGAGAGGGTGCATCTGTAGGTTGCTGTGCCATCAGCAGCTGCCCAAGGTGCCACAGACAGTTGGGCTGCACAGCTGATGAAACAGAGCTCTGACAATAGGACCAGCCTCTTCAAAAGCTGGGTAGGGTATTCATCACACAAGCCAGTTACCTGGCACCTCACAAGATGTCAGCAGCCTCTCATTTAGAGCATCTTCTGTGTTTTAAATGTTTTAATGGAGCAGCCTTCCCATTTGCCAACAACTGCTACCACTCCCAGATGTACAAATGCTGAATGGTTGCAGCAGCTGAAACCATGGCCAAAGCTGCCTTTTCAGAGCCCCTTGCCTGAGTTTCAGGGCCTCACCCCTGAGGTTTTATAGGGGCTCTTAGATGCCCTTTATGGACTAAGATTCAGCACTAGCATTTATGAAGATTATTTCATGTTTCACCTTTCCACCTTCAAAGTCCACCTGCATTCGTTGCCATGAATGTTGACATCTGTTGACCCAACTTACCAATAAACCATCTAGTATAAATTCAGATCTTAGCTGAGGCTGGCTTCTCTGAAAATGCAGCTGCCCCATCTTCTATCTGTGCTACACTGTTGATGACTTTGGGAGCATCAGAGGGAGCCAAGAGTGGTGTAAAGCTGTGGCTGTGATGTTCCCTCCCCCATGATTTTTTGAAAGCCTTTCCCAGTACTCAGGTTGAACTGCCCCCGGGCTGGGAGGACCTCACTCCCCTGGGCTTCTCTTTTTCAGACCACTCATCTTAGCAAAGCAATGGTGTATGCTAGACCCACAGATGTTCCAAGCCTGCAGAGCTCTGGCTCCCTGCCAAACAAGCGTCTAAATTGAGTAATGAATTTGTCATCTCACTGAGCTCCACCAGAGGGGATCAGGGCTCACCATGGGTGAAGAGGGAGGCAGAGGGAGTTGTTGGCTCCACATTTAAGGTACATTAGGGTTCTGTGGCCTGGTGGCTGTCCTTCAATGCAGAAGGACAATAATAAGAACGATGATAACAGTCAGTACAGCTGCCTCACACAGCAGGCCTTGATGACCTTAAGAATGGAGCTCCCTATGGGTCTTTGTAGTAGAGAGTGGGTCTTGGGGGCGCTAAAGATTTGCCCAAATCCGACAGTTGGAAAATAGAGCATGGCAGGATCAAGAGGGGTGATTAGAATGTGGGTGCCTCCTGGGAGAAGCACTGGACTGAAGACATTCCCAGAAGTAGAGCTAGTCTGGGCTTTCCAAACTCAGACGATGGTAGAGGAGCAGGCATAGTCGGAAATATTGTCTCAGATTTTCTGCCTTCACCAAATTCAACAACAGCATTGTAATTACTCTGGCCTTTGGGTCATGGTTCTTCTTCTCTGTGGCGGGTCTGGGATGCAGGCAACAAGATGATTATATCTGTAGTGAAACAGTGCCATCGGTTTCCTCCATCGCCCAGAAGCCCTTTCTTCTAGCACAGAGTGAGATCTGAGCTGCACTTCCCATGCCAGTGAGACAGGTTCATGAATCTGAATTCAGCATCTGGCCATGCACTCCACTGACCAACAGAGAGTGAAAATAAGTCACTCTGATATGGAGTGTATTCACAGTCCCCTATGGCCTCTAGGGAACTGTGCCTGGTTTTTCACTGAAATCAGGTCATTTCAAGCCAATTTGAATATCATAGTTGATAAGAGGAAAGAAAGGAGGAAGGGAGAGTGAAAAGGAAGGAGGAGAACAAGCTAGGATGCACAAAATCATAGTGCCAGCACCACATGAAGCTCTTCATTTTCTCATGTCTTCAGTTATGACACCCACAACCGGAGCCCAGCTCACGGTTCAGCTTAAAAATAAATGGTGATTTGGGACTGTCTACTCCAGAGAATCCATGTATGGATTCAAACTATTTTATTAAAACAACAAAATGTATAGATGGGACAAGATAGGGAATGTTTAACATTATCCTAAATCATTTTATATCTACATTTTCTAGATATGGCCCCAACACATTTTTTAAAATATATTTCTTCTATTAGATTTGGTAAATGAAGTATCCCTGATAAAAAGAAAGAGTCTGCTAAGATATTGATAAAGGGCTAAATAGTTGAAAGACTGATAAAGAGCTATAAAATCTTCCCGGCTTAGTACCATGAGGCAGGTTTTTCATTTATTCTTTCAAGAGGTCCTATGTCATTAGAAGCAAGAGACAGTCAGTGTCTAGGGACAGTCTCTAATTTGAAAACAGGGATCAGGCCTCTTCAATATTCCTCACCCTTTGTTTTAGCCCATAATGGAATTAAATGTAGAGGCCCCACAAATGACACTTCCTTCAGAAATCCAGCTGTTCAAGAGTCCCAAACCAACTCTCCATCTGGCATTCTGTGGACACTCAAAAAACAGGTACTTTAAATTTGAAGAGTGCATTGCAAGTGAATCTAGCTTTATATCCACAGCAAACCTGCACCAGGCCTATAATATCCCGTGTCAGATGAGGAAACAATGAGTTCAGAGAGGCTGTTTCCCCAACATGACCAGTGGGGAAGTGACAGAACCAAGCCTCGGGCTCAGCCAAAGGCTGATAAACCTGCAGGAAGATGGGCAGGAGCTGGGAAACTGGAAAAGTCAGGCTTGCTCCAACCTGAGCCTGGCATGTGGCTGCCTGGGAACTGGCACAGCTACGCAAATGAGTTCCAGCAAGGTCCATTATCCATAGGATTCATCGATGCTGACCCCAGCCCAAGGCTCTAAGAGGCCAATTCACAGGAAGTGGGGACAACAGTTGGAAAGCCCAAAAACATACAGCCAGGAGAGAGTGAGGTGGAGCCTGGATGAGCCCCCATGGGCTCAAGGATCATTGAGGTCTGACAACATACAAATGAAAAAAAACAGGGTCAATACCCCTTACCCACTCCCCACTCCAGGACATTTTTCAATATCTGGAGACATTTTGGGCCATCACAACTTCCCATCTAGTGGGTAGAGGGCAGGGATGCTGCTCAACAAACTACAATGCGCAGGACGGCCCCATCACAGAGAATCAACCAGCCTGTGCTTCGCTCTCTGTCTCAGTCAATCACAGCATAAACATTTGAAAACTGACTCTGAATTCAACCCCATCTTGGTAGAACACCACCCAGCCTGGTAAGCCTGGAATCCACTGACAGAATAACCGCATTTTATCCAAACCCCTTTCTTACCATAGTTTAACTAAGAAAGAAAGGGAAAGGAGGAGGAAGAGAAGAAGCAGAAGGCATCCTGTCTCCTGGAAGAAGCTTCAGCTTCCCTGGCCACACATCTATCCACCTCTATTAGCACAAGTGTCAGTACTAGTTAAATAGTTATAGAACAATAATAATACCTCTCACACTTGATATGATGTGGTGCTTTATAAAGACAGCTTTCCTGTCCACTCAATAACTGAGCCCAACAGAAATGCTCTGATTCGGAAGGGACCATGGGCCCATTCACTGGTAACAGGGCCAGGGCTCCACATGAGAGCATTGCTCAAGTCAGTATGGCCAGCTGATAAAGAATGATACTCAAGTCTCCTTACCGGTGGCCAAGCTTCCTTCCCCAACTGCTCTGTGAAGGTGCAGGCCAGGTAGGTGTTCACACCAAGTCATGTGCACATTGCCAGTGGCCTGGCTGTCATTTCCACAATGCTGGTCTAGATGCCTCCAGGAAGCCACATGCCTCTACCTCTCTAACTCCAGGTCAGAAATCAGATCCACAGAACTGTGCATAGGACAGATTTTGTTTCTCCTGCTCCTTCCCAGGGAAGAAACGGAGGACCGAACTTGAAAACTGGCTGGATGAGTTCCAGCAAGGTCCATTATCCATAGGATTCATCAATGCTGAGTCCTTCAACCTCGTTGCATTAGAACCAGAGGTACATGGGGCAGAGCAGCCTTTTCCACATCAATGTGGTATGACAAGAATGTGCTGAGCACCTACTATATACAAGGGCTGTGATGGGCCCTTGGAGGACAAAGATAGGAAGAGATCAGATCTTGGGATGCTCAAAGCCTCATTAGAGACAGAGCAGGTGTGAAAGCCAAGACTGTGGGTACCAGTATGTGCAGAGTTAGGGCTTCAACATATGGATTTAGGGGGACACAATTCAGCTCATAACACCACCCAAGCTCATGTGTCTTCCATCCTTATAACTTCCTGCCTCTCTCCACATATACTGCTGTAGTTATCCTGATCCCCTCATGGTGCTGAGCTGGGGAGATTTTGTAGCTCTTTATCAGTCCTTCAACTAATTTAGTCCTTTAGCTATCTGACCTTATCAAACTCTGTATCATGTGTGAAAGAGATCTCCTTCTGGACTAAAACTCTGTATCATGTGTGAAAGAGATCTCCTTCTGGACTAAAACTCAGCTCAGTTGTTCTGGGAGCAAAGCTGGCTTATGGCGGAGCAGCTAGGAAAATCTGTCACTTCAAAGTTGTGCACCAACAATAAAAATAAATATGTTTTTTATGTTAAAAGTTTACAAAGCAAATTTGATTCCTGTGAAAAAAACCAAGCCAGCTCCTCCTTCTACAGCAAATCCATAGATCAAGGAGGGTAGGCCTTGGGGAATGTGAAGCAGTAAAGAAGTTACAATGCTCCTCAGCAGCCTGAGAGCATTTTTGTGCCCTCATGAAGCAACTCAAGGTAGAGGAGCCCCATGCTGTTCCCATCGTCTCTGCCCACTCCCTACCTACAAGTAGATGCTTTCCTAGTAAACAAGTCCTTAGCAGCCATTTGGGGCCTTCTACACCCAAAATCCAGCAGAGATCTGACACTGTGGCTAAAATTTGATAAGACTGAGGCTTTGCACCACCGTCCTGGAATGTCAGAGGTCAACCCAGAAGTCTCCTAACCACATGCCCCACAATGTGGGCAGCAGCTGGAAGGTGTTTGATGTTGGTCCAGGTGCTCAGCCCTCTGATAAAAGGCCTTCCAGGCCTACCTGATGCCCACAGACTACACACTGTATGTCTGTGGAAATCAACCAAGGCACACATTCTCTAAAACAAGGGTCCCCAGTCCCTGGGCCATGGACCAGCACCAGTCTGTGGCCTGTTAGGAACCAGACCACACAGCAGGAAGTGAGCAGCGGGTGAGTAAGCAAAGCTTTATCTGCATTTGAAGCTGTTCCCCAGTACTATCATCACCACCTCAGCTCCACCTCAGATCATCAGTCATTAGATTCTCATAGGAGCACTGGTCCCTGATGCCAAAAAGGATGGAGACCGCTGCTCTAGAAAGCCTTCTTTGACCTCCACCTCAACCCAATCTGAACATTAGCCTTCCCCTGAGACTCATTCTCACCTGATTGGCATGCATAATTAGCTGTGCACCCAATCACCCAACACATATTTATTGCAGACCTCCTCAGTGCTCAGAGCTACTCTGAGCTCAAAAGTGATGGGAATCAATAAGAGAAAGGCCTAGGCTCCATGAAGAAGACAATGAGCATACAAACAAGTAGCTGATAAAGTAATCGCAGATCATGGGGAGGTCATGATGAATGGGCATAGGGCGTGCAGGGCAAGTGGGAATAGCCAATCCAAGAGGGTGACATTGAGATTCCCTGAAGTTCACTCAGGTGCTGCTAGTGTTGGAACATAAGAGGCTTAGAATATGGTGACTCAGGTACTCAGATCTGTTCTTGAAACTTATGTGCCATCAGTGACACACAGAAGGGCCTGCGGTCAGCTCAATTTGCTGTCCTATAATGCTCATGTCCTCTTCCCCAGGCCAGGGAACCCACTGCCCATTTCCCTCTTTCTGTACCCATCAGCAAAAGACATAGGAGGTTTGTGGGAAGAGGTATGTTAGAATTTATAATGGCCAGAATGAAAGGAAAAATCAAGTTGTCACACCAGAATGGTGACAAACTCCAGCTCTAATAATAATAATTGATGATGTGGATAATAAAGATGACTATTTGTGTGTTACAAGATCTCAGGTGATACTCTGGAGCTGTGTCTTGAAATAGTTTCTTAAAAAGCATAAAATGAAAATCTCAAGTGTTCCAAATAACCCTTGAATTTTGTAACATAAAATGTAAAAATCCTGCAAAATAACAGCATAATGTAAAAGAATTGCATTCTTTAATGAACGGTAAATACCCACATGCATGAGTTGGGGTTTACAGCCCTATACAGCAACACATTCCCGCATCATGTGCACAATACAGCCCAGCATATGTCATCACTCAAAGGGACCCTGTCCATCAGGGGAGTTATCACAGTGTTTGCTGCTGGCAACAAGAGATGCAAGAGCATGAATATTTCAGCTTGCCAGCTTTTCCTGTTTGTCAAGCCCCCTATTACAAATAAAGTGAACTTACTCTAAGACGCCAGGAAGGGACTTCTGTTCCAGCACCCCGAGGCAGCCTTCCAGAGATCTGAGCAGCTCATTGGCAAAAGCTGGCCCCTTGTAAAAGTGTCCTGCCAAGTTGAGAAACTCAGAGAACAAAGGACATTTTGAAGGTGAGTGCAGAGCTGTGATGTCTGTCTTAACAATGCATTTACAAAAGGGCGGGAGGGAGGATACTTAACATAATTATGGAATTGGATGAGATGTGACTGTAATGCAGGGAAGTTAATTTTCTGCCATGGTGTGTGGAGTCTGCCTGTGATCTCAGCTCTACTTTGCACATGTGCAGTTGAAAACAGGTGATGATGAGGCTCTTCCTTTTTTCTAGCATACATCTTCCCCTGTGCCTCTCACATTCTCCAGGGGCCAATTTTGCAGGTTCTCTCCAAATGTTTGTTGCTCCACTTTCAATGAGCCACCAATTCATTTCTTAACTTTACTCTAGTTGGGGATTTTAACTCTTTTTTCTAAATAAATGACCCAAAAGTGAATGTTTCTCTGGGGCGCAGAAGCAAACTGATCCTTTCTCTTTCTCTATCTGTCTCTTTGACAGGCACACACATACACACAAGAGAATAAAATTGCACACATTGTTATCACAATTCTGCTTAAAGAGTGGAGTCCCATCTCTTCAGTTGGAGGGGCAAGCCCCACACCACCAAACCCAAAATGAGCCTGGCAGATGGCCACCTCCAGGACATACCTTGACTTCAAAAACATCAAGCTGGACTTTATGTTTTCTCACTCTTCGCAAGATCTGAAGCAGAAGCCATCCCACGAGAGAAACAAAGAAATCCCCAGAGGCTGGAGACACATGGCCCAGGAGGCTATATTCCAAAAGAATTCATTTGCCAGGTTTACAGGCTGTCCTTGAAGGTGTTTTGCTTTGTAATATTGCTATAACAAACTTCTTTAATTTTCAAGAAAGAAAAGAGTATGCTCATTGCAACTAAAGCAAAATGAGCAAACTTCTCCACAATGTCTGTTTCCAGGGGGAAGTGTCATGTTTGACTTTTTTGTCAATGAGGACATAGGAAAAGGAGTCCTTGAGACTGGGTCCCAGAGGGCATTGTTCTGACATGCGGACTTCATCAAACGGCCTGACCACTCTGTGCCTGGGACATTTTAACAGCAAGAGTGGCTTTGATCATGAGGACGATCCAGGCACACATGGATGCTGATGAGAAAACTGAACACTATGCAAAGCAATTTGCTTTTCCTGATAATAAGACTTCTCCATATGTTGATTGGTTTTTGTTGACGCCAACTGCCTGCCCATATTCTACCAGTCACATGTTTCTTCCAATGCTGAAGGTGTCTGGCTCCCTGACTCTGCCTAAGGGGCCACAAGACCAAGAAGTTAATTCTAGGAGCAGCCTCAGCCCATGGCAATGGGAATATATTGGTGAATAAAGCCCAGCTTCCTCTCAGCTCGGGGGTAGCGCTGAGGTGATCTTCAGTCTCCCGGGGTTCCCTGTGGGATTGATGTGTCACTCACAGCTGTCACATGTCTTTTAATGCCCTATTTGACTGGCTCCTTCCCTACCCCTATCCCCACTCTCACCCTTACAACTGCTTCCTGAGACCACGTCCCAAATATAACACTGGCTCTGAGTCCCATTCTGGAGCTCTACTGGAGGGCGGGCAGCCTGAGGCCCCAACCTCCCCTACCTTAACTCTGCAGCATGAAGTATTTCTGAACATGCCCAGGGCTATCCTTAGCCCCACTTCTGCCCCTTAGCCTTCCAATATCTGACCCTTAAAACCCTGCTGGAGTTTCTCCTTTTTTCCAGATTTGCTGGCTTTCCATAGCAAGCAGTGGCACTCCTATCTCTGAGGTGCCTTCGTGGCCTCTAAGCCTGAAGTCCTGGAACCACTCACTTTGTCTCAGAGGCCTGGCTCAGCTCACCCAGGGCTCCTATCTACTTCCACCTCAGACAAGTGTCCTGGCCCCACATCTATATCTATATCTATATCTACATCTATATCTATATCTATATCTATATCTATATCTATATCTATATCTATATCATCTCTCTATCTATCTATACACACACACACACATCTATATATATGTATATAGATGTATGTGTATATATGTGTATGTGTGTGTGTGTGTGTGTATACATAAAGGCCGTAATGCCCATCTTTGTTGCTTCATTATGAGCTCATAATTCACAATTCTGCAAGTTTGACAATACACACAGCTCTATAAATACCATCACAGTCAAGTACATTACCTGTGTCATTACCTCTTTGAAACCAAACCTGTCCTTTAGAGGCAATCTGCCTCTTGTAACCTGTGGAAATCACTCACCCTTTCTCCATCTTTTCCAGAGTGAAACAGGTATGGACTCACAGAGCATACGGTCTTTTGAAACTGGCTTTAAGACTCATCCAGTCTGTTCCAAGCATTGCTGTTTTCTTCTTCATTACTGGTGAGGGAGCACCACCACAGTCCATCTATCCACTCACCAGCTGCAGGTCATTCGGGTTGATTCATTTGGACAGTTTGAGGCAATTATGAATAAAGTTGCTATGAATGTGGGTGCACAGGTTGTTGTAGGACCACAAACTTCTACTTCGAGTAAACACCCAAGAGTGTCTTTATTCACACCTTTTTGCTGGCTTCTGTGCCTTTGCTGTCCCATATCCCTATCACTCCACTTGTGCTTCCTGGGACCAAGTTCTTGTCTCAGGTCTGCCTTTGACAGCAAGTGACATTGGATCTATGTGGGAGTCAAATGAATAGGGCTCTTCCAGGAGCCCAAGAGCCCGCCAGTCCTGGACACAAGCTGCTGTCCACCCCTGCAGGGAAATGAGTACAAGACAGGAACCTGCTGAGAGTGGAGGCTAAGTAAACACCCACAACCTGAGACCTTGGCAGACTTTCCCCCAAGTGGACAAGTCCTAGCTACATAAGGCCAGGTGACCTGCTTCCCAAGTCCATCCTAGGACTATTAGGACTCTGGCATCTGCCCCAAGAGTCATGCTAGAGGAAATGGACCCAGAGAACAGCATTTCCTTCAGAACAAGAAACATCTCAGCCAAAGGCTTAGTCAGTTTCCAGGAAATAAAGGGCAGTGTGAGGTCAGCTAGGACATTGAGAGGCTGATGGGGAGGGGGATGAATAGCAACCAGCTAGGAATAAGACAAGCAAGATAGGCAGTGCCCAGAGCTGAGAGGAAGGAGGCCAGGCATAAAGGAGGAAGAGAAGCTCCATTGGGAGCAGGAGCTTGGACCTTGACATGTGACTTGGTGGTGGTTGCAAAATCCAAAGACCCTCAGGATGCAATGGGAGGAAAGGTGGGGAGGCCTATTTTTAATGCCCTTACCCTATGACTTGGGATTGCCTGCACATGGCAGTGCTCACATTTTCATGGACCTGAGGTACAGTCCATGATCCCAAGCTCTGGGACTGCAAAGGCTAGGCCTGAAGAATTTATTATAGATGCAGGTCCCCAGCTTCTACCTTGAGTTAGAACTCAAGCATGTCATGGATTGGGGCCCAGGAATCTGTATATTTAAAGACACAAGTTGGTTCTGAGCAACCATGTTTGAAAACTGCCAAGTCCAAAGGCCCTGAGATTCTGACTCCAGTTACAGGAAGAGGAACAGCCAAGTGATTACCTGGAAGTCTTCACATGTCTGCTGAGCCTGCAGCCAGGGTGCTCGTAGCCTAAAGGGTTATCGCTGCCATAAATTTAAAGAAATAAACATTTTAGAAGGTAATTTTCTTTTTGGTTCCCACCCAGGCTTCCTTTGGAGAAATGGCTATAAGTGCACACTGTCCCTGAGCAGGAGCCATTCTTCCGTCTCTGCTCTGCATCTGACTGTGGCCCCCTGACTCTGGGATGGCAAACCCCAGGTCCCCATCTGATCCCTTTGCTACCCCTCCTCACAAGGATCAGACTGAGAAAACTTGCTTAAGCCTTTTATGTCTTTCTCCTCACTGTCTTTTGACATTTTATCCTCTGTTTCACTCTTTGATTTCCATAAAATTGGTTTGATCCAGTTCCATGACTAGCACTGGGATCACTACCTACTGCTGAACTTATAGTTGATACAATCAGATGTGGTGCTCTGCTGGCTGTACTCAGATGCCCCCTCAATGGCCAAAATCATATTCTCCCCTAAATTGTCCTGGAGGCTTGTATAGGAAAATTTACACACATGTAGCAAGTAACAAATTAAACATGGGTGTAATTGCTAAATGTCAGTGGGATATTAGAATAGAGTGCATTCATTTATTTATGTGCTCACTCTGTATTGATTCATTCAACAAACATTATTGACCACCTGTCATATCCTAGGCACTGTACTAGGAAGTCCACTGTGCTAGGAGAAAAAAAGAAGGAATGGTCAGTCTTGTGTGTGTGTGTGTGTGTGTGTCTGTGTGTGTCTGTGTGTGTGTGTGAGAGAGAGAGAGTATATGACAGTGAGTATGGGAGTGACTGTGTGAGTATGTGACAGTGTGAGTATGAGCGACTGTGAATGTGTGACATGAATTATACAACATATATATATATATATATATATATATATATATATATATATAATTTAAAAAACATGGATGACTATCTAGGTGAAAAGAGATAATTGCCCTAAAAGTTGTGTAGTAGGATGTTTTGTGGAAAGGGAAGAATATCATAAGGGCACTGGGGAGTCCCCAAGGCCAACAGGCTCATTGATCACAGTGAGTTTCCACTGGCACCAAAGCAGAACATGAAGAGTTGGGAGCGGTCACAGGCCAGAAGCTGGAAGTCTAGCACTAAGCTCCAGCAGCCCTCAATGTTTAGCCTTACTCTTTAGTCCCTTATCCTCCCCTGTTCTATATCTGCTGTTTAATGAAAACCTCACAAATTTGATTTTGCACATTGGAAGCTGTGGCTTCCGCTTTTGCTGAAAACGCAATGCAGACTATGTGGCGGGACTGGGACATACACTGTCAAACACAGCGAAGGATAAAGATAGCCCTGAACTTCTCAGCCTAGGAAAGTGGCAAGGGCCACAAGAGAGGGCAGATGAGTGCTCAGGGCTTAGAAAGGACCAGGAAACCCTTCTGGGGGGGGGGGGGTGAAGTTTGGAAGAGGCTTCATGAAGAAGAGGAGGAGCTGGATTTAGAAATGACTAGTGGTGAGAGGTAGGTTTTCACCAAAAAGAGAGAAGGATGGAATAAACCCAAGAAGGACATAGGAAATGCAGTTGGGGAAGCAGTTAGAAGGCCTGGTGTGCCAACCAGGACTCTGAGCTGGACCCAAATAAGGTAAAAGGTTGTGGGGCTATGTCATGGTAGACAAAGGCAAGATCAGGGCAACGGTCTCTTGGTAGGCTGGGACGGAGAAGATACTGAGAGGCAGGTGGGGTGCTCCCCTTAACTGTGAGCTGAAACCCAATTCAGAATCTGAATGGGGAGGAGGCAGTGCTGGGTGTGTCTTTCCCTTTTAAACACAGCCTCGTGGCCTCATGGAGACCTTTCAAAGGAGCAGTAGAAGTGACAGGAAAAAGCCAAATCCATCTGTTCAGCTTCTGATCCTGGAAGAATCATCCTTTAGCCCATATCTGATATCCTGCTTTCAGGTAATTTCTACAGATTCTGGATAGACCACCTAGGGGAGATCTGATTTGCTTATTTTGAGTTATTTAGGTAGACACTATAAAGTCACTAACTAAATTTCTGTTAACTTTCATGACTCAAACTTTTGACCTTACAAGGGTTGGAAGCTGAACCATTGGACCTTCCTGTCCCTTGAGGTGAATGGATGTCAGCTGCTACAGTCTGTTGTGTTCTAGAAAGAGGACAATTTATATTCAGGTCTGCCTTCACATCCACTCCTCTGCAACTGTGTCATCATGGCAGCTCTCTGAGGCTTGTGTCCCCCATGGACAAAGGGGGTCATGAAGAAAGTCACAGAGCTGAGAACCAACCCATCATCATATGCC
This sequence comes from Rousettus aegyptiacus, assembly GCF_014176215.1. NCBI lineage: Eukaryota > Metazoa > Chordata > Mammalia > Chiroptera > Pteropodidae > Rousettus > Rousettus aegyptiacus. The sequence goes on from NW_023416287.1 coordinate 42,355,237, forward strand.
TAGATGAGCCTATCCTTCAACAATCCCCCCTCTGTCACTCACACCTGTGCTGTGAGGCCTCTTGAGGCCCAGGCCCAGCTCACCAGTCCCTGTATGCTGCCTCCTCTGCAGGTAGGTATGGCCAGGTGATGACAGTCTCTTCAAACAGAATGTGGGCAAGGGAAGCCAGGCAATTTCTAGTCCAAGATTTAAGAAGTAGCTGTGCCTTCTGCACATTCCTTCACCTTCTGCAGGCTGGATCCAGGTGGACAATGAGGCCCTAGGACAGGGGATGGAATCTTTAGAAGAAGGAGAGCCATGTTCCTACCAGGAAGTCACACTCTGAAGTCTTCAGTGAATGTGGAGCAAGCCTCTGTATTAAACGTGGGACATTCAGGGGTCTTTTGCATAGAAGCTATAATCTCCAACTAAGATAGACCTACGTTATCTGTAGAACTTCTTGCAAGGACAGTGTCATTGGGAGATCTGTGTGTCTGAACAAAGCAAGGGACTCAAAAGAGAAGAAAGGGCTGTGTTCCCGTGGCCTGGTCAAGTCCAGGACAAGCACATGCACTGGTCAAGAGAAGCAGCCCCACACTCGCTCTCAGCCCAGAGCACAGAGGCAGGAACAAAAGGGCAAGAAACATTATGGGACTTGGTGATGCTCCTGACAGCATCAGGTGCTCACCCCCCCCCACACACACACACCCCTGTCATGGCCTTCGCCACAGCCACAGATGATGTGACATTCATCATACATCTGGCCTGGCTCCTGCGCAGTCCCTGAGTGCTAGCACAAGCCAGAAAGTCTCAATCTCGTTGAGAAGAGACACTGCAGCCGTCTGGACAGAACTTACTCCTGAACGAAGACAGTTCTGACTGGGCTGTTTAACCAGCTGAAACATGTCCTGGGTTGTGCTTGAGTGTGCTGCATCATGTGTGGAGTACACAGTATAACCCTTACCTCCCCCTGTCTTCCTGCTCCAGGGCCGTGGCTTCAGCGACTCATTGCAGGGTAGGAAGTAGAGGGCAATAGTTCAGTACCCTGACCATCAAAATACCAAGACGGAGATGGGAAACTCAGCCAGCCCTGGGCCTTGCCTCCCTCCCAAGCCTGGCACGAGCAGCCTTGGAATCCCAACTCAACCACTTGCTTGTTCTGTGACCTAAAGGCAAGTTACACATCGTCTCTGAGTTTCTCTCCTACCCAAAATGCAGGACGATGTCTGCACTTATTGACATGTCACTGGAGTACTGAGCAGACAGCATGTGTCCCATCTTGGCACCCAACGTCATGGAACTTCCAACTTTGCCTTCTTTACCAGGCATGACAAGCCATGCCCGGATAAGTCATGACTGACTTTGTATGAGTTACGGGTCCTCTGTAGACCTCTGTTTTCTCTTTTTCCCAGTGTTGCAAGATCCTCTACCCTGCCATCCCCAGTTGTGTTGCTGTGAAGACACATAGCAAACACGAAAGCTAGCTACCACCCACCATGACAGCCTTTCCTCACAGATTCACAGCCAGGGAATATCACAGGGATTCTTGAGAGTTTCAGAAGAAATAGTGCTAGGTAACTTGTAACTTACTGCAGGTGCCTGAGGTTCAGACCCTGAGCTATCTGAATTGGATATAGGCAGAAAGTCACTGGTGTGAAGGTACAAAGGACTCTTCGTTCACCAGAGTCCTGTGTCCATGAGAAACCCTCATTAGGAGCTTCATTTGAGGATGATTAAGAAACATTTGAATTAAGAGTTCAAATATCTCTTTGTATAGGCAGGGAGCTGGCTTACACATGCCTTTTTCCAACTTCTTGGGCTCAATGCCGGGTGAGGCTGCTAGGCTTTGGAGGTTGGTCCTGCAGGCATAGAATTCGCATTTTGCTCCCAGTCTCCAGAGTTCTGGGACCCGGGAGTTCTCAGAAACTCTCTTTGGTCAACATGCTCCTCTCTACCTCCTTCCCACCTCCCAGCTGGCTAAATGAGCCACCAGCATCCTCTATCCACATCAATCGTTCACTTTACTCCCGTTTTTTACATTTATGAACAAGAGTTGCTATTTTGTTTGAACCAAAATTATGCAAAGATACCGAGTTCCATTCTAGTCATATGAGGACATGTGACACCCTAGGAGTCAGAACAGAAACTCCAGCAAGCAGTCCACAGGGACCTTGGGCACACAGGGGACCCTGGTGGAGCCTGAAGACTAGTGGCAAAAGCTCCAGACACCTCTACATGTGCAGTGTATCACCCCAGAAGACACCCAGGCTCCAGCAGAGAAGCTCTTTGTGGAGACAGTGGGTATGGAGGGCAGGCCCAAGCAGGTAGGCATGCCCTGAGCAGATGACCATGCTGCTGCAGCAAGAAGGGCAGACCACAGCTTCTCCCCACAGTGTTTACTTTGCTCGGGGTCTAAGCCACTTAGCCTCCCTCCTACACCCTGGGTGACAGCTGCCAACCTGTGTATCCTGCTCCAGCCTTGTGTTCTTTCATTTCCTGATGACATCGCTCCACTTTCCATTCCATTTTCATAAGTCAAGAGGACACAGAAACCTATAGCCCAGGAGAGCCCTCCTGAGCCAGTAGGCTGAAAGCCAACCATTTGGGTAGGCTCTAAACATGATGTCATCTCCCATCTGTCCTTCCAAACTCCTGATCCCTCTTTTCCTTGAGTTTAGTTGGGGACTATGCTCTTCACAGTCCAGCCACTGCAAGATGCTCTGTGTTCTCTGTGGAATGGACAGTCAGGAGCACTTTGGACCTGAACAACTCGGCCACACAGTTCCTGTTGTCAGCCCCATCTCATACACATCTTGGGAAAGGTGAGACTTCAAGGTAGATGCTGGAACTCTCTTTGTAGGACATCACTAAGGGCTTCCAGAGGAAGGTGAAAATGGAGGAAAAGAATCCTGAGGTGGCCAAGTTTAAGCAGTGACAGTCTGCTGTAGGAGTTCCAGACTGGCTCAGGGAGCTCTTTACACTCCCTATGGGAGTGCTCCCTCCTCTGCTCTTCAAGTTTCATCCATTGAGACCAAGAGATGACCAGTTCTTCTGAGACATTGTACAAGCTTATGAGTCTCAGCTTTCACAGGCCCCACCCAACAAGGCTCCTAGGGCCCCTGTCCTGTCCTCACTGAGCAGAAATGCCAGCAGCCATCCCCTAGCAAAGCAGACCAGGAGTCAGGTTGGAAGGCCCTAGTACAGGGAGTTCCCATTCATTAAGGGATGGGGCAAAGGGAACCTTACCCCTTGCCTAAATCTGGTGCCCTTCATGCCAAAATCTACTATGTCACCCACCTGAAGCCTGCAGTGGGCCCACTCCACCCCTGTGTATCGACATGGCCTAGATGGGCCAAAAACTTTTCACGGCACTGCTTACTGGGATGTCCTCTCTGGGACAGCCTCAGACTGTTCAGTCCCAGCCCACTCTCTGACCTATCAACATGTATGTCTAGGTTGTATGACCACTGAGGTCACCTCTGTAAAATAGCAGCCTGGATGACGAGTCTCTAAAGATGACTGCCCTGAGAAATGTCCGTTCCCCATGCTCTTCTCACAATGTAATATTGATTTCTGAAGCTACGCTGGTTCTCTCTGCTGGGGCATGCGCCTCTTGCAGCTTCGGGCCACCACAGGGGAGTCAGTGGCCCATGTTGCCATGCTGGAGATCATGTGCTTTGTGCCATGTGGAGAGAGCACACAACTGGAGCCCCCAGTGGTGTAGCGCAGGAATAAGCAATTATACATCCAAATTTCTGACCCACAAACTCTTGAGGTCAATAAATCTGCTAAGGTTTGTGGTGAAGTCATAGTAACTACAACAATTTGTATGTCTCCAAGGACATCTTTGCTGGTCTTGCGCCTTGTGAGGAAACACTGAGTGATAAGCAAGGATGTGGTTATATGTATTTTAACAGGACAGGGGAGGCAGTAGTTCATTCGCCTCAGATTGGTTCTTGTTATTTTATACGTCTTAATTCAGTGTTACTGGGGCTTTTTCCCTGGGTCACTTTATATAACCCTCGATGGTCAATAATAGCAAAAATGCAAAACTGAACAACAAATACCTTACCTCACATTTCTGGCTTATAGAAGATAATTGCAGTAAGCACCACAAATGTGTTGTCCCCTCAGAACCTCCTCCAGGCAGGGTTTGCCTGTGGATTAGGAGAGACATAGATGCCAGCCACCCTGGTACCTGGTACCTGGGCTTTTTCAGTTCGGTTTCGCTGGAACATTATAAACAGTTCCTTAGAAGTTCAAAAACTCTCATGGTCATGCAAAATTTGGTTGCTTAAATTATTACATTGAAAATTAATTAATTCTTTCAGTCATTTTTTAATGCAAGATGAATTTAATTCTTTGTGTAACATGACAAATTTCTGTAATTCTTTGCATAACATGACAAATTTCCGCTAGTGGCTGACAGCTGGGGGTATTAATCATTGTTCTCATTTCAGAAACCATTCTCCCAACCCAAGTTTATTATTTTGTGGTAAAAGAATGAGTAAGAATTGCCACTGGGAAAAAAAAAAGAATTCTGGCCAAAAATTTAGGGTTATTATTATTGCCAACAGAAAACTTGAGCAGTTGGACACTTAGAGGTTATTACAAGAGACCAACAACTACAACACCAGTTAGCAACACTCTCCTCATCCTAGGCTTCCATAAAGTTCTCCTGTGGCTTATATCTGGGATTGTGGTGAGAAATAGGCATGGGGATATCATTTCAGCATTTTTTGTAAAACTCCTTTTGTTTCCACTCTATTTCATTAAAAAAAAATGACAAGAGCGTGGTAAAGAAATATCCAGATCAATTAAAAGGATTCACAATGAAAAATTAGCGTCCTCGCACCCCACCTACCTGAGGACGAAACCTCAATATTCCAGAGTTCAGGTTCCCAAGTTACCAGAAAATGTACATGTACATAAAACAATGCATACATTTGTGCACTCATGTACACAATTTTACACCAATGGCAGCACACCTTAACTGTGGATATGCACCTGTGTACTCTTGAAGGATCAACTTAACAGAGCACCTTTCCATATTGACACATACAATTACCTCTTCTTGGTCACAGTAACCCTCTCATAGCTTGTATAGTTTGAGAATAATCTGAACAATTTCTCAGTTTCAGGCATGAACATTGATCTATTAAATGTTCCTGAGTCTTCAGGAATCAATCTTACAATCCAAATAAGGTTCAAATTCATTTACATAGAGTTAAGCAAAATATTCTTTTGCATGTAAGTTTGAATTTCTTATTTATCTGTGGTTTCTTCCACTTTCTTTTTTTGAATTGTGCTTTTTATAAGCTGTTGATTTATTGCTGTGTCCCCACATGTGCATATGTGTCCTTCCATAGCATATGCGCACATAAAGGTTTGCAAATGAGGGCATATATGTGTGTCTTCAAATCACCTCTTGAGATTGTTTTCTACTTCTCATTTCCTATTTTCAAATTCACCAATTTCTGCTTTGATTATATATAACTTCTTGTCTTGTGTTTTCTAAGGCTAACTTTGTTGATTTTTTTCTCTTTGACCAAATCGAGTGCTTAATTTTTCTTCACTCTTGTGAACAACATGTATATTAAAGGCTAAAAATTTTATCAGAGCACAGCTTCAGCTACATGACATCATCTTTCACTATTTTCTAGTTAGGTGCTAAGGTTGATTTTATTCATGGTCAAAGAATGTGGTATCTGATTAAAAGAAGAAGGAGGAGGAGTAGGGAAAAAAACCCCAGAAACTTTTAATATATGCAGTGCTTTTCTTAAGAATTTACCACATAGATAATTTCCGTAAACTCTGAACAAATATTTGAAAATAATAGTATTCTGTTTTCACTATATAAAGTTTCTAAAACCTGTAGTTTCATCTTTTGACATTCCTGACATTGGTTACCCATGCTGTCTTTCTTTTCCTTTTCGATTGGTCTCACTGGAGTTTATAAATTTTATTAATATTTTTTTAAAAAAACAACTCATTTTGTTGATTATTACTATTACAGGGATGCTTAGCTGTTGCTATCCTAATTATTTTACTCTTTTCACTTATTTTGGTTTTAATTTGCTATTCTTTTCATAATTTCTTGAGATGGGTATTTATACCATGAATGTTAGCCTTTCTTTTTTCCTAACACATGCATTTAGGCTATCAATTTTTCTCTAATCACAGTTTTAGCTTTACCTCATGAATTTTAATATGTTATTTATTTCAAATTACTAATTTCAAAATATTTCCAAATTTCTAATGTGATTTCTTCTTCATGTTTTTATGAATTATTTTAGAATCCCATTAACTTCCCAATATATGGGACTTTTCTAGCTGTTATTTTGTTATTGTTTTATAACTTAATTCAACTGTTCTCAGAAAATATACTGCGAATAATCTTAATCCTTTGAAATTTAGGAGATATTCTTTTTGCCTCACCAAAAAGAATCATTTTAATACTCTCTGTGCAATTGAATATTAAGTATATTCTTCAGATATTAATTCAATGCCTAGACATATCAATTGGGTCAAGTTTCTTGTTCTTGTTCAAGTCTTCTATTTTCCTACTAACATTTGTCTACTTATTCTATCAATAATTGAGAGAAGCACTTTAAAATCTCTCATATTGTAGCTTTTTATATATATTTTTTGGTTCTATCAATATTGGCCCCATATTTTGATATTATATTATCGGGTGCCTATAAATTAGAATAATTGCATTTCCTTTATTAAGTCCTATATTATTGTTACATGTTCCTCCATAATAAATGTTTTATGTCTGAATGTATACACTATTTGATATTAATAAAATTATGTAAGATTTCTTTTGTTTAACATTTTATTTATCCTTTGTTTTCAATATTTTTTCCCTGTATTTAAATTGGGTCTATTATAAGCACCGTGTACCTTATTTTTCTTATGCTATCTACAATTCTGAGTCATTTAAATAGAGAAATTTTTCTTTATTTTTAATTTCTTTTTGTTAAGTTTATTGGGGTAACATTGGTTAATACAATTATATAATTTTCAGATGTACATTATAATTTGACCTCTATATATTCTATTGTGTGTTTACCAGCCAAAGCCAAATTTTCTTCAGCTACCATATATTTTATCCCCTTTATCACTTCACCATCCTCCTACCCCCTATATTTGACACCCCTTACTCCATCTACCTCCCCCTCCTCACTCACCCTCTACTGTTTGGTAACAACTAGTCTATTGTCCATTTTCTTGAAACTCTGTTTGTTCGTCTTGTTCATTTGTTGCTTTTAGGTTTATATCCCACATATAAGTGATTTTATATCCCATATATCATGTGATTTTCAACTTTTTCTGCCTGGCTTATTTCCCTTAGCATGGTTATCTTGAGGTTCGCCCAGGTTGTCGCAAATGGCAGTATTTCATCTCTTCTTATGGCTGAGTATATTCCATTGTATATGTGTACCACAGCTTCTTTAGCCAATCATGTATTGTAGGACACTTCGGTTGCTTTCATATCTTGGCCACTGTGAATAATTCTGCCATGAATATTGGTGTAAAATATATCTTTTCAAATATGAGTTTTGAAGTCTCTAGGGTAAATACCCAGTAGAGAGATTGCCGGATCATATGATAGGTAAATTACTAGTTTTCTGAGGAACCTCCATACCGCTTTCCATAGTAGCCATACCAATTTGCAGTCCCACCAGCAGTGTATAAGTGTTCCTTTTACTCTGTATCCTCTCCAACATTTGTAATCACTTGTCCTGTTGATTATAGTATTCTAACAGATGTGAGATGGTATTTCATTGTGGTTTTGATTTGCATTTCCCTAACAGCTAGCGATGTTGAGCAATGTTTGACATATTTTTTATGTCCTCTAGGGAGAAATGTCTGTTCAGGTCTTCTGCAAATTTTGATTGGATCGTTTGTTTTATTTGTTGTTATTGAGCTGTATGAGTTCTTTGTATATTTTAGATATTAGGCCCTTATTGGAGGCATTGCTTGTAAATATATTTTTTTATTCGGATGTTTGTCTCTTTCCCTTGTTGACAGTTTCTTATGCTGAGCAGAAGCTTTTTAGTTTGATATAGTCCCATTCATTTATTTTTGTTTTTACTTCCCTTATCTTTAAGGATCAAATTCATAAAATCCTCTTTAAGTCCAAGGTCCTTGAGTTTCATTCCTATGATTTCTTCTATGCATTTTAGTTTTTCAGGTCTTATATTCAGGCCCTTAATCCATTTCAACTTAATTTTGGTATGTGGTGATATACAACAGTCTAGTTTCATACTTTTGCAGGTATGGGCTTTCCAGTTTTCCCAGCACCATTTATTGAAGAGGCTTTCCATTCTCTACTGTATATTTTCATCTTTTTTGTCAAAAATTATTTGCCCATATAAATATCGGCTTACATCTGGGCTCTTGATTCTGTTTCACTGGCCTGTGTGTCTGTTTTGCCGCCTATACCATGCTTTTTTGATTACTGTCGCTTTATAGTATAATTTGAAATCAGGCAGAGTGATGCCTCCAGCCTCGTTCTTTTTTCTCAGGGTGGCTTCCATACAAATCTGATGACTTTTTCTTCTATTTTTTTAAAAAGTACTGATGGAATTTGATTAGGATTGCATTAAATCTGTATAATGCTTTAGGTAATATGGCCATTTTAACTATGTTGATGCTTCCAATCCAAGAATATCTTTCAGCTTCTTTGTATCTTCTCCATTTCTTTTAGTGGAGTCTTGTAGTTTTTATAAAGTAGGTCCTTCACATATTTCGTTAAATTTGTTCCTAGGCATTTTATTCTTTTGGTTGCAATTGCAAAAGGAATTATTTTTTTCCAACTTCTTTTTCTGACACTTCATTTTTAGAGTATAGGAAAGTTATGGATTTTCAACATTGATTTTATATTCAGAAACTTTACTGTATTTACTTTTTTTCTAGTAGTGATCTTATGGAGTCTTTAGAATTTTCTATATAGAGAATCATGTCAGCCACAAATAGAGACTATTCGACTTCTTCGTTTCCTATTTGGATGCCTTTTATCACTTTCTCTTGCCTGATTACACTCACTAGGAACTCCAATGTTATATTGAATAACAGTGGCTATAGTGGACAGCCTTGCCTTGTTCTTGATCTTAGACAGAAGGTGTTTAGTTGTTCACCATTAAGTATAATGTTGACTGAGGGCTTATCATATATAGCCTTATTATATTAAGGTACTTTCCTTCTATACCAATTTTATTAAGTGTTTTGATCATAAATGGATATTGTATCTTATTGAAGGCTTTTTCTGCATCTATTAATATAATCATATGATTGGTATTTTTAAATTTGTTTATGTGCTGTATCACATGAATTGATTTGCATATGTTGAACCATCATCCCTGTGCCTCTGGGATGAAACCCACTTGACCATGGCGTATCATCTTTTTAATATGTTGCTGTATTCGGTTCACTGGTATCTTATTTAGGATTTTTGCTTCTGTGTTTATGAGAGATATTGGTCTTTAGTTTTCTTTTTTTGTGTGTTATCTTTACCAGATTTTGGTATTAGGGTAATATTGGCCTCATACAATGAATTGGGAAGTATTGCCTCGTCTTTGATTTTTTGGAAGAGTTTGAGGAGAATAGGTATTAAATCTTTGAATGTTTGGTAGAATTTACTGGCGAAGCTGTCTGGTCCTGGACTTTTACTTTTTGGTAAGTTTTTGATGATTGTTTCAATGTCCATACTGCTGATCAGTCTATTTAGATTGTCCAAATCTCTTGATTCAGTCTAGGAAGTTTGTATTTTTCTAAGTATTGGTCCATTTCTTCTAGGTTGCTAAATTTGGTGTTATATACTTTTTCACATTTGTGACAACGTGGATGGACCTCAAAATAATCATGTTAAGCAAAATAAGCCAGACTGAAAAGGTTGAAAATCACATGAAATTACTTATATGTAGGATATAAACCTAAAAGCAACAAATGAATAGGACAAACAAACAGAGACTCATGGACATGAACAAGGGTGTAGTGGTTACCGGAGGGTAGGGGGTGGGGGAGGTGAGGATAGGTAGACGGTTAAAGAGTCAAATATAGGGGAAAGGGACAGGGTGAAGTGGGTAAAGAGGATCAAATATATGGTAGCTGAAAGAAACTGGAATTTGGGTGGTAATCACACAATAGAATATATAGAGGTCAAATTATAATGTACACCTGAAAATTATATAATTGTATTGACCAATGTTATCCCAATAAACTTAAAAGATAAAAATTTAAAAAATGAAAATAAGTGAGGATTTTGTGACATCAACATCACTTAGTTCTCAGGACTCCTTTTGAGTTAAAGCGATTAGATCTATGTTTTATTTTGTTGAAAGCAAAAAATTGGAAACCACCTACCTTAGAAGAGGATTTACTACCCAGTCATTAAAATTATCATCACTCAGTCTTTGGGAAGTCTACCTAAAGATCCTATTACAAGACACCCACAGGACTATCAGACAAGCCTGACCTGCCTTCATTCAGAGGTGACTACTTAGTCTGAGTCACTAAGAGGAAAGAATTGGATCTTATTTTATTACATGCTGTAAATATATTTTTATTAAGACCTTGAGGCTGAGGCTTAATCAACCTAGATAACAGAGATACCACTGATAGTGTACTTAGAAAGCTGGGCATTGCAGATTCAGTTGGCTCAAGCCAATTACCAGATGGAACTTATTGCTGGATGAGACTTCCTGCTGAGTGAAGGTGTACATCTGTTCTCAACTCAAACAAATGTGTAATATGTGTAAGAATCACTGAGAAATAAATTGTGAAACATATAAGAAAGATTACTAAAAGCAATAAAGATTAAAATGACAATATCTAATAAGGCATTAATATCCAAAATATATAAAGAACTCCTAAGATTTCAACAACAACAACATCAACAAAATCTGATTCAAAAATGGGTAAGTGACTTGAATATACATTTCTTCAAAGAAGATATATGAATGGCCAATAAGCACATGAAAAGATGATCAACATCACTAATCATTATGGAAATGCAAACAAAAACTACAATGAGATATTATCTCACACCCATTAGGAAGTATGGCTACTATCAAAAAAAAAAAAAAGAAAACAACAAGTGTTGGTGAGGATATGGAGAAATTGGAACATTTGTGCACTGTTAATGGGAATATAAAATGGTATAGCCATTATGAAAAACAGTATGGAGAGTCCTCAAAAAACTAAACATAAAATAACTGTATGACCCAGCAATTCTACTTCTGGATTTATACTTAAAAGAATTGAAATCAGAATCTCAAAGAGATATTTCTATATCCATGTTCATAATAGCACTAGTCATAATAGCTAAAACATGGAAGCAATCCAAGTGTCCATTGATGTATAAATGGATTAACAAAATATGATATATACATAAAATAGGGTATATACATACAATGGAATATTATGCAGCCTTTAAAAGGAAGAAAACTTGGCAATATGCCACAACATAGATAAACCTTGAGGACATTATACTAAGTGAAATAAGCAAGTCACAAAAAGACAAATAATTTATAATTCTATTTCTATGAGGTAATGAGTAATCAAAATTATAGAGACAAAAAGTAGAATGATGGTTGCTATGGATTGGTGTGGGGTAGGGATAAGGAATTATTGTTTACTAGGTATAGAGTTTCAGTTTTATAAGACAAAAAGAGTCATAGATATGAATGGTGGTGATGATTGAATAACATTGTGAATGTATTTAATACCAGTGAAATATACACTTAAAATTGGTTAAGATGGTAATTTTTATAAAATGTGTATTTTACCACAATAAAAAATTATATTTTAAAAGATAACATACATTTTTAGAATGTATTAAACAAAGACTGTGAAAAAACCTTATATAATTAATTTATAATTGATTGTAAAAACAAGTCTAAATGCTGCTTCTTATTATTGAACTTGTCATAATGCAAAGTCATATGTAGGAAAATTATTATTTAGAAAATAAAATGTATGATAAAAGCTTTGAAATAATTAAGAAGCATCTGATAATATTATAAATAATGTTAGCAACTTTATGAGACATAATAACCAAAGTTTCTCTTTATATTTAAGAAAAGAGAAGTTAAAATTGCTAAAAACTAAAGATGTGGTTGCATATAATTTTATTTTTTGTTAATAATAAGCTAAAAGTAAATATTTGTTTTAATAAAGATGATTGACTATAATTTGAATAAATATTTTGCTTTATGATTTGATAAAATGTGTTTAATTTCCTTTAAAGTAATGCACACAAAATTTTAATCAGCAAATTTTAGCTTGTGTTTTTTTTGGAAAAAATGGTGATAACCTCAAAATTTTTAATTACTTTTAAAATCGTAACCTTTATTAAGCTGCAACCAGTACTGCTCTAGCTGTTAAAGGTACTTTTCTTTCTAGACAATGACATATCCAGATGACAAGTATTACCAAGATCAAATAGAAAGCTACTCCCTGTTGCCAAGGATCACTGGAAAGACTGTGACCTTCAAGGCCCAACCAAAATTCAGAAACTGTGTGTCGAGTTGATATGTATTAAACGAGTTGCCACTCACTAAAAGACCAGAAGAGCCCCATCTTGCCATGGACAGAGATCTTGGCTAGGGGCCTAAAGTCACCTCAATTCTAGGAAAGAAAAGTAGATATACCCTATCTGGCAAGACAAGTTTTAGAACTATAAACAGAACCTCTGATCTCTAGGCCCTGAGTCTCCCAGGGGAGCCACGTGAGCATGCTACCTCCTTCTTGAAAGCCACGTAGTGTCCCAGAAATCTGATCTCCAACAAGCAGCAGAGATTTGGAAATTTTTCAAAGTGGACTTTTCTTATAAATCATTCACAAAATTTCCACTCCATTGATATTTGCTTTTTGTTAATTGAATATAGATCAAATAGATATAATTAATAATCTCATTCATTAGCGTAATCCTAACGTTTTAGGTGCCAAGAGGATATAATTTAATTAGGAATTAGCATTTTTTGGCTTCAAATCAGATGTTGAAGTTGTGTGCTTCCACCAGCTGAAGAAACATAAACTGTGCCCCTTTGATTAATTTTGCTGTATTTCTAGAGTCTAGTAGGTAAGGAAATGCTACAATGTCAGTAAACCACAGTTGTTCACATATCATCAATTATTGAAGACCTAACTTATATGGGACTACATGCTAGTTACCATGGGGGACACAAAAAATGGGTCAGACACCTATAGCCAGGAAGGCAAAACAGACCTGCGCACAGGTCCCTAACAAGAAGTAAAAGGTGATGACAGCTATCATCAAGGGGCTGAACTGCACCAGATACACAAGGTATGTGTAACCAAGAAATTGTCTGCTTTTTCATAAAGGTGACTCTTTAATAAACTACTAAGTGTGATTTTTTAAAATTTATACCTTGCCAAGACTTTTCCTGTAGTGAAATTTATAGGAAAAGTAACTCTTAGTCAAGGCATTAATCATGATATTAAAAAAATATGCCTATCAAGAGCATAGACACATGCCGTAGGAATTGAAAGGAAAATGAGGTCGCCCCTGCTTGAACATGTTAGAACTCTTTTGGTTACAAGTGAGGGAAACCCAATTCCAGTTGGCATAAACACGCAAAAAATGTGTTATTGGCATAAAGCGATGAAAACTCCAGGGGTAGATATCAGGCATGGCTGCATCCAGGCCCTCATTGTCATCAGGAAACTATTTGTCATTGTTGTTGTTGTTGTTGTTGTTGTTTGTTGCTGTTGGAGGGTTATAATTCTCTCTGTATTGTCATCTTCCTCAGCCAAACTTTTACTTTGTATGGCAAAATGACTTTAACTTTTCTTTCCATTGTGAAATTTAATCGTTTAACTTTCTGCCAGCTTAGCTACTCCAGTAAGAACAACATTCAGACAGTTAAAATGTAATAAGTATTCGCTATATGTTGGGGCAGTAATCTAAGTGCTTCATATGTACTGACTCATTTAATTCTTCAATAGCCTACAAATGTAGATAGTATAATTACCACCCATTTTATAAGTGAGAAAATTAAGACACAAGAAGTTTAGCAATTTCCCAAGAGAATTCAGCTAGAAGAAGAAAGGTCAAAGAGAAAGCCTGTTTCCTAGCAGTTCCAGCAAAAGTTCCAGAATCTGTCATCCCGCCAAAGGCTGAGAACAGGAAAAGGCAATTTCAAAAGAAACAACAAACCTGTAGAACTATCTGAAGACAAGCTGAACAGAACTCCTATAACTAAAGATATAAAGAACAATCCACACTGAGACCCATAGGAGGGGCAGAGACCTGAAATGAGTTGGTCCCACACCATGTGTGGCAGATGAGAATCAGGAGAAATATCTTGGTGCAGAGTTCCTCACTAGGCTCCCTAAACCAGGGTTCCAGTGCCAGGAAGAGGAATCCCCATGGCAGCAGTTTGTGAAAATCAATGGGAACTCCGTCCCAGCAAGTTGGAGGGCTGCTGGAAATCCTGGCATACTCTTAAAGGGCCCCTGCTTAAAAGGCTTCAGAGACATATGGAGAGAAATTCAATTGTGTGGCTTCTGGGTGAGGGCTGGAAAGACACTAATGTGCCTCTCTCGAGACCTCCCCACACACAGTCTGCAGATGCAAACAGGCACCAAACCTGAATCTAAATTAATCTGGTGAACACCACACACCTCACCCTAGTGACTCCCTAAAATGCAGCTCCACCCAAATCTCCTACTACCCTCAGTTCTTTCACTGGTGGTGCTTCAAGGGCCACTGGAATCAGCCCATGATACACACTTTCCTAAAAATTCTCCAAGGTCTTCAGGTGTCAGACAAGTGGCAGCTGACCTCAGTGTGCAGTGTGCCTCCTGCTGAGTGGCCCCAAGCCTAGTACTACTAGCAGCTGGCCTTGGGTCTCAACATGGCTTCTCCATGCATTTCTGGACTCAGCACAGAAAGTTACAAAATGCAGGTCATTTTGTAGCTCCTAATAGGTGGCCTCAGGCTGGACACAGGCACTGACTAACCTCAGCATCGCTCCCAGGAGGCCCCAGACTCAACACAAATGAAGCCTGATTTCAAACCGCAAAAAGTACCACTCAATTAGCTCCACATATAGAACACTAAAAAAGTTGTCTGGATAGACACAAGACCCCCCACTGGGGTAAATCCCACTCTGTGGGGTCAGGCCCTGTTGTGGTTATGACCAGTCCTCACAAGCCTGTCAGCTGAGGGCCAACTCCACCCACTGATGTGACAGCAATAATCATCGAAGCTCAACTGCAACAGGAAGATACACACAACCCACACAAGGGACAATTCTGTAGCACCCAGCTCAAATGACCAGGGAGACTCCGCTGCTCAGCACCACAGGACACCTACTACATAAGGCCATCCTACATATCTATGTAACATATCTTCGTAACACAGAAAGGCAGTCAAAATGAGGAAACAAAGAAATATGTCCCAAATAAAAGAACAGAAGAAAACTCCAGAATAAAAGAGCAAATATAAATGGAGGCAAGCAATGTACCATAAACAAATTTTAAAAACTGGTTTTAAGGGAGCTCAACAAACTTAAGGGAAGTCTGTTAAGTCAGTGTAAACTTCAGCGGAGATAGTAAACAAACAAACAAACAAACAAACCCCACAGAAACCAAAAGAAAGAATGAGTCATAAATGAATACAATAAATAAAATGAAGAATACACTAAAAGGAATCAAGAGTAGATTAGATTAAGGAGAGAATCAAATCAGCGATTTGGAAGACAAATAGGGGAAAACACCCAATTGGAAGAGCAAAAAGAAAAAATATTTTCTTAAATGAAAACAATTTAAGAGACCTCTGGGACAACATCAAGCATAATAACATTTACATTATAGGAGTATCAGAAAGAGAAAAGAGAGAGCAAGAGATTAAAAACCTATTTGAAGAAATAATGATGGAAAAGTTTCCTAACCTGGTGAAGGAAATAGACAGACAAGTCCAGGGAGCAGAGAGTTCCAAACAAAATCACCGCGTAGAGGCCCAAACCAAGACATCTCATAATTAAAATTCCAAAGGTTAAAGAGAAAGAGAGAATCTTAAAAGCAGCAAGACAAAAGCAGTTAGTTACCTATGAGAGAACTACTATACACTGTCAGCTGATTTCTCAACTTTGAGGTCAAAAAGGGATTGGCCCAAAATACTGAAAGAGATAAAAAGCAAGGATCTACAACCAAGATTACTCTACCAGCAAAAGTATAATTTAGAATCAAACAACAGGCAAAGAGTTTCCCAGACAAGAAAAAGCTAAATCACCACCAAATTTGTATTACAAGAAATATTAAAGGGAATTATTTAAGAGTAGAAAGATCAAAAATATGAATAATAAAATGGCAATAACTACATACCTATCAGTCATTACTTTAAATGTAAACGGATTAAATGCTCCAATCAAAAGACATAGGGTAGCAGAATGAATAAGAAAACAAGACCTATACATATGCTGTCTACAAGAGATCCACTTTATATCAAAGGACACACACAAACTGAAAGCAAAGAGATGGAAAAGATATTTCATTCAAATTAAAAAGAAAACAAGCTGGGATAGTAACACTTATATAAGACAAAATAGACTAGGAACAAAAACTGTAACGAGAGACAAAGGACACTACATACCGATAAAGGACTCATTCCAACAAGAGGATATAATCCTTGTTAACATTTATGCATCTGATGTAGGAAGATCTGAATTATAAAGCAAATATTGATGAACATAAAGGGAAAAATAGACAGTAATACAGTAACAGTAGGGAACTTTAACATCAAAAAACCAATCATCCAGACAGAAAATCAACAAGTAAATGGTATTCTTAAATGACACATTAGATAATTAATATTTCTAAAACATTTTCTTCCAAAACAACAATGAATAAATGGACTCACACGTCCCTTCAAAGTAGTGTTTTGGGTTTCTTTGGATAAATACCCAGAAGTGGGATACTGAGCTCTTCTTCGTCTCTTGTTATAGCCCTTGTTTTAAAGTCTATTTTGTCTAGCATAAGAATACTTAACTCAGCTTTTTGTTTGTTTGTTTATATTTTTCTGAAATCTTTTTCCATCTATTTATTTTCAGTCTCTGTGTGTCTTTCAATCTGAAGTAAGTATCTTGTAGGCAGCATATGCGAGGTGTCTTGTCTTCCTATCTTTTAACTGGCACATTTAATATTTTTACATTTAAAAGAATTGTTGATACATATGTAGTTACTTCCATTTTATTATTCATACTTTTATTTTTTATTTTCTTCTTCTTCTTAAAAAAAATTCCTCTAACATTTCTTCTTGTAATACTGGTTTGATTTGATAAACTTCTTTAACTTTTACTTGTCTTGGAAACTCCTTATCTATCCTTCAATTCTAAATGATAGTTTTGCTGGGTAGAGTAATCTTGGGTGTAGGTCCTTGCTTTTCATTCCCTTAAATATTTCATGTCAATTACTTCTGGCCTTCAGTTTCAGTTGAGAATCAACTGACAGTCTTATGGGAGTTCCCTTGTAGGTAACTAACAGCTTTTTTCTTGTTACTTTTAAGAGTCTCTCCTTGTCTTTAACCTCTGGCATTTTAATTATGATGTGCATTGATACTGGCCTCTTTGGGTTCATCTTGTTTGGGACTCTGTGCTTCCTGGGGTTGTATGTCTATTTCCTTCACCAAGTTAGAAGAGTTTTCCATTATTATTTCTTAAAATAGGTTTTCAATTCCTTGCTCTCTCTCTTCTTCTTCTGGCATCCCTATGATGCTAATGTTGGTATGCTTGATGTTGTCACAGAGGCCCCTTAAACTATCCTCATTTTTGTTGTTGTTGTAGTGGTGGTGGTGGTGGTGGTGGTGGTAGTGGTGGTGGTGGTTGCTGTGCTGATTGGGTGTTTTTTGCTACTTTATCTTGTAAATTGCTGATTTGATCTGCTTTATCTAATCTACTATTGATCCACTCTAGTTTATTCTTCATTTCAGTTATTGCATTCTTTATTTCTAATTCTTTTTTGTGTTTTTTATTTCCATTTTTATGTTCTATTTTTTGTTAAAGTTCTCATTGTGTTTCTCTACTTTTCCTCTAGTTCATTGAGCATCCTTATAACAAGTGTTTTGAACTCTGTATCTGGTAATTGCCTGTCTCCATTTTGTTTAGTTGTTTTTCTGGAGCTTTGTTCTGTTCTTTCATGTGGGACATTTCTTTGTCTATCCATTTTGGCTGCCTCCCCATGTTTGTGTCTATGTATTACATAGAACTCTAAGTCTCCCGGTCTTAGTAAGTGGTCTTATGTAGTAGGTGTCCTGTGGGGTTCAGTGCCACAGTCTTCCCTGGCCACATGAGCTGCATGTTCCAGGTGTGTCTCTTCTATGAGTTGTGTATACCCTCCCATTGTAGTTAAACCTTGGTTACTTTTGCATATCTATGGGAGGGATTGAAACTCTGGGCTAATTGGTTGTGAGGACTGGCCCATGAGGGGCCCAACTTTACACAGCAGGATTCACTATAGCATGGCTCTGGTGCCTTCGCAGTCTACCCCTTGGGTTTGTTGTTCTCAGATGCAGCCCCAGGTGGTGCTCCAGCTCAGGTCAAAGCAGGCCACTGGGTATGTCTGCACTAGGGCCTCCTGGGTGAGGCCCTGCCACAGGCCAAGTTCAGCCTCAGCATGCGCACTGCTCTCAGCCACCTGGCAAGAGTCACCAAGCAAACCACAGATATCCACCACCACTGCTGGACTTAGAGGTGTCAAGCTATGAACCAAGACCTGCTGTCACTAGTGCCAAGCTTGGGGCTGCTTAAGAAGTGGTATGGGGCATGTCGAGGCCAGATACTGCTTATTTAGGTTTTGTGAACTTTTGAGGGGTTTTAGGAAAGTTCTCAGCATGAGCCAAGACAGGCCATTTGTATGGATAAGCCATTGAAGGTGGCTTGGGTGTGCCTGCAGTTTGGAAGGGTTGAGGGCTGAGGGAATCACCAGGGCAAGGCAATCTTTGTGAGCCAGGTTAGTGGAGACTCAGATATGAGAGCTGCCTACATCTGCAGCTGAGGGGGCACTCAACAAAGGATCAATGGCTTCTGCCAGCACTTCTGTCTGGGAGAAAGCTACCCCTTCAGCCCTGCCCTGCAGCCAGGCAATTCAATTTCTCCTTGTAAGTCCCTGCCGCTTTTTGAACAGCTGACCCAGCACTGGAGATCAGAGTGAGCAAGTTCATCACTGAGTAAAGCTGTGCACAGGCCCCTTAAGAGGAATATCTCCAAATCCTGCAGCCCTCCATTTCAGTCAGCCACAATCTTCTGTGGTTTTCACAGCCAGAGGTTATGGGGAGTTCTCCTCCTCACACTGGAACACTGGGCTGGGGAGCTCAGCGTGGGGCTGGGGTCTCTCATTCCTGTGCAGGAACCTCTACAGCTGAGATGTTTCTCTTCATTCTCAACTGCCACACACAGTTGTTGGACCAGCTCGTTTCACATCTCTGCCCCTCCTAATAGCTCAAGCAGTACTCATTTGTTATGTCTCCAGTTGTAAGGCTTCTATTCAGCCAGACCTCAGGAGACTCCCTATGATGGTTTTTCTATAATTTAGTTGTAATTTTTTGATATCTTTTAATAAAAACATCAAGAATTTACCTTCTTTTTCTTATACAAATTATTCCTCTGGGTAATCCAGTAGATAATGAGAGAGTATCTCTTTATAAAACTATCTCGGCTAATAAATAAAAAAGAAATGATAAAAATAGGTGATTACCATTTTGCAAACCTAAATCAATTAATGGCTCCAAGCCCTAACATCAGCAGCTGCTGACATTGTTAAACAAGAATCATCCAGACACTCCCCCTGATGAATACACACACCTGTCTTGTCTAGACAGTGGACTGGCACCTGAGTCTGATGAGGTGGTGGGTCCACTGTGGAACTCAGTGCACATGTCCACAGACTAGGACACACCAGCCACTGAGGCATGTTGCCAACAGAAAAAGAAAAAGGTGTGTAAAGGGGACTTTAATAGACACATCAAATTTTAAAGAGAGAAAGGGGACCCTATAGTGTTCTGGGAGTGTACATGAACACTGAAAATAAAGAAATGCAATGAGGTAATCCAAAGTGAGCACACAAGAGTGCTGGCAGATTCACTTTATCACTGTGTGTTTGCCTAAAATCATTCGTTAAGCCATAAGTCTGATGGGTCTTTCTGTACCTGTGTTTCATTTTATGATAGAAGAAGTTATTAAAAGATAAATAACTAGAACCACCTAGATAGTTTGTGGATTTGGGAGCCCCACTCCCAGAGTTCCTTACGCTGTAGGTCTGAGCTGGGGTTTGAGAATTTACTTTCCTATCAAGCTGCCAGGCAATGCTGACTGACACTGTTGTTCTGTGGACCACGCTTCAAGAATTGCAGGAAGAGAGAGCAAGCAGAATGCCTACTAAATTCATGGACAATGTTTAATATATAATAATAATAATAATAATAATAATAATAATAATATAGTGTGTAACCACTCTGTACCAGATTCAGCACTAAATACCTAACTTTACTTAGTTCTCACAATATACCTGAAGTCAATATAACTATAGGCCTTTGAAACATGAAGCCAGAAAAACTGAGAGAACAGTGACATGTACAAAGACAAGAGCCAGGGAATGTCACCATAGGGTAACACCAGTTCCCTCTCTTTTGATGGAAGCCATAATTTGACGCAAAATGTAAATGCAGGAACGTAAAGCTGGTTCCTTTCTTGAAGCATCTCCAAGTATTGGGAGTTAACCCATGTTTGATGAACCCTAGTAAGTAGAAAGAGTGGTCCTGGCTCAGAGCCCAACTCCCACATACCTGGTGAGCTATCCAACGCTGATGTTTCAGTTAGCTGTGTTGTGTAACAAAACACCAAGACTTAGTGGCCTAAAAAAATAATGACTTGTTACTTCGCATGATTCCAAAGGTTGGCTGGGCTCCGCTGGATGTCACTCAAGTGGTTGCACTCTGGTGGGTGTTCATTGGGGGCTGGAAGGCATGAGTTAGCCTAACTTCTGTGCCCAAGGCTCTGGTGCTGGCTTTCAGCTGGGCCTCTCTCTCCTCATGTCTCTCATCATACCATAGTGTAACTAGGCTTCCCCATGATGCCAGCAGAGCACCCCAAAACCTGATTCACAGCACTTGTTATGCCTCTGCAGCTGTGCCACTGTCAAGGCCCAGCGTCACTATAAGAAAGACTACACAAGGACCTGAGTTCTGGAGAGCACTGAGCATCAATGGCCACTGTCACATCACTTTACCCCTCCCAACACAGCACAGGTGACACTCAGAGACCTGCCACCATCAGCGTCCCATTCAGCAACAAGGAAGGCAGCATGATTCAGCCCACAATGCAACTGGTACAAGTTTCACACGCCAGCATCAGGGCCAGAGCCTCCCACCACAGCTACAGAAAATGACTGATGAGAAAACTTAGAGACAGCTGGACCTGTGGGATTTAAACTCAGCTATGCACAGACCTGCTAGGCCCTTCAGTGGGCTCAGAGGCTTCAATCTGAATCTGACCATGGCCTGGGATCACCCCTGCTGTGAAAGGAAGTGGGGCAGGGCCTGTGCTGGACCCTCTGCAGTATTCCTTTGAGTAGCCTCCTCCTTGAACGTGGTATGGGAACCAGCAACCCCAGCGTGGCCCCAGAGCTGACTGGTGAGAAATGCCTCAGGTCTGCCAAATCGGAATCTGCATTTTAAAATCTGTAGGTGATTCATATATATAAGAAGTTTTGAGATGCTCTACATATCATAAATCTAGTTCCTTCAACAGATAAATTTCAAAGGAAAAATGCAGTGGATAAACCTTGCTGGGATCCTGATTTGTATCCATCAACTGTCAACACATGAGCACTGGCAGGATATTGGTTACTGAGGAATTGTTACTGGTTTTTAAATATGATAATGCTGTGGGTTTGTGTTGAAAGCCTCCTCTATTAGAAACATATATGGAAAAGTTTGCCGAAAGTGTGAGAGGATGCCTGGAGTGGGCTTCAAGAGGATCTGGTGTGCAGCGTTTGGCAAAACTATGCCTCAGAGGCTTCCTTGATGAGTACTTCAGCCCAATAAATTCATCTTTCCACTGCTGTGTGAATTGGAAAATTTGGGGAATTAAAATAGTTTCTTAATATCTGAGCTGTTTTTATAAACAGATATGGGTTCTTCAGTGTTAGTACTATTGAATCTCTGTATGTGGGGCCCTGGGGCAAGTTTTGGTTTTTGTTCCTATGTTTTAATCATTCCAGGTAATCCTGACGCTTTTGGTGCTTTTGGTGCTGGGGCTGAGGTTTCAGAACCACTGATTGTATTCAAGCATTATATCTAGAACGAGTCGATCCCCTAGGAATCAACAGGGCACACCAGAGAGGCAGAAGTCCTATTAGGACAAATGGAGAAACAACCACCAATAACTCAAAGATAAAAATAAATCAGCTTCCTTCTGAGCGATAGAGCCAGATTAGCCCTTTCCTTGACCCAAAGTCCTCTTCTCATTAGATCCTAAGCTTCAGGAAGCTTGGCGAATAGGAAACAGGACTCCCAACCTGTGATGCTCCACAGCGGCCTTGTGCCCCATGCCAGATGGTGCCTAGAACCATAGCTTCGGACAAGAGAGAAAGTCTGCGCTGAGATACTCCAGGCAAGATGATGCCACTCGAAAATTCAACTCCAGCCACCCTTTCTAAAATTTAGCCATTAGAGAGCCTTCCCTTTTGAGTTAACAAATTTCTCTTTTAAAATGCAAATGCCCCTGGAAGGGTTAGCACAGATACCATACTCGGAATAATCTTTTTTTATAAGGTCATGCAGGACTTTGGCAAATTGAAGTGTCCAGTGGAGATAGATAAATAAATGTATATATGACAAAGCTAGACACATTCTTACCATATGATTCAGCAATCATGCTTCTTATTTACCCAAATGAATTGAAAATTTATGTACCTACAAAAATATGTACATGCATGTTTATAACAGCTTTATTCATAATTACCAAAAGTTAGAAGCAACCAAGATGTCCTTTGGTAGATGGATGCATAAGTTAACTGTGGTACATACAGACAATGGTCTGACAACCAGGTCTCACTTTTCATCCAGGAGCCAGCACCAGGCACTTTGACCCTTTGAAAGAAAAGAACTCTGCCTACTCTGAGCATCTTCACATAACCCCAAATTATTCCCTGCATCAGAGCAGGGACAGCCTGTCTGATTGAACTGCTGCTCCAGTGCCTACCACATAAGAGACTCATATCCTTGGGCCAGCTTAAGGAAAGGCTCTGATGGAGGTTAGAAAGACATCTCACAGGGCAGGAGGCAGCTTCCTGGGGGAGTGACATACATGGGCCTGGAGAGAAGTGACTCTCGGGAAGAGTTTCCACCAGCACTCTCACTCACATGCACTCACACATTCTCTCATACAAAATTTACCCTTCCTCCTGGACCCCTAAATCAAAACTGACACCCACCAGTGCCCCAAATGAAGGAGTTCTGAAAGGATGTGCCACAAACATCCACGTCTGCGTTCGGTAAGTGTTCCCTATGCACACTAAGTTCAATGGAAATGTAGTCTTTTCAATATTCACTAAACTGGGACATAATTAAACATTTTCTCTCTGTGTGTATATACACCCTCATATTTAATATAACATGGAATGTGGGTTTGCATTATATACACTGTAAATGCAAGAGTGAAATAAATGTATATTTGCAGTTGAAGCATTTGCATAGTATGTGTGGGTAGATAACTATATACAGATAAAATAAAAGCTTAGCCATTTTAACAAGGAAAGAGAGAGATAGGAAGGAGGAATGCTGGCCACAAAACCTATGCTCAACAAAATGGTGATGTGCACATAATTATGTGTGTTATTTCAAGGATTCACAGCTCCACTGTATTCCAGGAAGGCTCAACTTACAACTTAACCCAAAATAAGAAACTTCTCTCGATGGGAACTTAGATCCCCCAGTACCTCCATTTGCCCCTACTTCCTGGGCCTGACAAAGCTCCCTCTCTAGGGGCTCTCCCCTGCTGTGGGAACTCCAGTCATTCCGGTACCTCCCTGCAGCCTGCCTATGCCAAGAGATCCACTGACGCTCCATGGAGACACAAGGAGTGGAGTAGCAGGTGCCGACCACCTACAAAGCAGCAGGGGTTCTGTGAAGTGTCTGGAATGAGAGAGACTGGAGCTCTATCCACAAGGTGCTTTCAGTCCATGAAGGAAGGGGTTTCTGAGCCATAGGAGGAAACATGATGCTACTCGATCATCACTCTCTTTTCCTTTAGTCAGGGATCTCTAAGAAAATAGAACCAATCAATTTATGTGTAGATGTACATACAGAGGAATTGGTTATAATATATAAATACAAATTACAATACATAAATAAATTATATATTTGTTGTCTTTAAAGAGGTTTATTATAAGGAATTGGCCCATGTGATTATGGAAGCTGAGAAGTCCAGACCTAGGAGATCCAATGGTGTAAGTTCCAGTCTTAGTCCAAGGGCAGAAGATGAGCGAGTTCTACCTATCTCCACCTTTTGTTCTATGTCCTTTATTGTATTAAATGAGGCCCACACTGAGGAGGGCAGCCTGTTTTACTCAGTCTTCCAGTCAAATGCTAAACCCATCCAGAAAACCCGTAGCGAACACACCCAGAAATCATATTTGACCAAATATCTGTGTCCCAGTCAAGTCGACATATAAAATTAACCATCACTAAACCTTAACCTTCGTACCAAATATTTTGAAATCATTTTCCAAAAAACAACTGAACATTCAGATGAGATGCCCTATTCTCTTAGCGTTGTCCCCTACCCCACCAGGACGACCCTGGATCTAGATCTGAGGCAAGATACTGTGCTAGGAGGTGATGGCCTGGCACCAAGTAGGGAGTGGGCCAGGGAGAAGGAAGAGGCCGGAACAGTGGTTGTGGGGGCGGGGAGGAGTGATACGGGGCTCTATGCTCTATTCCACCGAGGCTGAGGTCCCTGGGGCACCTGTTCACCTCCTGTTGGCACCGGAGAGAACTGCTGCCTGCAACCAGGCAAAGTCATCCTGCAAGCAGGAATTCAGAGGGCGCTACAAGTAGCTAGCGCTGAAGCAGTGCCCAAAGCAGGGTTCTGGAGTGTTCTAAGTAACAGCAGAATCTCTAGAGGTCCCATGATCCACTTGGGAAAATAAGTCTTTGACTCTCTCAGAACCCGACTTGCTCACACCTCAGAGTTTTCCCACTTCAAGTGTCTGTGATGCACACAGAGAAAAAGCAACAATAAGAGAATGAGAAAAAAAAAACAGAACCACTTTTTTTCTTCCACTAGGAGGCTTTCTGTCTTATGTTCTGCTGGTGATTGTAAAGGGTTCACTGTGTGAAATAGCCTCTGGGGAATACTGCATTCCAGCAGCAGCAGCTTCCTCTGCCCTGTTCGAAGCCAAGATCACACAGGTCACTAGAAACTGTTAGCTGAATCCGGCTGCCTCCTAGAGCACCTCAGATGTGCCTGGAGTGTGAGTGTTTGGGGAGCAAGTGTAACGATCCAGAACACCAAGCCTGAGAAAGTTTTATTAGAAGAGAGAAAATAAACCCCGAATCTGTTTATTTTTTTAGGGGCCTTTAGCTACCACATCACTCTCAGAAAGAAAGTCGAAGAGGTGTTTTCAGGCAAATGTCCCAGAAACAGATGGATTGCATCCCACTGAAACATAGACTCTTAGCTCTAGCCTCACACTGAGGCTGAGTCTGACAAGATGCCATGGTATTTATTGTAAATTTGTGCTGACCAGTTTGAGGCATCAGTGGAGGGCAGGGATCATCTGAGTACTATCTGGTCAACAGTCCTCATGTCCAACCTGGCAGGCCTGGCAGCCCAAACCCTGCATGGCACTGATGACTGGCAGCCTTGTCTCCCATGCAGACCAAGCATCAGGGAAAGAGTATGTCTCTGGAAAGTACAGCCTTATAATGACTGCCTTCCAAGCCAGCTGTTTCTAGGTCCATTTCTAGATCCATTTACCTCCCATGAAGCACTAACTCTGGAAATGATAGCATAATGCATGAAATCCTTAAGGAGAGAAACGTTATCCAACCACTTTCTTATTTATCAAAAACAGCAAAATCCAGGGAAGTTAAAAAAAAAAAAAACAAGGACATTAAACTCAGATATTTCTCCCAGAGGGAGTGTGACATGGGCAAGGAGGTGGAAGTACCATAATATAAATACAGATTGTGAGTGCTGATTGACAGAAGGCAGAAAAAAATAAAAGAGGGAAAACAACCAAAGGACAATGTTAGCATGTGAAAAAGCCATATTCACTGATGAAAGTGAGCCACACTTGAAAAGCAATATTTATCCAGAAGACCCATTGGGAGGGATTTTCAATGATGACTGGAAAAGTTTACTTCCTGTGCAAATGAGGCAAAGGTGCTATCCTAAAGAAATTTAACATGGGGATCGGGTGCAGACCCCTGGAGATCTTCTGGTTGCCTCCATGACCATTGAGTGGTGCTTTACATTCACTCATTTTTTAAAGGATTCATTCAACAAACATTCACTGGACTAAGATATGTGCCAGGTTGACACAGACACTCAGGAGAATCCAAGAAAAAAAGTCCCACATTCTTGCCTATATCCTAGTGGGAAACACAGACAATAAAAAAGTAATTAAGCAAAACATATTGGATGACAGGTGGAGGGGGAATGCAAGGCAGGAATACGAAGGGAAGGTGAAGGTTTCTGATATTTTAATTAGTATGATCAAGGATGCTTCACAAAGAAGGTGACATTTAAGCACAATGGGGAGGGGATGAGGGAGTGTACCTTATGGGTACTGAGTAAAGAGCCTAACTGGCCCTGAGGATGTGCCTGGGGGTGTCTGAGAAGCAGCAAGGAGGTCCTCGAGTAAATCACTCAGATATTTATTCCGAACAAGAAGGGAGAGAAATAGGAAATAGAAAAATGTTCAATCTTTTGTGTAAAATTGTGATTTGAGACAAAAATGGGATTTGCATAATCTTGGAATAGAGAAGGTAAAAAAACAAACAAACACAGACATTGGTGTTGGAGAGATCTGAGTTTAAATATTCTCCTTGTCACTTGTCCCCCCCAAAAAAGAAAGAGGGAGCATAACAAATAAGATATATAAAGTAAAATGGCAAAAAAAGAAGGGTAAACATATTAATAATCATAATAAAAGTAAATGGATTAAACCATTCAATTAATATACAAATATGATCACTTTGAATTGAAAACAAATGCCAATATATGCTATTTTGAAGAAACCTATCCAAAACATAAAATTACAGACAGTATAACAAAAAGCATAAAAAATGAGATATACCAGGCAATTACTTTTTAACTCTTATATTTTTATTTTTTTCAATTATAGTCAACATTCAATATTATATTAGTTTCAGATGTACAACACAGTGATTAGACATTTACATAGCTTATGAACACCCCAATATATCCAGTACCCATCTGACATCATACACAGTTATTATAATACCATTAACTGTATTACCCATGCTATACTCTATAGCCCCATTACTATTTTGTAAACACCAATTTGTACCTCTTAATTCCCTACCCCTTCATACATCCATTCACCCCTCAATATGACAACCATCAAAATGCTCTCTGTATCTATGAGCTTGTTTCTCTTGTTTGTTTATCCTCTTCTCTGGATTCCACATATGACATTTGTCTTTGTCTGACTTACTCCACTCAGCACAATACCCTCTAGGTCCATCCATATTGTTGCAGATGGCAAGATTAAATTTATTTTAATGGCTGAGTAATATTCCCTTGTATATATGTACCTACTCTTCTTTAACCATCCATCCATTGATGAACACCCAGGTTGCCTCCATATCTTGGCTACTGTACATAATGCTGTAATGTACATATGGACTGACATGTCCTTTAAAAGTAGTGGTTTGGATTTCTTTAGATAAATACCCAGAAGTGGAATAACTGGGTCCTTCTTTGTCTATTGTTTTAAAGTCTATTTTGTTGGTTTAAGTATTGCTAACCCCACTTTTTGTTTGTTCATTTTCATTTTCATGAAACATCTTTTTTTCATTACTTTATTTTCAGTATGCGTGTGTCTTTCAATCTGAAGTGAGTCCCTTGTAGGAAGCATATGTAAACATTTTGTTTTATTATCCATTTAGTCATGCTATCTCTTGATTGGAGTATTTAACCTATTTACATTTAAATTGTTGCTGGATATGTGCTTACTGACATTTTATTGTTCATGTTTTCCTTATTTCTTTTTTTTCTTATAAATCCCTCTAATATTTCCTGTAATACAGGCTTGGTGATGATGAACTCCTTTAGCTTTTTCTTGTCTGGGAAGCTCTTTATCTGACCTTCAATTCTAAATGATAGCGCTGCTGGGTAGAGTAATGTTGGGTGTAGGTCCTTGGTTTTCATCATTGACTATTTCGTGCCAATTCTTTCTGACTTGCAAAGTTTCTATTGAGAAATCAACTGACAGTCTTAGGGGAGCTCACTTGCAGGTAACTAACTGCTTTTTTCTTGCTGTTTTTAAGATTTTCTTTGTTTTAGCCTTTGGCCCAAATGAAAGAACAGAACAGAGGTCTTGGTGTGGACCTCTTTGGGTTCATCTTGTTTGGAACTCTCTGTGCTTCCTGGGCTTATATGTCTATGTCCTTAACCTGGTTAGAGGATTTCTCCATCATTATTTCTTGAGATAGGTTTTCAATACCTTGCTCTCCCTATGATATGAATGTTGGTATGCTTGATGTTGCCCCGAGGCCCCTTAAACCATCCTCAATTTTTTTGCATTCTTTTTCTTATTGCTGTTCCAATTGGGTGCTTTCTGCTATCTATCTTCTAAATCATTGATTCAATCCTCCACTTCATCTAATCTACTGTTAATTACTCCTTATAACCAGTGTTTTGAACTCTGCATCTGGTATATTACTTGTCTTCATTTTGTTTAGTTGTTTTTCTGGAGCTCTGTTCTGTTCTTTCATTTGGGCCATGTTTCTTTGTCTTCCCATTTTGGCTGCCTACCTGTGTTTGTTTCTATGTATTAGGTAGAGCTGCTATGGCTCCTAGTATTAGAAGAGTGGCTTTATATATAGCAGGTGTGCTGAGGGTCCCAGTGACAGTCTTCCCTGGTTACATTAGCGTGGTGCTCCAGGTATGTCCCTTGTATGAGTTGTGTGTACCCTACTGTTATATTTGACCTTGGTTGCTATTTGCTCATCAGTGGAAAGAACTAACCCATGGGCTGATTGTTTGTGGTGACTGTCAATGACCAGTGGAGATGTTGTGCAGGGGTCAACCCTACAGAGCAAGATTCACTTTAGCGGGGCTCTAGCGCCTATGCTGTCAACCCTTTGGATGTGTCATCTTCAGATGTGACCTCAGGTGGTGCTTCAATTCAGACTCCAGGAGTGTAGACTGGGGACTCCTTGGAGGGGCCCTGCCATAGGCTAAGTTCAACTTCAGCCTGTGCCCTGCCCAGGACCACCTGGCATGAACGACCAAGCAATCCACAGATAGCCGCAACCCACTCTGAGCTTGAAAGTGCCTCGAGAGGCAAAGCCATAAAGCAAGGCCAGCATCCACTAGTACCAGGCTTGGGGCTATTTAGGAAGAAGTATAAGGCGTGCTGAGGCCAGAGGCTGCTCATCTGAGTTTTGTTTACCTTTGAGAGATTTTAGAAATTTTTGCAGCATGAGCCATGATAAGTCATTTGTATGGAAAATGTACTGGAAGCAGCTTGGATGGGCCCATGTATTGGGAGGAGCAAGGTCTCAGAGAATCACCTAGGCAGGGTGACCAGTGTTAGCTATGTTAAGGTAGACTCAGATATGGTGGCTGCCTGCATCTACAAGAAAGAGGGCTCAACAAAGGAACAGTGCCCTCTGCCAGTATTTATTTATGGAAGAAAGCTGACCCCTAGCCCTTGTCCTGAACCCGGATAACTCAGTTCCTCCCCATATGTCCCTGATGCTTTTTGAGGTGCTACCCCAGTGCTGGAGCTCAGAATGAGTAAGTTCATCACTGAGGAAGTCCATGTACACCCCTTAAGAGGAAAGTCTGTGACTCTCTCAGCCCTTCTTCTCACTCAGTCACAATCTCTGCTGGTTTTCAGAGTCAGAAGTTATGGTGACTTCTTTTCACAGCACTGAAACTCTGGGCTGGAGAGCTCAGTGTGCTACGGGGACCCCTCACTCTTCCAGAGGAACTTCTGCAGCCAAAATATTTTTCCTGATTCTCAACCACCACACACAGGTGTAGGACCAGCCCATTTTACGTATCTGTCCCTTTTACTAGTCTCAAGAGAATTACCATATGACCCAGCAATGTCTCTTCTGAGTATCTAACCAAAATATTTGAAAACATTTATCCATAAATATATATGTACCCCACTGTTCATTGCAGCATTATTCGTTGTGGCCAAGGCACAGAAACAACTGAAATACTCTTCAATAGATGATTGATTAAAAAGACATGGTACATATATACGAAGGAATACTATTCAGCCAGAAGAAAAGATGAAAAACTGCCATTTATGACAACACAGATGGATCTTGAGATTATCATGCTAAGCAACATAAGTCACACAGAAAAAAAATCAGAATCATATGATTTCTCTTATAATGGGATATAAAACTAAAAGAAACAGTGAACAAAAAAAATAAAAACATATAGAGGAGTTGGGAAAAACATGGCAAAGTGAAATTTGAAACAACAATGAGCTGAACATCTAAAACTCAACAAAAAACACCCAAACTGCACACCAGCATGTCTGAGCATGGGATGTGCACATAAGAGCTACGACAGGTCAGAACTCCAAGTGTTGGCAGTGGACTGGGGCAAACAAAGCTGCCTCTTGCAGCTAGAGGGGAGCTCTTGAGGGAAGAAGGGGAGGAGAAGTTTCAGCAAGTTCCATGAACAGCATTGCCTTGGAGAGCTGTAATGTCCACATGGCTGATGGCAGTGCCCAGTCATCAGGGCAGAAAGAAGATAAATGTGGATAGCAGAGAAGCAGGGATGGCAGAGAAACAACAGTTGATTTTTACTAGTTACAGTTACAAAACTGAAGTTGAGTTGGAGACCCCATCCTCTTACACAGTATTTTCCAAGACTGAACACCGTGGACCCCCAGGGGAATCTGAGAAAATGCTAACAAAACTGTCACTAACACTAACAGGGACTGAGACTGAGGGCAGTGAGCATGATTAAATATCTATAAGGGGGAAAAAGGCAGTATTAAGGCTTTATGTAAAGCAGGGGCCCAAAGGCTTAGATGTCACCTACTGGAAACAAACAAACAGAAAAACACCACTTTCTTTGCAACAGGATGGGGATGATCATATAATAAATCTTCCTTCATGAAAAAAATAATCAGAATACATGTCCATTAATGGCCAGGAGAAATAGTCCAATAAACACCATGAACAACCAAGGTGACAAGGTATCTCAATAAAAAGAAAAAAATCTCCAGAAAATAAGCTTACAGGTATAGAAATATGTGACTTAAATGACAGAAAATTCAGGATGGTACCTCTGAAAAAAAAAAATACGATCCAAAATGAACGATATCGACAATTTCAGGAATTAAAAAACAACTAGATGAGCAAAATGAGTTCCTCAACAAGGAGGTTTCAATCTTTGTTAGGAGGTTTCAAGGAGGTTTTGAGATTGAAACCCTCTAAAAGAACTGAATAGACTTTCTGGAGATAAAGAACACACTGCAAAAGATGAAAATGAAATAACAAACATAGGAAATAGTCGACCAATGGAGGAAAGGATCAATGATATTGAAAACAAAAATCTAGAAATATCTCAGAAGGAAGAAGAGAGAAAATGAAGAATGAAAAATAATGAAAGAGAAATACAAAAACTAGCTGATACCATCAGGAGAGGAAACACAAGAATAATAGGAATTCTCTAAGGGGAGGAAAAGAAGCAGGGATTAGAAAGCATTTTCAGACAGTTGATGAGAATTTCCCAAATCTAAGGAATGAGCTGGAGCTTGGAATTCAAGAAGTCAACAGAATACCCAACTATCTCAACCCAAAAAGGCCTTCGCCAAGACACATTGTATTAAAATTATTAAAAATCAATGACAAAGACAGAATTCTCAGGGGAGCCAGGGAGAAGAAGACAGAAACCTATAAAGGAAAATCCATTAGATTATCATTGGACTTCTCAGCACAGACCTTACAAGCCAGAAAGAAATGGAATCAAATATTTAAACTATTAAGTGAAAGGAACTACCAGCCTAGAATAATGTATCCAGCTAAGCTCTCCTTTAGATATGAAAGAGAAATTAAGAACTTTCCAGACACACAAAAATTGAGGAAATTCTCCACTACCAAGGCCTGCACTACAGGAAATACTGAAAGGGGTCATTTCACCTAAAACAAAAAGACAAAAAAAATACATATTTAGGAGTAAAGTGACTATCAGGCAAATAGAAGCAGAGGAATGCAACCCTTACTAGGAACAGGGCAATATAAGAATAAAAATAAGAAGAAATTTGCTATAGCAAGATAGTAATGAACATTCAGCATACATAGGGACAAATCGAGATAACAATGACTGAAAGAATTCAAAGATCTAAATTCTCAAAGGGGAATGGAGACAAGACATACACAGAAGAAAATGGATGAATATATATATATATATATATTCTCCTTTTCATATTCATAATGGTAACCACACAGAGAAGATTCAGAACTGAAGTATATATATAACATAAACCAAGAAGAACCAGAGGAAAAATCCACAAAAGCCAACCAAAATAAAGAAAACAGAAACACAAGGACAAAGAAGCAATGGAAACACTGAGCTACCAGAAAGCAAAAGATAAAATGGCTATAAAATCTCATATTTCAATAATCACCCTAAATGTAGATGGACTGAACTCACCAATAAAAAAGGTACAGAGTTGCAGATTGAATCAAAAAATAAAAATAAAAGTGACCATACACTGCCTCCAGGAGACACATCTCAGCTACAAAGACAAATATAGACTCAAAGCAAAAGGGTAGAAAATGACATTTCAAGCAAATGGCATTCAGAAAAAAACCTGGAGTAGTGGTACTAATATGGACGAAATAGGCTTCAAAATAAAAATGGTAAAGAAAGATACTGAGGGACATTTCATAATGATAAAGGGAATCATGTACCAAGAAGACATAACACTTATTAATAACTATGCTCCCAATGAGGGAAACCTTAAATAAATAAAGCAATTACTAACAGAGCTAAAGAGAGTAACAGACCAAAACACTATCATAGTAGGGGACCTAAATACTCCACTGTTGGATATGAACAGATCATCCAAACAGAAAATCAATAAGGAAATATCATCCTTAAATGACACATTAGACCATCTGGACATAATTGACATTTACAGAGCCTTCCATCCCAAAACAACTCTTATACATTCTTCTCTAGTGCACATGGAACATTCTCAAAGATTGACCACATACTAGGACACAGAGATAGCCTCAACAAATATAAGAGGGTTGAAATCATACCAACCATATTCTCTGATCATAATGCTTTGAAACTGCAAAAAGAAATCAGGCAGACCCGCAAACACATGGAGATTAAACAACATGCTACTGAAGAATAACTGGTCACAGAAGAAATAAAAAGAGAGATCAAGAGATACATAGAAACAAATGATAATGATAGTGCAACGTATCAAAACATTTGAAACACGGCAAAAGCCATCATAAGAGGAAAGTTCATTTCATTACAGGCCTATCTCCAAAATCAAGAATGAGCCCCAATAAATAACCTAACTCTTCACCTTAAAAGACTAGAAAAGAAAGAACAAACGAAGTCTAAAGTCAGCAGAAGGAAAGAAGTCATCAAAATTAGAGAAGAAATAAATAAAATTGAAAACAAAAAAATGATAGAAAAAACACATGCAACAAAGAGCCAGTTCTTTGAGAAGGTTAGTAAAATAGACAAAACCCTGGCTAGACTCACTAAAGAAAAAATAGAAATGACACAAATAAACAAAATTGGGAGTGAAAGAGGAAATTACAACAGACACTGGAGAAATACAAAGGACTGTACAAGAATACTATGAAAAAGAATAAAACACAAAATTTAATCACCTAGAAAAAATGGACCAATACTTAGAATAATACAAACTTCCTAGACTGAATCAAAAAGAACTGGAAAATCTAAATAGACCGATCAGTAGTATGAACATTGAAATAATCATCAAAAACTTACCAAAAAATAAAAGTCCAGGACCAGATGGCTTCACCAGTGAAGTGTATCGAACATTAAAAGAAGATTTAATACCTATTCTCCTTAAACTCTTCCAAAAAAACTGAAGAGGAGGCGATACTTCCCAACAATTTTATGAGACCAATATTACTCTGATACCAAAAACTGGTAAGGATAACACAAAAAAAGAAAACTACAGACCAATATATCTCATGAACACAGATGCAAAATTCCTAAATAAGATACTAGTGAATCAAATACAGCAACATATTCAAAAGATTATACAGCACAATCAAGTGGACTTCATCCCAGGGGCACAGGGATGGTTCAACACATGCAAATCAATTAATGTGGTACACTACATATAAACAAATTAAAAAATAATAATCATATGATCATATCAATAGATGCAAAGAAAACTTTTGACAAGATACAGCATCCATTTATAATTAAACCACTTCACAAAATCTGTATAGAAGGAAAGTACCTTAACATAATTAAGGCCATATATGATAAACCTTTAGCCAACATTATACTAAATGGTGAAAAAATATGGGCAAATAATTTTTGACAAAAAAAGCAAAAAACATACAGCGGAGAAAGGAAAGCCTCTTTAATAAATGGTGCTGGGAAAAGTGGTAGTCCGCCTGCAATAGAATTAATCTAGACTGTTGTCTATCACCACACACCAAAGTTAACTCAAAATGGATTAAGGACCTGAATATAAGACCAGATTAATAAGATGCAAAGAAGAAAACATAGAAACTAAACTCAAGGACCTTAGACCTAAAGAGGACTTTATGAATTTGACCTCATAGGTAAGGGAAGCAAAAGTAAAAATAAATGAATGGGACTACATAAAACTAAAAATCTTCTGCTCAGCAAAAGAAACCATGAATAAGGTAAAAAAGATTGGGTTGCTACTACAGGTTTTGAGCAGGAGAGTAACCCAATCTGACTCCAGATTTTTTAAATTAAATTTATTGCAGTGACATTGGTTAATAAAATTATATAAATTTCAATTATACAATTCAATAATACATCGTATGTGTATTGCATTGTGTATTCACCACCCAAAGTTAAATTTCTTCCTTCACCATGTATTTTATCCCTTTACCCTATCTACCTTCCCTACAACCCCTTTCTCCCTGATAACCACGAAAGTGTTGTCCATGTTCATAAATCTCTGTTTCTCTCATTCGTTTGTTGCTTTCAGTTTTATATCTCACATATGAATGAAATCACATGGTTCTCAACTTGTTCTAATACATAATTGTTTCAAGATCCATCCATATTGTAGAATATGGCAGTATTTCATCTTTTCTTCTGATTGAGTAATATTTCATTGTATATATGTACCACAGCTTCTTTACCCAATCATCTATTGGTTGTTTCTGTGCCTTGGCCACTGTAAATAATGCTGCAATAATGAACATCAAGGTGTGTATATCTTTATGGATAAATGTTTTCAAATTTGGGGTAGATACCCAGAAGAGGGATTGCTGGGTCATATGGTAAAAGAAACCATCAACAAGAAAAAGAGGCAACCAACTGATTGGGAGAAGATTTTTACAAATGACACCTCAGATAAGGACCTTAAATCCATAATATATAAAGAACTCATAAAATGCAAGAATAAAAAAAAAAGATTAAAAAATTGGCAGAGGACCTGAACAGACGCTTCTCCCACAAAGACATACAAATGGCCAACAGATATATGAAAAGATACTCAACTTCACTAGCTATGAGGGATATGCAAATCAAAACCACAATGAGATACCACCTCACACCTGTTAGAATATCTATCATCAACAGGACAAGTAGTAACAAGTGTTGGAGAGGCCGTGGGGGAAAGGGAATCCTAATACACAATTTACCAATGTAAATTGGTACAGAGACTGTGGATAACATTATGGAGTTTCCTCAAAAAACAGTTCAGGATTTTGGAAGCTCACTTCTGCTACTGTGATGAGAAAAAGTTTAAGGGCAGAGGGGAGAAGCAGAACAACTGTGGGGCACACAGCACAGCCTCCAAAGAATAAGGCAAACCATCTCACTCTCTCAGACTTTGTCCCCAGTCTTCAGGGTCTTGCCTGGGCAGAAGGAGGGTGCCATCTTCAGAGCCCTCTGCCCGAGAATATTTTCTGACATCATCTCAGACATGAAGAAAGCATGCAGTGATATGGCACAATGATTGACAGTGCCAACAGAGCAAAGAAATTATAGTGACCTGACATCAGAAGCTCAGAGATGACCAGTTCCTGTCTCCCTCCTCATGACTATGATATTTGTTAATGAACTCTTGAGTAGAGATGACCATGTTCCTTCTGCTTTCTGTTTCCTGGACCCAGACAATGGACCTGACTTAGTCAGTGCTTACAATATTGCTTCTGCAGAATCATGTTTTAATCTCCTAAGCCCCATATACTCAGGGTCTCTTAATATGTGGGGCTGAGAATGGCACAGAAACAGTTTACAATTATTAAGTGCGATATTTGACTTCCCACCACGTGCTGAATTTCTAAGTGGTTGAACATAAAAACAAGCTACACAGAGAACTCTGATGATCTGACCTCAGATTTCAAAGAAAATGTATACATAAAGTGGCTTCAGCATTGAATTTCCTAGAAGATTTGTCAGTTAATCTAATATAAGTAAGTCTTTGCGGGCCATTGATTTTTGAAGAGTTAGTCATGTGCATGCACACGCGCACGTGCGCACACACACACACGCAGTAGAGAACTAAATTCTGAACTGCAGCCTAGCAGAGGGCATTTGACAGCTCTCTATTTGTCTTCACTGAAAACGGGAGGTCTCAGGCACAGCCAGCAGGACCCTGGAAAGAAAGCAATGCACGCTGGGCTTTTGGGGTTTCACCTGACCCTCTCCCAAATCTAAAATAATTTCCAGAAGCAGAAATGAGAAGCATGCACATTTGTCATCAGTTATATGGCTCCTAGAAGGCTCTACAGGTGACAGGCTGAGGACTCAGAGAGCAGCAGAACCTTCTAGTAAATAAACCAGGCTTCACTGTATGACTGAAGTGTGTGGGATGTCTGCCCCAGTCAAACTCCAGCTCCCCATTTACTCCAACTAACACTGTATATATTCCCTCAGAGTAAGCAAGAGAAGAGGGATCCAATCACACAGTCTGCCAGATTCCGAGAGCACTTTGCAACTGAAGATCCTGGCTGCCTAGTCCTTCCCATTTTAGGCCATCATCCACTCTTTCATGTGAACATTTAATCAACATATGTGTGCAGGGCCCTGTGGGGAGAAGTGTAGAGCACAAAGACAGTGTGGGACAGATTCTCGAAGAGAATGTTGAGAATTAGGGTGCCTGGGAGCCCAGGGCACAGACTAGCTGAACAGCTTGGATTGTACTTGTCTTCTGGGGGGTGCATAGCAGGGTGCTTTAGTTACTTCCACTTTGGCAGAGGCAGTACCTGCATTAGCATGACACACTGTACATGGGTGGGGCTTGCAGTCAGGTCTTTCTCATGGTGCTCACTTTTGAGAGAAGCCAAAACAGCTATCTGAAC
This sequence comes from Rousettus aegyptiacus, assembly GCF_014176215.1. Taxonomy (NCBI): domain Eukaryota; kingdom Metazoa; phylum Chordata; class Mammalia; order Chiroptera; family Pteropodidae; genus Rousettus; species Rousettus aegyptiacus. The sequence goes on from NW_023416287.1 coordinate 42,392,993, forward strand.
AGACTCCTCCATAGGCAGGAGAAAAGCCTGCTGTAGGACACCCTGGCTAGAACCTGTGGAGAGCCCTGGAAACCCACTCCTCTGAACAAGAGTGCCTGGAGACTGGGCTAAGAGAGCAGAAATTCGGGGTAGCTCTGGGAGATGAAAGGCAAGACTACACCTTCACCACCATGCCCATTCCAGTGCATTCATCTGACTATTGTTCCAGGTATGTAAGTAATCACAAAGCCTACATATGTATATAATTGCCATTTTTCTTAGCTGGGAACCTAACCAAGGACATTCCTAGGGTGTGTCAGTTTCCTCTAAATGCAGCACTCGATCCACTCACTGTTTGCTTTGCCACACTGCACTCCACAAAGCCTTCTAGATTCAAGGCCATTCTGCTGTTTCTTCTATAATGGGATAGCCATCCTGAGTTCAGCTACCCCAAGAGTCTGAGACCAATATCCTCACTCTTGATCCTTCTCCCTCCCATCCTTGGATGAAAGCCCCAACGCTCAGATGCCAGCCTTGGCAGCAAGTGAGAGTACAAGGGTCTTGTGGGCTAAGAGTGGCTGAAAATGGCAGCCAAGTTTTGCTGGGACTGAGCCTGGGTACACCCAAGACAGGACCCAAGAATCTGGGGCACACCATGGGAGAACATGCCATGCCTATGTACCATGGCTGCTTCTCATCTTGGAAACTAGGGTGCTTTCTGACCAGCACCCACTGGGAAGGAGCACTGGGAAGCTTCTTTTGAGGTTTGCTTTGGGGTTTCTTGTATTTCAAGCCTGCACCCAATGTATGAGCCCACCAGTGACATGGTACAAGCTGTTCAAAGAAGCTTCTGAGCTGTGCGTGCCCCATTGTGTGGCCATCAATGGCCTTGTCATGTGGCAGTGTGTCATGGAGAAGTCAGGGTGTCTGAACCAATGAAAAGTAGGTGATCAGTGGAGAGCCCATGTCCTCATGTCTCATCTCCATGTTTCTACACAATTTACTAGGTCCTTTTCCAGGAGAGGAGTTTCCTGGGCTTCCTGGCCTATGGGCACAGCTGCTGCCTCACTCTGTAGCTGCGTACTGGTCAAGAACTGGTTTCTCTGGCCACTAGTTAGGTTGGAGCTGCAGTTCATGGCAACTATTTATTAAGGCTTTCATAGCTGGCAGTTCTTTATTAAGGCTTTCACCTACCATATCTCATTTGTTCTAATTTTTCAACCTGCTTCATCTTCTTAAGGACATTTTTAATTTTTCTGGCCTTGCAACCCAAGTTCTAACTCCTCTGCTACTTTAAGTGGAACCGCTTACCTAGCAGTGTAAAACTTCTCCCAGCCCCTGATGCTTCTCTACATCTGCTGCTTCTCCCTGGATCAAAGGACTTTCCTTGAACATGCCACCTTGAGGAGCTTCCAGGAGAATACTGTGCCCTGTACGTATTGACTGCTGCTCTCACCACAGTCTCCAACCTAAGTCCAGCTTTCACTCCAACCTGAAGCTTGCAACCAAACCTCCCCTCCCAGGATGTACACCGCTGAAATCACGCATCTGATCAACAAGAGCCTACCCATCCTCTCCTGATGCCCAGGTGCTCCTGAGGGCAGATGGCACAACACATCTTGGGAAAGTTCTTGCTGCTTCCTTAGTGCTGTGATAAATCAGTGTAAGGACAAGAGCTACTGGAAAAAGAGCTGCAGTGGAGACAGGAGGGTGGCAGGGAGCTCCCTGCAGAGTCAACTCTCAGTCCCCTCTCTGAGCAGCACTACCCCTGAGGGAAAGAGAGGAGACTCAGAGTCTTCATGATGGGGGTGGGCGGCATCAAGTCCACCTGTTTAGCCCCATCCCATGACTCTGCCTACTTATTTGCGATTAATGAATACTCAGTGTATGCAGCACATTGGTTAATTATGTGCTATTTCTCTCCCTCCAATCCTCCCTCCCCTGCTCGCCACCTAATATCTGCAGCCTGTTTTGGAACCTCTTTGAATGAATGAATGAATGAATGAATGAATGAATATAGGAAAGAAGACACCATGGAACTCACAGGGAGAGGACTGGCTTGGAGCCACTTCACAGCCTCCTCATCTCACAAAATGATCCAAGAAGAGTGAGTGGGAAGAGGCTCTGAAGGCATCCCACTTTTCTGCCGGTACAGCAACAGGCACTCCTGCCTGCTTTGTCAAGTGCTGACATTGGGCTGCCAAGGGCGTTGCCATACATCACAACTACAGATAATTTCCTATAATAAATGAAATGGCCCAAGGATGTCTTACAGGGCAAGCCAGTGTTACAGGGAAGCTGGGGACAAACCACTACATATACAGTGGAGGCTCCCCATCTAGAGTTTGGGGACCCCCAAACTGTACCTGTGTCTGCCTGGCTCAGTGACAGCTCCTCACCCAATTTTCCAGTCAAATGTTTCCAGGGCAATAAACCTTTAATCAGGTTGGCACAGATATTTTATCTTTTTCAGAGAACTATTCACATTTATTCTCTTATTTTGCTTCAAAATAAATGAGACTTGAGACTTTGAGGGACTATGGGCACGTGAATCTATAAATCCTAAATATCTGTAAATTTGGAGGAAGGTTAGAAAATATACTCTGATGCTTTGGCTGGCTGCTCTAGCACCTCTCAAACAAAAGGATAGAAATTAATTGAACTGTAGTTGCCGTGTCCATGCTAGCATGGTGATACCTCCCTCCAACCTCTCTCTGTCCCTTCTCACCCTTCCATTTATTCTCTCTCCCCACATCTCACAGCACATCTTTGTTTCCTCTCTTCCACAAACTAACTTGGCTTCCAAGCCAGCCCAAACTGTATGGTGAAATGTCCATCTTTCCAAAAGCATGGTGCTCATAAAATCACTGCTGCTGGAGTTGGAATCAACACTGAGTAGAGGGGGACAGAGTCTTCAAGAAAAATAAAAATTCACCAGTGAGCAAGGCCTAAAATATAAAATTAACAACAGATAAGGAAAGTGGAAATGATTATGCATTTATATGAAGCATCATTAACCACAGCAGTGTGGCCCCTCCCCTTTCCAGTAAGCCCAGATATAACCTCCTCTAAGGCACTGCGAACAGCAGTCAGACTGCAGCAGCCTCTGATGGGACCTGCCTCTCCCCCTGACAAACCGATCAAAGTCTCTCTGAAGGATAATCTATTTTTCATCCACATCGGTTTGTATTCCCAGACACTCTGCACTGCTTCAGAGATGGAGAATGGACCACTTACCTCCCTACTAAGGACTAAGTTGGAGCAGCATAAACTCCCATATTCCCCTGGTTCAATGAACTGAAATTGTATTCAGCTGCAATTTCAACTACATTTAAGGTCCTGAAAGGACTCCCCCTCACTTGCCTCAGGCCCACTGTGCACTCCCTGATTCTCAGGCAGCCTTTCTAGGATAGCCAGGACCCAGCAAGAAGAGACTGGGCATGTGGGTGTACCAGGGCATGTGGGAGCTCTTCCTTCAGGGGCCTGAAGCACCTCCCAGGATCATCAACACCCTCTTCTGTGTGCTCTGGTCCCACCACGTGGCTCATACTGGGTTCCCCCTACAGGGTTTGGGGAGATCAGGGACAAAGTTGTGAGCTCATAGGCTCTCCTTTTTCCCAGCTTGGAGACTCTTGTTTCTCTCTACCAGAGCTCCTGACTCTATAAGGCCATGACTCATCATGTGATTTCATGAGGTTCTAAGTGGCCCTTCCAGGGAGCCTCCCCACCTCCCTTCCCATGTGGAGTCCCCTCCTTCCCTGGCTTACCACCCCAACCTCTGCCCACCTTATACATCACAGTTGGCTATTTCTGCACCTGTCTCTGTTGCTGAAATAAGAATTATGAGGTGAGGACAAATATTTTCTCATTGGCGTAAGCCTATCGCACTGAGTAGGCACTCTAAAAAATTGCCTAATAAAATACTCCTGATTCAAAATACTACTTCCTCTCAGTGTTGAGAGCCCTCAAGACAGAGAAAACATCATAAGCCCCAAGAACAGATTGTTGATAATGGAATCTCTGGTACCACAAGATACAATAAAATGCAATTAGGGGCCCAAGGTGGGTTCCAGCCTTCCTGACATCCACTTGGGCTGCCTCTGAAAGAAAGACCAGCCTGAACAAAATCTCAGAGCCAGTGGAGCCTGGTTTTACCACTCTCTCCCATTCTTTAGGCCTCATTCCTACTTTTTCATGGATCCCAGAAACCCTTGGTTGCCAGGAATACTGTGTTCATTCATTTATTCCTAGCACTCATGTAAACTTAACACAGTACTAGTTATCTATAGTGGCAAAACAAATTATAGAATCCTAGAAGCTTAAAGCAGCATACATTTTTATCTCACAGTTTCTGTGGTCAAGAGTCTGGCCAGGATTTATTGGGCCATATGCTCAGGGTCTCGCCAGGCTGCAGTCAGGTGTTGCTAAGGCTATGGTTTCACCAGAGCCTTGGCCAGGGATGGACCCACTTCCAAGCCTCTCAGGTTGGTGTCAGAATTCACTTCCTTACTGCTGTATAACAGGCTCTGGCTGTCTTCTGTCTGCACTCTCTGGTCCTTTGAAGCTGTCTGCAGCCCCTTGCCATGCGGTACTCTCCACAGGCCTTCACTCCACATGAATATTGCTTCTCCAAATCAAGCGGGTGAGAAAGAGAGCAAGGCTACTAGCAGGATGGAGTCTTTTATCTCATAACGTAATCATAGCACTGTTCGCAGGAGCCCATGGCTGTTGCCTATTCTCCTCATAGTTAGAAACCAGGGGTAAGTCCCATCTACATTCAACGGGAGAGGATTTTATAGGCCCGGACACCAAGAGGCTGGGATCATAGGGCTCCGTTAACACCTGGATACCACCGACATCTATGTTGCCAGACCCTCTGGGGTTCACCGTGTCCCCAGTTCTCCACACACACCTCTTCTTCTAAGATCAGGACAATGCCTATTCTTCAGGTCATTGACAAGACTCCAGAAATGTAATACTGGACAGTCAATACTTAATAAACAGTAGCTGTTAATACTGGAATTTGTACCAAAATAAAGGACCATTTCCAACTAACTTGCCAAGAGGGTCAACAGCCAGGTGACTCCCTGACTCACTAGTCATGCTCAATGAAATGAGCATAATGGCTGGGTATGGGAGATTTTCTAGGAAAACCCCTTTTCTTCCCAAGCCTGAGATGCCCAGGTGCACATATGACACTCCTCTTGGCTCCAACACCTGCTTCCTCATTTTCTGACATCAGAGTCTCTGGGTTAACACCAGCCTGTGGCTCCTGGTTTCCCGACTGGTCCTGAAGGATTTGGTATCTGCCACCAGAAGTGAGGTTTAAACCCACACAGATGTCAGCCCTTAGAATCACCTAATAGTGCCTTCTCTCACTTTATATATCCCAAAACAGTTTTTTTGCTTTTCATTCACATGACTTTGAACTCAGCTGTTTGGACATCTTAGCTCCCATCAGAAGAATGCTTCTACTAAACTGGAAGTTGAGACTGCCACCTGGCCTTCTGTGCCCCTGAGCCAGCAGCTTTATGTAAGAATAGTGGCTGGAAATCCTAATGTGTGACGAGGGAGGGAAGAAGAGATGCGACACTGAAAGGACCAACCTCCAGAGTAAAAGAGTAAAAGAGGCCTTGAGACAGAGGAGGAGGCTGTGATAGTGCTGGGTGAGCTTCCAGAGTGGGGTGGAAATAGGCTCCCGCGGGACTCTCCTGGGAAGCTGGGTCCTGGCTCACTGCTACCACTCTCTTTGCCCATGTTCGAGCCACTGGATAAGCTCCTCATTTCATTTGTGGCCCAGATGCTATGCCACACAGATCACAGGTACGTTTCAGTACCCACAGTGTTCCAGGCCACTCTGCATGTACCACAGCCAGCCTTGATTTACATCTGTAGAGAGAAGAGAGAACTTCCATACTGTGTCTCTCTGACTTGTACCATATTATACCTCGTTTGGTATAGTCTCACATTAACATTGGTCTGAACTTACCAGGTATGCACACCTCCCCCTCAATCGCTGTGTAAGAGGCACAGGGAGCTGCAGGCAGGTAGCTGGGGTTGTCACATGTCCTACACACACCCACTCTCAGTGCATCCTATGAGCAGAGGATCAGCCCTCAGAGTCCCTCAAATGTCCTGATGGACTGCAAGCTCAATAACCATCTGGGCTGTAAGGTCTTTGGAACCAACCAGAGTTCCCTATTCACCCAAGTCCTGTTAATCAGGGCAAGGGGGACACATCTTCCCTCCTGCATAATGGCTAATCCTGCCCAGATTGGGTGGCCATGTGAACAACTGCTGGAGATAGCTGCCCACTGTCATAAGCCAGAGGACATGCAGGCTGGGAGCACATGGGGGTCAAAAGGTTACTGCAAAGTGACACTTGTGTTTCACATATTCTTCCCTTTAAATGTTAAGGAAAAAAGGAACAGGCAGCTTCTGCCACTGCATCTGGCTCTTCTTCACTGGCAGGTAGTTTAGAAATTGATTGCAGGATGATTGAATCCCTCAGTTCCCCTCAGAGAGCATGATGATACCACAGTGTGCCTGAACATTTGTGCACAGGTGCTATCTCCTGGAATCACCTCAGCCACATGTGAGCTGGGACAGCTGTCAGAAGGGTGGCATGAATTTACACCTCACACAGCTAGTGAGAGCAGCATCAGGGACCCGCTGGGGACAACTTGCTCTGTGGTTGTGCTGTGGCTGGGTGGAGAACAGCCTCCCAGGGAGGAGGAAGCATGTCCCCCCATGTTCCCTGAGGCTTTGCTGTGTTAGTGCCAGCAGCTGCACTCCAAGTTGCCAGCACTTCATTTCTCTAAAAGGCTTGCTCTGGACACTGGGACCTACTCTGCCCACAGCCAACAAAGCCAAATGAGCAGGAGCAGGAACACCCCGAGAGAGACCCCAACCCAAGGCATACAGGATCCGAGCTCCCTGCCCTTCCATGGGGTGTGCCCTCACTGTTCCCCAGAGGTCCCACAGGTTTCAGCCTTAGTTATCCACAGCAGTTGGTGGATGATTCGCACCATATTGGTTGGCTCTCCTTCACACCCCATTCCTTCCTCCACCACCTGCTTCCTGGGACCTCTCTCAAATTAACACTTGCTCCCATCTGAGGGTCTGCTTCTGGGCCAGTGTTTCTTCAGATACCCCACTCCCTCTCGACTGATGCCACCATCCAGCTTCCCCCTGCAGGCTCTCAGTTAACTCAGAGATCATCCTCCTGGCACAACCATAGGGCTGGCATTTGGTTCAGACTGAAAACACATGCCTATGGTAAACCTTGCAAAGGCGCTGCTTCCAGCATGGGCAGACCAGGCTCTGGGTGGCAGTGCTAGGCAGGCTGCTTCTCTCTCTGCCCTAATCTCCATGCTGGAGCTGCTCAGGGAAACACAGGAAGGGACAGGCCCCGACAGCTGCCTCCCCAAGTCCCATAGAGCTATGTGTGGCCACCTGCAGTGATTCAGCCACCCAGCCTCTGGGATCACCTGCAACCTGAGCTGGCCAGGAGGCTGGTATTGCTCTGCTGTATCTCAGTGTAAGAGGGACATCATGTGCTCTGCAAGCAAATAAGTGGCAGGGGCTCCACAGAGCTGGGAATTCCATTCTTCCAGGAGGCCCAAGCTGCTTCTTGATGTTTTTGCCACTCACTGGGAACGGTTTCAGTTATAGCTGCTGCCCCCGGAGTTGTGAGGGTCTTGCCCTTTTCCTCCTCTCGCAGAGACACTGTTAGTGCTCTTTTTTGTTGGTTCATCTCAGCAGCTGATTCACTCAGCCTCCAGGACAAATCAACAGCCCATCTGCCAACTGCCACCTACAGCCCCACAGACTTAGATGAGTGTGAGAAAATGTGCCTAAAGGCCTTAGGTGCCTTGAAAGTTTGGGAAGCCAATGCTTGCCTCAAATGAATCTTAAGTAATTTATTTTAAACGAAAAGAAAAAGGACTGGCGTGTTTGTAATAGACACTGTAAGCGCAAGCCGGCACACCCCTGCCACAGTTCCCAGCACTCTGACATGTCTCTCCCAGTTCCACAGCCCTAGTCCTGGGTGACACAGTTATGAGGAGCTTGATCTTGCCCTGAATCAGATGCTTTCCCTGCCCTGTCTCTCTCACCACCCCCCTCCTCGGACCACTTCCCAAATAAACTGCCTGTCCTCAAATCATCATTTCAGGTTGTATTAGATTGGGGTTTCACTGACACTTGGTGGAAAGTCTCTACAGTCTCAAACTGGAAACTGAATATCAAACCCCCACCAGGAATGAGGTGATGCCTGTCAGTGGCATGAACCTGTTTAACCTTCCGGTTTAATTACCAAGTCAAGGCTGAGGCTTCCTAGTGCCTGAGCAAAAGGATGATGGGGATGGGGGAGACAGAGAAAGGAGAGGAAGAGGGTAAGGAAGAAGGGGATGTGAAAGAGGAGGGAAGGGAGAGGAGAGGGGAAGGAGGAGGAGCAGAAGCAATACAAAAGTCCCCTTCCAATGGCTACCATCTTTGAATGTATCCTCATTATGTGCTTACTGCATATCCATTTGCTTCCTTCATGCTCAAAGGACACATTTTACAGGCACCTAAAGAACAAAGTGATAAATACCTCATCCCAGTCCCACAGCCAGGCCATGGTAGCCCAGGCCAGCAGAGTCACCTGGGGACGACCTGCCAGGTTCCAAGTACCAGGCCGCACCACCAGAATCTGTGAGACTCAGAGCTTGTTCTCTGTGAAGCCCTACAAGTCCTACCATGTGGTCCCAGGCTCAGGTGTCAGTGCTCTCCTCTGGGCAACAGTCAGGGAGGTGCCCTGAAACAGAAACTATAAACTACGTAGGTCTGAAATTGCCCTCAGCGCTCAGTGGGTCCAACAAAACAGGGCTAGGCCAGCCTGGATCTAGTTTAGTCTGAATCTAACTCAGCTCTTTCCTTGCAGTAGAGCTTGAGGGAAGCATGCTATAGCCTTTTAAAATGGGGCCAAGAATGCCCACTACTCCTTGGGGTTATAGGCAATAGAAGTCTACAGAATTAGGGCCCTGAAGTAGAGCCACTCCTCTATCAAGTCTTGGCCCAACATCAGAAAGAGCAGGCCCAGCATGGCTTCCTTTTCACTCCAGCTCCACCTGCCTGTTAGAAGTTAAAAAATAAAAATAAAGTTAAATCAACATTTTCCTTTGTTGTTATCCTACCAGTTTTTAGGGACATGGTTGACTTGCACAAAGGCATTGAATAAGTGAGTGGCCTAGTTTTACCTCATATTTATGAAACTAGGAAGCAGAGCCAGCTTTTTATCAAAGCCTGCATTCGATCTGGTGTAAAGGAATAGGAGAGAGGGAGGATTAGACTTTGCAGTTGAGCAGCGAAAAGAGATCTGTGATGAGCTGGATGCTTAGAAAGCTAAAGAAAATTAATTGCACAGTCTTTACCTAAGGCAATGCCACAGAGAACAGAATTCACTGCTATTGACCTAAATTACCCAGAGACCAGGATGTGGAACTATCTCTCCAGCTCATCTCAGAGCCAGAGGACAGGGAACCACTGCCCACCTCAACTCCACCCATGAATGGCTGGTTGAATGGCCACTCAGAATTCTAACAAAGAGAAACAATCATGTGTTTGAAAAGTAATTAACAAAGACCCTTCAGGGCAAGGAGCCTGGGCATGGGAACAACTCTATTCGAGAGCCAGACAAAGCTAACTGAGCTGAGTGGCAGGCTAAGTAGGTGAGGATGACAAGGGGCACTGGTGGTCCCAGCCATTGGCACTGCCTGGCAGGTACCCACAGGAGATGCCAGCAACACCTAGGATCTGCCACGGAGTCTCTCATAGAACACACCCATCATCTGGGGCTCACTCAGCTTTACCATGGTCTCTTGGAAAAGGAGGCCAGGCCAGGGCTGGAGGTTGTTCAAATCAGAGTATCCCCTGCATGTACTGTACCCCTCCTGCCTCAACCACTAAGCAGGCATATTTGGGAAGGAAATGAAAAAAGAGACATAAAATTGGCCCACAAAAAAAATGAATAGAGACTATATTACCACAGCAAAAAAAAAAAAAAGAGGATGTTTTGGGAAAATGTAATAGAAATAGGATATGGGCTTCTTGTGAGGGATTGGGGTGCATGTGTTGAAGGTGGGGAAGTGGTGTGCACATGTGCGCATGTGTGTAGTGAATATGTGTGCATGAGAGAACATCAAGGGCACAAACATTCCTTCTCAAAGTGTTGTTTTCACTGGCATGACAAAGCTGCCTCATGCCATCCTGGCTAAAATTGAGCTCATTGAAAAGGAGGAAAAGTGTGGCACACAGTTCCATTTTTTAAATTTTGTTAAATTGTTGGGGTGACATTGGTTAATAAAATTATATAAGTGTCAAGTATATAATTCTATAATACATTATCTGTATATTGCCTTGTGTGTTTACCACACAAAGTCAAATCTCCTTCTGTCACCATGTATTTGACCCCCTTTACTCTCCTCTGCCTCCTCCCATGCCCTTTCTTCTGGTAACCACCATACTGTTGTCTGTGTCTATAAGGTTTTTTTTGTTACTGGTTTGTCTTGTTTTTTCATTTGTTGATTTTAGTTATATAATGCCAATGACCCAGGTGTTGCACATCTGCTCATATCCTATTGGCCAGAAGCTGGTTACATGACCATGGTTAAGTGCAAGGGAATCTGGAAAGTGTAGTCTCTAAATGGGTGGCCACATTGTGGGCAAAACTTCAGTGGCTTCTATTATTCAAAGGAAGATAAGGGAAATGGATGGTATTTGTTTGCCATGGGTATTACTGGGAGGAACTCAGATAGCCATACAATATAGAAAATGGAATATCAAGGAGGTGCTACCCTTTCGACATTGCCTCTAGAACAGAGATCCTAAGCAGTGATGGATGCATCAGAATGACTGACAAAGCTTGATTATTACTAAATATTTAAAACATATAACTGCTCACTGTGCTGATTTTATGCTTATCACACAGGCTTCAACTAATAGTTTTGCTTCCTATATTATTTGCCCAAAGGTGGAAAAGGTGCTGACAGGGATTTTTGCAGTAGTTCGGTCTTTTGAGAATTTCTCACTTCTCCTAGAAAATTAGCAAACTGGCTCTCTGATTTATATATCCATTTCTTGTGAGCTTTATGAATGTGAATCAGCACTTCCAGCTCTGATCAACTCTGGGAAACCAAGATACTAAAATTCTGAAGGCTAACCACTGAACCATGAGGAAAGCAGATCTGAGACCGAAGCAGGCCCCTACAGAAATAATTACTTCAATGTACCACAGACCTGACTTCTATTTGGTTGAGAAGCCTATAACATTACCTTGTACATTAATAGCTGCCTTATGTGATTTTCTATCAGATTCATATTCAAGCAAGAAGCCAGAAACCTGCATTTCCAAAGCCCACTGTCTCTTTGAAATTGAAGGGAATGCCACAGGCTGTAGTCCCAGGTATGAGAGGCTGTGACTGGGACACATGGGGATGGCTCTTTGTAGAAGGAGGCAAGTGGCTGTTGCATCCATCTTATTGAAACTATTCTAAATGGTCAGCTTTGATGGAAGCCATTCCTTTAGCAAGGGAAAGAATTGCTCAAGACTCCAGGTTTCATGTGTGGTCACTCACAGCTTCAACCAGCTAGTAATTCCAGAGGCTTTCTTATCAGGGAAGTTGGGTGGGACATTCTGATCATTCCAGACCCAAGAGGTGGCCTCGGGTGGCTTCAGGCAACTTCATCTTGGGAGCAGAGATAAAGTCAGACTTGAAAACAATAGTGCTCATCAACACAGGGACACCCTAGCCAGGCAGGGCCACCAAAAAGAAAAGCCTGACATTTGCTATGTCACTCAATGCATTCAAACAGTCCCCATGGGAAGAATCAGAGCCCTGGGGTCTGTCTCTTAAGCAATTTAATATCATATGTGGGTGGTGGCCACATGCTTGGAAGATCAGACCGGTTGTGAGGCACGTGGAGCCAATTCAGGTGGAAAGAAGTACGGCCTGGATTATGGGCACTGCAGTGAGGGTGTCAGGGTCCCACCAGTGATTTTAAAAAAGGAAGAGGACAGAAAGCACCGAGCACACTGCTCTCTGGCTCATCATTGTGCACTGCCATCTGGCTATAATGAGCTTATCTCTAAGTCCCATAGGCCAACCTGTACTGGTCTGAGGAGCATCCACATCTGGAGAGAATAGAGTAAAACAGGCCTAAGGCTGCTCTGCTTAAAAAGCTATTGCAAAGTTGGTCCTTATTTGGCATCTGGGAACTGGATTTCTCATCAGAGTTCCTGCCATTCTCTGAACTGATAAGGGCAGCCCACTGTGTCTGAACTATATGTGCAAGCAATGTGGCTCATGGGAGGCTGGGATTTGATACCCCACCCCTCCTGGTCCAGGACAGAAGACACCCCATGCCCTTCTGATCCAGATCAGAGACTATCCTTTCCTTTCCTGGTCCAGAAGAGAAGACATCCTACCTTTCCTGGTCTAAGACAGAAGATACCCCACCCCCTGTTGGTTTAGAAGAGGACACTCCAGCACCAAAAGTTGTTTCCTCTTTAAAGCTTGTGCTTTGGCCTCTCAGACCAACCCAAGCCCCCCTACAAGCAGCCCTATAAGTGGCCTTCTCTCTAAGTTGTAGAAGCCCTTCCCACTCAGAGCCTCAGGGTTGCTTGTGGGGTGTCTTGAGGATGTTCACTATAGAACTTCAGGTTCTAGGTCAATACCAACCATCTCCCCCACCACTGCTCCAAGATGCCAGCAAGAGATCTCTACACAGAGTCCAGCCCCACTTCTGCCTCTGGCCATGCACTCAGGAGGGCTCCAGGTTAGAACCAGAGGTGTGGATACAGTGAGGGGCTCCAGCTCCTGGATACAGTGAAGGGCTCCAGCCCCTCCCCAGGTACATGTTCACAAAAGACATGTTAATACAATAACTCAGAATATTTGTCCGAGAGAGTGATTGACACAAAGTAACAAGGGAATCATCTCCTGGAGGCCCTGGTAGAAATTCTAGAAGAGATCCTGGAAAGTGCCAAAGAAATTTTACAAATTTAAATAAAAATTTCTATTCACCTGGATTTAGATAAATGTATACATGTACATAACCTGAATAAATATTCTAGAAACCAGGAGCTTCCAAGTGATGTACGTATATTAAAGGGGAAAGAAATCATCCATCATCTGGAAACCCCACAGAGCCCTCCAGATGAGCCAAGAAACATATTTGGAGCTGCCTCTGCATGTACCATTATGTTTGAACACCCATGTCCAGGACACAGCTAGCACTCGTCCCCACCCCCACCTCTACTTGACGTGCCAGACCATCCCTTTCCTGCACTGTGTGCAACCTGGGAAAGGAAGCAGGCCTAACAGAAAGCTGTGGCTCCTACAAGAATTACTGAGAAGAGAATAAAGTTGGTGGTTGGACAGAGCGGGATATAAACTTGGCCCTGTGCCTCTCCAACTATGAAATTTTAGTTAATGGTTTTATCCCACCGGCTTCAGACTCCACATCTATAAAAGAGAGACCCGCTTGAAACCTCTAACTGTGGTGAAGATCAAATGAAGCTCAGTGAGCATATGCATACCCATGCTCCCCAAAGCATGGGACCTACACTTCCAAACAGCTTCTGGGAACACAAGTCCAGCAGACAGGGGCACTGATTTCTAGAATGGTAAAGGATGGGGTGGCGGTTCTTGGTCAAATAAATTAGTTAAACATGGGGTTAAATTGTGTTAAAGAGATTTTATCAAAGCTGGAATTCAATTCCAGATTATATATTTTGAAAATACAAAAAGCACAGAAAGGAGATTAAAGGGTATATCCCAAGTATATTTAATTATGGAACACTTTCATGTGGATGGCACTTACTAAAATCTTACCAAAACACTAAAACTCATCTGAAAAATTAAGCCATTCATTTAATAATTTGTGGTTTGCTTTGCACTATGGTATATAACACTCTTAATTATTTAGATAATTTTTTAATTACCAAATAATATAGCATATAATGGAGATTTCTTTGTCCAAACATGTGGCTGTAGTACACCTGGGTTGGTTTTTTCTCTTGTGTCCCTCCCTCTGCACAGCCCTCACTCCTTCCTCAGCTCAGGGATGGGCAAGGGCTCCAGCCCAGACACACATGGCCCATACCTCCCTGCATACAGCAGTTGGTCTGGAGGTGTCTCTGCTCCTAAGCAGGGACAATCATATCCTTTCATGCTATGGATACATGGAAATTGGGGAAACTTTTTCTATTGGAATGGCTACCTGGAAAAGGGGAGCTATAGCAGCCAAGAAAGTGACCAGACCCAGAGGTAAGCTAAGTGGGGAGAGAGTGAGAGTGGCCTTGACAACATCTGTGCACCCCAAAATGTTGCTACCTCTAGACACAGCCCTGAGCCTCCCAATTACAAGAGTCACCAAATTCCCTTTTATGCCTAGATTGATTTGAGTTTGTGTATGAGTTTGCTTCAGTTGCCATGACAAAATACCAAAGACCAGGACTAAAACAACAGAGAGAAATTTCCTCACTTTCTGGAGGCTAGAAGTCTAAGATCAAGGTGTTGGCACAGCTGGTTTCTCCTGTGCCTCTCTCCTTGACTCACAGACAACAATCTTCTCCTTGTGTCTCTATGCATGACTGTGTCTTAATTGTGTCTTCTTAAAGGACATCAGTGAGATTCCAGTCAAGACGGTGAAGTATGTAAAAGTTGTGTTTGCCTCTTTACATGACCACATTAAAATTACAACTAATTTATAGAACATAGAACTTGGAAAACCATTTTAAGACTAGCTGAACATAAATCCTATAACTAAGGATTTAAACAAGAAGCCACATCAAGACTGGTATGAAGTGTGAAGATCTGAAACGGATTGGCCCCACACTCACATGTGGCATTTAAGAATCAGGAGACATATTTTAGCTGCAGAGGTACCCCTTGAGGAGCAAGGGGTCCTGGCTTCACACAAGGCTCCCTGCCAGAGCACCAGTGTCAGAAAGAAGAGCCCAAACAACATATGGCTGTGAAAATCTCTGAGGATTTTGTCCCTCCAGGTGAGACAGCAGAGTGTTTGAAACTCAGCTGTCTCCTTAAGATGCCCAGGCACAGACTCTTTCATTACCAGGCACAAACTCTGGATTCTGGAGGAGGGACGGTGGCTCAAGAGATGCCAGAGACAATCAGGAAGAGACTGAGTTGTATGGCTTATGAGCAAAAACTGCAGAGACAGGAGCCATCTTTCCTGTGTTGAGCCCTCCCCATACATGGCCAAATCTGAATCTGTATCAGCCTCATGAATTCTGCTCACTTCAACCTGGCGACTCCCTGGGACCCTGCCCCACCCAACTCATGAAACACCTGAGTAAGCAGCGTTGGCCCACTTGGCAGTCAATCTTGAACAACTCTCAGGGGTCCCTGCATACCAGGCAGGCAGTGACTAGCCTCTGTGTACTCTGTTCCTTTTGCTGAGCAGCCCCAGTCTCAGCACTGGCACCAAACCTGAATCTGCATTAACCTGGAGAACACCACTCATCCCACACTGGTGACTCCCTGAGACCCCACCTCACCCAACTTGCTTACCGCCCAAGGCTTTTTCAGCAACTGAGACTTACAGGCAGCAGGCAGGCAGCAGTTGATTTCAACATGCCCTGAGCCATTGGCTGAACTATCCCAAACCTGGTACTGGTGGCAGTCAGCATCAGATATCAGTGTGGCCTCTCCCACATCTCTCTAAGTCCAGCACAGGTAGCAGCTAAATGCAGATGGCTTTATAGCTCCTACCAGGTACCAGCTGACTTTTGCCTGTACAGGAGCCCATCGCAAGAGGGCCCAGAACCAACACACCTGGTGGCCAAATTTAGAACACAACAGAGCATCATCTAATTAGCCCTGAAAGTAGAAAACCCAAACGGTGGTCTTGGCAGGGATGAGAGCCCACTGGAAAGAATCCAGCTCCATGTGTTCAGCCCCTGTACAACAGCTCCCACATTGTGGTCGTGGCCAATGCTCATAGCCAGTAAGCCTGAGGATCAATTCCACCCATTAACATGCCAACAGCAATCAAGGCTCAACTACAACAGAAAGGCATATACCAAAGACACTCATAGAGCACCTGGCTTGGGTGACTAGGTAAAATTGGGCCGCTGGGCCCCACAGGAAACCTTCTATATAAGGCCACCTAGCCAAGACTGGGAGACATGGTAGATCTACCTAATACAAAGAAACAAACACAGGGAGGCAGACAAAATGAGGAAACAAAGAAATATGTCCCAAATGAAAGAACAGGAGAAAACTCATGGAAAAAAAAAAAAAAGAACAAAATGTAGGCAAGCAATCAAACTACCAGATACAGAGTTTAAAACACTAGTTATAAGTATGCTCCAGGAACTTGGGTGGGGGGGATAAATGAACTCAGTGAGAACTTATATGAAGAGACAGAAACCATAAAAAAGAAAGAGACATAAATAAAGATTATAACTAAAAAGAATACATTAAAAGAAATAAACAGCAGATTAGATGAAGCACAGGATCAAATCAGCGATTTAGAAGACAAGGTAGTAAAAATGAATCAGAACATCAAGAAGAAAAGGAATTTTAAAAACAGAGAAGTTATGGTGCATATATACAATGGAATATCACTCAGCCATTAAGAAATTGAAATCCTACATTTCAACAACATGGATGGACCTAGATCTTATTATGTTCAGTGAAATAGTCAGACAGAGCAAGATAAATACCATGTGATTTCACTTATACACCAAATTAAAGGAACAAAAAGAACAAACTAATTAAAAACACACTAACAAATACAGAAGACAATCGTGGTGCTGGCCAAAAGTAGTGGAAGGGGGAAGTTGTGGGGCTGGGGAAAAAGGGTGAAGGGTTAAAGAAGTACAAATTAGTAGTTGATAGATGATCACGGGAATGGGGAGTGCAGCATAGGGGATGTTGTTAGCATTTGTAATGGCTAGGTGTAGAGACAGAGGAGTGAAAAACCAATCAGTGAGATCATTTCATAAATATATAAATGTCTAATAAATGTACTTTATACTTGAAACTAATAAAAACAATTTAGATAGAGAGTCAGAAGGACATGGAGGAGGGAAAGATGTCCTCGGATCTCTCCTCTTGAAACAACAATAAGCTGAACATCTAAAACTCAACAAAAACAACCGAATTGCACTCTACAACATCTGAGCGAGGGATCTGCACATAAGAGCTACCACAGGTCAGAACCTCGGGTGGCAGGTGGTGGACTGGGAGAAATAAAAAAGCTACCTCTGGGTGGGGGTGGGGGATAGAAAGTGTGGCGACTTCCCTGAACAGCCTTGCCTGAGAGTGCTGTGAGTTCCACATAGCCAGTGCAAAGTCCAGTCACCAGGGCAGAAAGCAGAGAAGAGGTAAAGGACCACAGAGAAACAACAGTTAATTTTTACTGGTGGGGGTTGCAAAACTGAGGCTGAGCCGCAAGCCCTAACTCTCAAACAGAGGGCCCCTCCCCCACAATATCCTCTGAGACCTATCACCACGAAGCCCCAGGGGAATTTGAACAAATGCTGCAGAAACCGTTGCTGACACTAACATGGACTGAAACTGAGGGTAATGAGCATGATTTAAAATCTACAAGAAAATCAAAAAGGCATTACTAAGGCTTTATATAAAGCAGGATTCCAAGAGGCTTAGACTCCACCTACTAGAAACCAAATGAAAAGCACCTTCTTTGCAGCAGGCTAAAGAGAGACTTTTCTATAATAAAACTTCTATCTGGAAAAAAGTAGAATACACTTCCATTAATGCCCAGGCAAAGAAATAGTCCACCAAATACCGTGAACAAACAAGGTGACAAGGCATCCAAGAAAGAAAGAGGAAAATCTTCAGAAAATAAGCTTACAGACATTGAAATATTTGACTTAAATGACAGACAATTCAGAATGGTACTTCTGAAAAATCTCAGTGAATTCCAAAATGAGTCGTATCAACAATTTCAGGTATTGAGAAAACAACTAAATGTGGAGAGCAAAGCCATTGAAATCCTCAAAAAGAACCAAAAAAGAACTTCTGGAGATGAAGAACACACTGCAAGAATTGAAAAATGAAATAGTGAACTTGGGAAATAGAGTTGACCAAATGGAGGAAAGAATCAGTGATAACAAAGACATAAATTTAGAAATATATCAGAAGGAAGAAGAGAGAAACCAAACAATGAAAAATAATGAAAGAGAAATACAAGGACTAGGTGAATGAGAACTAGCTGATCATCAGGAGAAAAAACATAAGACTAATGGGCATTATCGAAGGCAGGGAAAAGGAGCATGGACTAGAAAGCATTTTCAGACAAATAGCTGATGAGAATTTTCCAAATCTAAGGAATGAGCTGGAGCTTGGAATTCAAGAAGTCAACAGAATACCCAACTATCTCAATCCTAAAAGGCCTTCACCAAGGCACAATGTATTAAAGCTATCAATACAAAATCAATGACAAAGACAGAATTCTCAGGGATGATAGGAAGAAGAAGATGTAAAACTATAAAGGAAAACACATTAGATTATCATTGGACTTCTAAGCACAAACCTTACAAGCCAGAAAGGAATGGAATCAAATATTTAAACTATTAAGTGATAGGAACTACCAGCCTAGAATAATGTCTCCAGCTAAGCTCTCCTTTAGATATGAAGAAGAAATTAAGACCTTCCAGACATACAAAAATTTAGAGAATTCTCCACTACAAGGCCTGCACTACAGGAAATACTGAAAGATATCAGCTCACCTAAAACAAAATGACAAAAAAAAAATTAGTAATAAAGTGACTATCAGGCAAATAGAAGCAGAGGAGTGCAATCCTTACTAAGAACAGGGCATTATAAGTTTAAATAATAAGAAAAGAATCGCTATAGCAAGATAGTAATGAATGTTTGGTATACATAGGGACAAATTGAGATAACAATAACTGAAAAGGAGAGAATTCAAATATCCAGATTCGCAAAGGAGAATGGAGATAAGGCATGTGCAGAAGTAAATGGACGACTGTGAATATATAACTAACCTTTTCATATGATAACCACACAGAGAAGATTCAGAATTGAAGTATATATATAACATAAAACAAGAAGGACCAGAGGGAAAACCCACAAAAGCCAATTAAAATAAAGAAAACAGAAATACAATGACAAGGAAGCAATGGAAACACCAAGCTACCAAAAAGAAAAAGATAAAATGGCTATAAGAAGACCTCACATTTCAATAATCACCCTTAATGTAAATGGACTGAACACACCAATAAAAAGACACGGAGTTGTAAAATGGATCAAAAAACAAAACTCAACCATATGCTGCCTCCAGGAGACACATCTCAGCTACAAAGACAAATATAGATTCAAAGCGAAAGGGTGAAAAATGATATTTCAAGCAAATGGCATTCAGGAAAAAAAAAAACAGGAGTAGCAGTACTAATATCAGATGAAATAGACTTCAAAATTAAAAAAGGTAAAGAATGATATTGAGGGACACTTCTTAATAATAAAAAGAATCATGCATCGGGAAGACATAACATCTATTAATATCTATGCTACCTATCAGGGAGCCCCAAAATATGTAAAGCAATTTCTAACAGAACCAAAGGGAGAAGCAGATCAAAACACTACATAGTAGTAGAATTAATACCCCACTGGCAAATATGGAAAGATCATCCAAATAGAAAATCAATAAGGAAATAACATCCTTAAATGACACATTAGGCCAATGGGACATAGTTGACATTTACAAGCCTTCAATCCTAAAACAGCTGCTTATACATTCTTCTCTAGTGCACATAGAACATTCTCAAGAATCGACTACATACTGGGACACAGAGATAGCCTCAGCAAAATTAGAGGGCTGAAATCATACCGACCATATCCTCTGATCATATTGCTTTGAAACTAGAGATACTGCAGAAAGAAATCAAGAACCACAATACATAGAGATTAAACAACATGCTACTGAATAGTAACAGGGTCACAGAAGAAATTAAAAGAGAGATCAAGAGATACACAGAAACAAATGATAATGATAGTATAACATATAAAAAATTTTTGACCACAGAAAAAGTGGTCGTAAAGGGAAAGTTCATATCATTACGGGCTTATCTTCAAAAACAAGAATGAGTCCAAATAACTTAATACTTCATCTTAAAAAAAAACTAGAAGAGAAAGAACAAATGAAGCCTAAAGTCAGAAGAAATAAAGAAATAATCAAAATTAGAGCAGAATTAAATGAAATTGAAAACAAAACAAAAAAATACAAAAAATAAATGCAACAAAGACCTGGTCCTTCGAGTAGGTTAATAAAATTGACAAGTCTCTGGCTAGACTCACTAAAGAAAAAAGAGAAAGAACACAAATAAACAAAATCAAGGATGAAAGAGGAAAAATTACAACAGACAGTGTAGATATACAAAGGACGAGAATACTAGAAAAAGTACATAACACTGAATTTAACAACCTAGAAGAAATGGACCAATACTTAGAAAAATACAAACTTCCTAGACTGAATCAAGAGATCTGGACAATCTAAATAGACTGATCAGCAGTATGGACATTGAAACAATCATCAAAAACCTACCAAAAAGTAAAAGTCCATGACCAGATGGCTTCACCAGTGAATTCTACCAAACATTCAAAGAAGATTTAATACCTATTCTCCCGAAACTCTTCCAAAAAATCAAGAAGAGGCAATACTTCCCAATTCATTTTATGAGGCCAATATTACCTTGATACCAAAACCTGGTAAAGATAACACACACACACAAAAAACCTCCAGACCAATATATCTCAGGAACAGAGATGCAAAAATCCTAAATAAGATACTAGCGAACCAAATACAGTAACATATTAAAAAGATTATACACCATGATCAAGTTGGCTTCATCCAGAGGTACAGGGATGGTTCAAATATGCAAATCAAATAATGTGACATGCCACATTAACAACTTTAAAAATAAGAATCATATGATCATACTAATATAGATGCAGAAAAAGCCTTCGACAAGATACAGCATCTATTTATGATCAAAACACTTCACAAAATCAGTAAAGAAGGAAAGTACCTTAACATAATGAAGGCCACATATGACAAACTCTCAGCCAACATTATACTTAATGGTAAAAAACTAAAAACCTTCCCTCTATGATGAGGAACAAGGCGAGGCTGTCTACTATCGCCACTGTTATTCAATTTAACATTGGAGGACCTGGCGTGTGTGATCAGACAAGAGAAAGATATAAAAGCCATCCGAATAGCAAACAAAGACGTCATATTGTCACTATTTGCAGCTGACATGATTCTCTATGTAGAAAACCCTAAAGACTCCACAAGAACACTACTGGAAACAATAAGAAAATACAGTAAAGTTTCTGGATACAAAAATCAACATCTAAAAATCCATAGCATTCCTATTCTTTAATAACAAAGTGTCAGAAAAAGAAATGGAAAAAAATAATTCTTTTCACAATTGCAACAAAAAGAATAAAATACCTAGGAATAAATTTAACAAAACATGTGAGGGATCTATATAATGAAAACTACAAGAGTTTATTTTTAAAAAATCAAAGCAGATACAAAGAAATGGAAAGATATTTCATGTTCTTGGATTGGAAGAATCTCATAGTTAAAATGACCATATTACCTAAAGTATTATACAGATTTAATGCAATCCCCATGAAAATCTCATTAGTATTTTTTAAAGAAATAGAACAAAAAATCATCAGATCTGTATGGAAGCACAAAAGACCTCAAATTTCCAAAGCCATCCTGAGAAAAAAAGAATGAGCCTGGAGGCATCACTCTCTCCAATTTCAAATTATATTACAAAATGACAGTAATCAAAATGGCATAATATTGGCAGCAAAACAGACACATGAACCAGTGAAACAGAATCAAGAGTCCACAAGTAAACCAATATTTCTATGGGCAAATAATTTTCAACAACAAAAAAAAGTGAAGAACATAGAGTGGAGAAAGGAAAGCCTTTCCAATAAATGGTGCTGGGAAAACTAGAAAGCCACATGCAAAGAATGAAACTAGACTGTTGTCTACCACCACATACCAAAATTAACTCAAAATGGATTAAGGACCTGAATATAAGACCTGAAACAATAAAATGCATAAAAGAAAACCTAGGAACAAAATTCAAGGATCTTGGACTTAAAGGGGATTTTATGAATTTGACCTCAAAGGCAAGGGAAGTAAAAGCTAAAAAAATGAATGGGACTATGTCAAACTAAAAAGCTTCTGCTCAGTAAAAGAAGCCATCAAAGAGGTAAAGAGACAACCATCAGAATGAGAAAACATATTTGTAAGCAACACCTCCAATAAGAGCCTAATATACAAACTATACAAAGAACTCATACAATCAATGACAAGAAAAAAACAAATGATCCAATCAAAAAATGGACAGAAGACCTGAACAAATACTTCTCCCCAGAGGATATACAAATAGCCAACAAATATAAAAAAGATGCTCTACATTGCTAGCTATTATGGAAATGCAAATCAAAATCACAATGAGATACCATCTCACACCTGTTAGAATAGCTCTAATCAACAGAACAAGTAATAACAAATGTTGAAGAGGATGCAGAGAAAAAGGAACCTTCATACACTACTGGTATGGCTGCAAATTGGTACAGCCACTACGAAAAACAGTATGGAAGTTCCTCAAAAAACTAAGAATTGATCTGTCATATGATTCATCAATCCTACTACTGGGCATTTACCCCAAATACTTAAAATACCATATCCATGAAGATATTTGCACATTAATGTTCATGGCAGCATTATTCACAGTGGGCAGGACAGGACATGGAAGCAACTGAAGTGTCCTATGATAGATGATTGGCTAAAGAAGCTATGGTCCATATATACGATGGAATATTACTCAGCCATAAGAAGAGATGAAATACTGCCATTTGCGACAATATGGATGGAACTAGAAATAACCTTGCTAAGCAAAATAAGCCAGACAGAAAAAGTTGAAAATCACATGATATGTGGGATATAAAATCACTTATATGTGGGATATAAACCTAAAAGCAACAAAAGAAGAGGACAAACAAATAGACTCATGGACATGGAATATAGATTAGCGGTTACCAGAGGGTAAGGGGTGTGGGAGGAGGGGAGAAGTAGACAGGGTAAAGGGGGTCAAATATAGAGGGGGAAAGGGAGGGGGTAGTGGGTAAAGGAGATCAAATATATGATAGCTGAAGGAAACTGTACTTTGGGTGGTAAACACACAATAGAATGTACAGATGTAAAATTATAATGTACACCTGAAAATTATATAATTGCATTACCCAATGTTACCCCAATAAACTTAATTTTTAAAAGTTGCTTCATAAAAAAGTCATCAGCTCACATCTATTGTCGATTTTTCTATTGGATTATCAGTCTTTTTTCTTTTTAAAATTAATTAATATTATTTTTAATTGTAGTTTAAATACATTATATTAGTTTCAGGTGCACAGCATAGTGGTTCAATATTTATATACCTTTCAAAGTAAGCACCACAATAAGTCCAGTAAACATTAGTCACTGTATATTAGTTATTACAATATTACTGACTCTATTCCTTGTGCTATACTTTACATTCCCATGACTTTCTTTATAACCAGAAGTTTGTAAATCTTTTTTTTTAAGTTAGAGTTGGCATTCAATATTATTTTATATTAGTTTTAGGTGAACAGCATACGATTAGACATTTATATAATTTACGAAGTGATCCCTCCAGTTAATCTATTATCCACTTGGAACTATACCTAGTTATTATATTATTGATTATGTTCCCTATGCTGTTACTTCACATCCCAATGACTATTTTGTACCTATCAATTTGTGCTTCTTAATCCCTTGCCCTTTTTCACCCAGCCCCTCAACCCTCTTCCCATCTGTCAACTATCAGTTTGTTCTCTATAGCTATTAATTTGTTTTTGTTTTTTTGTTACTGTTCATTTGTTTTGTTCTTTAGATTCTACATATAAGTGAAATCATATAGTATTTGTCTTTTTCTGCCTGACTTATTTCACTTAGCATCATACTTTCTAGGTTCATCCATGTTGTCACAAATGGTAAAGTATCTTTTTTTAGGCTGAGTAATATTTTGGTCTTTTTCTTTTTAACTTATAGAAATTTTTGCTATGTTCAGAATATTTGTACTTATCTGTTACATGAATTGAAAATGTATATCCAAAACAACACCATATGTTTGAAAATTTGAAACATCTTCTAAATTACTCATGGAAGAAGGAAATAAGTAAGTTCAAGAAGAAAAACGATAGACTTCAGGCTTAAACACCTATCTGTGGACACCAGAGACACCAGCATTCCTTCTGACCAATCTCAAACCCCCTTCGTCAGGAGACCTGCCCAACAATTGGATTTACTAAGCCTTCAACAAGGCTTTTTGGGCCAGAGTGCCACAAGCTCTTAGGACACAGGCAGGATGACATCTAGTAAGTAGTTCAAGAACCAGTGTATTGGAGGAGGAAAAAAATGACGTAGATGATAGAGGCTCTGTTCATCCCTCTGGTAACCAAATCAAAGTTGTGACAGTAATAAGGAGTACCAGCAAGGAAAAATCACCTGAGATCTAGATGAACAAGCAATACAACTAGGGAGAAGTCTAGGAAATCACCCTGCAATGGCAGAACATGAGGCTGCCCAGGGCAAGGACGTGGGGCTGCCCAGCCTCGAGCAACTGAGTGAGATGGAGACTGCAGAAGTGGCAGTGGCTACATCCACAAGTGGATTTTCGAAGTGACGGACCTGCTTACTCTGAGCACCACTGCTGATTCGGCTGCATGCAGGGGGCACCAGGGACTTACAGAGAGACATTGTCAGAGGGCCAAGGCAAGATTCACTCTGTACAGAAGCGCCGCCAGTACCCATTGTTCCCTGTTCAGCTTTCCACCCTCCCACCCAGTGTGCAGACACAGCACTGCCATAGCCTGTGATGTCATCAAACTGGATAACAGAGGTCGCTCTGCCCAGAGAATTCCCTGAAACCCCGTCTCCTCCAACTTTCAGCTCCGCCCAAGCCATATCCAGGTATGTCCTCGGCGAGTCAGGTGCTCCTTGCTGAGCAGTGCCTACACTCACACTGGAGGCAGCTGGCCTCGGTTTACGGTGTGGCCTTTTAAGACAACTATAAGCACAGCATCTGTGGATTACTGGCTGAATCTTAACAGGTGGCCCCAGAAGGTTGGAAGTTTGGGTTAAGCTTGGCCTGCCACTGAATCCCTCTCAGTACTGTGCCACTAGACACCTACTTCACAAATCCACGTTAATAAGACCAGGAGACAGGAGCTTTGCTTAGTATGTAGAAACAGACAGGGAAAGGCAGCCAAAATGGAAAGACAAAGAAGCAGAAACTATGTGACAGAACAGAATAGAAATCCAGATATAATGGAGTCAAGTAATATAACAGATGGAGCGTTCAAAACACTGGTTATAAGATGCTTGATGAACTTTTGGGAAGGGTAGATAAATTCGGTGAGAACTTCAACAAGGAGATAAAAAAAACATAAAAATGGAAATGTAAATTATAAAAGAGAACAAGTCTGAAATGAAAAACACATTATCTGAGATGAAAAGTATATTAAATGGAATAAACAAAGGAATAAACAAAGTGAATAAATAAGATCAAATACCCTATCTATAAGATAGGAAAACAACACTCAATCAGAAAAAGATGCCAAGACTATAAAAATAATTTATGGAGGATATGGGACACTATTAAGGCTCCAAATACTCATCTGATTGGCATTACTGAAAAAAATATCGAGATATTGAACAGCTGTTTGGAGAAATAATGATGGAAAACTTCCCCAGCCTGGTGAAGGAAATGGACATAAAATCCCAGGAAGCTTAAGGGATTCCAAAAATCAGGGATCCAAAGAGGCCCACACCAAGACACATCACAATTAAAACGCCAAAGGTTAAATACAAAGAAAGAATATTAAAAGCAGCAAGAGAAAAATAATTTCAATAAGGGAACACCATGAGACTGGCAGCTGATTTCTCAAAAGAAACTATGCAGGACAGAAGGGCTTGGCAAAAAATATTTGACAGGATGAAGACCCAGGATCTACAACCAAGAATATTTTATCCAGCAAAGTTATCATTTAGAGTTGAAGGACATAAAAATCTTCCCAGACAAAAATACCTCAAGGAATTTATCACGACCAAGCCAATATTACAGGAAATGTTGGAGGGACTTCTTTAGGAAGAAAAAACACATATCAAAAACAGGAATAGAGAATGGTAACAACTACATTCCTATCAATAAGTACCTTAAATGAAAAAGAATTAAGTGCTCCAACCAAAAGATAGAGTGGCTGAATGGGTAAGAAAACAAGACTCCTACATATGAAAAGGAAGGAGATGGAATAAGATATTGCTTTGATGGACCTAGAATGTATTTAAGTCAGACAGAGAAAGATAAACACTATGTGATTTCACTTATATGCAGAATCCAAGGAATAAAAAGAACAAACTAATCAAAAAACAGACTCACAAATATAGTGGACAATTTGGTGTTGGACAGAGGAGAGGGAGGTATGGGGGGCTAGGAAAATGGGGTTAAGGGTTAAAGAAGTGCAAATTAGTAGCTGAATGGATGGTCATGGGGATGGGGAGCATGGCACATGGAATTTAGTTAGCATTAATACATTGGCTAGGTGGAGGGTAAGAGGAGAGAGGGTGCAATTGGGGGGATCATTTTATGAACCATATAGATGTCTAATCAATGTACTATATACTTTAAAGTAAATTTTTTAAAAAAAGACAAAATTAAGGACACGTCAAATCATTTTGAACTGAGCAATAACAAAAATACTACGCAGCAAGTCTTGCAGTATGCCAGTAAAGTGACACTTATATGAAAGTCTATACCTTAAATTTTTAGGAAAGTAATTAGCTAAACATTAAACGTATGAAGTTCGGAACGATAAATAAATGCCAAAAAAATAGAAGGAAGAAAATAATAAAGACAAAAGAAGAAATTACCCGTACACTTAACTTATACCTTACCTGTATACTTAAAAATGGTTATGATAGTAAAAACAATACAATTGTATATCTTAAATATGAATAGTTTGTTGTATATAAATTATAGTTCAATAAAGCTGCTTTTTAAAGATTGTTATTGATCCTGGTACAAACATGAAGACTTAAACAGTATGTGTTGATAAGTGAAAAAAAAAGGCAAATTGAAGAATAATCTTATGTTCATTACTTGGAAAGGGACGTTGGGAGAGAAGACAGGTTGAAAGATACCTCATAAACAGAAGTTACCTCTGGGAAAGGAGATTGGCCGTGGGGTAAGGGCAGAAGAGGACTAGAGACCCAGGCTGGGGACAAACTCAGGAAGCAGAAAGACTTAGCTCTAACAACTTTACTACCTTCAGTTCCTTCCACAGTGGCTCCATATTCATCTAGGAAAGGATAGTGCTACATGGAAGTCCTCAACATGCTCTATTCATCAGCCATGTGGGAGTGAGTGTGCCAGTTCCCACACACATGCCCCATATCTCCCCACTTGTCTTATGGTCCCAGTGACTTCTGTCCTCTTCCTTCTTTCTTTTTGGGGCAGACACCACTAGCCCCAAATCAGGCCTCATGCTTACCCAGAGTGCCCTGGCTAGGTGTCAATGGACTCCACATAACGTGTCAAATCAAGAGCTGCTCTTGAGTACAGAATAAGCTGTTAGCATCAACAGGAACCTTCTCATCTTTTCTGCTCAGTTTTTTTCATAGAGTGAGATTTTTACATACCAAAGAATTTGGTGTTGTTAAATGGTAAATTTGAGAACAAAAAATAATAAATAAGTGACAAACTAGATTAGAAAAACTGGCACAGTATCGAGAATAAAATAAGCTAGAGACCTTATTTTATGAACACAGACTTCAGATGAATTAAATACTTAAATAGGAACAGTAAAATTACAAATCAAATCAAAGAAAATATAGAAAAATGGTGTAATCCTTAAAGAATAATAATAAAGCAAAACCTGAATAGATTTGTATAGACCAAAATGAAGTGTTTTGATTCAACAAAGCACCATACACAAAATTAAGAGGGAGATGACAAACTGTAAGGAGACATTTGTAACATCTTAAACTGACAATGAATTGTGTTGTCAAATTTACCATTTATCTAGACCTTGTGTGTCTGTGGGTCTGCCTTGGGCTCTATACTGTGTACTTTTGATCTTGTATGTATTTCTGCATAGTATTTGCAATTCATTCATTCATTCATTCATTCATATATTTACTAAGACTTCGAGGTATTTCTTAATGTATAGAAAGCAAAGTCCTTCTGGCTGCAAGAACTCATACAAATAAGAAAAAAAGACAGGAAACATAATAGGAAAACAGGCAAAGAATATAAACAGGCAGTTCACAGAATGGGAACCTTTAGGTTGGCAAATACATGGAAGCTCTCAAACTCACTAGGAACCAGAGAAAGCATATTTTAACAGGGATCTGATTTTATACCCTCCCCCCCCACACACACACACACTCACACATACCTGAAATGACCAAAACACAGTATCGAATACATGAAATAACTATTTTCAAGATTTGGGCATCGGGCAGCAAACGACATAATATCTGTAATGTGAAACAAGAGCTGACTGCCAGGAGAGTGTCCAAGCATGGTGCAGGGGCAGCTGAACAGTGCAGTGAGGTCACAGAGCTCAGTGAGGAGAGAAGCAGAAAATGCTGGGAGACCTGTAGGGGCCCCAGTCTTCAGGTGAGAATGGCTGATCCCATGTGTGTGGGGACACCACCTGAGGCCTGGAAAGACCTGGTCAAAAGGACTAGAGGACATTACAGGGCCTCACATGGGCCAGCAGCAGGCCTGCTCCCATCAGCCACTTTGCGAAACCCCATCAGTCACAGGCACTGGGTGGAGTGCTCCAAAAAAATCTGACTTCATTCATGGGAACATCAGCTTGAAAATAAAGGCCATCTTATTTTCTCTAACAATCTCTGAAAGTAAGAACTAAATGGATCAAACTCTTTTCAAATAACTTAATGGCATTCAGAGCTCAAAAACATCTATAGAAATACAAAAATATCCAGCATCCAACAAGGTAAAATTTGCAACATATGACATCCAATCAAAAATTACAAAGCATGTAACAAAGCAGGAAAATATAACCCATACAAGCATCAAAGAAATATAAAATACTTAGCGATCAATCTGGAAAGAAGAGGTGGTAATGAACTAGACTTCACTCCTAGGGGTCCTTGAGAAAACACATAGAGAGATGCTTCTGGGGGCATCATGATAGAATTCAGGGCAGCTGGTACCATCATCAAGGGAAGATGTTAACAGAATGTCTTAAATGCACCTAGAAATACTAAACAGCTGTAAACAATGATGTCAGATGCCCAGGCAGTACTGTGCATAGGTTCGAAAAACATTCTGCCAAGAGCAAAGGTAAGAAATGGAATATGTGTAGTACTCATCCAAATGTGCACATCAATGACACATGAACACACAAAACACTGTGCATATCTCACATGCTTTCATCAGAGGGAAACTGTGTGGGGAGGTGGGACTGCAGACAGTGAAGGAGAAGGGAAGACAGATGGAGTTCAAAGATAACAAGAAACTAAATAGCAAGAAGTAAAACAAGCTCTGCAGTGAGGACTCCACACCCTACAAAGGCCCTTCTTGTACCTGGGGTCATTACTAATCTTTCTTGACAGTCCTCTCCTCCCATCCTGCTTCATTGTTGGAAGAGAAGATGGAGAGAGACATTGACAAGTAAGATGATATGTGTGCCTTGGTCACAATGGCTAAATTTTAAATGACTCAGAATCGTTGACACAGAGCAGACATGGGAGTCTGTGCCTGCCAGGAGATGAAGGTTGTTTTCCTTTGTCAGCTCCGTCTTGCCCATACTCATGCTGTGCCTGGTTCCAAGAGAAGTGTCTATGGCCCTTCAGTTTCCTGCAGAAGCTGGGGCTCCCCATTCTCTGCCCTGAGCCTGGTCTACCATCTTTACTTCTTCATACCTCCTGTGTGCAAGGCACCCTTCCAGACTCGAGAGCAGGAAAGATGTAAGATCTGGCCCTAGCTTTCTGATGCATGCAGTATAAACATGAAGAATTCAGGATCTGTGGTAAGAGGTATGGAGGGATCCAGGCCCTGAAGCCACTGGAGAAGGTACCTCCTTGGCCGCTCATCCATGTTGCTGGTATTTGAACCCACTTGTGTCAGAAGCTGTGCTTGGTGCCAATTCAGTGGGGAACAGGGTGATGCATACCAGGGTTTATAACAAGTAGCATTTGAGCTGCACTTAGGATGACTCTGCAGGTTAAACCTCATTCTGGAAAAAAAAGTCAGCTAAGCTTCAAGGAGTCAGCTGGACTGTGGGCAGGTTAGGATGAGGTGGAAGCTGTGCCTGCCCTGAATATCATGGACAGAGCAGCCTTGTCTTAGAGATGCAGTTTGAGTTCAAGTAGCTTGTGCTGGCACCCTGCCTGCCAGCCTCTCACTGATTCTCTCCACCTGCGGCATCACTTCTTCCCAGGGTTGGGGCCAGTCCAGTCCAAAGCAGGAGAAAGACCAGCTGCCTCTGCCCACCCGTCAGGAATCAGATGGAATGGGCCTGGAGCACACACTTTCAGCAAGCCCAAAACTCAGCGACTTAAAACAATGGTGTAATTGCTCATGATTCTGCAGGCTGAGCTGGGGCTCTCCTGCTGATCACTTGTGTGGCTGCATTCAGCGGAAAGGTCAGCTGGGGCCTGAGCCCAGCTGGATGCTGGAACAGATGGTCCTCATTCTATCCACTAGTCTCAGGGCTCCCGAAAGGGCAAAAGCAGAAGCTGCCTGGCCTCCTTGTGGCTTAGGTCTGGAACCAGCACCAGCATCACTTGCTCTGCTTTTTGTTGATAAAAGAAAGTCACAGGGCAGGGGGCTACACAAACTCTTATATACCAGCAGGCTTGGTTCGTTGGGGGCCCGATGTTACCGACTACCACAGAGCAGTTCCTCAGATTTGCAGTACCGCCTTTCTTCCCACCTCATGGCATCCAATCCATCCTCTACATCAACATGGTACCTCTGCCCAACATGACCACATCACTTTGGGTAAGAAAATCTACCCTCAACTTCAGGCCATTCTCTGGGGTGCTGGCATCTCACTGACACCTTGTCTACACTGTCCTCACAAGAAATAGTGTCTATCGCTAGACTGAGGCCCTGGAACAGCTTTGTTCATCCCTGCCTAGCATGAGTCTCACCTGACTCCAGGGTTCCCCTAATGCTGTACACCCCCTGATTCCACCTGGCACCCACCACCCCCCTACACACCCACACAGAAGAAGAGTCAGACATTCATTTACTAGCTGGCAGGGTTGCTGAGCCTTCAACATCACCATTCCTGCAGGGCCCTCAGCTTTCACTTCTACTTCTGTTCATTTCATCCTCTCCCCCATCTCACTCATCAGGCTTGGCTGAGCAATCTGGTCCCAAGATGCATATTTGGTTTTGGGTAGAAGGTCAGCTTGGACTGCAGTGTAAGCTGCATCTCCTACTCATCCTCCTTCAAAGAGGCCTGCCTAAGGGCTGGGCAGTGGTGGGGCCTTCACCACTTTGCAGCTATATCTGTAAAAAGGCACTTGACTCTATACTCGGTTCATGTCTTTCATCTGATATTTTAAAATATTCTTTCTGAAATAATTTTTATTGAGATTTAATTTACATACCATGAAATTCGCCCATTTAAAATATACAGTTAAGTGGATTTGGGTATATTCATGATGTTGTGTAACTACCTAATGCCATAACATTTTCATCACTTCAAAAGAACTTCCAAACCCATTAGCAGTCACCCTCCATTCTCTATCTGCCCATTGCAGGGAAACTAGTAATCCACTTTATGGATTTGCATATTAAAGGAATCATTCAATATATGGCCCTTTGTGTCTGGCTTATTTCATTTAGCATAAGGTTTTTAAGATTCATCCATGTCGTGACGTAAATCAGCACTTTATTCCTTTTTTTCTAATAGCTAAATAATATTCCATTGCATGGATACCCCATATTTTATTTACCCATCCATTGTTGATGGACACTGGATTGTCTCCACTTTTTGAACATCATAAATAATGTTGCTACTAACATTTGTGTACAAGTTGTTGTGTGAACTTATATTTTCAGTTCTCTTAAGCATATACCTAGGAATGAAATTGCTGCATTACATGATAACTCTATGTTGAATTTTTTTAATTTTTACATTTTTAATTTTTTCAATTATAGTTGACAATATTATATAGTTTCGGGTGTACAACACCGTGATTAGACATTTATATAATTTATGAAGTGATGGTCCCAATAACAAATCCAGTACCCTCTGATACTATACATAATTATTATAATACTACTGACTATATTCCCCATGTTATAATTTACATCGCCATGACTATTTTGTAACTACCAATTTGTACCTCTTAATCTCTTCCCCCCTTCAGCCATCTCCCAACCCCAATCTGACAACTATCAAAACACTCTCTGGATCTATGAGCTTGTTTCTATTGTTTGTTTATCTTGTTCTCTAGATTTCACATAAGACATTTGTCTTTGTCTGACTCAGCGCAATAAACTCTAGGTCCATCCATGCTGTCGGAGATGGCAAGATTTCATTCTTTTTTTATGGCTGACTAATGTTCCATTGTATATATATATCCATTCATCTATTGATGGACACCCAGTTTGCCTCCATATCTTGGCTACTGTGAATGATGCTGCAGTGAACATATGGAGTCGCATGTCCCTTCAAAGCAGTGCTCTGTATTTCTTCAGATAAATACACAGAAGTGGGATAACTGAGTCCTTCTTTGTCTCTTGTTATAGCCTTTGCTTTAAAGTCTATTTTGTCTGGTACAAGTATTGCTACCCCAGCTTTTGTTGTTGTTGTTTATTTTCATCTTCCTGAAACATCTTTTTTCATCCATTTACTTTTAGTCTGTGGCTTTCAATCTGAAGTGAGACTCTTGCAGGCAGCATCTGTAAGGGTCTTGTTTTTTTATCCATTCAGCCACCCTATCTTTTGATTGGAGCATTTAACCTATCTACATTTAAAGTAATTGTTTCTAGATATGTAGTTGTGATGTTAATTCAGAACATAGCCCTTCCACATACTCAGAAGACAGCTGGCTGTCTGGTCAGCAGCCAAGAAAGGCAGTACACAAAGGGCTTTCAACAGTGCTTGCTCCCAAGGACATTTTCTTCTGCTGCCATGGACGTTATCTACTCCTGTAACCAGCAGCACATCTTGCTCCCAGCCGTCTGAGAAGGAGTCTGCTCCTCCAGCGAGATTCCCTCTCCCTCTGCTTGTGGGCATAAAAACATTGCTTGCCTTTGACCTGAGGCCTTTTCTTGAAGCTACAACTGGCCACTGCTGAACCTTCCCTGTGCCGTGAGTAATAAATGGCATGTCACATCCCTCTGGTCCTCCCTGGTGGTTTTCCTGGAATATCCCAGGTACGGGTTCCTGGCCTAGAGCACTTGTGTTAGAGTAGTTATTGCCATTTTATTATTCATATTTTTTCTTTTTTTCTTTTTTCTTCTTTTTCTTAAAGAAGTACCTCTAGTATTTCCTGTAATGCTGGCCACATCATGACAAACTCCTTTCACTTTTTCTTGTCTGGGAAGCTCTTTATTTGTCCTTTGAATCTAAATGATAGCTTTGCTGGGTAGAGTAATCTTGGTTGCAGATCCTTGCTTTTCATCACATTGAATATTTCATGACATTTCCTTCTGACTTGCAAAGTTTCTATTGAGAAATCAGCTGACAGTCTGAGGGGAGCTTCCTTGTAAGTAACTAACTGCTTTTCTCTTGGTGCTTTTAAGATTCTCTCTTTGTCTTTAGCATTTTGCATTTTAATTATGTGTCTTGGTATGAGCCTCTTTGGGTTCATCTTCTTTGGGACTCTCTGCACTTCCTGGGCTTGTACATCTATTTTGTTCACTCACCAGGTTAGGAAAGTTTTTAGTCATTATTTCTTGAGATAGGTTTTCAATTCCTTGCTCTTTTCTTTTTCTGGCATCCCTATGATGTGAATGTTAGTGCGCGTGATGTTGTTCCAGAGGCCTCTTAAACAATCCAAATTTTCTTTGGATTCTTTTGTCTTATTGCTGTTCTAATTGGATGTTTTCTGCTACCTTATCATCTAAACCACTGATTTGATCCTCCACTTCATCTAATCTACTATTAATTACTCCTTATAACCAGTGTTTTGAACTCCACATCTGGTAGATTACTTGTCTGCATTTTGTTTAGTCATTTTTCTGGAGCTCTGTTCTGTTCTTTTATTTAGGACATATTTCTTTACTCCCTTTGTTTGTTTCTATGTATTAGGTTGGGCTACTATGTTTCCTGCTCTTAGTAGGTGGCCTTATATAGCAGGTGTGCCGTGGGTCCCAGTGGCACAGTCTTCCCTGGCTACTGGAGCTGGGTGTTCCAGGTTTATCCCTTGTATGGTTTGTGTGTGCCCTCCTGTTGCACTTGAATCTTAGTGGCTGTTTTCTCATCAATGGGAGGAATTGACCCTCAGGCTGATTGGTTGTGATGACTGGCAGTGACCAGTGGAGGAGCTGTTGTATAGGGGCTGACCCTATAGAGCAAGATTCACTTTAGCAGGGCTCTAGCGCCTGCCCAATCTGCTATTTGGGTGTGTCATCCTCATATGTGACACTGGGTGGTGCCATATCAGGCCAAAGCTGCCCACTGGGATTACAATCCAGGGCTTCCTGAGAGGGGCTCTACCACAGGCCAAGTTCAACTGTAAACTGTGCTCTACTCAGAGCCACCTGGCATGAGCCACCAAGCAAGCTACAGATCGCCACCACCCTCACTGAGTGGGAAGTGCCTTGGAAGAGCCTTGAGAGGCCAATCCACAAACTGAGACCAGCTGCCGCTAGTGCCAGGCTTGGGGCTGCTCAGCAAGAGGTATGGGTATGCTGAGGCCAGATGTTATTTGCTTAAGTTTTGTGAAACTTTGAGAGGTTTTAGAAGAGTCTGTAGCATCAGCCAAGAAAGATAGTTTGTATGGAAAAGCTACTGGTAGTATCTTGGGTGGGCCTGCCCATTGGGAGGGGCGGGGTCTCAGGGAGTGACCTGGGCAGGGTGACCAGTGTTAGCTATGTTGATGGAGATTCAGATATGTCAGCAGCCTGGGTCTGCAAGCCGGGTGGGAAAGAGCTCAGCAAAGGAGAAAATGACTTCTGCCAGCACTTCTATCTGGGAAAAAGCTGCCCCTTCAGCCCTCACCCTGAAGCTAGACAACTCAGTTCCTCCCCACCCATCCTCAGTGTCCCATGCTAGAGCTCAGCCACTGCCTCAGCACTGGAGTTCAGAGCAAGTGAGTCCATCATCAAGTAATGCCACATATGGCCCCTTTAAGAGGAAAATTTGTGACTCTTGCAGCTGTCCATCTCACTCTGCCACGATCTCTGCTGGTTTTCACAGCCAAAACTTATGGGATTTCTCTTCCCTGCACTGGAATCCTGGGCTGGGAAACACAGTGTGGGGTTGGGACCCCTCACTCTTCCGGGGGGATCTTCACAGCCAAGATATTTCTCCCAATTCTCAACTGCCACACTCAGGTGTGGGACCAGCCCGTTTCACATTTCCATCCCTCTTGCTAGTCTCGAGGTGGCCTCTTCTGTGTGTCCCCAGTTGTAGGACTTCTGTTCAGCTAGACTTCAGGCGACTCTCAGGGATGGCTATTCTTTAGATTAGTTGTAATTTTGATGTAGTTGTGAGAGGAGGCAAGCACAGCATTTACCTACTCTGCCATCTTAACCAGAAGCCTCTCTTTGTTTAACTTTTGAGAAACCAACCATTTTCCAAAGTGGCTGTACCATTTTACATTTCAACCAGCAGTGTATGAGGGTTCTGATTTCTCCACATCCTCACCAATATTTATTGTCTGTTTTTTTCATCATAGCCTTCCTAGTGGGTCTCAGCTAATATTTACATAGGAAAATTTTATTTTTACATCCCAAAACTTCAATATACAATCTTTAACAAAATAGTGGACAAAAAAGATTTCAAAATACAATTAGTAGAATGTCCAAATCAAGCATTTCGAACAGAGTGCTAATCATCACATGGCAACGTGTATTTTCCAAGGATTGTTGTACCTTATCTGCCATCCCACCTGTTATTCTAGAGTATGGCCCTGACACTCTTCCACTGAGAGGTGGCATCCTCTCATCTCTGCACCTGAGTGTGATGTGATATAATAAGAAAGATATATTTGGTCTCTGCTCCCAGTTCCCAGCACAGCTCCTAAAACCCTTGAAATTTCCTGAGTGATGAAGATGTTAGGAACATCTTTCGTTGTAATAGTCTTTGTCCTGGATCCTGACACAAAAGCTTCTAAGACCCTTGGAATCTCCAGAGGGGTAAGAGTGTCTTTTGTATGCTAATGAGACAACTGGTGGCTGGGGCCACTAGGTCACTTCAGGATGGGGTCTGGTCACCAGAAAAATCAAGGCATGATTAGAGGGTTGAAACTTTCAGCCTCATCTCCCATGTCTACATAATGGAACCTCCATAGAACCCTAAATAACAGTTGTCAGAGAGTTTTCAGAAGAACAGGAGGCCCAGTACTTGCAATGGGTGTCTGAAGTAGGAAATATGGCAGTCTTGAGGGACTGAGTCTTTAACCTGTGGGGTCTGCACTAACTCCAGGTAGAGACTGTCAGAGTTGAATTGAATTATAGGACACCCAGCTGGTGTCACAGAACTGGTGTGAGGGAAAATCCATACACATTTGGTGTCAAAAATGTTGTGATTAAAAATTCTAGAACAGTACTGGGTCTTGTGAATGCCTCAACCAACAGACAGAGCAATGCTTTGTAACTTCCAAGAGAGGTCCTCAAAGGCACTCATTGACACTCATTCTGGGAGCCCTGGGCCAGAATGAGAAGTCCTATTGCTCAGCCACCATGCTGTGAGGAAGCCCCAGACCAGACTCCAGACGTATGAGTAAAGAAGCTCCCCCAAGTACCTCAGCTGCCAGAATTAGGGTCTCCCAGCCAAGACTTTGATGTTATGGAGCAACATCTGCTGGCCCCCATGCCCTGCCCCAATCACTGGGTTTCAGAAGCTGTGACAGCATAACAGAATGGTGGTCTTAAGCCACTCAGTTTGGGGGTAATTTTTTACACAGCAACAGTCACTGCAGCATAACTGTGATCTGCTTTCAGGTGGTGCTTGCTCCAAGGGCTCCAAGGATGGCAGGTCACCTCCTGCAACACAGCCATCATAAAGTCATAAAGTCATGTTGGCTGATGACCAAGAAGTAATGTGCTGAGTATATGACATTCTAGAACCACAGATTATCCAATGAGGGAGCATGATCCAATGTTTCAGCTACATGTGGGGATGTGTTTAGGGTTATCACTTATAAATAAGCATTTTGTGGTGTTTTAGATATATTTTAGGGACTTATTTGAGGTTTGGATCAACAGGAAATGCACTATAACTTTTCCCATTTAGAGTAATAGGAACGGGCTCCTTGTTGGTACTCTTAGACTGGATGGCTCATTTTAGGAACAAGTTGTTGGCATCAAGTAAGTGATTCCTGGTTGCTGACCTCCTTTCAGTCTGTGTGTGATACCCTCAGGACCACACAGAGAGGAGGAGGGCATGTCCGGCTTGCCAATGCATCCACAGCCCAGGCTCCAATGCCTTTTGTCCCCTTCAGTTGGCATCCCCCACAACTTCCAGCTGGCACTAGCCTGCCAGAAAGGAGTCCCATCTCCCTGATGCATGCTCACTGTGAGCTGTGCTGAGCTGCCGCTCAACCAGGGCATCCTAAGGTCACATGCATTCCCCAGGCTGCTCCTTCCTTGGTTCTACCTTCCTCTAGTCCTTCCTAGAACCCACGCTGGACAGCTGCCCCTCACTCAGGCTCGCCGCCCCCTGGGAGAAGCCAGAGTGTGAGTAGCCAGTGTGTGGGGCTACAGGAAAATAAAGGGTGGTCAATTGCTCCTTGCCAAGACCTCCTTACTGGAGACTCATGCTGTTTGGAGGAGGTGAGAGAGCGGAGCACAGAAGTGCAAAGGGAGAAGTGGGATGGAGGTTGCAGTGAGGTTTTGTAACATTTCTCAGGGAACCCTGATCAGATCTCCACCTAGTATTTGGAGAAAGAGTTGGCAGGCAGTTCTGGGCTAGAGATTTTTCTGCTGCATCATAAATGAAATAAGTAAAGGAAAATCCACCAAGAGCCCTTGCTTCACTGAGAGCAGTTTTTGGGGTGAGATGACAGATTCTCCCACTCCTTGTATCAGAACTGGCATACAGACAGGTGGGGTCCAGGGTATTTGGGTACAGCAACAGGTTGCCCAGTGCTGTGGGGGCATCCAGGGTCTTAGCCAGCAAGGGGAAGAGGCAGAGAGCAGTGCGTGCTATCAGGGCTCAAGAGAGCCCATGCTGGGCCCCCATCAGGCAGAGAATGAAGTAGACACCACCTGCCACTGATTTCCTTCCTGGCAAGCAAAGAGGGGAAACAGCAGCCACCTGACAGGATGAGCACCTTGTGGCTGGGGCTGTATGCAGAGATCACCCCAGGTGTGAGGCATTGACAGAGTCTGTGGATAACAGGGCCAGGCCCTTAGAGGCAGCCCAAGCTATGCAGTAGCTGCCCTCCTGGACCACTGACAGCACATGATGGATGAAATAAACAAGGGGTCCCTGGAGTGTATAGACCCAAGTCACCCCCACCTCACCTGGGCCCGAGAGGGAGGCCTGAACAGCAGCCTGGCTGAGCACCCTTGGCAGGAGCTCTCATAGCCCAGCCACCTAAAAACACCTGTCCCTGGAGAGGGACAGATCTGTGCACACATCCCCAAGAGCAAGAGGGCGTGCGGCTGTGTCCTTGCAGTGCTTCACTCTTCCTGAGGGTGGCATGCTTGTGCCACCGGAAGATCTCTGCTGGTCTGGAGGAAGCCTGATGTTTAGAGCCGCAAATGAGAAAGAAATTGTTATAGGTAGAGCCAGCACTGCTAATTATTTTATTTTAAAAACAATTTAAAAAAAAATAATAGTTTTTTAGGAAAAAAGATAACTCCCTGCTTTTACCATGGCATTTGGGACAACTCCAGCCTCTGCCTGCTGGCCAGTCTAGAGCCCTGACACTTGAGTGTACCTTACTCAATCTCCTTCCCCCACACCCACACTGTGTGCCCCCGGCCTCCTACCCTAGGCTCCACCGGTGCTGCCAATGCTGCTCAGCTGAGAGAGGCAGTCTGGTGCCTGGCCTGGAAGCACTGGAGCCAATGCCAAGGAGAGCATTACCCAGTGGGGGCAGAGGAACATGACTCCCCACCACCCAGCTCAGGAACCACCAGGTACAGTCTTTCTCCTCCTTCCCTGCTCCTCCACTCTGCCCTCATTCCTGCCTCAGGATAGCCTAAAAGTTATTGAGTCTCAAATCTTTTCCCAGGCCTTTGAGAAGGACCTCGCTGTGAGAATCTAATATGAGAACTGTCTAACTGTCGTTACTTTTCGTTTTTTGAATAAAGGGCTTGGGTAGAACCTTTTCGATTGATATTTGTCTGTTTAAGTTCCAAGCCTTTTACTTTCCACCTGATAAAATTGGTTTATGAATCATTTTGGGGCCTGATAAGAAGAAAAAGATAACCCCTGATGTCTAACCAACAGTTCCCCCGAACACTCTGGAACACTGTCTTAACAGCCCCACTGCCGGGCCATCCCCAAAGGGCCCATCTTTATGGTAATCCTAGTTCTAATATGCTGCTCTGACACCAGGTGCCACCCCTATCTCCCAGTGTTCTTTCTCCCCATCACTGGGGCCCATTGCTCTCACACTGGCCTCTGCTTTCCCCTTCAGACATGACTGGCTCATTCTAGCTCACCACACTCCAAAATGTCTTTTCAAAAACACTCCATCTGATCTGCATCATTCTCTATAGAATGTAAACAACTCCCAGGCTCCCCAATCCCTGCATATATTTGCCTTCTAAAGGAGACCACTCTGGTCCCAGGCTAATTTCAAAGGGAATAAACCTGTTAATACAAAAAGAAAAATTGGAAGCAGACCATCACCAAGCTGGCACAAGATTTCAATAAATTTCTGGCAGACAGAAAGCAGATGGAAATACATTGGTGGAAGAAACAGAGGGTAGGGAGCTTGCATCCCAAAATATAGGCAGATGGGAGTAAGCCTGCCTGGAAGGACCAAGAAAGGCCTCTGCTCAGCCACAGGCATGGGGGTAAATCTGAAAAGAGACATCTGAAAAGGATGCCGCAGATCGCCCAAAAGATGGGGACCTAGCTTCTGCCCCTTAACCAGGAAAATCTATAGGAACCGCTCCCATCAGGCAACAGGCTATAACAGGTTATATTTTTTCTTTTCCTCTAAGACAAGCCCCTGAGTTGTGCAGCACCTGGGATAACAGAGCATAGTGATACTTCCACAAGTCAAAATGACTCTCACCTCCCATTCCTAGTTCTTCCTTCTTTGTGGCTGCTGACCAATAAAAGTAGTTACACCAAAATGAGCTACTCCATAAAGAAAGCAGCACCTACACCAAGAAACAGGCCCAAGTTGGTATGTAGAAAGTGCCAGGGCCATGGGGCTGAGGCCTCTGAGGTTTGAGGGATGGGGCTGTAGCCATCAGCAAGCCCAGAAGAGATGGGCCAGCCCAGCACAGCTGCCTCTTCAGGTCATGTTCCCAGGACAGGAGAGATGCCTTGGGAGAGCCAGAGTGTCCCACCCAAACACTATCTTAGTACTACAGTGTGCATGAACAAATAAAGCCAACTGATAACAAAGCACTTTAGAGGGACCAGAAACTTCCACCCATCAGCTCCTCCTTCCCTACCCCCAGACACATACACACCCTTGAGGTTCAGAGATGCCTGTGATGATAGCAATCCCTTACTTGGCACTTTCTACATACAAACTTGTTCCCTAAGCTTTGTATGGCTGAACCCAGGTAATACTTATTCCAACTCTATGCATTAGGGGCCTCACCCTCCTTTTACAGAAAATGAAACAAAGGCAGGTACCAGTTGTCAAAGTCACTCAGCTGGGATGTGAAGGAGCCTAGACTTCAACCCAGGAGGTCTGCCACCAGAGGGCACTCTCACCCAAAGTTCTGCTGCCTCTCAATTGCACATTTTCACTCTTTAATTTCTGTTTTAAGTTAATATACAGTAAAAGTCATTGTTTTGGGTTACCATTCAGTGAGTTTTGACAACTGTATAGAGTCATGGAACCACCACTACAATCAAGATTCAGAACAGACTCATTGTCCCAAAAAACTCCCTCATAGTGCCCTTTTGGGATCACCTCACCCCCTCCCCCACTCCCAGCTCTTGGCAGCTGCTGATCTTTCTTCAGTCCCTCCATGAACAATATGTGTTTAAGGACATGCAGCTGAGCTTTGGAGCCATTAGTAAGATGGCAACACTTGGCAGGCTCAGTGGTCACTACTTCACTTGAGATGAGCACACTGGGCATCATAATTCCGTCTTATAGCTGAGGATGGTAGGGTTCAGAAGTGCCTGAGATCAGGCAAGTTGTATGTGATGGGGCTGAGAATTAAACACAGGCCATCTGACTCCTAGGACTTATAGAAATGAGCCAGAGCTCCTAAAATTACCTCTAACCAAATGGTTGTTCTTCCATTAGAGTTTTCTGTTTCTTTCTCTTTGACTCTGTACATCAGATTGCCTGATTTCCATTAGAAGCCAACACAGATGAGAAAAGAAGAAAGAAAGCTCTGGAGACTGAATGGGGCCTTTCTTTAAGGGAGGTGGCCATCAACTCTACGTATTGAACTGGGATTTAATTATACTCTCTGTGTTGACAGGTCTTCATGGACATGTACTTATTTGTGGTCTCCAGCTTCCCAGCTATACCTTGTTAACAAATATGTGAAAAATAAAGCTAACACTTTTAAAAATTTAACACCAGCTGTGAACTCAATCCAAGACCCATGATTAAGAGGTGTGAGACATTCTAAAAGAAAAATAAATCTTGTCAGCTTGCTTCGGCTTAGGCGCTGAGTCACCTGCCCCTTGATTTTATACAGAATAAGTCTAACTTCTATACTACTAACAACATTTCTGCTTTCATTTATGAGAACTCAGACAATTTTCAGGACCCCACATCACAGGCACAAATCAAGTCTTAAAACATGGGCCAGTCTCCCTTATGAACAGTTATTAGCCTACTAAATGTCTTGGACATAAGTATGACAAATAAAGCTAGTTGACGGACATTTCTCCTTTACCTAGCCAACAAATCTCCCTTATGTTTAGAAAACAGTAGCCAACCCTAGTGGGGAGGGGGCAGTGGGGAGGAAAATAACTGGTCTAAGCCAGACTTCAGAGCCCAATTGCTTTTGTAGTGCTTGGTTCATATGTGGGCATATGACCCAGTTTGGACTACTGAGACCTTGGAAGAAATCTGTGAACTTTGGAGGAAGACCTTTTTCCTTTATAATACATGTCTGTATACCTACCTACCTATCTCATGTCCCAGGCTGTCTTTCCACTTGCTCTTTGTCTTTGAACATGATAATGTAGGGAGACAGTATGGGAAAACAAAGCCTGGAGCTGAGGTGGCCATCTGCTGACCATGAGGCAACAAGCCTAAAAACAAAAAGCCAACAAGCTGAGAGTGGCAGAGAGGAAAGATGGACAGAGCCTCGGTCCCAGAAGACAATGATGGGCCCCTGAATGAGCCTTAGCACCAACTCATTCCCTACTTCTTATAAAATGTGAAATAATTATGTGGCCTTTTAAACTACTATTAGTTAATTCCCTGCCATTGAAAGGCAACAAACTAACACAGAGATGAGTACAACAATTTATTTTATGAGACTATATAATTTTGATTCCTAAACCTGAAAAAGACATTTTAAGAATGGAAAATTAGAAGTTAATCTTCTTCATGAGCATAGATACACATATCTTAAAGATAATGTTAGCAAATAAAACCCAACAATATATTTAAAAGTAATAGAATGTCCAAGTTGTGTTTATTCCAGAAATGCAAGGTTGACCCATCATTCGAAAATCGCTTATTGTGTTTCACCACATTAGTAGAATAAAGGACAAAAAAATGACCATTTCAATCAGTGCAGATGAGCATTTTATAAAATACCCACACATAGGCAGGAACATGAGGGGCTATGGTGAAACTGATCTGGATAATGGTTACATGGATGTGTTCACTGTGAAAATTCAAGCTATAACTGGGGATTGGGCATTTCTCATTATTTAAGAATGATGGTCTAGATTTTCTCATAACAATTAAATAAATTGAAGAAATTGAACTCTTCCCACATAAAAATCAGCAGGCCCGGATGGTTTTACTATCGGTGTCAGATCAGGTAATAAATCAGATGACAGATCTCTGCAATTACAAAATCTCACCAGAGCATGTAGAAGAGCTTGTTCCAAAGATGGTAAAACCTTGATAACAAACTCAAATGACTTATAAGGCAAGTTTGCTTACAAACATAAATTTAAAGTCCTACACAAAACAGGAATTTGAATGCAGCACTTAAAAATTGATACCATGATTAAGTGGGGTTCATCTCAGAAATGCAAAGTTGATTTAAAATTGTAGAATGTAGTTTACCATATAACAGTTCAAATAAGATACTTAGAGTAGTCAAAATCAGAGGCAAAAAGCAAAATAGTGGTTGCCAGGGACTGCAGGGTAAGAGGGAATACAGAGTTGCTATTTACTAGTTGCTGTTTACGAGATGAAAAGAGTTCTGGAGATCAATGGTGGTGATGGTTGTATAACAATATGAATGCACTTAACACCACTGAAACTGTACACTTAAAAATGGTTAAGATGGTAAATTTTATGTAATGTATATGTATATTTACGATAATAGAAAATGAAAAAAAGAGAGATCATCAATTTATTTTATTTATTTTTATTATGGTAACATTGGTTAACAAAATCCAGTAAGTTTCAGGTATACTATATATATATATATATATATATATATATACACACATATATATGTATATATATATACACATAGTATATATATAGTATATATATATATATCTTATTGTATACCCGAAACTTCTCTCTAGAGAGAGAGAGAGAGAGAGAGAGAGAGAGAGAGAGAGAGAGAGAACTGTAGAGAGATCATCAATTAAAAAAAAAACACTCAGCAAAAGAGTAATAGAAAGACACCTGTTCAATCTAATAATGGCATATACAAAAAGACTTGAGGAAGGAGCCCCAAGCAGTTGGTGAGAGCCATGGAAAAGAGTGAAAATAGATCATCATCTCATATGCACACAACACCAGTTCCAGACAAAGACCTGCATGGGAAGGTGACACCATAAAGATTTTAAGAGTCAACATAAGAACATACCTTCATAACTATAGAGTACAAGTCATTACTTAAGACACGAGACTGTAGACCAGTGTACTTGCTGTTGATAATTAAAATTATCCATCGACAAATGCCATACAGAGGTAAGAAAGATAGTCTCACACTAGAAGGTTTGTGAAATATACTCTAAAAAGGAATTTGAAGCCACAATACATACAAAACTAATAGCAAAATATGAAGAAGAAAAAAACCTAGTAGAAAAAGACAAAAAACCCAATGGTCAATAAATACATTAAAAGGAGCTCAACTTAATTACTAATCAGAGAAGTGCACAATATAAAATACAACCACATAGAGTTACACCAACCACACCAACCATATTGGGGGAAAATACTTTAAATCTGAAAATCCCAAGAATTGGCAGGCATGTGGTGCTAAGGGAATTCTTGATGGTGGGAATAGTAACTAGTGCACTACTTTTTGTACTCTGAGCTACAAGTTCTCCATCCCTTTGACCAGAAATTCTGCTTCCCAGCAAT
Organism: Rousettus aegyptiacus; assembly: GCF_014176215.1. Classification (NCBI taxonomy): domain Eukaryota; kingdom Metazoa; phylum Chordata; class Mammalia; order Chiroptera; family Pteropodidae; genus Rousettus; species Rousettus aegyptiacus. The sequence goes on from NW_023416287.1 coordinate 42,437,918, forward strand.
ACCCTAGAGAATTTCACTTCTGTACACAAAGATCTCAGACTTCTGATTACAAAAATGGAAAATGAAACACATGTGATTGGGGAATAAACCGTCACATAGTCACACAATGGGATCCTCTGTGGCTGCTAAGCTGAGGAGCTAGAGTTACACAATGAGTATAGATAGTTCTGAAAATTTAATATTGAGTGAAAGGACAAGTTGCAGATTATGGACAGCATAATATTCTGTACATAAACTTTAAACACCAGAAAGTACGCTGAATGCTCGATCCCAAATAGCTGTGCCCAGTTGCAGAGGGATACGCAGAACCAGGGGTATGCGGAACAAGGGATCTGTGAAACGAGGGGCACACGAAATGGCTCTCAGCTGTACATGTTTTTATTTTGAAGCAAATCGGATAAATGATAAATATCAGTTGAATCTGAGTGTCAAGTATATGGGTGCTTATAGTAATGTTTTCTGTACATTTGAAATATTTCTTAATTTTAAGAATTAATACTAGTTATAAAGAATAAAAACCTCCGTTAAGTTTGCAATCCCTACAGAGTGGTTACTCCCTCTTCCCTGGAGTCAAGGCTGTCCTGTAAGTTATGAACAAGAAACAAAATTCTAAAAAGAAGGCCCTGGGTGAGGACCAGGAAAAGTGGAAGTCCTCAGTGTAAAGTGGTTCAGTGGACTTGCCAACTTGCACTCAACAATGAGAAGTTTCCAGAACACTGTCTGTTTGGTTGCTCATGGGCACCATTACGCCAGAGGGAAGGTGGCTCAATATCTAAGATGACCGCTGGCTCATGACCAGAGTTACAGTGGAGGCTTCCCCGAGCGGCGAGATCAGCCAAACAGAAAAGTCCCCGCCCTGTAACCCCACCGACATCTTGGGCCAAAACCTTTAAAAACCGCGCCTATACCCCAGACACGTGCGACTTCTCTGGCCCCTTTGCTGGACCAGTGAATCTCACCCATGGATCCTAATAAAGCCTGTTCCATACTTCGCTTTGGCTCAATTTCACCCTCATTCTCATCTCCTCCGGCCGATCACTGTCTACAGTGTGTGTAAAGTCAGCAAGAGGGTTGACTATGCTAAGAAAGTTGGAAGGGCGCATTCATGAATTTCTTGTTTATCGAAATTGTGATGAACATTGCAGATACACACATTAGGAACTGATGAGCAAGAATAACTAAAGGATCCAGAAAGATCCGCATAGGATGCTACCTCTGTTCCCTGAATTGCCATTGGCAGGAACAAAATTCCCCCTAACACAGCCATCAAGAGGAGCTTTTCACATTCCCCCAGTTCAGGGTCTGCAAGGTCCTGGGTGAGTCACAAGTCTTGGCCTCCATGACCCTTTCTGCAGCAGATGAGTAAAACATTGGGCTGGGGTCACAATCACTCTAAAGTCTGCAGATCCTGGTAAGCCCAGCTACCCCACCCTCACCCTTGCCTTCACTGGCCTGACTTCAGACAATTTATACACTAAAGTCCCCATTCAGTGTACCCAGCAGCAGCTTTGCAAGTCCTCACCTACATGTAAGAACACCAGGGTTCTCAGTGGGGACACGCAGGTTGCCTCATGTCGCCCCGCCAGAGAACGAAGAAGTCTGGATTCAAATCCAGGTACAGCTGTCTTTAAAATCCAGTTGGAAATTGGGGCTGTGAAGGCTGCTCAACCCCATCCAGGCTAAAAATGTCACCATCAAATCACAAGAGAAAAGGTTGTCTAACTGTTATTGATTCTGGGGAGTCCTGGAGCTCTCGGACCTCTGTTCTTGGCATCTGGGAACAATTAATTGAAGGCAGACGCACAGTAATTGCAGGCAAGCTAGCTTTATTGAAACTGAAAGTACACTCTCAAATGGGAGAGCAGGCTACCAAGAGCAGTCAACAGAAGACTTTTGCCTTAGGTCCTTTTACCCTACCTGCTGGGGCTTCCCATTTTCCTTTCTTTCCTAGCTGCCCCTTTATGGCCTTGATTGACAGGAAAACCTCATATAACATTTGAAATTTTGAGCATTTGCATCCCCATAATACATTGCATTTGCTCACCAGAGGAGGAGGTCCAGGAATCTCAATGTAAATTTATTATAATGATCATACTAATATAGGGAGGAGGCAAGAGAATTAAAAATGTTAATCAAGCTACACTCAGAGGCTGCAATAGGCTGACCAGCCCTGTAGCCAAGACACCTTCCGAACAAAGGAAGACTTCTGCTGGATTTCTAACAACCCATTCTCCATACATGTGAAGGGGAAACAGGAACCAAGAGTTATTCCCTATAGCTAAAACCAAGGGCAATCTAAGGATTAAGGCTAGAAACTGCCAGCATGCCTTGCATTCTGCACATTCTTACCTTTTCAGGCTACATACTCTCCCCCTTTCTCACCGTATGTCCATATCAAAGGAAATGGGAAGTAAAGAATGATATATAAACTGAATTCCCTGAACACTCCTTTCTCACTCTCTTTCCATGTCTCTCTCACTGTCCCTCTCACTCTCTGCGTCTGAGAAGGAGTGTTATCCTTTTTCTAATAAACTTTCCTTTTCACTCTAACTTTGGCATGTGTGTTGAATTCTTTCTATACTCTCCACCAAAGCATCCTCTTCTCTCGGTGCAGAGCTTGGTCTCCCCACCAGCTCAGGGAAATTTGCCCTGTCCTGCATCAATACAATGAAGAAAAGCTAAATTCTCGGTCACAGTCATTATTCCTCTGTGCATGTCTGTGTTGGGGAATTCCTATTCCCTGGCCCTTCCAAGCCTCAGCAAGATGTTTCAGACCACAAGCAGCCTCACCATTGGGCTATATCTGACAGTTGGTTAAGCCACACCTGATGTAATAGTGACGCAAACCGAGTCCAGCTATTAACCCTTTTGACTGCCCTGGCTGGGGGGTAGGGTGGGAGGTCCCTAGTGCAACTCCTACTCAAAACCACAAGCGCCACCACAGTGAAGAGAGCTGCTGAGTTCACTAACGGGAAGTAATATTAATAAAATTGCTCTAACTTCCCAGGCTTATCAGCTGTTCAAAGCTGTACATTTAAGCCATTCTGAATTTTCCAGATTTGTTAAAAGATAAAACCAGCTCTTTCATTCTATTTTGTAGTACTCTTCATCTCATCATCAAGCTACTTGGAGTATTTTGACAGCATGATTATGTTCTCTAGGAAAACATATTTTAATGGAGAAAAAGACATTTCAGCCCTGTTTGTAAAGCCGCCTTGTGGTGCCGCCCCTCGGGAGGTCCTTCGCCTGCACTCCTTCCTCCCTGCAGAGTAGGGGCTACCTGCAGGCCTGAGGTGAGAAGCTGGTTCTGCCCACCAGCCTGAGGCACAAGCACACTCCTCTCGCTAAAACGCGAAAGAGTGAGGTCAGGGGGATGTTCCCAGAAGCTGAGAAGATGCCTCAGAGTGAGCAACACACTTGCTATATTTATCCTCGACAATGAAGGGGCTTCCCAGAGATCCAGAATTTTAGTTTAAAAACCATTAAATTCCTCTATGGAATCATTTTTTATAATAAGACATAGTTTTGCAAATTCTGTGTGTCTCCATCTCACACCACAGCACCACAGGAGTCTGCAGAAGTTCAGCTGGATTTTCTCAATTCTTCTTCGTCCTTGGTACTCAGACAAGATTCACAGACCAGCAGCATGGGCCTCCTGTGGGACTGGTTAGCCATGTACACCAAGACCACTGCGTCACAATCTGCACGTTAGCAAGTCTTCTGGGGAGATTAGCTCTCGAATGAAAGATTTTGTATCCTCCAAAGTTGAATATCCACATTACTACCTCACAGTGCACATCTCACTTTCACCTTAACCCTAAGGCCCAGATGATGCTTCTCAACCCACTAAACGGCATTTTCTACTCCCATTGACCTCACAGAACTGCTGTAAAGTAACCAAATTTTGTGCAGGGTTCCAATTTGACATGAGGACTAGGAGGACATGCACCAAGATCTTCACAGGGATTCTCCCTGGATGGTGAATGATTTCTCATGTTTATTTTTTTCCATTTAGTTTTTTAAATTAAATTTATTGAATAGCATTGGTTAATATTATAGAAATTTCAAGTGTAAAACTTTATAATAGGATATCTGTATACTCTTTTATGTGCTCACCACACAAAGTCTAATTTCCTTCCATCACCATGTGTTTGACCCCCTCCACTCTCTTCGTCCTCTTCCCACCTCGCCCCTTCCCTTTTTGTAACCACCATTCTGTTGTCCATACCTATGAGTTTGGTTTCTTGGCAGTTGGTTTGTTTTGTTGGTTCATTTGTTGCTTTTTGTTTTATGTCCCACACTAGTGAAATCATATGGTTCTTGTCCTTTCCATCTGACTTACTTCACTTAGCATAATGGTCTCAAGATCCATCCATGTTTTTGCAAATAGCAAGATTTCATCATTCTTATGGCTAAGTAGCATTCCATCATATATATGTACCACTTCTCTATCCAATCATTTATCAAGGACACTTAGGTTGTTTCCATGTCTTGGGTATTACAAATAATGCTGCAATGAATATAAGGGTACATATACCTTTATGAATAGTATTTTCAAATTTTGGGGGTAGATACCTAAAAGAGAGATTGCTGGGTTTTATGGTGGTTCTACTCTTAATTTTTTGAGCAAACTTATCACTGTTTTCCATAGTAGCTGCACCAATTTACATTCCCACCAACAGTGTATAAGGGTTCTTTTCTCTCCTCATCCTCTCCGACACTAGTTGTTTCTTGTCTTATTCATAATAGCCATTCTAATGGGTACGAGGTGGTATCTCATCGTAGTTTTGATTTGCATTTCCCTTATAACTAGTAATGTTAAGTTTCTTTTCATATGTCTGTTGGCCACCTGTCTGTCTTCCTTAGAAATTTTTCTATTCAGGTTCTCTGCCCATTTTTTTGATCAGATTGTTTGTATTTTTGTTTTTGGGTTGTATGAATCCTTTATATATTTTCAATATTAGCCCCTTCTCTGAGGTATCATTTGCAAATATCTTCCCCCATTCAATTGGTTGCTTTTTTGTTTTATCGATGGTTTCTTTTGCTATGCAGAAGCTTTTTAGTTTGATGTAGTCTCATTCATTTAGTTTTGCTTTTACTTCCCTTGCTCTGGAGTCAAGTTCACAAAGACCCTTTTGAGACCAAGGTCCATAAATTTAGTGCCTATGTTTTTTTCTATGTATTTTATTGTTAAGGTCTTCTATTCAATTCATGATTTATTTCGAGTTAATTTTTGTGTATGGTGTCAGTCTAGGTTCATTCATTTGCATGTGGCTTTCTAGTTTTCTCAGTACCATTTACTGAGGAAAATTTCTTTTCTCCACTGTATGTTCTAGGCTCCTATGTCAAAAATGAGTTGTCCACATATGTGTGGGTTTATCTCTAAGCTCTCAGTTCCCTTCCATTGGTCTCTGTATCTGTTTGGGAGCCAATAATATATTATTTTGATTATTGTAACTCTGTAGTATAGGTTGAAGTGAGGGAGCATGATACATCTGGCTTTGTTTTTGTTTTTGTTTTTATCGGGATTGCTTTGGCTATTCAGAGTCTTTTGTAGTTCCATGCAAATTTGAGGATTTTTTGCTCTTTTTCTGTGAAAAAAAAATGCCATTGTTGTTTTAATAGGTATTACATTAAATCTGTGTATTGTTTAAGGTAACAATTTTAACACTTGCAATCCATGAACATAGAATATCTTTCCATTTCTTTGTGTCTTCTTCAATTTCTTTCAACAATGTCTTTTAGTTGTCAGTGTACAAGACTTTCGCCTCCTTTGTTATATTTATTCCTAGATATTTTATCTGTTTTGTAGCAATTATAAATGGAATTATTTTCTTCATTAATCTTTCTGATATTTTGTTGTTAATATATAAAAACACAACAGATTTTCGTATACCGATTTCGTATCTTGCATCTTCACTGCACTTGTTTATTATTTCTAATAGTTTTGGAGTAGAGTTTTTAGGGTTTTTCAAATATGGAATCATGCCATCTGCAAATAGTGACAGTTTTACCTCTTCATTCCCAATTTCAATACCTTTTATTTCTTTTTCTTGCCTGATTGCTCTGGCTAGGACTTTCAGTACTATGTTGTATAACAGTGGTGAGAGTGGGCATCCTTGTCTTATTCCTGATCTTAGAGAAAAAACTTTTGTTTTTCACTATTGAGTATGGTATTAGCTGAGGGCTTATGATATATGGCCTTTATTACGTTAAGGTACTTTCCTTCTATAAATATTTTATTAAGTGTTTTAATCATAAATAGATATTGTATTTTATCAAGTGCTTTTTTTCCATCTGTTTTTTTTTTAAGTTTATTGGGGTAACATTGGTTAATACAATTATATAATTTTTGGGTGTACGTTATGATTTGACATCTATATATTCTATTGTGTGATTACTACCCAGAATCCAGTTTCCTTCAGCTACCCTATATTTGACCCCCTTTATCCATTCTACCTCTTCCCTCCTCCCCCACCCTCTACCCTCTGGTAACCACTAGTCCATTGACCACGTCCCTGAGTCTCTGTTTGTCCTGCTCATTTGTTGCTTTTAGGTTTATATCCCACATATAAGTGATATCATGTGATTTCCAACTTTTTCAGTCTGGCTTATTTTGCTTAGAATGCTTTTTCTGAATCTATTGTTATGATCATATGATTTTTATCCTTCGTTTTATTAACAGTGCATCACATTGATCAGTTCACATATTTTGAACCATCTTTATATCTTGTTCATGATGTATTATCTTTTTAATGTATTATTGTATTTGTATTAATTTTTATTAATTTATTAATAAATTATTAATTTGTAATGTATTATTGTTATTGTAGTTAATGTATTATTGATTTTCTAGTATTTTGTTTTGGATTTTTTGCACATATGTTCGTTCATCAGATATATTGGCCCATAATTTTATTTTGTGTTGTCCTTGCCTGGTTTGGTATCAGGGTAATGTTGGCCTCATAAAATGAGTTAGGAAGTATTTCATTTTCTTCAATTTTTGTAAGTGTTTGAGGAAGATAAATGTTAAATGTTTTGTAGAATTCACCAGTGAAGCCTTCTGGTCCTGAACTGTTATTTGGGGGGAGGCTTTTGATTACTGTTATAATTTCCTTACCAGTTTTGATCCTTAACAAGATCAGTCTATTTAAGTTTTCCATTTCTTCATGATTCATTCTGAGAAGGTTATATGTTTCTAAGAATTTATCCGTTTCATCTAGGTGATCAAATTTGGTGGCATGTAGCCTTTCGTAGTATTCTTGTATAATCCTTTGAATTTCTGTGATGTTCATTGTAATTTCTCTCTCATTTCTGATTTTATTTATTTGAGTCTTTTATCATTTTTCCTTAGCCACAGGTTTTCCAATTTTATTTATCTTTTCAAAGAACTAGCTCTTTGTTTTCTTACTTTTTTTCTATTGTCTTTTTGTTCTCTTTTTGTTCCTTGAGAATGTTCTGTGTATACTTGATAAAAATGTATATTCTGTCATTTAGGGAATTGAAAGTTTTATAAATATTATTGATTATGTCCATTTGGTCCATTTAGAATATCCTCTAAAGTCCAGTTCTTTCAATAGCCTTGGGAAGTTCTTATCAATTATTTCTTTGAGTAGGCTCTCTGTTCACTTCTCCCTCTCTTCTCCTTTTAGTATATCCACTATCCTTATGTTAGTCTTTCTAATGGAGTCAGAAAGTTCTTGTAGAGTTCTTTGAATTTTTTTTAACTCTTAGTTCTCTCTTCTTTTCCTGTGTCATTTCTAGGTTTCTATCTTCAAATTCACTGATTGTATGTTCTATTTGCTCTGCTCTGTTTCCAGTCTTCTCTACTTCTCCACTGCATTCCTCATCTCATTTATTGAATTGTCCAGTTCCAGAATTTCTGTTTGGTTCTTTTTCATAGTTTCAATCTCTTCGATAAAAAATTCTTTTTATTTTTTGAAATCTAGTGAATATCTTTACGCAAGTTATGTCTGCACATAGTTTTAAAAGTTATGTAGTTCCAAAGGCTTGATTTGAAAAGCAGCACTCTCCACCTTGACCCTCTCCTCACTTCTTATTTTCTATTTCCCAAGGTGACAGCCTTAACTGACTGGCTGGAAGGTGATCATTCATGCCTCCAGGTTACATGCTTTTGTCACCACATCTTAATTTTTCACTTTCTATAGTATCCATTGGCTTCTCATTTTGGGGATTGAAGATTGAGTTCTTTTTTATGTCATCACCTCATTTTCCCTACCATGTACATGCACACATCCTATCCTCCCATCCTGAAAAACATAGTCATTCTGTAACTGGACAGATCAATATTCAGAGTTTACATGACCATTACAAGGTAATGCTGGCCCAACTGTTTGTTCTCTCTGGGGGTAAAAATGGTTTTTGTTTGTTTGTTTTTCTGGTTGGCTTCGTTTTCTAGGCACATGTCAGATGCATTCTCAAGCACTGACTTGGTATTATATATTCCCTCTCATTGCATTAAAACACACTAAGAAGTCTATCCATTTCATTTTAGAAAAATTTCTTCCAGAGCTTTCGTCTGCTTTGTCTCCTCACCACCCTGATATCTCCCTTCCCCAGAGCCTTAGTGTTTTTCTCTGACATTGCCCCAGATGTCCCGTTTTCTCTGTCTTCTTCCTTCTGATTTACTCCTTTCTATGGTGGAGTGTATCCCTTGATTAATTTCTGAGAACGGGTACATAGGACATAAGTATTTTGAAACAATGCATGGCTAAAAATGCCTTTCTCTTTACTGATAGGTTTATCCAGCTACGGAATTCTTGCCAATGTTATTTTCCTTCAGATATTTGAAGGCATTGTTGTAGTTTCTTTCAGCTTTCTAGTGTTGCATTCAAGAAGTTCAATGCCATTCTGATTTCTGCTCCTTCATGTAAAAATTGTTCCTTTTTCTTCTCGCTCTCTATATACTTTGACCATCTTTCCTTGGTGTTTAGTGGTCTTATATTTCTTAATGCTATGTTTTGGTATAAGTCTATCATCAAGCATTGTGCTGGACATACCATAAGGAACCTTTCCAATTGGAAAATAAAGCCTCTCGTTTCTGGGAAATTTTCTTTCTTTTTTAAATATTTTTTTAAAATTATAATTGACATACAACATTATATTAGTTTCCGGTATACCACACAGTGATTAGACATTTATATTATTTATAAAATAATCATCTAAAAGTCTAGTACTCATCTGACACCATACATAGTTATTACAATATTATATTCCTTATGTTGTGCTTTACATCTCTGTGACTGTTTTTATAATGCAGTTTGTACAACTTAACCTCTTCTTCTTTTTCACTCATCTTAATACTGGTTTGGTGGTGGTAAACTTCTTTGGCTTCTCCTTTTCTGGGAAACCATTTAACTCTCAATTCTAAATAATAGTCTTGCTGAGCAGAGTAATCTTGATTATTGGTCCTTGCTTTAAGTATTTCGCACTTTAAATATTTTGTACCAATACCTTGTAGCCTGCAAAGTTACTATTGAGAAATCAGCTGACAGTCTTTAGGAGCTACCTTGTAGATAAATAACTGCCTTTCTCTTGCTGCTTTTATGATCCTCTCTTTGTCTTTAAACTTTGGCATTTTAATTGTGATGTGTCTTGGTGTGGGCCTCTTTGAGTTCATTTTCTTTAGGACTCTCTGTGCTTTCCAGACTGGTATGTCTATTTTCTTTACCAGGTTAAGAAAGTTTATTTTTAATTTTCATTTTTTTTAATTAATTAGGGTTAACAGTAGTTAATACAATTATGTAATTTTCAGGTATACGTTATAATTTGACATCTATATATTCTATTGTGTGACTACCAACCAGAGTCCAGTTTCCTTCAGCTACCATATATTTGATCCCCTTTACCCTTTCTACCTCTTCCCTTCTCCTGCACCCTCTACTCTCTGGTAACCACTAGTTCATTGTCCATGTCCCTGAGTCTCTGTTTGTCCTGTTCATTTGTTGCTTTTAGATTTATATCCCACATATAAGTGATATCATGTGAATTTCAACTTTTTCAGTCTGGCTTATTTCGCTTAGCATGATTATCTTGAGGTCCACCCAGGTTGTCGCAAATGGCAGTATTTCATCTCTTCTTATGGCTAATATTCCATTGTATATATGGACCACAGTTCTTTAGCTAGTCATCTATTGTAGGACACTTTAGTTGCTTCCACGTCCTGGCCACTGTGAATAGTGTTGCTATGAACATCAGTGTGCAAATATCTTTTTGGATATGGGTTTTCAAGTCTTTGGGGGTAAATATACAGTAGGGGATTGCTGGATCATATGGTAGATCAGTTCTTTGATTTTTGAGGAACCTCCATCCTGTTTTCCATAGTGGCTGTACCAATTTGCAGTCCCACCAGCAGTGTATAAATGTTCCTTTTTCTCCGATTCATCTCCAACATTTGTTATTACTTGTTCTGTTGATTATAGCTATTCTAACAGGTATGAGATAGTATCTCATTGTAGTTTTGATTTGCATTTCTCTAACAGCTAGCAATGTTGAACATCTTTTCATATAGAAAGTTTTCAGTCATTATTTCTTCAAATAAGCTTCAATCCCTTACTCTCTCTCTTCTCCTTCTGGTACCTCTACAATGCAAATGTTGGTATGTTTGATGTTGTCCCAGAGGCCCCTTAAACTATCTTCTTTTTTTAAATTATTATTCTTTTTTCTTATTGCTGTTCTGACTGGGTGTTTTCTGCTACCTTATTTTCTAAATAGCTGATTTGATCCTGTGCTTTGTCTAATCTACTGTTGATTTTCTCTAATTTTCTTCTTTTTTCACTGGTTCTTTCTTATGTTTTCCATTTCCATTTTTGTTTCCTACTGCTTTGATGAAGTTCTCACTGAGATCATTGAGCATTCTTATAACAAGTGTTTTGAACTCTGCATCTAGTAGATTGTTTGTCTTCATTTTATTTAGTTCTTTTTCTGGAGCTTTATTCTGTTCTTTCAATTGAGACATATTTCTTTGTCTCCTCGTTTTGTCTAACTTTCTGTGTTTGTTTCTGTGTGTTAGGTAGACCTACTATTTCTCCTAGTCTTAGTAGAGTAGGCTTATGTAGTAAGTGTCCTGTGGGACCTAGTGGCACTATCTCCCTTGTCACCTGAGCTGAATGCTCCAGGTGTGTCCCTTGTGTGGTTTGTGTGTGTTCTATTATTGTTGCTAGATTAACCGTTGTTTGTACATCAGTAGGAGGGGCTGACCCTCAGGCTGATTGATCATGATGACTGGCTGTAACTATGATGGAGGAGCTGTTGTCAGGGGATGACCCTATAGAACAGGATTCACTTTGGCAGGGCTCTGCTGCCTGCCGTGTCTGCCCTTTGGAAGTGTCATTTGTGTAGGTGATTCAGTGATACTGTGGTGTGCTCTAAAGCTGGCCACTGGGTTTGTCAGTTTGGGAGCCTCTTGAATTGGGCTCTGTTGCAGGCCAAGGTCATCGCTGCCTATGCTCTGCCCAGAGCAACTTGGTATGAGCTACAAAGTGATTTGCAAATGACTGCCAATTGTGCTGGACTTGGGGTTGTCTGGGAGAGGTTAAGCTGTGAACTGAGGCTAGCTACCACTAGTGTCTGGCTTGGGTCTGCTTAGCAAGAGATATTGAGCATGTCAAGGCCAGATGCTGCTTGTTTTGTGTTTGTGAACATATGAGAGATTTTAGGAATGTCCACAGCATAAGCCAAGACAAGCCATTTAGCTGGAAAATCCACCAAAAGCAGCCTGGGTGGACCCAAAAGTTGTATGGGGCTGGGTCTCAGAAAATCACCAGGGTGGGGCAAACAGTGTTAGTTTGTTGATAGACACTCAGCTTTGGCACCTGCCTGCACATGCAGGCTGGGTGGAAGCATGGCTCAGCAAAGGACAATGACCTCTGCCAACATTACTGTTAGAGAATGCTGCCCCTTCAGCCCTCATCCTGAAGCCAGACAATTCATCTCCTCCTCATATGTCCCTAGTGTCTTTCAAACTGCTGCTCCAGTGCTGGAGCTCAGAGCAAGTGCGTTCATCAGCAAGTAAGTCATTAAAATAATCCTTTTGTTCATTAATTTTCTTCCTGGGCTGATTAAATTGCCTTCCGAGTTCTCTTTTTATCTCATTGAGCTTTTCATAACTGCAAACTTAAATTCCCTATCATTTAAGTCATAGTCTTCCATGACTTTGAATTTGGTTTCTAGAAACCTTTCTTTCTATGCTCCCATGTTACCTTTGTTGTTCATGATATATGGTGAATTATTTCTCTGCCTGAATATCTGAAGTAGTGAACTCTTTTGTTGTTGTTGTTTAGATACTGTTTTTCTCTCAACAATTCAGTAGGTTCCTAAGTAAGGAACTTTCTTTTGCCTTCCAGTAGATGGTGTTATAGTGCAAGTTTTTGTTTTCTCTTACCTGCACTATTTGCACCTCTAGTATCACAGTGAAGTGGCATTTCTTTGGTTAAGGAAAATATTGTGTACCTGCTGGGATTGTGGGTGTCTCTCTGTGACTGGCCTACCTCACTTAGAGGGCACTACCGGTGTGGTAAATGTATGTAGCAGGTGGTGGAGAAGGGTTTTGCAGGTTCCCAGCACTACCTTTTTTTTTTTTTTTTTTTTTTACCAATGGTGGCTGGCCCCATTGTTTGTTTGTTTGTTTGTTTGTTTGTTTGTTTGTTTTTGAGGCATCTCCATTACCTCTACCAGACTCTGCTAGGATGGGTAGGTCAAGAAGGAGCAAGTTCATGATTTCACAGCCCTGCTATACTGTTTAAGACATCTCAATTTTCTCTATCTGCTTCTGTCAAGTTGGATGAGACAAGGGAAGAAAATTCATGATCTCGTGGCTTTATATTTGCTCTGACAACAATGGCTGTGTGCATTACTGCACTGTCTGAGGCTTCTCAGCTTTCTATACCAGGCTCTGCCAGGATGGGTAGGACTATGGTGATTTCTCATCTATTATTTAATCTACATTTTAGTTTTCAAATTTATTGCATGGAATGCTTTACTTTTGTAATCACAATAAAAAGGATAATTTATTTTAAAAGCAAATAATTATGAATATAAACTAATGGAGCATGAGAAATGGTAGATCCCTTGTGGATGACCTGTTGCATGTACAACCAGTGTAAACAGGTGAACCCAGGAGCTGCCTGCCCTTTTTCCACAGCTGGTAAATTCTGATCTGCTCCCAGCTTCCTTCCCTCCTAGATTCTGGCCCACCACTGCTTTCCTGTATGCTGGAACACTTGAAGAGAAGCACCCTCTGGGTACTATATTTCCATCAGCACCAACACTGCCACCAAGCCAGCCTTTTCCCCTCTGAGAGAGAGATGCCTATTCAAACCAAAGGCTGGCAGCTGCAAAACCCAACACAGAAAGGTGGCTCTTTTCATAGGAAGCTGCTCATGTGCATTCATTCACACAGGCATTACTGAGGTATGGAGAATAGACCCCAAGTTCTTGCCACACTTAAGAACACAATAGGGAGAAGTAGAGTAAGATGGCATAGAGGTTTTGTCTATCTCCTCTTGCAACCACACCAAAGTTGCAATGTAAACACAGAGCAAACAGCAGAGTTGTCTGGAGTCTAAATGAACCTGAGCCCTACAACTAGGGAGAAAAATAAGAAATCACCCTGCAAGGTAGGAGAGGCAGAGACATGAGGCTGCCCAGTCCACAGTGGCTGAGTGAGACAGAGGCTACAGACATTCCTCTTAAAGGGCACATAACTGTAACCAGACTTTTGTGATGACAGACTTGCTCTCTCTGAGCTGAGAACTAGCATCAAGACAGTTGCTCAGGGAGGTCCAGAGACTTACAGGAAGACACTGAGTTGTCGGAGCTTGGGGCAGAGGTGAGGCTTTCTTCCCAGCAGAAGTGCTTGTGGTATCCACTGTTTCTTTGTTGCATCCTCCCTGCTCTCATTATGCAGACACAAGTGCCACCATAGCTGAGACATCCTCAAATGGGATAACACAAGTTGCTTCCCCCGGAAGATTCCTTGAAAATCCACTTCTTCCAACTTGCAGCCCTACTCAAGCTAGCTCCAGTGAAGTCTGTGGTATGTCCTGTGCCCCTTGCTGAGAAGCTCCAAGCCCTACACTGGTGGCACCTGGCCTCAGTTTCTGGCATGGTCTCTTTTATAAGCACAGCATACATGGATTATTTTCTAACTTTTACCAGGTGGCCCCATAAAGGCACAGGCTGGGGCTAAACTTGGCCTGCAGCTGTACCCCTCTCAGGACTGTGCCACTAGACACCTACTAATAAGATCAGAAGACTTAAGAGCTTTGGTTAGTACATAGAAACGGAAACAGAAAGGCAGTCAAATGGGGAAATAAAAAAGCATGTCCCATATGAAAGAACAGAACTAAACTCTAGAAAAAGAATTCACCAAAATGAAAACAAGCAATATATCAGATGTGTGTGTGTGTGTGTGTGTGTGTGTGTGTGTGTAACATATAACTTATAGTAACGTATAAAACTAGTTATAAGGATTCTCAGGAAACTTAGGGGAAGAGTAGATGAACTCAGTGAGAACTTTAAAAAAGAGATAAATAATATAAAAATGGAGATGAAAACATAATAGGGAGCCAGTCAGAAATAATGAATATAATATTTGAGATGGAGAGTACATTAGAGGGGAAAATGGGTAGAGAAACATGATGGAACAAGAGACGTCCCCAGATTTCTCCCCTTGAAACAACAATAAGCTGAACATCTATAACTCAACAAAAAACACCCAAACTCCACACCAGCATGTCTGAGCATGGGATCTGCGCGTAAGAGCTACCACAGGTCAGAAGCCTGTGTGTCAGGCAGTGACTGGGAAAAATAGAGAAACTGCCTCTCGCAGCCACCAGAGCTCCCTATAGGGGGAAGGGGAAGGGAGAAGGTGCAGCAACTTCCCTGAACAGCCCTGCCTGGGAGAGTTGTGAGTTCCACACAGCCTGTGGCAGGGCCCAGTCATGAGGGCAGAGAGCAGAGAAGTAGAATGGCAGAGAAACAACAGTTGATTTTTACTGGCTGCAATTGCAAAACCGAGACTGAGCCACACCCCTCAATCCATAATTAGGGCCCCTCCCCCCATAACCACCACCATGGAGCCCCAGGAGAATCTGAGCAAACACTGCCTCTCACAGCCTCCGGAGCTCCCTGCAGGAGGAGGGGGAAAGGAGAAGGTGTGGCAACTTACCTGCCTGGGAGAGTTATGACTTTCATGCAGCTGGCAGCTGGGCCATCATCATGGCAGAAAGCAAGGAAGCGGGACAGGACCACGGAGAAACAACAGTTGATTTTTACCAGCTGCAGCTGCAAAACTGAGGCTGAGCCACAGCCCCCAAACCCCGTCCGAGAGGGCCCCTCCTCCACATACCCTCCGAGACCGATCACCGTGGAGCCCAGGGGAATCTGAGCAAATGCTGCCGAGATTGTCACTGACACTGACAGGGTCTGAAACTGAAGGTAGTGAGAATGATTAAATATCATCAAGTAAATAAAAAGGCATTATTAAGGCTTTATATAAAGCAGAGATCCAAGAGGCTTAGATGCCAACTACTGGAAACCAAAAGAAAACTGCCTTCTTTGCAATAGGCTAAAAAGAGACCTTTATATAATAAATCTCCTTTCTAGAAAAAAAGCAGAATACACTTCTATTAATGCCCAGGTGGAGAAACAGTCCATTAAACACCATGAACAATCAAGGTGTCAAAGCATCTCAGAAAGAAGAAGAAAATGTCCAGAAAATAAACTTACAGACATAGAAATATGTGACATAAATGGTAAAGAATTCAAGATGGCCCTTCTGAAAAAAACTCAGTGAGTTCCAAAACGAGTCGTGGCAACAATTTCAGGAATTGAAAAAAACAATGAGATGAGCAGAGCAAGATTGAAACCGTCAAAAGAACAGAATAGAACTTCTGGAGATAAAAAAAAATAAAAATAAAATAATAAAAAACACTCTGCAAGAGTTGAAAAATGAAATAACAAGCTTGGGAAAAAGAGTAGCCCAAATGGAGGGGAAAATCACTGATATCAACACAGAATTCTAGAAACAAATTAGAAGAGAGAATGAAAAATAATAAAAGAGAAATACAAGAACTAGATGATACCATAAAGAGAGAAAACATAAGAATAATGGGCATTATTGAAGGAAAGGAAAAGGAGCAGAGACTAGAAAGCATTTTCAGACAAATAGTGGACAAGAATTCCCCAATCTAAGAAATGAGCTGAAGCTTGGAATTCAAGAGTCAACAGAATACCCAACTATCTCAACTCAAAAAGACCTTCACCAACACACATTGTATTAAAATTATCAAAAATCAATGACAAAGACAGAATTCTCAGGGCAGTCAGGGAGAAGATAACAGTAACTTATTAAGGAAAACCCATTAGATTATCATTGGACTTCTCAGCGCAAACCTTACAAGCTAGAAATGAATGGAATCAAATATTTAAACGATTAAGTGAAAGGAACTACCAGCCTAGAATAATGTATCCAGCTAAGCTCTCCTTTAGATATGAAGGAGAAATTAAGACCTTTCCAGACATACAAAAATTGAGGGAATTCTCCACTATAAGGCCTGCAGTAAAGGAAATACTGAAAGAGATCAGCTCACCTAAATAAAACAAACAAACAAAAACATAATTAGGAGTAAAGTGACTATAAAGCAAATAGAAACAGGGGAGTGCAACCCTTACTAAAAACAGGAAATTATAAGCTTAAATAATAAGAAGTGAATTGCCATAGCAAGATGGTAATGAACATTCAGCATACATAGGGATAAATCAAGATAATGATGACTGAAAAGGGGAAGATCTAAAGATCCAAATTCGTAAAGGGGAATGGAGATAAGACATGCACAGAAAAAAAAGGATAAAAGGATGACTCTCTCTCTCTCTCTCTCTCTCTCTCTCTCTCTCTCTCTCTCTCTCTCTATATATATATATATATATATATATATATATATATATATATATATATATATAAACTATCCTTTTTATATTCGTAATGGTAACCACACAGAGAAGATTTGGAACTGAAATATATATATAACATAAAACAAGAAGAACCAGAGGAAAAACCCACAAAAGCCCATCAAAATAAAGAAAACAGAAACACAAGGACAAAGAAGCAATGAAAACGCCGAGCTACCAGAAAGCAAAAGATAAAATGGCTATAAGAAGACCTCCTATTTCAATAATCACCCTAAATGTAAATGGACTTAACTCACCAAGAAAAATGGACAGAGTTTCAGAATGGATCAAAAAACAAAACCTAACCATATGTTGCCTCCAGGAGACACATCTCAGCCCCAGAGACAAATATAGACTCAAAGTGAAAGGGTAGAAAATGATATTTCAAGCAAATGGCATTCAGAGAAAAGCGGGGGTAGTGGTACTAATATCAGATAAAATAGGCTTCAAAATAAAAAAGATAAAGAAAAATACTGAGGGATACTTCATAATGATAAAGGGAATCATGCACCAGGAAGACATAACTTATTAATATCTATGCTCCCAATCAGGGAGCCCCGAAATATGTAAAGCAATTACTAACAGAACTAAAGGGAGAATGAGACCCAAACACTATCGTAGTAGAGGACCTAAATACCTCACTGTCAGACATGGACAGATCATCCAAACAGAAAATCAATAAGGAAATAACATGCTTAAATGACGCATTAGACCAACGGGACATAATTGACACTTACAGAGCCTTCAATCCCAAAACAGCTGCTTATACATTCTTCTCTAGTGCACATGGAACATTCTCAAGAACTGACCACATATTGGAATACAGAGATAGCCTCAACAAATATAAAAGGGTTGAAATCATACCAGCCATATTCTCTCATCATAATGCTTTGAAACTAGAGATTAACTGCCAAAAGAAATCAGGCAGAACCACATGAAGCAAACAAAATGCTACTGAAGAATAACTGGGTCAGAGAAGAAATAAAAAGAGAGATTAAAAGGTACATAGAAACAATGATAATGATAGTACAACACATCAAAACTTTTGGGACATGACAAAAGTGGTCATAAGAGGAAAGTTCAAATCACTACAGGCCCATCTCCAAAAACAAGAATAAGCCCAAATAATCTAACATTTCATCTTTGAAAAGTAGGAAAGGAAGAATAAATGAAGCCTAACATCAGCAGAAGGAAAGATGTAATCTGAATTAGAGCAGAAAAAAACAATAGAAAAAAATAAATGCAACAAAGAGCTGGCTCTTTGAGAAGGTTAATAAAGTTGACAAACCCCTGGCTAGCTTCATTAAAGAAAAAAGAGAAAGAACATAAATAAACAAAATCAGGAATGAAAGAGGGGAGAATTATGACAGACACTGCAGGAATAAAAAAAAATCATACAAGAATACTATTTAAAAAGTATATAACAACAAATTCAATAACCTCTAAGAAATAGACCAGTACCTAGAAAAATACAAACTTCCTAGACTGAATCAAAAAGAACTGGAAAATCTAAATAGATCTATCAGCAGTATGGATGTTGAAACAATCATCAAAAATTTACCAAAAAATAAAAGTCCAGGACCAGATGGCTTCACCAGTGAATTCTACCAAGCATTCAAAGAACATTTAAAACCTATTCTCCTCAAACTCGTCAAAAAACTGAAGAGGAGGCAATACTTCCCAACGTATTTTATTGAAGCTAAAAATCAACTGTAAAAAGGAAGTAGGAAGAACCACAAATGCAGGAGATTAAATGACATGCTACTAAAGAATAACTGGGTCACAGAAGAAATAAAAGAGAGATCAAGAGATACATAGAAACAAATGATAATGATAGTACAATATATCAACTTTTGGGTCATGGCAAAAGTGGTCATAAGAGGAAAGTTCATATCACTACAGGCCTATCTCCAAAAACAAAAATGAGCCCAAATAAACAACCTTTATCTTTATCTTTAAAAACTAGAAAAGGAAGAACAAATGAAGCCTAAAGTCAGCAGAAGGAAAGAAATAATCAAAATTAGAGCATAAATAAATGAAATTGAAAACAAAAAGTAATAGAAAAAATAAATGCAACAAAGAACCAGTTCTTTGAGAAGGTTAATAAAATTGACAAACCCCTGGCTAGACTCTCTAAAGAAACAAAAAGAAAGAACACAAATGAACATAATCAGAAATGAAAAGGGTAAAGTGTGGAAGAAATTACAGAAATACAAAGGATTGTACAGGAATACTATAAAAAAGTATATAACACCAAATTTAATAACCTAGAAAAAATGAACCAATACTAAGAAAAATACAACCTTCCTAGACTGAATCAAGAACAGAAAAATCTAAATTGACCAATCAGCAGTATGGAAATTGAAACAATCATCAGAAACCTACCAAAAAGTAAAAGTCGAGGACCAGATGGCCTCAGCAGTTAATTCTACCAAACATTAAAAGAAGATTTAACACCTATTCTCCTCAAGCTCTTCTAAAACATTGAAGAGGAGGCAACACTTCTCAACTCATTTTGTGAGGCCAGTATTACCCTGACACCAAAATCTGGTAAGGATAACACACAAAAAAAGAAAACTACAAACCAATATCTCTCATGAACACAGATGCAAAATTCCTAAATAAGATACTAGTGAGCTAAATACAGCAACATATTAAAAAGTTCATACACCACAATCAAGTGGGTTTCAACCTAAGGGCACAGGGATGGTTCAACACACACGAATCGATTAATGTGGTACACCACATAAACAAATTTAAATATAAGAATCATATGATCATGTCAATAAATGCTGACAAAACTTTTAAGATACAGCATCCATTGATAATGAAAACACTTAATAAAATTGGTATAGAAGGAAAGTATCTTAACGTAATAAAGGCCATATATAACAAACCCTCAGCCAACATTATACTTAATGGTGAAAAACTAAAAACCTTCTCTCTAAGATCAGGAACAAGGTAAGGCTGTTCGCTATTGCCACTGTTATTCAATTTAACATTGGAGGCCCTAGTCAGTGCAATAAGACAAGAGAAAGATATAAAAGGCATCCAAATAGGAAATGAAGAAGTCAAACTGTTACTGTTTGGAGCTGACATGATTCTTTATATAGAAAACCCTAAATACTCCACAAGAACACTACTAGAAACAATAAGAAAATACAGTAAAGTTTCTGGATAAAAATCAACATTCAAAAATCCATAGCGTTCCTATACTCTAATAATGAAATGTCAGAAAAAGAAGTGGAAAAAATAATTCCTTTCGCAATTGCAACAAAAAGAATAAAATACCTCATAATAAATTAAATGAAACATGCGAAGAATCTATATAATGAAAACTACAAGACTCTATTACCAGAAACTTAGTCAATAACTGCTCTGAACTACAGGAGCTCTCGTCCGTTAATAGAAAGTTGATTCCTGGAAGGAGGGCATTCTGGGAGTCCAGATATCAGCAATGCCATGCCTGTTGCTCCTCTGCCTGTGGTCAGCCCTCCCAGGGCCTGTGAGTTCCCTGAGAAGAGACCCTAGCCAGGTTATTGATAGGGTTTCGATGGCTTCCCACATTGTTATAACATGTGGACTCAACTGGGTGCCAGTTTACAGATGAGGAAATGGAAGCTAAAGAATGTCCTGAAATGTATCATGAGTAGTTGGCAGGTCTGGATTTTGTCCACACCTCCTGTAAGCCTCCAGGCCCTCCAAGCACACAGTAGGGGGTCAGTAAACATTTATAGAGCAAAGACTAAAGAATGAATGATGCACAATTTGGCCTCACTTAAAAACCCATTCTCTTCCAATTTACTTTGCTTCTGGCCATTCTAATGGGAAAGCTTCGAATCCTTGGGAGAATAGAAACCCTCCTTGACTCCTTGCCTTATGGTATCTAACCGCTCCCCGCCACACACACACCCCACCCACAGTAGACATGGAAGTGTTGACCATCCATGCGCAATCTACCAGGCCTGGGGCATCGAGAGATCTTGGCAGCCAGCTCTGCTGTACCATTAAATCTGTGTGTTGGGACAATGCCAATATCCTCATTTCCGCTGCGACTCTGCAACAAAACAGAAAAGTCAAAACAACTCCAAATGCCGCAGTCTAGAAGTGGCAGCTATTCGGACACCCATTCCCTCCCTCGACTTCAGTCAACCCATATGAGAGATCACCAAAGTGTCACCTTTCCTCCTTGCAAAAACATCTTTCTTCCTGACAGCCAGGTCTCACTGTCTCAGGCCCAGGTTGAATCCAGCGGCATCTTCTGCCTTTCATGGTCCAGTACAAACTCACCTTTCCATTCTCATTAAGTTTTCAGCCTACTAGCAAAATTGTCTTCAAAGGGTCATCTAGCAGACATGCAGTTTATCAATTTATGGGGCTCTATTTTAAGATACTGCACACCCCCATGACCAGAGCAGCAGCTTTCTAAGGATGAAGAAAACTTGGGCTTGTGGTGGTGGTAGAGGGTGGAGGTTGACCAGGGATAAAGCAGGCAGCAGAAGAGGGGAGGACAGTAGCCCCAGATGTGTGGCCAATTCTGGCACCTTTTTGGGTGCTCCACAAGGTCTGAGTGGGTGGTGGGCCTACCTTAGGGGTCTCTGCACAATTAGGACTTGGCACAGGGATGAAACACCCATGCAGCCATTTTGGACCCGACTCCCTTTTATTACCAACTCGCATCAAAAGCAGATGTCTTCAGACTTCCACTTCCCAGCAGAGTAGGATCAATAAGCCTGATGCAGTCACTCTGGTGTGGCCCAGGACCCTCCCCACCTGCCATTTGGAGTATATGTCCAAGTGTAAGGGGTAGGGAGGGTGCAGGGTAGCTCTATAGGGAGAGAAATGGGAGTGTAGTATAGGAAGGGAGAGAAGGGAGAAGAGAGGGTGAGGATGTGGGATGCAATTTGAGTCAGAAACAGGGAGGTCTAGGGGGCCCAGGAGGGCTGGACAATACCTTCTTATCATGTGGAAAATAACAATGTATATTAATTAGGCTGTGTGGGAGTTCCCCGTACATCCAAAACCCCATGCAGGTTCCTTTCTGGTGATGGCTGAGCAAGCTCCCATCAGATAGACCTTCCAGTGGATTACAGCACTAGCCTCAGGACAAAATCCAAAATCAGCAACCCCACATCACTGGAAAGTCACCCAGGGCAAATCTGACTTTAGTCAGGTGCTGACACTGGGAGGAAGTGCATGGGGAGTTTCCTGTGCCCACAGCTTCTCTTCTGCAGGCAGGCTCAGCCAGCACCTGGAGCACTACCACAGTCCTGGAAAGCTACTGGAATCTCAGAAGGGAGAGGGCTAGAGGACAGAGCCCCAAATTCCATTCGTGCCACCTGATTTCCCACTGAACCTGAACCTCAAGTTCCTGCCAGCTTCCACTAAGCCCCTGTAAGATCTTACACAGGCCCTGAACCCTCTGGGCAATACCACACCTGGAACTCGTTAGAAATGCAGAATCCCAGATCCTGCCCAGACCTGCTAAACCTTTTCTAATGAGATCTGCACCTGATTTGCACATAATCTCAAGGTTGAGGACCACTGGTCAAAGGTTCTCTCCAGCTCTGAAATAATAGATATGAGGTCCTCAGTCACCCCTACCCCCACCCCGGGTCAGGGCTGTTCATGGACTCCCATCCCCATAACCATTTGGCAGAGTGACGCTGCAGGGCCAGTGACCTGAGCCTCATGGGATCTCTGCACTTAATAGAGTACAGCTCTGAGCTCTGAAATCAGCTGTAGCTCCCTCAGAAAGTGGATTCAGACCCACCAGCTGCGTTCAGGATAAATCAAGTCATGTGTGGGAGCTGCTTGCATAAGCAGGTGCCTGAAACTGTCAGCTCTGTGCGTGTCACTGAAAGAAAACCCACAAAACCACAAAAATACTTTGAGATATTATCTGTGGATAATGAGATTATGTGCAAGTGTTCTTATATTCATCTTACTCTTTTTTTCTTTTTTTTTAAATTAAGTTTAGTGAGGTAACACTGGTTAATACAATGATATATTTTTCAGGTGTGCATTATAATTTGACATCTGTATATTCTATTGTTTATCACCCAAAGTCCAGTTTATATTCATCCTACTCTTGGTATAATAATTCAAGTTTTATACATAGAACATTATCACTAATATAGATAAATAAATTAGATGATGATGATGATAGATAGATAGATAGATAGATAGATAGATAGATAGATAGATAGACAGACAGACAGACTTACCGCCAAGGCATAATTCTCTCAGCTCTTTCATTTGACATGTAAGACATTCATATACAGTTGGGGATGTTAAAGATTCAAACCCTAGTTATGTAGGTTTTAATTCTTTGAAAAACATTTTCTGTTTTCATGAAAGCAACCTATGACTCCATTGATGGATGATTGAATAAAGTAGTTGTGAGATATATATTACTATTCGGCCATTAAAAAGAAGGAAATACTGCCATTTATAACAACATGAATGGACCCAGAAGCTTTTATAGTTAGTGTTAAGTCAGACAGAGAAACATAAATAACTATATGATCTCACTTATATGTGGCCTCTAAAAAAGAAAAACAAAAAAGAAAACCAAATTCATAGAAAAAGAGATCAGATTTGTGGTTACCTGAGGCGGGAATTGTGGAGTGGGGGAATTCGATGAAGGTGGTTAAAAGACACAGGTTGTAAGATAAACAGGTACTAGGGTGTATTATACAACGTGACAACTGTAGTGAACACTGCTGTGAGGCATATTTAAAATTTATTAAGAGTAGGTCCTAACATTTCTCATCATGAGGGAAAAAACTTTTCTTTTTTCTTTTTGCATGTGTATGAAATGATAGATATAACTAAACAAGATCTCATGGGCCCTGCTGTGCACATCTGCTTACTATAACCTGAAGGACAGCCCTTCCTCTGCAGGGCACGAAGACCCTTCAGTTAGTCAGTTGGGGTATAACAACACTGAGATGGGCAGTACAGGTTCCACAGAAGCCAGTAGCTGTCTCTGTAGCAACGAAACCCACCAGTAGGAAGAAATGCTCAAAAACCAGCTGAGTAACCATGAGGTGACTAGTAATCATAAGGAAGGTTCAGATGCAGTCAAGATGCATTCATTCTCAGGCTTTTCTTCTCTAAAAAGAAAATGCATTTGGAACACTTGGACACAATTACAAAACTGAAAAGTTTCCTATAAAGCAAGCTGTGATAAAATTCTCATCTAGAAATTCTGACACTGAACTCCCAAGGAACTCATGAGTGGGCACACTGCACGGAAAGCAGACTCAAGGGCTGGAGGAAAACACATGTGAAAAATAACTGAATGACAACAAAGATCTCCTGGGAATTGTTTGAAAAATGTTTGATACATGTCATTTGAGAGGTGACAAAGTGAAGAGCAAGAGAGAATGCTAGAGGGAAAAAGAAAAGAATAAAAGTAAAAGAACATTTCTAAATGGAAAATGTCATGTAGATAAATTTCACAAATCAGCTTTTAAGATAAATTAATAGAAAAAGTACAATTGGCCTGGAGTGAGATAAGTAAAATTTGATTATCCATGAGACTGAAAAATGACTCTCGACTACTGCTGGTAGGGCTGGGACTGTGAACTCCTAACTAAAGTCTTTAGGGGAAGAAATCTGTAACAGTTGTTAAGTTTCAAAATACACATACTGTCTGATCCAATTATCTTGCCCTTGAAAGTTATCCCACAGGAAGAAAGCAACAGGTTTCAGATACCTGTGCCCACTGCATAGTCCCTGGCTTGTTTGCATACTTGGGTTTCCAGCATTGTTTGAGGTAGCAGGAAACTGGAAATAACCTGAATGTCCAGCAATATAAAAAGATAAAACTCTTTAAAAAGAGAAGTGATAAAATAAATTGTGATATGTTCATTCTCTGTATTATTCAGTAGCAATAAAAAAAAGTGACTTCGATCTCTGTCTATGGCCTCAGTGGATGAACTAATGTACTGGTTTTTGGTTTTTGGTTTTTGGTTTTACTTTGCAACGCTATTTTCTTCTTAATTTCTTTCCCCTGTGTAGGTGTTTAACATAAATATGTCTAAAGCAGCACAGCCATAAATGTAATTTAAAATGGCATACTAATATGGTCTGAGAAAAAAATATTGGTTTTATTTGTATGTTTGTTTGTTTGTTTGCATCAGGACCACTCCTGGAGTGGTTGTAATCATGGAGGCTCGCGGGGGTCCTGGCGGTGTTCATGCTCAGCTGGGGTCAGTCTTAGTTGCATGACTGCACAATTTATCTTTATTCTTTGTTCAGTCCACAGGTTTTAGATGTTCTTCAGTGCATATGTCAAATTTCACAACAAATGAATTTTAACATTATATGTGAAATCAGTTTCCCAAATCATGAAATATAAGTTATAATTCAGTTTGTTCTGGTACAGTATAAAAAAATGTTCATCAAAATAGGGAAAATTTTTTCAGCATTAGCCAAAACCTAGGGGAAATGCAACGTGCATCAGCAAGTAAATAGACAAACAAAATGTAGTCTGTTCATAGACTAGCATACTTCTCATCAATAAAAAGAAATGGATAGCCGATACCCACAATGACATGACTCAACCTCAGAAACGTCATAACAGAAAAGAGTGCCAGCTGCGCCATCCCATTTACATGGCATTCGGGATGGGCAAGGCCAGCCTGAGGGAATGGAATCAGAACACAGTTGCCTGGGCAGTCTATGGACTGATTGCCAGGGCATGAATGAACTCTGGGAGGGACACACTTGCTGTATCCGCTAGGGTGTGGAATATATCAGCATTTGTCAAAGCTCATGGAGTCATTCACTTATGATCTTTTATTCACTATATATAAATTTTACCTCAATTAAATCAAAGTAGCAAGCTCAACATTTGGATTAATTTGGATGTGAAGCCAAGGGGAAGGCAAGGGCATAGGGCTGCAGCCATGGCAGGCTGAGGTCCCACCTGAAGATCTCTACCTTTTACACCCAGGAAGCAGCAGAACAAGGGGTGTGAGGGGAGGAGAAGAGGCCAGGAAAGGGGTTGGCACGTGGCCACTGTGGGCCACGGGTCTCCATCTGCTGGGACTCTGAGCCTGGGGAAAGATACATCTCAGGTAGTGTATTTGCCCTTCAGCCCACCCCTCCTGGATGGGGCTTGTCACCCCCCAGCCCTTCCAGTCCTGTGGGCAGAGACTCCAGGAGAGAGAGAGTGTGTGTGTGTGTGTGTGTGTGTGTGCGCGCGCGCATGCACACACTAGAACATGGGCAAGTGGCCACTTGAAAGGCCTGTGACAGTTGGCTTCTTGCTCCCAAGCCAGAAGGCCAGGCAACTATAGTCCCCTGACAATCAAACCAACAAAAAGTCAGTGGCCCTGCATCCACCTGTGGCCATGACAAT
Source organism: Rousettus aegyptiacus (assembly GCF_014176215.1). Taxonomy (NCBI): domain Eukaryota; kingdom Metazoa; phylum Chordata; class Mammalia; order Chiroptera; family Pteropodidae; genus Rousettus; species Rousettus aegyptiacus. Next base: position 42,464,262 of record NW_023416287.1, read on the forward strand.
AACCCACCAAACCCAGTCTAAACTTCCAAAAATCAAGATTCCTCCCCTCACTTTGAAATAAAGGGGAAGGGTGCCTAAGGCGAGGCAGACACACTCTTCACTCCACACCTTCAAAGTAATGGTCAGGACCTGAACTCAAGTCTTAGACCCCACATCTGTGCCCTTGGAGGCTATGACCACAGTTACAATTCCAACTATCTCCACTTCTGATGCAGCAAGTTCCAATTAAAAGTTCAAGGTTCTCCCCTCAGAAGAGCAGCCACCCATTATCCTCTCTGACAGAGAGGCATCGCCCTCCAGCTGGAGCCCACAAAGCAACATAGTCCACTCTGCGTGGGCACTGAGCACCTGCCTTCATCATGGCATTAGAGAACCCCTGAGTAAGTTAGTCACATAATAAGGCTGTGGGCAGAAGTAATAAAACATATTGACATTGGCAAGAGTTAATTAAAGCTTTTACAAGAGTTCACTCACAGAGGACCTTTGAGTTCAAGCCAAACCCCAAAAGCTTAGAGAAATTAATAAAATTCACTTGTCCCAGGCTGGCCATTCTCATAGGTACTAATAAGCCACGAACAATTAATGCAAGTTTATTCTTTCTTTAATGACTTAATTTGTGAAAGCAGAATGTGAAAGACAGCATTCCCCGGCCTGCAAAGAGGCAAAGGTGAACTTGGCGACACACATTTGCTTTTTTACTGAACATTTTAACCGTGGAAATAAATCAAACAAAGAAAGGATATTGGGTGCAATATTTCATCCAGGGGTAATGCTGACACCTTGCTCCGGGGACCTGGCCAGGATCCCATCCTCTGAAAAATCTACATAACAGGAACAAGTCACCACAGTGCAGGCATTTGCTCTCCCAGCTAGCACAGGCGCCACCATGGGAGGGGTGCCGTGGCCTTCCGTGGGAGTAAAGACTATGGCACCCTTGGGCCAGAAGAGTATTTCCAGACCTATTCCAAAAGGATATCCAAGACTCTGGCTACCTAGTTATTTTAGGAATAATTATACCTTCAAGTTGCTGTGCAGGCTTAGACCAGTGGTTCTCAAAGTGGGGTCCTGGAGGAGCCATGTCAGCCCTATCTGGGAGCTTGTTAGAAATGCACATTCTCAGAATCTGCCAGAGACTTCTTCAGTAGGAAGTCCTGGTGTGGGACGCAGCCTCCAGCTCTAACAGCTCACTCCAGGGGGTTTGACTCTTCATTCCTTTCAGAGTCTTCTGGGAGAGCCTGTCATTGAAACCACAGAGAGGACTTGGTGACAGTTGGAGTAGATATAATGAAAACCATAGCAGATAGTGAGTTTCCTTTCTCCAGAGGAGTATAAACAAAGGCCACACAGCCATTGGGCAGGGTGGAGTCCCTGGAATTCAACATCAACTGAAGTGCAGCTCACTTTATAGTGTCCAAAAACAGTAAGGCAGACTTATAGATGGATCAATGGACAGTAAAGCAAATGCAAGAAAATTTAACTCTGGAATCCAGGAGATAGGAATATAAGTGTCCACTGAACAATTCATTCAATTTTTCTGAAAAAAAAAATTGAAAATTTTTATATAAAATATTGCAGAAAGAAATCAAGTGAAGAACTGAGTTTGATGACTATCCTTCAATCCTGGATTTGTGGTTCTCTAATACCAATTCCTACCACACACAACTATTTGTAAATCCAGCCAGCTCCTGGGGTTGGGTCAGTAATAGATGTGTTGAGAGGGCAAACATCTCAACAGATTCACCTTGAAGAGAAAGATGGCCACTAAGGATGGGACAAAGGTGAGAGAAGTGAAGAAACCAACCCTAAACTCACTCACACGAAGGGGCTTTCTTTAAGAAGGATTGACTCAGGATCCTGGAATTGTGATCTGGAAATTTTATACAAGAGCTACAGAAACTAAGGAGGATGGAAAACCAGTAAAATATGTTATCCTCTGTTCCCTGTCAACATTGAGCCAAATGAATGATATCCAAGAGTTACAGACACCAGGGAAGATACACCCAGGGCACTTAATGTAGTGGGTTGTCAGATGCAGAAGAGAAATTAAGGCAGAGATGGCATCTCCATCCATTTAAGTCAGTCATCATTCTGTAAAGAAAATGAGGAGGGAAAACGTGGAGGGAGGCAAATCAGGGCCACAGGACAGATATACCAGGCAAGTGGTCTGCGTGAGAATCATGGGAGACTCAGTGGTGCACAAGGGTCTAACCTAGATACCCAGGAGCTTTTAAATGCTCATTCTCAGATATACACACAGTGCCACAGAGGGGGGTCCACCGAGCCACTGAAGAAGAAACAGTCTGCATTTTACCAAGTGTGCAGGGCTATTCTGAGGAGTGACCACCAAAAGAACCAAGAATCCCACCAGCAAAGCTACCCGTGTCCTGAAGCAGGTGTTCTTCTTGTTGCCCCAGCCACATCCCATTGTCTCTATGCTGATGGAAGGACACTGCAAACACCATCTCTGCCCAGAATGTTCCTTACCCTCCTAGGGGCAGCCCACAGCCCATGGACCAGCAGCTTCCTCAGTCTCCAGGGGCTGACTCTGATACCGCCCCTCCCCTGATGCCTGGCAAAAACCTATCCCGTAATCCACAAGCCCATCCTATACAGGCTGTATCTGCTGCACTCCTCTACCTGTGTCTCCCGGTGGAAATAAACAAAGACCACCACAGTGAAAACAAGCAAAAGCTACTTGATAGAGCTGTGACAGCAAGAAGAGCCAGCCACCATCTTGTGTGTGCAAACTTGTCTTATCCAGAAGACTTTCTACCTAATTGCAAAGAAAATTATAAAGGCTCTTGAAATTGATGCAAGCTCATAGAGCAATCTTTCCAAAGTGTACTTCTAGGAGATAAAGACATCAAACATCATGGCCTACAACTTGGAGATATTGTCTGTTCAAAAAGGCTACCTCCACAAGGACTCCCTCCAGCCTCACCAGAAGGGACCAAACCGGATATTGTTAACTAATCCCTGAGTTGCCAAGCTAAAAGGTATTGATACATGAATTTATGTTTTTTACTTTTTTTTACTTTTAAAAGATTCCCATGTTTGCACCGTATTCACCTGATTGAAAGTTATCCAGGGTAGAGAACTGCTCACACAAAAAGCAAACAGCACTTGAAGCAAATGGCTTTTCCCAGATTCTGGGACTGGGCCAATGAAGTCAATTCCTGCTATACATACATAACCTTATGTTTATTTCATAGTTATCATTTTTTAGCATATTAGTGACCTTAATTCTCTTGCAACAAATCAGTCACCTTTTCTATGTTTTAAATTATGTGTTCCAGCTACTCCATATCATTAACCCTTGCCTATATAGTACTTCCTGATTTTTGCTGTTTTAACTCTTATAAATGGGAAATCTTGTCTTATAAATATTATAATGCAATGCTGGACTGCCATCCAATGCCTTCCTCTACCTCTGGTAAAACCGATGATCTCATAGTAATTTCTGCTAGCAATTTCTCAATCATCCCTAAATTCACTTTTGATTTCACCAAACCTCCCCCTTCTGAAACTTATCAGATTAAATTGCAAAAGGGAGTTCCATTTTCTTTCTATGTACACCCTATGTATGGGCCACACTCACCCTAAGCGGGACCTGTCTCCCACAGTTGAATTAGGTGGTAGCCACCTCTTAACACATTGCTATCTATATCTTAAATGCCTTAAATCTGATTGCACTTATTTCAACCCTGACTGCTGTTGAACTCCCCTTTATAAGTCCCTTGTGCATGGAAACAGCTCACATTGCCATGAACCTAAATGTTCACCCCACGATGTGTAAACATACTGGAAGAACTTCTAGAGGGATGTTCAAAAGAGCCCTGGTTGGAAAATGTCCTCACCTCCCTTCTTGTTAATGAATTCATAAATGAACAAGCTCTTGCAGTCAATTATTGTGCCCCCACAGGTTATATTTTTGTCTGTACACACAAAAATTGACATCGAATATTTCAATGTCTAGATAGCTGGAGGCTGACTGGCCCTTTAGGTCGCTCGATATCCTCTTTTCCTATCCTCAAAATGATAATAGCCACTCATCCAAGATCTCATCAAAAGAAAAGGAAGGCCTTGTCAATAGTAGATTACTATCCTGATGAGGATCCCTCTGTTTATGAAAATGATTCTTGTGGTTTTTCTTTGGGATGTGACTTGCCAGCAGGTTTTTCAGGAGATGAAGGTAATCACTTTCTCAGAGTCATTCAAGCCCAGCAAACATCTTTAGACTCCTTAGCATGAATAATCCTCAACAACAGAATTACCCCTTATTATGTGTTCACAGCCCAAGGAGAAATCTGCACCATGGCCAATACCTCCTGCTATACCTGGATGAATACTTCTTCCCAGGTAGAATTAGAAAGAATCAAACTCCTAACTCTCGCCTGTGGAGTTAATTCAAAAGTAGCCCCTCCACATACAGAAGACAATAAGGACTGCTTGGTCAGCAGCCCCAGGAGCGAAAAAAGAAGACAGTGAACAAAGAGTTCTCTGGGCTATGCTGGCTCCCAAGGATATTTTCAACTGTTCCCATGGGCACTATTTGCTCCTTGCGCAGCTCTCATGGACATTATCTGCCCGCTCAGCTTGAGGACACGAAATTTCGGAAGAGAAATTTTCCACTCAAATGGCTTACCTTGTAATCAGCTCTTGTTCTGCTTCTATGGACTTGCTTGCTGCATAGGCTGAAGGGCAGAGTGATCTCGAGATCAACTGAAATCTCGCCCTCCCCTTTGATTGTTCTGTCTCCATAACGGACATATTACCTAAATTCCTGTTTGAAAATCTCATGCTCTATAACTGCCCATATCCCATAGCAACTCTCACACACACTTGTAACCCCCATAGCAGCTCTCGTGGTCTGTAACCATCTGACGACAAATTAACCTATCAGTCCATCCTAACTGTAACAATGCAGATATAAAAGCAAAATTGCCCCCTGAGCTTGGGGCCCAGATCTTCAGAGCACTAGCTCTTCTGGGACTACCAGCATAATAAACCTGAGTTCTCCAACTCTCCAACTAGTGCTTGGTTTCTTGCGGGTCTGAGTTCACATTTCTGCTACATGCCATCCTCACAAATGCTATCTAGGTAATGTAGGGAGGAAGCAAGAGAATTAAAATGTTAATTAAGCCACAATCAGAGACTGCAATATGCTAATCAGCCCCACAGCCAGGCCGGAAGGACACCTTTAAAACAAAGGAAGATTTCTGCTGGATTGCTAAAAACCCATACCCCATACCTGTGAAGGGGAAACAAGAATCAAGAGTCATTCCCATGGCTAAAACCATGGGGAACCTATGGATTAAAGGCTGAGACCTGCCAGGAGGCCTTTCATTCTACATATTCTTACCTTTTCAGGCTACATACTCTTTCACTTTCTCACTGTATGTCTACATCAAAGGAAGTGGGAACTAAAGTATGACATATAAACTGAATTCCCTGAACATTCAGGGTCCCTCTCAGTGCCTTTTCTCTCTCTCTCTCTCTGTCCTCCTCTCTATTGTCACTGTCCCTCTCACTGTCCCTCTCTCTGCCTCTAAAAGGAGATCAAACTCTGTGGAGTGTTACCCTTTTTCTAATAAACTTTTGATTCTAACTTTGGCATGTGTGTTGAATTCTTTCCACACGCTCCACCAAAGCATCCTTTTCTTCTCTCAGTGCAGGGCTTGGTCCTCCCTCCACTAGGGAAATTGGTCCTGCCTTGCATCATAAGCAGCATGTTCTGTTTTCATCTGCCTGGGAATGCACCTGCTCCTGTGATGAGGTAGGTAATCCCCTTCCACTCTGCTCACATGTAAAACATTACCTGTTCTTGGCCAGGTGCCTTTTCCTGCAGCTCCAACCAAGCGAGTGCTAAAGCTTCCCTGTTTCATGAATAATAAACAGCATTTCACACCTCTCTGGTCCTCCTGGTGGTTTTTCAGAATACCGAAGACCCAGGTTTGAGTCCAGGGCTGGAACTCCTATTTTACATTGTCAGATCCCCTAAGGGACATTCCAGGTTCACTTCTAGTGTCAATGGCTGGTTAGGATTTAAATTTTCTGACATTTTCATTTGGCTCCCAACTGGGCTTAGAGATATTTTAAAGTCTGAGCTTCAAATTGTTTTGCTCATTGTCATTCTAATTTGTTCAATATATTTCACTGTCAAGTTATTGATGTTCTGTATAACCAAATGTCTAAAATCTACAAAAACTCAAATAATGTTTATATGAAGGATAGAAATAACCTATCAAGCCACTGTCCCCCCCCCATGTTTGTAATTCATGATGGTTAAAACCTTTATTCCTGTTGTCTTATACCTTTTGTCAATGACTCTTGATTTCTCTTACAAACTACATGCATTCGTTGTTCTTTAACCTTTCCCAAATTGTTTTGGCTGCCTTTATTGATGACTGAATTTTTTGAGTTTCTCAGGTTCCTGAGAAATCTCTTGTAAGCAAAGGGCTCTAGTTGCCCTATTGGCTATTGCCCTACCACAGGAGCACCACGGAACTTGATGAAACTGGAGCAGGTAGCCAAGCGACTCTGGCACTGACATGGGACAAAGTGACCTGATCAATCGCCAGTGCTCAATGCTGTCTGTGACAGGTTCTGATCAAAGGGGAAAATGTGGACCCTGAGAAAAAGGATACCTACTAAGAACAGTACTTGGTAGCTAACTGGGCTCAAAGTTAAAAAAAAAAAAAAAAAAAAAAAAAAAAAAAGAGCCTAGCAACCATTTCTACACAGGGACCTCTCACACAAACTACACTTCAGGGAGAAGGCTGCACTAAGCTGCCTTCCTCCTGCACTGAACTGCCTGCCTGTACTGAGTTCCTGCCATCTAAGCCAGCCCTAAATAAGGAATTCCTGGAATAGTATTTCAAACCACAGAACTTAGACTTTTCCTATTCAATTGGAGCTACATAGGTATATCCCCATCAGTATCTTCACTGACCAATCAGAGCGGCTCCATTCTAACCAATCAGGACAGTGCCTTTGGACCAAACTGCAAAGATTTGGAACTCTCATTTACATGAGGATGGATTACTCAGGGACCAGGGTTAGGGACTTCTGTCTATATAAGTCACACACTTTCTCTTTCCATCAAAGACTGAAGACTATATTTCTCTAGCTACAGCTGAAACACCAAAGATGGTACACCTAAGATATCTCACAGGAACAGAAAGAAGCAGACCAGGGCAGAGCAGAGCTGTCTAGCCAGAGAGGATCCTGGCCCCAGGGATGCCTCACAGCCATGCTGCTTCATAATTGAGCTGTAACTCTACTGAGCTGTTCTGCAGCCCTTCTGTTCTCATAGCTATTGTGCATCTGAGTTGTTTGTACTGAATAAGGTTTCCACCATCACTGCACCCAAAACTGAGGATTCCTTCTGGTGTTGAATTGACACCAACAACCACTGGATGACACCTGCATGTGGCACAGACTTGAATGCAGGCTAGGAAGTGGGCAAGGTTTATGATGGAAAAAAGGTTTCAGGTTGGCCTCGGAATACTGGAGGCAGGCAACTATAAGGGGGGCATCCCATGTGAATGGTTAGGAGAGCACATTTGTCTTTCTTCTCTGGACATGGGAACAAAAATTAGGGCAACTGGCACTTATTGACCAAGCCTGACCATTGGGCAGGTTGCTGCAGAGGTTGTGGTATGATTTCCTGAGCTGGAGGCACAGGTGGTGGTTTAGGGTTCTAGTGTCATGTACTGCCAGGCCATTGTCAGTATATGTGTTTCTCACTGAGATTCCCTTCCAGATATGCTGGGTGCACTCCAGCATTTGTTTCAGGGTCTGTTTTGGGAACTCAGTCCAAGAGCATCCCCAAAGATGAGGATGCAGGTGGAGTGGTCTGTAAGTCAGCTGAGCCATGGGGCATTCCCCAGACGCCCTGCCAGCTCTGCCCACTGTCTTGCAAGGCTGTAAGGAAGCATGGTTTCAGGTCCAATGGGGGCAGAATCAGCCTGTGCAACAGGAGTGGGTCTTCCTCTTCCTGATATACCATGTAGTCCCCAGAGATACCCATGTGCTAACTCTGAAACCTGTGTCATGGCACTTTATAAGGCAAAAGGACTTTGTAGATGTGATTAAGAACTTTGAGGTAGGAGATGTCCACACTCAGCTCTTGTTGGGCAGTGCCGGCCATCTGAACTCCCCTCTAGGCAAGCTCCTTAGGACAAGGGCTGGGCCCCATTGTCCTTAGTACAGGTACAGACAGCTTTGCCAGCACATCTCTGGTCTCTGGACACCCTTCAGGATCAGAGTGAGAGGCTGCTGCTACCTTCAAAACAAACACTTATAAATAACTTAATGTGGTGAGAAATTATCAGAACAACACAGCAGGAAACCCAGGCAGCCAGGTTAGTAAGCCCAGCCCTCCTAGAGCTACCTGGCCAGGTGCAGAGTCCAGTCCCCACACAGGTGAGCTTGTGTATCAGGGCTTTTAAAGACACTTCTCACCCACAAATTGTAAGAGTGATAGAAGCAAAAAAAAAAAAAACATGTCCCACCCTATCAGTACCAAGTTCTGCTCCTGACCAAACCAAAACTCAGGGGGTGGCCAGTGTGGTCAGCTGACCAGGTTGACCCACCTAAAGCCTGAGATCCAAAGCCCTGAGGTGAGAGCTCCCCCATTTCACACAGAAGAATCATGTGTAAAGAGCTGGCAACTCTGTCCTGCAAAGTTCCCCAGGCTACAGAAAGGTAGGGCTGCCAGATTTAGCAAATAGAAATGCAGAGTTCCCAGTTAAACTTGAATTTCAGATAATTTTTAGTATAAATATATCCCAATATTTAGAATATGTCTATACTAAAAATTTATTTGTTGCTTCTCTGAGATTCAAATTTAGCTGAGTGCCCTGCATTTTAACTGGCAACTTTAGGTAATGGGATGTCAGAAGCCATGCCAGGTTTTTAAGTCATTTCTGGACATATGCCACAGACCTGGGGACAGGTAAGGCAGGCTGTGTCAAGCTTCTAAGAACCAACCACATTCCAGTCTCCTGAAAAGTGACCATGCCCATGGCACCTACATTCAGATCCACCCTTGAATCTGGGTTTTTGTCACCCCCGGAAAGTTTCTCAGTTCTCCTACTAAATAGCAGTACCAACTTCTCTGCTCTTCTTGATTTGCTGGCCACTGGCAAGCACACACTCCTGACATTTACCCAGCCACAAACCTGTTTCCCATCTATGCCAGTTGTGGCCTTTTCATGCTGAGAAAAATAAAAACAGGAAAATCCAACTTCAATGACCTTAACCAGTGAGAGACTGTGGGAACTCATAACTGGAAAATCTAGCAGCATGTGAGCTTCAGAGTGAGTCTGATCCAGGGGTTTGTCACAGCTGTCTCTACAATTGTTCTTTCTTATAGCTTCCTCCTTGGCCTGGCTGGCATCATGTACCAACAAGGCTACCGGCAACTCTGGGTGCTACATGCTGCTTTATTAACATCCATGAAAATTAGAAGGAAGGAAGGAGGGGGAACAGGATGAAGAACAGAATACACCTTTTCTTCCTCCAGATAGAGAACATAAGTTCTTCACTGGACTCTGAGCCACCTTCAGTCACCTGCCCACCTCCTGAACAAAGTGAGCTTGAGGGTGGTTTGAGCTCCACCCAAATCCCTCAGCTGCAGGTCCAGCATGCCTCTTGCCTCACTGCTTGGCCCTTACCATGCCCAGCATTATGGCGAGCATGTGGCATCTGCACTAAATGGGCAAAGACAAGGAGACAGGCTCCTTTCCAGAGACATTTAGACCTTAATTTTTTCTGGACCCACTTGAGGCACATAACTTTACAAAAATACCCACATCAATATGTCTCCTTCCACATGCCTTTCTTATAATGTGACAGTGACACTGTCCTTTTGAGAGGTGGGGTCTGCTTTGTTTCCCATCCTTTGAATCTCAGTACGTCTGTGATTATGGCAGAAGTGACACTATGGAACTTTCAAGGTTAAATTATAAAAGATAATGCAGCTTCCACCTGCTGCTCCAGGAAACACTCATTCTTAGAACCTGGCCACCATGCTGTGAGGAAGCCTAAGCAGTCAGGTGGAGGTGTCCCAGGCAACATCCCCAGCGGAGACTCAGCCAACAGCGATTATCAGCTTCAGACTTGGTATGAATAGGCCTTAGGTGATTCCATGCCCATGCCTTTGGTTCTTCCCAGTTGACATCCTAGACCTCTGTGGCAACAGGCCATGCCCATGTGAGTCCCCAACCTTCAGCCTGTGTGATAATAATAAAATAGTTGTCAGTTTATACCACTAAGTTTTGCAGTGGATGCCACACAGAATTAAGTGAGGAAACCTCTCTTCCACAAGGTACCAAGATTTTCCAGGATGAGATGAAGTCAGAATGAGTGTGAAGGGCCTGTAGGCCTTGAAGATTTGCAGCATCTTCCCATTCTCTGAGAACATGGATTGCAGAGAGTTTTGCAGTTTAGACAGAACTGCTTTTCCCAAGGGAAGGCCAAGTATTGCTGAAATCCCAACACTATTACAGAGGAAGCAATTCTGAGTCTGGAGCAAGTCTAAGAACAAGACAGAGGGGAGGGCTAATGGAAGGTACTTAAGGAGGAAGTCACCCAGCTCTGAATTAAAAATTGGGATGTATCAGCGTCCTGACAAGGCCTTGTTCATTTCTTAGTTCACAGCGCCACCATGTGGACAACATTCTCCTCACAATCACAACCATTCAGGAGAAATGTTTAAACAGCATTCTTCACAGCAAAATATACAGACGAAAAAAGATCTTCTAGCCTCACCACTCGGATAACTACCACTGACTTAAAAAAATAAAGTACAGACAGAACACAAAAGTATCAGAAGCCCATCAGATAATCCTCCCCAGGGGCAACCAGTTTTTGTTTCTTTCATACATTGTTTAGGTACACACAAAATCTCTCACCACATACACACATACCCCGAGACTCCTCCTGAAGCCATCTCACTCCCTGCTCTGCAAGGCTTTATGATTTTTTGCTCATGGTCATCCCGGATAGTATATCAGCACCACCTGCTGTTTAGCTTCTCCCAGAGGCTCAGGCCACCATTAGAAACCCGCACTGCCAAGCTGGCATCTTGAGGCTGGCCAGAGCTTAGGAATCACTCTCCTACCCAGCCCAGCCAGTGCCAGCATGGCCGGCACCTAAAGCCACAAGTGCAGGGCACTGGGGCCAGGGGGGGACAGGCGGAGGACAAAAGCCAGTGCCAGGTCCTGGGCTCCAGCTCAGCAGAACTTTCCACAACTTCTCGCTCTCTCTGTATGTAAAATGATGCTGTGGGAATTAAATGAAGAAATGGTAATTAAATTGCCTGGCACATAGTAAGTACTGTCAGCATGCTCCCTCTTGTTTTTATTGTTGCTATCATAATTAATGCAGCAATTGCTGACAGAGCCCCAAATGCCCTGGGACCCAGCTGTGGCTTAGGCAGGCAGCATGAGGAGGAAAGCTCAGGAGCTGGAGGTGACGGGATGTCTTAGATGTCCCATCCACTTCTTGGCTGAGTGGCTGGGTGGTTCTGGTCAATCAAGCCCCATGTGCTGCAAACATGAACCGGGGCAGGGCAGGCACTCACCAGAGAATGGGCCCACAGCGTTTGGGGTTTTCTCCCACCCAGCCCTGCAGAGTCCCATGCCGGAGTCAGGTCTGCACTCCTGGGAGCCAGGCCTGTACACCAGGGTCTCAGTGGCCTAGATAGATAGGGAGCGGAGGTAGAAGGGACTGCACCTTTCCCCACATCACTGCCTACACCTAAGCCCCTGCACATATACATATGCACCCCTCACCACCAGCTTTTCATTCAAGAGGCCAGGCCTCCCATGGGTGGTAGGGTCTCTTGTGGCCACTGCCTAGACTCTCGAGCCCTGCAGTAAGGGCCATGGACTGATGGAGAGTGCTAAGTGCAAGAACAGAGGGTCATCTGTCCTGGGATTATACACATTTGCTCCAGTCACAGTTGGCAAAGATCGGAGCCCAGAACCCACTCAAACTGGTCTTCTGATCCCATGCTCAGTCCCACCTCCACAGAAACAACAGATACCCTGAGGACATCACATGTCAGATCTTGAAGGTACCCTGAAAGGGCCAACCAGGCCCTTCCCTCTGGGCAAGGCTGTGGCCTCCAGCTATGTCCCCTAGGATGCCAGAGCTCTGGAATGTTCCAGAACTCGATGTAATGTCCAAGTGTTGCTGAGTAGGTGCATTTGCGAGAAGCCCACTCTGCTGGCAGATGGTCCAGACCTCAGCAAAACCTCAGAGCTAGGTGTAAGGCCTGGTGCTTGAGTACACTATTTGTGTGACCTCATGCAAGTGACTTCAGCTCCTGAACCTCAGTGTTTCTCGTCTCTAAAGTGGGGACACTCACACCCATCTTAAAGATTTATGATGACAACCAATTGAGCCAATTGGCTAATGGGCATACAGGAGGCAGTCAATAAATAGCTGTTCTGATTATTACCATCCACCCAACCACACCAACCCCGCCACTCTCAGACCTTTTCTGCCACCTCCCAGTACCGCTGTCTGCCCACAGCCGAGGACCAGCTGACCTCCCAGGGTCGGGGAGGAAGGCCACCCAGCTGCTAGCCTGGTGGCTGCAAACAATCACACCTCTGCCATTTGTTTTGGAGGGTGGTTTTTACAGCCTTGTAAGTGCCTGACTGACATCATTACTTTCACCCTAGCAAGAATTCTGCCAGGGGCATGTTTCCTGGCCCTTTGTCTCCAAGTAAAGCCACAGGCCTGGGGCCACCTTCACAGGGCTGTTGTTGGACCCTCACAAACCACAGGGCATGGCTTGTGCCCTTTAAGCAGATGCGAACCCTGAGGCTCAGAGAGCCTCAAGTCACTGAAGCTGCTAAGTTGGAGCTAAAGGGCAGCATGCTCCATTGCCCTCCAATGGAGTCAACTGCTTGGGGCCCAATGTGACAGGAGCCCTCTAGTGGCCACATCTGGGAATGCCTCTTCACTGAACTCAAAACCCCAGCCAGGGCAGGCTGCAGCAGGTCACCCCCAGCTCCCTACTGAGCCTTGCCCTCCTGTCATTCTCACCACGGTCCCACCTTTCCCTCACGAGAACCCTCAGACTGGAGCCCCATACGCTGGTCAGAGACATTCTGAGCAGAGGTGGCTCCATGTTGCCATTACAAATAAATCTGGATATCTGCACACTATCCCTGCTTTCTAAAGGCTCTTAAGTCCCACATACTTCGTACATATTTGTGCAAGGAAACTTTTTGGTGCACACCTGATAATTTGACAGTCTGGAGAACACTACTCCAGCTATGAGGATGGCAATAAAACAACTTACTGTTGTCAGGCACTCTGTGGGTCATTTTCTGGCTCACGAGAAGCCTAGGAGGTAAATAGTGTAATGTCTCTCTCTTTATTTCTTTCTTTGGTTTTGTAACAGACAAGGAGATCGAGGCTGGAGAAGTCTATTGACCCACCACAGCTAGCACCAGGAAACCCCATCCTTATTGTTTCTCAGGAACATGACATTGTGCAGGTCAAGGAGGGCTGCGATTTCCATGGCATAGAAGTGTCTTTTTCCTGGAGCTTTGTGGAGATGGGAAGGACACTTTCTGCAGCTGGGTTGTAGAGTAGGGGCCAGTGGCTGGAAGAAGGGGCCCCACCAACCCCACAGCCCTCAGAGTTTGGGGAGGGGGTACATCTTTATAATCATTATAAGTGGCTTTATAAACTCACCATTTACAAATATTTGGTGTGTTTCAATCCTCTGTCATTATTATTTTTACTGATGATAAGTTGTCCCCTTGGGCCAGTGGTAGCCTCTTCAGGTTGACTCATATGTTCTTTTGACATGAGCCCAATGGCCTTCCCTGTTCTTTAGGAAGACCAGATGTTCCTGACTCACCTTGTACATTTTCTGCCCTGGCCTGGAACCACCATTTCTCCAAGAAACCTTGGCTCTTTCTAATGAGAAGTTGCATTTAGAGGTGCTCATTGCCACCTCATTAGTCGTTTTCCAATACATCTTCAATACACTTCAATACAAGAGTTTGTATTGAACTTTACTCAGTGTGGTAGCCAGATTCTAAGGTGGCTCTCACAATGCCTGCCCCTTCATATGCAGGCCTGTGCCACTCCTCCCTGAGCGAGGCAAGACCTACGACATGCTTCTAAACAATACAGTTTGGCCAAGGTGACGGTGGTCACCTCTGTGATAACCTTACATAAGTTTGTAACCCATTTTTTTAGGACACTCTTTTTCTCCCTTCCTGCCTTTAAGGAATCACATGGCCACAATGGAAGACCTATAGGGTTTCTGTCTAGGAACAACACATAAGAAACTGACAGCTGCCAACTGAAAGGAGATCCTTCCCCAGTTCAGCCTTCAAATGCAACTAGCCCTGGTGACACCTGGACTGCAGCATGGTAAGGCTTGAAGTAGAGAACCTAGCTCAGCTGTGCCCGAATCCTGACCCACAATTATTGTGAAATAATAGATGTGTGCTGTTTTAAGCTGCTAAATTTGTGGTCCTTTGTTACGTTGCAGTACAAAACTAAAATTGTAAGAGATCCGTGATGAAGGCAACAAGTCGAGTACCCCGAGAGCAGGACCTGCCCAGAAGTTCATACAGCAATGCCATCTTTGCCAAGATGTGCTCTCTGTAGCGAAATTCAATGTATTTAAACTGACTGTGTGGCCTCCAGCTGTGTCCCATGAACTGCAGAAAATAGGGCAGAGGGAAGTCAGAAACATCAGAGGAGAGTTGGGGAGACTGAGTGTCAGGGTTTCCGGCACCTAAAATTACCTGCCTCTTTTTTACCCCAAGGGGAGGCAAGGAAGAGCTCCCAGGAGACCCAGTCTGGGGTGGGGGGGTGAGGAGACCCATACCACCCTGTCTTCATCAATATTCGTAATTCTATTAACTCCTCAAATAAAAACGAATAGCACTTCCTGCCCATTGAGCCAGAGACAGGAGCCTCCCCAGCTGTATGGGCTGGGCTGTTGAAGTCTTGGTTCCAGAGGTTCTTGCAAGACCAGACTCTACAGCTTCACAATAGTGGAGGGATATATCTGGAGTCATGGCCACATCCACTAGGGAGAAGGGGCATGCACACACCTTGACTTCAATAAGCCAGGATTCCCTGACCTACCCACATTCCTCCAGCATCCCCCCACACCCTTGGGAGACTAGGGATCTCAGGTAGGTGCCCTGCTTTAGGGCCAGTTAGTGGGAAAAGCCATGTTCTTCACATGGTGGGATGATAACTGGCCAAGGTCAGCAGTGGGCAGTGTGGAGACCAAAAGGACGTCATGCATATCCACAAGAAAGGAAGATAGGAGGGGCAATAAAATGGGTTCAATCAGTGCTTCCCAAACCTTAGAAGCCAAAAATCCTCCTGGAGAATTTGTGAAAACAGATTCCTGGGCCCCACTCACAGAGAGTCTGATTCAGAAGTTCTGACGGGGGCTGAGAATCTGCATTTCCATCACGTTCCCAGGGAATGCCGGTCACCGCAGTCGCCGCTGAGGCCTCCAGGACGCATGACCGCACGACCGCGGGCGGCAGGGCCTGATTTTGCATGAGCCCGAGCCCGCTCTCTGGCTCGAGGTGGAGCAAAGGACTCGTCCCCAGGGTCCCCCTCGGCTTTCTTTCTCCTCGTCTAGCGGCCCCTGGGCTCCTTCCAAATACCAAACAGCCCCAGGGTGAGTCTCCTCCAGTCTAAGACCCTCCCGTTGTCCTCTAAGGAAGAGTGGACACTTGCCACGGTATTTCCCTGAAACGGGGCTTCTCGCAGCCATCTCCTCACCACACGGCCGGCTGACAGCTGCGGGATCCCGTTTTGCCCTCTTCAAACTCTGCAACCTTCTGACCTGCGCTCGTTCCTACCGGTCCCTGCCACTTGCCCCATCCATGTTTTCAGGGAAACATCCGTCAACCCCATATAGCCTTGGCCTGCGTCAGTGCCTGCGGACCCTGACCACCCTTCCTCTCTGATACCCCTCACACCCTCTGTCCACTTCCCTTCTGTCTCCTTGGATCCCCCACTTAACCAGGGGCTGGTGGATACCTCCTACCCCAGGATGTGAGCCCCTTTAACCTGTAATGCTGTCGCCGGCCATTGGCCCCTTCCATACCATGGTGAACCAGGTGCTGGTGATTCACATCAAGATTCCAAATAGTGCAGTGGACTGAACAGTGCACTACCGGCCACAGTTACTCTTCAGGGCTGTGCTGGATGTGATAGGCCAGGTTATGCCTGAAGCAACAACCACAGCTTTTGAATATGAAGATGAAGATGGTAATAGAACTGATAGAATTACAGTGAGAAGTGTTGAAGAAATTAAGGCATTGATGTCATATTATTCCAAAGTAATGGAACAGCAAGTAAATGGACCGCTAACAGAGCCTCTGCAGATATTTCCACCAGCCTGTAAGCTTCCTGGGGAACAGAACATACATGGCCTGAAGCCGAATACCTGGACCCTCTCAACACAGCAGCCCAACAGTCTCGGATTTACTTCCAAGCAGTAGTTTAAAGAAGTCTTCTATCAAACTGAAAAAAAAAAAAAAATTAGCCAATGGCCAGATGAATGAACAAGACATATGGTATCCAGACACTCTTGGTCATGGCAATGGAGGCACAGTCTACAAAGCATATCATGTCCCAAGTGGGAAAATACTAGCTGTAAAGGTCATACTACTAGATATTACACTGGAGCTTCAGAAGCAAGTTATGTCTGATTGGAAATTCTTTATAAGTGTGATTCATCATATATCAGAGGGTTTTATGGTGCACTTTTTTGTAGAAAACAGGATTTCAACATGTACAGAATTCACAGATGGGGGAATCTTTGGACATATATAGGAAAATTCCAGAGCATGTCCTTGAAAGGATTGCAGTAGCAGTTGTTACCTATTTGTGGAGTTTAAACGTTTTATGTAGAGATGTGAAACCCTCCAATATGTAAACACAAGAGGACAGGTCAAGATGTGTGATTTTGGAGTTAGCACTCAGCTGGTGAATTCTGTAGCCAAGACATATGTTGGAACATATGCTCATATGGCACCTGAAAGAATTTCAGGGAAGAAGTATGGAATCCATTCTGATGTCTCGAGCTTAGGAATCTCTTTCATGGAGCTTGCTCTTGGGAGGTTTCCATATCCTCAGATTCAGAAAAACCAGGGGTATTTAATGCCCCTCCAGTGTCTGCAGTATATTATTGATGAGGATTCACCTGTCCTTCCAGTTGGAGAGTTCTCCAAACCATTTGTACATTTCATCACTCAGTGTATGTAAAAACAGCCAAAAGAAAGGCCTGCACCTGAGGAATTGATGCTGAGAGCATCCACTGGAATGCATCACCTGAAGAGCCCGCTTATTACTGTAAATGGGGGCCTGCCTTTCACAAAAATAGCAATTTATCTCCTAAGCATGGCAATTCCAGTCACCAAGGTACCAAAGTGGTCTGCACAGTTTGGGCCGCATTGGCTATGAGGCCTACAGGACTGTAGAGGTTTCCCTATGGGCCTGTGCTTTCCAAATCAAAGAAAGAAAATCAGAGATTGGATTGGGTAGAAATACTGAGAGTTACAGATTTATGACCCTGACCATCAGTGAATGCAGCAAGTCCCAGTCTAAGTAAATCAGACTGCAGGGAGGGGTGGGCCACACACATAGTGGGAACTCAAGTGATTTTTATTTTTTCTATTTGTGGGAGTCACCTTATCTCCAGAATACCCAAGTCTTAAAATCATCATCTTGCAACTTTTGACCACATTAGTCTTAAAGATGAAATGTGTAACTCAAGCTTAGACTTTTGAGGCCATTAAAATTCAAGTATCGGAACTCAAAAAAAAAAAAAAAAAGAGAGTGAGATTTACCATAAGGATTGGGTCACACAAGATAACCAATGTTATAGTTCCAGTCCAAGTCCAAAAGCCCAAAAAACAGGAGCCAACAGTGTGTGTTCCAATCTGAGTCTGAGTCCAAAAGCAGAAGACTAATATCCTGGCTTGAAGAGAATTCTTTCTTACTCAGTCTTTTATTCTACTCAGGTCTTCAACAGATTGGATAAGTCCCACCTGTATTGGGAAGGGCTATCTGCTTTACTCAGTCCACTGATTCAAATGTTAATCTCCAGAAACACATTCATAGACACATCCAGAAATCATGTTTAACCAAATATCTGAGCTCCCCATGGCCCAGTCAAGTTGACACTAACCTTCACAACATACATAAAGATACACACGCACGCACGCATAAGCATATACAAACTCATCTTTTGCATACACTCAGAAAAACACACACATTCACATTCAAACCATACAGAGATTGAAACAAAGATAGGCTCCCAGACACACAATACAGAGAGACACAGACACACACACACACACACACACACACACACACACACACACTTTCCCTGGACAACTCTGTAACAATGCTAATGCAATATCAGCTCCTTCCTGCCATAGCACTTTGTGACTTAACAAGGGCCTCCTTGTACCTTTGCTTACCCCTCAGTTCTGAGGGTGGCAGGACTGGGAATGCGACCACCGCCCACATTCACAGATGAAAAGGCTGAGGCCCAGAGAACATACAGTGACTTGGGCAAGTCTCAAAACCACTCTGAGCCTCACGCAATGCAAAAATAACCCACAGCACTAACAGCAAGCACTAAGGACAACCTGCCACCTGAGTTTGGCAAAGACACCAGTGCCACGGCACTTGCCTCTCTTTCGGCAAAGTCTTCTGCCAGGAATGGATCCCAGACATGGCACATGTGATCAGGCCATAGAGCCTGGCAAGGAGCCACCACCCTGGAGCCCTTATGCCACAGCTAGTGACAGCCAGAGAGTGAGCAACCAGGACCTGCATAGCAGGCCTAGTGGAACATGCAGGCTGTCAAAGCAGCCATAGTTTATTAAATGCTGCAATCTACCATGCACTGTGCTAAATGCACATTGCTGATGATAAAGACAAACAGGAAATTTAAGCAAACATAATCAGTCAAGAGGGTCTATGGGAGGAGCTAGGGCTTATGGAAGTTCTCACACTCTGTGTAACTACGAGAACCCTACACGTGAGAGCCCTACAGGAAGAACCCTGTTTATAATAAAACTCTATGGTTCTAACTTCCCCTTCCATTAACTTCCTTTTCCTTTGTATAAATATCCCTCCATTTTAGCATGCAGGCCAGAGAGTGCACATGTCTGCATGTACTGGGTAGCAACACTTTCTTGGTGACGAAACATCTAATCGATGTTATTTTTCAGTCTACTCTAACAGTCCTCACAGCAGCCAGGAACCTAGGGGGCCTTAAGAGGTTACATGGTTTGTCCCTGCCATTTTCCAAGTCACACAAAACCCAGATCCCCTACCTAGAATACGATAGGACCCAGTAGGACCCATCTGGGGCAGATTGTCCTCTGGAGAGTGTTAAAATGCAAGTCTTGATTCAGGACTTCCCTCTCCGACCAGCTGGGGGAATGTTGGTGCATGCAAGGTCTAGATGGCACCAGGAGCATTAAGACCGGGGCATCTCCTGTGTTGTCTAGAAGTCTGGAGGAGTGCATGAATGGCCCACACAGCTTACTCTATCCAGGCCCTTAGCATTTACATTGAGGAAGTCCTCAAATCCTGACCACAACCCTATCAAGGGGAAAACAAGCATAAGAGCCTGTCCCACACCCAAGGCCAACAGGTGTTAACAGTCAGAGCTCGATAGGAATGAACTCCTGCCATTTGGCTCCAGAGCCTCTCTCCTAACGCTGGGTCTGACATGTTAACAGGCGCTCTGCGGGGAGTGCTAGAACCTCTGGGCCACACACTGTTCTTTCTTCTCCACTAACTTTGAGCCAAAGATGGGCCTGATCCATCAATCAGCAAACACTGCTGGTCTCTGGATTCCAGGTGTAGAAATCACCAGTGTGTGCCCTGACTACATTCATCCTCTGAAACTGCAGTCTGCCTGTTTCCTGCCCACTTCTGGAGGTGGGTTGTCCACTTACACCAGCAGGCAGACAGTCCCCTGCAGGGGGCCAGTCAGAACCTCAGAAGGCTGGAGTCTTGAAGCCTCAGAAATACGATTTGGAGGAGGAAATCTAAGTGACTCTGCTTCTGAAAATTCCTGTTAATTTTTTAAGGTGACATCTCTTCCATGTGTGTTTCAAGGGTAGAAGATGGTAGCAGCTTTGTTCATTAGTCTCATTTCTCTTTCTCCTCCGCTTGTGAAGAATCGCACTTTGGAAACTTTAATAAAGGAAGTGGTTGACTTTGTCACTGATAGATGTGGAAGCAAAAAACTTCTGGTCAAAA
Source organism: Rousettus aegyptiacus (assembly GCF_014176215.1). NCBI lineage: Eukaryota > Metazoa > Chordata > Mammalia > Chiroptera > Pteropodidae > Rousettus > Rousettus aegyptiacus. Next base: position 42,484,569 of record NW_023416287.1, read on the forward strand.
TGATTCAGCAAGAAACCACCACGCCCTCCCCGCTGCAAGGCAGGCAGCCCCCACCTAGGCCCCAAGCTCCCCAGCACCTGTCCCAGCAACCCACATCAGTTACTGCCTTCCGCACAGCCATGCCACCCGCCAGGGCGCTGCTTGCCTTCTGCAGCCTAGTCTTGAACGCCACAGAAGGCCCTTCCCCAGGTAAGAAGAGGGTTTCCCTTCATCTCTGCCTCTCCAAGACACCATTTGGATATTGCCAGGTGGAAACCGGGCTACCTTAAACTCCCCACACTCTCAGGCCCCTGAAGCGTGTTCCTGGTTGGGCAGCCCCAGAGAACAGTACGGCGAGGTGTTGGGACCCAGAGTGCTGGCTGCAGCTGCCTTCACGGGGTTCAGGGATGGAGATATGCAAGCCTCCTGGGAAGCGCCTTCTGTTTGTTGATGCTACCACATCCAGAGGGTAGCTAGAGGATCTTCCTCCCAAGAGAAGTTCCCCATGACTCCTCCTCGAAGACCAAGCACAGGGATGCCCATGGTTAGGCGGTTGCTATCTTATGGCTTATCCTTCCTGCCTCCTGGCTGCTGTCCTGTGACTTGGCTCGTGGAATTCCGATAATCAGGGACCGTGATGATCAGACACCATCATCCTTCCTGCCAGGCCAATGCTGGGGAAGGGGATGGCGGGGGGGGGGGGGGGCGGGGCGGCGGGGGAAGGAGAAGGAGACACGTGGCCTTTGCACCAGGAAACTGACGCACAGTCAGGGAGTGCTTCCCCTCACTCAACCCCACACACACTGGCAGAGCTGGAGATGCCCTCCCAGCACCAGAATCAATGGTCCATGGATTCTGGTGGAAACCTAGAGAGCCCCCATCCCACCTCCTTTAACTAATGAGGAAGCTGGTCCTGGAGGGCTGAAGCGACCTGCTCAAGTGACACAGCCACTGTCCAGGGAGCAGGTTCAGTGCTGAGGGTGGCTGGTTTCTGCCTTCCTCCCTCTTCAGAAGAATGCTGGAGGCTGGCCACAGACCAAGTGGAAGGTGTTCAGGCAGGACTAGTGACAAAGAGAAAGCCCCAGAGCCCTCAGTCCATGGAAGGGCAATGCCCCCTCATGGTGGCATTGTCTCAGGCCCCTGGACCATCTCAGGTGGGCGCTGCACTCGGGGACTATGGGGACAGAACATTGAGCCTCCTCCCTCTCCCCGAGCTTCATTCTTAGCTCACACAGTGATGCCCTGACACCCCCTTCCTGGCTCGACCTAATCGGATGCCACTGTCTTCCTGTGCCCCCCTTGTGCCTATAGGATGGGACAAGCCGAGGAAAGAAGGGAAATGCTCAGACCAGAGAAGCACACTAATTCTCGAACCTTAGTGAAGGGGCTCCCTGGGGGATGTGGTGCCTGCCTTCTCAATGGTACTGAGATTTAGTTATTCATACTTTGGCAATTATTTTCTAAGTTCTTTCTATTTACCTCAGGTTCATCTCCTAACAAAGCAGGGATAGTACTAGGATTCCATGGGAAATTCTTATCTATCTATCAGTGCCCTTTCACTGGCAGGATTGCTGCCTCTCGGCTGGTGTTTTGTACTGGACAGAGGCCTCTCCAGTCCACTCTCCCATCCACAGCTGCACCTGCCTCAACAGATGAGGGAGATGGCCTCTCCCTGGGCCCTCCCCTGTCAGATCTGCTCTCTGCCACCAAGACCCAGATAGAGGGTCCACTGCCCACACACACTCAGAGGACCTTGGGGCATGCAGACTCCCTGAATCTACTAGCTGTGGAGCCTGGAGCTCCATAAGCATGTCTCATGACCCATGAAATGGATAAATAACCCATCCCCCTCAGGGCCCTTGAGAGGCTTGACTGCTGTGGCCACAAAAGGCATTCTCACTGGGCCCCAGATTCTTGCCCTGCTCCTGAGTCTGTGTGGTGTTGGCAGTCCCTGTGCTATACCACCCCACCCCGTCCTACCTTGGCTTAGATCTTTTCTGGTGCTTCCTTCACTTGACAGATGACGCCCTCAGCAAGGACCTCAAAATGAGGGACTTGGAGGCCCCTTTGGTGGTGGACCAGAGATGGGAACGTAGCCCCCGACCTGGTTCTACCCAACCCCTAACCCCACCCCAAAGCTCCCTCAGCCTCTCTTTCACCTCCTGAGAACAGATTCCAGAGTTTTCCCATGGTGAGGAGAGTCAAGTGACATCTGAGCATCTGGCTTCTCTCCACACCCAGGCACTGAACTGCACCAACCTAAATGCAGAGCCCCAGAAGCTTTGCCGCCTCCAGCTGAGCCCTACAGAACTTAGGGGACTGCTACATCAGTTTCCTTAGCCTTTTTGCCTTCAGCTGAAAATGAAGAGGCCTTCTTTCTCAGTCTGTTAGCTCTCAAGGAAGCTCCACTTAGCCACCGTGTCACACACGCTCTGTCAGCCCGCCACCCCTAGCCAAGCTGGCAGTGGTCCCTCTTTTCATTTTGAGGCCATGTGGTCAGGGGCCTGGGGTCCAGCAGCCATCATTCCTTCCACCTACAAAGTGACATCAGTCTTCGGTTACCAGTAGTAAGGGCTGGGAGCACCTGTCATGCCAAGAGACCATCTACATCAAGGGAGGGCCCATTCCACCCCTGCATCCTGGACAGGGGCCTTGGGGACTGTGTCTGGGCAAACGAGGGCTACTAACCCACTCTCTGAATCTTGAGATTTTTCTTCCAGTGGAGGACACCAATTTGTCCTCAGAGACTCACACTGTAGCCATATTGCATATTTGATATAATACTTGATAATAATTACACTATTGCATGCCATTTATTGATGAAAGCTTTATCTGTTACATCTCATATAGTCTCACCACTACCCTCTGAAGTCAATGCCATCATCATCTCTATTTTACAGATGAAGACATAGAGGCTCAAAGAGGTTAAGCAGCTTGCCCAAAGCTACACAATCAGTGAAAGGCAGAGCTGGGATTCAAACTCTGGGCATATCCCAATGAGTTAAGGCCAGCATCCTGTTTGTGCCAAAATAATACATACCCTAAGAAAAATGGGCCTAATCATTACTCAGAGCCCCCAAAACACAGCTGGGGGAGAAGGGAAACTCTATGGAATAAATGGCATTGAACTTTGGTGTCATATGAGAGAAGCAGAGAGGCACAGGGCTTAGGATGACATCTCCAGGTAGGCAGAGTGGACATCAGCACCGCCGAGCCTGACAGTCACCACCGACCTCCGCAGTCCTTAGGCTCAGCCCTCCAGACAGTGCGCGCTCCAGGAGCAGGAGGCTGATGGGGGCCCCTCCGAAAAGGTCCTGGCACCCTGCCCACAATAAGTAGATTCCAGAGCCTTCCTGTGGCCTGGTGGGGGGAGGGCGGGGCGGGACCCTGATGGTGGTGCCATCTGAACATCTGGCATCTCCCACACTCGGGCACTAAACTTGCACTGACCTAAATGCAGAGCCTCCAGCGGCTTCCCTCCTACCCACTCCCATCCTATCCCCCACCACTGAGCCCTACAGAACTTAGGGAATTCCTACATCAGTTTCATGATAATGGCCGGGAAAGCCCAAGCAGCCAACTGAAGGTGACACAAAGAAGACACTAGCATAGGCTGCCAGTGTTTGGCTCTTAAACACCCTGGGGCTCTCTCCTCGGGGATGGTTTCATACTTGGGTTCTCTCCACAACCCAGGCAGCACTTAGAACACTCCTAAAAGAGAGAAGTGGTGGAGAATCATGGCCTCCCTTGAGTCCCCCTTTCCCTCCACATGCAGGACAGTGCACAGGATGGGTTGGGGCAGACCTGAGAGGACAGGAGTTCTCTCCAAAAAGTCTGGTCCTCCATATGGATGTAGACACGTGACCAATATCCCAGGTTCTGGTTCCCTGCTACTGGACATGCATCCAGCATATCAGTTTTTCGGAAGAGTAAATTAAGGGATGTTTACCAAAAACATCCACTAATGAATTATTTTATCAACTGTTGTCAGGAAGTCTTTGTCCCACGCCTCTTATGGGACATTTGCATGTACGTTCATGGTAATTTGGGGGCAGATTATACCCTCTTTAATCTGCCTAGAAACACTTAACTGTTGATGCTGCAGTGAATACTCCCATTACTGACAGTCCCCCCAAGCTGTAGTGTCACCTATTTGCCTGTGGCTCTGACTGAAACTCTTAGCTGCTTTCCTGTCAACACATACTAGTGGGCCTACAAATACAGTCCTCTGCTCACAGAGGACAGGGCAGTGTCCATGAGGGTAGCCTGCAGAGACTGACATGCTAACAGCAAATCCAGGGTCAGTGTCATAGTTCTGAAGGGGGTGTGAAGATGTGACAGGAACAGGAACAGTGTGCTAGAGTATGAATCATTTTGTGGATTCCTATTTTGATCACTAGGGAGAAGAGAGACCCCTAGATGTCTTTAATACATGGACAATTGGAGAGGACAAGGGATGACTGCACGGGGGGCATGGTCCAGGGATCCACTGGTGCAGGCCTGGCACAGCCCCTAGCCATCCCTGCTCCTACAGCAAGGCAAATATGGAGGGTCTGTGCCTTGGTACTCCCGTGGCTGATTCTTACCCAGATGTTGGGTCTCAGTGTCAGCTCTCCAGGGCCTGTTGTTTGAGGACACTATCTGCACTGTCCCAGGCAAGAGTCCACATGAGCAGGCAGAAAGTTGGTGGCATCCCGATGCTCTGAGGGCCGGAACTCAGCTGTCTTCCTCCATGTCCTTCAGCATTTTCCATCTGCACACTGTGCTTGTCCCCTCCTGTTGTTACAACTGTGCATCCTGGGGGTGCCCCTCAGTCACAAGCACAACGTACCCTGCTCAGTGGCTTGCACTGCCCTGAGGTCATCTTGATCTTCCCTCCATGTCCCCTGGCCCCTTCAGGGAAGGGACCCTACGGAAGTGGGCAGTGCTCCTCCCTCAGCTGCACTTCCCTGCACCCCAGTCAGTCTCTTGCCATCTCAGTCACTATTTTCAAGACCAGCCAAAGAGCAATTTCTTTCCTATAAGCAGTAAGAGAGTACTTTCTGGAGAGTCTTACTTCAGAGCTGATCTGGCAGAGCCAGAGTGAGGAGCATATTCTCACTTCTTTCTGGGCACATTGCCCTTACTTCCCACCTGACAGATTTTCTTGGCCCCACACCAGCCCCCTGCTAAGTGCTTTCAGTTATGCCTCCTCACCTAGGTCATTTCTGCCACTGCCTCGTTGGTCTCCCCACCCCTAGCACCCCTCCCTCAGCACTCTCTATGCACGCGTTACAGTCACCTTCCTGGAACCTGTCCAGCCCAAGTATGCATGCCTCCTTTCTTCTTATATACTGTGGACTCCCAGTCTCAGAGTCATCTTGGCATTGCCCATAAAAGCTGCAAAAACACAAAAACAAAAACAAACAAAAAAAACCTTCTTGAATGAGGGGGGAAAAAAGCATCATTTTTAGAATTAGTCAAACCTGGGTTTAAACCTGCCCGGCACTCCTCTGAGGCCTCAGTTTCCTCACCTGTAGAATGGGGTGAGCACCACCCCTGCAGAGGTGTGAGAAGAGCAGGCTCCTCCTGCTCCCCCTAACTTCAGCGCCCTGGCACAAAGCCCAGATGCCCTTGCTGTCTGCTGTCTTCTGGAAGGGCTGGCCCCAGGCCGGCTCCCAGGGAGCTTGCCATGGGCTCAGCACCCACTTGGCTCCATGTTTTCTTCCCCCAGGAGTCACCTCGTGGGGATGCTTTTCTTCATAATCAGCCCTTCCTTGTTAATTTCTCGTAAATCATTCTAAAAATAGGTTTGACTTTTCAACTTTTTTAAAAATTAAAAATTGAGTTTTATTGTTTGTTTGGACCTCTGTATTGACCTGAAGCCTATAATTTAGGAAACACGGAGTTAAATAAAAATAAATCAGCTTCAATATTTTTCATAACTTTTTTACAACTTTACCAGAATCACTTAGGAACTAACATCATATTCATCAGAGGTTCAGCCACACCTGGTTTCACTTAATCATTTTAATTCTGCTAAATTCAAGCAAAATGAAATGTTATGCATTTTATTTCAAAACAGTTGACAGTGGTGTTACCTTGGAGATACTAAGAATGATTTCTCATAATTTTGCTGAAGTATTCTGTATTTTTTAAATTTCCTACTAAAAATAGGTAAGTTTATAATCAGATAATGCAATGAATGTAATTTTTACAAATTAATAAATGTATTAATCCACAATGGGCAGTAGAGGGCTATGTAATAACGAGACACGATCCCGCCCACAAAGAGGCTTTTTTCTTTCTCCACTGTGTAGACTACAGTGATGAGCAGAAACCAAGCTGTTTTCTAAAACAGTGTTTGTTAAAACTGAAATCCACACCCATCTTTCTACATCAATAAGCATAGGTACCCCAAGGAGCAGCCCTCCCCCACGTTAGCATCAGTGTATACAGGCCGGGAGACCTCCCGGCACACCTGAGTCAGAACCACATTGGTAGCAGGGGAAATGAAGGTTCTAGGGCCTGGCGCAGCCTGATCAACCTAGCTCCTAGTGCTCAAGGGACAGAAACAATTTTCATTGCTTCCATCTTCACAAACCTCAAGTGAAGGCTTCTGCCCAGCTTCTGTGGGGATGTCAAATGAGGCCTGGGTTATTGGAAAGGAGAATCTCAGAAGATGCTTGCAGAAGACAAAGCTCTGGGAAAAAGAGACCAGCAGATGGCCATAACCCTCTGTTGGGAAGAGCTGCTAAAAGCATAGGGAGCCCTGCAGTGGAATCATGATGAGTTTAGGCTTGACGTTTTGCCTTTGGACCCAGGGAACCAGTTGGAGAAAACTCATTGACCAGATTGGGTCCCGCTTGATTGAGCAGTATGGGTCACTCCCAGATGGCAGGATGCTGCTGTATTTCTAAATTTTTATTTCTTCACAGCCCAGGGAACCAACTGGTACCTTGACTACCCCTTGGCACCATTATCTTTTCAAACAACACATCTACAACCCAAATATACCTGGGTCTCTCCAGTCTCAGCTACAGCCTGTGTGGAATGGAAGGGTGGTGGTAGAGGGCAACGGGGATCTCTAAGCAAGAAGCTTGTCTGATTAACGTTGCTGCTGCCACACACCCCAAGTCTCCACTTCCTGCTGCTTGGGCACCTCTGCCACGTGCTAAACCCACATCTGCAAGGACGCAACATCCTTGCCTGCACCAACCCAAACGGCAGCCATGGCCACGTTCAGCTACAGAGCACCTGACACCAGCTGTGCCACCAGAGCTGAACACTCTGTTTGCTTTAGTTAATGAAATAAAATTGCTGACAGCCGGTGCCAGCCTTGTAGATCAGCTCAGCTTGGGATCATGTCTGGCACACTGACATCTCAGGAAAATATGGGGAAAGTCTTAATAAAGAGAAGAAGTTCACAGAACTATAAACCCTCTTACCCATCCTCCCTCCCCCTAATTTATTTAGATTTCCCCCCATAACTTTTAACATTCTGTTATTTTGATATACGTGTCCATGACCATCATAGTAAAATTGGCAAAATAAATTCATCCATGAGTCACCAACCAGAAGAGGCTACCATTCTCTTGTTGCTATATGGAGCCTGTGAATTTTTCACATTCCTATATTCTTTATAATAAAATCCAAAGTTTGTAACCTAAGTGGGTACACACCCACACCTGCCTCCCAGCACTTCTCCCTGTTCCCTCCTTGTTTTAGCTGTGTGGTCCCCTGAGCCCTGGGCCACCTTTGGCCCTGTGGCCCACAACTGGCTCTCAGGCTCTTCCTCTGGACCTGTGTAGATGGTGAGGCTGGACCCTGCATCCCTACACACAGACTCCTGTACTACTCCTGCCTTTCCTCATCCACTGCTCTGATATTTTTCTTGCCTGTTTATTTGTGGAATGTGAGCTCCGGCAAACAAAAGCTTCTGAGTCCCCTCTGCCTGCAGGATGAGGACAGCTCAGCTTGTGGGGAGCTGGACAAAGGACTGAAAAGTCAGGTTCTTCTGCAGGGAGGAGCCTCAGGTCCACCCAGTCTCTGTTACTTGTGGAAGCTGAGAGCGGAGGACATGGAGAACAGAGAGTTATCAGAGTTCCTGGTTCTGTCCAGCTCTGCCAGAGGTGGGGGGATATGATGGTTGAGGAGAAGCCCCTCATGTTGCTTCCCCTATCTCTTATCCAAATATGGGTCCCCTCAAGACAGGAAGAGCATGGGAGATTGGAAGAAATTTTGTCCTCCTTTCCTCCACTGCATGCCAGCTCCACAGAGGAGCTTTGTGGGATAAAGACACCCAGGCCTTAGCCTGTCCTCAGACTTGCACCCAAAACAGTGTAAAATGAGGCAGCAATTGAGGGGTGCCAGGTGCTATGGTTCTGCCTGAGGAGTGGAGGGGGCGCTTGGAAGCAGGGCCAGGAAGCTGGCTGGGTTCTAACGGAGTCCCTGAGGCAGAGGATGGCAGCAGCCCTTCTTACAAGTGAGAAGAAAGGACTGGCCTTTGGGCACTTCTCCATGGTCCACTTGTTGGAGACAAGCTGAGGGGGCAGGGCCAGATGGTGGCCTTGAAGGTCAGCTGGAGTAACTGCTCTTACACCCTGAGGATGCATCCTGTCCTGCGACTCTGCCACTGTAAGACTTGTTTAGGTTTTCTTTAGCAATGTTAGAAATAACCCTGGGTACCGAAGGAGGCTGTGTGAGCAGGAACAGGGGAGGGAACTAACTATATCTTATTCATCATTGTAAGGAGGACCTCACCTGGTCCTCAGCTTACAGTAAGGGGCAACCATAGGGATGCATAAGAAATAAACCATGAGTGAGGTCTGAACAGGTTGGGGAGACTGAACAAGTGAGGGAAGGGCAAATGGGAGAGGAGCTAGAGGCGCCACACGGAGCAGAGAGAAGGCGAAGGTGTGAGGTGTGAGACCTGGACCAAGGGCCCCACTTACAACAATGTTCTTGTCTGGTTCTGTGTTTCTCTTTCAGATGTTTGTTACCAGACCTTTATCTCATGTGTAAAGCCAGGATTTCCCGAAACAATCAAGACCAATGACCCAGGAGTCCTCAAAGCAGCCAGACACAGCGTCGAAAGGTTCAACAACTATACGAATGACATCTTCTTGTTCAAGGAGTCCCACATCAGCAAAGCCCTGGTCCAGGTGATGGTCTGGGTTCTTGCGTCCAGTGTCTCAAGGACACCGCTAAGAGGCCAGGCCACACAGGGTCCTGTCCTACCAGGGGCCCTCCTATCGAGTGCCCTGGCCATCTAGAACATGGACCAGGCCAGGTGGCTGACAGCAACAGCTACAGATATCCCATGAGAAACACAAATCAGTGTCACTAGAGTTGAACAAAAAGTCCTAGAGCAATCTGTTACTGACTGAAACCAGCTTTTTCTGGGCAGAGCCACCAGTAGCAGCACTGAGGAAGGCAGAACCATAGGTGGGCATGCTAAAGGCTGCCAGTGGGGAGAAACTGGAAGCTAGGTCACAAGAACCAAACTGATGGAAGTGCTGCCCCCTTGGAGGGGCCTACTGCATCACCTGCCAGAGCTGCCCCTGCCCAGTATCCCACCCCTGCCTTACCCTCTTACCCACACTGCAGCCCCAAAGGACCTCTCGACGTTTTCCACCTGGGCCTTGTTCTTCCACATTTGAGCTTTACCCAAGATGCACCCCCTTCCCTACAAAGAAACCCCTCCTCCTCAAACTTTCCCCTAATATCATACCCTGTGAGGCTGTCACACTGATGGCTCAGTGCTCTCCTTTCTGAAGGGGACTCTAGAGGGCACAGCCAGGCTGTGTTCATCTGTGTCCCAAGAACACAGGGTCAGCCTGGGATAAGGGATGCAGAACAGTCATGAGACATCATCAGGCGGTGTCTGCCTGGTGATTTCTGCCTTTGCTAATAAAACCAGGGCTACCATACAGCCATTCAAAAGCAAGTTCATAGATGTGGGAAACTAGCTTTGGACAAAATCCACACACTCCCATGGATTAGCAATGACAAGGAAAGGAAGGACACTATAGTTTTTACACACTGGTTGGTTACCTTTGGGTCACAGGTTTATAGGTGATTTCTAGCTTTATCTTTTTGGAAATTGCAAACCTTTTAAGAGCACTGTATTTTTATTGGAAAAGCACCTTGTAGAGGGAAGTCTGGTGTGGGAAAGGCTTTATAAGGTTTTCCAAGGATGCAGCCTCAGGGACTATGTGAGGCTGTGGCCTCCTGTAGGAAAGCTCCAAGTCCAAGATGCCATGTATCCAGTGCCCAAGGGCCTTTTTTGGGGAATCATCCGTCAGTGAAACTGGGGACTCTATTTCACTTAGCACTCAATGGGGCTGAGATTGAAAACTGAGGACTTTTTCTCTGATTCCTCTGAGACCACACATGAGGGAAATGAACAAGGTTGCTACCACGTCCAAGTGGAGAAAGGCTATTTTGAAACCAAATTTATTTATTTATTTATTTAATCATTTATTTATAATATATAAATATATGTAAAATATCTCCACACTACTGTCAGGAATGGTAAGGGGAGCCAGCTGCCTGCTTGTAAAAGCATGTAAAAGCCACACAGGGCAGGCACCAGTGGGTGGTTAGGGCATGGAGTCAGGTGGGGGGCAGGACTTCACCTTTGGCCAGGGGCCAGGGTAGCCCCAAGGGTAGCCCTAGTCTGCTACCCTCCTGATGGAGAGTCCTGGGCAGGAAGGAGTTGTCCTAAGACAGGACACAGAGTTGTGTCTCACCCCCGGGGACCAGGAGCTAGGTCCCTGAGCAGGAATGAGATGAGTCAATAAAGGAGGTAATAGGGAGGGTTCTGGGATCCAGCTGCAAGCTTCATTCCACAGTGGTTCTGGTAAGTTCCATGTTCCCTTTCCACTGCTTGCTCCCTTTCCAGGGGGCATGAACCAGTCCTATCAGGGCATCTTTACTCCCTTACTTCATGCCACCTCCTGATCTGAACCAAGTAACCCAGGCCCTGCTCTCTGTTTTCTTTAGATAGTGAAAGGCCTGAAGTATATGCTCAATATGGAAATTGGGAGAACTACCTGCAAGAAAACCAAGCACCCCAGACTGGACTACTGTGAATTCCAGACCAACCACACCTTAAAGCGGGTAAAGCAAAGGAGTCTCACCTTTTCAGTAAGGAAAATGCACACACGCACACACACATGTACACACAGGCATAGTCCACAGGCAGCAACACTGGAAACTCTACAGAGCTCTAGGCGGGTGGCCTCGGTGGGGTGGGTGGCATCTGTGACATGCAGCACAATTCTCATGTTTTTCTTTGTTTCAGACTCTCAGTTGCTACTCTGAAGTCTGGGTCATTCCCTGGCTCCAGAGGTTTGAGGTGCCCATTCTCCATTGTTACTAACTTCGGCCTTTCAGCAATACTACAGCTGCTATCACTTCTAAAACAGTATCTCCCAAAAGCAGAATGGAAGTGCCCCTGAGATACTTCCCCTACTGGACTGAGTCCTCCAATGGGAATGTTTTAAGTTCTTGACCCTCGAGGGAGCCCCTCACACTCAGTAACCCAGCGGTTATATCTCTTGACCTTTTATAGATGAATAAAATTACGAATAAATAAGAATAAAGAACTGACCACTCCACGCAATGGTTGTTGCTTTACCTGCTACAGAGAGAATCAGGAAGGTGAATGTTGTGAGGGCTCCCCTTGCTGAGTGGTCCGGCCAGTCTAAGTTACCTCTATAAAGTGCCCCAAGCTGTCCTCGCCATTAGCTGTTGGCTACAAGATGCTGGAAACCAAAGCAGCCAGAAACAGGCCAGCCTGTGTCCACATCATGAAGTGGCAGAGTAGGTAGCATACCACAGAGGGTGCTCACTCTTCAGCTGGGCTTTCTTCTGATTGTGGGCTGTCACCCACATCTCTCTGCTTCCTGTGAGGCTCAGCACATGTACAACTGTGATTAGACAAGTAGGATGGGATAGAGTGCTGGGACCACACCCCACAGCCCCACCCAGGAGAGGGAGCACCATGTCTGTGTCGCTAGCCCTACCCAGGAGAAGCACCCCCACACAGACCCACCCAAAAGAGGAAGCACTACCTACCCATAGATCCTCAGGAGGGAACACCTACACAAACACAGCCCTACCCAAAGGGAGCACCCTTCTCACAGACCCACGTAGGAGGAGCACCCTCCCTACAAACCCACGCAGAAGAGGGGGCACATGCCCAGCCCCATCCAGGAAGGGGAGTACTTCCATGAACCCACTCAGGACATGGAGCAACCCAAAAAGAAACCACCCAGAGTAGAAGCAACACACACAGACTCGCTCCACTCAGGAGAGGGAGGTCCCCAACGCAGAACCACCTAAAGGAGCGTGCGCAAGTGCACACACGCACGCACACAGCTCCACCCAGGAGAGGGAAGACAAGGTCAGGGTGGAATGCTGCACTGGGGGTATGAGGGAAGGAAGAGACCGCTGTGGCCTGGAAAGCCCCAGGTCCTTGTAAAAGTCAGGTCTTGTGTTTGACTGGAAGCAGTGCAAGGCTAGACCACAAAGAAGCAGCCCAGCAGCTGCTGAAGGCTAGAGAGCCCTGAGGCTTCACTCAGAGCTAAGAGAGGACCCTGGACAAGCTGTTCCAGTGAGCCCCATGCAAAAGCAGGGGCCCCTCGCTTTGGACTGCTTCCTTTCCAGGCCCTCTTCAAACTATGGATTAGTACAAAATACGTTCTTGCCTTTAAAAAATATGGACTTGATAATTCATAGGAAAGAGAAAATCTGCATTAAGTATGACAATTTAACATGCTGTCATAAATTTGATCAATGTGAATAACCAAAATGAATGACCCTCACTCAGCCTCCTTCAGTGAAGAGAGTAACTATAATTTCAAACCCTCAATTTTTTTGCTGCCTTGACTCACTTTCTCCTGGTCATTTAATTCAGGGACAGTGGTAGCAACTATGTCACAAGACATTTAATCTACCCTATGATTCCGAAGGCCCCTGAAGGCAATCCTTTCATAAAGATGGACGAGTTCATCTAGCGCTGTTGACTCCATAAGTCAACAAGACGGCAAGAACACCAACACCAGAAATGTGAGCAAGATGATTTATGCAAGATGGTGTAGCAAACAAAGGGAAGACCACAGACTCTGAGCTCCCAGTCAGTCCTCATTTACATTTAAATATGGACCAGAGTCCATCCAGGCCAGCCCTTAGGCCTCCAGATGCTCCCCGACCCCAATACTGCCCTTACATGCAGCATCAGAAACAAGAATGTACACGCAGCTGTAGGGGAGAGCAGCTTCACAACACCCTTGCTTGGAACTGCATATGAAACCTCCCCCATACCACTTTGGCTAATCTTGGCTAACCTTTTCTCCTAGGAGAGAGGAAAACTCCTCAAATTCCAATCTCAAAACTCTCAGGTTTGAACATTAACCTATACTAACCAAAACATCATTTACGGCCATGTATTTATCCCCCTCCTATAAGTAAACAGAGAGAAGTCTTAGAACTAAGGCAAACCAGCCACCACTGAAGCCCATGGTTGTGTGCTCCCAACCTCAGGTTTCTGCAATCCTTCCCTCCATGGGGACATCTGGGATTGAATTCCAGGTGGAAAGGGGCTCTACTTTATAAGACATTCACCTTCTATTATCCCCAGTCCCAATCTGTTTTGCATATTGTACCTCACAGAAGTAAATGTTTGTCTTTAAATAAGTCTTAAACCCATCATGGTGATACCAGAAGGAAAAGGGCTGGGTGGTGAGCCACTGTGAGGCCACCTTGATTTTTAGAAGCCAGCAGGTGGCGCACCTCTGACTCTCACAGAAATGCATCCACCAATAAAACCACTGTAAACATTTTGCTCCAGCTGCCTGGAGAGCAAGCCCTGCAGGCACTATGTGCACTCGACTATGCCGGCTCCACTTTTATCACCATTATAACTCTGTTAAAGAGATTGTTCTCTTCAGATTCACGCACCAAAGCCCCACCTGAGAAGGAACTGCCAGAGCCCTGAGGTGGATTCAAACAGGTAAAACCAAACACCCATGTGAAGATAGTGTACCTTACTGCAAGTACTAGATGTCAAACAGTGATGACCTGAGGTCCTGTATTGCCAACCCAATTCCACCTTTTAAAACTCATTAGCTTTACTCTGACTCAGAGGGAAGCTGTTCCATCACCTAATGTTGTCATTGAAAAAATATAAAGTACTCATGATTCTAAGAAATGCCAAAACTATGACCAAAAAGATGCACTTTCTCAAACTTGAACAAACCACCAAAATCATTGAAATTCTAAGACAGTCCTGGCCTTAGAGTTCTTGAGCAGTGGTCCCTAACCTTTTTGGAACAGTTGCAGAAATGTCATAAAACCAGACCAGCGAGAAACCAATCACCACTCGGAGAGTTGGAGAACTCAGGTTTATTACACCGGTGGTCCCAGAAGAACAAGCGCTCTGAAGGTCTGCGCCCTGACCTCAGCGGTAACCTTACTTTTATAGGGCTTATCTGCAATACATCTGTTACCTAGAGGAACAAGCAAAGGGGATACATCTGTTATCTAGACAGAACAAGCAAAGGGGAAGGCGAGTCTTCAGTTGATTTCAAAATTACTCTGCCCTTCGACCTATGCAGCAAGCGTGACTAGAGAAGCAGAACGAAGAAATAATTACAAGGTTAGTCATTTGAGTGGAAAATTCCTCCTCAGAACCAGGGACTGGTACTCCTATGAGAATCTAATGCCTGATGATCTGAGGTAGAGCTGAGGTGGTGATGCTAGTCCACTGCTCACCTCCTGCTGTGTGGCCCAGTAACGGGGTACAAAACAGTAACAATCCACGGCCCAGGAGTTTTGGACACCTGTTCTTAAGCTCTTCCCTGGCAATGCTCCTCCATACCTTTTCACCAGCTGCACACAGACTCAGGGATTCAACTATACTGCCCCCTGCTCCAGACATCCACCCAGCCTAGCCCTCTTGAGGTTGCAGATGGGCTCAGGCTATCCACTGTCCATGGGAACCGCCTGTGAAACAAAACCACACTGATGCCCACGCTACCCCCAGAGACCTGGTCATCCCAAAAAACTCTGATGTGCAGCCAAGATCTGACCCTCAGGCTGGGCGATAGCCACCACAGAGCCAGGTCCTTGCAACACCACCCTGCCTCTTCCTTGTCTCCCAGCTTCCCCAGAAGATTCCACAGTCACAGCACAGGTCCTGGCTCAGCTGTATGTGGGCTATGACACTGGGAAAGTCATTTCTCCACCAGCCTCTGCTCCTATTTGTAAACCAGGCCACATCTCCTTACATCATTAAAAGGTCAGAGTATTTGAAAATACTTTCAAAACCAACCACTACTCTGCAAGTGTGTGTTGATAAAAAAAAAAAAAAAAAAAAAAAAAAGAATCTCAAAATGGGACCTCTGTCCTATAAAAGGCAATAACTGAATCCTGATAAGAATTTTTATATTATATAATAAAGAAGCACATAGTGAATGAACCACTTGATTTAATTCTAAAAACATGTTAGTAACTCACATTAAAGCAAATCCATTCTGTTTACAACAAAAGCATATCACATATTTAAACCTAGTAAGACTATATATGCACCTCACCATAGCAAATTATCAAATAAAACATAGAAAATGATACTTTGAGACAGAACGTCAACATTTTAGTCAAATCAAGGCTCCTTTGCTGAAAACTAAGAAATGCAATTTACTAGCTTCTTTGTCACAGTAAAAATTAAGCACGAAAAGCCCTCTGTTCTCGATCAAGAAGTCGACTGACTTAGGCCCAGCATTTAAATTGGTTTCTGTGGCAGAATGATCAGGTTTTATTCTATTATTCCCATATACTTGATATATGGGGTACACCGTCATCTATTAAAATATTTAATAATCACTACTCAGTTTTATTTCCTATGAAGTTACGTAAATATTATTAAGTCATATATCTGGGCCAATACAGGTTGCATCATCTAAACTGAAGCCAGTCTTTGACTCTGTTCTACTGCTGCTGCACACAGAGCCAGCCTGAGGCAGGCAATACAAGATAAGCCCATCACTATACTCCCAACTTCCCTCCCCTGAAATGAGGCCAGACCAGCATATGGAGGTGGGAGGCTGCAGCCGGAAAAGGCAGCAAAGGGGTTGAAGGCCAGCCAGTGCCACAAGACACAAAGGTTCAGACTTCAACACAGCTCTCAATCCTCTTTGAATTTTAGTTTTATTACCTATTTAAAATATTGTCTTTGTCAAGTTCTTAAAAACTATCCTAGAGGCACAAACTGTTCACCCAGAACAGAAAAGGCACAGATACTGGCCCCAATTTGTAGGCTGACAAACAGGAGAGCAGTGTAATATCAATTTGCCCAAGAATGAATCAACCCCAGGAGCTATAGGGGAGGTGATGGCTTGAGACTGGCTGCAGCCTGGAGAAAAGTCCTGCGGAAACTGGATAGAATGCTTGTCCCTAAAACAAGATTCTAGCCATAACAATCCTCATATCAATACTGGATAGAATCAAATTTCAGTCACCGTTAAAATAATTATATATAAAGTAGAGAAGAAACTCCTAGGCAACACCATCAAAAAAGGTTAATCAGCATAAAAGTTTATTTAATTATCATTATTACATAGGTCTCCCTGACAAAATTATGACCCGTGTGTAGACATACAGCAACTTCAGGCTTCTGACACTAAAGCAAATGTGACATTAGCACGTGCGCTAACCACTTCTGTGGGTCTAGAGGTGAGGAACAAAGGTGTGTAAATAGGACTGCCCTCAAGTCACCCAGCTGCTGGGTCATTCATGCGGGAGATTGTTCAGAAAGAAACCCAGTGAGTCCTCTCTGAGCAATTGGAATCAACATGCTTTTCCTATGCCCTTCCTCAGGTCCTTGCCTTTACATGGTCGATGGGACTCAGGAATCTTAAAAAAAAAAAAAAAAAAAAAAAAAAAAAATTCCCTGGTACAAGCCAAAACAGGCTGGAGGGTAGGAGTGATGGAAGGGAAAGCCCAGAGAAGGACCAGGGAGGGCATCATGTCCCACACGACTCTGAAGAACACACAGCTCCACCTGCTGGCCTCTGTGTACTTTTGCACTGAGCAATCCTTGACCTTCTGTGCCCCTCCCCTAAGATAGGCATCATCCCATTTTACAATAATGACATTGAGGCTGGCAAGACAGAACCAATAGCTAAAACAAATGCCCTGGACAGCTCATCCACTGCTCTACCCATCGAACCCTGAGGCCTGCTGAAAGTGCATGGTGCCTCCTAAGTCCTAGATATTACTATACTTAGAAAGGATTTTTAAAGAGAAAATGGCTTTTACTCAACTTATCTTCCCAATAGCAGATGCCATACTTCCTGCTAAATGCAAAGTCAAACCCAGGTGAGGGCTCTCCCACAGGGGCCTGCACAACCGCAGGGTCACACCATACTTCCGAGGATGAGTTCAGGTGGGATGCCCTGTGTCCCTGGCACCTTCTGGACCAGGTGTGGTGTCCAGTGTGGCAACTCCTGGTCCAGCTGTGATCGGAGCTGTGATCGGGGCACTAAGCAGACTGAAGTTTCAGTATGCAGAGAAAGGGGGCCCTGAAGGAGCCCACGTATAGGTGTGCATCATGCTCGTGCACTTCGCTGATGTAGGTGGCCACCTGCCCACCGGGACTGTGCAGCCTTCTCCAGAAGGCGCCACTGTCACTGAGTTTTAGGACAAGGCTATAACGTGCCACAAACTTCATTACCATCTCCTGACTAAACAGCTGGAAGGGAAGCACAGTAAGAGGAGAGTTTACCTTCTAAGAGAAGAATGTTATTAGGTCTGACCTGTTAAAAACAAGACAACAGGCCCACAATAAAGTCACCAATGATAACTCATGTCACCAAACCAAGATTTAACTCATTTACACTTTGGACTCTCCCAGAAATGGAATATTAACCAGTCTATCAGGAATCACCTTATCAGTTAGGGTATGTGCCTGCCAGAACCCTGCTGGCCCTTAAAGAAAAGTGACCTTACAATAACCAACCTGCATTTTGCTTAGTATGACCTCCTTATTCCCATTCCCTTCTGCCTACAAAAGTCTTTCATTTTTGTACAGCTCCCTGGAGCTTCTTTCTACCTTTAGACTAGATTATACCCAGTTCATGAATCAATGGGGAAAAAAAGCCAATAAGCTCTTTAAAATTTACTTAGTTGACTTATTTTTTAACAGACTTCGAAATCCCTCACCATCTAGTAAGGGCCTAGCTCCTCTAGTGACAGGAAGGCCATACAGGACAGAGCCAGGTTAAACCAGCTCCATTCCCAAAATCAGGCATGTCTCATAGCAGGTCACCCCCGACCCCACACCCTGTGTAGTCAGGCCAAGGAGCCTCCTGTCTCTTGCATGCAAAGAGGCAAGGCTAACCCAGAACAAGGACAGCAGCTGTCCAACAGCCCTCATGTGATATCAGATCTGCAATGTAGGTGCACCTCTGGATGACCTGACAACACAGAGAAGCAGAAATCACATCTGAGGAAGACACAACATGAGGCCATGGCCTAGTGTGACACTAACCCCAGAATGCTGGGATAAAACCAGCACAGACCAACCAGAATAAATCCCAAGCCCTCTGATTAGATTTAAGATATTTCAAATGTGTGAGATCTGAGAGAGGTTCATATTAAAATACAAAAAAACAAGCCTGGGCATGTTTTACTCATGTCTTTGCCCTATGAGACATGACAATGGCTCTCGGTTCTCCTTGTACCCGGCATAGAAATCGAACACGCCCATGCTGAACAGGCACCCTCTAGGAGCCTAGCCCCTGGTTCAGCTGGGCCAAGAGACACAAAGGGCTACTGAAGGATTTTAAGGAGAAAAAGAAACAAACAGATGATGAGATACATAATCTCTGGCAGAACAAAAGGACACCTGGTAGGAAATGATGACAAAGGATACTACTACATGAGATCAATGAATGAAAATTAACAGCCAGATTTCTACCTTCTAAAATAAGGGGAAATAGCCAATTACAAATGTCCAAAGAATAATGTCTCCTGGTCACTGAAAATATTCAAGCTGACATACAAGTTGATTGTGTTTTAGAAGGTTCTATAGAGATTGATCAAAGTTGCATTTTAACTCAAAATATTCCATAAGGCTTCCCACAATCCATGAAATGCCATCTTCCTGCAGCCATAGGATCTTCCCCTCTGTTCTTTCCACCTTATCACTAAGAGATCTCTTATTAGTTTAACTACCCGCTTTCCCAGAAAGCCCTCAAATCTCTACCTCTATTTCTGATGCCCAGTGCTAAATTCCTCACTGCCCAAGACCTACACCCACCTAGACTTTCTAACAGATCTTCAAACTCAACAGACTCCCCAGCTCAGGAGAAAGGGCCCCTGACACCAGCCGCTGACACCAGGAACTCGGCCCTCAACTTAATCCCTTCAACAACATGAGCCGGGCACCATGGGGTCTTGTCATATATTCTACATGTATCGCACCCACCCTGGGCTCTGCCCACCACCTCTCCTGGCTACCTCCACACAGGCTCTCCAAGCCAGTGGAGCCCTGCTACAGGCTGTTCTCCACACAGTAGCTGCAGTTATCTTTTTAAAACATTCTTTGTAGTACATCACTCCCCTCCCAAACAATGCAGTCAAGAAGCAGCTTATAGGGCCGAGCAGGGTAGATTTGTGCAGAGGGTGAGGGAACTACAGTGGCCCAGACCAGAGAGTCAATCTGAGCAGGATGAGGGGGAGCCCACACAGGGAGAAGGGAAAGGCAGTGGCACGAAGTATGGCATCAGAGCTCAAGCAGGCTGACAGAGTGTCCCCACAGTGCAGTAGCCTGGCACAGGCTGTCAGAGCCCAGACAAAATGAGAAAGGTTTTCACCTGGGAGACAGCTTGTGCAGGTATCAGAACCCTCATTGGGAAAGGCTGTCCCCTGCATATGATCGGGAGGAGAGAGAAGGCCCAGAGTGGATGCTAGAGCCCTAGCAGGGGCCATGTGATAAGGGACAGTGACTACAGATTGGTGACATCTGGAGAAATCGATCAAATAGATATGAAGAATAATGAGATTCACGTTTCTTGATATTAAAGAAAGGAAGTACAAATATGGAAAGGAAGAAAGCTAGAATAAATTTTGTGGTATTAAACTGGAAGTAGAGATAGGAGCATTATAGTTTCAATGTAAATAAATATATGATAAATAAATGTAGGTATAAACGTGTGTGTACATTGTATACATGTATGCATATATGACTACAATCCCCACTCTGTCCACTGAGAGGGCCTAGTTTGAGCAATGACACCCCAAAGCAATGTGCACATTTAGTACTGTATCTCCTCTGAAGGAGGGTGTGGATAGTACAAGATACGCTTGAACATGTGGCATTAGGAAGTGAGGAACCACTCCAAGATTGATAGGGACATGTCCAAAGGTCAAGGAGCCTCACTGAACGGGCTTCCACTGGCCACAGCTGGACAATTTGAGCATTAAATAAACAACGGTAGCAATGAATTATATAACCCATTGAATAAAATAGGCAACCATGAGACCATATTAATATTTACTTAGTTATAAAGTACCTCCCACAAAACATCCACAATTACAAATGGAAAGAGTGACTCCACAGTGGAGAAATCTGACATTGACCATTGAATCTGGTGATAAACACTTCTGCTGCCAGCATGGTAAAAGGTAACATCACACCCCTCCTGACAGGATATATTGAGAACCCAACTTCTGTGGTCTCCCTGCCAGAGATGATAACCTGAATCTACCCATAAGAAACACCTGACAACCCAAATAGAGGAGCATCCTGCAATGTGACTGACCTGCAATCCTCCAACAGGCCAAGACTGAGGAGTTGTTCCTGACTGAAGGTGAATAGAGATGTGCCAACTAGAGACCACACCCAATCCTAGGCTGAATCTTCTGTTACAAAGGACATCACTGGGGCAACTGGCACAACCTGAATGGGGTGTATGGGTTGGACAGTCACATTTTCCATGTGAATTTCCTGTCTGGACAAGTGGTTGTGAGGAAGAACGTCCTTGTTATAGGAAACACACTAAAGTATTTGAGGATGGTGGGGCATCAGGACAGCAACTTACTTGCAGATAGCTTGGGGGGAAAATTTCTATCATTCTTGCCACTTTTCTAAGTCTGATATTGTTTCAAAACTAAAAAAAAAAAAAAAAAGAATCCTCAATGACTTCAATCACATTTTGAATAAAATCTAACCTACAAGGCTTGTGGTCCTCACCCACTTCCACCTGCTCTCTGTCTGCCATATCCCAGGTCACACACAGATGCTGAGCTCTCTCCTACCTCAGGGATCCCTTCCATGTGCTCCATCACTGGGAACACATCCCGCCACTCCAGCTCTGTCCCACACTTAGTCTCAGCTCTCCTACCACTAATTCATTCAACAGTAACTTTCACTGTGTGCCAGACACTATTCTTCATACTAAGGATGAAGGAGTAAACTAAGCAGAAAAAAATACCTGCTCTGATGGAGCACACATTTTATCAGGGGAGATGCCCTATCATTCTTCCTCCTTCTAAGATTCCAGTGGGAACAGATGTTGGCTCAGGAGCCAATAAGATAAAGATGGGGGTTTTCCACAACGACCTACTGAACTCAGAACAACACAGAGGCCATGGGCCACCCCTCACCAGGGCCCAGACACAGGGCCTAGCACTGTATAGACTCAGTAATTGCTGCCTGGTAACTGCTAGGACTTTAAGTTACAAATACTTCAATATCTATTCAAATATTCACTATCAATTTCAAGTATCTATTCAGCCTATAAAATGGAGTTTTTTGGAAAATAAGATTTATATATGACAGAAGCGACAGTATCGGCAAGTTCCTCATCCCAGTGTAAAACATGCTGAGTTACATTCAGGGCCTTTCATGGAAGTCACTGGAAAAAGGATAGGATGATGAACATTTAAAGGTTGTGTTGAAGGGTCTGTGGCTGGTCACTGGTGCAGGTAGATGATTCTTTTATTTAATGGAAAAGAAATTAGTGTATAAAGATGTCAAAGATGGATGACTAACGGGAGGTCCTGAGAAGGCTGAAGGGAGCCGGGTGGGATGGGGGCCCAAGGTGAAGGGGTTTATCTGTGTGTGGCCACAGCAAGACACACCTGATAACCGTTTGAGGAAAAGCATCATCTCCTGGCAGAGAGGGGAGGGAGAGATCACAGGGTGTGGAGGAGAAGGGAGAAAGTCTGAAAAAACCATCACAGAGTGAGTGGAAAGAATGAGGCTGACAGGCAGAGTAGAAGCCCTGAAAGGTCAGAATGGTGAGGGCAATGGTAAAAACACCCAGACCAGGAAATCAGAAGAAAAATCTCAAAGGGTCTCAATATTTAAGTTTACATGTTAAGGCTGAAGAATAAAAGCTGTTTTAAAGAAGTTTCTAAAAGTATTAAATATTATAAGCAGAACTAGAATTTTTAGAGCTATAAAGGTCAAAAGAGATCATTAGATCCATTTTCATTTTGGTTTCTGGAATGACAGTTTTCAGTTACCTTAAAAATCATTCTTTTAATATAAGGTCTCTTGAATAAGAAATCCAACATTGAAAACCCAGGGCTGGAGCGAATAACTGCCATGCTGACCCAGTGCCCCCTGGAGCTGATGGGCCAGATGTCGTCTGGGAATCCAGGCAGGTTTTCCACAAACAGGTCAGCCCCTTTCTTCATCAGGCCAGACCCGTAGAATCTGAAAAATTCACCCAAGAAGGCATGAGCAACAGTCCCCCAATTTAAGAAAAATTTTAGTTAACCACCAAATTGGTCTTGGTTCTATGAAGTTTATGGAAACAACAATAAACATGTCTATCATGAACATGACACAGTTCCTGAAAGAGGCACCCAGGAGTCCTAGGCCCAGCTAGACACAGTTTCAGAGAGGAGGAGGAGGAGGAGCAAGCTAAGACCCACTGGTAGGCAAAGGGATCTGGGATGCACAGTCAGCATTAAATTAAGACTCTCCCAGACTGCAACACTCAAGTAGGCTGAAAAATGGGAGAATGAAAACACATCCTTGAGTGTATGACTTTTACTGTTGTTACACAAAGGAGAAGGTGCCCTGCCACATCTCGGATTCTATCAAAAGACATCTCCATGCCCATCCTGGGAACAAGGAGCACTGGTGAAAACTGACAGCTCAGTGGATGCCACACACACCTTGTTATCCTTGCCATGGTCATCTCTGCCACCAGGATGAAGTTTTCTGCAGGAGAAAGCTGTGCTCCATTGGGAACCGCAACTGGTCCAGTAAAACCTTCACTTCCTTGGTCCCAGTATCATACTCCAACAGGCTGTGGGTGCCAACAGCAAAGGATCACACAAGGAGGGTCCACAGCCCCTACACTGGGTTGGAACCTTGCTCCCCCTCTGGGCATGGGCCTATGGAAGGAGACTCAGCCTCTCACTGGAGTGACAGGCCCCTGGTGGCCCTCTGCTCAGCCTTGTTCCAGGCTGGCCCCTAGGCACCCTTCCCCATCAATGGCAGCCCTAGGCATCCTTTTACGGACAATCCCCACTCATTTCTCTCATTGACCCAGCAGCCACCATGGCTCCAGCCTCACAGGAGTTCCCCTTTAGAGAGACAATCTGAAACCCAGGCCTGTCTGAAGGTCTTTCCCAGACTGCCTAGGCCACATCCTCACATGGGCCGGCCTATTTTAATTTGATTTTATCAAAGAGTAAGAAAGATCACCGTGCTCTGTTTTGTTGCATCTATCATCTGTTTCCAAAGAAACATATAAGGTTCTATCTGACATGCTGAAATATTATACTCAGAAACATTCTAACAATTCCTAGAAGTAATCAGCTCTGCTGAAGCTACCCTGCCTGAGTGATAGTCTCACTGAGCACAAGATCTGAAATACATACTCACTGCCCATCATCCATTCCCTCTATAACCAGAAGCAGATCATCTCGTCTTTGCCATTTACTGCTAGAATCCATAAAATAAATCTTCCTCCCATCCTGAGTTATTGTAAGATCGTTCACAAAGGACATTTTCCTCCCATCAATGAGTGTGTCAGAGGACAGCAACAGTTTCACTTGACCTGAAGTAGCAAAGAAGAAAAGGAAGGATAGGAAGAAGGAAGGGAGAAAAGAAGGGTAAGAGTTTTGCTTTCATTCTAGGAACCTGTATCTCAATAATTTCAAAATATTAATTAGCCTGATTTTAAAAAGAAAAACTAAAATGAGCTTCTCCATGTCACATGTCAGATTTATTCCTTCTTATAGTAAAACACAGTGTTTTCCTTTCTTTCACCTTTTAGCTGATGAATTTTTTAAAACCAATTTTTTAAATGAATTTTTGTTTTCACTAAAGCAAAACCCTTCCTCTAAGGATGAAGAACTTTCTTTTATGGAGACCAATGACTTAAAAATCTATCAAGAGTCTTAGTAAAAGGCAATCTTCTGTTTTGAGAGAAATATAACATGTTCTACTTATCTGCTTTTAAATAAAGAAATAAGAGGAGTAGTAAGTTTTTTTAAATAGTAGAATGAACATTTATTGTCAAGCTCTTTCCATGTGTAATATCACTTAAATCCTCACAACAATCCCACAAAACAGGCAACTACATTATCTCTACTTCATGGATGAGGAAAGTGTGCACAGAAAAGCTGCGTAACTTGCATCGTCACACAGTCATCCAAGGATACAGATGGGCTATCCCGGCAGTCGATCTTTGGTGCTTCAGCCCAAGGCCCTATGCACCACCCATGATAACAAACTCCTCCATAGCATGACCCTCCCCTGCTGAAGCACATACAGCAAATGTGATACCACTGGTCAAGGTGACATCATGACCAGTCGGAAGAGAAGAATAGGAGGAAGAGATAGAGAGAGATGAAAAGGGAAAAAAGAGAGACAAAGGGAAAGGAAAAAAAGAGCAGACTGAGAGGTAGCAGACACGATGTAAAAAGACAAAGAAAAATAAAGATGGAAGAAGGAGGTATAACATCCTCAAAATAAGTTCTCTTGAGACCTGTGGGTAAAGCACAAATGCCAGAGAAAATTAAAGTAGTGACCAAGTGCAGTCATGAGTAGGGATTTATATGGTGTTTATACTAGCTGATATACGTAGGCGATGCTTTCAGTACTATTCTATAAGAAAATATTAGTGTCTGCAATAGACTGTATTGAACAATTTCTACTAAATCTACTTATGTGCATATTATTTAAAGGGATAATTTTCCTTTTAAGTCATCACAAAAGGACAGGGTCGGGCCTGGTTAGTACTTAGATGGAGACCACCTAGGAAGACCAGGTGCTGTAGACATAAAAAATAAAAAGTAAGGGACTGTAAGCTGGCAAGGTCCTTGCAATCTGTGAGGTCAACCAAGGGTTGCCTCATCAAAAAAAAATAAAAAATAAAAAATAATAAAATATAATAAATAAAATAAAATAAATCATCACAGAAGGAAACAAGATATTGTCACATACATTTCCAGGGATTTACTTCAAATAGTCCCTTGTGTGTGTCAGCCACATAAAGGGTCCTGTTGGGCACTGCTCGGATGCCCAGGGGTCTCCCACAAGTAGGCTCATCATCTCAGGTTTCTAGGGAAAGAAATAACAGGAATCGGTGGCTGGTCCAAGATTCTGCCTGTGCGCCCCCATCGGTATTTAAGCACCTCTATTCTATAGAGAATAAAAAAGACCATAGCAGTGGAGACAGACCCTGCCACTCAGTATTCTGTAGTAATGCATATTCACTTCAGGGTGCTCGCTGCGGGGGTCTTTACTGCAGGGTGCCTGCTGTGCAGTGTTTACTGCAGGGTGCTCACTCCAGATGCGCCTACCATGGGATGCTTATCCCAGGGTGCTTACTGCAGGGTGCTTACTCTAGGATACTCATTGTAGGGATCCTTACTGCAGGGAGATTACTGTAGGGGCACCCACTGTGGGGTGCTTATTACAGGGGTGCTTACTATAGAGTTCTTAGTGTGGGGTACCTGCTGATGGATGCTTACTGCAGTGTTCACTGCAAAAGTGCTTATGGCAGGAGTGCTTGCTGCAGGATGCTTACTATAGGGCACTTACAACCAAATATGGAGTGGAAAAAGACAGGTTAAAGAATCAAATACATAGCATTATTCCACTACATATAACAGTGTGTGCCTGTGAGCATCCATGAACAGAAAGATACCTGAAAACTTATTCATTAAAATGCTAATCTGAGAAGACTGGGGGTGATTTTTATTTTGTTCTTTGAACCTTTGTGTTGTTTAAATTTCACAATGAAAATGTATCATTTTTACAAAAACATTCTAGCTATTAAAATATGATAACTAAAAAAAAAGTCTGGACTACCAGTGTTTCAACAGTGCGATTCTTCTACTCTAATTTTCTAAAACTGGAGTGACTTCAGGATATTTTTCACTAATTAACAATACGAAAATTTCTAAGAAGCTAATGTAGGAAACATATTTAAGCATCCAAGTAATGACAAAACCGACTGCTTTGCTATAGCAACACTCAAATGTCACCTATTAATCTTCTCCTAGTTACCCCAAATTGAACAAGGGCCTTTGCAGAATGGCAGTGGGTGGGGCCCAAGAAGTAACCAGCAGGTGCCGTGGCCACTGCCTTCCTGGGAAATTGTGATACAAGGTAAGAACCAGGCACCGTGAGGTCCAGGGACCACCAACAAATGAAGAGCACGTGGTAATACCAAAGTCTGCCAGGTGGTCACGGCTCTTTTTCGTCAAGGGTGAACCTAACTTACACAAGGCCATTTGGCACCTTTCTGAGTGAATGGAAGAGATGTATGTTGGGGGGACTGTTGTTGACTTACTGCACAGGCCTGACCCCAATCAACCTCACGATGGTCTGTCTCTATTTCGCCATTTTCAGATTTTAAGACTCGGCCATCTGCTGTACCAGTGAACATCATATCTGTTTAAAAAACAAAAAATAAAAACAAAAGAAATAAGAGTGTTACTGGGTTAGCCTAAGAACTGTGTTTATACCACCTTTTTCTACAACAGAGATAGCTTATTGGTATTTTCCATCTCCAGAGAGGAAATGGCAGTTTTGATGATGAAGAAGTAACGCTGAAAACAAAAAGTCATTGAAATATGCAGCAATAAAACCATGGGGGCCTAGGGCATCAGCATGTGGCCTTGAACCTGACACTGGAACAAGGGTGGAGCAGACACTAGTCAGTGACAAAACCATTAGGATTTTCTATTCTCTGAGGAGCATAAGCTTTTGGGCTAGCACTCAGGGGCATGTGTTCACATCTGCCTCACAGACTGATTATATGAGGCTGATCATATCCAACTAAAAGAACTGCCAGGAGGTCCCTCAGGATAAAATTAAAGCATATTAAGTGCTCACTTCAACAGTACATATACTAAAATTGGAAAAATACAGATATTAGCATGGCCACCACACAAGGATGACATGCAAATCCATAAAGCATTACATATTTTTAAAATGTATGTTACAGGCTCTAGGGCAACCACAAAAAAATTGCTTTTAAAAAAAGTGTAACTGATATGCCAAGGAGAGAACATAGAATCGTATAAAACTACAAAAGGCAGAAAGAGAATGGAAGACAAAATTAAGAACAAAATACAAGGACAATGAATAAAAAACAGTAATAAATACGGTAGATATTAATCCAAATGTATCAATTATTACCTTAAACATCAATGGTCTCAATACACCAATTAAAAGACAGAGACTTTTAAAAGTCAGAGCAGATCAAAAGAAAAAAAAGGAGGCCTGACTATATGTTGTCTACAGGAAACTCACTTTAAATATAAAGACATATAAGTTAAATATAAAGGAATAGAGAAAGATATATCATGTTAACACTAAACAAAAGAAAGCTAGAAAAGCTATATTAATTTCAAACAGGGCTAACTTCACAGCCAGGAAAGTTATCAAGGATAAAAAAGGACATAACGTAATGATAAAGGGTCAGTTCTCCAAGAAGACATCCTTAATATGTATGTGCCTAATAACGAATAGTCAAAATACAAGAGGTAAAACTGACAGGACCACAAGGAGAAACAGATAAATCTGCTATTAGTGTTGGAGACTTCAGAACCTCTCCATCAGAAATGGACAGGTCCCACTGATAGAAAATCCATAAAGACATAGTTGAACTTAACAATACCATGGATCAACTGGATATAATTGACATCTATCAATTATATCATCCAAACACTAGAATACATACATTTTTCTCAAGCTTACATGGAACATTCACCAAGACAGAACATCTTCTGGGCAATAAAACACACCTTAATAAATTTAAAAGAATAGAAATTATATAATGTCTGCTCTCAGACCACAATGGAATATAAATAAACTAAGAATCCATGAGAGAAGGATAGCTAGAAAAATCCCCAAATACTTAGAGATTAAACAACACATATTTCTAAATAACACAAGGGTCAAAGAAGAAATCTCAAAAAAGAACTTAAAAAACATTTTGAACTAGAAGGAGTGGTGGCTGCCTGAGCTGCACACAGCAACACGCTTCTTCCTGCTCCCCTATACCAGCTAGGGACGCTCACTTGCTGTTAAAAATGGTGAAAAAAATCACTTACTATGATGTTTTGGGGTCAAACCCAATGCCACCCAAGAAGAACTGAAAAAAGCTTACTAGAAACTGGCCTTGAATTATCACCCTAATAAGAATACGAATGAAGCAAGGAAATTTAAACAGATCTCTCAAGTTTATGAAGTGTTCTCTGATGCAAAGAAAAGGGAATTATATGACAAAGGAGAACAGTCATAAAGAAGGTAGAGCAGATGGCGGTTTTGGCTCCCACATGGACACCTTTGATATGTTTTTTGGAGGAGGAGGAGGAAGAATGCAGAGAAAGGAGAGGTAAAAATGCTGTGCATCAGTTTTCAGTAATCTTAGAAAATGTATATAATGGTGCAACAAGAAAACTAGCTCTGCAAAAATCTGTGACAAATGTAAAGGCCAAGGGAGTAAGAAAGGAACAGTAGAGTGCTGTCCTAATCGCTAAGGTACTGGGATGCAAATCAGAATTCATCAGATAGGACCCAGAATGGTTCAGCAAATTCAGTCTGTGTGCATGGAGTGCCAGTGCCATGGGGAACAGATCAGTCCTAAAGACAGATGTAAAAGCTACAATGGAAGGAAGATAGTTTGAGATAAGAAGATTCTAGAAGTTCATATTGACAAAGGCATGAAAGATAGCCAGAAGATAACATTCCATGTGAAAGAGACCAAGAACCAGGACTTGAGCCCAGAAATATTACCATAGTTTTAGATCAGAAAGACCAAGCTGTTTTTACTTGACAAAATCTTTTCATGTGTATGGACACAGAGCTGGCAGAAGCACTGTGTGGCTTCCAAAAGCCAATATCTACTGTTGACAACCAAACCATAGTCATCACCTCTCATCCAGGTCAGATTGTCAAGCATGTAGATATCAAGTGTATGCTAAATGAAGGCATGCCATTTATTACAGAGCATATGAAAAGGGTTGCCTAATCATCGAATTTAAATCAAACTTTCCTAAGAATGGCTTTCTTTCTCTTGATAAACTCTCTCTGCTTGAAAACTTCCTACCTGAAAAGAAGGAAGTAGAAGAGACTGATGAAATGGATCAGGTAGAACTGATGAATTTTGATCCAAGTCAAAAAAGACAGTGCCACTATAATGAAGAAGCACATGAGTATGACAAACATCATGCTAGGGGTGGTGTTCAGGGTCAGACTTCTTAATGGAGCCAATGAATGACACTCATTTTGGTATTATATATGCAGTAGTGAATGAGCAAAAGACTATAACCATAATATGTTCACTACTTGCTATTGTTTTTGTTTTAATATTTATAGTAGTATTTTAAGAGTTAAATGAAAATAAACTCAAATATAAAAGCTCAAAAAGAAACATTTTAAACTAAATAAAAATAAAAAAACAACTTATCAGAATTTGTGGGATGCAGCAAAAGCAGGGCTTTGAGAAAAATTTTCAGCATCAAATGAATATATTAGAACCAACCATCTAACTATCAAGAAACTAGAAAAAGTGAAAATTAAATCCAAGGTTTGCAGAAGAAAGAAACAATAAAAATTAGATCATATATCAGTGAAATTGAAAACAGGAAATCAATAGAGATAATCTACAAAACTAAAAGCTAGTTCTTTGGAAAGAACAATACTGACAATCATCTAGCCAAAAAAATTAGATGCAAATTACTAATCTCAGAAATGAAAAAGGGATCATCACTACAGACCCAATGGACATTAAAAAGATAATAAAAGAATACTGTGAACGACTTTATGTCCACAAATTTGATCACCTGGATAAAATGGACCAATTCCTTGAAAGATCATCTGCCAAAACTTACATAAATAGAAACAGACAATTTGAATAGGCCTATATCTAATGAAAAAATGAATCAATGAATAACCTTCCAAAACAAACAGAAAACACCAGGCTAAGATAGGTTCACTGGTGAATACTAGCAAACATTTCAGGAAGAAATGATAGCAATTCTCTACCATCTCTTTCAGAAGACAAAAGCAGAAGGAATAGCTTCTTAACTCATTCTATGAAGCCAGCATTGCCCTAATACCATAACCAGACAAATTCATTATAAGAAAACTATGAACCAACATCTCTCATGAAAAAAGATACAAAACTCCTCAAGAAAATATTGACAAATTGAACTCAACAATGTATAAAAAGAATTATACACTCAAGCAAGTGTTATTTATCCCAAGTATACAAGGTTAGTTCAGCATTTGAAAATCAATTAAGTAATCCATAATATCAACAGGCTAAAGAAAAATCACATGACCATATCAAGAGATGCAGAAAAAGCATTTTACAAAATCCAATAGCAATTCATGATAAAACTTTCAGAAAATTAGGAATAGAGGGAAACTTCCTCAACTTGACAAAGAACACCTTTAAAAAATCTGGAGCTAATGTCATACTTAATGGTGACGAAATAGAAGCTTTCCCGTGGAGATCAGGAATAAGGCAAGGTTGTCCCCTCTCATCACTCCTTTACTATATTGTACTAGAAAGCTTAGCTAATTCAATAAGACAAGAAAAATGATACTGATTGGGAAAAAATAAAATCATCTTTGCTCACAGATGACATGATTGTCTATGCAGAAAATCCAAAAGAATCAACAACAACAAAAACCTATTATAGCAAGTTTACATATATACAAAAGTCAACTGCTTTCCTATATACAAGCAATGAACAAGTAAAATTTGCAATTAAAAACAGAACACCATTTACATTAGCATCCAAAAGAATGAAATATTGAGGTCCAAATATAATAAAATATGTACAAGACCTAAATGAGAAAAACCACAAAACTTTGATAAAAGATCAAAGAACTAAGTAAATAGAAAAATAACCCATATTTATGGATATGAAGATTCAATACTGTCAAGATGTCATTCTTCCCAATTTGATTTATAGATTCAAACCAATCCCAATCAAAATCCCAGCAAGTTATTTTATAGATATCCACAAACTGATTCTAATTTTTATACGGAAAAACAAAAAATCCAGAATAGCCCATACAATCCTAAAGAAAAACAAAGTGGGAGTACTGTCACTACTTGACTTCAAGACTTATTATAAAGCTACAGTAATCGAGACAGTGTGGTAGCAGCAAAAGAATAGATAAAAAGATCAGTGTTTTGGGGGGTTTGTTTTCTTTTTTTCCTCATTAAACTTTGTTTCCATGGGGTCTCAAAATGCTGTGACCTACATAAATATAGTCAACTTATCTTTGATAAAGGAGTAAAGGCAATACAATAGAGCAAAGATAGTCTTTTCTGCAAATAGTGCTATAAAAACTGAACGCCCACATGCAAAAAGAAAAAATGAATCTAGACACAGAACTTACACCCTTCACAAAAATTAAGCAAAATGAATCACACACTTAAATGTAAAATGAAAAATGATAGAACTCCTAGAGATAACACAGGAGATAACTATTTGACCTTGGTGTGGTGATGATGTTTTAGATACAACTATAAAGGCACAATCCACGAAAAAATTGATAAGCTGGACTTCATTAAAATTAAAAACTTCTGCTCTATAAAGACACTGTCAAAAAAAACAGGAAGACAAGCCTCAGACGGAAATAATTGCAGAAAACACATCTGATAAAGGACTGTTATCCATAATATGCAAAGAACTCTTAAAACTCAACAATAAAAAAATGAACAGCCCAATTTTTAAAATGGCCACAAGACTTAGATACCTCACCAAAGAAGAAATAAGCATATGAAAAGATATTAAACATCATTAGGGAACTACAAATTAAAACAATGAGAAGCCACTACACACCTATTAGAATGGCCAAAATCTGGAACACTGACAACACCAAATGCTGGTGAGAATGTACGGCAATAGGAACTCTCATGTATTGCTGGTGTGAACACAAAATTATACAGCCATTTTAGAAGACAGTTTGGTGGTTTCTTACAAAAAGAGATACACTCCTACCATAAGATCCAGCAAATTGTGCTCCTTGGTATTTGCCCAAATGAGTTGAAAACATGTCCATACAAAACTCTGTGTGTGACTATTTATAACGGCTTTATTAATTATTGCCAAAACTTGGAAACAACCAAGATGTCCTTCAATCGGTGAACAGATAAACTGTAGTACATCCAGACAATGGAATATTATTCAGGAATAAAAAGGGAAGAGCTATGAAGGCATCCAAAGACATGGAGAAACCTTAAAGGCGTATTACTAAGTAAAAGAAGCCAATTTGAAAAGGCTACATGCTGTATGATTCCAACTATATAAAATTCTGGAAAAGGCAAAACTACGGAAGCAGTAAAAAGATTAGTGGTTGACAGGTGTTGAGGGGAGAAAGGGATAAATAGGCAGAACACAGAGGATTGTTAGGACAGTGAAACTGCTTAGTATGTTACTAAAATAATGGATGCATTTCATTATACATTTTTCCAAACCCATAGAATGGAAAACACCATTAATGAACCCCAATATGAACTATGGAATTTGAGTGATGATGATATCTCGGTTGAAACAAAGGTACCGTCTGGTGTGGGATGCTGGCAGGAGTCTGTGCATAAGTGGAGATAGGAGGTATATGGGAAATCTCGGTACCTCCCCCATAATTTTGCTGTGAACCTAAAAATGCTCTAAAAAATAAAGTATATTTTTAAATAAATTAAAGCCTGTTAATTGATTACTCGAGTACCTGGTGCCTCCCTCTACTGTTAGCAACATGATAGCCATCGCAATGACAACTTCCAAATGCGGCAACACCTGCAGGGGTTAACTAGATAGGTCCTAACTGTGTACCTAACGAGAAATGTCATCAAGAAGATAGCCAGTTTTATACACCAATGATGAACTTGCAGAAAGAGAAATTAAGAAAACAATGCCATTTATAATTGCATCAAAAACTATAAAATACCTGGGAATTAAATTAACCAAGGAGGTAAAAAGACCTGTTTTCAGAAAATTATAAGTCATTGAAAAAAAGAAATTGAAGAAGATAAAAATAAATGAAAGCATATACTGTACTCATGAGTAGGAAGAATCAACTTCATTAAAATGGCCATACTACCCAAAGCAATCTACACATTCAATGCAATCCCTATAAAAATGCCAATGACATTTTTCAAAGAGATAGAACAAATAATCCTAAAATTTATATGGAACTATAAAAGACCCCAAATAGCCATGACAATCTTGAAAAAGAAGAACAAAGTTAGAGGTATTACACTACTTGATATCAAACTATACTATAAGTCTATAGTAATCTAAACAGCATAGTACTGGCATAAAAACAGATACATTGATCAATGGAACAGAATAGAGGACCCAGAAATAAATTCATGCTTATATGCTCACTTAATATATGACAAAGGAGGTAAGAATATACAATGCAGTAAAGAAAATCTTTTCAATAAATGATGTTGGTAAAATTGGACATACATATGCAAAAAAAAAAAAAAAAAAAGAAAGACGGTAGATCACCTTCTTACACCATATACAAGAAAAGACTCAAAAGGGGTTAAAGACTTAAATATAAGACAAGAAACCATAAAACTTCTAGAAGAATACATAGGCAGTAAACTCTCTGATATTACTAACAGGAATTTCTTTCTGACTATATTTCCCAGGTAAGGGAAACAAAAGAAAAAATAAACAAATGAGACTACATCAGACTAAAAAGTTTTTGCACAGCAAAGGAAACCATCAACAAAACAAAAAGACTGGGAGAAGATATTCACAAATGATACATCTGATAAGGGGTTAATATCCAAAATATATAAAGAACTCATTCAAGTCAACAAAAAACCAAATGATCCAATTTAAAAATAGGCAAAAGATGTGAACAGATACTTCTTCAAAGAGGAAATATAGATGGCTAATAGGCATATGAAAAGATGTTCACAGTCACTAACCATCAGAGAAATGCAAATTAAAACCTCAATATCACCTGACACCTGTCAGATTGCCTATCATCAATAAATCAAAAAACCACAAGTGTTGGTGAGGATGCAGAGAAAAGGGAACCATCATTCATTGTTGGTGCAGAGAAAAGGGAACCATCATTCATTGTTGGTGGGATTGCTAATTGGTACAACCGAAAACAGTATGGAGGTTTCTCAAAAAATTAAAAATGGATATACCTTTTGACCCAACAATTGGACTTCTGGGTATTTATCCAAAGAAGACCAAAACAATAATTTGTAAAGATCTATACACCCTAATATTCATGGGAGCACAATTTACAATAGCCAAGATATGGAAGCAACCTAAATGGCCATCTACAGACGAATGGATAAAGAAATTATGGTTCATATATACAATGGAATATTACTCAGCCATTGAAAAAAATGAAATTCTACCATTTGCAATGACATGGATTGACCTAGAGGTTCTTACGCTGAGTGAAATAAGTCAGAAAAGATAAATATCATGTGATTTCGCTTATATGCAGAATCTAAGAAACAAAAAGAACAAACTAATCTAAAACAAACTCACAAATATAGTGGACAATTTGGTGATGGACAGAGTGGAAGGGTTTTGGGGGGCTGGGAGAATAGGGTGAGTGTTAAAAAAAGTACAAATTAGTAGTTAATAGATGGTCGTGGGGATGGGGAGCATAGCATAGGGAATGCAGTTAGCATTAAGATATTGGCTAGGTGGAGGGCCAGGGAAGGGAGGAAGCAATTGGGGGCATCATTTTATGAACTATATAGATGCCTAACCAATGTACTGTATACTTGAAACTATTTAAAATAAATAAATTAATTTAAAAAAAAAAAAGAAGATAATGAGCTCTTTTATCTGGTGACACAATAAAAGATGTTAGCCCAAGTGGAAAGGAAAAAGACAAGAAAAACATTCTCTTTGAAAGTTTTTAAAAATCATTTTAATTCCTCAAAGTTTGTTTTAAATATCAATATTTAATTTTTCACCAAAAAAACCCATAAAATTTATAAAATTTATCAATAACAAATGTCAATGTCTTTTTAAAAGAAATATGATGTTCTATCATGAAGCACCTATACTTCTGGAAGTAATTTTGACTTTGCCAGCCAAACAAACGACTGCAGAAATGCACCAGTCTTTGGCTCCCACATTAAACAGCAGGCCTGGGAAAGTCAAGCTGGTCAACATCACCACAGGAGCAGCCCTGACCTGCCTTCAAAACAAAACAGAGGAGGACCCCAGATGCAAAGGTCCATAACTACTCCACGGAAAACACACTGTCCAAAGGAATGAGGAGCAGAGTGCCAGCTAAGCTGTTCAGAAATCCTCACACCATTTTAAGTTCAGCGACCTTTTCATTAATTTTATTTTTTGATTCCTAAGCTTAATTCTCACTGATAGAATATGCCTTGTTTCGGGTGGCTAGAGATTCAAGTATTAGAACCAAACCCAATTCTAGTTCTTAGGTTTGGGCAAATCTGAAGAAGGTAGCTAACCCTAAATATACCCACCATAGTGAACTTTAAAAAAAAAAGGGGGAAATATTGAGAATCATTCATATTCTTTTCAAAAATGAAATGTATACAAAGATAAACTGAGCTAAGAAACAATGATCTATCAAGTAACACCTACCTAACTTTGATAAATGAACTAAACACAGTGAGTCCAACACTTTGAACAGAATAAAAGGCTCCATAGACATGAACTCAAAATCACCCAGTACTAAAATGGCTCACAACTGGGAGAGCCGAGATGCTCCCAAGGGGTATCTGCTCAACAAGCATAAGCACAACCCACATCTGCAGCTAAGGGTTCCCCTACCCAAGGGCAGGGTGCCATTGTGGCTGCTCCTACATAATCCCCACTTCAATCAACAGACAGTCCCAAAGTCACTCCAGTCAGACTCTGAAGTTCCAAGGTCTACTTACCCCCAATATTTGCTATGGATTCTGGCCCAATGAGTTGATTTTCAAATAGCCTTTCTGCCTGTCGTAACTCTGTATTTGGTTGCAGAACACCAAGCAAAAGAGGGCATTCTTTAAAGCTGTAAAATAATGCAATTATAGGAATTTGTTTATAGGAAATACATGAAGAAAGTGCTTACTAAGGATCTATGACATACATAATTCAGTTTGATAAAGAGGTTTCATTCCAATAATATCTTTATTTGCCAGAAATACAAAAATTAAGAAAAAAAACTGTCCTGGAATATCGGAAAGTCATTGTACTAAATAAAAGTGAAAGTATAAACACGACTATTACAATAACTTTGGCAATCATCTGCTGCCTGAGAATGCCCCAGGGCCTCCACCCACCTGAGCTTTTCATTATCGGTCCAATGCCTTACAGAAGGTTAGACTTGAGGAAGTCTAACACCCTCTGATCACACACCCTGGGATTTATAGTCCCAATGGTTGCCCTCCCATGAAAGTTCAACAGAGCTGGAGGGGAGCCATGTTGACATTTCACAGCTGATAGCCTTGCTTCCTGCTTCGTGGAGAAGACATAAAACACAATAGAAAGCTATCCTGGGACTGGAACCACTGCCCCATTGTCCAGCTCAGGCACACTCAGGACCCACTTGGCTCCTCTCTAAAGCTGGACTCCACTGGCCCCTGGATCTCTCCCCTCACACGGACTGGGCTCCAGGAACTCTCCTCTCTCCTCAAGTCCTTCCAGTCCATGTGCAAATATGCTATTTCTCCTAATCCCCCCAGAAAATCATGCTGACGCCACTGCCAAAAGAAGATATCGTTGAACTCCTTCATCCCATGTTTTCTGCTACCACCCTTGTCCAGGCCACAATCTTCTCTGCCTTGTCCCCTACAGTCTATTGTCAACCAAGCAGTCCACAGGAGCCCTGCAGTTAGATCACAGCATTTGTCTGCTCAAAGCCCTATGACAGCCCCATCTCACCCAGAGCATGAGTCCTTGCAGTGGCTCTCAGCCCTATGCCATCTGGCCTGTCACCTCTCTCACCTCCTTTCCCAGTAGTTCACTCTGTCCTCCATGCCAGCCTCTCCCTACTGGTTCCTGACTACACCAGCAATCTCCCACCTTAAGTCCTTTGTACTGGCTGTTCTCTCTACCCTCACCTTCTCAGTGAGGCCTGTTCTGACCACCCAATACAATACTCAACACCTTCCCCAAAAGTCCAGTCTCCCCTACCACTCTACTTGATTCCTTCTATTAGCCATTTTCAGCTTCTCACTTCTGTTATTTTATTGTCTGTCTATCCCCACTAGAGCACATGAGATCAGGAAACTATTCCATGTTTTTTGCTGCAAGTACCTGGCATACATGAGGCTCCCAACGAAGACTGTAGAAGGGGTGGGAGTGAGGATTGTGGGAAGTGGGGTTTATCTCCCAGTTCCCCTTCCACCTGCCCTACAGCAAGGCAGTTTCCTAGCCAGCCCACCAGAGTGGGAGAACTAAGGGGAAGGAGCGAGTCAACAATGTGGAATGACAGAAAAGCTCTGTCTTGCCGGCAAAGCATTTCACCCTTGCCACCGGCTCTGAGCGGGCACCTCTGCAGGACACAGCACAACTTCCCTCAAATTAAACTGCCCCTCCTTCACTCTCTGCCAGGCTCTCAATTATGGCTTTCTAACTATTTAATAAAAACACTCTTGGTTTAACTAGGAGTTTTATTTCCAAAGGAAGAACAGAACTGCAACCTGCATGCTTTCATGAAAAAAAGCCTGAGCTACATAGTTGAACACATCTGGGTTCAAATTCTGAAAGGTCACACCTCCCAAGGTACATGTGAAGACTAAAGAACACAGACAAGCACAGAAAGTCCAGGGATAGAGGACAGTACACCTGACACTCAGCCAGCTCTTCTCACCCAGTCCTTGGACCTTGCCTTTTTCTCTACACACAGGACATCCCC
The DNA here is from genome assembly GCF_014176215.1 of Rousettus aegyptiacus. Classification (NCBI taxonomy): domain Eukaryota; kingdom Metazoa; phylum Chordata; class Mammalia; order Chiroptera; family Pteropodidae; genus Rousettus; species Rousettus aegyptiacus. Next base: position 42,522,910 of record NW_023416287.1, read on the forward strand.
AGGAAAGATTTGTAGACTCAAACCAATCAGTATATCCTGCATTATCCCTACCCAAAAGGAGACGGAGTATTATCTCAATAGGAAGACAAGAAAAAACTTATCTGAGAAAATACAAAGGACTGGCAAGAAGGACCCCCACTCCTGTAGCTGGGTGGCAGAAGAACCAAGCAACAGTGACCTCAGGAAATCCAAATCAGCACTCATGGACAGCCAGGTCACATGGTCTCTGGTTAATGCCAGCAAGCTTCTGTTAACTCTTATTAACTCCTGTAAACTCATATTAATTCCTGCTAACTCCATGTCAAATGTATTCTGAAAGACATTGGTCAACATCCTCCAGAAATCAGGATGTCACTTTTGTTATAAGTCCTCCAATCTTCCAAAAAGGAAAAGAAGGTGGCTTTACATGGCAGATTTTTGGCAAGCTCCCACAACCTTCCAGGTGACTTTGCTCCCTGGAACTAAACCCACTGTAGAAAAATCTACTCTGGAAGAGTCTAGAGTGCCCAGGTTAATTGTGTTTTAACAACACTTTGTACCTTTACTAATTCTAAATCCAACAGCAAAAAGTTGACTTTTCTAACTTATGTCAATCTAAGATCAGAAATGTGTCCTCTTTGTATCTAATTGGATACCTACCTCAAGCATACCAGGTGCTGAATGCATTTTTAGTGAACTGAACCCAATCTAAAACCTTAATTTTATTTACAAAACACCAACACATTGTACAGCTGTATATATTATATTCACTCTATAGTGAATTAATGAATGGTTCTTTCTGAAGTTTCTAAAGCCTTACACGGACTCACTTAAACTTCAGACAGCTCACCTCTCTGGGTGGTTGCAAGGAAAAACAGCAACTTACTAAACCAGATTGTGCAATCCACTTCCACCGCCTCGACGTCGATGTCAGAAATCATACCTATAAGAACCTGGCTCTGCATCACTATAATTAAAAATGTGAATACATTTCATGGACCTCCTAATTGTATACTATTTTTTCAAATTATAATGAATGGCATCACTCGAAGGTCCACTGATGAATGGTAACTTTGGAAAAAGAGAACACTAATTACAAGTTCTTTAAAAATCAGTTACTTATAAAATTTAACCAGTTAACTTAAAACTTAACCTTCGTTTGTATCTACTTTTGCCACTTCATATGAATTCAGGTCAGTTGTGTCTAATACTGAAGCTTCTGTTATTTGGGATTTTTCTGATTTTTGTTTTTGGTTTACACAGCTTTGTTTTTGAAACAATAACATGGGCAATACCATGCATATATTCTGTGGAACATCTAATTCAACATAAAATGCAGGCACCAAAGAAATCTCAAATCTCTATTTCTCATAACAACCTTCCTTTCAGACCAGATTGGTTTAATTATTCTAGAAACCATGCCAGCCTATTATATTTTGCTGAGCAACACCTCCCGAGAATTGCTGGGGCAGCACACCTGACAGGCTGTGGATCTATAAGAGAATCCAGCAGCATTATGGTTCCAAGAAGGGGAACAGCAAGGGAGGCAGCCAGCATCAAGAAGGTCACTCAGAAAACTCTACCACTAAAGGAGCTGCCAAAAATAAAACATACAAAGGCAATTAGCAGAGGCTCAGATGGTGACAAGCTCGGCTGGTCCTAAAGCTCTTTCAATAGGAGCAGGCCTCTCACCCAGTTTGCCCACTACAAGGCTGCCAACCTCTGTGGCTTGCGATTAAACTTTAGCACTGTTTGCAAACATTGGCAAACATGCTTTTGTTCTTTTGTTTGTTTGTCTGATTGTTTGTTTTAACCTTCCAGCTGTGTGGAGTACTCTTAACAGTTATTTTCCAGAGAACATGATAGGCTGTATCTTGAACCCTCTAACAATTTTAAAGAGAGAAAACACAAAACATAATGGAGTAAACAGTTGCAATAAGGGAAAGGAGACACTCATCTACTTGGTAGACAAGTGTTTCTCAAAAGCTACTATTTCCTGGCACATGTATTCAAAGAAGCAACAACACTCAGTACACGTTTCTCAGGTTTTGTGGATAAACAAGACAGAGTCAAATTTGTGAAGAGATGGAAGCAGAACAACTTCCTGAGCATCTAATTCCCCATACCGTTAAGAACTCAAAGGTAATCCCTGCTCTTCCACCTAGAATAGTCTGACAAATACTGACAGTTATTTACGAAGAATCTATAAAATTACAATTTCAAATCATCACTACTGAAGCCTTAGGAAGATCTGAAAGCTACCCTGGGAATCTTGCATTAAGATTTTGGACAAATGACCAATGGTGATTAAAATCTCTCTCACATGATTCTCATATACATCATTACTCATCTGGTAAACAAGTTAGCACACTTAGCCTCTTGCTACTAAATAAACTTTACAAGATCATGAGTTGCTTATATTAAGTGCATTCAAATTTACTAAACACTTGACATAAAGATTAACTCAAAGTAAATAAAATCATGATCTCCTAAGATGGAGATCATCTTTTTCTATACATGAGGGGGAAAAAAGGTGAATTAAAGAAAAAAAAAATCAAGATTTACACTTAACAAAACAAATTTAAGGGTAGTGTTTTGTGCGATTTTGACAAGCTAGTCTTCTGCTGCATAAACTTGTTCCACGTAGAAATATAGGGGGCCTGGGTGCCAGTCCTAACCTCCCAACAACCAGCCAAGCCACTGCAGGTGAGTTTCTTCACCCAAAGCCTATGACTCCCCTCTGTGAAATGTAGTATGGGGCAGAGAATCTCAAAGTCCTGCCCAGTTCTAAATATGTATGATTTTATCAAATAAAACAGAAAACAAAATAAACCATTCTGTTTCTATAGGGGTAGGTGGAAATGAAAGGCAAAGAGAAATACAAAGGAAGGGAGAGGGAGAGCCTTTCATAGAATGTCACCCTTAGACATTTGGGACAGCAAGACTAAAGAGTGTTTGAATTCTGCCAACAAACTGTGTGGGCAGAAAACAGTTTCTCCCCTAGAGCCTCTAGAGAGGAACACTGCCCTGCGACACCTTAATTTCAGCACAGTAACCTGTCCAGGATTTGTGACCTCCAGAACTATAAGATAATCAACCTGTGTTGTTTAAAACGCTAATTGTGTGGTCATTTGTCATGGCAGCCATAGAAAACGAATACATTTTTCTAATTAAACTAATTTTATTAGTTTAATAATAAAAGTGAGACACTGCTGTAACAAACACATGAAAACATGGAAGTAGCTCTGGAATCAGGCTGTGGATACAGGAATTTTGAGGAGCACGATAGAGAAAGTCTATATTTCTTTGACCAGACTGTAGAAGAAATATGATGTTAAACAGACTCTGGCAGCGAGAGCTCAGAAGGAAGTAAGAATCACAGCAGAAAATGCATATATATATGTATCATCTTAGAGAATACCTAAATTGTCAGGAATAGACTGTTAGCAGAAATATGGACATTGAAGGCACTGCTGGTGAAGGCTCAGAAGGATGTCAGGAACAAGTTATTGGAAACTGAAGGAAAGTAGATTCTTGTTATATGGTAGCAGAAAGCTTGGCTGAATTGTTCCTTGCGGTGATGTGGAAAGCAGATCTTGTAACTGATGAACTAGGACATTTTAGCTGAGAACATTTCCAAGTAGAGTTGAGAGTGTGGCTTCATTTTTTCTTGCTACCTTCTCCTCTAGAGCAGGACAGCATAGCAGACAATGCTAACCAGTTCTTTTATACCTTTGACATTTTCCCTTTGCTAATGAGAATTTTAATTACCTAAAAAAATGAATTTTGTTCCTAACTTCCTTCTCTTCACTTACATAAGGTTTAAAACTCACCCCTTGCCCGGTAAAATGCCAAGTTGTTGGTCTTTACCTTCTTTGCTAGCTGGGAAAGGAGGTGGTCTAGTCCCACAGACCCTGTCAGGAGAGGCTGTCAGGAGAGGCTGAGAGAGCCCAGGGTCCTGGAAGAGGACAGGAAAAGAAAAATCAGGCCAACTCCTCCCTCCCAGCCCTATCTTCAAACCCCAGGGCCACACGACCTTCTTCTAAGGTGATTGATTGATGCTGATCAGGTATATAAGAACACAGTGGATAAAAATGCATATCTGGCACAGATCAGCTATTAATCCACAAGACAGAAGGTTAATACAACCTAAAAGGTCTACAGCAGGAAAAGAGTAAGGGCCATGATGAGAGTAATGATAAAAACAGTGACAATAATGTGCCATGTAATATACTTTATTTACATGGATAACCAAGCAGAACTATGTAGCTCTTTGCTTTACAAACAAGGGAAGTGGACAGAGAAAGCACAAGTGACTTACTTGCCCATAGTCCAATGGAAGAGTATGAACGAGTGCCAGATCTGACTCTAAGTCTGTGGTCACCATTTGCAATACCGCCTGCCAGAATCAAGAAGACAGGGAGAGGATACTGGGACCTAGAGCCCTCAAAGTCAGAGTCTGAAACACTCCTTACCAAAATTAATGGTGATTTGCCCATTCTGGACATTTCATATAAATGGGATCAAACAGTACTTCTGCAGGTGGTTTCTTTTGCTCAGAATAATGTTTTGAGGTTTACCCAAGTTGCAGTATATATCAGGATGTCATTCCTTTTTATGGCTCAATAATATTCCCTTGTTAAATACAGACCACAATTTGTTTAGCCACTCATCTGTTGATGGACATGTGGGTGGGAGGGGGAAATAGGGAGTGATTACTTAATGCATATAAGGTGTTTCATGGGGTGATGAAAAAGTTTTGAAACTAGGGAGCTGGTGATTGTCCAACACTAATAACACTTAACTACACACTCTAAGAAGGATAATTTTGTTATGTTAAATTTCACCTCAATTTAAGAAAAAAAATAACAGTGATGAAAATGTGGTGATTGTTGCAAAACTCTTTGAGTATAAAGACCACTGAAGTGAACATTTTAAGTGGGTGGATTTTATGGTATGTGACTTATATCTCAAAGATTTTTTTTTTTTTTTTTTTTTAAAGTCAATGACTCAGCTATGCAAACTGCCACTCCAGAGGCTGGGACACTCTGTAACTCAAGTGATTTTCCTTAAGTGGCTTAGTTTTTCAACATAATGGAAATAACAAAGTATCTGTACAGTAAGGCATGGCTGTTTACAAGTGGCAGCAATGACTTTGATCATGCGGTTCTTTCGAAAGCAGAACCTTGAAGAGAGACAAACAGTGAAGATATGTGGCTGTCAGTGGTGAGTGCTGACCACTTTGGCATTCTGGTAGGTCTAACAGAGAGAGGAGTCCCTTTCCTTAAAGGAAGCTAATATAATTACCCCTCCCCACCAAGGCAGAGGAGCAGTCCCTTGGGGGAAGCCGCACTGCGCAATCTGTCACCATAGGGCTGTCATTAACAAAATGGTGACACTCTGGCCAAAGTGCTACTTTACCTTTTCCTTACCTAACATGATTCTACATAAAACAGAATCTTCTCATTTGTCTCAGACTCCTATATTGTTAACTCACCTTTACCACACTGTAGCTTACATCTTTTAAATCTAAATTTACTAATCTGATTTAGAGCTTATGATACCCTACTTGAATATCTGGCTGCCCCTTCACACAATGGCAAAAGGCTCACTTATCTCCAAAAAAAAAAAAAAAAAAAAGAGTCCAGCCAGAACTGAAAGCATCAGTGCTGACAACTAGAAAGGCAGCCAAAAGTCTTAGATGATGACCTGTGTCCCACATGGCCTATCCCTGCTGAAGATCTAACTAACGTCCTCTTACAATTACAAACTACAAAAAGCTGAAGAATTTAGAGGCCACCCAGTCTGGTGCCTATAAGACTGGCCAAACCCTGGATCACGTATACCAAATGATCAGGGTGGCTTTAAACAAGGCCCAGAGATTCAGAATGGCAGGTCCAGCAGGGGCCTAGAAAACCATTTTTTTTTTTTTTTTTTTTTTTTAGTATGCTTCTCGGTTGTTCCCGATGTGCAGCTGGACATGACCAACCTTATCTAACTCTCTTCCCAGTGAAAGAAGTCTATCAACATCCCCCTGGTGATCATCAGCTAGCCTCTATTGGAAAGTTCTGTGCTCACATTTTATAAATAGCACCTTAAACTTCATGAGTAGAGCTGTCCAATGAGACTTTCTGTGATGATAGAAATAGAGCAGCCACTATCCACATGTGGCTACTGAGCACCTGAAATGAGACTAGCATGTTACAGAAATGAGCCAAAGACCACCTCTGTCAATCAGCCCCTAGGCTGTTTATTTCTTCACTGCAGGCTGTGAGACCCATTAGCTCGAAAGGCCCACCAGTGCCAAACTCCAACTTTTACATATTCAATTATTTTTTAAAATAGCCCAAACAAGCAAATATTTAGCAATTTAGAGCTTGCCTACTTTGCATAATCTGTGAAACCACACCTGACAGCTGTTGCCCATTGATAAGAGGGCCTGGCCCCAGCCACTGCTGCCTTTGGAGCTCTCTCTGACCCAGAGACTTACCTTGACCAGGGAGCCATCTCTTCATTTCCCCTCTCCTTTGGAGTTCCCTTGCCCTCCTCCCCTTAGGATTGTGGCCCCATTTCCGCTGTGAGATGTTCTCCATGTGTGATCCTGTCAAAGTCACCGAATAAAGCTCATATGTGCTGCTGCCACCTCATAGTCATATCTTTTTCCTTGATCATCCCCTAAATCCCTCAAACTCCCTAACATGGCACAAATGAGAAACTGACTTTTTAATTTAAGTTCATTTTAATTAATTTAAACTTAAACGGCTGAATATGGCCAAGTGGCTATGACATCAGACAGCAGCCTTAGAGTATTTACTATTTCTTTACTTGTAAGCATTTAATAATCAACCTATATACATGTGCCAGGTACTATGTAAGGCCCTGAGAAAATAGCCATAAATAAAATGAAGTGTCCTTCCCTCTTTGTATTCTAGTATAAATAAGCAAATGCCAGACAGTGGAAGAACAATGAAGAACAATACAGCAGGGTCAGGGGGTACAGTGATGCAGAGGGCTGTGATCACACACAGGGGTCACACACAGGGGTCAAAGCAAATGACCTCTAACTAGAGATGTTCAGTGAAGCTAGGTGAAATCAAATACCTGTGGCAGAGCAACACAGGCAGAGGAAATACAGTAGAACTCAACGAATTCTTGGCATATGAGTAAAGAATACATGCTTAAAAGAATTAAAAGCCCCCATCCCCATGCCTTGATTACAGAGGCAGAATGGCCATAGCAGAGAGCCTAAGACAGAGTGAGTGAGTGGAAGCTGCTTAAACAGGTCAGGCCCACTGCCAGGGCAGATCCCACAGAGCCCTGAAGACCAGGGAAGTGCCTGCCAGCAAGCACAGTCAATGTCCAAAGAGACCAGAACACAGAGCATTTCCCTAATCTTTTACGCAGGGATATTGGCTGCTCGGATCATCTCATCCAACATGTTCTAAGAAACACGTTTCCCCTGGCTCACAGCGACTAGATGCAGTTCTGCCCTCAGGTGCAGCAAATCCTTACCCTCCCAGACAGCCCTCCCTAGAATTGATGACTGAGGTCACACCACCCTCAGTTCTTTCCTCTCCAGACAACGAATCCCCAGTCAGAGCTTGTAGAACATTCTCTTTCCTGGTTGTTTTCCTATTTCTCAAAGTCCCCCATAAAATGTGGCGCCCACAGATCAAAGCAAAGTTCCATTCTAAACCATAAACTGTCACTCCACAAAATGGGGCTAGTTGCCAAAACTGAAAAATACAAGGATTTCACAGAAAAATCTGAGTTTCCAGCTTCTCTTTAAAGCAGCAAATCTGTGCCTATAAAATTCAAATGGCAGGGCAGCAGCACAAGTATTTCCACTCTTCAGATGTGCATGCACTTTCCTTTTCCCAGCTCCACACTTGCTGCAGACAGGACCACATCAGGCTGGTACAAAAACCAATGGGACTGATGCTAAGACCAGGTGCTGGAATACAAAAATTTTCAGTTAATGGTAGGTAGCAGGGCTGCAGCTCCCTGGAGGCATCGAGTCCCTGACTGTCTGGTGTAGAGTCCTTAGGGTGGGGGTGGGGTGTTCTGTACCCATGCAAACTTACTTTAGCCCAAGGTTCATTAACTTTTTGGCCCATCTCACTGCTGGTTCCTGCAAACTCACAGTCAATTACAATTCTGCCTTTCCTCCATGTGTGCCCTTTGCCTCTGCATACCTGCATTATAAAGGACACTACATTTATCCCTATCCATTTTCAATTATACATCATACACTCCTTCCCAATCTGTGCTGACACATTCAGGAAAGCTGTCAACTTACTTCCCAGGTACAGTCTGGGAAATCAACTTGTTTGCCCTAATCTCTTGGAAGAGACCCAGGTGATCAGCTCACCTCCTTGAGGACATCTGAACTCTAAAATTTCCTACATCTCCAAGGGCAAGAGAAGTTACTCTGATTCAACAGGATTTAACCATTACTGTTGACTCAGCCACGATTTACAAAATCCTGTTCTTTCACCAGCCAAATATGATGGGTGCTCTCTTACCCCTTCTGTACCAGGATATCAGAGCCTCAAGTCCTGGACTAAAGTCCTGACCAACAGACCCTGTGAGAGGATAAATGACCTGTGATTCTTGTAGAAAATCTATAAGCCCCAAATCCACAAGGACCAGAACCCCAGGTGTCAAGGTAATCCCTGAAAACTGAGAAAGTTGAACGACAATAGAGTCAAACAGTCTTTTTAAGTGAAGCACCTTGAAATTGTTCATTTTTCACATTCCTTTATACTGGGGCTCCTAGACTATAGATTTCTTTATTTTAGCACTGAAAATAACTAAGAAGTTAAAAGAGCCACTCGAAACCACACACCTGGGGGAAAGAGCTAAGATTCCTAACTCTTCATGACTTCATGAATTTGGTAGCCCAATCTGTTTCTCTACACTGCACCCCCTACTCTTTGGTCTGAAAAAGGAAAAAGGAAAATTGACCTAGTAGAGATTTTTAATTAGTCTAAAATCCTTTAGAAAAAACTATTGAAAAAGCAGCTGTTAAATTTTCAATGTATTCACTCTTCAGTCCTAAAGAGTTATTTGTGGACATTAAAAAGCTATTCTCTCTTCCCAGACAGAACTATGTTTCACAAGGGAAGGAACAGTTTCAGAGTTACAATCATTCTGACAATAAAGTTTCTAAAGCATCCGGGGAAACTGATGTCAAATAATACTAATCACAGGCTTGTACTGGTATGTTAAAGTGCTTAGCTCATCTATGTTCCGCATTGAATAAAAAGATTTAATGACTACATTCTCCATTATAGCTCGAACACAGAAATTTAAGAACTTTGGCATAAAACCTATCTCCAAAGCATAATTCTCCAAAGCATAATTTTAAAAATATGCTTCTCAATCATTGTCCAGCTGCCAATTCTATCCCCCTTTACTCATTTTCATTTCTCTTTGACTTCAATACTCTGTGCCTTTATATAAACCACATCATTCACACAGACCTCAACAACCTCATCCATGAAACAGCTAACACCACCTTCACGCCAAGAGTCAGAAGAAAGCCAAGGTATTGCTAGGTGTCCCTTCCACTAAAATCTATTGTCTTACTTCTATTAATTGAATAATGTATCTTTCAAGGCTTTTATTCTGTTTAGCACATCTGATGTTTATCCTGTAATTGTCAGGTTTCTACTTGCTTCAGATTCCCTTACTTCACTCACTATACACAATACTTTCATTTCTTGTGGTGAACCTTCAACTTCTAAGGTAATTAAGAAGACAATAAGATGAACTACTAAAAATGACCACAAAAGAAACGAAATATAGAGGAAAATCACAAGAGAAAATAATTTAAAAACACACACACAGCATTATAATAAATGCAGAAAGGAAGGTGGGTGATAAGAACTTACTATAAAAGAGACCATTACATATATATAGAAAAGAGATCAAACAAATAAGAGAAAGAGAAAAACAGAAAAAGTAAGAACAATATTCAACAAGAAGTCAAGAAACTATCTTAAATGAACACAGTGTAAAAGGCACACTGTAAAAAAGATAAGCAGCAGATGAAGACTTTGGAACATCCACTTTACCCTGCCATTAAGTCAGAAATCCCCACAGAAAAATTGAAAAACAATTTAACTCTGCCCCTGTGCCCCAGGGCCAAGAGTGTCAGAGGAACCCAGCTGAGAGTTGGACCCGTCCAACAAGTGACCTCAAATGCTATATACCTTGGTTTTCAACACACTGCATCTCATGGCAAACTCAGGGCCAAGCTAAGTTTCATTTTTCATGTAAAAATGTACACAGCAATGCCTTGTTTTAATGATTTCTGTAGTAAAGCATTGCCAGTCCTTGCATATTCCTTCTATAAAGCTCTTCAGTCATCAGCAGAAGATGATTTCACAATATCCACAGTCAATCAAGCAACCAACTTGTCCCTGTCTGCAAAGGTCAAGCACTCGAAGTCCTGCATCCTTGGAAGCCTCTGAGTCTCAGGCAAATCAGGATGGTTGGTCATCCTACAGTCAGGACTATATCATATTCCTACCTTTCCACTGACCCCAGAGTCAGATATCACTAAAAAGTCTTCTCTGCAAATCGTATTTTTAGAGCAAAAATGCTCCTGCTATAGTATAGCTCTCCTTCAAAAATGTTCCTCTTATTATCATGAATGGAAAAATTCAATCTGTCCCTCACTCAGCATGTACCACAACCCTTGGGGACACCAATAAATATTTCGAATATTTCTACCAACTTACAGTCAATCAGTTCCACAACTTGGGGCCTCTTGGTTCTCCCAGAACATTCAAAGTTAGGGGACTCAGGCCTCAAATTTAAAAGAAGTTTAAGTATTTTATATTGAAATAGATGTTTAAGGATTATGCTTCAGTTTTTAGCTAACAAAACATAGCATACTAAAATTCTGGAAGGTTTAATGAAGAAGCAAAGCCAAAAATGTGAGATTTCTTTCATCAGGCACCATCTAGTTTCCTTGCTTCCCCGTTCCTACCAGGAAAATCTGCAAGGCTGATTTCTAACGAAAACTGCCTAACAAAGTCACTTCTGTTCTCTATTCCTTCCCAAAAACCACGGCGAGTACTGGTCACACGCAGCGAGAAGGGGCAGGTGCAGAGGCCAACTCTCCCCTGGATCACGAGGTGCGACGCGAACATCCTTGCAGACCTCCCTTCAGAAGAGTAGCGAAAGCGTGGGGCCAGTAAGACTTAGGCCGTGGCTAGGACGGCTCTCTCCGGGAATCAGGTAAGCCAGCAGGAAGGACAGCGCGGAAGGGAAGAGGGAGCGGGAGAAAAGCGAGGAAGCCATCGCTCTGGGGCGGGAGTGAAGGGCAGGAGGGGCAGGTGCTGCTTTACAAGGTCTTGGGACGGACAGCCGGACACAACGCCGCGATAGGGCGCAGAGTGCGCCGAAAGTCTCCAGGACCGCGCAGGTGCATCCGCTGATCGGAGCCTGTTTCTTCCCCATAAAACGAGTTTTGCCGAGGAGATTAAATGGCACGGTGCAAGCCCGAGGTTGGCACCGAACTGACCCTGCTGCTGTAACCGCCATCATCGTACTTGGGAGTAGACCCAGCAGCTCGCAGACCAGGTCTAGGGGCCCAGCCTACCTCCGGTCCTTTGCCTCAGGGGTCTGGCCACCGTCCGTGACGACGTGTGGCCGCGGGGGCCAGCGCTGCCGCAGTCCGTCGGCCTCACTCACGCCGCGGCTGCCACCACCGCCCGCAGGGGCGGCACCCAGACGGACTAGGGCGGTCCCGAAGGCAGGCGCGCACCGCCCCTCGCCTCGCACCACGCCTTTCTCAGCCGCGCGCAGCGGTGACGTTGTGGCTCCGCCCCTTCCGGTCGCCAGTCCAGCTGCTTCCTGAGCGTCTCTCAGCGAGTCGTCAGGCAAGTGGGACGTCGAGTTTCCCCGGCCGGACCGGGGTCTTGCAAGCCCGACCCAAGTGAGAGCCTTGGCCGGCGCCGGCCTCTGGAGCCCGGAACGCGCGCGGCCCAGCACAGCACTTGCGCAGCCTTCTCTCATGTCATTTCATTTCTGATGGTGATCGACAGTTCTCCTTGTGCACATAGACAGTGCTGGTCTGAGGTGTTGGTAATTTGTGTCGGCAGAGAGGCTGGCGCTACTTATTAAATGACAAAGATCCCGGTTTCTACAGGCAACGTAAAAAACAATGGGTTCATATTCTTCGGGACACAGAAGTGCAACAACCTAAAAATTATACTTTTTCCAAACCGATCTAATTAAGGGAAAACCCGGTTAGAACGTGTTGTCGTTTGTGTAAGGCCAGATGTTGAGTGTTAAGTCTTTATGTAATGGTTACAACAGACGTTTGATAAAGTTTATAAAAGAGATAAAAATTCTGAAATGTTCTAACTTAAATTACAGCGGCAGGAAAGTGAAAGAGAACTGCCAGCCTGTTAGTAATGGCTGCTGATCAGCTAACAAAACACTTCATGTTCCCGTTTTTCCTGTTGGAATGTTGGATTAATTTCCAGGTGGCTATTTCTACAGATTATTTTCGCCAGGCATCATTTAACTCCAGGAGCCCCACTTGCTTACACGAGGGCTTTCCCGACTGCTGCCCCTAGCCAATCTACAGGAGCAGACATTTCTTACTTTCAGACTATGACTTTCTCTCCCTTCTTGATATATAAAATGCTTGCAGATCTCTGGGACTGCGGACATGCTTCCTATTCTATCTAGGATGCTGCTGATAGTTTAGATTCCATGCCCCAAGACCTGTCTTTTGGCTAGCATTTTTGGCTTTGTAAAACCTTATTTACAAAAAGACTTTCAGCCATGGAAGTTAAAAATTTGTAGTTTAACATATCAAAAGGTTACCCTTAGAAGTAAAGGCAGAGTATAAATGGAAACTATCATTAACAATAAATAAAGCTCTTCTAGTGACTCTTTCTATGGTCTGCAGAGCCTCTCTCCTGTGCACAATGGTACCTCTTAAGAAAAAACTGATTGAACCTGTTGGAGAAAGGGCAGCACTCTCAAACAACAAGATCACTGTAATAGGTGTTGCACAAGTTGGTATGGCATGTTCCATCAGCATTCTGGGCAAGTCTGGCTAAAGAGCTTGCTCTTGTGAATGTTTTAGAAGATAAACTCAAAGGAGAAGTGATGAGTATACAGCATGAGAGCTTATTCCTTCAGACACCTAAAATTGTGGAACATTAAGATTACTCTGTGACTTCCAATTCTAAGATTGTGCTGGTAACTACAGGAGTGCACCAGCAAGAAGGAGAGTTGTCTCAATCTGGTACAGAGGAATGTTAATGTCTTCAAATTCATTATTCCTTAGACCAAGTACAGTCCTGATTGCATCATAATTGTGGTTTCGAAACATAGTGTACATTCTCACATGTTACCTGGAAACTAAGTGGATTACCCAAGCACTATGTCATTAGAAGTGGATGTAATCTGGATTCTGCTAGGTTTTTTATATTATGACTAAAAAACGTGGCATTCATCCCAGCAGTTACCATGAATGGATTTTAGAAGAACATGGCAACTCAAGTGTGGCTGTGTGGAATAGAGTGAATGTGGCAGATGTTTCTCTCCAGGAACTGAATCCAGAAATGGAATGGACAATGGTAGTGAAAATTAGAAGGATATGCATAAGATGGTAATTGAAAGTGCCTATGCAGTCATCAAGCTAAAAGGATACACCAACTGGGCTATTGGGTTAAATGTGGCTGATTTCACTGAATCCATGTTGAAAAATCTATCCAGGATTTGTCCCTGGCCAACTATGGTGAAGGAGATGTATGGCATTGAGAATGAAGTCTTTTTGAGCCTTCCATGTAACCTGAATGTTTGGGGATTAACTAGTGGTATCAACCAGAAACTAAAGATGATGAGGTTACTCAACTCAAGAAAAGTGAAGATACCCTGTGAGACAACTAGAAGGATCTCAAAGACCTGTGATGTCAGGGTTTTAGGCTGCAGAAATTTAAAAACTACAATGTGATTAACCATGAGCCTTTAGTTTCCATCAATGTACACGGATCACACATTTATCCTTCTAAATATGTGAATCTGGGCCCACAGAATCAAAGCCCATGCTTGATTTAATGCATGCACAAATAAAATTAACCATCATAATGTGAAAAAAAATAACAACAAATAAAGTCTTAGAAAGCATGAAGCAATCATCAGTTCGTTCATTAACTATTTTAGTGAGGTATATTTCTAGGTGCTGGAAGTTGATGGTAATCAAACCATGGACAAATTTGCTGACTTATGGAAATTAACTAAAGGAAAGATTACTTTAATCAGATCATAATAAATATAAAATTTTAAATGTAATAATTGCATTAAAGGGAAATAACATGATCTTATGAGAGCATTGGACAGATGAAGGAGCTGAAAGATAAACAGGGAGGAGAATTTCCAGGCAGAGGAAACTAAGTCCTGTTACTATGCATCATCTCTAGAAAAGGCATATTTGAAACAGAATATTAAGAATTTCCTCATTGCGCTCGAAGGCTTTCCTGATGGAAATGTGCCCTTACCTTTCTCAGTGCTGAATAGCACTAGAATACCATATGACTGCTCCACTGGAAAAGAGATGAAGACTAGCATGAGGGAAGTGAAGAGTTCTATAAATCCAAGTCTGCAGGGATCCCAGGTCACAATTCAGACAGACAACATTTTATTTCATTCCCTGTTGAATACAACCAGAAAAGTTATTACATCAGGGACATTTAACAGTACTGCATAATCTGGCCCACTTTTAATAGTACTGCATGACCTGGGCCTTCCTGCCTGTATGGATTATCCTTCCTGCACTGAATTGTGTGTTTCAGATTCAGGATTGCTTGCTATTTCTAATTCTATGCTTTCCTGTCTTTGTCCATATTATTCTTCATCCCTGTGATAATACTTTCCTTCACTTCCACTTGGCCAAAAACATATTTATTATTCAGGACCTATTCCAAGAATTAGTTCTGAAAATCATTCCCCTGATTTCATAAGCAGAAAATTTATTTGTTTCTAAGACATTTTGAACATGCCCCAATTATAGGACTTAGCTCATCACATTAGAGTTATTTGTATTCCATGCCCAGTATTAAAGCCCTCCAACCAAAACAGCCAGGAACATATCTATAAAAGTATAATAAGTTAGTGCACAGCATAGTGACAGGTTAATAATTCCGTATTGCATATTTGAAAGTTGCTAAGAAAATAGATCTTAGTCTCATTACATGAAAAAAAAATATGCATGGTGATGGATGTTAACTGGACTTGTGATCATCTTGCAATATATACAAATATAAAATCATTATGTTGTACATCTGAAACTAATATAATGCTGTGTGTCAATTATTACTCAATAAAAAACATAAGAAGTTAGGTTTATTAAACTTGCTGCAGCAAAGGAATGCACCAGAGCCCCCGTAAGTCTCCTCAAAGTTCTGGAGTTACGGAAGGGTCCTCTTGGGATTTGGGGGCTGGAGTTACTCGTAAATGGTCTTGGCAGGGATAGTCAGATTTGTAAACTAGGAATGTCACTGGAAGGAGTCAGTGGTCTTATCTTGGAACACATGATCTGAATAAACTAAATGAGTTAAATGGTCTAAGCTTAGATCATTCATGTTACACTTCACAATTCAGTGTCACTTTTCTGTCTACGAGTCATGGGGAGGTCCACTTTGTTAGTTGTGGTTTGTTTCAGCTCTCAGTTCCCCTCCACCCCACCCTTCAGCCTAACTACTACCCTTCTATTGGCAATAGGGTGGGGCACCTATGATTGATTATACCAGGTTCAACCTTAGCATTATTGACATATTGGGCCAGATAATATTTTTCTTAGGGGTTAGAGGGCAGGGTTGGAAAAGCCCACCTGTGCATTGTGAAATATTTAGCAGTATTCCTGGCCTCCACCTACTCCATTCCACTAGCATCCCAACTAGTCATGATAATCGATAATGTGCCCAGAGATTTGCCAAGTGTCCCCTGAGAGACAAAATAGCCCCTGGTTGAGAACCACTGGGTTAGACCAACTAGAACCCATGCTCCCACCACCACCCCTCCCACACACACACCCTAAGACTGGGGATGATTTCTACTTCTATTGAAACATTGGCCAACATGGAGAGCATTTATCTCAACAAAAGCAGGGTTCTGACAATGTGGAAGCAGTGATGCTGGACAGGCAACCAATAGTGTGCTTCACAGCTAAAATTAGAAGCATAGCCTATTTCTAGTTCAGTGCTTTTGCCCAATCCCATGCTATTTCTATTCCACAGATATCTCCTAAAAGCCTTCCAGGTGCTCAGTGAAATGCTGTGACAAAACAAAGGTGAAATAAGGTGAGTCAATGTGCAGGAATATTACAGTCTGGGAAGGGAAATAAGAAGCATAATCACCAATGTAAAACAATGCCACAGAAGAACCACAGAGTGCCTTGTAGGCTGGAGGAACAAACCCAATTATTTGGGAGTGCCCAGAGAAGGCTTCTTGGAAGAAGTAACCTGTGAACTATTCCTTGGATGAATAAGACTATTATGGGCAGGCTGAGGGCATGGTAAAAGACAAGGAACAAGCTAGGGGAGCCGTGTGGGGTACCCAAGGATTGATCAACAAAGGGCTGACAATCAGGGTAAACTTCAAGGTTAGGAGTAATGAAGGAAAAATTGTCTGAAAGGAGTGAAGAAGAGCAGGAATGGGCTGAGTCCTTCCTCTCCCCAGATCCAGGAGAACAGGAGAAGTGGCCTGCTTGGAATAGAGTTTCAGGCTAAATTGTTGTGCTGTGATGGGAAACTCTGGTTTAGCTCAGCTCAGGGATACTATGCAGAGTATAAAGTTAGAGGATAAAGCTTGTCCACAGTAGGAAAAAACATCTTTGCGATCACTCAGTTGCCAGAAAGAGACATCCACAAATGCTAGTTAAAGATGAGGGAAGGATTTATAGGAAGGATATGGGGATAATCTTGTGCAACTCAATACAGAAAATACAACCGGGCCTCACTGACACTGGAAAAAAAGACCTGGATAAATAGGAGCAAAGATCTTCTCCACTTCCTTATGCCCCATGATGTTTTTGTCTCTGCGTCCTCTCCATGACTCTGTGCAAGCCCTATTATTTGGCTGGCCTTCGCTTTTTGCCACACTCTACTCTAGAGCTAGAGAAGATGCATTACCACTTTTCCAGCTCTTGAAGCTAAGGTGGTCACAGGCAAGGTTCTGGCCATGAGATAAAAGCAGAAATCTAGGAATTCTTTTTTCCTCTAGGAAAGTTTTTGCTTTTCCAATAAAAGGGAGAGATGGTATTGGCCCTGCCTTTTCTTCTCCTGCCTGGAACACCAGAGTTATGCTTAGGATAGCAGCAGTGACTTATGACTATTGGAGACACTTGAAGTCTAAAGAATAACATGCTGAGAAAAGAAAACCAAACGTCCTTGGTTGAATCATTTAGCTGCCAACCCATTGCCAACAACCACCTGCCCCCGGGGCTTCTTTTTACATGAAGGACGCAATCCATGTGCATCTAGGCTGACAGTTTGTGCTTGCACCTGAGCACATTCCATCTGATATGCCTGTATTCTCCGCTCGAGCATGCCTATGGCACACAATTGTTTCCTCAAGCCAAGCTCTCCATGACTTCCCATTGCAAGCATCCCATACCAATGAATGGCCTCTCTGGCCAATGTCTGGATTCCTGGACTAAAAATTTGATGTTCTCAACTTCAATGAGGCGCCCAAGCTTCTCTGATTATCTGTTTTAGAGGACCGTATCCCATGGCCCACTGACCCAGAAGAGCAGACTAGAAAGTGCAAGCATGAACAGGGCAGGACTGTCACATAGAATGATGTTGGTCCCCATGAGAGGCAGCAAGGGGCAGATATGAGGATTATAAATAAGCTGACTGGAGAAAAAGGCTTCAATAGCCCTATTGAAGAAAATTCTTAAGATCAACCCAGACTTGACAGGAAAATGTGCTTAGTAGGAAAGACATTCAGCAGTCAATGTCTGCCATGGGCATGATGTTCACGGTTGTTATTTCTGTTGAAACGTGAACTCACCTGTCCCTTATTCTCTTGGAACTCTTAACACTGACATTTCATAATTGGCACTTGTCACTCACTTATCACTTTTCATTATGGCCAGCAACCACTTCTTGAAAGCAACAATCATTTTTCTATGCTCAATTACTGCTTTGTCGTTTTGAACAAACATATGCATACTTGTAAGTATTAAAGGTTTCCTAGATTCTCAGGAAAAAAAGAGATGTGTGGTTAGGTAAGGTGATGTCCTTTAGGAAAGGGATTGGGCCCAGGCATATCTGTTTGTTCAGGAGGCTACTTGGCAGAAGTTTGGATCTGCAGATGCAGGGAGAATAGGACAATTCAAGGTTACTCAGTTTGGTGTCTCTTACCCAGAAAATTTCACCCCAATGCAAGAGAAGTTGGCAGATGGACTATTCCAACAGGTTTTCTGAACTCCTTGGTACTTACTGGTTTAATGTTGCACTAGGACAGCCAATATCTGGCTTTCTTCCCTTTTCTTCTACTTCGGGGTTTATTTAGAGTAGGATTCTTTCCCTCTAGCTTGTCACCTCCTTAGAGACAATACTAAGTAGACGAGTACTTCTTCCTGCCCTTCCCACCTCATGCAGCTGCTTTTCCAGTTTGCTTCTTCTTAAGTCACCTGTGCCAGGACGATCCCAGTGGTTAGACTCCGAAACAGGAGTGTTGTGACCTTTGCAGTGGTAGTGACTAGGCTCAAAGGTACCTGAGTACCTCAAAAAAAAATAAACGTGTATGCTGTAGAATAGTGGCAAATGCTTCAGTGGGTCATCATGAATTGTGTCACTCCAGAATGCTGAACTTTAACAGTGGTTCTCAACTTTGGCTGTACGTTAGACTCATCTGGGAAGATTTAAACTATGTTGATTCTTGCATCCCACCTGAGAATATCCCGTGTAATTGATCTCGGATGTGGCTTGGACATCATGAGCTTTAAAAGCACCCATGATAGTATTTTTATTATTAACTATATTTGGGTAACACTGGTTAGTACAATTATATAATTTTCATGTGTATATTATCATTTGACATCTGTATATTCTATTGTATGTTTCCCACCCAAATTCCAGTTTTCTTCAGCTACCATATATTTGATCCCCACATCCCCCTCCCCCATCCCCCTATATTTTTCCCCTTTTAACTGTCTACCTATCCCCTACTATCCCAACCCCTATCCTCTAGTAGCCACTAGTCTATAGTCCATGTCCATGAGTCTCTGTTTGTTTGTCCTGTTCATTTGTTTCTTTGAGGTTTATATCCCACATATAAGTGATATCATGTGATTTTCAACCTTTTCTGTCTGGCTTATTTTGTTTAGCATTATCTAGAAGTCCTATGTTGTCACAAATGGCAGTATTTTATCTCTTTTTCTGGTTAATATACCATCGTATATATGTACCACAGTTTCTTTAGCCAACCATCTATCATAAGACACTTCGGTTGCTTCCATGTCCCGGCCCCGGTGATTATTGCTGCTATGAACATCAGTGTGAAAATATCTTTTCAGATATGAGTTTTCAAGTCTTTGGGGGAAATACCCAGGAGAGGGATTGCTGGATCATATGGTAGATCAATTCTTAGTTTTTTGAGGAACTTCCACACTGTTTTCCATAGTGTCTGTACCAACTTGCAGTCCCACCAGCAGTGTATGAGGGTTCATTTTTCTCTGCATCTTCTCCAACATTTGCTTGTCCTATTGATTGTAGTAATAGTAACAGGTGTGAGATGGTATCTCATTGTGGTTTGGATTTGCATTTCCCTAATAGCTAATGACGCTGAGTATCTTTTCATATATTTATTGACCATTTGTATGTCCTCTAGGGAGAAGTCTCTGTTCAGGACCTCTGCCCATTTTTTGATTGGATTGTTTGGTTTCTTGTTATATGAGTTCTTTGTATATTTTGGATAATAGACCCTTATCAGAAGTGTTGCTTGCAAATATTTTTTCCCATTTGGATAGTTGTCTCTTTACCTTGTTGACAATTTATTTTCATGAGCAGAAGTTTTCTAGTTTGATATAATCCCATTCATTTATTTTTGCTTTTACTTCCCTTGCCTTTGAGGTCAAATTCATGAAATCCTCTTTAAGTCCAAGGTCCTTGAGTTTAGTTCTCATTATTTCTTCTATGCATTTTATTGTTTCAGGCCTTATATACAGGCCCTTAATCCATTTCGAGTTAATTTTGTTGTGCAGTGGTAGACAACAGTCTAGTTTCATTCTTTTGCAGGTAGCTTTCCAGTTTTTTCAGGACCATTTATTGAAGAGGCTTTCCTTTCTCCACTGTGTGTTTCTGGCTTTTTTGTTGAAAATTATTCGCCCATATAAATATAAGTTTACTTTGGGACTGTCGATTTTGTTCCACTGGTCCATGTGTCTGTTTTGCTCTCAATACCATGCTGTTTTGATTACTGTTGCTTTGTAGTATAATTTGAAGTCAGGCAGAGTGATGCCTTCAGTCTCGTTCTTTTTTCTCAGATTGGCTTTGGCAATTCGAAGACTTTTGTGCTTCAATATAAATCTGATGATTTTTTTGTTCTATTTCTTTAAAAAGTGCTGAAATTTTGATGGGGATTGCATTAAATCTGTATAATGCTTTAGGTAATATGGTCATTTTAATTATGTTGATTCTTCCCATCCAAGAAAATGGAATATCTTTCCATTTCTTTATATCTTCCTTGATTTTTATAATATTATCTTGTAGTTTGCATTATATAGATCCTTCACATGTTTTGTTAGATTTAGTCCTAGGTATTGTATTCTTTTTGTTGCAATTGCAAAAGGAATTTTTTTTCTACTTCTTTTTCTGACACTCATTATTAGAGTATAGGAATGCTATGAATTTTTGAATACTGATTTTGTATCCAGAGACTTTACCGTATTTGCTTATTGTTTCTAGTAGTGTTCTTGTGCAGTCTTTAGTGTTTTCTACATAGAGAATCATGTCATCTGCAAATAGTGACAGTTCGACTTTTTCATTTCCTATTCGAATGCCTTTTGTATCTTTCTCTTGTCTGATTGCACACGCTAGAACCTCCAATGTTATATTGAATAACAGTGGTGATTGTGGACAGCCCTGCCTTGTTCCCGATCTTAGAGGGAAGGTTTTTAGTTTTTCACCATTAAGTATAATGTTGGCTGAGGGTTTATCATATATGGCTTTTATTATGTCAAGGTACTTTCTTTCTATGCCGATTTTAAGTTTTTTTTTATCATAATTGGATGCTGTATCTTGTTGAAGGCTTTTTCCGCATCTCTTGATATGATCATATGATTCTTATTTTTAAATTTGTTTATTTGGTGTATCACATTAATTAATTTGCATATGTTGAACCATCCTTGTGCCTCTAGGATGAAGCCCACTTGATCATGGTGTATAATCTTTTTAATATGTTGCCGTATTCGATTTGTTAGTAACTAATTTATGATTTTTGCATGAGAGATATTGGTATGTAGTTTTTCTTTTTGTGTGTTATCCTTACCAGGTTTTGGTGTCAGAGTAATATTGGCCTCTTAAAATCAGGTGGGAAATCTTGCCTCCTCTTTGATTTTTTGAAGAGTTTGAATATGTGATAGAATTCACGGGTACAGCCATCGGGTCCTGAATTTTTATTTTTTGGTAGGTTTCTCATGATTGTTTCAATGTCCATACTGCTGATTGGTCTATTTAGATTTTCCAGTTCTTGATTCAGTCTAGGAAGACTGTATTTTTCTAAGTACTGGGTTCGTGTCTTTTAGGTTATTAAATTAGATGCTATGTACTTTTTCATACTATTCTTGTATAATCCTTTGTACTTCTGAGATGTCTGTCGTAATTTCCCCTCTTTCATTCTTGATTTTGTTTATTTCTATCCTTTTCTTTTTTCTTTAGTGAGTCAGCCCAGTGGTTTATCAATTTTATTAACTATCTTAAAGAACCAGCTCCTTTTTGCATTTATTTTTTCTATTGTTTTCTTTGTCGTTATTTCGTTTTCATTTTCATTTATTTCTGCTCTAATTTTGATGATTCCTTTCCTTTTGCTGACTTTAGGCTTCATTTGTTCCTCCCTCTCTAAATCTTTAAGATGCAGTGTTAGGTTATTTATTTGGGCTTGTTCTTATTTTTTGGAGATAGCTTGATATGAACTTTCCTCTTATGACCTCTTTTTCCGTGTCCCAAAAGTTTTGATATGTTGTACTATCATTATCATTTATTTCTATGTATGTCTTGATCTTTCTTTTTATTTCTTCTCTGACCCAGTTATTCTTTAGTAGCATGTTGTTAATCTCCATGTATTTGTGGTACTTCCTGCTTTCTTTTTGCTGTTGATATCTAGTTTCAAAGCATTATGATCAGATAATATTGCTAGTATGATTTCAACCCTCTTATATTTGTTGAGGCTATCTCTGTGTCTCAGAATGTGGTCGATTAGAGATTGTTCCATGTGCACTAGAGAAGAATGTATAAGTAGCTGTTTGGGGATTGAAGGCTCTGTAAATAATTATGTCCAGTTGGTCTAATATGTCATTTAAGGATGTTATTTTCTTATTGAATTTGTTTGGATGATCTATCCATATCTGACAGTGGGGTATTTAGGTCCCCTACTACTACAGTGTTTTGGTCCGATTCTCCCTTTAGTTCGGTTAGTAATTGCTTTACATATTTCGGGGCTTCTTGATATTAGTAAAGGTTATGTGTTCTTGGTGCATGATTCCCTTTATCATTATGAAGTTTGCTTTAGTATCTTTCTTTGCCTTTTTTATTTTGAGGTCCATTCAATCTACATGCGTACCGCTATTCCTGCTTTTCACAGAATGCCATATGCTTTAAATATCATTTTTCATCCTTTCACTTTGAGTCTATATTTGTCTTTGGAGCTGAGATGTGTCTCCTGGAGGCAGCATATGGTTGGGTGTTGTTTTTTGATCCAGTCTGCAATTCTGTGCTTTTTTATTGGTAAGTTCAGTCCACTTACATTTAGGGTGATTATTGATATATGAAGTCTTCTTATAGCCATTTTGTCTTTTGCTTTCTGGTAGCTTGGTGTTTCCATTGCTTCCTTATCCTTGTGTTTCTGTTTTCTTTATTTGGTTGGCTTTTTTTTTTTTTTTTTTTTTTTTGGTTTTCCCTCTGGTTCTTCTTGTTTTATGTTATATGCTTCAGTTCTGAATCTTCTCTGTGTAGTTACCATCATGAATATGAAAAGGTTATGTGTGTGTGTGTACATATATACATATATATATACATACATATAGATATATGTATATATATATATGTCTGTTTTCTTCTGTGTCTGCCTTATCTCCATTCCCCTTTGCAAATTTTGATTTTTGAATCCTCCTCTTCTCAGTCATTGTTATCACAATTTGTCCCTATGTTTGCTGTACATTCTTTACTGTCTTGTTATAATAATTTTCTTTTTATTATTTAAGCTAATAATCTCCTGTTCTTAGTAAGACTTGCTTGCACTCCTTTGCTTATATTGGCCTGATAGTCATTTTACTCCTAATTATGTTTCGTTTCTTTTTTATCATTTTGTTTTAGGTGAGCTGACCCCTTTCAGTATTTCCTGAACTGCAGACCTCATAGCGAGGAAGTCCCTCAATTTTTGTATGTATGGAAAGGTCTTTATTTCTCCATATCTAAAAGAGAGCTTAGTTGGAGACATTATTCTAGGCTGGTAGTTCCTTTCATTTAATAGTTTAAATATTTGATTCTATTCTTTTCTGGCTTGTAAGGTTTGCTCTCAGAAGTCCAAGGATAATCTAATGAGTTTTCCTTTATAGGTTACCATCTTCCTTTCTCTGGCTGCCCTGAGAATTCTGTTTTTGTTGTTGATTTTTGATAATTTTAATATAATGTGTCTTAGTGAAGGCTTTTTGGGTTAAGATAATTGGGTGTTCTGTTGACTTCTTGAATTCCAGGCTCCAGCTCCTCCCTTAGATATGGGAAATTCTCTTCCACTATTTGTCTGAAAATGCTTTCTAATCCT
The DNA here is from genome assembly GCF_014176215.1 of Rousettus aegyptiacus. Lineage (NCBI taxonomy): Eukaryota > Metazoa > Chordata > Mammalia > Chiroptera > Pteropodidae > Rousettus > Rousettus aegyptiacus. Next base: position 42,546,907 of record NW_023416287.1, read on the forward strand.
TGCACCTTTTCCTCCCCTTTGATTATGCTCATTATTCTTATGTTTCATCTCCTGATGGTATCAGCTAGTTCTTTTATTTCTCTTTCATTATTTTTCATTCTTTGGTTTCTCTCTTCCTCCTTCTATTTCTAGATTTCTGTCTTCGATATCACTGATCCTTCCCTCGATTTGGTCGACTCTATTTTCCAAGCTTGTTATTTCATTGTCTCAAGTCTTGCAGTGTGTTCTTCATCTCCAGACGTTCTATTTGATTCTTTTGAGGATTTCAATCTCCTTGTTCTGCTCATCTAGGTGTTTTTCAATTCCTGAAATTGTTGATATGACTCCTTTCAGAACTCACTGAGTTTTTTCAGAAGTACCATCCTGAATTCTTTGTCATTTACGCCTCATATTTCTGTGCGTATAGCTTATTTTCTGGAGATTTTTCTCTTTCTTTCTGAGATGCCTTGTCACCTTGGTTGTTCAATGTGTTTAATGGACTGTTTCTCTGCCTGAGCATTAGTGGAAGTGTATTCTGCTTTTTTTTTTTTCCAGAAAGAAGATTTATTACATAGAGGTCCCTCTCTAGACCTGTTGCACGAAAAGGCACTTTTCTTTTGGTTTCAAGTTGGTGACATCTAAGCCTCTTGGATTCCTGCTTCATATAAAGCCTTAAAAATACATTTTTATTTTCTGATTGTGTGTGTGTGTGTATGTATTTCTCCCTCTTTCATTCCCCTCCCCCACTTTCACCCCTGATCTATGGATATTGCATTTCTCCTTAAGAACTGGATCTCTGAAGGCGGGACATCTCTTCCCACATACTCGCAGCATGTACACAAGGGGCGTGGCGCACCGGAAGCCTGGCGCACCTGGACCTTCTGCATGTAAAGCAAACGTGCTAACCACTACATTATGGAACCACCCCCTGAGAGCTATTTAATCCCGCTCGCTACCCTCTATTTCTGTTCCTGTCAGTGTTAGCAAGTTTTGGTAGCATTTGCTCAGATTCCCCTGGGGATCCACAGTTTTCTGTCTCAGAGAATATGGAGGGAGGGGCCCTCTGGGTAGGGGGTTGGGGGCTGCAGTTCAGCCTAGGTTTTGCAACCATGGCCAGTAAAAATCAACTGTTGTTTTTCTGCCATCCTGCTTTTCTTCCTTCTGCCCTGATGACTGGGCCCTGCCACTGGCTGTGGGGAGCTCACAGCTCCTCCAAGCAGAGCTGTTCAGGGAACTGGCCACTTTCTCACCTCCTCTTCCTCCTACAGGTAGCTCCAGCGGCTTAGAGAGACAGCTCCTTTATTTCTCCCAATCCATTGCCCAACCCCTAGGGTTCTGATCTGTGTAGATCTTATGCGCAGATCCCATGTTCAGACATGCTAGAATGTAGTTTGGATGTTTTTATTTTGTTGAGTTTTAGATGTTCAGCTATTGTTTCAAAGGGAGAGATCTAGGGACACCTCTCATTCTGCCATGTTTCCAAAGATCAATCCCAGATACTTTTAAAAGTCAAAGTTGAGCATCACTGATTAAAGTGAAAATAGGGAAATATATATATCATTCTAGCTTGTGGGAGAGATAGGACTCTTGAGTCCAGTATCCCTAAGATTGGAGACTGGAATAATCACCCCCACCACAACCCTGAAGGACTGCTCACCTACAGGAAACATCTCAGAGGCAGCTCTGGGCCGAGAGGCGCTGCAAAGACTTTGGCAAGGCCCTGATAAAACAACCCTCCTCTGGGCTGGGACCCCAAAGGGCTATGATTTGCCAGTGGGGGCACAGATTATGAGGAGGAATGGGCAGGGGGTGATTTCTGACATGATGACAAGTTTTCATGTCATGATTTTGCTGGAGATTACCTGGATTTTGTTTTATTAATTTATTAATTTGTTAATCTGTACATTTGTTTTATACACATTTCTATTTATGTTTGTTGTATGTTATATATTTGTTATATGTTACATGTACAAACACCTGGGAATTTTTAAAAGTCTAGATTCTCATAGTCTAGTCTCCTGAGATCCAAGCTCAGCAATTCCAAGATAGAGCCCAGGAACCTGTGTTTTCATTGAGCCACTAGGTGAGCCTAGGCCTTGGAAGCTTTGCCTGGTGACTACCACATGTTCCACAGATAGCAGCACATCATGAACTCAGGCCTCAGCAGAAGACTTGGATTTGGAAAGCCCTCTGGACCCAAAGAATCCACAACTCTTGGAATAGCGATCAGCATGTAACTGATTTAGAGCAAGTTCTGCAAGAAAATAGAATTTATTTTTATCATTGTCTCAATTACTTGAACTCAAGAAAGCAGAAATCTCCATCTAACCCAATAGTTTGGAAATAAAACATTAGCACAAGAAGTTGCTTCCCAAACATGATTCGATAGAAGATAATTTTATAATAAAATGTCTCTCTCGTGCCTTGAACATGAAAGTTATACAAAATGTCTTCATATGACCCAATCATAAAGGCTATTTCTGAACCAAAGTTCTGCATAGAGATAAAGCTCAAAGGTTGTAGCAAGTGTTGACTATAGCTCTCTAGGGAAATTGTTCCAGAAAAACATAGTGACTAGAAAAGTAATAGTTTGAAAATGATTTTATTGCTTTTTATTACTGCCTAATCTCTACCTCTATGTCTAATGAGTGATTTATAATACATCCTATTAGTAATTCCTAGCTCTTTAAGCTTCAGGATCAAGATAATCTTGTATCAGGTCTATTTCTATTATAATGGTCCTTCTATTTGTGATACCTTTCTTTTTCTATACTGTATAAGTTTCCATCTACAGTCTGTATTCTTAGACTATATCCACCAAAACAAAACAAAACAAAAAGCCACATCGGTAGAATAAGTTATTTTTGTCCATTCAGCCTGCTATAACAAAATACCATATACTGGGTAGTGTATCAACAACAGAATTTATTTCTCAATCCGGAGGTTGAGTAGTCCCAGTTCAAGGCTCAGGCAGATTCTGTGTCTGATGAGAGCCTACTTCCTAGTTCATAGGTAGCCATCTAGTTGCTGTGTTCCCACATGGTGGAGGGAGCAGGGGAGCTCTCTGGGGTCTTTTGTAAGGGCATTAATCCTATTCATGAAGGCTCCACCCTGATGACCTAATCATTTACCAAAGGCACCACCTCCCAACACTATCACCTTGGGTGTTCGGATTTCAACATATGAATTAGGGGAAGCACAACATTCCTGTCACTGCAACTGTCAAGCATAACTTTTGATACCATGGTGCAAAGATATGCTTGGATCTCATCTCAGTCTTGTTTCTGATGTAGCCAAATTGGAATCATCTTAAATGTTCATTAATAATGGTTAAATAAATGCTCAAATTCGATGGCTGCCCATAGACATTCATTACAAAGAATAAGATGGGTCCAGGTATACTGATGGGGAAATAGTCACATCATATTAGAAGAGAAAAAACAAGTACAATGTAATACATACAGATCTTGATGATTTATGTAAAATGCTTGGGTGAAATGTATGTTGGAATTCAGAATCTTTCACACTTTAGGAATAATATGCAAGACCTTCTCTTTGTGTGATAGCAGACTAGGTAACTGAGACTCACACTCTCAATGGGGACAATGATGAAATAAATATTTGCTAGAAGACACTGGAGAACCTGAACATGGTGAAGAATCACTCTGACCCGAAAGGGCAGAGGCCCGGGAAGATGAACCCAGTATAGGGGGGCTACTTTTTCCCTAAGTGCATTTGCAGTTGCCAGAGGAGAAGGTTGAGAGGCCAAGCCACATTTCTGACAGCTAACTCTTGAGTTAGATGGTTTGGAGACACATTTAACAAAATTCCTCGTGAGTCCTACAAGATCAAGCCACAGTTGCCCACAGTGCTGACTAACTCCTTCACTAATTCATATCTCCCGTTGCTAACACTTCTTCCTGGAATCACATTCCTAAGTAAATTTCCTGCATGCAAGCATTTACCTCAGGCTCTGCTTTCAGGACAGTCAAATCTAAGGCACTAACAGATATAGAAAATAGGATGTGAGAAATTCCAACATATAGGAAGTTTGCAGTCCTCAAAAAAAAAAAAAAAAAAGAGAGAGAGAGAGAGAGAGAGAGAGAGAGAATAGGCCAAAACTACATTTAAAGAGATAGTGATTGAGGTATTTCCAAAATTGACTAAGATGGACATCAAACCACAGATCTAAGAAGCCATACAGAGTCCAAACAGGACAAATAAAAACAAGGCAACTCAAAATAACACTAAAAAATGAAACAGACACAACTGATATTCAAAGACCCAGAAATGGGTCTTTACTTGGTTTGATCCTGTTATGCAGCAAAATTCCCAACGATGAAGGAAAACTTATATAACTCAGATTAGAGGTCACTTAAACTCAAATTGGCATCAACACCCCTCTTCACTTCCCAAAGAAATCAGTCTTCAGGAAGCCTTCCTCTTGGCCTGGATTTAGGATTCTTCTTTCCCCTTATTGAGAATAACAATTCATAGTGCTACTTAGAGGTTAACAGTAAGAGGCCTTAAAAAAATAAAACAATAAAGTAAAATAAAATAAAATGCTGTTGTGATTCCTCAAAGCTCTCCCAGGAAGGGGCCACACCTTTGATTTCAGCACAGGGTCAAGGGCGGAGCCAGACAAACTCCACCCAAACCCTAGCTTTGCCACTTCTCTCACCTCTTCTGGGAAGTAGAGACAGTATCTGCCTTGGAAAGTGGTATGAAGAAAGGGGTGATAGAATTGAGAATCCGCTCACAGCCTCCTTGCATGGGACACTCAGTAATGTGTTTCTTTTGTCATTTACCAATGTTCGGTATCTCGAGGGCAGTGGGTGCAAGTCAGCTCTGCAAGGACTAACACAGCTAATGTGATTCCACAGCCAAATCTCCACTTCTGTCAGGCTGAGGAAATGGGATAGACTACACACTACTTTATTTACCATAAACACAGCTGCTGTGGGTGAACCAGGGACAAGCATGTGCCTGAATCGCCTCTGATTTATTTTTAGATAAATGTTGTGCAAATCATGTTAGCCATGGTTTCTTTTCCCATTTTTATTTTTATATTTAATTGGCGCATATTTCCCTTTGGGAATCAATCATGTTGAAAGCTGAATTTTCCCTGTGAGCATGAACACAACTTTTGTTTTGTTTCAGCCACTTTAAATGTGAATTATTCTTAACAGGCACTGCCTAATTGCTTTTCTGAATCTGAGTTTATTTTGCCTTGGGGATTTATGGTTATTGTGAATGTAATATATTACACTGGCCTGAGATGTACTTAAAGTTCAAGATTAGCTGTCTCTGAATTCAGTCTAACTGTTCTGTGCTTCCACACCATCAGATGTCTCATTTCTGCTTTCACTGTAGCTGCCTGCTCTTCTCTGCTTCTCTGGCACTTTGATCTTTGTCAGGATGTTTCAGTGAAGACAAAATCCAAAGCAGGCCCAAGGATAGTGTGGGCCTGGTGTAGCTTCACCAGGCCTCTGTGCATCTCCCCTGGGCTCTATGTCTTCTGCATTGCTCTGTTCTCAGGCAGAGCATACCCTGTAGTGACTAAAAGTCTACATGATACTCATTTCCATGTCCTGTCTTGTTCTGTGGATGCAATAGCCTCTTGTTTAACAGTATCTACATGTCTGCTTCCCAGTGGCCCTGACAGTGTCAAATGGCCAGGCCAGAACCTGTCACTTAGGCCAGAGACCATGATGCTGGGAATGACCATCGCAAACCCCTTGACAAAATAGGGGACAGGATAGTCCCCAACATAAATCAGGGTGAGCTTACCAGAGAGGAGCAGAAAGGATAACCTGACCTGTTAAAAGTCTGTCTGTAAGCCTCTCATGATGCCCTGCTGACAAGAGTGTTGATACAGACTATTATTCCAGTAAGAGAGCCATCTTGCCACAATTTTCCACAGCACTCAGAGATGCACAAGTGTGGCTTTTCCCAGTGAGTTACCTTTTGGTGCATCCAGACTACCTCAGAAGGCACCTGGGAATCCCCCCAACATCCCTCCCCCCATCCCTGAGGTACAAGAATAAATATCATCCCTGAGAACAGCCATTCCCAGCTCCTGCTCTGGAGGTGGCTGGTGGCAGTGGGTCCAGGCTTTGTGGGAGCTGACCTGGACTTTCACATTCCGCCTCTCATGATACCAGTTCAATGTGCCCTTCTCGTAAAATCTGTTTCTGTCTAGTGAAGAATACGGAAAATATCATTCACCCACATCTAGAGTAAGGACTACTTGGGCTATGGGATGTCTCATAGGCAAGCTTGTGCTTCTCCTGTTTGCATCTGTGATATTGATTCAGCTGCCTAGAGATCTTTTTGTATCCTTATGTTCATCGATGTTCTAGATCAGCACTCACCACCAGACCCTGGTAGCTCTGTGTGGCTACTGGGCACTTGAAGTGTATTCATTGCCACTGAGGAATGGAATATTCCATTCTATTCTGTTTTTTTATTTATATCTAAACAGACACATGTGACTAGTGTATTGGATAGCATGATAATCTAGAGACAGGTAGGTTTACCAAATAACAGCCTAAGATAGGTGACCTCTTATTGTGTACTTCCTCCCTGTCAGATGATGGATTTTTTTTTAAGTGTTTTCTTTTGGGTAAATAGGCTCCTTCCAGTTTTGTCCTTAGAATATATTCAGCAACAAAGAATAGCATTATTTGATTAAAAAACATGAACCCACAGAAGAGAATGAATAAAATAAATCTTTATTTGAACTGCCATGCTGGTCATTCTGAGGCCCTGGTCACTGTTCAAGTTTATATCTAAGCCATTTCATAAACAGCACCATAACTACAGTCCGCCAAGTCCAGCACAAATGTGACAGGTCCAATGCAAAGTTCTCTGTGGCTGAGTGCTGCAACAACATACTGTCACTCTATATGTGTGTGCTATGGCCACCTGTTGGCTGTCACAGGGTACACGTCTAATCACCTGGAAGGCCAATACAGCTACGGTCCACAGTAAGTGTTCAATACCCCAGAAACCCCATGAACACATACCCAGGCGGAAGGCACTAAAGACTGGGGTAAAGACAAGGACAACCTTTCCCTGTCTTCAAGGGCCTACCTCAGTAGGCTATTTTCCCTTGCATTCCACGTCACTGGCCCTGGCATGCTTGGCTAATAAACAAACACTTTGTGACCTGATGATTTATATCACCTTGCTACATTAAGAGATTTAAGGCACATTGAAAGAGAGACCAGATTCAGAGCTTCAGCTCTCATCACTGGACCTCAATGGTTCTTACTCCTACCACAGAATGAAGGACAGGCAGAGTTTGCAAGGTTCTGGTTCTAGCCAAATCAGTGCTCAAAATCACCTGAGTTTTCATTGGCTTCCCAGAACCACCCCACAAATTTGGAGCAAGGTAACTTTCTACCAAGAGGCAGCCAAGGTAGGCGGGGGGGGGGGGGGGGGGCGGGGGAATCTTTCTATATCTCAGCTTGGAGAAACAGAACATGTGACTGGAATAGTTTTAAAACCAAAAGGTGAAAAAGATTACATTCATGTGATCACTTTAGGAACTGAGTTTCATTATACACAAACTAAGGGAAGTAGAAATACCAAAAAAGGATGCTGTAGGCTCGAGCATTCTCAAGAGCTGTGTTTAGACAGAGGTACAAACATTTCCAATTCAGATCTCCAAATATGCCGAACGATAACTAAATGTGCACCATCCAATCCTCTCCATGTTTTCCTATGCACGAAGGCAGGAAAGGAGATTTTCATAACTGTTACAGAGAGCATGTACAAGCAAGCTCACATTTTGTATGTATGCTTGAATGTTATTCTTCCAAAACATAAAAATAAAATATCTGCCTCTTGTATCTAGAAACAACTGGAAAAAGTATGACTGCTTCTAGTTTTCAATCATCTGAGTAGGCATGCTTAACTGGGTTTTTAACCTTCCTGTGCTGTCTAGAGAGGACACAGAAACAGAGACGACAGGGACTTTTCATTCCAGGAAACCAAACTCAGGAAAGTAGAATAAACAATAAGCACATCGGACAGTACCCTTGCACAGTTCTCCAATGAAAAGAAGGGAGGGGTTTTAGCATAGACTTCACATTAGGGGTAGCGTGGATTATGTGCTGGGAGGGGACTCTGCTCTAGGATGTCTAGGAATAAGTAAACTGAGAGCTATGTTCTAGAAGGATAAGTCAGGGGCTTGGACACTGGGTCTTGGTCAGAGCCCATCACTGACTAGTAGCTTTCTTGTCCTTGTGCCGCTGGTAGGCACTCAGTATTTCTGTGATGATGCTCGGGTCCTCCAGGGTGGTCGTGTCCCCCAGATCCTGAGTTCTGCCCAAGATTATCTTCCTCAAGAGCCGCCTCATGACTTTTCCAGACCGAGTTTTTGGAAGACGTTTCACTATCTGGGAAGGAAGGGGTACAGCATTAGAATCTGGGGTGGCACCCAAACTCCAGAAGCCTCTGACTGCACTGAGACAAGAAGGGCGCTGTTCAGGGGATAGTGGAGCCCTTGGTCTCTGGTTTCATCCTCCTACAATCTGGACCTGAAGCTGTAATCAACCCAAAGGGCAAGATCAACCATGAGTCATGCTGAAGCCTCCACTGGGCCAGGGTTCATCTGTACCTGGGTTCATCTCACTGCCAACACCTCTGTTCTCCCATCAGCTACACTAGTAAGGGCCCCCAGGTAGCAAGAGAACCAAGCACATGCCACAGCGCTTCATCTCCATTCCCTGCCCTGAGCTAGGGTCGGTTTTGTCTTATACATGATGTCAGAACTACTTAATGATGGGAGAACTGCTTAGTGTTTGAAAATTTAGCATTTTATGTTTTCAAACAGCCACAGCCCATTCGATGTCAATGGCAAAACATTAGAAGCTGTGTTTGGGCACTTAAATCGTGACCTGTCTTTTGAAAGAGTTCAGTTCATCTTAGGGAAGTTCAGGTCTCCCTGAAACTCTGGTCCCCAAGCCATAGTCTGACCATGTGCCGCACAGAGTGAGGCCTCAGAGGACTACTCCCAGACCAAGGAATGTCATGGGGAAATGCTAACCAAGAAAGGGATGAAAAGCTAACCAGTCTGAGAGGGTAGCCCGATTCTTCCACAGAACTGACTCCAACACAGACTCCCTCAGATGGGGTCTAGCGGCATCTCCTTTGCTGGCACCAGAAAAAGTATTCGGAAACCACGCAGGGGCTGAAGAACTCTGGTACTTTCCACATGTTTCTCTATTTAAAAACTCAAATTTTTTTGGTTCCTGTAACCAGTCTCCATATGCCAAAGTAAGAGAGAGTGTAATCTTGCCCAGTACTACGCCCTGAACCGGCAAGCTGAGCAAACTTCTGCCACTGCATCAATCTCCCTGCCTTTCTCCTGCTCCCTTCGACAATGCAACCATCCACTACCCTCACCTGCCACCCAGGAAACCAAACAGCTGTGTCAGTTTTGCTGCGATGTTAGTTGTGGGAAGTGAGAAGGCACGAGCCAAGCAGTGCAGTTGTACCTGAAGCAGAGTCCACTCACCAGAATCTGATCAGGCACGGCGTACTTGGCAATCTTGGTGGCCACTGTGGACCTTAGCTCACTTATCACCATATCTGAGTCACCTGCGTCATCTTTCAACACGATAAAGGCAAATGCAGCTGGAAGGAGAACGAAGTTTGGGGATGTATTAGCCAGGGTATTATACACAAATTGCCATAAATCCAAAGGATTTCAAATCATATGTTGGTGACCTTGTAGCAGCTGATTTCTTTAGCTGCAGCCCTCAAATGCATTATCATTTTCATTCAAAGTGGAAGTAATTCTGTCAGCTCCCCTGAATGTCCTAGGTGGGCGGGCATGCTTGGTTGAGAGCTTGCACCATAGCTCTGGTGTTGACTGGCTGTGTGTGTGGCCTTGGACACAGGACTTAACCTCTCTAACTATCCCCACACTTGTGAAATAGCCTGTAACATGGGCTCATAGGAGATTCACTATCAGCTCCCATGAGATGGTGCAAGGGAACATGGCACATGGCACTAATCTCATGCACATGTGTCCAGCACTGTAAGCACTAGCCACAGTGGACATCTATATTTCAGTTAAATTAAGTTAAAAATGTAGTTCCTCAATCACATGAGCCACACAAGCCAGTGGCTACTGTACTGACAGCACAGATAAAGGACAGTTCCATCATGGCAGAAAGTCTGTTGGGCGCACTGGCCAACTCATACTTTAGCATAGACACTACACTGTATTTGTTAATATCCTACCACATTCTAGAAAAGACTTACAGTGGCTCCCACAGGTCTCTAAATTCATTAATCTTGTATATGGGATCCAATTCTATTTTTTCTCCATAGAGCCGTCAGGCACTCATCCCAGTGCCATCTTGGACTGCCTGTCCTTTCCCCACTGATGTGCAATGTCCTCCTCTCATACATGAAGTTTCTTTATATGTGAAACTGTCTTTATTGTTTATTTGCCTGCTTATTCCTGTACTGTTTCCACCCTATCTTAATGAATTCTCCCTCTGGCATGTATCACCTAATGTACTATGTAGTTTCCTCATTGGTCATGTATGTTGTTTATTGTCTGTCTCTCCTTTCTACTCCCTAGCCCCTCCAGCATGTCACCTCTAGGGAGTAGAGACTTCTGTCTCTTTTTCTCGCTGTTGTGTCTCAGCATCTAGAACAGTGCCTGGGACATAGCAGGTGCTCAAAAAATATTTGTTAAATGCACCAATGAATTGCTTTCCTGAATAAGCTACAATCTGAAGAGACCTAGAGCCTTTGCCTAAAAGCCACCCACCCGCCACTCCCCATTTCCACCTGGCAAACACCTATTCATCCCTCAAAATCCAGTTCAGCTACCTTGCACTCTGTGAAGCCTTTCCTGACTCTGTCCATGAATGTAGCCATGGCACTTGCTATGTGTGAACAGTTGTTGGTTTTCCCCCAACCCTGAGCCCCATTTTTTTCTAGTCTTGGTATTTGAGATGCCAGATAGTTCAGGTTCACACCACAAGGGCTCAGAAGAAAAGGGCAAAGCCAACACCTGAGCCAGCTAAGGCGGCCCACTGAGAGAGGTCTGCTGTGGATTTAACTATAGTTAATTAAAATTTTAAAACCACAAAAGCAACACACACTGACCATCAAAATATAAAACATTATAAAATACAACTGCATCTCTCCTCCCTGCCTCTCTCCCTTCATGCCTCAAAAGGCAGTGCAGTATGATAGTTAGGAGAGACTGCTCTGGTTCCAAAACCTGGCTCTGCCACTTGCTAGCTATGTGGCTTTGCTACCTGTGTGTAAGTCACTTAACTACTCTGTGCCATAGATTTCTACTTGTAAAATGGGAGCTAACAGTACCTGCCTCATGGCTGTGAGTCAGGATTAAGTGATGACAGCCCCTGCACAGAACTCAAAATAGGCAGGTTCTGAGGGGCTGCTGGCTACTGTCCCCAGAACTAAATTTTAAAGTTAACTTGTAGGTGTATACTGCTACCTTTTAAACCTTAGTGGCATCACACTGGACATGCTGCTCTGGGTGTTTCCCCTGTGTCTCTACTTGGTGACCTTTCCTGCCAGTCACTTGTATCTCAAATGAGATAGGACTGAAATGACCCTCGATTGTTAAGTTCTCAGTAGAGATGGATCAGGAAAGCTGACACGGGGGATGAAGCCAGCTAACAGGCAGGCTAACAGGTGCGCGAGGCTGAGTTCAAGAACTGGTGAGATAGGCCAATGACAGAAACACAGCACATTAGTCCGATCAAGTGCAGGCAGAGGGAGTGGAGACAAATAAATATACAACAGCTTTTGAAGATGGCTTTAGAGCTTACCAAGAACAGTTAATGGGTTATTCCTGTATTACAAACGGACGGACAGATGCTCAAATTTATAAGAAATCAGGAAAATACATATCATCATAGTCATGATATATGAATTCTCCCCCACCAGCCTGGCAGACATTAAAAGACCTGACAATACCAAAGTTGCTTAGGATACCAGGAAGCAGTGCGGAGAGTTGCTGGTGGGAGCATGAAGTGGCCTGAGGCCTCTGAGTCACTCATGAGGACTTGTTACCATCTTCACCCCCTTCTAATCCCTAACAGCCCCCGACACATCCTAGTCTCATGTTAACAGAGAGAAAGCAGCCTCAAGGGCACATCCTTCTTATGCCAGCTGAATGTTCCTTTTTTTAGAGCACTGAAATTTAGAGAAAGTGGAATAAATAATGAACAGTGGTACACAAATGTAAAAAGAAGGCAGGTGATATTTGGGACACACTTGACACAGGATATTCCTGACAGCAGAAGAAAGAACACCCAAACCTAGGCCACTTGAAGGACAGTAGAGGCCAGTTTGCTTGGCAGTGCAGCACAGGGTCAGTGAGTATCTAGTTCACACCAGCCCAGGCATGACAACCCTCCAATGATCCTACCCCTTCCCAGACCTACCTGCTTAGAAACTGGCAGACTCTGGAACAGTGTGTCCTCAGTAAAGAAAACAATTCTGATCACTCGTTCTCCATTCTCCCTGTATGTCTCTATGCAGTGGGAACCACAGGTCAAATTCCTCCAGTCCCAGAGCAGCAGAAGAGCCTGCTCCATGGCAAACTCTGATCAGCCAGACTGGCTACAGAATTGACACCTGATGCTGTGCACAAGCACGTGCAAAGAGACGATTTAAGCAAGGCAGGGTACTTCATCATAAGGCCTCTGTAACAGGGCCACCAGAGATACTGTGGACAGAGAAGCGAACTCCCCACACTCAGCTGGGGCCAAACAGCTCAGAGCCACTTGTAGATGAGCGTCCTTAAAAGACAGTAGAGCTCGGGCATCTCAGAAATCTGACTCTAGTCTAACCGTTATGCCATTCAGGCTCCTTATCCAAAATCTCCACTTGCAAGAGAAGAAAACCAAGAGCTTCACCCATAAACACCCTGCCACCCTTCCTCCAGAGTCTGTTCTTTTTACAGAAGTGCCATGATGGGCACCAAGACCCAAGACTAGAGGAGCTCCTTCCATGGTGCTTACCTTCTCCTTTGATGTCGTGGGGGTAGCCAATGACAGCAGTCTCTGGCACTGCAGGGTGGCTGGCCTGCACAGAACAAAATGGCACCATGTATGGGAGGTGGAACACCTGACTCAGCAAATCACAGCTCCCCATCTGAGACCAACATGACCTGCACTCACCATTGCATCCTCGATTTCTGCGGTCCCCAGTCGGTGGCCACTTATATTGATGACGTCGTCCATCCGCCCTGTGATCTGGTAATAGCCACCCTTAGTTCGGTGAGCCCCATCTCCAGAGAAATAGTAGCCTGCACCATAGCAAGGGAATTCAGTGCCAGTACCTCCAAACCAGAACCCAGTAGGGCTCCCTTCCTTCCATAAGGGACACAGTGGGACCCATGTCCCAACCTCATTCTATAGAAGAAAGCTCCAAAACCCTGCACCCTGCTGACTTCTTGGTGCTGGCCCTCATTGCAACTCCTCATGGAGACACACTCTAGATGTGCTATTTGGCTGTGTGCTGGTGAAAGAGCAGATGCCTCTGAGACAGCAGAATGCAGTGAAGATTGCGAATGTCTGAGCAGAAGACATACAAGGAGCGGGCTCAAGTTTCCCCAAAAGTGAGTCTCATTTATAAGTTTGATACTGAAGACTATGGGTTCCAACAGGCACACTGTGTATATATGCTTCTAATCCAATGACACAAAAGCAAACTAGGAGAAAAAAATCAAAAGTAAACCAGAATAAAACTTGTAGCCATCATGATAGTTTTCCAAGATGGTTTCTTCACTCTTCGTTCTTAACAGCCTCAGGCATGCTGTCTCACTGAAGCATGAGGTCCCTGAGATAGATCTCTTCCCATTTTAGACATAAAGTCAGGGAGGTAAAGAGGGAGGGGGTGGGATTCAAAGCCATGCCTCAAAGGTGCCTGTCCTTAACCTGCACTACACTCACAGTCACCATGACCTTAGAAACGTTTTCTGAGCATAGGGTTCCAGCAGCAGGTGTAAAGGCATGACATAACCCACGTTAGCCAACTCACCTGGATAAGCCTTGAAGTAGGCATCCACGAACCTCTGGTGGTCTCCGTATATGGTCCTGGCCATGCCTGGCCAGGCCTGGGAGAAGCACAGAGCCCCAGAGACATCACCGCCCTCCAGGATGTTCCCCTGCAGACCCAGGAGATGCAAGTGTGAGAGAAGAGGCAGATTCTGGTTGAGAAGCAATGAGCTAACAATCAGCATCGTTCTCCTAATCAGTTGGTTTGAGGCAGAAAAATGACAAGTGTTCCCCAAAGGCAAGGTCCACAGCTTTCTCCTCTGCAATGAACCTGCCTCGAGAGGGCTTCTGAAGAGAACCTGGGCTCCCCACACGAGGCGATTTAATCTACTGTGTCTCTAAGAAGAGACTCTGCAGTGAATACTATGTGAAGACAGGCCTTTCTGCCACCTACCAGACCATGAGCACACATGACATGGGCAAGTGGGCAGAGGAGGCCAGGAAGGCAGAAAGGAACACCGGGGAGCTCAGTGGGGTGCACATTGAGGAAGGAGACACCCTTGTGAGGCCCTTACGTACCTTCTCATCCATGAGAGCTGGGACAATGCCAAAGAAGGGCCTCATCGCCATGCTGGGGAGAATCTCTGCCCCTTCTTCTGAGGGCCGTGGTGCGATGCAGATGCCACCTGTTTCTGGGGAGACAAAAGGAATGAAACGCTGATGGGCTTACAGGCTAGTGACAAGTTTATCCAGGCCATGTCATCAAGGGTCTGGGACAGACACACTGGCTAGTGCTCTCCCAGAGTGAGAGGTGAGCTAAAGTGCCCATTTGGGAGAAGGAGACAGCCCCCAGTGTCACAAGGAATTTTATCTGAGCCAAAACTAGACTTGTGTTCTGGTCTCCTCCACTGCAGAGTGGGAGTGGGGCCCAGACAGAGGGCACAGTCCCAGGTGCTGCAGCTCTGTGGCCCAGAGGGTGCTGCTTCTCCTTCTCTGAGGCCCTGCTTATCCAGCCCTCACTTCAGTAAGAAAGGCAGAGCCCACCTGCCTGCACAGCAAGATAAAGCATTGCTTCTGGACCAGTGCCCATTCCATACGGAACAACAAAAACAGATGTCCACAAATTCTGTTTTCACATTATTTCTCTGGCAGTTCCCTCTATCAGCCTGCATGGAAACACCTCAATAGGCTTAGCTGTAATTTCAGTCCTGTGCTCTCCTGAATAACTGAAAACTGGGCTATTTAGAATGTCCCATTTTCTGGCTTCTCAAAAGATGAGAGAGACCTCAGCCACATCAGAAGTGGTCTCCTGCCCCAAACATTCTAAAAAGTCAAATACTCAAGAGAAGATGGGGAAAATCTGAACAAAATGCTACAGAGAAAACTCCTTTCCCACTAAAGTTTAGATTTAGACTTACAGTCCCTTAAACAATAGGGCCCATCCTCATCACATGTACTTACATTCAGAAAGTGACCCCTCTGAGGAAAGTGAACATTTAGCTGAATACTTACTATATGTCAGGCCTTGAGCAACATGTATTAGTGGTATCCCCTCATTCCATCCTTACCCAGGGTCTGGAAGGAGCACCCCAATTTTACAAATGAGAAAACCAAGGCTCAGAGAAGTTATTACACATCCCATGTCCTACAGCTGCAAAATAGCAGCCACCAGGCTCTACCTCCGAGCTTCCTTGGTCCGTATGTCAGGTTTTCAACAACCACATCTGAGGGCTGAGGCGCGGATGGTGTTGCACCGGCACAGCCTCACACCTGACCCCTGCACTTGGTGCTTAGCTATATGTTCTCAGTGCACTAACATGAAAGCACAGCTGCTGGGGGAGGAACCCACCAGGTAAGCCCTGCACCTGCTTCCCCAGCATGCCCTGACCCTCCTCCTCGAGGACGCGCTCACCTGTTTGCCACCAAGTGTCCACCACTGTACATCTGCTGTCCCCTACCACCTTGTGGAGCCACTCCCAGGCCTCTTGGTTGATTGGTTCTCCCACTGAAAAAGAAAAAAGATGTTACCAGACCTCAATAAATCTGACACTAGAAGGACTAGATTATTAAGGGGAAACAGATATATAATTTTCCTGAAAGACATAAAAGGAGATATTAAAAAGCAGTGAAATCTGCCACAAATTATGGCCATCAAAGAAATAAAAATTACAATGAGATATTTTCACCATTAGAGGGTTAAAAATAAAAAAAAAATTGACAAGAACGTGGGGAAAACAATATCACATGCACTATAGGAGTATAATTTGGTATGGCAATCTTGGGGAGTAATTTGGGTATTTCTCAACATCTAAAAGTGAATGATACAACTACTTTGGACAACCTTTTAGGGCAGATTATACTAAAACTAAATATAGGTTTATCCTATTATTCAAAAATTTCACTCTTGGCACACACCCCACAGAAATGAGTGCATATGTCCACCAAAAGTGGACACGTACAAGGACATTTACAGTGGCCAAAATTTAAAACCTATCTATCAAGAGTGGAATAGAGAAATAAAGAGTGCTGAACTCATGTACTGGAATACCATACAGTATGAAAATCGGTAAGCCACTGCTACGCTCAGCAGGGATGAACCTGAGCCACAGCCCTGAGCAACCGCAGCAGGCACAAGAGTAATGCATGGCGCACAAGCCCATGTGTATGAAGTTTAACAACAAGCAAATCAATCCACACTGAGAGCAATCAAGTAGTAGTCATGGTTGAGGGCTCCTGACTGGGAGGGGGCATAGGGGAACATTCTGGACTCTGAAAATTTCTACAGCTTAATCTGGGTGTGGTGATACACACACACACACACACACACACACACACGCACGCACGCACACATATATATACACATATATGTATGTGTATATATATGTATGTATAGATATATAGATATATAGATATAGTGTGTGTGTGTAAATAGTTCTCAAGCTGAACACCTGGCATTTGTGCTTTTCACCATATTTTACACCTCAATAGAAAGGGGGAAGTGTTCACACCCTACGACTTATTGCCAGTTCCCAGTACCTACCTACTATGGTCTGAAGGTGTGTGTCCTCTAAATTTATGTAGGAATCCCAGCTCCTAAAGATAATGGAATAGGAGGTGGGGCCTTTGGGAGGTGCTGAGATCATGAGGGTGGAGCTCTCAAAAATGAGATTTGGGTTCTTATAAAAGAGACCCTGCAGAGCCCCCTCCCACTTTCACTACATGAGGACAGTGCAAGAAAGCACCATCTGAAATAGCAGAGGGCTCTCACCAGAACTTAACCATGCCCATGCCTTTATCTTGGGCTTCCTAGCCTCTACAACAGTGAGAGATAAATTCCTGTTGTTTATAAGCCTCTCAGTCTGTGGTTTTGTTATAGCAACTGGAACAGCTAAGACACTACCCTAATAAAACACCCACACCAGATTAGAATTCAGCCAGAACTAGCAGATTTAGACATAATGTTGCTAAAATACCAAAATACTCTCATGCCAGTTGCCTCTTTATCAGGAGCACCCACGATGTAGCAGTTAACCAAGACCTTTCCTGGCTGTAGTCTCCCATGCTGGTCATACAAGTGGCTGGGTGTTGTGTGTATCACTTCTGCACTCACACATGCCCAAAAAAGAGTCAGGAAGATCCCATTGCAGCACTGGCTGATACTGAGAAACTGCCAACAGCCACAATAGCCAACCACAGGGACATGACTGCAAGGACCATGGCAATCCACACAAAAGGGTATTAGCAAGTTTTCAAACAAGGGGGCAGAGCCATATGGAAATCTCTGCCTATTGTTGAGTTAAAATAAACATCACAGGATAATAGTACGGCTTGATCACATTCATGTCAAAGAATCATCTCAAAGCTGAGCTGTGTTTCTGCATAGGAATATAACTTTGAAGAAGCTGCCAGAAAGTGAACAAGCAATCGGGTCCCCTGGAGCAGCATTCATGAAGGATAGCCAAATTACCGAATTTTTCTTTTTACAATAAGAATATATCTGTGCATTACTTGTAAAATTACAAGTTAAAAAAAAAATTCAAGAAAGATATATCTTGGGGTAGAAGTCGAGTGAGGAGCTGGATTCTGCCAACTGAGTAAATGAAATCAACACACCCAAGTCTGGAGAGCTGTGAGGGCTAATCCAGCTGCCTAGAATGGTCCTGAGCTATGACTGCAGCAGACCAACACAAAGCTGGCCCTTGTCAGATAGGAAGTATACTGGTCCCTAGTGCTGCTCGGTGCCCCATGCAAGGAGTTGCCAGGTATTTTTCGCCAGCCTGTCAGCACTGCCTACTGATAACCTGGTCTTTGGGAAACCCCTACAAGGTTCTGCTATTGGCACTGGTCATATGGCAGCAATATGACCCCCAGACAAGCAAAGTACTCAGAGCCCAGCTGAACCTCATGTGAGCTCCCTGGGGCAAAAGAGTCTCTGCATGCATCAGTGGTACCTGATCCAAGAGAGGGTCTGGTCATGACTTTTATGGAGGGAGAACCACAGGGGCCTTGGGGGACCCCTACCTGAGGCAGCTTTCTGCAGAGACCGATACCCCACTCTAACATAGCTGCTAGAGCACCTGAAGTGCTCACAGTATGTGCCTTGTCATTTGGGTCTTGTGAGCTTTCCTCAGCAACTAAATCCCACAAGTACACATGGCAAATCAAACCTCCCTCCACCCCTGTCCTCACTCAACTCCCTAGGCCCACTCAGGTGACCTTGCAGACAACGCCTGGAGAACCTGAGATGTTTCAATGGCCCTGGACACCCTTCTACATGCTTTCGGTCCCCACCTGCTACGTAGCCCAGAGTGTAGGGACACATCATGAGTCCTCCCCATCCACATGGGATCCCAGTCAGGAGTACACAGGCCTCACCTCCACAGCACCAACATGCCAAGAGAGGCAACTCAGACTCCCCACCACCTAGCACATAGCCTAAAGCACTTTCTGCTGCCCCCACTTAGAAAATTCAAAGGGCTTGTTCATTTAGAAACAAACTGACACTGACCACCAGGCAGGCTCTGAGCAGAGAGGAGCCGGTTGCAAGAAAACGTGGTTTTCAGGCAGCGCTACCTAATGGCTTCTGTCCCAGAGAAGCCAGAGTCTCGGGTGGAGCCCTCAGGGCATCATCTGTTGTGAAGTTGTGCTCAGCTTCACAACAAGCCATTATCCCCCACCTGACCTGCTGTGTCTTCCTGCATGTGGGCACAGCAGCGCTAAAGACACAGATGGCTGTGACTTCTGTGAGCTCACTGCCTGGTCAAACGGTCAGCATGAGGAAAGATATCTCAGTTAGAGTCAGGTCATCTAAGAGCTGACAACCTGAGGTGCAAAGAAGCCAAGGAAATCCCCAGGAAACGTAGCACAGAGAGGGGCCTAGACGGAGGGTCAGGCCCCTGAGAGGTGGTAGGGGGCAGCAGGGTGCTTGCTGCAGGCACAGCAGGCAGAGCAAACCAGGCCTCCAAGTCCTGTACCAGCACTGCATGCCCTCGTTACTGACAAATAAAGCATGCACACTGTCCTTTTCAAAGGATGCACTGGCAGAAAGACAAATCCCTGGGGTACCTGCCCCAAATGCTCTTCCTCCATGAAAAACCACCAAGCAGATCCTTGTATTCACCAAGGAGCATGGAGGGCCTCCTGCCTTGTTTTCCTTCCTGACCACACCTGACAACATGTGGAGGAGCAGAAATGAAACGCATCATGGAAAAGCAGAGGGGAACAGGCAGGACTTCCTAGTACCAAATGAACAAACCCCATGTCACCTTTCCCAAAAGTTTTCATGTGACTTGGCAACATCTATCAACACTATGAAGGGAGGTTAACTTTGATCTGGCAACTACCTGCCTGGAAACATCCAAACGAGAGCAGCACACAGCACAGAATGGGAATCATCGGCGCCCAACATCAGAGGAATGCTGAGTGAACTGCAGTTGACTTCCACAGGGCAATCCCGTGCAGCCACCAAGAAAGGACCCAGGGCTTACCGAGTTGGTAAGGATTCATAACAAAGATTGAGCACAGAACTGAGGCTCAGATAGTGCCTGGAATGCTGTGCCCCAGACTGTCAACAGCTGTGGTCTCCAGGGAGGGGCTGACCACTGCTTCCTACTCAATGCAGCCTGGCATTGTTTGAATTCAAAGAAATGGCCATGTAGTTTTCATGGTTAAAAGCACTTAGAAGCCCTCACTGGCTCTGACAGATGACATGCATTCCCTCTGACTGCAGAGTGGTATTCACCTGAACCCAGGGTCCGCAGGGAGGAGCGGTCGTACTTCTTCACCCAGGCATCACCATGTTTCAGCAACAGCCGGACAGCCGTCGGGGCACCATAGAACTGATTGATCTTCAACCTCTGCACCATCTCCCAGTACCGACCTACAAAACAGCCCCAATTCAGTCAGTCTGAGAGTCCATCAGACATACCTATTTTAACCTAATTTAGAGATAAGTTAACAGCACTGGGTACTAAATATGTGCAAACAACTGCATTGTTCACAAAAACGGGATTCAACATCTGTCACTGGGATAGAAAGGGAGGCCCCTGGGAAAGGGTTCACTGTGGCAGTCATCCTGCCCACCCCCATTCCCATCTATTGGCAGGCCCATTGGCAAACAGCCTTCATCTGGCCCTGGATAGCTGCATTCGCATGGTGTACCCACATTATATGAGGAATAAGTTAAAAGAATGTTACTCTGAATTTAAGAATAAGCCATGTAGCATTAACATAGAGCTTGTGTTCAGTTGCATTTAAATGGTCTCTAAAGTAGTAACTGGTGCTTCCCCTGGAATAGTGTGGCCAGGCCACCACTGTGTGCTCCCCAGGGAGCAGGACAACTACCTGGCACACACTCACCTCATTTCCCGGAAACCCCTGAAACTCACCACCATCACCCTACACACAGGGAGCTGATCTTCAGGTGGCTGAAGTGACATGCCTGCAACTGCACCTTAGACATGGCTCTTACTCCCCTGGCTATGCCCCCTACACGTTCTTCCTACAGAGGATCCAGAGCCACTGCGCCCCAGTGGGAGGCTGGAGAAGAGCCCGGAGAGGTGACAATGATATTCTATGCACTTAACTGTCAGTGCTATGGGACAGATGGTTCCTCTAGCAGGGCCACTGCTATTCAATTACATTAAAACAAATACTTGGGGACACTGTGCTGAGTGGGAGGAAGATACCAAGGTGAGCAAGACACGGCCACAGACTCCAAATGAAATCAATTCATGGAGGTAGCTTCAGCCACACTTGACATACTCTGATGGAATAGCCCTGAAGACACAAGTAGCCGGCTGTAAAAAGCCCCCTCTGTCTAGGGGAAACTGAGGAGGTCAGTTGGCCTGGCTTCGAGGGAGGATTGGATCTAGTCAAGTGGCCATAGAGGTAAGAGAACAGTGCTTTCGGTCCCTACCTGCTGCCTAGCCCTTGAAGGGAAGATCCGAGGCAGGCAGTTTGTTAGAGAACACTGGAGTGGGCAGTCTTGGGATGGCTTTCAGTGCCAAATTGGACCCCCTTCTATTGCTCATCTGATCTTACGGTAGACAGGTCCCCAGTCCTGGTCCACCTGGCAGAGTGCAAGGCTCAGCACTATACGATGGGACCACAAAACATAGCCAAGCCAGAGTGAAGGCCCCCACTCCATCCTCCTTCCTCAAGCATCCTCTTGGAGATGCTATTTGGGTTCCCAGTCCTCACCAGGATCAGGGTAAACTGGGGTGCTCTCAAAGAGGACACTGGTTGCTCCATTGCAGAGGGGCCCATATACCACATAGCTGTGTCCTGTGATCCAGCCGATGTCAGCCACACAGCCAAAGATGTCTCCTGGCTGGTAGTCAAACACAAGCTGCGGAAACAGGAGAGGCAGTCAGGGGACCATCACCCCACATTCCCACATGTCACTAAGCATGTTCTTTAACTGTGAGATTCAGGTGCTCCAATGACCACCGAAAGCAAAGGAGAAGTACACTGTGGTGGCTTCATGGAGTCACAGCAGTGAAAAGATGGAGTCACTAGTACACACAACAACACACTGACTCTTGCAGAGGACAGTGAAAGAAGCCAGACCCCAGGTTGTATAATGTATGAGCCCCAGCTTGACAAAGCTGATCTGTATGCAGAGGTCACACCAGAGTTGGTCTTGCTGGGCCTTGTGAGTAGTGTGTCAGAGCCTTACAGGAGCTGAAGATGATTCCATGTCCTGATACAGGTGGTGGCCACACATGTACTCACAGGTAAAACTTCATCTACTCCTATGTACAAGGGCATCTTCCTGCATTAAGTTATGCCACAATTTTTTAAATCCCTTAAAAACTGCAAAACATGAAAGCTGAAAAGACCGAGAAATGCCTCAAGCATCATCAGCTTCTAAGAGCCTGAGAGGAGTGACACAGATGTCTGCAGCATTCTTGTCAAAGGGCCCAAACTGAGCTCAATCCCATCTCAGGATCTAACTAACTGCCCTTTGCAGGAAACACGAAGGCCAGCCAGGGTCACCAGGGCCACCAGGACAAACAGCCAAGTGCTACAACAGACAAAGTTTCAGAAAATAGAAGGGATAAAGGGAAAACTATACATTTAAAAAGGCTTAAAAGACATATCAAAAAAAAGACAGTGGCACGGGTAAGCTGTAGGACCTAGGGATGTACATCCAGGGGTCAACTAGAGAAAGGAAAACACAAGCGGCGATGCTGTAGAACAGGGGTCCCTAACCCCTGGGCCATGGACTATACTGGGCTACACAGCAGGAGGTGAGTGGCAGGCGAGCAAGCAAAGCTTCATCTGTATTTGTAGTCGCTCCCCAGAGATAACTTCACCACCTCAGCTCCACCTCAGATTATCAGGCATTAGATTCTCACAGCACCAGTTGCTGGTGCTAAAAAGGTTAGGCACTGTTGCTGTAGAAGTCAGGATATGGGGAAGGGGCTGAGGGCAGATGGGCTATGAAGGGGCTTCTGTGAGGCTGGCGACATTCCATTATAATAATTCATTAAGCCCCACATTTGATTTGGATGGTTTTCTGTATATGTGTTCTATTTCAATATTTTTTTAAATTGGCGGGCAAATGGTTCCAGTCTTCTGCTGCCAAAGACAAATGCTGAGATTCTCCAGGAGTTTCTAGACAGCACAGTAATGGGCCCTGTGCAGCCATATTGGTTGGAGCGGGGGGTCAAGGGGGTGGCTGGGAGTGGAGGAAAGCAGGGATACTTTTAAGAATGATTGCACTTTCACTGTCCTGTTGTCTGAGCCCTGCTTAGATGAGCCTCGTCTTTCCAGTCACCTAGTCAGATAGTTCTCTTTGCTGCTAGCACCTGCTGGAGCTGAGTTTTACCTTCTGCAAAAGAGAGGGTCTGGTCCACAGATTATACATCAAAATCCAATCCCACCTAGAAAGTGTCAGCCACTTCTCAAGGCAACCAAGGATGCCATGATAAACTGCAACCCCCCCCCCCCCACATTTAAATGAGTACTGATTTCTAAACTCTTTATTGGGATATAAAAACGTGTCACAGTGTTTGCTTTATAATCCCTATAGCAGGGGTCTCCAACCCCTAGGCCGCTGACTGGTATCAGTCCACAGCCTATTAGGAATGGTGAGGTGAGTGGCGGGCGGGCGAGTGAGTGAAGCTATATCTGTATTTGCAGCCGCTCCCCAGCGTTAGCATCACCGCCTCAGCTCCACCTCAGACCATTAGGCATTAGATTCTCATAGGAGCACCGACCAGTCCCTGTTGCCAAAAAGGTTAGGGGCCACTGCCAAAAAGGATAGTCTACTGTAATATCATTTCTACACACTATATTTAATTTTCTTTATAAAAGCAAATCTTTTTTTTTTTTTTTTACTTTTAAAACATGGTCCCAGTGAGTAGGGCCTAGAGGCCACAACACTTTCAGAGACCCATGAAAATGTTTTACTTTCCTTTAAAATCAGAAGGAAAAAGAAAAATCTTTTAAGTAAAAAAAAAGTTTTCATATATAACAGTAATATATTCATCTTTATACCAGATCAGTTATAAAATATAATTTTTGACTTTTTTTTTTTTTTTATAGAGGAAGGGGCCCAGGAAGGACCTGAGCATCAGAAGGCGACCCTGCCATTGAGCACGTCAGAGCTGGTGAGGGCCAGATTCCTGCAGGCCATTGAGCCAATAGATGATATAGGTATAGGTGCAAAGGGCTAAAGGCCAGCAGTAAGATTCAAGTTTGGGACCTGGACTCTTCCAGCAAGGACAGGAACACAGCTCCCCTGCCCACACTCTCCACTAGGCTAGTGCCACAATTCATAGCAGCCCTGCTTATGAGCACCCTGCAGGAAAACATGAGCACCTCGTACTCACAGAAACTGCTTAATAACAGGAGGTCTAGCCCTAGATCCAGCCCCACTTAGTCCCCTGCCCAGGCCCACCAGGAAATTAGCACCTCGTACCCTCCACCAACCACTGAGGCCATACCCTGTGTGTCAGGGCGACATACAGAAGGTAGCCCGCCTGGGTGTGCACAAGACCCTTGGGTGTCCCGGTGCTCCCGGAGGTGTACAGTAGGAAGAGCATGTCTTCACTGCCCATGCTCTCTGGGGCACATACAGGGTCCTCCTTGGCCATTTCCTGTAAGAGGGGGGGAAAAAAAAAGAGCACCACCCAGGGCAGTTAGCCTCTCCCCTTCATTCAGTTTCTTGAGAACAACTCTCCTCGGCCACTGTAAGACTCGGCAGACTGGATCAGAGCTCACCTTCTCTGGACTGCCCTAGTTCAACTCCAGATGTAGAGAGGATGCAAAATAAAAGGATAAATCCAACCATTTCTGTTATATTAACTGTTTCTCTGTTTGTGGTTATTTGAGTTCCATCTTCCCAACCATGATGTAAACCCATCAAATATCACAGGGGAACCCTGGACACCTCTAGAGAACCTAGATTCAGAAACAGTCTAACAGGACTCAGACCTAGTTAACCAAATAATAACCTCTCTTCAAACTATACAATGTGAAGTAAACCCACCTGCTCAAGGGGGACATCCAGATTCCCCATGTGGACCTTTTTATCCGTCCTGTGAGCCACCAAGACATACTGGATGGTTGGGCAGTGCTTCACGGCTTCGTCCACTATCTCTTTCAACTCCACCACGCGCCCTCCCCGGAGTCCTTGGTTGAAGGTGATAACCACCTTGCACTTGGCTAATAGAGACAATGGACATTTCTGATCAGTTTCCTCCCAACTTTAACCCTCACAGCCTAGGCTGGCAGCAGCACATTCCAGGCCTAAGGTGGTGACAGAGAAAGTTCAATCTTGAGTAAAAGAATCAGCAAAAAAGCAAGGGGTATGACTGCTTTTCAATCTTTGTTCTGAGTGCAGAAGTGACAAGCATTTTCTCAGCTCTATAGAGGAGCAGGAAGTAACTGGAGATGTTACTTTGAAGCTGAACTCTTTGAACCTTCTATCGTTCCTTCCCATATACCTTGAGGGCTTTCCCAGGTAAGAGGCCATACATCACCCCCAGGCACAGTCACCATGAGGTAGAGACCAAAGAAGTTGAGCAGCCAGATACTAAGCCCCAACATGTCCAGTGTGGCCTCTGCAGGATTCTGGGCCAAACTGCTAGAGAACAGAGACCACACCCTGGGTGGATGCCAGGAGCTGCCAGCCCCCACACTCACCTTCATGGGAAGGCCCTCCAGGCTCTGCATCTGCTCTTCAATGACCCAGCCAGACTCAGCCAGGCCCAGGGTAATACAAGGATGGTTCAACATATGAAAATTAATCAATGTATTATAGCACATTAATAGAATGAAGGACAAAAATCACATCTCTATTGATGTAGAAAGAGTACTTAACAAAATCCAACACCTTTTCATGATAAAAATAATGAACTATGAATAAAAGGAAACTTCCTTAACCTGATAAAGGGCAACTATGAAAATTAGCAGGTAACATCACACTCGGTGGTGGAATACAGAAAGCTTTCTCCCCTAAGATCAAGAACAAAACAAGAACATCCACATTCACTACTGCCATTCACCATTGTTATAGAAATTCTAACCAGAGCAATTAGGAAAAAGAAAAACAGAAAAAAAGAAGCATCCAGATCACAAAGGAAGAAGTACAACTATCTCTATTCACAGATGAGGTGATCTTATCTGTAGAAAATCCTAAGGGATCCACAAAGAACTACTAAAGCTAATAAGCAAATTCTTCAAATTTGCAGGATACAAGAACAACACACAACTCACTGTATTTCTATACATTCGCAATGAACAATCCACAAAGGAAACTAAGAAAACAATTCCATTTACAAAAGCTTTCAAAGAATAAAATACTTAGGAATGAATTTACCAAAAAGTTGCAAGACTTATACACTGAAAACTACAAAAAGTTGCTAAAAAAAAAATTAAAGAGCACATAAATAAATGGAAAGACATCCATGTTCATGGATTGGAAGACTTAATATTGTCAGTATGGCAATATTCTCCAAACTGTTTTACAGATTCGGCATAATCTTTGTCAGGTGACTCCCTGAAACTCCAAAACACCCAATTCACAAATTGCCTAGTGGCAATTTTGGTTGGTTACTGGGCAAGTAGCCCCAACAGGTGCTCTCAACAGGAGCTTCCTTCAGCAGCAATCAACAGGCCTCTGCTTGCGCAACGTGGGGGATACTTTCAGTGGTGGGCAACTAGCAATACCTGTAATAGTTCTGAGCAAATCTCAGGAGTCAGCAGCTAGCCTCAGGGTGAGCAGAGACATCTGCAACTGGCCAGAAGCTCAGCACTGGTGACAAATCTGAACCTGCACCAATCTGGGGAACACTACTTGTTCTACCCTGGTGACTTCCTGAGGCTCCATCTCATTCATCTGCTGAGACTTTCAGATAGCTGTCAGACAGCCTCAAGCCAAGAGGTGCCCGGACCTTTTGTTGAACTGTCCCAGATCCAGTACTAGTGGCAGTCAGCCTCGGGTCACGGCATGGCCTCTCCCACATACCTCCAAGTCCAGCTCAGTTAGTAACCAAATATAGATAGCTTTGTAGCTCCTACCAGGTAGCCACTGGCCAGTCACAGGCAGCTGACTGCAGCGTGCACTAAAGCCCCTTACAGGGGCTCCAGAACCAACACACCCAGAGCCTAGCATTAGAGTTCAACACAGCACCACCTGATTAGCTCCCTACAAGCATCACACCTAAATAGTGGTCTCAACAGGCACACAAAACTGCTGGAGTAAACCACACTCTGTGGGGTCAGCCCACACAGCAGCTCATACGTTGTGGGTATCACCAATTCTCTAGCCAGTCAGCCTAAGAGTCAATTCACTAATGTGCCTCAAATAATCAAGGTTCAATGATAACAGAAGGGCACGCACACAAGAGGCACACAAGGGACATTCCAGGAGCAGCTGGTACAGCTGATCAGGGAGATTGCACCGCTGAACCACATAGGACACTTATTACATAAGGCCACCAGGCCTAGACTGTAAGATGTAGCAGACCTACCTAATACATAGAAACGAACAGAGAGGTAGCCAAAATAAGAAGAAGAAGAAGAAAAAAAACATCTCCTGAAAGAACAGGAGAATACTTCAGGAAAAGAACTAATTAAATAAAGGCAAGCAACCTACAAGATAAAGTTCAAAACACTAGTTATAAGGATGCTCAATGAACTTAGGAGAATAGATGAGCTCAGTGAGAATTTAGACAAAGAGAGAGTAAGCATGAAAAAGGACATAAAAACTATAAAAAAGAACCAGTCAGAAATGAAGAATACAATAACTAAAATGCAAAATACACAAGAAGCAATCAATAGTAGATTTGATGAAGCAGAGGATCGAATCAGAGATTCAGAAGACAAGGAAGCAGAAAGCTCCCAATCAGAACAGCAAAAAGAAAAAAGAGTTTGAAAAATGAGGATAGTTTAAGGGCCTCTGGGACAACATCAAGCATAACAATATTTGCATCACAGAGTACTAGAAGAGAGAAATCAAAACATTAAGAGCCTGAGGAAATAATGGCTGAAAACTTTCCTAACCTGGTGAAGTAAACAGACATACAAGTCCAGGAAGTACAGAGTGACAAACAAGGTGAACCCAAACAGACTCACAAGACACATCATAATTAAAATGGTAAAAGTTAAAGACAAAGAGAGAATCCTAAAAGCAGCAAGAATAAGGCAGCTAGTTACTTACGAGAGTACTCCTATAAGAATGTCAGCTGATTTCTCAACAGAAACTTTGCAAGCCATAAAGGATTGGCAGGAAATATTTAAAGTGATGAAAAGAAAGGACCTAAAACAAAGACAAGTCTACACGCTGCATCTATCATTTAAAATTAAAGATG
Source organism: Rousettus aegyptiacus (assembly GCF_014176215.1). Classification (NCBI taxonomy): domain Eukaryota; kingdom Metazoa; phylum Chordata; class Mammalia; order Chiroptera; family Pteropodidae; genus Rousettus; species Rousettus aegyptiacus. The sequence goes on from NW_023416287.1 coordinate 42,575,216, forward strand.
AGAAAGAGTTTCTCAGACGGAAAAAACTAAAGGAATTCATCTTCATCAGGCAAGTATTATGAGAAATGTTGAAAGGAATTCTTTTAAAAAAGGGGAAGAAAAAAATAACATAATATGAATAATAAAATGGTAAGATCTATGCACATATCAATTATCACTTTAAATGTAAATGGATTAAATGCTCCAATCAAAAGATATAGGAGAGTGACGTCAGAAACATGGTGGAGTGACAGATGTCCCCAGATCTCTCCCCTTGAAACAATACGCTGAACATCAAAAACTCAACAAAAACACCCAAACTGCACACCAGCACGTCTGAGTGTGGGATCTGTGCATAAGAGCTACCTCAGGTCAGGACCCCAGGAGTCAGGTGGTAGCCTGGGAGAAACAAATAAGCTGCCTCTCACAGCCAGAGCTCCCTGCAGGAGGAGGGGGAGGGAAGAAGGTGTGATGAGTTCCCTGAAGAGCCCTGCCTGGGAGGGCTTTGAACTAACTCCATGCACCAGCGGCAGTGCCTAGTCATCAGGGCAGAAAGCACAGAAACGGGGACAGCAGAGAAACAACAGTTGATTATTACCAGCCACAGCTGCATAATGCAAGGCGGAGCCCCAGTCCCGATCCCTCAACCCAGAGGACCTGCCCACCATATCCTCTGAGATCAAATACCACGTAGCCCCAGGGAAATCTGAGCAAACGCTACAGAAACTATCACTAACACTGACAGGGACTGAGACTGAGGGTAGTGAAGGTGAAAGAATTCCATTAGGAAAAAAAAGGCATTATTAAGACTATACAAAGCAGGGATCAAAGAGGATTAGACGCCACCTACTGGAAACCAAAAGAAAAATACCTTCTTAGCAACAGGCTAAAGAGAGACCTTTATACAATATATCTTTCTGGAAATAAAAAATAAAAAAGCAGAATACACTTCCATTAATGCCCAGGTAGAGAAATAGTCCATTAAACACCATGAACAACCAAGGTGACAAGGCATCTCAGAAAGAAAGAGAAAAATCTCCAGAAAATAAGCTTACGGACATAGAAATATGCAACTTAAAAGACAGAGGATTCAGGATGGTATTTCTGAAAAAAAGAAACCATTGACCCAAGACAATTCATATCAACAATTTCAAGTACTGAAAAAACCTATGGCACGGAGATGGAAACCCTCAGAAAGAACTGAATAGAACTTCTGGAGATAAACACACTGCAAGAGATGAACTGGCCGATACTATCAGGAGAGGAAACATAAGAATAATGGGCATTCTTGAAGGGGAGGAAAAGAAGCAGGGACGAGAAAGCATTTTCAGACAAACAGATGATGAGAATGTTCCAACTCTAAGAAATGGGCTGAAGCTTAGAATTTAAGAAGTCAAACAGAACACCCAGTTATCTCAACCCAAAAAGGCCTTCACCAAGACACATTGTATTAAAATTATCAAAAATCAATGACAAAGAATTCTCAGCGCAGCTAAGAAAAAGAAAACGATAACCTATAAAGGAAAACCCAGTAGATTACCCTCAGACTTCTCAGCATAAACCTTACAAGCCGGAAAGGAATGGAATCAAATATTCAAACTATTAAATGAAAGAAACTATCAGCCAAGAATAATGTCTCCGGCTAAGCTCTCCTTTAGATATGGAGAAATAAAGACCTTTCCAGACATACAAAAATTGAGAGAATTCTCCAGTATGAGGCCCGCATTACAGGAAATACTGAAAGGGGTTACCTCACCCAAAACAAAATGAAAAAAAAATATATATATATATATATATATATATAATTAGGAGTAAGGTGACTAGCAGGCAGATAGAAGCAGAGGAGTGTAACCCTTACAAACACCAAAGAAATACAAAAAATCATACACGAATACTATGAAAAAAGTATATAACACCAAATATAATAACCTAGAAGAAATGGACCAGTACTTAGAAAAATACGACCTTCCTAGACTGAATCAAGAACTGGAAAATCTAAATAGACCAGCAGTATGGAAATTGAAACAATCGTCAAAACCTACCCAAAAGTAAAAGCCCAGGACCAGATGGCTTTACCACTGAATTCTACCAAACATTCAAAAAAGATTTAATATCTATTCTCCTGAAACTCTCCCAAAAAACTGAAGATGAGGTATTACTTCCAAACTCATTTTATGAGGCCAATATGACCCTGATACCAAAATCTGGTAAAGATAACACAAAAAAAGTAAACTAAAGACCAATATCTCTCATGAACACAAATGCAAAAATCCTAAATAAGATACTGGTGAACCGAATACAGCAACATATTAAAAAGATTATACACCATGATCAAGTGAGCTTCATCCCAGGGGCACAGGGATGGTTCAACATATGCAAATCAATTAATGTGATACGGCACATAAATTAAAAAATAAAAATCATATGTTCATATCAATAGATGCAGAAAAAGCCTTCGACAAGATACTGCATCCATTCATGATCAAAACACTTAATAAAATCGGTATAGAAGGAAAATACCTTAACATAATAAAGGCTACATATGACAAACTCTCAGCCAACATTATACTTAATAGTAAAAAACTAAAAACCTTCCCTCTAAGATCAGGAACAAGACAAGGCTGTCCACTATCGCCACTGTTATTCAATATAACATTGGAGGTCCTAGAGAGTGCAATCAGGCAAGAGAAAGATACGAAACACGTCCATGTAAAAAATGAAGAAGCCAAACTGTCGCTATTTGCGGAATACATGATCCTCTATATAGAAAATCCTTAAAATGCTACAAGAACACTACTAGAAACAATAAGCAAATACAGTGAAGTTCCTGGATACAAAATCAATGTTCAAAAATCCATAGCATTGCTAAATTGTAATAATGAAGTGTCAAAAAAAAGTGGAAAAAAAATTCCTTTTGCAATTGCAAGAAAAAGAATAAAGTACCTAGGAATAAATCTAATAAATCTAATAAACTGGTACAGCCACTATGGAAAACAGTATGGAGGTTCCTCAAAAAACTAAGAATTGATCTACCATATGATCCAGCAATCCCTTTACTGGGTATTTACCCCAAAGACTTAAAACCCCTATCCGAAAAGGTATTTGCACACTGATGTTCTTAACAGCATTATCCATAGTGGTCAGGACATGGAAGCAATTGAAGTGTCCTAAGATGGATGACTGAATAAAGAAGCTGTAGTACATACATACATGGAAATATTACTCCGCCATAAGAAGCGACGAAATACTGCCATTTGCGACAATGTGGATGGACCTTGAGATAATCACGCTCAGCAAAATAAGCCAGACAGAAAAAGTTGAAAACCACATGACATCACTTATATGTGTGATATAAACCTAAAAGCAACAAATGAACAGGACAAACAAACAGAGACTCATGCACATGGACAATAGACTAGTGGTTACCAGAAGGTAGAAGGGAGGGGAGAGGGGAAGATAAATGAGGTAAAAGGGGTCAGATATGTGGTGACAGAAATCTTAAGTATTGGAGATTAATACACAATGTAAATGTAAATACACACACACACACACACACACACACACGCCTTATTGTTAAAATGTATAGCTCAAATGTACCAGACTTTGTTAACCAATGTCACCATCAAAAAATCAATTAATTAAAACAAAAAGACATAGGGTAGCAAAATGGATAAGAAAAGAATACCCATATATATATACCGCCTACAAAAGACCAGTTCAGATCGAAAGATACACAGAGCCTGAAAGAAAAGGGATGGAAAAAGATATTTCATACAAATGGAAATTTTTGAAAAGCTAGAATAACAATACTTATATCAGACAAAAGAGACTTTAAAACAAAAGCTATAATAAAAGCCAAAGAAGGACATTACATAATGATAAAGGGATCGATTCAACAAGAGGATATTACTCTAGTAAACATTTATGTACCCAATATAGGAGTACCTCAATATACAAAGCAAAGATTGACTGGCACAAAGTATCTTTTAACATCTTCCTTGTTCTCATTGTTAACCCATTCAGTAATACAGTCATAGCAGAGAACTTTAACACCCCATTAACACCAATGCACAAACCTTACAGACAAAAAATCTATAAGAAAACAGTGGCCTTAAATGATACACTAGACCAGATGGATTTAACTGATATTTTTAGAGTGTTTCACCCCACAGCAGCAGTATATACATTCTTCTCAAGTACACATGGAACATTTTCCAAGATAGACTGCATATTAGGAAACAAAACAAGTCTCAATAAGTTAAAGGAGACTGAAATCATATTAAGCATCTTCTCCCACCACAATGGTATGATATTTGAAATCAATTACAAGAAAAAAACTGAAAAATATGCAAACACATGGAGGCTAAATAACATGCTACTAAACAATGAATGGGTTAACAATGAGAACAAGGAAGATGTTAAAAGATACTTGAGACAAATGAAAATGAAAACATAATGTCAAAATCTGTGAGAAAGAGCAAAAGGATTCCCAAGGGAGGAATTCATAGCAATACAGGCCTACCTGAAGAAATGAGAAAAAACTCAAATAAACAATCTAACCTCTCCGTTAAAGGAACTATAAAAAGAACAGCAAAAATGCTCAAAATGAGTACAGGAAGGAAATAATAAAGATTAGAGAGGAAATAAATGAAATAGAGTAAAAAAAAAAATACAAAAGATCAATGAAACAACGAGCTAGCTCTTTGAAAAGAGAAGCAAAATTGATAAACCTTTAACCAGACTCAATGAAAAGAGAAGACCCAAATAAATAAGATCAGAAATGAAAGAGAAGTAAAAAAACAAACAAAACTGAATGCACAGAAACACAAAGGATTAATAGAAAATCCTGCAAGCAATTGTATGTCAACAAATTAGATAATATGGAAAAAAATAGATAAATTCCTAGAAACATACACTCTTCTAAGACTGAGTCGAGTAGAAACAGAAAATCTGAACCAACTAATTACCATCGATGAAATTGAATCAGTAATCAAAAAACTCCCAACAAACACAAGTCCTAGAAGAGATGGCTTCACAGGTGAATTTGACTAAACAGTCAAAGAATTAACACTTATTTTTCTTAACTATTCCAAAAAATTCAAGAGGGAAGCCCCCTAATCTCATTTTATGAGACCACCATTCCCCTGGTTCCAAAAACCAGAGAAGACATTACAAAAAAGAAAATTAGAGACCAATATCCCTGATGAACATAGACACCAAAATCTTCAACAAAATATTAGCAAACCCGAAATCAGCAGTACATTAAAAAGATCACATACTATGGATTTATTCTTGAGACGCAAGGTTGGTTCGATATCCACAAATCAATTAACGAGATGCACCACATTAACAAACTGAATGACACAAATCATATGATCATATCAACAGATGCAGAAAAAGCATTTGACAAAACCCAGCTTCCATTTCTGATTAAAACCTTCAGCAAAGTGGGAGTAGAGGAAACATACCTCAACATAGTGAAGGTCATATATGACAAAGCCACAGCTAACATACTCAGAGAGGAAAAGCTAAAAGTGTTTTCCTTAAGATGAGGAACAAGAAAAGGATGTCTACTTTCACTATTTTTATTCAACATAGTATTAGAAGTCCTAGCCATAGTAAACAGACAAAAGAAATAAAGACATTTGCATGGGAAAGGAAGAAGTAAAATTGTCATTATTTGCATATGACATGATTCTATATAGAGAAAACCCTAAAGATTCCACCAAAAAAACTGTTAGAACTGATAATGAATTCAGTAAAGTAGCAGGGTACAATATTAATATTCAGAAATGGGTAACATTTTTATATACCAATAATAAAATATCAGAAAGAAAAGTTAAGAAATCAACTCCATTTACATCAATAAAAATAAAATACTTAGAAATAAATTTAACCATGGAGGTAAAAGACCTGTACTTGGGAAATTATAAGATGTTGAAGAAAGAAACTGAAGAGAATACAAATAAATGGAAGCACATACTCTTCTCATGAGTAGGAAGAAGTAACATTGTTAAAAAGTCCATACTACCCAAAGCAATATACAGATCAAATGCAATCTCTATCAAAATACCAATGGCATTTTTCACAGAACTAGAATAATCCTAAAATGTACATGGAACCATAGAAAAACCCCAAATAGCCATTGTAATCTTGAGAAAGAACAAAGTTGGAAGTATCACACTACCTGATATCAAACTATACTACAAGTTCATATTAATCAAAACAGCATGGTGGCATAAAAACAGACACATAGATCAATGGGACAGAATAGAGAGCCCAGAAAAAAAAATCCATGCTTTTATGTTTAATCTATAACAAAGGAGGCAAGAATATACAATGGGATAAAGACAGTCTCTTCAACAAGTGGTGCTGGGAAAACTGGACAGAGACTTGCAAAAAAATGTAACTGGACCATTTTCTTATACTAAGTAAAAGAATAAACTCGAAATGGATTAAGGACTTAATTATAAGACCTGAAACCAGAAAACTCCTAGAAGAAAACATAGGCAGCATACTCTCTCGCATTGCTCTTAGTAGTGTTTCTTCTGATCTATTTCCTTAGGCAAGGGGACCAAAAGAAAAAATAAACAAATGGGACTACATCAAACTAAAAAATTTTTACACAGCAAAGGAAACCATCAACACAACAAAAAGACAACCTATTGAATGGGAGAAGATATTTGCCAATGATATATCTGATAAGGGGGTGGTTAATATCCAAAATTGACAGAGAACTCAGATAACTAAATATTAAAAAACAAAATACCCAATTAAAAAATGAGCAAAGGACCTAAATAGGCATTTTTCCAAGAGAACATTCAGAAAGCCAATAGATGTATGAAAAGATGCTAGACATCATTAATCATCAGAGAAATGCAAACTAAAACCACAATGAGATGTCACCTGACACCTGTCAGAATGGCTTTCACCAATAAATCAAAGAACAGCAGCAAGTGTTGACAAGGATGTGGAAAAAAGGGAATCCTCGTGCACTACTGGTGGGGTTGAAAATTGGTACAGCCACTATGGAAAACAGTTTTGAGGATCCTCAAAATATTAAAAATAGAATTACCTTATGACCCAGCAATTCTACTTCTGGGTATTCATCCAAAGAAAACCAAAACACTAATTTGAAAAGATATATGCACCCATATGTTTACTGCAGTGCTATTTACAATAGCCAAGATATGGAAGCAACCTAAGTGCCCACCAACAGATGAATGGATAAAGAAGTGGTACATAATATACAATGAAATATTATTCAGGCATAAAATAATGAAATCTTACCATTTGTGACAACATGTGTGGACCCAGAGGGTATTATTATGCTAAGTAAAATAAGTCAGAAAGAGAGAGACAAATACCATATGATTTCACCTATAATTAGAATCTAAGGAACCAAATAAATGAACAAACAAAATGAAAACGGACTCATAGAGACAGAGAACAAGCTAGTGATTGCCAGATGGGAAAGGGAGTTTGGGGCTGGGTGAAAAATGTGAAGAGATTAAGTACAAATTGGTAGTTATAAAATAGTCACAGAGATATAAAATATAGCATGAGGAATATCGTCAAAATATTGTAATTAACTATGTATAGTGCCTGGTGGGTACTAGACTAATCAGAGAGACCACTTTGTAAATTATATAAATGTTTAACCACTATGCTATATACCTGAAACTAATATAAAATACTGAACATCAACTCAATTGAAAACAATTTTTAATCTCGTAGAAGAAAACATAGAGACAAATCTTCATGACACTGATTCTTTAAAAATACAGCAAAAGCGCAAATGAAAATAAAAATAGATGAATTTGACTTCATTACAATTTAAGACTTTTGTGCACCAAAGGACAGTATCAAAAGGATGAAAAGACAACCCACAGAATGGAAGACAATAACTACAAATTATATATCTGTAAAAGTCTAGTATCCAGAATATACAGAGAACTCTCACAATTTAACAAACAAAAAGACAAACAACCAATTAAAAAATGGGCAAAGGACTTTAGACATTTCTTCAAAGACATATGAGTGGACAACAAGCACATGAAAAGATGCTCAAAGATATTAGTCATTAGGAAATATCCAAATCAAAACCGTAATAAGTTACCACTTCACACTCATTAGAATGGCTATAATTTTTTTAAAGGAAAAAAACAAGTATTGCTGGTCAGAGTATGAAACACGGCAGCTCCTTTGGAAAATCGCTTTGTAGTTCTTCAATATGTTAAATACAGAATTACTAGTTGAATCAGCAATTCCACCCCTAAGTACATAGCAAAAAAAAAAAAAAAAAAATTGAAAGCAGGTGTTCTTGTAGACAAACATTCACAGCAGCTCTGTGGCCAAAAAACAGAAACAACTAAAATGTCCATCAATAGATGTATGGATAAACAAAATGTAGTATTTCCATACAGTGAAATATTTATTATTCAGCTATAAAAAATGAATTACTAAACATGCTACAACATGGATGAATCTTAAAAATATTATGCTTAGTGAAAGAAGCCAAACACAAAAGCCCACAAATATTGTATCAGTTCATTTATATGAAACATCCAGAATAGGCAAATGATAGAGAAAGATTAGGGGTTGCCAAAGGCTGGGTGGATATGGGTAAATAAGGAATGTCTGCTTAATGGGTATGAGGAATGCACTTGGGATGATGAAAAATTCTGGAATAGATAGTGATAATGGTTGCACAGCATTGCAAATTGTATACTTTAAAACGGTTACAATGGTAATTTAAAAAAGGGCGAAAGAGTAAGAACATTATTTCATACAATTTTAAATAAGGATCAAGTTAGTTAAAGTAAAGGAGATAACCTTTGCAAAGGGCCTAGAACAGTATGGGCACATACTAAGTGCCGCAGAGTTGAGAGAGAGAAAAGGAAAGGGGTGGCAGCACGAACACTGGGACGTGGAGGGAGGAGAGACGAAACGGAGTGGAAAGGCTCACCAGCCTTTTCTAAAGAGGCTGGGCAGCAGGAGAACTCCCAACCTTTAACTCTGTTCACTACCTATAGGCAAATCTTCTATGAAACACAAAGAACTCCTAATGGCCCCCAGAACTTGGCACTCTCCTTGGGGAGCCAACTCAAGGGCTCTCTAGAATCTCATTGGAGCAGGATTCAGATTGGACAGATATGGGGCACCATCCAAATACTGGGCCCTCTGACACTAAAAAAGGAAGAAAATAATATCGTTCTGCACACTATCCAGGAAATTCTGACTCACTTGTAGATAGAAAGCCTAAAAGATACATAGCAAGCTCTCATACCTGACTCCTGGCCTCTGGAGATGGTCCCCATCATTCTTCACGATGGAAGGCTTCCAGCTATTGACCTGTGGTACTTTCCCTATACATCCCCAGCTTTATCTCACCCTGTTTCTTCCCTCCTCCACTGGAGCCACGTCAGTCTTCTCCAGGCCCTCACACACACTGTGCTCCTCCCACCACTCAGCTGGTACCTATGCTGTTCCCTCCAGCTGGAATCTTTCTCCCTTCTTTGCCTGGTTAAATCCAACACACTCGGATCTCACGTCATAGAATAAATGCTCATTCAGCAATGTGCCTGTCTCTGGTAGTGTCTGTCATCTGTCTGTGTGACTTTTATGAAAGTCTGTCTCCACTATAAGTCCCTGGTGGCCAAGCCCCAAGAAACAAGGACCAGGGGTCTCTGGGTTCCTCCCTCCCTCCCCCTACCCATATGCTCACCATCATTGATCCTCCCAGCCAAGGACTGCGCACTGAAACCAGCAAAGATGACCGTGTGGACAGCTCCAATCCTGGCACAGGCCAGCATTGCAGCCACAGCCAGTGGGGACACAGGCATGTAGATGGCCACACGGTCCCCTCGACAGACTCCATGTCTCTTCAACAAGTTGGCGAGGCGGCACGTGGTCTCCAACAGTTCCCTGTAGCACAGAGAAGAGAAGGGTATCAGAAATAGAGAAGACCCAAAATGCAAAAAAAAAAATTGGAGTGGAATAATTCTGCAAACTGCAAGTACTATACATCTAGTCAGTACCTGAAGGATAGCAGACAATCAAATACTTATCGCTAGGTAAGTTCTCTTTTCCAGAAGACAATGCTTTAAGCCAGTCTTGGTATTAACAAAGATTCGATGTCACGCTACTGAGGTAAAATGACTGTCCTCACATCCATTTAGCTTCTCAAAGACTCCAAATGTCCAAAGCCTAGATTGCCATATCCCTGAGATTTCTGAAAATGTTCACCTCTGAAATTAAGATTTCATTGGTAAGACAGTTAGTAGGAAATAGCAAAGCTCCATTTTTCTAAATCAACAGAGGCCAGTGGCACCAAGCAAGGCTCTTACCAGGCAGGGCCCAGGCTCATTCAGCAGACCCCAACTCTGTGAACCCAGTGAGTCAGGAGAAAAGGTGCACCGCAGGCAAGTCACCCTCCACGCAGCCCCGAGGCAGGGTTGGTGGGTAGTGAAAGCACTCCATTTTCCTCCATGCTAGGTGATGAATGGGTGTGGTGGAATGGAGTAGACCTGCACCAGGGGTCCACTGCCCCTTGCCTCTCCCCTCATGTGACTCTACCCTCAACGCCTGGGCTTATCACAAGGCTCGGCCTGCTAATCGGAACCCTGCATCTCCCTGAACAAGCTGATTGGCTTAGGGCTTGGCACATGACCCAACCCGGCCCAATCAGAAGTCAACTCTGTGAGCTGCCTACTTGTCTGGAGTGGAGCAGGCAGTGAAGAAAAGCAGCTGAAAGGGCAGAAGTGAGTTGGAGGCTCTTTTCAATCTTGTCCTGACTCCTGGTGCAGCTGAACTTGTACTTTGCAAATAACCATTTTCCCATTTTTGCTGTACATAGTTTGACTTTATTATTTAATGAAAATAACCAATACAGAAGGACAGAATAAGGGAAAACCAAGGCCCTCCACTCTATGGCTGAGACAGGCAACCAGCGGGGCCAAACCCCTGTCCTCTGTAGTGTTCTAAGAGGCACTTGGTGGGAAGCCACAGCTTTTTCAGACTAGCAGTGGGCCAGAGGTCAGACTCTTTCAAGCTCTGCAAAGCCTCTTACAAGCGTGTTGCATAGTTCCCTGCTGTTCAAAGGGTCATGAAGGAAACAGCTTCAGAGAAAGAAAGGCAAAGCTCAACAAAAGGCAGCCCAGGAAAATGCAGTGGAATGGAGATGAAAGTTTTCCACCTTAGGCAGGAACCTCAAGGGGGACTTTGTTTCTTCCCAACGCCATAGTGCAAGAAGACCAGGTGAAAACTAGATCACAAGCCCAGCCTACACTTCGTCCCACCACTGCTGGCGACTCCTGCCCAGGCTGGTTCCAGTGTGCCTATTCTGCAGGATTTCATCTTTTCTCCTCAAAGCTTCAGAAGGAGGGCAAAAATACTTCATCCACTATTTGTTTAAGTTTATTATGAAAGCAAGAGCTCCTTCCCAATATCCCCCAGCACCAACTCCCCAGAATCTAGGGGCCAGAAACATTCCACTACCCCAGAGGGTGAGGCAGGGATGCACTGTGACAATGCTGAAGAGGCAGCTGTAGTCAATGAAGCAAAAGAGTAACTCAAGTCCATGAAGACACCACCTTCATGGCTCTAAAGACTCAAGCCTCTGGGTAGTGCACTGGTACATGGAGGCTTGAGTGTGATCAAAGGTGATGAAATCCAGTCATTCTGCAAACCAAAGACAGCAGTTTGAATTCAAGGAATGAATGTGAACTGTCCCAACAGAGAGGCCTGGGTTAGCTTTCTATAGCAGCTGCACAGGCATGGGAGCTTACCTTTCTCAGGTGGCACACAATCATCTGAGAAACAACAGGCAACACCACCTTGTGTAACTGTCACAGGTATTAAGGAGAAGTGTCACCCTCCCGGGACCTTGCCAAACATTCAGTAGTTATTGTCTTTCCCAGTAGATATCTTTGATTGAAATCATTTTTTAAAATGACTAAAATCAGCTAACTCACTTTAGTGAATTCCTAAAATGTTAAAAATTCCATTTTAGGTATTATAGGAGGAATGGGGCATTAGACAAAGGAAATGAGAGGGAATGTTTCCTTCAGGAGCACAGCTCTGACTAGAGAAATGAAGGCACATGCATGAGAGTGCGAAGGATATTTGTCATCTCAGCTTAGTGGTACATTGCTGAGGGCAATAGAAAGAGCTTTCTGGAAAGGTTGGCCATAGGGAGGAGGAGCAAGGCAGCAAAGGAGGAAGGAATGAGTGAATTTTCCCTACAGGGGCAGAAGTTGCCTGACAATTCTTACACAGCCCTGGGGGAGAGTCTGGAGACCAAACTAAGGCAACCCATGTGTTCCCTGGAGGATCAAGGGGACCCTACATGTGCCCCAGAGCTACAGCTAGGTCTGGGAGTGCCACACCCCTTCTGCTGCATCCAGAAGAAAAATTCTGATAAAGAACTGGATCCAGATTTTTAAAAACATGGTGGAGTTAAAGACGTCTTCAGATCTCTCACCTTGAAACAACAATAAGCTGAACATCTAAAATTCAACAAAAAACACCCAAACTGCACACCAGCACATCAGAGCATGAAATCTACTCATGAGAGCTACCACAGGTCAGAACCCAAGAGGTCAGGCGGTGGACTGGGAGAAATAAAGAAGCTGCCTCTTGCAGACGCTAGAGCTCCCTACAAGAGAGGAAGGGGTGAAGGTGTGGCAACTTCCTTGAACAGCCCTGCGGGGAAGTGCTGTGAGTTCCACACAGCCAGCAGCAGAGCCCAGTCATCACAGCAGAAAGCAGAGAAGCGGGACAGGACTGTAGAGAAACGACAGTTGATTTTTATCAACTGCAGTTGCAAAACTGAGGTTGAGCCTCAGACCCCATCTCCCAACCCAGAGGGAGCCTCCTCCACACCCTCTGAGACCAAACACCATGGAGCCCCAGGGGAATCTGAGCACACGCTGCCAAGACTGAAGCTGCCTCTGGCAGCCTCTGGAGCTCCCTGCAGGAGGAGGGGGTTGGGGAGAAGGTGCGGCAATTTACCTAACAGCCCTGCCAGGGAGTACTGTGAGTTCCACACAGCCAAGGGAAGGGCCCAGTCATCAGCACAGAAAGCAGAGAAGCAGGATGGGACCACAGAGAAACAACATTGGATTTTCACCCAATTGCAAAACCGAGGCTGAGATTTAGCCCCAAACTCCCAACCCAGATGGCCCCTCCCACCATTCTCTCTGAGACCAGTCACCACGGAGCCTCAGGGGAAGTTGAGGAAACACTGCTGAGACTGTCGCTGACACTGACAGGGACTGAAACTGAGAGTAGTGAGCATGGTTAAATATCTACAAGAAAAAATTAAAAAGGCATTCTTTAGGCTTTATATAAGAAGAGATCCAAGAGGCTTAGACACCACCTACTAGAAACCAAAAGAAAATCGCCTTCTTTGCAACAGGCTAAAGAGAGACCTTTATGTAATCAATCTTCTTTCTGGAAAAACATCAGAATACACCTCCTTTAATGTCCAAGAGGAGAAATAGTCCATTAAACACCATGAACAACCAAAGGGACAAGGCATCTCAGAAAGAAAGATAAAAATCTCTAGAAAATAAGCTTACTTTATAGACATAGAAATATGTGACTTAAATGACAGAAAATTCAAGATGGTAAGTCTGAAAAAACTCAATGAGTTCCAAAATGAGTCATATTGAAACTTTCAGGAATTGAAAAAAACACCTAAATGATGAACAAAGCATGGAGATTGAAATCCTCAAAAAGAACAGATCTTCTGAAGATAAAACAGACACACACACACACACACACACACACACAACTACAAGAGTTAAAAAATGAAATTGCAAGTTTGGGAAATAGAGTCAAACAAATGGAGAAAAGAATCAGTAATACTGAAGACAGAACTCTAGAAATAACTCAGAAGGTAAAAGAGAGAAACTGAAAATTGAAAAATAATGAAAGAGAAATACAAGAACTGGCTGATACCATCAGGAGAGGAAACATAATAACAATGGGCGTTATCAGAGGTGAGGAAAAAAGCAAGGACTAGAAAGCATATTTAGACAAATAGTAGAAAATAGTAGATGAGAATTTCTAAGGAATGAGCTGGAGTTTGGAATTCAAGAAGTCAAAAGAACACCCAATTGTATCAACCCAAAAAGGCCTTCACCAACACACATTGTATTAAAATTATCAAAAATCAATGACAAAGAAAGAATTCTCAAGGCAGCCAGGGAGAAGAAAACAGTAACATATAAAGGAAAATCCATTGGATTTCTTAGCATAGACCTTAAAAGCTAGAAAGAAATGGAATCAAATATTTAAACTATTAAGAGAAAGCAACTACCAGCTAAGAATAATGTATCCAGCTAAGCTCTTCTTTAGATATGGAGAAATTAAAACCTTTCCAGATATATAAAAATTGAGGAAATTCTCTACTATGAGGCCCACACTACGGGAAATGCTAAAAGGCATCAGTTCACTTAAAACCAAATGATGAAAACAAAAAATACATAATTAGGAGTAAGGTGACTATCAGGAAAATAGAAGCAGAGGAGTGCAATCCTTAATATGAACAGGACATTATTAACTTAAATAAGAAGAGAATTGCTATAGCAAGACAATAATGAACATTGAGCAATGAGTTGAGATAACAATGACTGACAAGGGAAAGATTCAAAGATCCAAATTCGTGAAAGAAAATGGAGATAAGGCACATGCAGAAGAAAACAGACAACTGTATACATGTAACTATCCTTTTCATATTCATAATGGTAACCACACAAAGAAAATTCGGAAATGAAGTATATAACAAAGAAAAAGAAGAACCAGAGGCAAATCCCACAAAAGCCAATTAAAATAAAGAAAAAAACCCCCACAAGGACAAGGAAGCAATGGAAACACCGAGGTACCAAAAAGAAAAAGATAAAATGGCTGTAAGAAGACCTCATATTTCAATTATCACCCTAAATGCAAATGGACTGAACTCACCAATAAAAAGGCACAGAGTTGCAGAATGGATCAAAAAACAAAACCCAACCATATGCTGCCTCCAGGAGACACATCTCAGCTCCAAAGACAAATATAGACTCAAAGTGAAAGGGTGGAAAATGATATTTCAAGCAAATGGCATTCTGTGAAAAGCAGGAGTAGCGGTACGCATATCAGATGAAATAGACTTCAAATAAAAAAAGTTTAAGAAAGATATTGAGAGACGCTTAATATATATGCTCCTGATCAGAAAGCCCCGAAATATGTAGAGCAGTTACTAACAGAACTAAAGGGAGAAGCAGACCAAAACACTATCATAGTATCATAGTAGGGAAACTAAATACTCCACTGTCAGATATGGACAGATTATTCAAACAGAAAATCAAAAAGGAAGTAACATCCTTAAATGACACATTAGACCAACTGGACATAACTGACATTTACAGAGCCTTTCATCCCAAAATAGCTGCTTATACATTCTTCTCTAGTGCACATGGAACATTCTCAAAGATCGACCACATACTGGGATATGGAGATAGCCTCAACAAATATAAGAGGGTTGAAATCATACCAACCGTATTCTCTGATCATATGTTTTGAAGCTAGAGATCAAATGTAAAAAGGAAGTAGGAAGAACCACAAATGCAGGAGA
The DNA here is from genome assembly GCF_014176215.1 of Rousettus aegyptiacus. Lineage (NCBI taxonomy): Eukaryota > Metazoa > Chordata > Mammalia > Chiroptera > Pteropodidae > Rousettus > Rousettus aegyptiacus. The sequence continues at coordinate 42,590,817 of NW_023416287.1, forward strand.
TTAAACAACATACTACTGAAGAATAACTGGGTCACAAAGAAATAAAAAAAGAGATCAAGAGATACATAGAAACAAATGATAATGATAATACGGCATATCAAAACTTTTGGGACATGGCAAAAGCGCTCATAGAGGAAAGTGCATATCTCCAAAAACAAGAATTAGAGCCCAAATAAACCTAACACTTCATCTTTAAAAAATTAGAAAAGGAAGAACAAATAAGGCCTAAAGGCAGAAGGAAAGAAATAATCAAAATTAGAGCAGAAATAAATGAAATTGAAAACAAAAAAAAAAAGAAAAAGAAAAAAAATACAACAAAGAGTTGGTTCTTTGAGACGGTTAATAAAATTGACAAATCCCTGACTAGACTCTAAAAAAAAGAGAAAGGACACAAATAAACAAAGTCAGGGATGAAAGAAGGGTAATTATGACTGACATCGCAGAAATACAAAGGATCATGCAGGAATACTATGAAAAGTATATAACATCAAATTCAATAACCTAGAAGGAATGGCCCAGTACTTAGAAAAACAATCTTCCTAGACTGAATCAAGAACATCTGAAAATCTAAACAGACCACCAATCGGCAGTATGGAAATAGAAACAATCATTGAAAACCTACCAAAAAGTACAAGTCTAGGACCAGATGGTTTCACCAGTGAATTTTACCAAACATTCAAAGATTTAATACCTATTCTCTTCAACTCTTCCAAAAAATCAAAGAGAAGGCAATACTTCCCACCTCATTTTATGAGGCCCATATTAATCTGATACCAAAACCTGGTAAGGATAACACACACACAGAAAAACTACAGACAAATATCTCTCATGAACATAGATGCAAAAATCATAAATTAGATACTAGCAAACCGAATACAACATATCAAAGTGATTATACACACAATCAAGTGGGCTTCATCACAGAGCACAGGGATGGTTCAACATATGCAAATAAATTAATGTGATACACCACATAAACAAATTTAAAAATAATCATATGATCATATTAATAGATGCAGAAAAAGCCTTCGACAAGATACAGCATCCATTTATGATCAAAAGATTTAACAAAATTGGTATAGAAGGGAAGTACCTTAACATAATAAAGACCATATATGACAAACCCTCAGCCAACATTATACTTACAGTGAAAAACTAAAATTGTTCCCTCTAAGATCAGGAACAAGGCAAGGCTGTCCACTATTGCCATTGTTATTCAATATAACATTGGAGGTCCTAGTGAGTGCAGTCAGGCAAGAGAAAGATATAAAAGGCATCCAAATAGGAAAGAAAGAAGTCAAACTGTCACTATTTGCAGATGACATGATTCTCTATGTAGAAAACCCTAAATACTCCACAAGTACACTACTAGAAACAATAAGCAAATACAGTAAGCAAAAACAATAAGCAAATACAGTCTCTGGATACAAAATCAATATTCAAAAATCCACAGCATTCCAATACTCTAATAATGAAGTGTCAGAAAAGGAAGTAGAAAAATAATTCCTTTTGCAATTGCAAGAAGAAGATAAAAATACCTAGGAATAAGTTTAACGAAAAATACGATGGACCTATATAATGAAAGCTATAAGACCCTATTAAAAGAAACCGAAGAAGATACAAAGAAATGGAAAGATATTCTATGTTCTTGGATTGGAAGAATCAACATGGTTAGAATGATCTTATTACCTAAAGCATTACACAGATTTAATGCAATCCCCATCAAAATCTCATCAACATTTTTTACAGAAATAGAACAAAAAATCATCAGATTTGTATGCAAGCACAAAAGACCTTGAATTGCCAAAGCTATCCTGAGAAAAAAGAACAAGGCTCGAGGCATCACTCTGCCTGACTTCAAATTATACTACAAAGCAACAGTAATCAAAACAGCATGGTACTGGCAGAAAATCAGACACATGAACCAGTGGAACAGAATCGACAGTCCCAAAGTAAATCCATATTTATGTGGGCAAATAATTTTTGACAAAAAAAAAAAGCCAAAAACATACAGTAGAGAAGGGAAAGCCTCTTCAATAAATGATGCTGGGAAAACTGGAAAGCCACCTGCAGAAGAATGAAACTAGACTGTTGTCTATCACCACACACCAAAATTAACTCCAAATAGATTAAGGGCCTGAATATAAAACCTGAAACAATAAAACGCATAGAAGAAAACATAGGAATGAAACACAAGGACCTTGGACTTAAAGAGCATTTTATGAATTTGACCCTAAAGGCAAGGGAAGTAAAAGCAAAAATAAATGAATGGGACTACATCAAAGCTTCCGCTCAGCAAAAGAAATTGTCGACAAGGTAAAGAGACAACTATTCGAATGGGAAAATACATTTGCAAGCAACACCTCCGATAAGGGCCTAATATCCAAAATATACAAAGAACTCATACAGTCAATGACAAGAAAAAAACAAACGATCCAATCAAAAATGGGCAGAAGACCTGAACAGATACTTTTCCCTAGAGGACATACAAATGGCCACCAACTATATGAAAAGATGCTCAACATCACTAGCTATTAGGGAAATGCAAATTAAATCCACAATGAGCTACCATCTCACACCTGTTAGAATAGCTATAATCAACAGGACAAGTAATAACAAATGTTGGAGAGGGTGCAGAGAAAAAGAAACCATTATACACTGCTGGTGGGACTGCAAATTGGTACAGCCACTATGGAAAACAGTATGGAGGTTCCTCAAAAAACTAAGAATTGATTTACCATATGATCCAGCAATTCCTCTACTGGGTATTTACCCCAAAGACTTAAAACCTCTATCTGAAAAGGTATTTGCACATCTATGTTCATAGCAGCGTTATTCACGGTGGTCAGGACATGGAAACAACTGGTGTCCTATGATAGATGACTGACTAAAGGAGTTGTGGTACATATATGCAATTGAATATTATTCAGCCATAAGAAGAGATGAAATATTGTCATTTGCGACAACATGGATGGACCTAGAGATAATCATGCTAAGTAATATAATCCGGACAGAAAAAGTTGGAAATCAAATGTATCACTTATATGTGGGACAGACATCTAAAAGCAACAAAGGAACAGGACAAACAAAGAGAGACTCATGGACATGGACTGTAGACTAGTGGTTACCAGACTAGATAACCACTATAGATAGAGGTTTAGGAGGAAGGGGTAGGTAGACAGTTAAAGGGTGTCAAAGATAGGAGGGTAGGGGAATGGTGAAGTGGGTAAAGGGGATCAAATATATGGTAGCTGAAGGAAACTGGACTTTGGATGGTAAACACAATAGAATAGATGTCAAATTATAATGTACACCTGAAAATTATATAATTGTATTAACCAATGTTACCCCAATAAACTTAATGAAGAAGAAAAAAAAAAGAATTGGATCTAGGTAAATCTCCAAGCTTGGTCTCCTTCCCATCCTTTCTGCCAAGGCTATAAATCTCAAGGTCAAAGGAGCCTTTTAAGGTCAGAAAGTTCAGAAATCTCACTGCCACATCCCTGGGTACAGTCCAGCCTTTGCCTAAACATCACACTGCAGGGAGTCACCACCTCACAGGGCTGCCTCTATGTCACTTTAGGAGAGAGAAAAATCTTCCTAAAATTGGACCAAGATTTGTAGCTGTTCAAATTCCACCCCTTGGTCTCAGCTCAGCTCTTTTACACTGCCCTGAAAAAATCTAATTTGTCATTCAATGACAGCCTTTCAAATTCCTGAATACCCCTCAGTGCCTGTTGAAGCCTTTGGTCTCTCAGGTTCTCATCCAGCCCACCATGACCCCACTCACACTCTAGAAACCTCCTGGTTACCAAATGGACCTCCACATTCCCATGGTGTAAGCCTAAGGCAGAATACAAGTACTCAGATCCTGGACCTCAACTCTATTTAACCATGTAAATTAAGTGCATATTAATTTTTTAACCCCTGACACAAGTGGTTCGAATTCAATGAATTCAATAATCCACCCTATTTCCCAATACATGAAGCAGCTTCTCTTTAATCAATGCTTTACCATATTACAATTAGGGAATTATTTTTTAAAAGCAGATGTTCCTGACTTTCCATTTGTTCCTATTTAATTCTATCTCAATTTCTACTCATCTTTCCAGCTAACCTATTATTTTTTAAATTTGGATTTTCTTTTTCATTTTAAACTTTTGTTTTTCATTACCAATCTGCTCTAGACTTATACCCTGGAAAATATGGTCAGCAAATCTAGGTCTTCAAATCATTGAAAAATAAATGTCATTCAAACGATCATGTTATCCCAAGTAGTTAAAGATTTTTCAAAAGCATGTTTTTAGATATTCATGACTTCTCAAAGACTTCCACAAATCAAAATGCTACTGTTTCTGAATCAAAAAAGATAGGGCAACCACTTAGCGACATGTGCTTTGGGCTGTTGCTACAAGAAACATTGGCTACCTCCTTGCCTGTGGGATCTTTCCAAAGAACAGTGATGTGCAACTTTCTGAGAAAAGATCTCACAAAAATGAATTAGAGTTACATTTCCAAATGCAAAGAGAAATATGACACTTGTTATTCAGAAACTGAATAAGATATTTAAGTTTGTCTGCAATGTAGACTCCTCAGGGCCAAGGCTTCAATGTAGACGTATGCAAATCATGTGCCCAAATACACAAATGTGGCCTTATGTCCATGGTGCTTAATATCAGTAAAATACAGACTGGCCTTGGGGAAAGGAAGGAGGCCTTTTATACCCAACTCTTAAGCATCAACTGGGAATAACATTCATCCAATGTTAAAGACAAAATTTGACTACAAGTATTTGTAAACAATATGACACCCACCTGAACTCAGATGATACAACAACACAGCTGGAAACAGAGTTCAGAACATAGGAAGAAATACACTGGTATTTATTTATTTATCTTTAAATCAAAGCTGGTTTTTCTTCGTTACTATTTGGAAGTATCTTTTCTTCCCAGGTATTTCCTGATGACAGCCCGGGGAAATAAAGTAAGACATGTGTCTGCATTATTGTATTTCCCTAGGCAGAGATTTGGAGGTTTATTGCCTTCTTCCCAGTGTCTAGAACTGAGCCCAGCTCACTGAAGATGTTATACAAATATCTGTTGAATGAATGAGAATAGCAAGTAAGCCAGAAACAAGAGCCCAGCAGGCCCAGGGCAACCAAAGCCTGTGTTTGAGCCATGAGCACCTGTACACTCTGCAGATGCCTTCTAACTTCCTAAATCACAAAAAGGCAAGGCTGGCCATCACCTCAACATCACTCCCATTTGAGAGAGCAAATGGGAAGGCCTAATTCCAATAATAAACCAACTCCCAGCTACTTTTCATTTTCTTCTGCTGATAAGGGAAGTAAATCCAGGTAATTGTGTTGATATGTAAATGTAAGGCCTGTGACAGACACAAAGCATTTCACAGTTATTTCTCTTCTCCACAACTGGCTGCTGATAGGGGAGGGGTTGACTCCATGCTCTACATGCAGAACTTGAAAGAACATTCATCTTTCCTTGGTATGCTTCTCTAGAATATGATATTCTCTTCAGCAAGCTATTTTTGGAAGACGAAGGTGGTGAGAAAAGAAAGGATCAGCTTTGGGAAAGCAGAACACAGCAAGAGGGACCTGTCTCACACAGGGAGAGTATGGAAGGCTGCTCAGGGCACAGAGCACCATGAATCATATCTCAGAATCAGTCCTCAGGACAAATTCCTCCCCCAGCAGACTCCTATGAGCCAGACATTCCTGTAGCCACTAAATCTGATTTAATGGTGATGAAATTGGCTCACTCTGCTACTTCCTTCCACTGAGAGAAACGCAGCTCAGGTTTATGAACAGGCTCACAAACCAAGTATGAAATTCCTCATACATCATTATTTGATTTTGTGACCTATAGCAAAGAGAAGCTGCAGTGAAATATAAAGCAGTTGCTACACTTAACCGGAAAAATTCTGAAAGCTGTTATTTTCCAAGGAAGGCCCCATACATACTTAGGGTTCACAGGACATAAGAGCTTAACTACCACTGATAACACTAGTCCAGCCACTGAATTTGGGATCTCTAAAGCTATGTGTTTTCTTAATTTTTCTGCAGAAAATAAATTTATTTTCCTTGAAGCTTTGCTATACTCTGTGGAAAGTAGTAGACTCAGATTTTATCTCAGGGGAATGTGTCACTGGAGGCCAAACAATACTTGATCAGAGATGGTTCCTACTCCAGCTGCCATACACCTGGGGCCTTGATTGTCTTATCTATAGAATGGCCTAATGGATAGGACCCATTACCAAAGTGGTTGTGGGGACTGTTATGGTATGAATGGTTGTGTCCCCCCAAATTTACATGTGGAAATTTTAACCCCAAACATGATGGCATTAGGAAATGGAGCCTTTGGGGGGGGGGGGTGATCAGGTATGAGGGTGGGGCCCTCATGAAGGGGATCAGTGCCCTTATAAAACAGACCCCCAGAGATCCCTTGCTGCTTCTACCATGTGAGGACACAGCGAGAAGATGCTGGCTATGCTATGATCCAGGAGGAGGAAACCTCAACAGAATGTCACCATGCTGGTGCCCTGATCTCAGACTTCCAGATCCGTAACTGTGAGAAATAAGTTTCTGTTGTTTATAAGCCCCCAGTCTGTGGCGTTTTGTTATAGTGGCTGGAACAGACTTAAGAAAAGCACTAAATATGAAGTCCTAGGCACAATTATTGCAAACATTGGCAGATAAAGAAATTTAGTGAAAATTGGTTCTACTTTAATAGAAGATGGACACCTCAAGTGCCTCTTCTCAGTAAAGAGAATGTAAATGCCAGTTTGCTTTTTGTAAGTTATGAGTATCCATGTAATTGGCTCAGAATAAATGAGCCTCACAAGTATATCTGAATGTCATCCATGAAGCCCTCACCTGCATAGCCCATCTGCTGTGTCCCTGTGGCAAATGTTAATGGGAAGTCCTCACCTTGGGGTGCGGGGTAGATCTGAGAAGGGTGCATCATCTACAATCAGGGCTGCTACCAACCTGCTGGTTCCAGGCACTCAGCCTGTGGTTCTGAGAGGCTGGGGGCAAAGCAGTTCCCCACTGCCATGCTCTTCTCACTCCACCCATCTATCACCCACCGTATCATCCCACAGTCTCCACCAGTAACCCCACCTCTTCCAGCCACACTTGCCACCACTGTGAGCACAAGAAACCTCGTCTCTAGGCCAGCCATGGCCACCATCAGGCCATCTCCTATCTCCTCAGGACTGAGGGGGCTGATTCCTTCCCCACATACTATCCAGAACACCTTCCTTCTGCCTAACTACCCTGCCCCCACTTACATTCTTCCCCATGAAATGACAACAAAATCAGGTATTAAGTTTATGTCCTGTGCCCATTTAACCCTCGGAATAGCCTGTGGGCCATGCGCTACCTTTACCCTCACCCTCTATTTTCTAGATGAGGAAACTGAGGCACACAGCACTTAAGTGACTTTCTCACAGCTATTCAACTGAAAGGGTGAGGCCTGGCTCCAAGAGTCTTGTCTTAACCACTTCCTCTGTAACCCTCAGCGTCAGAGCAGCTTTTTATTGCAAAAGTGCCTGGATTTCATGATTTTTGCCATCTGCCAACTCTCTTGTTATTTATGTAACATTTTGGTAAGATTGGTTAATTTTTATGTAAAATATTTTAAGAATAAACAAGGCTCTGAACCTGAGGCTAACCCTATTCAAAAGGGAAATTGGGAGAAGTGTTAAAAGCCTGCTCACAGTAGTTATATGGAGTCTTCCTCATAATCAGGAAGGAGAATGGGGGAGAGAGAGGGATTGGGGGTGAAGGTGGCCTTTTCCTTCATGATTCAGTGTTTGGCTCCACACTCAAGACCACCTGCTCTAGGATATGTCTCTAGGGACATCCAGATCAAATACCACATCCCAAGTCTTTGTCTCTTACTCTGACACAGCCCAGCATGTCACTGGCCTCCATATAAGCCTTGTGAAATGGAAGTGAAGGTAAGACTTCAGAAAAGCTCTTATTCCCTAAGCAACACCTAATTTCCCCCTCAACCATTTCCCTTCAGACCTCAGCACTTGGCCTTCAGCAAGAGTCTTGTCTCCCAAAAAGAAGTTCTTTCCTTTCCAGGCCCAAAGCCCAGCTTGTATCACTGAAGGAGCCAGGCACCCATGCACTAAGAGCCCCAGAGGCTCCTGCTGGCAGCCCAGACAAGACACAGTAGTGGACTCCAATCTGGATCCCAACCCCCAAAACAGCTGGTATCCTGGCAGGACGTTTACCCAGCAGCCAGCAAGCTTGCTTACCTCCCGAGGAAGCCACAGAAGTGACAGCCATTCCCTGGTGGAATTTGGGAGAGGATATAGGTTTTAAATTTCTAAAATGTGCACTTTTCCTTGTGGTTAAAAAAAAAAAAAAAAACCCACAAGATGTTGTTCAGGTTCTGCTCCAGGTTTACATGCCTACATATGATCTTGTGGGTCTTTCTTCATTGTTCCACACAAGTCCACTGGGCCACAACAGCAACAATAAAACACACAGCAGGTGGATTCATACGGAAAGTTTCAGACCAGACACAGGTGGGGTAGTTCTATTTCTCAGGCTTCATGGTGAATCCACAGAGCATTCCAAGGTAACACTGGGAAGAAAGTAAGTGAGGCCAGTTTGCTCTGGCAGTCACAGCCACACAGGTAAGAATCCAGAGGGCACAAAAATTCGGTGTGACAGCTTTGGGCCCAGGTTTCTTTCTTATTAGCCTGCTGGTAGCAGCTTGGAGAAATATGAAACTGCTAAAAAGAATGGCTCATGTATACCATTGTTATGACAGTAAATGTTTAACAAGTTTTCTCAGGGAAGAAAGTCCTGATTTTTAGCATTTGCCAATTGTTGTAGGGTAAATATTCCCACCACGGTGGATTTCCAGATACCAACATGACTTACTGAATCACTGAGCCAGGAGTTGGGAGGAGATGCCTCCGAGACACCAGACCCCACTCCATGTACCTTTAGCATCCTGTGACCTCCCATTGAGAATGTCCTTAAAGGTCATTTCAACTAATTTTTTCTTTCATAAAAACAATCATTGTTAATTATTTAATTCACTTTATTTAATAAGTAAATAATTGCTAATAAAAATGAAAGCTGTTCACTTGGAAGGAACAAAGTGCATGCCTCTTTTATTCCACTCCAAGTCACCTCCTTTTTTTTCAAATTTATTTTTCAATTACAGCTGACATACACTATATTAGTTTCAGGTGTACTACATAGTGATTAGACATTTACGTAATAAGTCACCTTTTTTTTCAGGACATAGTCCTCCTGACTCTGGGTTCAAGGCACTGAGTTCTGTGTAAGTTCAAAACTTGAGCTTCCACAGGCTCCACTCCTGTGGCCCGAGTCAGGCAGAAAGCACTCTCAGATATACTCAGTGACAGCCCTGTCACCAGGGCCACTGTAGATGGCTGTGCAGCTCAGCTATGTTCCAAGGCACTAGCCCCAGGAGTCTGGAGTTCATGCCAGGCCTCACACCCCTTTGGAAGGGGCACCATTTTTGCAGTTCCACAAAAGTGCCCCCCTATTTGTACTTGCTGCTAACATGCCAATGACCTCTTCATGTGAAACATTAGACTGAAAAACCGTTCACAATTTAATTGTAAAGTTTAGAAAAATAATGGGTTTACAATGCTAGACCACTATCCTTTTGGAAAATGGCCAGTGAATCTACAGTGAATGCACATTGTGATGAGCCCACCCTGATGGAAGCACTAAGTTACAGAGCGAAAACCAGAGCCTATTAGAGCAGAACTTGAATAGCTTGGTACATATTGAAGTGATTTAGAAGTTCTGGTCACCTGCACTGGGAAGGAGCCACCAGGCCTCACCCAAACAGCCTGGGATCTGAGTAGATATAGGTCCAGGCCCTACACTGTAATAGTCAACCACTCCAGGCATTAACTGGAATCAGGGTGCACAAGCCCATTCTGGACTAGTCCTGCCTGCAGTCACCGTGGAATTCTCTCACTCAGTGTCCAGGCCAGACTCCCTGCATCATCCACCTCAGAAGCTTCACAACTAGACTTCTGTGTGTGATTCAGGTTGCACCAGGTAGCTGCATGAGGGAGCAGCTGCATGCGGGGCTTTTTCTGGAGAAGTTCCACTAGCTGTGAGGGTGATGAGAAGCAGATGAAATGGCAATAATCATGGTTTCCCGACCCCTGGACCACAGCCAGAGCAAGGTACTTGAAAGCTCTGCAGTTTCAGTGGGTCTCCTGAGTCCATTTTGGCTGTGCCAGAGGTGAGGGCTGGAGTTTGCCCAGAGGCTGCTCCACCATGTCTAGTGGCTTTATAAGCACCTGGTAAAAACCCCCTTTCTGCTTAAAAGAGTGGAAGTGACTTTCCTTTCCTGCAACTGAATCCTGATGGATATACTCGCCATATTACCAGAACTGCATTTTCAAATACAGATTCCCAGGCCCCACCGAGAGATCCTGCCTGCAAAGCCCAAGCAGGGTTTGGGTGCTTTGCTGTTAGAAACCTCCTCAGGAAATTCAAGCACACTTGGGCAAAAAATCACTGCTTCAGATCCCACCAAAGTGACACCACTAAAGCTCTGGCATGTTGGGAGACCATGCGGAACTATGAAGATGTTTACATGTGTAAGACGCCATGAGCCCTCTTCTAAATTCCATGCCTGCCCTGCGTCAACTCGGTCAAGGCTTTTCCTCCAAGTCCCCTTCCAAGCAGAACCAGCAGGAAGAAAGACCGCTGTGTCAGCCCACACAGGGAGCATGCAAATCCCATCTGCCAATGGCCCAGAAACCTTGCTTCTAAAAGGAAGTTTAAACTAGATTCGCTGAAAGGAAATTGTCAAGCCTTTCACCCACCCGAACCCACTGGTGTTACTACATCAGATGAGGTCTAAGACAGCCACAAGGACGGCCAAGAATGATGAGGGAGCCCCAGACAGGGAAGCACCTATCCTGAGAAGAATCCACCATCCACCTATTACCCTGTCCTCTGGTATCCACAGTAATTACCCCTCGCCTCAAGGCACCCCCAAGGCCCGCAGGGCCCCTCGAGCATGTGCGCTCTCTACTCCTCACTGTCCCACAATCACACCAGGACTCCACAGCCCTTGGCCCGGCCTCCCTCTTGCAGCTGATCCTTATCCCTCCTCTAGGCCACCTGGAGCCCCTGGCATTGACGAGCCTCCTCCTCCCCAGCTGGTGTTAACATTTAATGTGTATCTGGTGTGGTGGAGGAGAGGCGGGGTTCAACGTCTGGAACGCAGTGCTCTGGTCAGTGAGAGGGCACACTCTCTGCACTCAGGCCTCTGGTCCTGTCATCGAATTAGTGCTGCAGGCAGTGGGGGCCCCATTGGTCCCATCACTTCCTCCCTTGGATGGGGATAGAAGACTCAGGTTGCGCAGCACAACCAAAGAACCAAGCAAAGCTAAGTTCAAATGCTACTTCTGGCCTTTCCAGCTGCATAAGCTTGAGAGCTCCTGAAGTTCATTGGGTATCAGATCTTGGGCTTCAAAACCCTGTTCATTAATATGAGCTAAGATCAACAATGTGAGCTTCTGCCCAGTCAGCCAGGGGCTATCCCCAGGCAACAGGGTCAGCCATGACTGCAGGAAGATAGAGGACTGACTGCAGGATTGTTACCACAATTTTACCAGGAGTCATTCCTGGCTCCCTTTGTCCCAGGCAGGTCCTGATGGCGACCAGATGCCAGGCAGGGCAGCATGACCCCACAGTGTTGCCCACAGCAAAGCTGTGAGTCAGGCTTACCCTGCTGTCTCAAAGCAGAAGGGGAAACACACACAGGAACAACAAAGCACCATCCTAGAAGACAGCTCCAAGCACCAGTGGCAGTGAAGCCTGAGCCCGGAAGCCCCAGACGCCAAGCAATCCCACCCCCTACTCCAAAAGCCAGTGTCAGCCCCCACCAGCACCCCTAGAGCCTGCATCTTCCCCTCATAAGGCTGTGCCCCTTCACCCCACAACCCAACAACCTCCTGACACCTCCTGATGGCAAAAGGGGGTTCACAAAAGCAGGGATACAGCTCCAAGGGAGGTGGTCGCTTAGGTATGCTCCAAGTAAGCCTCTGCCACTATGCTCAGGAAGTCCCCATTGAGGAGGTTTGTCTGGACAAATAGACTCTCTCAGTGTGGGTCATTCCTGCTGCAGTCCCAAGATGTGGCCATTTTAAAATGTGAAATTAAGGAGCCTTGGCTTACCCAAAAGAAGGACAAAGGAAAATTAGTGGTCATGTATAAAAAGGTTCAAAACACATCACAGCTCAACATCAGGAGCCAAGGTCTTAAGCAAAGTCTTTAAAACAACATGATCCAAGTAACACAGGGTTTCTATAAGATTCGGGGAGCCAGCAGGCAGATTTCTCTTAGCTGGGAAGCCAGAACACTGCCCAGAAGCCCAGGAGCCACTGACCTCTCCACCCTCCCCATACCCACCCCGGGGAGCCCACTGAACAAACCAACTTTGCCCTGCGTGACAGGTGGTCAACCACTCCACCTACCTATCAACCTCATTATGCCCGTTAATGATCCTTCCCTTTAACTGCCCCAATATTTTAATAAAGGAGTTTGCTCACTAATTATTTTGAGGATAAAGAGAAGAGCAAAGTACAAGGGTCAGGCACATGATAAGGGGGAGGTGCTGCCTGTTAGCTGACAAGAGATTGTTATCCTACGGTGAAGTCCTCACCCTGAAAATGCCGTCCCACCCTCCCCAACAGCCACAGGACCATCCCACGCCCTTCCTCTGCTGACCTCCCTTCAACTGGCTCCAACATACAGCTAAAATGGACCCTCATTCTCCCAGACACTGTTCTGGGCTTTCATCCGCCATATCCTGCTAATGCTCAGCTACCTAATGGAGAAGTGTGTTTCCATCTTGCAGATGAGAAAACTGAGGGTCAGAAGGTGGAATGACATGCCCAAGGTCACACAAAGCCAGGGGACAGAGTGAGCATGGAGCACAGGCCTTCCACCTCCTCCACGCTGGCCGCCTCACCCTCCAGTGTGCCCACCTGTCATTGCTCCCTCTGCCTCTACACAAACAGAAACCAAAGTGCGCCTTGCCATCTTGGGTGGGTACCCCCTGAAGAGCAGCTGCTGAGGTGCAAAAGGGAAGAACATGCCCATGGTGTTTCTCTGCGGATGTCTGACATTCACAAAGAGGCAGACGGTCTCATCTTCTCCTACTGCTGGCTGTGTAACCTCAGTGCCTGCTGTGACCCAAGCATGTGATGATCAGAGGAGAATGCAGAGACTGCGTCATCTGAGAGAAGGGGGATGTATGGATCATTAGGACAACATAATTAGAGAACGTTGACTTGAGAAGAGCCAGAGCAGAACCGTGGATGTCTCTGCCTGCAGAACTGGATTTTGGTCGGGGGCATGGGGGACACTGAGAGAGCATCATTCCCAGTTGTCTTGAAATAGGGACCCATATACAACAACAGTGTCATAATTACACAGGGCGCAGGATTTATGAAGTTGACCATCACAAGAGCCCAGTTACCCGTGGTCTGACTTAGCTTTGCCTCAGGGAGGCCCCGTGAAGAAGTCTGGCATAATAGACAATATCACAAAAGGAGGATGTGAGCTCGAGTAGCAAATGGTTAAACTGAGCTGGTATGCTGAAGAGCCTCGTTGAGGGGTGATTGTGAAACCATGAAGGATACTATTCCTGTGAGCATTGTAGGTAAGGTAATAGGTTCTGAGATGGAAGTTTGGCCCATAGAGAGCCACCCTGAAACCAGTATGGTGCCTACATGCTGAGCAAAGAGCAGATAGGCCTGGGGCAGGGTGCGGCTGCACAGGGGCCAAGGATGTTGGATTTTCTAAGCATCATCATGTCCTACTCTTCTGCCTCTCAAAACCCAACCCTCCACAGGAGTTCCTCAGAGCCTTCTCAATGGATGTCCATGATGAGACTTCCTGCTTCCTATAGCTGGCACCCACAGAGACTTGCCATTTGTGTGACCTTAATAAGTGGCTGAGTTTGAAGACACCCAGGGCCAAGGACACAAACAAGCCTCTGAGGGAGGTGTCTCCAGTCTACAGGCCTGCCCAGCTCCTTCCACCTCTGTGTACTGATCTAGTTGCCTCAGACAGAGGGCCAGGCCCCATCTGGTATTCCTTACAGGCCCTTTATATCAGGCACTAGGCTGCAAGTCTCAATGATACCCAATGCTGGCCCAGCAAACCCAGGGAGAAAGCCATCCCCTCGCCACCTACCTGAGCTCTGAGGCAGGCAGGATGGGGGGGAGGGGCTGACATCTCCCATGCTCCTCTGAACAGGGGCTCCTGACTGTGCATACCCCCGCCAATAAGAAGGCCCAGATGGAACCACCACAGAAATCCCCCCTCGAGGGGCTCGACCACAGTGAAAACTACACTCGGCTCATGTGGGGGGCACATGCAAGATGACACCTGACCTTCCTGGTGCAATACTGATGCTCAGCTCTGCTGCTCTGCATTTTACAATACTGGGCATGACACCGTATGCTGCCCCATGCCCACTAGTGTTGGAACAGCACTGGTCTCTTCTAATCTGTGGTTAGACAGATGGGGATGTTGAGGTCCACACTACTGGCCAGGGTTAAATCCTGTGACAGCTTAATTAAAAAGGTCACATTCAGGTTCAAATTCAGACCCTTCTTTAAGAACTTCAGGCAAAGATGAACTGGTTAAGAACTTTGGTAAATACTCTCAGCATGGCAACCATAGTGTGCTCTCTCCCGTTTCCAAGCACCTACACGAGCACCATGGGCTGAAGGCCCGGCACACAGGGACACCCATGACCAGCCACAGGGCTACAGTTTGCTGTATTCCATGCCCTGTGTCCAGCTCCAGCTTGGAAATTCCTGGCCCAGACTCCAGGATCTAGGCAGGCAGTGGTCTTGACTTCATGAATCTACCTGAGACCCACTATGACCTTCCTAAAGGAAAGGATTTATGATTCTCTACATCCCCGTTCCTCAGGGTCTCTGGAATCTGCCAACTTGAACTGCATGTGAAGGACAACGTTATAGAACAGGCAACCATGCTGGAGAAGCTCATGTGGACAGTTGGAAGGAAAAACACCAAAGGTGCTATCTGGCCACAGAGCCTTGGGGGAAACGCTCAGGTTATCTGGGCCCACCTAATCTCAGCAGCCTCTGCCTTGGAAGGCCTCACACCTGCAGGCCCAGTCTCCAGTGGTGCAAGAAGGGCCCAAGGTTTGCAGTTCTGCTGGTTCACTGGAAGAGACCAGCTTCCTCAGGCCAGTCCTGGACACACATCTGAAATTAGACGAGGGAGGCCCTCTGGCTGTGGCTCCAGCCTTAGGTCACAGGCTGCTCTCTTCCCTGGGAAATCGTATAGACTATTTCAGGCTGATCGCTACCAAGCAAAGTGCTGTTCCTGCCCCGTCACTTCCCATTAGGAAGTGAGCGCTGTTCTTCAGAAGTCGGAAGTCTGGAAACACCTCAGCCAATAAGGTTCTCCTCCCAGAGCCAGGGGGCCAGCAACAGCACAAGGCCCACCTGCACTGCTGAGGAACCCCTTGCCCACAGCCTCAGCCTGTCTGGCACAGAACAAAGGACCTGATGGCACAAGAGAGATGGGAACAGGATGAGGACATGGGGCCTCCCCAACCTGAGGGAGGTAAGGTTACAAATACATGCTGGTATTCAGAACAGTGAACACTTGCAGGCAACCTGAGAGTCCAGCCACAGGCAATGGCTAAGAAATTACCAGCAAGACTAACAGAGCAGGAGACAGGGCCATGCCTGCCACCTGGAGAGTATTTCCAAGACAGATCCTTGAACACTAAGAGCAGGTTGTAGAAACGTGCCTGAAGAATGAACATGTTTAATATGTATGTGTGCAGGTACATATGGTATTCGCATGTATTTATGTACCCTTGAGGGCATGCATCTGCATAGACATACAGCAAAGAGTAGCAATTCTTGTGAGTGGGATGGAAGTATTACAAGTGGTTGTTGGGGCAAGAGTTGTTGGTTCATGTTACAAACTCTACAATGATTCCTCAGAAATGTGCCTCATCAAAAGAATTTAGAAGACCCAGGAATAAGAGGCTGTGGGCACCTGAGGAATGAGACATGTCACCCCAAGTTTCAGACAGAAAAGGTAGGCACTGTCCCCAGGAAACTGCACTGCCACAAGCACCCCAGCTTTTGAGAACCACATTCCCACAGGGTTTCCATAAAAGGCTCAGGCTCTGTGTCTGGAGCTTGGGATTGGGCTTGGGCTCGTGCTTGTCCTGGGACACCCTGGGCGCCACTGCGTGAGACACTGGAAAGCATTTTATATTAGTGGCAGTTTGTATGCCACTAAACTGGACAGCCAGCACCAATGTCTAGATAGCTTTCCTCTGGGAGGAGAGGGAGAAAATCTCATGTCAAAACCTAAAAGAACCAGGAAAATAATTAACTAGCTGCAATTACAGACAACCTGTACACATACTTCTCTTTCACAGGAAACAGTAATAGTCATCTGGTGCTAAGACTGCCTGAAGTCTGTAAAACTGTTCTGGTTGAAGTCTGTAGATTTTGGGGGAGAAAATAATAAATACTTTGCCTGTACTCATAAGTTTGTACCTTGCCCAGAGCCACTGTGGTGCAATGAAACGGAAGTGGTTCTCAGCTTTAACTTGCTGGCTGTAGTCCTGAAAATTCGCCCATGGTTTACAATTAATCACACATCTCAATGGGCCAGCCTGAGCCCAGCTCTCAGACTGCTGAACACTCACTCATTGTGTGTACGGGCAATGCCCAGCCAAGGGGAAGTCACCATCACCCACCCCACCAACCCATCCTCAGGGTCTGGGCACCCCTGTGGCAGTGATGGAAGGAAAGCAGTCCCTGGCTGGACCCACTTTACCTCCAGCATTCAATTAGTTAGCTTCTCTATCCCCACCCATAGAGTCTTAATTTTTTACTAAAGAATCACACATAAATCAACTTGGACCAATAATAGTAAAAAACAGTGGAGCCACTTTGTTTATTAAAGTAGCACTTCCCCAACTCCAGGGTGCACAGGGGTCCTGCGGTGCCTCAGTTATCTGGGTAGGGCCTGAAGTGTATCCGCATGGGCCCTAGACTCAGCTGGCAGGAGACACATCAGTGCCTGGCTGGTAAATTCATGATAGATTGTGACAGCTGAGGGTGTTGGTAAAAAGAGGGGAGGACAAGTAGGGTCCTGCCCACTGGAAGCCACAGCAGATTAAGGAATGTTACTTTGCTGTTCCCAAAAGTCAACCTGAGTAGTTTTACCATCTTTGGTGACTTTGGTCTGTGATAAAACCTGAGTTCGGGAAATAAACAGGAAACTAGGGGGGCCCTGTGAACACCCAGTCACCCAAGTGGCAGGGGAGGAACTGCTGTTCTCAGGCCCCTAGGTCTGAACCTGCTTCACCAAACACTCTTCCTACCACATATCCTCACTCCCATCACCCCAGCCACATACACCTTCTCTCCGTTCCCAGGTTACCTACACTCATTCCTCCTCAGGGTCCCCCCTTCTTCTCACAGCTGCTTCCTCTCATCAATAGGACCTTGGCTTAAATTCTACCTCCTCAGAGAGGCTTTCTGTAACTAGTACAATCTAAGGTAGCCACCCAGCCACACTCGGCTATGCATTTTGGGACTGTTTGTTACTGCAACAAACCCAGCCTGTCCTGACTGATACAGTGTCACACAATGAAACATGTTGAATGATCAGACAAGAAAAGCAGTAGCTACCCACCAAGAGCATAATCATGCTCATGACTCTTCGATGGGGAGTGGGGATAAAGACAAAGGACACACTACTTAGGTTCATAGTGGGTCTGAGATAATGCTATAAAGGGAACATAAGGCTTTAGCAAAGGGAGTTTTACCACCAGGGAAGGAAGACCCAATGCCCTGCAGTGATTGGCCACAGAGACCCCAAGCACTGCCATCCCTGCAGGAGGCGGCACCCTCGGGAGGCCTGGAGTTACTGTTCCTGGACACTGGGATCATTCAAACTCCCAACACACACATGACATCCAGAAGGGTGCTTGGCACATAATCTATGTCAAGAATTTGTTTAAGAAATCAAAGAATATGAATGTTAGGTGTATCCCCTTTTTAAAAGACTTGATTTTATTTTTTGTCCCACTCTCATAAGCACACTAGGAGTAAGAGGCTGAGTTGGCTGACTTTCATTATGCCAGCATGTATTTTATTCAGCCTGCATGCATGTTTACTTTTCCTGGGATGAGAGAACTTTCTCAAAGCTGCATCATGTTCCCTGATACTCAAGCGACCCCTAAGCAGGACCGGACAAATGCTGAAAGGACTGTGGCGAACAGCCTCCCCTATGCTTTGAACATTCATCATAGTTGTTCCCAAGGACCGAGTTCCTTCTATGGGAATCTGAAGACACCAAGTATTGCCAAGTCAACAGGAAGGCCACATCTCTTCTAAGCTGGGTGATTCTGCTCCTGGGAATAACCAGCAGAGGTGTCTAATGCAAACAGAGAAGTGGAGGCCCAGGAGACTGTGTGGCACGCTTAGACGTCTGCTGTCAGGGGACACATGGTACCTGTAGGTGATCCTCACTTCAGTTCCAGGCTCGTCTCGCTCCCAGATCAAAGCGACACTCTCTGGGGACTTCCGAACATGCTGATCCAAGCAGCTGACTGCACAAAAACAGATTTATGGACATTACACTTGGTGCCTGTAGAGTCAAAATCAGGGGAGGGTCTGGTTTGCTGTGGCTTACACAACCCTCTGCTGAGGTGGACTCTCACTCATCAAAGCTGAGGTTTCTACTTCCCTCAAAAAGAATGTGATTGTCGGAGTATATAAAAATAAGACGATCACTACACAGATATGATCTCACAGTTACAGAGTGATTCCCTGTGAACAGTCTGAAGTAGGCACTTCTTGCCCATAGTCCCAAGCCCAGCCACATGTTGGTGTTTCCAGGCCATCCCCAGGGACCTTGCTAATAGGCCCCAACATTTTCAAGGCTCCCTAGGTGGCTTTAATGTGCAGCTGGGGCTGGTCACTGCAGCCTGAGGTGTTGGAAAAAATACTTAATGTTGATAGGACACCCCTAGTTCAATAAACAGTTCATGCGAGGAGCTCTCACGTGTGGTAGAGACGCAGTCCAGGTCAAGGAGCCACAGGTGCCCAGCCAGTGCCCTACAAACTAACCTCTGTTCCAAGGAGTGATGCAACGATTGGGAAATGCCATGCTGGTTTTCCAGAAGGCTCTGATCTCCTCCCCCTCTATTAGCCAAGCTCAGGCCACATGACTGCCGGCAAAAACGGAAGTTCAGTTCTGCCAGTTTACTGTAAACCTGATTAGTAGGATCATGTTCATTTGCTAACATCCTGTTCACTACTCTTCTGATTTCAAGGTGAGCTTAGATCTGGCTGGTTAATGCCAGAGCCCCTTACAGCCAGCCCTCAAAGCCAGGCTTCCATACTCACCTCTCCATCAGTGGGGGAAAAGAACACCACAAATATCTGTTGGGGGCAGTAGCTATCTGCCCACGTGGTCTTCAGTGTCACACCAATGGCCAGGTATATAAATCTGCCTTTCTTTTCAAGGCAGTTACTTACCTCCTCCAAATCAATCTCCTCACATAAATGAGAGCTGCATTATCTACCATGTCTAACTCACAGGGCTATGACCAGAAACAAATGAAAGACAATGTTAAAGAGCCATTATATGAATACAAGGTACTATTACCAACTGATAAATACCATACTATGAGTTACAGAGACTTTTAAATGGGATAACCATTCTGACAAAAGTTAGGGGAGATACCAAAAGATCGCATGATTTCCATAATTCTTGAGAGGGTGAACTCACATACTTTAGTGTGTGGGTGTGTGTGAATTATATTTTTCTCTCTCAGGTTACTTTATGTGTTATTTATTCTTATAATAAAAAATTTCATTTCAATTTTGTGGCTCCTAATAGGTACATAAATTATACATCAAAAATTTTAATAAAGATAAATGTCATGGAAAAAGTTACTAATACTACTGACACAGAAAAGTTCTTTAAATTATTGTAAAAATAAAAGAAATGCTCAAAAAACAGGAGAGGAAAAGCAAGAAGAGAAACTGAAAAGGGGTTGGTGAAAGAACCTGGATTTACACAGTAAACCCGAGGAGTGGGGCCGGGAGGGGGGCAGACAGACAGACAGACTAACTCAATCTGGTCCAAAGTTGAGAAATCAGGTTTTCACACTAAAACCAGGGATTTCTGACTTCTCTTGAACAATCGAGCAGATGAAGCCACATTCTCCCCTGGGCTCTGTACCCTTTCTACTGCCTGGCCCTAGAGGACTTGATCAGTGGAACAGGAGGCAGTGACCCTGGGCAGGTCACAACAAGGCTTGAAGTGCCTAGCCCCTTGAAACTGAAGGTAGATACTGCAGAACGGGTTGAAAGAGAAACAGAGTGGGTAACAGCCATGCACCCAGGAAGAGGGTATTGCTTCCACATACACATGAGTGGTCACTGGCCCAGGCTGCTCCAGGCAGCAATGGAAAACAGATGTAAACCTTTAGTCCCACCCTAAACTTACCCTGAGAAGACCCAAGGTGATAGGTGTGCACACTCTCATCCTAGAAGCCTACTCCAACACACCTTCTCTCACCCTGAGTTGGACCTTCTGAGTCACCCTGGAAAGTGGTTGGATTAGGTATAGCTTAGGAAACAGACTCCAGGTAATCCAGGTAGTCCAGTGACCTGCCCAAGGCTGAGCTAGGAAGCAGTAGGAAAGGCCTCAAAGCACAAGTAACACCTCAGCTGGGGCTCATCTACCCACATTGCCTACTCCCACAGTAGCCAGGGTGCCGGCACATGCTTCCCACCCTGAGAATGACTGCCCAACTTCGAACCTAAACCCTCAGTGCCTCAGAGACCAAAAGGGCACTCTATGCCTGGTTCACTCCAAGCAGGAGAGCAGAGGTCCATGGGATGGATAGCATCCAGGGTGCAGCTGGGTGGCCAGCAATACCAGCCCAGGGCTGACGAACAGTAGGAATTCAGGCAGTTCAGCACTGAATCCTGAGTGCAATATCCCCTAGGTGCCTTCCTTGCATACAAGAGGTGCTAGACAAGAGGCCATCAAGGCTTCAGTGATCTGCCTCTCCCCACTGGCAGTGCCAAGGCTGTTGAGCACCTTCTTGCCTCAGGACCTTTGCATCCCACTCTCTTCACTGCTTTCTTCCCTTGGTGCCCACCCTCTCAGTGAGCACTTCACGTCCCTTGGACCTTATGACCCCTCTCACCCGAGATGTGTGCCCCTGCTATCCCTCTGTGGAAGGAAACCAGATGTCCTTCCCAGATGTTTGTATACAAGCAGCCTAATCCAGAGCACAGAGCAGAGAAGCACCACAGCTCTGGTGGACAGACCATTCAAGTCCTAGAACTGGAGGGCAACAATAGAGTAAATGGCACCAGGTTGGCCCCATCCCCAAGGGAGAGAACAGAACTCTTCCTGTCTTCATGGCTTTCTTCCTCAAAAAGATCTCTTATTGGTCTAAATCAGCACTTCCAAATCCCCCAGAACTCCAGAGGGCTTCTTAGCAAAGAGATCGTGAGCACCATCATTATCCCAAGTCTGATTAAGCACAGGTCTGGGTGGGCCTGAGCATTTCACCTCTAACAGATTCCAGTGATGCTGTTGCTGCCGGCCCAGGACCACACACTCACAAGCATGCATGCATACATCTACACACATTCTACTTGTATGTATATTCCAGATTCCAGGGGACTTGCTTTTCACCATAGAGACAGGAGTGATCAAAGACACCTGCTACCTCTGTAGAACAGGTGGCACCTCCCTTGCTAGAAGGCAGCCTGCAGTCACAGGCCAAACCCACTCTCCAAAGTCTGGCCCCTGTCGAGCCACTCACTAATCAAAGATGACCCACTTGTTATTTAATCTAAACCTCAATTTCCTAATCTGTAGTGGGGGTAATGGTTCCTGACTCTGGGTGTGACAGCAGAAATTAGAAGCCATTGGAGAGTTTTCTGTCACAGACTCAGATGGTATGGCAGTGTTTCCAAGGAAAACACAGCGTAAACTCTCATGGTTGACACTCAGATGACACAGGCTCCCAGAAAAAGCAAAGTGCAGGGTCTGAGTGACAGTGGCCCTAAAACACCAAGTCTATGTGTGGCTCCTGCTATTACTTCAGTTGCAAGGAGAAAAAGAAGAGAGAGAGCGAAGATGAAAGGAATTTTTACTTCTTCATGTTTAGAAAAAAAATGTCTCCACCCAAAGAAATGGGCAGTGGATAAGAAAATTCCATTTACGTGCATTTCCAAGAAGAGCTGCGTAAGGCCCTAGTGAAATTTAAGGCTTCTACCTCGTAATTCAAGCTTTTTCCAAATTTCCTAGCACATAATGATCTCTTCCTCTCCATCACTCAGTGGCCTACACCATTTAACTGCTTACTTATTCTGCCCAGTGGCTCCCATTCTGAGACACAATGATGGCTCTGCTAAACCCTCCTCCATCTGGGTCACAAGGTCCCTAAGATTCACTTATCATGGGGGTGGCATGGGGGATGACATCATAATTCTACTCTTAACACTGTAAAAGCATTGAGCAAGTTACCCCAGTGTGGATTTGCCCATTTACTGATTTGTGGGCAAATTCTACTTCACTCATTTGGGGCATTTTCTGCACTGTTCATCACTTACATGAATTGGAACCTTTATTTCCACATCTGTACAATAAGACCACCAGCCACTTCACACTGGTGTCACGACGAGATGAGAAGAGGCGCCATCATGTTAACATCAGTACAGGTCTACCATAGAAACACAGCTCTGCAAATAGTAAAACAAATGCCTACTGGTGGTTCACAGGTTTGGGGCTTTGTTTTTTAAAAAAAAAGACTACAAGAGGGTTATTATTTGTTATAAAGATGGCATACACTTACATAGGAATTTTCAAGAACTCCTGTCCATGGTTTACATCCCTCCCTCTCCCCAACTTTAAGTAAACCTTCATACAGAAATCTAATTTTAATTAAAAAAAAAAAAAAAAAAGGGGGAGTTGATAGTCAAAAAATGATTCACAATGGGTTTTCTTTAAATAGAAAATCTCTCTGGCATATTTTAAAATATTACATCAGTCACAAAAATTATATTTGCCAACTTTCCAGAAGCATCTGCTCTTTAAAGTCAGTCATGCCTCTGACAACTGGGGAGAGTTCAGTCTCTTCTACAGAACCTTCTTCCTAAGACCTGGGGTTATATTTTCATTTAGAATTCCTTGAAAGACCTTAGACAAGTTAAAGATACTTCAATCACTGAGAGATAAGTGAAGCACATGAATGCAGCATCTTGTGATTGTCAGTGTGTCTGCCTTCTAAATTATTGCAGGCATGTCGTAAAGAGGAGAAAGGTACAGCAAAATGGTTCCCATTGCTGCAACTAATGTTCCAAAAAGCATCCAGAAACTTCTATGTTTAATGCTTGGTTAAAAACAGTTTCTCTAACCCTTGCTTGAAAGTAAAAATACACACTTTTTAAAAATCAGATTCAGAATTTGGTGTTTAGAAAATAGAGTTTAGTTGTGTTTTTTGAAAGTAACACATGTAATAATATCCCTCCAGTTCCACATTTGCAACTTCCTGACATCTTAAGTTAATATGCCACAGAGCAAAATATCCATTGAGCCCTACAAAGGACAGAGTCATAGTTCAAAGATTGGAAAAATTCTTTTTTAGATCTTGGCTTTCCAAAGAACCTTCTGCAAAGCAGTTTTATTTAAAGGTAATAGAAGCAAGTCACTAAATGAGGTGGTGACTCTTCCTCCCCAGCCCAGTGGGCCCTCTGACATCAAGACCCACCTAAAGACCCGGCTACTATCCCAGAGCTCCAGAATGGACTTTGAGAGCTGTGTTGGCCACCTGCATACCCTCCTGACCTGTTTCCCACCTGTCCCAGGCTGATCAGACACAAGCCCACCTGGTCCTGTTTAGAGGAAACATTGTATTCTCAGCAGCACTGCCAAAGGCTAGGCTCAAAGTCCCCTACCCCATCCCTAAAGGATTCAATAAGAAAGAACAAAAGCTAATAATTGGAGTGATTAGGTACAAGTTACATGCTAAAAACTGTGTAGAGAGGTTTTCTCATTTAATGCTTATGACAGTCCTAGGTGTCCCCAGGCCAACCACTGCTGGTCAGAAGGAGCCTAATAGCTTTCTGAAGTGGTGTCTGTGACCTCTGGTCAATGATGTTCCCTCCACCCAGTCACCAAGCTGTGAGCAGCTCTGTGTAGGTGCTTTGGGCCACAGTTCTAGCTGAGTCTAGCTTGAGTCATCCTAGCTCAGGCCCCAGACTTGAGAGTGAGAAGCAAGCAGATGACAACAGTCCCAGACTTAGATAATGGGGAGTGGAAGAAAGCCATTTCCATGGGGCCCTGTCCAAAGTCCTGACCCACAGAACTATGAGAGTAATACAGTGTTCGGGGCCGGTAAGATATGCAACAATAACTAGAACATTTTCCTTATTGAACAGACAAGGAAACTCTTGCAAAGAACAATAAAGAGAAAGCAAGGATTCAGACACAGGTGGGATTCTCAAGGTACACCCAGAACGACTAAGCTGTACTATACCACCTATCATTTCTGTTTCTTTACTAAAGTCATCTCCATTAATTCCAAGTCTGCTTGCTCATTTAGAAGTGCCTTCGTCTGCCCTAGCATATAGGTCAATGGTAGTCAACCTTACATGAGCATCAGAAGCACTGGAGGGCTTGTAAACATAGATGGCAGAGGCCCACCTTAGGGTTTCTGATTCCGGGGGGTCTAGGATAGGGTCTGAGAACTTGCACTTTTTAAAAGTTCCTAGGGACCACAATTCAAGAAGTACTAGTATAGATCTTCCTAAAGGGGTAATCGGAGTTTCAAAAGTTGACGCCTTTTTGGGACAAGCCATCATCACACTGTCACACAGACAGATCAGGCCAAAACACGCTCACCATTCCACAACTTTCTAGGGGTCTCCCAGGGCAGCTATGACCTGGTCTGGACTTTTTCATATCATCATCTCTATGGTTTGCAGAAACTGACAAAGGGCAGAGATATTTCTGACAGATGAGAGGGTGGGCATACACATTAGAGGTGAGAATGCTGCTGAAAAGCTGTTTTCCCACAAGGCAGTTTCTGAAGCACAATTTCTGGCAAAATAAGTGAAGGAAAAAGGCACTTCTGCTAGCTGACCACATGCTGACCCTGACCAAGTGAGGATGAAGAGGCCCTTGCTGCCTGCCCAGTGAGGTCCACCTCCAGTGACTTATCTAAAAGTGAGAGACTGCAGGTGTGCTCGCAACCGTGATCATTCATGACGGCCTCAGACCTCCCAAGTCCCAGTGAGCTTCCACAGTAGCTGCACATTTTCTGCTCTCTCTTCTGTGAGTTGCTCTCTTCTCTTCAAGGGCACTGCCACCAACTCTACAAACCTAAGGGTTTGGTTTTTTTCCCCATTTGTTTAAGGACACTTGCTGCTGACTCATTTTTAGAGAAAACACTTACCTAGTAAGTAATTTTGATTAAGCCAGCAAAGTAGTATACAATATGGGGGGGGGGGGGCAGAATCTGGTTCAAAGTTCCCTTAAGTTTCTTTGAAAAATAACTACAAGATACTATCTATAATTGTATGGCTATTTCTAAACATAATAAAATAAAATCACTACTACTTATTTATCACTAATAAGTGCTGGGCCTGTTCCACACCTCGGACACTGTCCTCACAATTAGTCTAGCAGGAGGAATTTATTACCTCCAGTTTACAAATGAGACAGGTTCAGAAGAGTAAATGGTGGAGTTGTGTAAGACGCCAATCTCAAAGTTCAGGTCTTGGCCAGGGCCCAACTCCGCCATGAAGATCTGCAGGTCCTTCCCTGAAACACTGCCCAGACTCCACCTAACAGGGTGCGCCATCCTTCCTGACAGCGCAATCCCTCTAAGCACCCACCTGGCTGCAAGTCTCCTCCTCCCCAGGGTCCCCACACGCAGCCTACCCTGCCTGGCTGGCCACTGCCTCCAGTTCCTGGACCTTCTCTCCTTGCTGCCTGGAGGCACAGGGTAGTCTCCCCACCAGCTCAATCTCAAATCTTAACAAAACAGCAATATTGACACTGGTGGAGCTGGTTTCTGGGACCTCAGTGAGAACTATGTCTAAAGCAAGCCCTGGGTCTTTGAGGCGGGGCAGGGGAGAGGCAACTGAAACTGAGAGCTGAGAAGCCCCGCCATTCCTTCCTGCCCTAGAGCAACGAGATAAGTGATTCCCGCTGCTGGTCTGGAGCGTTTTCCCCCCTGGCCACCCGCCACAGCTCTGTTTGTTACATAGGCACTATTTCTTCCCAGGCTGGTGTTGACAACAGTCAGATGCTTTTCGGTTCTTCCTCGGGCCTAGGAGATAGGCGCGGGGAAGTCCCGACTCCCGGGCGTCCCGCACACTCCACCCCAACCTGGCCCCGGTGTCCCCCGCTGCTCCGCGCAGGCTTGTGCTCCGCGGGGCGGTGAAGCCCCGTGGTTAAACTTGCGAGCCCGCCATTGGAGGAGCCCCTGGGGCAAGGCCAGAAGCTGATGACTCCAGCTCAGGCCGGGCCGGGTCGCCGCGAGCAAAGGCTGGAGTGGGCAAGGTGGGGCTGGGCGCGGGGTTGCAGCGGGAGGGAAGGTTGGAGCCTCTGGGGCGGGTGTTGACGTGGCCCACGTGGCTGCGATCCGCCCAGGGCTGCTGCGCCGACCGAGTTCTGTGAGTCTCCCCCTGGAGGTGTGAGTTGGGGCGCCCCGGGTCCCCACAGCCCACTCACCAGATACGTTTAGCTGGCCTCCCAAGAACCAGCCGATCTTGCCGCTGCTGAAGTCGCAGTCCCAAACGGTGTGGTAGGGGGTGTCCCACAGCAGCGTCTCCTGCGCCAGCGGTCCCCAGAAGGCGGCTGGCTGCTGGGCCGCCTGCACTCTCAACGTGGGGTACGAGGCGGGCTGCACGCCGGCGGCGGGGACGCTGCCCGAGGGCCCGGAGGCCGCCCTGCGGAGCGCGCTGACCCCGCGCGGCGGCCACCCCCGCGCTCCCGCGTGCCCTGGCAAGCTGCCCAGGAGCCGCCAGACACCGCAGCCCAGGCTGCGAGCCGCCATCTCGCCCCACGCCTCACGGCCTCTGTGCCCCAAGCCTGGCGGCGAGCGGGAGGCCCCTGCGCTCCCCACGGGCCCCGCTGCGTCTCCGCCTTCCCGCCACCAGCACTCCCCAGGCCCCTTCCCGCTGCAGCCGCCTTCCAGAACGCGCCGAGTCCACGTCCCTCCCTCTTCCCCCGCCGTAGGGAAGGGAGTCGCGCGGGAGGAGCGGAGCGGCCTGGGGCGGGGCTCCCGCGAGCGGGGCGGAGCGGGGTCCCGACCCTAGAAGAGCGGCGGGGCACTCCCACCGTTTGCCCTCCCTCCCCGACGCTGGGCGCCGGGCCGCTTGGTTTCAGGTTGTTTATCTTCAAGTTCCGACAGCTGAGCGGCGCAGCGAATAGCAGACACGTGCGTCGGGAACGCGGACGCGGCCGGGCACCTGGAGCGTTCTGGTCGGAGGAAAGGAGCCTGCGCAGAACAGAAGCAATTGATGCTGCGAGCACACAGGTGGGTCTCAGTACCAAAGTTAGGTCGGTTCGGAATCTCAGACTGAAGTCAAGGTATTAATTCAATTGTATGCCCTTATCCTCTAGGCTGGCCTGTACTCTCTCGTACACATACACAAGTAGTCCCGGTGGGCTAAATGCGCTGATCAAGGGACCACAGCTAGGAGGATGTGGGGCACCTGGGACTGTGGTCTGGGGTCCAATGCTCTTATAACCCAGCTGCCAGCCTCAGCCGCGGCGGGAGTCCCCTCCTGCCAGGGCAAAGTGTAACAAAAGCAAACGTTCCACTAACCTCAGCTGATTTGAAACCATGGAACCACCAGTTTTCTCCAGTTTCTCCAGCCTCAGTGGTCATTTCTAGCTCTGCGACCTTGGGCAACTTCCCAAGCCTCTCTGTGCCTCATTTTCCTTTTCTATAAAACGAGAGTAATATCTCCCCCCTGCTGAGGAAAAGAATAAACGAGATCATGTCTGAAGTTCACTGGTGGAGGTAGTGGTCTTGTTGTCAAGCCAAAAAGGATCGAAGGGGAATTATAGAAAATTTTCTCAACCGGATTCTTAAATATTTCAATACCCAGAAAGTAAACACATAATAAAGAAGGTAAACACGGCGGGGGGTGGGGGGGGCATATTTTTGAAACTGAGTGTGTTAAGAGTGGAAAATTTTCCAGTAAGCCAGCTACTGGGAAGTAGCTGATAGCCGCCAGGATGTAGATAAGGAAACTGCCTACAAGACCCTGTTTAATCTAAGATTTAGAAGTTCCCCAGAAACAGATGTCTTTGTGCCACAAAGATGCTAACAGCCAACTTCTGCTTTTGTAATCTGCTTGCTTGCTTGTTCAAAGGCCCACCAGGATGTGGTTTTAGGCTTTATAAGCTGCCTCCTCTGGAAGCTCGGGGCTGATTTTCTCTGACCCCACATGGTGGAGAGTCAATCGCCAGCCGGCTAATAAAGGCTCATAATTCATCTCAGTTGGCTCCGTGGGTCTTAGATTTGAACACACCACAACAAGTGGTTGAGTTATTTAAGTTTGGGAAAGATTCCACCTTCTTGACTGTGAAGTCTGCAGAGGCAAAGTCCTTACCATTCCATTCCAAGGAGCTTCAGCTGTCAGTCAGCCCCAGGCCGTTTTTGAATGCCTGCTTCCTGCCAGAAAAGAGAGGATTTTTGAGGCAGGGAACCAATGATAATAGCTAGCATTAAACATGTGTCCTGACCTGTGCCAAGCGCTTGATCTGCATTTTTTACTTAATTTAAAAATTATCTAGTGCTATCAACTCCCTCCCATTAACCCCTAGTAGGAAAAATAAGGAGACTGAAAGCAAACTAATCAATAGACTTACTGAAAAGCAGCACACGGGCTGACAAGGGAGCAGCACAGAGTACCCTCCAGTCCCCCATTCAATATTAACTCACCGCTTGGCCTGAATCCATATTTTTAATAGAATCTACAAAATTGTAAATAAAGCTTATAACTGTGGCAGGAGGTCCCAAAGATGGCCACCAACACTGCATCCCTTTGTATTAAGTGCACGGGAGCTACGCTCCATCAAGAGAAGGAGCCTGTACCCTCACTCCCTTGGATTTTTATGACAGACTGAGGTTGTGCTGGCTGGAAAATTACTGCTTGGCTATCGCCAATGGGAACATAGGCTGTCACCCATAGGAACATAATGCTCTAACAATAAGCTTTCTGCTTCTGGACCCCCACTGGCACAACCAACCTATGGGTTGACAGTAAAAAGAAGAAAAATAGACTTTTGTGTTCAGACAGAATGGAGAATGCTAAGGTTTAGGGCTTAAAAACCATGTACCGTTGCATTTCAGGGCTGCTTAATTTGGGGTCTGCGTACCCCTGGCAAATGCAGCTAGCTGAGTAAAGAGTGTGTTTCCTATAACTGACTGAGTTCTGGTGATCTGTGTGTCTGTCGGGGGCTTGCAGCTACAACATTTGGAGTTCCCAACATTTGGAGTTCTCAGGGCCCCTCCCTGAGATCTAAGACCTGACTAGCCTTCGAAGTGGTTGCTGTCCCTGTTAACAGATTCAAAGAGGTGGCCAACCTGAGACGTTCCAGGGCCCTTGAATGCTGTGACGGGGTTAATGCAATCGTCAAGGACGCAATTTTCAGGACATGCTCTTTGTTCCTGGTCCCTATGGGATCTGGAATCTCTGAGGCCTCGGCGTCTGGATAAAAGGTACCTTCCTGGTTCTATTGACCGGTGATTGGGGGTCTGTGGAGAGACTGGACACAGTCACATCTCCCAGACGTGGCCAGACCACAGGATGCTGCCTCCTGTGCCGTTATTGGGTTCTGTCTATTGTCTTTGGTCTTGTCTAAGTTGTAGGTGGCAGACTTCTCTGGGTCCACCTACACCCCAGTAATTGGTCTTGTCTGAGTGTCTGTTTTGTGTTTTCTGCACAAGCGATGGGGAGGAAGCCCTAGTTCACAGAAGACACCCTTGGGGTGTCTCCTGCGACATTTCAAAGAAGGGTTTGTGGAGGGAGCTGACAATGGCATAAAGTTTTCTCCAGGCAGACTGAGAACATTGTATGAAGTTAAGTGGCTGTCTTTTGATGTAAACTGGCCTCCCGAGGGTTCTTTTGACAAGGGTTTAATTAGGAATGTTTGAAAGATTGTCACAGGAGACCCAGAACATCCTGATCAGTTTTCCTAAATCAACCAATGATTAAACTTTGTTCAGAGACCCCCTCCTTGCCTCTGCCAGTGTGCCCTTTCTGTAGGGGTGCAAATCTTAGTTGTGGGCACCCCGAAACATACGGCAACTGAATCTCCAAGACAGCCCAGTCTCAGTCCTCCAATCTACACTGGAGGACAGTGACTTTCCCCCACCCTATAATCCAGGACAACAGAGGCCAGATAGCACCGCCTCCCCTCCTCGGATGTGGGCAGATAACCCCTATGGGCCTCCTGCTCCCCCTCCAGGCAGGCACCAGCTGATACCACCACCCCAGCCATCCTCCCCTTGCGAGAAGCACCACCCCAGGGGCAGCACACTGACAGGCCCTTTATGGTTTATGTGCCTTTCTCAACTAGTGACCTGTACAACCGGGAGGCACAGAATCCACTTTTCTCTGAGAAACCCTAGGCATTAATGGGACTCATAGAAAGTGTCTTTCAGACTCACTGTCCCACCTGAGACGATTGCCAACAGCTTTTAATTACTCCCTTGACCTTAGAAGAACGGGGACGCATTCGGACTGAAACACAAAAGATAACTGTGAGAGGAAGGAGAGTTGAGGAAGCAGGGGAACAGATTGAGGAGGAATTTCCATCCACCCTTCCAGACTGGGGACACAATTCTCAGGCGGGGAGAACAGCATTAGATCGGTACCACCAGATTCTAATTGGGGGAATTAGGATGGCTGCTCGTCAGCCAACTAACTAACCTTTCTAAGGTAACTGAAGTTATATAGGGAGGGACCTCAGGAATCCCCTGGAGCGTTTCTTGAATGAGACATACTGGGTATACACCCCCACTGATCCTGAGGCCCCTGAGAACCAGTGGGCAATTAGCCTTTGCTACTCAGGCAGCCCCTGATATCTGGCATAAATTGCAAAAATTAGAAGGTTTTGCAGGGATGAACCTGTCCTAACTTGTTGAGATAGCCCAGAAGGTGTTCAGCAACAGGGAGGCACTGGATGACCCCAAACATATGGCTGAAATCCAAAGCTACTGTCATCAACCCAGCCAATCTGTTGCCAGACTCATACCCAAGAACCCCATTCATGACTGCATAGATTTCACTGACACTGTGTGTTCCTCACGGCCAGATCTCAAAGACTCTCCTCTGCCTGCGGCCCTTAAGACTAAGACTCAAGCATACATAAGTCTAACTCTCTGTTTCTTCCTTTTTTCCTCTTTAGCACAGGTATTCGACCAGCCACAACTAGAACCAGAAAGAGCATTAATAACTTTGCTAATGACAATACACAAGGTCTTAAATAAGACCACCCCAGACATAGGACAAGATTGCTAGTTGTGCCTAAACCCCAAACTCCCTTACTCTGTTGGGGTAGGAACTCCCCTAAACTTAACTGAGCTCAGCAGGCTAGAACTTCAAGTTGATTCACTAGCAGAAGTAGTCCTCCAAAATAGGAGCGGTTTAGATCTATTATTCTTAGAACAAGATGGATTATGTATGGCTCTAGGTGAAACCTGTTGCTTCTATGGCAATTACTCTGGAATAATTAGAGAAAGTTTACTACGAGTACAGAGAAATTTAGATGCCAGAGAAAAACAAAGAGTAGAATCAAATAATTGATTTCATAGGATGTTCAATAGGTTACCATGGCTAACAACCCTCCTATCTGCTATAGCTGGACCTTTAATCTTCCTCTTCTTATTAACTTTTGGCCTATGTTTCCTCAATTTCTTGTTTGCATATATGAGGAAGAGAATTAATTCTATTAAACTTTTAGTATTACAAAATAGAGGCTACGAACAAATTCCACATGAAGAATCAAGGATTTGATTTTCTGCTAAGGCCAGTGGGGAATGTGCTGACTGAAAAATTACTGCTTGGTTATCGCCCATGGGAACATAGGCTATCACCCACAGGAACATAACGTTCTAATAATAAGCTTTCTGCTTCTGGACCCCCACTGGCACAACCGACCTGTGGGTTGACAGTTAGTAAAAAGAAGAAAAATAGACACTTGTGTTCAGACAGAATGAAGAATAGGGTTTAGGGCTTTAAACCCCTGTACCTCTGCATTTCGGGGCTTGCTGGAGCCAGCCGGCTAAAGTAGATCAGTACCTGAAAGAGGGGGGTGAAGCCTAAGGGCAAAAAGAGAAGACAGAAAAGATCATTCCGGGAGGGCATACAGTCAGAGCTGCAGCCCCGAGTTTATTTAGCATAGCCTATTTATGTGATTATTGAATACCATAATCAATCACTACATTACCATAGCAAAGCACACCATACATATCTATAACAATGCTTGTCAATTACATATGATCGTACCTATCCCTGTCTTCATGGTTGTAAAACATTCTGTTACCTTAAAAGGTGAGTTTACGAGGCTCACCAAGGTAACTCAACTTCTTGTTTCCTAGAACCATTGTTTAAGCAAACTCAGTAGCCATGTTATGGCTTCTAGCTACGTGACTTCTTCAGTGCCTCATAATGGCTTCCATCATGTCCCAAAATGGCTCCCGACAGGGGCTGCTTAATTTGGGGTCTGCATACACCTGGCAGACCCAGCTGGCTGAATAAAGAATGTGTTTCCTATAACTCACTGAGTTCTGGTGGTCCACGTGTCTGTCAAGGGCTGGCGGCTACAACAAGGTGACAGTGTTGCTCTGACAGCCCCAGGCTTGAGCCCTGTGAGGGCACAGCTACAGCCCCTGCTCTTTTGAAACCTAGCCGCCATGCTGTAAGGGAATAGATCTAGCCTGAAGGAAAAGACTGCATGGAGAGAACAGTGAAAAATGCACGTAGAATAAAGAGGCACATAGTTCCCCTTTCCTTCAGATTGGGTAAAGAGAAATGATTGTTTGTACATAAAACATTTCAAAACCAACCTAGTAGTACAAAATTGCACTTCCTGCAGCCCAAGTTACCAGACTTTCCTCCTGAGGGTCACAGCCTCTAGGGCCAAGGCCATCCCTGCTATGTCCTGTAAGCGGATCTCTTTGAACTAGAACAAGGTGGAGCCACAGCCCATCCTACTCCCACCCTAGCCATCTCCACACAGCTTTGTCCTATGGGTCTGGGTGGTTCTGAGAGAGCAGCAGGTTATCCAGCCTGCTCTGGTCACATTTTCTCCCTAGGAAGCCCCTGGCCTTAACATGAACAGAGCTCTCTGGAACTGAAAGCTGTAACTGGCAGACACAGAAGGTAGGAAGGGCTGAGAAGGTTTCCTGTAGGAACCTTATATCTCGTGCCTGATGTTTAAGTTGGAGACAGTGATACAGCCAAAATTGCTGACCCTCACAATCCTGAGACGAAGATGCTTACACATGAAAAAAACAAGCACAAAGAAGACAGATGCTTAACCACGGCCACAAAGCTAGCAAGTAGTAGAACCTTAGCTTTCTGCATCCAAGCTTATAGTTTTAACAGCTTTAGGGGTGCTGCCCACCAATACGCCTTTTGCGTTCATACATCATATGACCACGTTATTCAGCGACTTGCAGCACTTGGATGCCCCTAAGAAATAGTCTTCTGATAATGGATGCCTTGGAAGACCCACCTGCCCCACCCCTCTGTCGGCAAGACCTAGCATTGAGTCACCAAATCCATTCACTGTAGTTGGGTATTTCTAAGGAACCTGTAAAGCACTCTGCTTCCTCTTCCCTACATTATTCCTTTTCCTGTTCTCTTCATTCTCCCACTTCTCTTTTCAATGACACACAAAGGATACTTGTGGAGCCCCTTCTACACAGCCCAGGGTTAGGGGCTGTCAGCTCAACAAGGATGAACCCAAAGTCATTATTGGGGGTGGAGTGGGGGGTGACAAATATTAGCTCAAATAACTGAAATGCAAAGCAGACCCAAAACAAAAAATCCATTATCAGAACCTTGGAGAGAACCTAGTTGGCTAGGAGTCTGGGAGTGTCTTCACCGGGGTGAAGGGCTTCACCCTTCCTGATGTTCCCATGAACTCAATGGTAGAGATGACATGTGAGGAGGCTATGTAATCTGCTTCAGCAGTTGGGGGCTTTGTGATTCCCATACAGCTGCAGCACAGCTTTTGTCTCCATCTAGTAATGCTGCACACTAGATCCCTGTGGATGAGCATGTGCCACCCTACCTACGCCCTGCGGCGTTCACCCAGCAACACACAACCCCAGGAAGAAAAGGCTCACCACCAAAGAGCAGAAAGTACAGGAGATGAAAACCAGGACTGATTCCAGGTGGCACTAGGCTGGTAGCTAGGTTTCTTTCTGGAGCTAGGGGATCCCCGTCTGAGGGCAGTGCCATGTGTCGAGCAGCCAGACCTCATCGTGGAGTCTGGTCCATTTCTGAGAATGGCATCTAGTTCTGGCTAGGAAGGTTCGTATTTTGATTTGCATAAAATTAAAAACTTAGGAGATTGGCAACTAGTAGAGGTACTCTCAGCTGGCTTATGCAGCTTCCTTTCATTTGAGTTTAAATGACGAGTCACAGTGGGGAGGTGAGAGGAGGAGGATACTTATGTTCCAGAGGGCAAAGGGAATCAGATGGCCAAATTTAACACTACTCAGAGAAGCAGACTCAAAAGCCAAGATGGTGATCTGAACAGTGTGTATTTCCCATATGTGGCAGAAAGGCATAGTGGCCACCATTCTCATAGTTCATTCTATGTGTTCATCATTGGGCAAAAGCCTGTAGAGTCCACTCACTCTGAGCCCAAGGTCCTGATGACCACCTGCAGCATGCTTTGTCCCCTTATAGTCTCAGTCCAGAGGATATTCTTGCTCAGATGCTTGCTTAGCAGTGATCATGCTGGTTGCTTGGTTCCTCCATAAGAGGATTTGAGGGGAGGGAGGGGAACCAGGTATCAGCCTTTGGGCTGTCGGGCCCCATTTTCCTGCCCCAAGATGTCAAAGACAGCTGCAAATGCTGTCGCCATCTCTACCTGTGGCCTCAGGAAACAATAGGCTTCTCCGGCCTCTCAGCTCAGTCAATCCAAGAGGGAGGGTTTGTAATATAGACATGACTTTGAGACTTAAACCATGGCAGAGAAAGGGTTAGCCAGCAAATGTGTGCTGACCTTCTGCAGGGACAGTGCTTCCTCTGAGGGCAATCCCTGCATGTCTCAAGGAGAGAATAAACAGGGCCCCCAAAAAACACCATCTGGGGATCCAAGAGGATGTATATTGATTGAGCTCAATAAATATTAATTGATGGATGGATGGATAGATGGATGGATGGATGGATGGGTTGAATGAATGAAAAGATGAGAGATAGAAAAAATAAATATTATCAATCAAATGTCCCACATCACTGAATATGAGAAAATTTAAAGCTGGCTAACACTGCCACCTGTCGATGGGTTCTACCTTCCCATCGTCTGGGGAACCTAATGTTTGTAACCTACAGGACAAGTCAACTAGAACACAACACATTTTCTTGCAATTAAATCACCACCAAAGGAAGTCCAGGAACATTTCCTGAATAATGAGGCCCCTTGGAATAGTTTGGTCTCTTCAGTAAATTAATTAACAGTGATTTATAGGCAGTCCTAAACTCAAGGGACAGACTCTAGTTAGGGAGAAGAGAGATCTATCATAAATGATAGAGGAGATTCAATCAAGGTGGTAGACTGGGTATATGAAATAACCAAAAAGATTTATTTCAAAATCTGTTAAGTTGGGGGAAAACCCCTGTGTCTCAGTTCATGCTGATTTTTTTTTAAAAGTACCATTAAACTGGACTACTTAAACACAAATTTATTTCTCACAGCTCTGGCAACTGGGAAGCCCAAGATCAAGGCACTGGCAGCTTTAGTGTCTTGTGAGGACTTACTTCTCAGTTCAGTCTTTTTATTGTGTCCTCTCATGGCAGAAAGAATGAGAGACCTCTCTGTGGTCTTTTATAAGAGCACTAACCCTATTTAGGGGACTCCACTCACAGGACCTAAATTGCCTCCCACAGGCTCCACACTAATATCTCCTAATATCATCTCACTGGGAGTTAGGATCTCAACATATGATCTTTGGGAGATACAGACATTCAGTCCATAACACCTTGGTTAAAGAGAAATCCTGAAGAGGAGTCCCTGGCAGGTGGGAAGCAAATGAGGTGGAATTGAAGAAAGAAAATACAGCTCAGAAAACATGTAGAAGTTGGAAGTGACTCGGAGAAGCCATATGTGAGCAACGGAAAGATGTTTTGGGGAAACCATCAGGTGTGTGGCTGGGAGTCAGGAAGAAGTAGGGGTAGAGGAAAGTAAAACCATGCAAAAGTTTGCATCTGGATGAGGAGATGATGTAAATACTGTGTAACTCTAGATATTTATAGATATCTGTCTAACTTTTAAGGACAATTCTTAGAAAACTGAAGAGTGTGTAACTTTAAAATCATTGGTGAGGGAAACAGAACAAAAGTTGATCAAACAAAATAAAAGCTGGAATGGGTGAAATGGAAAATGAGCAGGCAAGAATGAAAAGTTGGAAAATATAGAATAAGATCAAGGGATATATCTAAATATCATATCCATAATAGCTATGAATTAATCAAATTTCCCCATTAAATAGAAATAGCACAGAGTCGAAAGGACAAAATATTTGAAAAAGAGTATTCAACACTCAGTGTGAAAAAGAGACTCTTTCATGATGTGACCACTGCCAAGCCCATAAACCCATCAGAGAGTGTCTAATTGTAATCAGTACTTCTGACATAAACCAGTACCTCTCTCCTATATCCCACGCGAGCTGGTTCTTGATCCAGACAATCAAGTAATGCATCTTCTCATATCTGCAACAGGTCACACACCAATACCCCTATCCATCCTGCCCTGTTCTATATAATTCTTTAGCACCTGTCAAGCAGTTTGAAGGATACACACTTTGTCTTGCAGCTGCCCAAGACACAACTCATACATAAGTTTTCATTAATAAACTCTGTTAAGTGCCAAACTGGAGCGGTGCCTCTTTCTTCAGTCCTTCCCTTGCCCTCCACTTACAGAGGTACATTTTCAGTCTACAGTGTTTTGCCTGGGTCTATGTGTGAGAACACATGGGATCTGGAATGCATACATGTGCGTGCGCGTGTGCACACACACTCACTTGGAGTTCCAGAAGGAAAAAATAAAAAGAGATAGTATTCAAGAATTAAA
The DNA here is from genome assembly GCF_014176215.1 of Rousettus aegyptiacus. Lineage (NCBI taxonomy): Eukaryota > Metazoa > Chordata > Mammalia > Chiroptera > Pteropodidae > Rousettus > Rousettus aegyptiacus. Next base: position 42,628,255 of record NW_023416287.1, read on the forward strand.
AGCTGGAAGTTTTCCAGAATTAATGAAAGACAATATTCAGATTCAGAAAGAATGCACATTCCATTAAATAACATGAAATCAGCACCTATACACATCATAGTGAAACTATCAAAAAACAAAAGACAAGCAGCAAATCTTAAACACAGAAAGGAAAGACGGACCACTGACACAGGAATGAGATAACATTGACAGCAATCTTTAGAATATTACAGGATAATAATTGTTGACCATGAATAGTGTAGTTAGTGAAATCACCTTTCAAGAACAAATATAGTCAGACAAACAAAAATCAACAGGGTTCACCACTCTAGACTCTCACTGAAGAATTGCTTCAAGAGGAAGAGAAATTGTTCCCGAATTAAGATCTGAAATGCAAGAAATACAATCAGCATGGAAATAGTTACACTTGTGAGTAAATCTAAACAAACATTAGCAATATGAAAGTATAGCAATAATGTCCACAGCATTGTGTTTTTAAAAAAAGCAAAACAAGGGCAAAATCCTGAACAATAAGAGCATAGAAATTGATAGAAGGAATCAGAAGTAGCATTGTACAATCCTTCCAATACTTGGGTTAGTTTTCAGTTTAATTAAATATGCATGTTAAAATTCTAGATTAACCAAAAACTGAAACAGAATATACAACTTTTAATTTAGTAGGAGGAAAAATGTAATAAGAAAAGTCTGAGAAACCTCAGATGACAAAAAAGGAAAAACAAGTTTAAAAGAAACAGGAACATTTTTTTATGTACACACAAAAAAGTGAAAATAAATTTCAAAATGTCAATAAATATATTCTATGTAAATGGAATAACTTCTCTCTTTAAAGACAAACGTTGGAATGGATGAATAGAAGTCTAAGCTAGAAACTTCTTCAAGAGACATGCTGAAATCTAAAATATAAATATTCGGGAATATTGATTGCAAAAGGATGGAAAGTATTTCCTAAATAAATATGAATAAAATATCAGACAAAATGGACAGTAGTGCAAAATGTAAGAGGAGAGGTAAAGAGGGAACCTACAAATGGTAAATGGCAACCAGGGAGATCTAGGAGTTAATAACTAGCATATATCTAATAGTATAGCTCCAAAAAACATAAAGCAACGACGGATGGAAATACAAATTGACCCTCATAATATTTTCTTGCCAAAAATACACAATCCCAAAAACATCTCATAAACATTGGAAAAGTAACTGGATATTGTTTATAACAGTGGCAGTTTTATTGAATTCAAGCTTCGTTTACAAAACCAAATTCAATAAAACCAGTCTGTATGTTCAAATGGAATTTTAGATCATAATAGTTCTTTCAGATTCCATTCTTTCACGTATAGGAATGTTGCCCCCACCTGAGACAAGGGTTTGTAAACAGTAGCCTGGCTGAGAGGTGATCCAAGTGAAGGAGTGAGGGAATGAGGAACGTGAGACAGACAAAGGGAATACCAAAGCAAGCATTTATTCTCTAGTGTATTCTCCTGTGGAAAACTGAAGCTGAGTCCCACCAGGACCTTTGAGATGATGTGTAGAATGGACTTTAGAGTTAGAAGAGAGAACACAAGAATTGTACACCACTGGTCAAGAGTTGCCTATATTCTGTGAACTTCCTTGCACTTCCAGGTCTCGCAAGTGAAAGTAACAGGCAGATACCGAGAAGCATCCACACCTCAGTGTCTGAGAAACTGCAGACAGAAAACAAGAGATACCCAATGCAGCAGCCAGATTTGCAAAGCTGGTTGCTGCAGCTGGAATAAAAGATGTTTAAGAAGATATGACATGGAGCGCGGGAATGTTCCAATCAGAAATTTCTTGAAGGACTCTTCATTGTCTTATTGGGTAAAATAAATGGATTTCTACAACCCTCCCCTCACAAAAACACTCCCTTGCAATATTGAGCTTACGTTGGTCATTATTATGAAACCGCAGGCCCTCTAGGAGCTCCCAACTCAAGACATTGAAACAGATCCCAGAATATTTCTACCTCCCACACTATAATGCATTGCATCCTCAGTCCTTTGTTCAAAATTGGATACAACTTTTATACAAAAGTGACTGTATTTAAGAACGAAAGGGAAGAGTGACGTCTGAAACATGATGGAGTGAGATGTCCTTAGATCTCTCCCCTTGAAACAATAAGCTGAACACCTAAAACTGAACAAAAAACACCCAAACTGCGCACCAGCACATCTGAGAGTGGGATCTGCACATAAGAGCTACCACAGGTCAGAACCCCAGGAGTCGGTTGGTGGGCTAGGAGAAAAAAAGAAGCTGCCTCTCACAGCCAGTGCTCCCCGAAGGAGGAGCAGGAGGGGAGAAGGTGCGGCAGCTTCCCTGAACAGCCCTGCCTTGGAGTGCTGTGAGCTCCATGCCCGGTGGCAGTGCCCAGTCATCAGGGCAGAAAGCAGAGAAGTGGGACAGGACTGCAGAGAAACAACAGTTGATTATTACCAGCCACAGTTGCGAAACACAAAGCTGAGCTACAGCCCCCATCCCCCAAACCAGAGGGCTCCACCTCCATATCTAACTAGACCAAACACTAGGGAGCCCCAGGGGAATCTGAGCAAACGTTACAGAAACTGTCCTTAACACTGGCAAGGACTGAGACTGAGAGTAGCAAGCGTGATTCAATATCTGTAAGGGGGGGGGGGGAAGGGCATTACTAAGACGTTATATAAAACAGGGATCAAACAGGCTTAGATGTCACCTACTGGAAACCAAAAGAAAAAAAGCCTTTACAACAAGCTAAAGAGAGACCTTTATATAATAAATCTTTCTGGAAAAAAAAAAAGGCAGAATACATTTCCACTAATGCCCAAGTGGACAAATAGTCCATTAAACACCATGAACAAACAAAGGGACAAGGTATCTCAGACAGAGAGAGAGAGAGAGAGAGAGAGAGAGAGAGAGAGAGAGAGAGAAATCTCCAGAAAATAAGCTTACAGACATAGAAAAATGCAACTTAAATGACAGAAAATTCAGTATGGTATTTTTGAAAAAACTCAATGAAATCCAAAACCATTAATATCGACAATTTCAGGAATTGTAAAAACAACTACATGAGCAGAATGAGTTATTTAGCAAGGGAATTAAAACTATCAAAAAGAAAAAACAGAACTTCTGGAAATGAAGAAAACACTGCCAGAGATGAAAAATGATATGGCAAATTTAGGAAATGGAGTCAACCAAATGAAGGAAAGAATCAGTGATGTCGAAGACAGAAATCTAGAAATAAATCAGTAGAGAGAAACCAAAGAATGCAAAATAATGAAAGAGAATACAAGAACTAGATGATACCATCAGGAGAGAAACATAGAATAATGGGCATTATCGAAGGGGAGGAAAAAGAACAAGGATTAGAAAGCATTTTTGGACAAATAGTGGATGAGAATTTCCCAAATCTAAGGAATGAGCTGGAGCTTGGAATTCAAGAAGTCAAAAGAACACCCAATTATCTCAACTCCAAAACGCCTTCTCCAAGACACATTATATTAAAATTATCTAAAATCAACAACAAAGACAGAAATCTCAGGGCAGCCAGGGAAAGGAAGATGGTAACCTATAAAGGAAAACCCATTAGATTATCATTGAGCTTCTCAGCACAAACCTTACAAGCCAGAAAGAAGTGGAATGAAATATTCAAACTATTAAATGAAAGGAACTACCGGCCGAGAATAATATATCCAGTTAAGCACTCCTTTAGATATGAAGGAGTAATTAGGACCTTTCCAGACGTACGAAAGTTGAGGGGATTCTCCACTACAAGGTCTGCACTACAGAAAATAGTGAAAGAGGTCAGCTCACCTAAAACAAAATGACAAAAAATATATATATAATTAGGAGTAAAGTGACTATCAGACAAATAGAAGCAGAGGAGTGCAACTCTTACTAGGAACAGGGAGGGCATTATAATCTTAAAAATAAAAGATTTGCTATAGCAAGATAATAATGAACATTCAGCTTACATAGGGACAAATTGAGACAACAATTACTGAAAAGGAAAGGATACAAAGATCCGAATTCGCAAAAGGAAATAGAGATAAGGCACATGCAGAAGAAAATGGACGACTGTATATATACAAATATCTTTTACATATTTGTAATGGTAACCACATGCCAAAGATTCAGAACTGAAGTAAATAACATAGAAAAAGGAGGACCAGACAGAAAACCCACAAAAGCTGACCAAAAAAAACCAGAAACACAAGGATAAGGAAGCAATACCGAACTACCAGAAAGCAAAGGATAAAATGACCATAAGAAGACCTCATATTTCAATTATCACCCTAAATGTAAATGTACTGAATTCACCAATAAAAAGGCACAGAGTTGCAGATTGGATCAAAAACAAAACCCAACCATATGCTGCCTCCAGGATACACATCTCAGCTCCAAAAACAAATATGGACTCAAAGTGAAAGGGTGAAAAATGATTATTTCAAGCAAATGGCATTCAGAGAAAAGTGGGAGTAATGGTACTAATATCAGACAAAATAGATTTAAAAATTTTTTTTAAAGGTAAAGAAAGATACTGAGGGACACTTCATAATGATAAAAGGAATCATACACCAAGAAGATATAACACTTATTAACATCTATGGTCCCAACCAAGAAGCTCCAAAATATATAAGACAATTACTAACAGAACTAAAGGAAGAAACAGACCAAACACTACACTATCATAATAGGGGTCCTAAATACCCCACTGTTGGATATGGACAGATCATCCAAACAGAAAATCAATAAGGAAATAATATTCTTAAATGACACATTAAACCAACTGGACATAATTGATAGTTACAAAGTCTTTCATCCCAAAACAGCTGCTTATAAATTCTTCTCTAGTGCACATAGAACGTTCTCAAGGATTGACCACATACTGGGACACAGAGATACCCTCAACAAGGGTATAAGAGGGTTGAAATCATACCAACCATATTCTCTGATCATAATGCTTTGAAGCTAGAGATCAACTGGAAAAAGGAAATAGGAAAAACCACAAATGCAGGAGATTAAACAACATGCTACTGAAGAATAACTGGGTCACAGAAAAATTAAAAAGAGAGATCAAGAGATACATAGAAACAAATGATAATGATGGGACAACACATCAACTTTTGGGACATGGCCAAAGCGGTCAAAAGAGGAAAGTTTATATCATTACAGGGCTATCTCCAAAAACAAGAAGCCCAAATAAACAACCTAACACTTTAACTTTAAAAACTAGAAAAAGAAAAATAAATGAAGCCTAAAGTCAGCAGAAGGAAAGAAATAATCAAAATTAGAGCAGAAATAAATGAAATTGAAAACAAAAAGTAATAGAAAAAATAAATGCAACAAAGAGCCGATTCTTTGAGAAAGTTAATAAAATTGACAAACCCCTGCCTAGACTCTCTAATGAAAAAAAAGAAAGAAAGAACACAAATAAACATAATCAGGGATGAAAGAAGGGAAATTATGAAAGAAATTACAGAAATACAAAGGATCGTACATGAATATTATAAAAAAGTATATAACACCATATTTAATAACCTAGAAAACATGTACCAATACTGAGAAAAATACAACCTTCTTAGACTGAATCAAGAACTGGAAAATCTAAGTAGACCAATCAGCAGTGCGGAAATTGAAACAATCATCAAAAACCTACCAAAAAGTAAAAGTCCAGGACCAGATGGATTCACCTGTTAATTCTACCAAACATTCAAAGAAAATTTAACACCTATTCTCCTCAAACTCTTCCAAAACATTGAAGAAGAGGCAACACTTCCCAAGTCATTTTGTGAGGCCAATATTACCCTGATATCAAAACTTGGTAAAGAGAACATAAAAAAAAAAAGAAAACTGCACACTAAAATCTCTCATGGACACAGGTGCAAAAATCCTAAATAAGATACTAGCAAACTGAATACAGCAACATATTAAAAAGATTATATACCACGGTCAAGTGGGTTTCATCCCAGAGACACAGGGATGGTTCAACATATGCAAATCAAATAATGTGATACACCACATAAACAAATTAAAAGTAAGAATCATATGATCATATCAATAAATGCAGAAAAAGCCTTCAACAAGATACAGCATCCCATTATGATCAAAAAATTTTTGAAAATCAGTATAGAAAAAAAGTACCTTAACATGATAAGGGCCATCTCTGACAAACCCTCAGGCAACATTATACTTAATGGTGAAAAACTAACTTTCCCTCATGATGAGGAACAAGGCAAGGCTGTCCACAATCACCACTGTTATTCAATATAACATTGAAAGTCCTAGCAAGTGCAATCAGACAAGAGAAAGATATAAAAGGCATCTAAATAGGAAACAAAGAAGTCAAACTATCACTATCTGTGGATGGCATGATTATCTAGATAGAAAACCCTAAAGACTCCACAAGAACAGTACTAGAAACAAGAAGCAAATACAGTAAAGTTTCTGGATACAAAATCAATATTCAAAAATCCACAGCATTCCAATACTCTAATAATGAAGTGTCAGAAAAGGAAGTAGAAAAATAATTCCTTTTGCAATTGCAAGAAGAAGATAAAAATACCTAGGAATAAGTTTAACGAAAAATACGATGGACCTATATAATGAAAGCTATAAGACCCTATTAAAAGAAACCGAAGAAGATACAAAGAAATGGAAAGATATTCTATGTTCTTGGATTGGAAGAATCAACATGGTTAGAATGATCTTATTACCTAAAGCATTACACAGATTTAATGCAATCCCCATCAAAATCTCATCAACATTTTTTACAGAAATAGAACAAAAAATCATCAGATTTGTATGCAAGCACAAAAGACCTTGAATTGCCAAAGCTATCCTGAGAAAAAAGAACAAGGCTCGAGGCATCACTCTGCCTGACTTCAAATTATACTACAAAGCAACAGTAATCAAAACTGCATAATATTTGCAGCAAAACAGACACACAGGCCAGTGGAAAAAATTGGCAGTCCTGAAGTAAACCCATATTTAATGGGCAAATAATTTTTGACAAAAATTATTTTGTCAAGAATTTTGGAGAAAGGAAAGCCTCTTCAATAAATGGTGCTGGGAAAACTGGAAAGCCACCTGCAAAAGAATGAAACTAGACTCTTGTCTACCACCACACACCAAAATTAACTCCATATAGATTAAGGGCCTGAATATAAGACCTGAAACACTAAAAGGCATAGAAGAAAACATAGGAATGAAACACAAGGACCTTGAACTTAAAGAGGATTTTATTAATTTGACCTCAAAGGCAAGCGAAGTAAAAGAAAAAATAAATGAACGGGACCACATCAAACATAAAATCTTTTACTGAGCAAAAGAAACCATCAACCATGTAAAGAGACAACCATTTGAATGGGAAAACATATTTGCAAACAATGCCTCCGATAAGGGCATAGTATCCAAAATATACAAAGAACTCATACAATCAATGACAAGAAAACAACAAACAATCCAATCAAAAAATGGGCAGAAGACCTGAGCAGACACTTCTCCCTAGAGGACATACAAATTGCCACCAAATACATGAAAAGATACTCAACATCACTAACTATTAGAGAAATGCAAATCAAAACCACAATGAGGTACCATCTCACACGTGTTAGAATAGCTATAAGCAACAGGACAAGTAATAACAAATGTTGGAGAGGATGTGGAGAAAAAGGAACCCTCATACACTATTGGTGGGCCTGCAAATTGATACGGCCACTATGGAAAACAGTATGGAGGTGCCTCAAAAAACTAAGAATTGATCTACCATATGATCCAGCAACCCTTCTCCTGGGTATTTACCCCAAAGACTTGAAAACCCATATCCAAGAAGATATTTACATACTGATGTTCATAGCAACATTATTCATGGAGGCCAGGACATAGAAGCAACCGAAGTGTCCGATAGATGATTAGCTAAAGAAGCTATAGTACATATATACGATGGAATATTACTCAGCCATAGGAAGAATTGAAATACTGCCATTTATGACAACATTGGTGGACCTTGAAATAATCATGCTAAGTGAAGTAAGCCAGATAGAAAAAGTTGAAAAGCACATGATATCACTTATATGTGGGACATAAACCTAAAAGCAACAAATGAACAGGACAAACAGAGACTCATGGACACAGGCAATAGATTAGTGGTTACCAGAGGTTTGGAGGGAAGGGGCAGAGGGAAGGTAGATAAAGTAAAAGGGGTAAATATGTGTGACAGAAATGAAAGTAACTATGGGAGGTGAATGCACAATGTAAATAAATATATATACATATGCTTTACTGTTCAAATGTACAGCTGAAACTTATGGATTTTGTTAACTAATATCACCATAAAAACAACAACAACAACAACAACAACAAACAGAAGGAAAAGGAAAAGAAGTAGAGTAGATGGTCCTTCAGTGGAAGAGAATAAAGGAGAAATCCTGAAATGGTAATATGAGACTGAAAAAAGTGGCTGGAAGTGTGGCTAAATGGACAATTATGTGAATGAAGACATTTCAAGATTAACAGTCAAAGAGGAGAAGACCAGGCTGGTAATGTAGAGTGTGAGTTGAGGGGTGAGTTGGAGAGACCTGAGTAGAAGAACAGAAATTCTACTACATAAAATTGTTCAAGCTGTAGATTTAGATACCAACCTATGTATCAAGGCAAAAACATATTCACATGCTTGCCAAAAGATGACACCTGTATGTTATTTGCTTGTTTAGGAATGAAGGGAGAAGCAATGGCCAGCCTCAGGTGAAATTTTTTTCTTTTTTACCATTTTTTTAATACTAGTTTCAACTATACAGTACATTAGTTAGACATTTATATAGTTTATTAAATGATGCCCTGGATTTTTCCTCCTCTCCTCTGGCTCTACATTACATTACATGAATGAGCCATTACATTAATGCTGACTGTATTCCCTATTCCATGCTCCCCATCCCTGTGACCATCTGTCAACTACTGATTTGTACTTCTGTAATGCTTCGCCCTTTTCTCCCAACACCCAATGCCCTCACCTCTGACCATCACCAGATTGTCCTTTATATTTGTCCTTTATATTTGTTAGTCTGTTTTTGATTAGTTTATTCTTTTCCTTAGATTCTACATATAAGTGAAATCATACGGTATTTATCTTTTTCTGTCTGACATTCTACTCAGCGTAATAATCTCTAGGTCCATCCACATTGCTGTGAATGGTAGGATTACATTTTTTTAATGGCTGAGTAATATTCCATTGAATATATAAACTGTAACTTCTTTTTCCAATCATCTGTTGATGGGCATTTAGTTTGCTTCCATATCTTGGCTATTGCAAATTGTGCTGCCATGAATATTGGGGTGCCTAGATCTTTATTAATTATTGTTCTGGTTTTCTTTGGTTAAATACCCAGAAGTGCAATTGGTGGATCAAAAGGTATATCCATTTTTAAATTTTTTGAGAAACCACCAGACTATTTTCCATAGCAGCTGTACTAATTTGCAATCCCACCAACAGTGTATAAGAGTTCTCTTTTCTCCACATTCTTGACAACATTTGTTCTATGATTTATTGATGATAGCCATTCTGACAGATGTGAGATGATATATCATTGTGGTTTTAATTTGCACTTCTCTGATAATTAGTGACTTTCTGATAATTAGTGGTCTTCTGCCCATTTTTTAATTGGATTTTTTTTGTTGTTGAGTTGTATGAGTTCTTTATATATTTTGGATATTAACCTCTATTCAGATGTATCACATTTGAATATAATTTTCCTAATCAGTCGATTGTCTTTTTGTTTTGTTGATGGTTTCCTTTGCTATACGAAAAATTTTTAGTTTGAAGTAGTCCCATTTGTTTATTTTTTCTTTTGTTTCCCTTGCCTGGGGAGATATAGCTGGAAAGAAATTACTGTTAATAATATCAGAGAGTTTTCTGCCTATGTTTTCTTCTAGAAGTTTTACAGTTTCAGATCTTATATTTACGTCTTTAATCTATTTTGAGTCTATTCTTGTATACGGTGTAAGAAGGTGGTCCAGCTTTTTTTTCCCCATGTATCTGTCCAATTTTTTACCCATGGTATATTCTTGCCTCCTATGTCATATATTAAGTGAGCATATAGGCAATGATTTATATCTGGGCTTTCTATTCTGTTCCATTGATTTATGTGTCTGTTTTTATGCCAGTACCATGCTGTTTTTATTACTGTAGACTTGTAGTATAGTTTGATATCAGGTAGTGTGATATCTTCAACTTTGTTCTTTCTCAAGATTGCTGAGGCTATTTGGAGTCTTTTACGGGTCCATATAAATTTTAGGATTATTTGTTCTAGCTCTTTGCAAAATGCCAAGGCTATTTTGATAGGATTGCATTGAATCTATAGATTGCTTTGTGTAGTATGGACATTTTAATGATGTTGATTCTTCCTACCCGTAAGCATGATATATACTTTCATTTATTTGTATCTTCTTCAATTTCTTTTTTTAATGACTCATAATTTTCTGAAAACAGGTCTTTTACCTCCTTGGTTAATTTGTTTCTCAGGTATTTTATTGTTTTCAATGCAATTGTAAATGGAATTATTTTCTTAATTTCTCTTTCCGAAATTCATCACTGGTGTATAAAAATGCCACTGACTTCTGAATATTAATTTTGTATCCTACTACTTTACTGAATTCATTGATCAGTTCTAACAGTCTTTTGGTGGAATCTTTAGGGTTCTCTATATATGGTATCATGTCATCAGCAAATAACGTGAGTTACTTCTTCCTTTCCAATTCAAATACCTTTTCTTCCTCTTCCTTCTCTAATTGCTGTGGCTAACACTTCCAATACAGTGTTGAAGAGCAGTGGTGAAAGGGGACATCCTTGTCTTGTTCCTGATCTTAAGGAAAATGCTTTTAGCTTTTCCCCATTGAGCGTGATGTTAGCTGTCAGTTTGTTATATATGACTTTTATTATGTTAAGTTATGTTCCATCTATTCCCTCTTTGCTGAGAGTTTTTATTAAAAATGGATGCTGGAATTTGTTGAACGCTTTTTCTGCATCTATCAATATGATCATAAGATTTTTATCTTTTGATTTGTTAATGTGGTGTATCAGATTATTTGATTTGTGGATATTGTACCAAACTTGCATCCGAGGAATAAATCTAACTTGATCATGGTGTATGATATTTTTAATGTATTGTTGAATTCAGTTTGCTAATGTTTTGTTGAGATTTTTTGCATCAATGTTCATAAGAGATATTGGCCTATAGTTTTCTTTTGTTATAATGTTTTTGTCTGGTTTTGGAATCATGGCAAGGGTGGCCTCATAAAAGGAATTAGGGAGGCTTCCTTCTTTTTGAATTTTTGGGAGTAGTTTGAGAAGAATAGGTGTTAATTCTTCTATGAATGTTTGGTAAAATTTGCCTGTGAAGCCATCTGGTCCAGGACTTTTGTTTTTTGGGAGGTTTTTGATTACTGATTCACTTTCATTAGTAGTAATCGATCTGCTCAGATTTTCTGTTTCTTGACTCAGTCTTGTGAGGTTATATGTTGCTAGGAACATGTACATTTCTTTCAGATTGTCCAATTTGTTGGCATATAATTGCTCGTAGCATTTTCTTATGATCCTTTATATTTCTGTGGAGTCCGTAGTTATTTTTCCTCTTTCAATTCTGATTTTATTTATTTGAGTCCTCTTTTTTTTCCTTGATGAGTCTGGTTAAGGATCTGTCCATTTTGTTTATCTTTTGAGCTCTTGGTTTCATTAATCTTTTTTATTGTTTTTCTAGACTCTGTTTTGTTTATTTCCACTCTGATCTTTATTATTTCCTTCCTTCTGTTCACTTTGGAATTTGTTTGCTATTCTTTTTCTAATTCTTTAAAGTATAAAGTTAGATTGTTTCTTTTAGCTTTTCTTGTTTCTCGAGGTAGCCCTGTATTGCTACGAATTTCCCTATTACGACTGCTTTTGCTATGTCCCATAGATTTTGAGTTGTTATGTTTTCATTTTCATTTTCTCTCTAGGTATCTCTTGATTTCTTCCCTGATCTCATTAATAACTCATTCGTTGTTTAGTAGCATATTATTTGGCCTCCATGTGTTTGTGTACTTTCCAGTTTTTTTCTTATAGTTGATTTTTAGTTTCACACCATTGCAATTGGAGAAGATGGTTGATATGATTTTAATCTTAAATTTATTGAGACTTGTTTTGTGTCCTAGCATGTGGTCTTATCCTGAAAATGTTCTACGTGCCCTAGAGAAGAATGAAAATTTTGCTGCTTTGTTGTAAAATGCCCTGAAATATCTATTAAATCCATCTTGTCTAATGTGTCTTTTAGGCCCATTGTTTCCTTGTTGATTTTTTGTCTGGAAGATCCATCCATTAGTGTCAGTGGGGGATTAAAGTCTCCTAATATGTGTGTATTACTGTTTATGTCTCCTCTTATGTCAGTCACTAATTGCTTTATGTATGTAGGTGCTCCTGTGTTGGGTACATGTATGTTTACCAGGGTTATGTCCTCTTGATTTACTGATTCCTTTACCATTATGTAATTACCTTCTTTGTCTCTTATTATAGCCTTTGTTTTATTTATTTATTTTTGTTTATTGAAGTAACATTGATTAATACAATTATATAATTTTCAGGTGTACATTACAGTTTGGCATCTATATATTCTATTGTGATTACCACCCAGAGTCCAGTTTCCTTCAGCTACCATATATTTGATCCCCTTTACCCACTTCGCCCAACCCCAACTCCCCTATATTACACTCCCTTTACCCTGTCTACCTCTTCCCTTCTCCCCCACCCCATACGCTCTGGTAACCCCTAGTCTATTGTCCACATCCCCGAGTCTCTGTTTGTTCTGTTCATTTGTTGCCATTAGGTTTGTATCCCACATATAAGTGATATCAGAGGGTTTTCAACTTTTTCTATCTGGCTTATTTCGCTTAGCATGATTATCTTGAGGTCCGTCCATGTTGTCTCAAATGGCAGTATTTCCTCTCTTCTTATGGTTGAGTAATATTCCATTGTATATACATACCACAGCTTCTTTAGCCAATCATCTGTTGTAAGGCACTTTGGTTGCTTCTATGTCCTGGCCACAATGAATAATGCTGCTGTGAACATCGGTGTGCAAATATCTTTTTGGATATGGATTTCAGGTCTTTGGGGTAAATACCTAGTAAGGGGATTGCTGAGTCATATGGTAGATCAATTCTTAGTTTTTTGGGGGAAACTCCATACTGTTTTCCATAGTGACTATACCAATTTGCAATCCCACCAGCAGTGTATGAGGGTTCCTTAGTTCCCCACGTCCTCGTCAACATGTGTTGTAACTTCTTCTGTTGATTATAGCTGCTCTAACAAGTGTGTGAGATGGTATCTCACTGTTATTTTGATTTACATTTATCTAATAGTTAGTGATGTTGAGCATCTTTTCATATAGTTGGTGGCTATTTGTATGTCCTCTAGGGAGAAGTGTCTGTTAAGGTCTTCCATCCATTTTTTGATCGGATCACTTGTTTTTTGTTATTGAGTTGTATGAGTTCTTTGTATATTTTGGATATTAGGGCCTTATCAGAGGTGTCATTTGCAAATATGTTTTCCCATTCGGATGGTTGTCTCTTTACCTTATTGACAGTTTCTTTTGCTGAACAGAAGCTTTTAAGTTTGATGTAGTCCCATTGATTTATTTTTGCTTTTAGTTCCGTTGCCTTTGAGGTCAAATTCATAAAATCCTCTTTAAGTTCAAGGTCCTTGAGTTTCATTCCTATGTTTTCTTCTATGCATTTTAGTGTTTCCGGTCTTATAGTCAGGCCCTTAATCCATTTGGAGTTAATTTTGGTGTGTGGTGATAGATAAGAGTCTAGTTTCATTCTTTTGCAGGTGGCTTTCCAGTTTTCCCAGTACCATTCCACAACTCTGCCTTCTTATTGGTGAATTCAATACATTGACATTTGGTGTGATTATTGATAAATGAGGTCTTCTTATAGCCATTTTATCTTTTGCTTTCTGGTAGCTCGGTAATTCCATTGCTTCTTGCTCTTGTGTTTCTGTTTTCCTTATTTTGGTTGGTTTTTATGGGTTTTGCCTCTGGTTCTTCTTGTTTTGTGTCATACACTTCAGTTCTTAATCTTTGGTGTGTGATTATCATTACAAATATGTAAAGGATAGTTATATATATACAGTTGTCTATTTTCTTCTGTACGTGCCTTATCTCCTTTCCCTTTTGCGAATTTGAATCTTTGCATCCTTCCCTTTTCAGTCATTATTATCTCAATTTTTTCCTATGTATGCTGAATGTTCATTACTATCTTGCTATAGCGATTATCTGCTTATTATTTAAGCTTGTAATGCCCTGTTCTTAGTAAGGGTTGCACTCCTCTGCTTCTATCTGCCTGCTAGTCACCTTACTCATAATTATGTATTTTTTTCATCATTTTGTTTTAGGTGAGCTGACCCCTTTCAGTATTTCCTGTAATGCAGGCCTCATAGTGGAGAATTCCCTCAATTTTTGTATGTCTGGAGAGGTCTTAATTTCTCCTTCATATCTAAAGGAGAGCTTTACTGGATACAATATTCTAGGCTGGTAATTCCTTTCACTTAATAGTTTAAATATTTGATTCAATTCATTTCGAGCTCGTAAGGTTTGCTCTGAGAAGTCCAAGGATAACCTAATGGATTTTCCTTTATAAGTTACCATCTTCTTTTCACTGGTTGCCCTGAGAATTCTGTCTTTGTTGTTGATTTTTGATAACTTTAATAAAATGTGTGTTGGTGAAGTCCTTTCAGGTTGAAATAATTGGGTATTCTGTTGACTTCTTCAATACCAAGCTCCAGCTCATTCCTTAGATTTGGGAAATTCTCGTCCACTATTTGTCTGAAAATGCTTTCTAGTCCTTGCTCCTTTTCCTCCCTTTGATAATGCCCATTATTCTTGTTTCCTCTCCTGATAGCATCAGTTAGTTCTTGTATTTCTCTTTGAATATTTTTCATTCTTCAGTTTCTCTCTTCTTTCTTTTGATTTATTTCTAGATTTCTGTCTTAGATATCACTGATCCTTTCCTCTATTTGGTCAATTCTATTTCCAAAACTTGCTATTTCATTTTTCAACTCTCGAAGTATGTTCTTCATCTCCAGAAGTTCTATTTGGTCTCCTTTGAGGGTTTCAATCTCCTTGCTCTCTTCATCTGGGTGTTTTTTCAATTCCTGAAATTTCTTTTGGTTTCTAGTAGGAGACATCTAAGCCTCTTGGATCCCTGCTTTATATAAAAACTAAATGTCTTTTTTATTTTCTTGTAGATATTTAATCACACTTGCTACTCTCAGTTTCAGTCACCATCAATGTTAACAACAGTTTGAGTAACGTTTCCTCAGATTCCCCTGGGCCTCCATGGTGATTGCTCTCTGAGGATGTGTAGGGGTGGGGCCCTCTGGGTTGGGAGTTGGGGGCTGCAGCTGAGTCTTGGTTTTGCAACCATGGCCAGTAAAAATCAACTGTTGTTTCTACTGTTTAGTCCCACTTCTCTACTTTCTGCCCTGATGATGGGGCCCTTCTGCTGGCTGTTAGAGGTCCCGGCACTTCCAGGCAGACTGATCAGGCAAGTGGCTACGTCCTCACCCCTCCCCCTCCTCCTGCAAGGAGCTCTGGTGGCTGTGGGAGGCAGCTTTTTATTCCTCTTGTAAAAGTGGAAAATTTTCCAGTAAGCTAGTCCCAAGGACAAGACAGGGGGTGATATCTTTAGTCATCAGTTCCCAAGAGAAAAGACAACATTGCCTCCAGGGTGCAGATAACAAAACTGTATACCAGGCTCCATTTGGTGCAAGATTTAGGAGTCCCCCAGAAACAATATATCTTTGTGCTAAAAGCTAACAGCCATCTTCTGCTTTTTGTAATCTTCTTGCTTGCTTGATCAAGGCCACCGAGACATAGTTTCAGGCTTTATAAGCTGCCTCCTCTGGAAGCTCAGGGCTGATTCTCTAGTGGGGAGAATAAGTCGCCGGCAGGCTAATAAAGGCTCATAATTAATCTCAATTGGCTCCGTGGGTCTTAGATTTGAACACACCACAACACTCTGAGTCCACCCCATGACACCTGGGGTTCTGACCTTATAAGCAGATCCCACACTCAGACGTGCTGGTGTGCAGTTTGGGTGGTTTTCATTCAGTTTTAGATGTTCAGCTTATTGTTGTTTCAAAGGGAGAGATCTGAGGATGTCTCTCACTCTACCATCTTTTCTGCTTCTTCTATAGCCTTCGTTTTAAAGTCTATTTTGTGTGATATAAATATTGCTATCTTGGCTTTTTTTTTTATTAATTTCCATTTGAGTGAAATATCTTTTTCCATCCTTTACTTTCAGTCTGTGAATGTCATTTGATCTAAAGTGAGTCTCTTATAGACAGCATATGCTTCATGCGTCTTGTTTTCTTATCCATTCAGCTACTCTTCATTTTTCGATTGGAGCATTTAATCCATTTCCACTTAAAGTGATTATTGATAAATACATAGTTACTGCCATTTTATTATTCACGTTTATTTTATTTTATTTTTTATCACTTCTTTTTTTACAGAAGTTCCTTTAACATTTCTTGTAATGCCAACTTTTGGTGATGAATTCCTTAAGCTTTTCCCTATCTGAGAAGCCCTTAATCTCACCTTCCATTTTAATCAAAAGTCTTTCTGGGTAGAATACTTGTGGTCATAGATTCTTGTTTTTCATAACTTTGACTATTTCTTGCCAGTCCCTTCTGGCCTGCAAAGTTTTCATTGAAAAATCGGCAGACATTCTTATGGGGGTACCCTTGTAGATAACGAGCTGCCTTTCTCTTGCTGCTTTTAAGATTCTCTCTTTGTCTTTGACCTTTGGCATTTTAATGATAATGTGTCTTGGTGTGGGTCTGTTTGAATTCCTCTTGTTTGGGACTCCTTGTGCTTCCTGAAATTGAATGTCTAATTCTTTTGCCAGGTTAGGGAAGTTTTATCTCATTATTTCTTCACATAGATTCTCTCTCCCTTGTTCTTTTTCTTCTCCTTCAGATAGTCCTATGGTCTGGATATTGTTATGCTTCATGTTGTCCCAGAGGTCTCTTAAACTATCCTCATTTTTTAAAATTCTTTTTGTTGTTGTTGTTCTGCTTGGGTGTATTCTGCTATCTTGTCTTCCAGTTTGTCAATTCTATCTTCTGCTTCGTTGAATCTACTGCTGAATTTTTCTAGTGCATTCTTCATTTCAGTTTTTGCATTCTTTGTTTCTGTCTGTTTCTTTTTTATGGTTTCTATATCCTTTTTTATGCTTACTATCTCTGTTGATGTTCTCATTGTACTCACCCATTCTCCTGATAAATTTGTTGAGCATCCGTATAACCATTATTTTGAATTCTGTCTCTGATAGGTTGCTTGCCTCCATTTCATTTATCTTATTTTCTGGAGTTTTCTCCTGTTATTTCATTTATGGCCTGTTTCTTTGTTTTCTCATTTTATTAGCCTCTCTGTGTTAGTTTCTATGTGTCAGGAATATTCGTTTAATCTCTCAGACTTGGCCAGATGGCCTTATGTGGAAGGTGTCCTGTGTGACCCAGTGGTGCACTCTCCCTTATCCCCTATGCCAGAGGCTCTGGACGTGACCTTTGTGTGGGTTGTGTGTGATCTCCTGTTGTTACCAAGACTTTATCATTGTTAGCACATCAGTAGATGCGATTAACACTCAGGCTAATTGTGGGAACTGGCTGCACCCACAAGGTAAGAGTTGCTGTGTAGGGGCTGATCCCTTTGAGTAGGATTTGCCCTAGCAGGCTTGTGTACTTATTTAGACCACCCTTTGTGTATACTGCTAATGGAGCTAGTCAGGAGTTGCTCCATTATACTCTGGTGCCAGCCTCCAGATCCATTGGTTTGTGGCCTCTTCGGAGTAGCTCCCCAGTAGACCAAGGTCAGCCACTGCTTTTGATTGCTCAGGGTTACCCAATAGGAACTTCAAAGCAATCCATGGATGGTTGTTGCCTATGCTGGATCTATAGGTAAGTGGAAGAGACAATGCTGTAGGCAGTGGTCCAGTTGTCCCCCATCCCTGACCTCTGGCAGTTTAGCAGAGGGACCAGTGCTCCTCCAGTTCTGACATTGCCTGTCCGTTGCCCACAAGTCTCTGGAACTGGAAGAGCCTCTGGGTGATATGTGTGTTGGGTGGTGCAGGGACCCCAAAAGTTTCCTGGGTCTATTGAGTAAATTTCCCCCTGCCACTGCAGTGTCAGTTTACATGCCAGTGCTGTCTCTGTGGCTCCCTGTATGAGTTTTCAATCACAGCAAGGTCAGCCGCTGCCCACCTGGGGCTGAATGAGCCACCCCAGGGCAGGAGCAGCTGCCTATCGGTTTGCAGTGGGCACTATGTGTATTGGATGGGACAGGAGCTCAGAGAGTCAAGGGTTGTCAGACCAATATTACCTCAGTTTTCTGTAATTTCTGTGTCTGCACGTTCCCACTGTAGCCGCAGATCACATGGAGACAAGCTGCTGTCTGGGGCAGTCCCACAGATTCTGCGAGCCTCTCAAGAGATATTGCAGCTCGTATAGGCAGCAGTGGTCTGCCCAAAACTGTTTTCCTCGAAAGGCACTTACCGTGCTAGCCAAGGTCTGTTGCTTGTGCAGAATGCGCAACCCTAGAGCCAAGCAGGTCAGGGGAGGCTGCCTGTAAATGGGCTGCAGGCACTTTGTGGCTTGCATGAAGCAGGATCTCAGGGAGATAAGGGTCATTAGGCCGATACAGCCTCAGTTTTGCTGAAACTTCTGTGCCCATGCATTCCCGTTGTGGTCATAGATCACAGTGAGACAAGCTGCTGGCCAAGGCAGTCCCATGAAGCCCTTTCTCCCCAGATGCAATATCGCAACTCTTGCAGGCAGCAGAGATCTGCCTGCAACTGATTTCCGTGCAATGCCCACCCTGTACTAGTCAAAGTTTGTTGCCTGTGTGGATTGGGGGTTGGAGGTAGGACGGTGGCAGTTCACTGTCAATGGGCCACTTGGAGCAATTTGTGGGTAGGGTGGGTAGAGGTCTCAGAAAGGCATTGGCAGTCAGATCAATACAGCCTCAATTTTGCTTAACTTTGGTAACTGTTCGTGCATTCCTGCAGAAGTCCTGGAGCACAGCAAGACTAGCCGCTGTCTGGGACTGGTCCACAGATGCCCAAGAAATGCCCAAGTTCATGTTGGCAGCAGTTACCTGCCTGAAACTATCTCGGAAATGTGCGCTCACAGCACTGGCTGCCAGATGTGAATGTTTGGTCCTGAATCAGTGCGGGGTGTGGCATCCATCCAGCAATAAAAGCCTGGGTTAATCTGCAGATTGGATAGGGCAGGCTGATCTCCTCAGGCCAGTGCTTCTTAATGGCCCTATGGGAGGAGTCTGCACAGTTAAGGTGGTAAGGTCTGTAGATTGCCTGTTAGGGGGGCTGGATTTAGGTACAACGGTGGCTGCCCTTCCAGCCCTCCTTCTGGCTCCAGGTAATGCAGACTTTCTCAGTATGAATCCTGCAGGAGCTTCTGACACAGCACGGATGTCCCAGGGGTGTGTCCACATGTCAGAAAGCCTGTGTGTGGGTCCTTCAAAGGAGGCTTTCAAAGGAGGCTTTCAGTATCCTTCTATCTCATCCAGGTGGCTGCAATCCACTCGAGTTTTACAATCAGAGTTATTGGAATTTCCTCTTTCCTGAGCTGGGACCCCAGGCTGAGGAGCCTCTAAATGAGGCCAGGACACCCCTTTTCCTTCAGGGAAGCCTCTGCAGCCTCTCTCTCCCTCCCAGCCTGATTCGTGACTTTGCCCCTCCTACTGGCTTTGATGTGGCTCCTTCTTTATCTTATTATACATACATGTTACAATCAGCTAGACTTCATATCTACTGAATTTTCTAAACTATTTTTTCGTAAAGACTCTGTTGTGTGATGTCAAAATTCTCTATTCTTTTTGCTTAGTGGTCAGCTAGTGGTTTGACAGACATTTCCTTAAATGCTGTGCTTCAGTTAGCTTTCTCTTGATTTAGCATTTGTTTGATTGCTGTAAACTTATGACTATTTTTCTAAGTTACAATGGATTTAATTCAGATAACTTTTGCTTGTTTTTTCAGTGGAGAAATTCGCCCTTCAAATTTCATGCTCTTCCTTTTCAATGATTCCCTATGATCTGTTTTGAGTTATTTTAGTATATAATATGAAGCAGAGATCCAAATTCACTCTTTTTTGTATGTGGATATATAATTGTTTAACACTTGAGAAGACTATGCTTTCCACCTTTTGAATCGTCCTGACATCCTTGTCAAAATCAATTATTCAGAAATGTAAAAATTTGTTCTGGACTCTAAAGTCTATTCCTATTTAATTGAACACCTATTTTTATGCCAGTACCATACAGCCATGATGACTGTAGCTTTGCAGTAGATTTCAAAATTCAGAAATGTGAGCTTTCAACTTTTTCCTTCTTTTTCAAAATTGCTTTGACTATTCCAGGTCCCTTGCATTTCCATATGAATTTTTATATTATCTTGTTAATTTCTGCCCCCTCAATGTAGTTAGTGTTTTGTGGGGATTGTGTTGAATCTGTAGTTCAATTTGAGAAACACTGTCATTTAACAATATTAAATATTCTAATCCGTGATCATAAGATGTCTTTCCATTTATTCAGTCTTCTAAACTTTCTTTCAATTATTATTTTCTAGGTTTCAGTGTACAAGTAATGCATATTTTCATTAAATTTACTTCTAAATATTTTATATTTTCATCATCTTATTAATGAAATTATTTTCCAAATTTTCTTTTCAAAATGTTCATGGCTAGTGTATAAAAATACAATTGATTTTTCTACGTTGATCTGCTATCCTGCCACCTTACTGAATTCATTTATTAGTTCTAATAGCTTTTTGTGTGTGTTAATTCCTTAGGAAATTCAAGATACAAGATCATATCATCTGCAGAGATAGTTTTAATTCTTCCTTCCAAACTAGATTTCCTTGTGTTTATTTTTCTGCCTAATTATCCTAACTAGAATCTTCAGTACAATGTTGAATTGAAGTGGTGAAAGTTGGCATTTTTTGTCTTGTTTCTTATTTTAGGGTTGATTAATATTCCATTGTATGGATATACCACATTTTATTTATCCATTTATCCATTAATGGACACTTGAGTTGATTGAACCTTTTGGCTGTTGTAAATAATGCTGCTATGAACATGTGTGTACAAATATGTCTATGAGGCTCTAATTTCAATTCTTTTGTTTATAGACCCAGAAGTGAAATTGCTGCATTATATGGTAATTCTAGCTTTAATGTGTGAGGGAACTTCCATACTGTTTTCTATAGGAATTGTGTCACTTTACTTGCCCACCAGCAGTGCACAAGGGTTCTAATTTCTTCACATCTTTATCAACACCTGTTACTTTATGTTTTATTTTTTCTTTTCTGTCTTTATTGAATATAATGGACAATTAGTTGCTTGTGTTTACACTGCACAATTCAATGAGATTTTTTCAATTATACTTGGCATACAATAATATCCCAGTTTTAGTTGTATAGCATAATGATCAGAGAGCCACATAACTTGCAAAGTGATCATCCCACTAAATCTAGTACTCCTCTTCCCCCTTACATATTTATTACATTATTAACCATCTTCCCCATGTTATACTCTACATTTCCATGTCTATTCTGCAACTATCCATTTGTACCTCTTAATCCCTTTGCCTTTTTTTGCCCCCCCATCTCCCTCCCATCTAGTATCTCTCTAAATATTCTCTGTATCTATGAATTTATTTCCGCTTTTGTTGCGGTTGTTGTCGTTGGTGTTGTTGTTGTTGATTTTGTTCTTTAGATTTTACATGTACGTGAAATCATGAGATATTTCTCTTTCTCTATCCAACCCATTTCATTCAGCACAATACCCTCTAGATCCATCAAGGCAATATCTTTTTCCATCCCCTTCCTTTTAGTCTATGTGTGTCTTAATCTCTTGTACGTGGCATATGTACGGATCTTGTTTTCTTATTTCTTCAGCCACTCTATCTTTTGGTTGGAGCACTTAATTCTTTACCATTTGAGCTAATTGATGATAGGAATTTAGTCATTATCATTCTTTATTCCTGTTTTTGATACATGTTTTTTTTTTTCTTAAAGAAGTCCCTCCAACTTTTTCTGTAATACTGGCTTGATATTGATCAATTCTCTTAGCTTATTTTTGTCTGGGAAGCTCATTATCTGTCCTTCGACTCTAAATGATAGCTTTGCTGGGTAAAGTAATCTTGGTTGTATATCCTGAGACTTCTTCCTGTTGAATATTTTTTGCCAAGCCCTTCCATCCTGCATAGTTTCTTTTGAGAAATCTGCAGCCGATCTTATGGGCGATCCCATATAGATAACTAATTGCTTTTCTCTTGCCGTTTTTAAGATTCTCTTTTTCTATTTAAACTTTAGCATTTTAATTATGATGTATCTTGGCGTGGGCCTCTTTGGGTTCCTGTTTTTGGGGACTCTCTGAGCTTCATGAGGTTTTATGTCTATTTCCTTCACCAAGTTAGGGAAGTTTTCTATCATTATTTCTTCAAATAGCTCTTCAACATCTTGTTTTCCTTCCGGTACCCCTATGACATGGATATTTTTGCCTTAAATAGTGTCCCATAGGCTCCTGAAATTATTATTATAGTCTTGGCTTCTGTTTTCTCGATTGAGTGTCCTTGGCTTTCCCATCCTCTATATAGGTCATTCGATCCTCTTCTTTATTCACTTCGTTTATTTTATTTAATATACTTCTCATCTCAGATAATGTGTCCTTCATTTCTGACTAGTTCCCTTTTATAATTTTCATTTCCAGTTTGATGTTCTTTATCTCTTTGTTAAAGTTCTCACTGAGTTCATCTTCACTTCCCATAAGTTCACTGAGCATCTTTATAGCCAGGGTTTTGAAGTCTGCGTCTGTTAGATTGCTTGACTCCATTATTTCTGGATCTCGTTCTATTTTCTCATATGGTTTCTACTTCTTTGTCTTCCCATTTTGGCTGCTTTTCCATGTCTGTTTCTATGTGCTAACCAAAACTCCTAAGTTCCCTGGTCTTATTAGTGTGGCTTTGTGTGGTAGGTATCCAGTGGCACAGTCCTGAGAGGGGTTCAGCTGCAGGCTTAATTTAGCCCCAGCCTGTGCCCCTCTGGAGCCACCTGTTAAGACTCAGCAAGCAATCCACAGATACTATGCTTATTGTTGCCTCAAAAGGCCACAACAGATACTGAGGCCAACTGCCACCAGTGTGAGTATAGGTGCTGCTCAGCAAGGGGCACCTGAATAAGTGAGGACGCACCTGGATGTGGCTTGGGTGGGGCCACAGTTGGGGGAGGCAGTTTCAGGGAATCCTCTGGGCAGAGTGACCTGTTATCCAGTTTGATGACATCTGGGCTATGATAGCACTGAGTCCATGCACTGGGAGGGGTAAGGGCTCAATAGAGGTACAATGGATACTACCAGAACTTCTGTACAGAGTGAGTCTTGCCTTGCCTTGGTCCTCACTCTGACAACCCCTGTAAGTCCCTGGTGTCCCCGTGTAGCCAAATCGGCACTGGTGTTCAGAGCGAGTAGGTCCATCACCACGAAAATCCACTCGCAGACACGGCCCGTTTAAGAGGCATCGGCAGCTGCCGCCACTGCCGCAGCCTCCATCTCACTCAGAGGATCAGGACTGGACAGCCTCGCATCCTCAGTAAGTCCTACCTTCTGCTGTTGCAGGGTGATTTCTTAGATTTCTCCCTAGTTGTATGGCTTGTTCTTCCAGATCCCAGGCAATTTTCTTTGCTGTTTGCTTCTTGTTTCTGTCACAACTTTGATATGGTCGCCAGAGGGATAAGCAGAGCCTCTATCATCTATGCCATTTTTTTTCCTGCACTTTGCTGTTGTTGTTGTTGTTTTTTAATAGCTATTCTAATGGATATGAAGTGGTATCTCACTGTGGTTTTGATTTGCATTTCCCTAATAATTTCTGATGTTGAACATCTTTTTATATGTTTACTGGTCATTTGTATATCTTCTTCGGAGAAATGTGTATTCAAGTCTTTTGCTCATTTTTTAATCAGGTTGTTTGTTTTTGTTTTTGTTGTTGTTGAGTTTTAGGTGTTCCTTATATATTCTATATATTAATACCTTGTCAAATATATGATCACAAATATTTTCTTCCCTTCTTTAGGCTGTTTTTTTTTCACTATGTTGGTAGTGTTCTTTGAAGCACAAATGTTTTTAATTTTAGTGTAGTCTACTTTTTTAAAATCTCTTTTCCTGTGCTTTTGGTATCATATCTAAGAAATCATTGCCATATCCAATGTCTTGCAGATTTTTCCCTATGTTTTCTTCTGGTAGTTTTAGCTCTTATATTAAGATCTTTGATCTATTTTGAGCTATATTTTGTGTATAGTGTAAAATGATGGTCCAACTTTAATTTTTTTGCATATAGAAATCCAGTTTTACCAATATTTGTTGAAAAGACTGTCCTTTTCCCCCACTGAATCATCTTGACACTCTGTTGAAAATCCTTTGACATATATTTATGGGTTTATATCTGGACACTCTATTCTATTCTGCTGGTTTGTATGTCTGTCTTTATGCCAGTATAGCTGTGGACCTTTTATAGATACCCCTTAACGGGTTGAGAAAATTCCCTTTATTTCCAGTTTTTATCATGAAAGGGTGTCAGATTTGGTCAAATGTTTCTGTGTATGTTGAAATAATCATGTAATCTTTCCCCTTTATTTTATTAACATGGTCATTTATATTGATTGATTTTCATGCAACCAACCTTGCATTCCTAGCATAAATTCCACTTGGTCATGTTACATAATCTTTTCCTATATGTTGGTAAATTTGGTTTGCTGGTATTCTGCTGATAATTTTGCATCTATATTCAAAAGAGATATTGGTCTTTAGTGTTTTATTCTTGGAGTGTCTTTGTCTGGTTTTGGTATCAAGGTAACATTGGCCTCATACAATGATTTAGGGGGAGCAAGATTGCAAAGGATTGTGGTTAATTCTGTAAATGTTGAGTTGAAACTATCTGGGCCTGGGGGTTTAATTATGGAAAGATTGTTTTCTATTTACTTGTTTTTCAACTTTTGGTTGCTAATTTAATCTCTAACTTGTCATAAGTCTATTCAGATTTTCTATTTTTTCTTAGGTAGGTTTTTGTAGTTTGCATCTTTCTAGGAATTTGTCCATTTTATTGAGTAGCATCTAACGCATTGGAATTGTCCACAGTATTCTCTTATAACTGTTTTTATTTTGTAAGTGTAGTTATGATATACACCTTTCATTTCTACTTTCAGTAATCTGAGTCTTCTCTATATTTTTCTTGGCTAAGACACCTAAAGGTTTGTTAATTTTGTTGATTTTTTGCAAGAATCAATTTTTGGTTTTGTTGATTTTCTCTATTATTTCTCAGCTCTATTTCATTAATTCCTAATTTAATTTTTATTGAGCATTTTTTTTTGCTTGCTTCGAGTTTGATTTGCATTTTTCTCTAGTTTCCTAAAGTAGATAGTTAAATTATTACTTGAAATCTTACTTGTTTTTTAATATAATAATTTACAACTATAAATTTCATTCTAAGGACTGCTTTTCTGCTCTAAGTTTTGGCTTATTTTATTTTCATTTTTATTCACTTTAATATATAAATTCCTTGTGATCTCTTTTTGACTCATTAATTGTTTAAGAGTGTGTTATTTGATTTCCATGTATTTATTGATTTCTAGTTTCATTTCTATTACAGTTGGAGAATAACTTTGTATTATTTCAATCCTTTTAAATTTATAGAGGCCTGCTTTATGACATACCATATTTTCTTGGAAATTGTTCTAAGTGTACCTAAGAAAAATGTGTTCTATATATTGTTGAGTGAAATATTTTATGGATACTCGTTATGTGTAGTTTATTGACAGTGTTGCTCAAAAACTTTTTCCTTTTATGTCTCCCTAATTTCTAATGAATAGAAGAAATTCAATATTGAAAGTTGGACATTAACTATTATTCTTAAATTGCCTGACTCTGTTTTCAATCATTTTCACTTTTCTTCATGTAATTTGAGTTAAATTATTTCAGTTTTGCTTCATTTATTTTTATATGGCATTTGGTACATATATACTTATAATTATTATTGCTTCCTGGTGGATTGACCTTATTATCATTAGAAAATGCCCTTCTTTGTTTCCAGTAAAAATTTTTGTCTTAAATTCTATTCATTCTGATCTTAGTGTAGTCACTCCAACACTCTTTTGGTTACTGTTTGCATGGTATATTATTCCCACCCGTTTACTTCGAATCTAACATGTCTCTCTTGTAGGCAGCATACAGTTGGATTATTTTTATATTCATTATGGCAATCTTTGCCTTTTTGTTTTAATGGTTTAATCCATTTACACTCCAAGTAATTGTTGATAAGGTAGGATTTATGTCACTCTTTTGCTATTTGTTTTCTACATGTTTTATGTCTTTCAGGCTTTTCTATTTCTCCATAAACTGCCTTTTCTGTGTTAAATATTTTTTAGTCTATCATTTTAATTCTCTTACTATTTATTTTTATGTATTTTTGGATGATTTCTTAGTAGTTGTCCTGGAAATTACAATTAACATATTAACTTAATAAAGTTCTTACTAATGTTAATTAATTTCAACAGTATACAAAAGTTCTGTTGCAATTTAGCTCTGTTCTCTCTCTCCTCTTTTGTCCTATTACAGTCATACAAATTATGTCTTTATTCATTGTAAGCTCATCAACACAGTTTTATATTATTGCTTTATACAGTTGTCTTTTAAATCATATGAAAGGAAAAGATAAACAAAAATACAGGACACTCTTTTATGTTTATCTATATAGTTATCTTTTCGGTATGCTTTGCTTTTTCACATAGATTTAAGTACTATGTACTGTCCTTGCATTTCAACCTGAGGGACTCCTTTTCACATTTCTTGTAGAACAGGTCTACTAATGATAAACACTCTCAGTTTTATCTGGGAATATCTAAATTTCTTCCACATTTTTGAAGAGTTTTTTGTTGTTGAATATAGAATTGTGCAGATTAATCTGAAATGTGCAGATTAATGTTTTTCATCAAATTTTTGGAGTTTTTGACTATTTATTGTTCCTTGAAATATTCTTTGCACCCCTTTTTATCCTTTCTTTCTGGGACTCCCATTGAATGTATTTTTGTATACCTCATGGTGTCCCGCAGGTCTTTTATATTCTACTCATGCATCTTTTTTCTTTCTGTTCCTCAGACTAGATAATCTCAATTGATCTATCTTCAAATTCACTGATTCATGATTCCATCTCTTCGAATCTTCTATCAAGCCCCTCTAGTAATTTTTGAATTTCAGTTATTGCTTTCTATCAACTCCAGGATTTCTATCTTGTTCTTTTTAAATAGTTTCTACCTCTTTGTTGATGTTATTTGGGGAGACATTGTTCTCATATCTTCCTTTAATTCTTCATACATGTTTTCATTCAGTTTTTTGAACATCTTTACAATGGCCTGTTTAAAGTATTTATCTAGTAAGTCCACATCTGAACTTCCTTGGGGATAATTTCTACTATTTTTTTTCCTATGAATGGATCACACTTTGCTGTTTCTTTGCATGTTTCATAATTTTTTGTTGAAAATTGGACATTTAGATAATATATTGTAGCAACTCTGGATACCTATCACAAGGGCTTGTTGCTGCTTGTCTATTTGTTTAGTAGTTTGTCTAGATCTTTTCACTGATTTCTTTTTCTCCTTCAATATGCAACTTCTTAGATCACTCCTCAGGGGCACAGTGTTTGGCATGTGTACAGTTGCATTGACCTCTTCCCCCTCCAGAGATGACAGTGGTCCCTGAGGAAAGGACAGTCTCCTTTTATGTTTCTAGCTCATTTGCCTCTACTTGTATCATACCCATATTTAACTTCCACTCATCATTAGCTGATTATTCTATTCCTTTGACAACATCCTGTGGCATAAATTGCTCTGATCCAACTAAATTTGGGGCCCCTTTAAAGCAGTAATCTTTGAAATCACTCTTTGAAACTTGCTCTTCTTAAGTGCCTCTTTTACTTATTCTGTTACAAACATAACTTGCTCATTATTTTTCTTGCTTCTATCATCTCCTCTTAATAGCTGATCATCAAAATCTTATTGTTTTTGACAGTGTGATTAGGCTTGAACTTACCCATGCCCTGTTCCACAAAAAAATCAGTTCCCCTGTGAAAAGCTACAGAGCACTTTGTTATTCTAAATTTTTGCCTCTCCCCCTTGCTGAACCTCCACGCCACTGCTCTGATTCTGGGGGAAGGGGCAGTGGTGTCCTTCTTTCAGAATGACAACCCTGCTTTACTAGCATGGCACTCAGCAGGGATGTAGCCCCTGGTTTTCTCATCTTGCCTCTTCTTGTATGGAACTTCTATCTTATAAATGAATTAGGTGGAGGGTAATCAGGACCCAGTATTCTTAGCCTGCCACATCTGGGGTATAGCTTCTACCTTAGGAGTAGATTCTTGTCGGTGGAGAAAAAGAGCCACATACCTTTTGGCTACACTTGTCTAGAATAGACCTTTGGCAACATGGAGCTCAGGGAAAATGAGATATCCCAGCAGTCCTCCCCTCCTGGAGTAAACCTGTAGTCTGAGATTGGAAGCTGAGAGAAGAGGGAGTACATCTTGATTACATCCACCCAAAGTAGAGCTTCAGGGAGGGAGAGTAAGCAGAACATGGCTTAATGCCTAGATTCTCACAGTTCTTACTGAGATTTAGTAGAATTTCTTAAATAAGTGTTTTTCCATTTGCTGTATTCCCTTAAGAAAACTTTCAGAGGCTTTAATTGCTATTTATCTTCAATAATTTTCACCAATTATGATTATTTTGCTTAGGGGTCTGCAGAGCTCTTCATACCACCATTTCAGAAGTGTGCCTTCTGTATGCACTGAGTTTTGGGAAGGCATGTTACATACCTATTACGGCAATAGCTAACTTGTACGACAAACCTAGTTCTCCTAAAATAACATGTAACATTTATTGTTTACTCTGAGCTATCCATGAGTTGATATTGTTTTCACTCCTCATTTTACACACAATAAAAATGAAGTTTAGAGAAACCGAGCTTTATCACACCATCACAGAGCTAATTAAGTGCAGGCGAGACATGAACACAAAGCCCATTTAAATACTACATCATACTTAGAGATCTTGTTGTTCACATTAGTATGTGCATGTTGGTATTTTTTCACATGAGGAGAGCCAGGTGCTTCCTAAATTTTAAGTATTTTTTTAAAGTAGGTTACTTAGGCTCCTAATAGTGTGAGAGTAAAATAGTTAAGATGTATCAATGATCATCAGGATTTCTTCGTATTTAATCTATAAGTGAAAGGCTTCCAAACTTGCCTAACAAAATACATGTGTATCAGTGCATACTTTCTCACTCTTGTCAGATTTGGAGAGAAAATGAGGTTACAGGAAATTTCCCCATCTGAATTTCTTCTTCCTAACTGTGAATGCAGTGCTCCAGAAAGCACATCCTTGACTTTGTAGGAGAAGGAGGGAGTGGACTAGATTATCTCTGAAGTAGCTTTCTGCTCTAAAACCCTAAGGTTCTTTGAACCAGGTTGCCAGTGCCCTCACCCTAAGTCCTCAGACCCTTCCTTTTCAGTACCAACTATATAGTTAACTCTAACTGTCAGTATTGGATCTCTGCACCTGAGGGCTCTTTCTAGAGTGTGCACATACTGCATGCTCAATATGCAGAGAATTAATTCCTAACTATTACCTGTAAGGGTCTGACTAATAAATACCCCAGTTCCCTCCTACCTCAGGTTCTGCTTCTGGGAGAAGAACACAAACTAAGATAGTGTAAATTCAAAAATATTGCTACAAAGCTTGGAAGCTTGACTAAGCTTGACAGGTGTGAAAAAGGAGTACATAGCCAAGTGAATGCCCTATCATGAGCATACAGCAGGGTCATCAGTGGGAAACCAAGATAGAAGATGACTTTCATTCAAGAGTCAGCAAGGGACAGAGGGAAAACAGGGGTTAAAAAGAATTGGAGGGAACAAAGAATTGGGAAAAGTTCTGCTAGGGAAATCTAGAGTCCCCTAGATTCCAACAAAGCCTCGGAATCTAGGGGACTCTAGCCCTGGGTGAGCTTAGACACTAATGGACAAGGATTTATTTATGAAGTAGTCCTGTAGCTCTTGCTAACGTAGCATTACAAAATATAGATCAACTCTTTTGTTTTTGACTCAATTATGGCTTCACCATACTTCTACAGTGCAAGTCATGAATGTAGCCAAGGGGCACACCATGACCTCTCAGCAGCCGCAAGGAATTTTCCTACAGAATGGGAGTTTGGGGTGGTGGTAATCTCAAGCCAATTCAGCCCTGAGATTCCAGAGAAGTAAGGCCACAACAGCACAAAACATACCCTGGACCATCCTTAACAAAATATTTGTGGAGTAATGTGGGAGTCCAGGGAAACACCATGCCCCAAGCCAGACACATTGATATAAGTACTCCAGGCTTAGCCATTATACTTCACATTTCTGTCCATCTAAATATTATCTACCCTCTAAGCATTTTCCACATGCCAAGCTCATAAAGTCTTCCAGCCCCAACAAGCTCCCTCTAGTGTGGCAGCTAAGAGTGCTTCTTCTAGAGCCAAAATGGCTGGGTTAGGATACTGGCTTACAAATATGACTTTGGGCAAGTTATTGGCATCTTTGTACCTCAGCTTCCTCAAGATAATAACACCTGTCTCAGACATTAATTT
Source organism: Rousettus aegyptiacus (assembly GCF_014176215.1). Classification (NCBI taxonomy): domain Eukaryota; kingdom Metazoa; phylum Chordata; class Mammalia; order Chiroptera; family Pteropodidae; genus Rousettus; species Rousettus aegyptiacus. Next base: position 42,659,009 of record NW_023416287.1, read on the forward strand.
TTAAAGTGTAGTATCAAAGTGAAAAATACTAGTAAATACTATCTCAACCAAGTGATAAAAGTTAACATCACCAATAACAAGACAGAGGTTTCTGACATGATATACTGAGAAGAACACATCACTTCTGTGGTATTGCTACCCAAAATACATAACTTAAATTGAATTGTGAAGAAACATTAGACAAATCCAAATTGAGAGATTCTCTATACAGTACTCTTCAAAACTTATATGTGCTGCTTCTGCATGCACAGTTCACACTACTAGAGTGGACTTTGGACAAGGTTATGAAATACAAAGAAAGACTGAGGAGCTATTCTAGATTTGAAAAGGCTGACAGAGACAACTAAAAGCAATACATGATCCAGGATTGTATCCCGGACAAGAAAGCAAGAAAGATAAAGGAAAAAAAATTTTTTCTGTCTTGTTTTTGCTATAAGAGACACTATTGATACAACTGGTGAAATTTGGAATATGTGGACTTCATGATTATAGCGTATCTGCATTGAGTTTCTGATTAGATGAGTACTCTATGGCTATGCAAGAGAGTGTCTTAGTAAGAGCCTTAGTAAGAAGACTAATTATAGCTATGAAACTAAACAATTAGAGTCTGCTGCACATAGTCTATTGTATATAATTTTGTTGCCTAGATGTCTAGCAGACAGATGTTTGATCTTCGAGGGCATTATATATTTGTAATGTTCATAATATATTGGCCTACAGATTTGTTTATCCAACAATGAGTTAGAACTGTATTTGCCAGTCACTGTGCCAGCACAGAAATACAAACATATAAATCCCAGATCCAGGCTCTCAGAATGTGTCTATTTTAGTGGGAGAGGATGCAGGAAGCCTTAAAAGTAAGAGTATGTAGGTGGTGATGTGTACAGATTGGTAACACAAGAAGAATGACAGGAATTCAAAGGAAGGAAAGGAACCTGTACAGAATAAAGATAGAAATGGCAGGAAAAAGTAGCAAGACCAAAAAGGCCCATTTTAACATTAATTTTTATGTGTTTTCTATGCAATAGTTCGGGTTTGCCTGTAAAAAGGTGGCATGTGTTCCAGGGTAGTCAATAATCATTATTGGTAATAACAAAAAAAGATTGGAAATATATATCTAAATAACTCACATTCATACAACAAAATACCATGCAGCCATTAATAAGAGCTGATATTATCTCTGTAAGTTACAGTTGCGGTTACTTGGAGGGGGTTGTGATGGAGCAAGAGGGAGCTGCAGGGAGCCGAGCATGTTCTTCTTCATGAAGGCTGGTGATGACACAGGTACAAACATCTGCAAAAAATCATAGAGCCCCATGCAAGATTCAAGTACTTCATCAGGTACCATTACAGATCAATTTTTTAAAAGCTTAAAAAGAGTATTCTCTTTGTATGTACTGATAAGCAATTATCTCCAGGGTATATGTTAAATGAAAATGAATATAGAACAATACACATCGAATGCAATCATTGATGGAGGGTTTCAATAAAGAAAATATGTACACTTGTATTTTGCCTGTGTTTAGAATGTCACTGAAAGGAAAAAGAAGAAATTGGTAAGGCACTGTTGCCTGGAGAAAAGAGAACTGGAGGGCCATAGGCCAGGGGCAGGGACCACAAGTGGGAAAAGGAGTCAATTCATTTTGAAAGTGAGAGGAAGTCTAAAGAATGAAGAAAGTCAGAGTGCTTCATTGTTACTTTAACACCACAGGTTATATTAGTTGTGTGGGTTTAAATCATTTGAAGCCAACATTTTTGAGGAATGCAACATATGCAAATATATAGTCTAGGTAGGCTAGTTAGGAAGTCTAAATTGAGAGCAGCTTTAAAAGTCTGTTTTTTTCCTCAAAAAAAAAAAAAAACTAAACAAAACTGAGTCCCATGTCAGACTCTATAGCTTAATTTTGTAGTAGATTTTTAACTCCTCCAAGTTCCCGTTAATTTATTAAAATTGAGTAAGCATTTACCTACACATGGCCACAAGAGCTCAAGAAATCCATTATGCAGAAGAAAACCATGTGAAGTCACTATTTAGTTTTTGGAAAAATTCTCCAGCCTCCATCTGCTGGTAGTATTCTGCCACCTAGTACCCACCCCCGCCCCCAACCTGACACCAAAAACATTCTCAGAAATGTGAATTCAAATATAATTGACTAAGAATTCTGGAAAACATGCAGAGTGAGAGATGTCCTCAGATCTCTCTCCTTGAAACAACAATAAACTGAACACCTAAAATTAACAAGAAACACCCAAACTGCACACCAGCACTTCTGAGCATGGGATCTGAGCATAAGAGCTACCATAGGTCAGAATCCCAGGTGTAGGGCAGTGGACTGGGAGAAATAAAGAAGCTGCCTCTCGCAGTCTCCAGAGCTACCTATCCAAGGATGAGGAGGGGAGAAGTTGCAGTGAGTTCCCTGAACAGCCCTGCCTGTAAGTGCTGTGAGTTCAACGCATCTGGCAGCAGGGCCTGGTCATCAGGGCAGAAAGCAGAGAAACAGAACGGGACCGCAGAGGAACAACAGTTGATTATTACCAGCCCCAGTTGCAAAACCAAGGCTGAACAGCCGTCTCCAAATCCCCACCCAGAGGGCCCCTCCCCCACATACCCTCCAAGACCAATCATTTTGGAGCCCCAGGGGAATCTGAGCAAACACTGCTGAGACTGTAGCTGTCACTGACAGGTACTGAGGCTGAGAGTAGGGAGCATGATTAAATATCTACAAGAAAATTAAAAAGGTATTTAGGCTTTATATAGCAGGGATCCAAGAGGCTTAGATGCCACCTACTGGAAGCCTAAAGAAGAGCACCTTCTTTGCAGTAGGCTAAATAGAGACCTTTATATAATAAATCTTTCTGGAAAAACGGCAGAATACAATTCCATTAATGCTCAGGCAAAGAAATAGTCCACTAAACACCATGAACAACCAAGGTGACAAGGCATCTCAGAAAGAAAAAAAAAATCCAGAAAATGAGCTTATGGACATAGAAATATGCGACTTAAATGACAGAGAATTCAGAATGGTACTTCTGAAAAAACTCAGTGAGTTCCAAAAAGAGTCATATCAACAATTTCAGGAATTGAAAAAACAGCTAGATGAGCAGAGCAAGGAGATTGGAACACTCAAAAAAAAAAAAAAAAACCCAAAAAACAGAATAAAACTTCATCTGGAGATGAAGAACACGCTGCTTGAAAAAATGAAATAGCATGCTTGGGAAATAGAGTAGACCAAATGGAGAAAAGTATCAGTGATATAAAGACAGAAATATAGAAATAAATCAGAAGGAAGAAAAGAGAAATCGAAGAATGAAAAATAATAAAAGAGAAATACAACAGCTGGCTGATCCCATCAGGAGAGGAAGCATAAGAATAATGGGCATTATCAAAGGTGAGGACAAGGAGCAGGGACTAAAAAGCATTTTCAGACAAATAGTAGACAAGACTATCCCAAATCTAAGGAAATGTGCTGAGCTTGGAATTCAAGAAGCCAACAGAACACCCAATTATCTTAACCCAAAAAGGCCTTCACCAATATACATTGTATTATAGTTATCAAAAATCAATAATAAAGATAGAATTCTCAGGGCACCCAGGGAGAAGAAAATGGTAATTATAAAGGAAAACTCATTAGATTATCATTGGACTTCTCAGTACAGACCTTACAAGCCAGAAAGGAACAGAATCAAATATTTAAACTATTAAGTGAAAGGAACTACCAGCCTAAAATAATATATCCAGTTAAACTCTCCTTCAGATATGAAAGGAAATTAAGACCTTACTAGACATACAAAAATTGAGGGAATTCTCTACTATGAGGCTTGCACTACAGGAAATACCGAAAGGGGTCAGCTCACCTAAAACAAAATGACAAAAAAGTAATAATAATTATGAGTAAAGTGACTATCAGGCAAACACAAGCAGAGGAGTGCAATCTTTACTAAAAACAGGGCATTATAAGCTTAAACAATAAGAAGAGAATTGCTCTAGCGATGTAGTAGTGAAAGTTCAGCATACATAGGGACAAATTGAGATAACAATAATTGAAAAGGGGAAGATACAAAGATCCAAATTCACAAAGGGGAATGGCGATAAGGCACACATAGAAGAAAATGGATGACTGTGTATATAACTAACTATCCTTTTCATATTCGTAATGGTAACCACACAGAGAAGATTCAGAACTAAAGCATATAACATAAAAAAAAAAAAAAGAACCAGAGGCAAAACCGACAAAAGCCAAACAAAATCAAGAAAACAGAAACATAAGGATAAGGAAGCAATGGAAACACTGAGCTACCAGAAAGAAAAAGATAAAATGGTTGTAAGAAGACCTCGTATTTCAAAATCACCCTAAATATAAATGGACTGAACTCACCAATAAAAAGGCACAGAGTTGCAGAATGAATCAAAAAACAAAACCAACCATATGCTGCCTCCAGGAGACACATCTCAGCTCCAAAGACAAATATAGACTCAAAGTGAAAGGGTGGAAAATGATATTTCAAACAACGCCATTCTGAGAAAAGCAAGAGTAGCAGTACTAATATCAAATGAAATAGACCTCAAAATAAAAAAAAAGTAAAGAAAGATTCTGAGGGACACGTCATAATGATAAAGGGATTCATGCATCAAGAAGACATAACACTCATTAATATCTATGCTCCCAATCAGGAAGCCTCGAAATATGTAAAGCAATTATTAACAGAACTAAAAGGAGAAACAGGCCAAAGCACTATCATAGTATGGGACCTAAATACCCCACTTTCAGATATGACAGATCATCCAAACAGAAAATCAAAAAGGAAATAATATCCTTAAATGACACATTAGACCAACTGGACATAATTGACATTTACAGAGCCTTTCATCCCAAAACAGCTGCTTATGCATTCTCTAGTGCCCATGGAACATTCCCAAGAATCAACCACATACTGGGACATAGAGATAGCCTCAACAAATATAAGAGAGTTGAAATCATACCAACCATTACCCTGACCATAATGCTCTGAAACGAGATATCAACTGCAAAAAAAAAAAAAAAAAAAAAAAAAAAAAAACAGGAAGAACCACAAATACATGGAGATTAAACAACATGCTACTGAAAAATAACTGGGTCAGAGAGGAAATTAATTAAGAGATACATAGAAATGAATGATAATGATAGTACAACATATCAAACTTTTGGGACATGGCAAAAGCAGTCATAAGAGGAAAGTTCATATCATTACAGGCCTATCTCCAAAAACAACAATGAGCCCAAATAAATAACCTAATGCTTCATCTTTTAAACTAGAAAAGAAAGAACAAATGAAGCCTAAAGTCAGCAAGAGGAAAGAAATAATTAAAATTAGAGCAGAAATAAATGAAATTGAAAAAAATAGAAAAAAATAAATGCAACAAAGAGCTGGTTCTTAGAGGTTAATAAAATTGACAAACCCCTGGCTAGACTCACAAAAGGAAAAAGAAAAAGGGCACAAATAAACAAAATCTGAGATGAGAGAAGGGAAATTACTGACATCTGTGGCTGACATCACAGAAATACAAAGGATCATGCAGAAATACTATGAAAAAGTTTATAATACCAAATTTAATAACCTAGAAGAAATGGACCAGTACTTAGAACAATACAATCTTCTTAGACTGAATCAAGAAGAACTAGAAAATCTAAATAGACTGATCAGCAGTATGAACATTGAAAAAATCATCAAAAACCTACCAAAAAGTAAAAGTCCAGGATCAGATGGCTTCACTGGTGAATTCTACCAAACATTCAAAAAAGATTTAATACCTATTCTCTTCAAACTCTTCCAGAAAATTGAAGAGGGGGCAATACTTCCATACTCATTTTATGAGGCCAATATTACTCTGATATCAAAATCTGGTAAGGATAACGCAAAAAAGAAAACTCATGAACACAGATGCAAAAATCCTAAAAAGATACTAGTGAACCGAATACAGCAACATATTAAAAAGATTATGCACCACGATCCAGTGGACTTCATTCCAGGGGCACAGGGATGATTCAACATATGCAAATCGAATAATGTGATACACTACATAAATTTAAAAATAAGAATCATATGATCATATCAGTAGATTCAGAAAAAACCTTCGACAAGATACAGCATCCCATTATGATCAAAACACTTAACAAAATTGGTATAGAAAAAAAGTACCTTAACATAATAAAGACTATATATGACAAACCCTCAGCCAATACTATACTTAATGGTGAAAAACTAAACACCTTCCCTCTAAGATCAGGAACAAGACAAGGCTGTCCACTATCGCCACTGTTATTCGATTTAACATTGGAGGTCCTAGCAAGTGCAATCAGACAAGAGAAAAATATACAAGGCATCCACATAGGAAACGAAGAAGTCAAACTGTCACTATTTGCAGCTGACATGATTCTCTATATAGAAAACCCTAAAGACTCCACAAGAACACTACTAGAAACAATAAGCAAATACAGTAAAGTGTCTGGATACAAAACAACGTTAAAAAATCCATAGCATACCTATAATCTAATAATGAAGTGGCAGAAAAAGAAGTAGAAAAAACAATTCCTTTTGCAATTTCAACAAAGAGAATAAATCACCTAAGAATAAGTTTAACTAAACATGTGAAGGATCTATATAATGAAAACTACGAGACCCTATTAAAAGAAATTGAAGAAGATACAAAGAAATGGAAAGATATTCCATGTTCTTGGATTGGAAGAATCAACATAGTTAAAAATGACCTTATTACATAAAGCATTATATAGATTTAATACAATCTCCATCAAAATCTCAGCAGCATATTTTAAAGAAATAGAACGAAAAAGTCATCAGATTTGTATGGAAGCACAAAAGACCCCGAATTGCCAAAGCCATCCTGAAAAAAAAGAACGAGGCTGGAGGCATCACTCTGCCCGACTTCAAATTATACTACAAAGTGACAGTAATCAAAATGGCATGGTATTGGCAGCAAAACAGACACACGGACCAGTGGAACAGAATCAACAGTCCCAAAGTAAACATATTTATATGGACAAATAATTTTTGACAAAAAAAGCCAAAAACATACAGCGGAGAAAGGAAAGCCTCTTCAATAAATGGTGCTGGGAAAACTGGAAAGCCACCTGCAAAAGAATGAAACTAGACTCTTGTCTATCACCACACACCAAAATTAACTCCAAATGATTTAAGAGTCTGAATATAAGATCTGAAACAATAAAATGCATAGAAGAAAACATAGGAATGAAACTCAAGAACCTTGGACTTACAGAAGATTTTATGAATTTGACCTCAAAGACAAGGGAAATAGAAGCAAAAATAAATGAATGGGACTACATCAAACCAAAAAGTTTCTGATCAGCAAAAGAAATCGTCAACAAGATAAGGAGACAACCATCCGAATGAGAAAATATATATGCAAGCAACACTTCCAATAAGGGCCTAATATCCAAAATACACAAAGAACTCATACGACTCAATAACAACAAAAACACAAATGATCCAATCAAAAAATGGGAAGTGGACCTGAACAGATACTTCTCCCTAGATGACATACATATGGCCAACAAATATATGAAAAGATGCTCCATATTGTTAGCTGTTAGGGAAACACAAATCAAAACCACAATGAGATACCATCTCACACGTGTTAGAATAGCTGTAATCAACAGGACAAGTAATAACAAATGTTGGAGAGGATGTGGAGAAAAAGGAACCCTCATACACTATTGGTGGGACTGCAAATTGGTACAGCCACTGTGGAAAACAGTATAGAGGTTCCTCAAAAAACTAAGAATCGATCTATCATATGATCCAGCGATCCCTCTCCTGGGTATTTACCCCAAAGACTTGAAAATCTATATCCAAGAAGATATTTGCATACTGATGTTCATAGCAGCATTATTCACGGTGGCCAGGACATGGAAGCAACCGAAGTGTCTGATAGATGACTGGCTAAAGAAGCTGTAGTACATATATACAATGAAATATTACTTAGCCATAAGAAAAGTTGAAATACTGCCATTTGTGACAACATGGATGGACCTCGAGATAATCATGCTAAGTGAAATTAGCCAGACAGAAAAAGTTGAAAATCACATGATATCACTTATATGTGGGATGTAAACCTAAAAGCAACAAATGAACAGGACAAACAGAGACTCAGGGATATGGATAATGGACTAGTTGTTACCAGAGGGTAGGGGGTAAGGGAGGAGGGGGTAGGTAGATAGTTATAGGCGGTCAAATATAGGAGGATGGGGGAGGGTGAAGTGGGTAAAGAGGATCAAATATATAGTAGCTGAAGGAAACTGGACTTTGGGTGGTAAACACACAATAGAATATACAGATATCAAATTATAATGTACACTTGAAAATTACATAATTAACCAATGTTACTCCAATAAACTTAATAAAAATAATAATAATTGACTCGATAAGGTTGAGGTTCAGCCATTTCATTATGATTGAAAAATTTATGAGAAACAAGTCCATAAATATGTATATATGCTTATATATATACAAATACCTCTGGAAATTACAAACTAGCTATTAATAGTAGCTGCCTACAGAAAGAGGAACTGGGAAGCTGAAAAAGCTATCTGAGCTGTATCTTTTAACAGTTTCAGTTACCCAGTCAACTGAGGTATAAAAATATTAAATGGACAATTCCAAAAATAAACAGTTCAGAAATTTTAATCTACTCACTGTTCTGAGTAGCAAATTTCCCATAATCCTGCTCTGTCCAGCATATCCACACTGTATATCGTTCCAGCCCCAATTCTGAATTGCTCTCCTATGCACGGTTCCCACTACTTCATTTGGCTCTGGGTACCTGGGGCCCTCCAATCCTGTGGAGCTGGTGTGTCAGGCTTCACCCACCTTAATACTTGCAGGTGTAGAGGGAGACCACCCTCCCAAAATCATCCTGGGTTGTAGCTGCATATTGACGACAGTCCTCTTTGGACTTTCTGCATGACAGGGCTCCCAGGTGTGTTTTTTGGGAAGAAATCCCTGTTCGCCTTCTTTGCTCTGTATGGGCAAAGCAGTCCAGTAGCCCGGAGTGCTGTGTTCTGTTTGAATACCACTGTCCACCTTTATCCTTGGTTTTGCTTTATGAGGTTTCAGTTATCCCAGTTCAACCTTGGTCTGAAAATATTAAATGGAAAATTTTAGAAATAAACAATTTATAAGTTTTTAATTGTTAAGAGTAGCATGATGAAATCTTGTGCTTTCCCACTCTGTCCCATATGGGTTGTGAATCATTCCTTTGTTTAGTATATCCATACTGTGTATGCTATCTATCCATTTCTCAGTGGTCCTCTCGGTTATCACATCAACTGTCTTGTGTTCAAGTAACCCTTATTAACAAATTATCATGTAATTTTTATTACAGTATATAATTGTTCTATCTTATTATCGGTTGTTGTTAATCTCTTGCTGCATCTAGTCTATAATTAAATTTTATCATAGGTATGTATGTATAGGAGAAAACATAATATATGTAGGGTTCTGTACAATCCATGGTTTCAGGCATTCATTTGAACATATCCACTAGGGATAAGGGGCAGACTACTGTATATTATTTTGTATCTTTTAATTTTTGAGCCATAAATGTATTACTAATCGAAAATATTAAGTAAAAATTTAAAGAAAAAATTATGTTACATTTTTTTGACTAGGTTACATTGACTAGGAGATCATCTTTTCTTCATTCATTGATTCATGTACTTAACAAATATTTATGGAATGCTTATTATGTGCTGGACACTGTCTGGAGGAACAAGGGTTAAGAAACAGGAACTTAAACTCTACAGCACATGTAGGTTGAAGGTTGCACAGCCCCATGAACCTGGATTTTAGGATGACTGACAATGTGGAGTAGAGCCCCTAGGTTTCCACCAGTAAGAAGGGGAACAACAGTCTTTGATTTGCTTTAGGTCTATGGTGGGGTCTCATTGTTTGAGCACTTTAATTTTATTCTAATTAATATGACACTTCACTAATGTGATCTAATGAATATTTCATTAACTGAAGAGCTGAAACACGCACATTCTTCTCAAATATACATGATAAATTTACAAAAGGTAGCCACAAATGGGGCCACAAGGCTAGTCTCAACAAATTTCAACAAATGGGTATTACAGAGATTACATTCCTAGACCATAAGGCGATTAAGTGATAATTTACTAAGTAAAAGATTAACTTAAAAAATTAATTCAGAGCCCTGCCCCATCCTGCCTGGCTTGGTGTGTGCTATGCCTGCTGCAGGCCCTGTCATTGGAGGGGCAGGTGGTGGGAGGAGACGCAGAGCGGGCCTGGGTGAACAGAAGAACCACTCGCGCTAGAGCCACAGCCACCACGATTGGGGACCCACCAGGCCATGGCACCCTGCCCTCCTCAGAACAATTATACTCAGTGCCTGCTAGGTGACTGGGTGGTGTTCATTATGAGGGCCCTGCTGGTGCTAAGGGCTGCTCAAGGTCATCCTGGACTGAGAAGTCTCGACAGGGTCTTCAAGCAGAAAGCCTTCCACACCTCTGGAAAACCCCACTACTAAACCAACAGGAAATATCCTTCAGCCATACAAGTGAATCTTCCAAAAGCACTTTGAAACCATTTGCCACTCCAGTTTACACAATCTCAAAATATGTTACAGTCACCACTTAGAAACCCATAGCAACATCTAAAATGGCAACACCAGGGGTCTCAGCAAATATGACTTTCATAACCTTAAAGTCTACACCCAAAATGGCAAGAGTTTCACAAAATACATCTCAGATTTCAACATCTACAATGACTACAACCCACGGGGGTTCAGTGACATCTGTTCTTTCATCAGTAATAATCACAGTAACTATAAATTCTAAAGAAAATAAAGGATCAAAATTTGATATAGGTAGCTTTGTTGGTGGTATTGCATTAATACTAGGAATTTTAGCCTTTATATTGGATGCAAAATATATTATTCAAGAAGAGCTTTTCAGTATAGAACCATTGATGAACATGATGCCATCATTTAAGGAAATCCAAAGACTGATGGAAAGAATATTGATTCAACCAAATCAATTAGTTTAAGACAGTAGTCTCTTTTTGAAAATCATATAAACAGGCCATGCATATAATGTACAATATAATATAATTGCTAATGCCACAAAGCAGAAATTTTATGAGTAAACCAGATCTTCAGCATAATTTTAGTTTGTGTCCTTTCTGAAAGAATCAATATTTTATATGTTGTAAAGCTTAGTACTTGCTTCAGAAACAAAATGCCCCCCACCCACCCCCAAAAAGAGAGAAACAATACCTGGGTTTAGCCCTGTTAGAGAATCACTGGAGAGCCTGTGTTTTTATTAATAAATCTTTCCAAGGTTTCAATGGCAGATGATATAATTTTTCCTTCAGGTAATTTCAGTAAATTGCAATGCTTAACATGATAATGTTTTAAAGACTTAGTTGTTAGAATTAAGAAGTTAGGTTATTTGCTAGATTATTTGCTACTGTGAGAATATTGTCACTACTGGAAATTGCTTTATTTCATATTAGCTATTACTTATATATTTAGTGACTATTTTAAGAGATACAGAGCTGCTTTCAATATCCAGAAATATTCAGTGTAGTGTAAACACACCTAACTTCTAAAAAAGCCCTTTATATGATTTCCAAAACAACATTTAGAATGCTGTATAGTCAGAACTGTAGATTAATGCTGTTTCTTAGGCCGGGGATTGAACTCCCCTCAGGCTACTAAACCTACAGGATGAAAATGCTGTATTTTCCGGCACTGTCGATTTTACTTGAAAATTTGGAGAAACAGCATTTTAAAACTAAAACCCCAATTTATTTTGGAATAAATTTTTATGAAGTTTTAAAATGGAGATTCTAAGACAGGAAACTTCCTGCTACTTCATTTGGATATTCTTCAGACCACTCCTCTTCCTCCCTCGCTGAAGAGAAGGCACCTTTAGGTGTATTATGTTAATCTGCGTTGGCCTACAGCCCATCCCTCGGTATTGCTTAACCTGAGATCTATTCCCTTTGGTAAACATTACTTGTCCCCCTCTAAATTCAGTATATCTGAACAAGTACAACATAAGAAAGAAAATTAGAAGTTAATCTCCCTCATGAACATAGAAACAAAGAGCCTAAACACAATGTTAGCAGTCATATCTAGCAATGTATAAAACATGCTTTCTATTGGGAATAAGGAATGATTCAACATTAGAATTTAATTTACCACATTAACAAATTAATGGAGAAAAGTCATGTGATCGTCTCAATAGATGAAGAAAAATCACAATATAAATTTCAACATGCATTAATGATTTTTAAAAATTCTTATGCTAGAAAGAAAAGGAAATTCTTAACCTGATAAAGGGGACCTTCATATTTAACGGAAAAATGTTAAGGGCCTCCATGGAAGGGAGGACAGCAAATAAATAGCTATTCAAGGAATTAAACAGAACACCAGTCCCTCTCTACTCTGAGAGTTAAGCTATCACCCAGAACATTACTCACCTTTGTTATAGCTGCACCCTCTTCCTGTCCCAACTAGATTGTCACTATGGTGCAGGTGGCCACTCTTGGACTGTCCATCAAGAAGCCAAAAGAGACCATGAGATGACCAAATAGACAGCCAACCTCCCTTAGTTAAGGGTAAGATTTCCCTGACATTATTTCATGTGTGAACTCAGTTTTGGAAAATGCAAAGCTAGCCATGAGTCCAGAGGGTCTGACTTTTCTGGAGAGCTAAAGAGAAAGGATTTGAATGGGCAGGCAGTATTTTGTGGTTACAGACTTTAGGGAATCAGAGGAAGAAATGAGGGAGATGACTAAAATATTTTATTTGATACATTATCAAGGTCCCCTATGAGTATCTTTGGGCAGATTTTCCCCAAAACATATTCTGGGAAAGGATCTGCATGCAAGTAATGTATTTGGAAAGTAACCCCAGGAAACACCAGTAGAGTAGAGAAGTGAGACAGGGAAGGGGAGGAAACCCTGGGCAACCAGGGCTCAATTCCACTGCAGAACATGCCAGAGATTGTCTCACTTGAGGGGCAAGGAAGAGAGAGGCAAAGGCTCTAGATTATTCATACCTATCATGGCTAAGGTCTTCCAGGAGCAGCATTACCTCCCTGGAACTTCCAGTTGTGGGGCATGCTCAGGCTAAAAGAAAGCTCATGATTCTTAGAGAATCACGGGTGGTTGCAGTGGAACAGATATAGGTGAGGAGGCAGAGGTACTATCTGTAACCAGGGCCCTATGAAGTCCACATTATACTGCTTCATGTAACAGACAGATTTTCAGACATACTCCTAGATTGGTGTGAGTAGATGACAAATCTGAGCAGGCACCTCCACTTTGGGCTTAGTCACATTTGGTAAACTGAGGCAAGTTAGTAACTCCTTTACCTCTTCTAAAATTTTCTCAACTCCTCCCCCACCCGAAGCAGGGCCAGTCACTCCTCTCTGCTGTCAGAACACTTGCATACATTTTCTGGAGTATTTCCACAATAGGTACCAATTAGCTTCCATCATCTGCCACTTGTAGGACCAATCTGCTGCTTCTGGCTGACTAATAAAAACTGAAGAAGCACTATTATGAATTCACCCATTCCTTCAACAAATATTTACTGAGTAGTGTCTTAGTTTGTGTTTCTCTAAAGGTAGACTGAGACAAGAGATAAGATGCAAGTAGTTTATTTGAGATAGGGGGCCAAGGAAGAAGGGAAACTCAGCACATGCCCACATGACTGAGCTGTTACTACTGTGGACAACTAAGGCTCAATCCTGCTCGTATGAAGAACAGAAGGCTAGAGCATTCATCCCCAATTAGTTAAGGGTTGGCTTCCCTGAACTTCCAGGCTGTGCCTTCTCCCAGGGCTTCCAAAGTTTTAATGTCATCTCACAGTACCTTCATATGGCAGAAATGACACAGGATTGCTCAGCATCTACTTTTATAAGGGCATTAACCCAATTCATCTCCCGGACTCCCCACTTCTTAATTCTATTACCTTGAGTGTTAGGATTTCAGTGTATGAAATTTGAGGGACACAAACATTCAGACCATAGCAATTTACTAAGGAAAGACCTGAGGAAGAGCTTTCCAAATGGTACATAGTATATGCAAAAGCCCATGCCAGCAAAACCACCAAATTCTAGAAACTCTAACAGTGAAATATGATCAGACGTGCTGTGACCAAGGTAGACAGAAGCAGAACCATCACAATTCCATGAAAGGACAATTGAAAATATTAGAATAAATGTAAATTAAAAGTGTGAAATAAAATTCTGTAACAATTGGATTGGCAAAGGTTCAAAAGTTTGAAAAGATTCTACTAGTAAAAATGTGGGGAACCCCACACTCCTATACATTACTGTGGGTATGTCAACTAATACAATGTCTAAGGAGCAATTTAGCCATATGTATCTACTTTTAAAAGAAAAAAGAGGGTATAACATATCCTTTAACATAGCAATTCCTCTCCTAAAAATTTTTCCTGTAGACATACTTACACGTGTACAAGGATAGTCCCTGGGATCCTGCAGCATTAATCATAGTAACACACATCTAGAACAAGGGACCATTTGGTAAAGGAGGGCAGTATCCAACAAAGTGGTCCCAGTGACGACGCACCCCATCTGCCCAGTCCTTGACTGTCTGTTCTCACTCCATCCCATCCGCTTGGCTCCCACTCACTCTCAAAAGTGTCAATAAAGGCCACTGTGTCATTCAGGTACCCACTAACACTTTCCCAGGGCAGGTCTGCAAGGTGGCGCCCATACCTCCTTGGCCAGATGCTGTCCACAGGCAGCCCAGCCTCAAGGGAAACTGGGGGTGGGGGACTCCTGCTCTGGTGGGAAGGAGAAACAGAGGAGACATCTGGGTAGCCCCTACAACCAGAATCCTTCAGTAAACTGGAGGTCTGCTTCTACAACTAACACAAGTCAGGAGATGGCAAGTTTGGTGGCTTCTAGTAAGGGATAGGAAAAACGGGAGTTAAGAATAGGAAAGATTTGATTGCATTGCCTATTTTGTTGTGGTTGCATTTTCTATCATATACCTTCCCAAAAAGGGGGAGGAGGGTGTTAACTTTATATGAGGACGCAAGGAAAATTCAAAAATTCCGCAAGCTGGTCAAGGCTGTAAGTTGGGATGGGAAAACTTATCGGCCAGGCACCACAAAGGCCTGCTCCACCGCGCCGTGAGGAAACTCTATAAGCTGGATCAGGAGCTGAATCTAGCCGGCGAGGGCTGCACTGGGGCGCTGGAGGCCCACACAGGCCGAGGCCCCAATTCTTAGGCGACTCCAGCCGGGATCACGTTCGGAATGAACCATCAGGCAAACCCAAGCGGGAAGCCACTGCGCCTGCGCAGCGGGGCCCGTGACGTCCCGCCTCTACGCCGTGCCTGCGCACTTGTCCCACGACGCCGCACCCGGTGGGGGAGCGACGTGCGAGTAGGCGGGGCCCAGGTCCCGGGATCCGCAGCTGGCTGCTGTCGGTGCGTGGAGTCAGCGGTCGCGCCGTCCCGACCGGAAAACAGAGAGGCGTCCTCGGTCGCCGGTCCGCAACCCTGGGAACGACCCCTTCCGTGGGTGGGGCAGAGGGGCCCTTGCAGGGTAAGAGGCGGGCCGGGGGCGCGTGCAGGGCCAGCGAGGCTTACAGGCCTGGAATAAGTGACTGCACGTGGGCCTCCAGGCGCGCTGGTGCGCTGCGTCTGGGAGTCGGGGCTGGAGTGGATGATGGTTGGGGGCCTCTGGGATGCAGAACCGTGCGTCTGGCAGCTCCCAGGTCTCCAACGACAGCGCCTGAAAGCAGCCTCGGGATCACTCGCTCACCAGTCTTCCTTCCTTGCTGCCTTCCTGTCCCGGCTCCATTAGTTCTCCCTGGACTCTGGACTTCGCTGACCCATGAGGAGCGCATTCAGTGCTCTGGCAGCTGGGTGAGCCAGGCCGATCTCTAGCCCCAAGGAGCCTAGAGCCCTGCTGCATCTATTTATTCAGCGAGCATTTGCTGATTCTCTTCCCAGCTCTGTGCCACCCTCTGGTAATAGGATACAGTATATGTAAAGGTATTTTTTTTAATGAGTAGACAAATTTAAAATAGGAGGACAGGCAGGCCCCTTCCCTCCTGGGCCTCACAGCCCATTTGGGAAACCCAGGGAACAGGTAAGATTATGTCATTCAAATAGTACTGAGGATGTGAGGACAATTCATTCTGGCGTTGGAGTAGTGACCAGAAGAGCTCATGAAGTGGTCAGGGTGGTTCTGCCTGAGCTGATCCATGAGCCAGGAGTGCTCCAGGCTGCAGGAGGAAGAGGCCATCAGGTGGATGGCTGTACCTCATTCAGTAGAAAGCACTGGACAGGAGAGTGGAAGAGGAGGGAGAGATGAGCAGGGCACTGAGGAAAGAAGGGTGATTTTTATTTCAAGTGCAGCTGCAAGCCATAGAATGGTTTTAAGGGTTGGAGAGAAGTCTGATTTGCTCTGTAGATTATTGTGGACACAGCCCCCCCATCCTGGGTGTTCATCCAAAGGAGTCAGTCACCTAAAAACATGTAGGCAGTTCCAAGTGTCCGTCCAGGCATTTACATACCAGGATTATGTGTATGATACCGCATATCCTCCATCCCCTGGGATGCAGGAGAGGTCTTAGCTCCAAGCCCCAGTGAGGGAATGTGAAACTTCTAGGAAGGAGGGTCCTTAAGGATAGGTAGATGGTGATTGTGATTACAGGGAGTTTCTGACTCACTGTGTAAGACCCATGATGTCTGGAGAGCTTTTCCTGTTGGTATGACCAAGCATAAACAAGGTTCATGAAAAGTCTATCAAACATAATGGAACAAATCCAGAAATTGTTTTTTGTCCCCCTACTCCTGCCCTCAGAAGTAGCATTTGGCTAACATGATGTGTATTCATCTCCTTCCTGGAACCTCATGTAAAGAACCAGAGAAGTGGACAACCGAGTGAAGAGGTCCCTCCCACTACATCCTATAAAAAAGGTGGTATTGACATGGTGGATATACGTGTAGATTTTGCAAAGAAAAATCCATTTAAACCTACTAGGAGAATAAATAGTAGTTTGTTAATGTGCTTTAATTTTGGATAGATTTTCAGCATGTGTGGCAGTTATTTGCATACCTGGCTGTTTTTAGTACTTAAACTGAAAACCTGAAGTACCTGGCTAACTGATTAGGTGGCCACCATCCAAATCAGATAGAGCTTGTATTTCCAAGAGCCAACCCGCTGTGCCTAGCTCCTAGAAAACCTAGCCAAGGGGACAGTGCAGGCACCTACCTCCAATACCGCTGCTCCATACTGGTATTCTCCTCTCTGACCCCTGTCCGCCCCTGACAGAGGGTAGCCCCTGGCAGGGACCAGCTGGGAGCAACGTTTGCTCAGCCAAAGCTTTCTGTTTGCCTTTGTTCACCCTACATCTTGCCCCACCTGTCAGCTTACTCTTCATTCCTTGCAGCCTTGTTCTAGACCCTCTCCTGTAAAGAAAAAAACTAAAGTTGAATTATTTTCCTTGGTAAACCTCTAGGGAGGCCTGATCAACACATTTACACTCTAGTGTTAGTGGTGCCCATGGAAATGTGATTTACCCCTCCTGCTGGTGTCTTAGCTCTGAACAAACACCTTAACCCAGTAGAATGAAATTGACTTTTAGGTTTGGCCTCAGGGTCTTGGAGGTGCTGTTGAGCCAGGCTGTTTCTGGCTCTGTGTTCCCACAGTGTTAAATTCTATGTGGATTCTATTTATGTCATCCTGAACTTATTGGCATGTAACTTTAATGATTGTGCACGGAATTTCATGTGAGTGTTTTTTGGTTGTCTAAAGTAGACTTGTATTAATAGGAAAAGTAAAGTGATGAAGCATATTTAAGTGGAAGCTAGAAAATCTTGTCTGTGCCTCACCATGTGCCAGCTGTGTGTTCCCAAGCAATTCTGTTTACAAACATTCCCAGGGTCTTGGTGGGGTCATATGGAAATAAGTCTTTGTATATTGTGTGATATAAGTGCCGACCTGTGGGCTTCTGGTAATAGAATATAGCATATGTGAAGGTATTTTTTTAATGGGTAGACAAATTTAAGTAGTAACCTTTGCCTTGAAATATGATATACCGTTTATTAATCTGATCATGTAGTCATAGTTCTTAGATTAATATAAAACATGATAAAACTTAATTATATAAAAGGATTTTATAAAACCCTTTCAGTCGTAAGGTGTTAGTATTGCTTTTATGTCCTCCCTATTGATCCTTGGAAATAACTGCTTTAGAACTTTTTCTATAAATACTTTTTAAATGTTTACTTAGTAATGGAAACTTAGGGTTACAATAACCTAAGAAAAGGAGGCCTATGAGAGGGCCAGTTGTGGGTGAGTGTTGGCTGCCTGGGGATGGACATTCCCCAGGTTGCGTCTTAGCCTCTGCTCATTCCCGAGTCTTCTCTCTGTTGATTTTTTTACTCCTGAGCTTAGCTAACATCCCCTTAATGCAGGTAATTTCCCTGGCCCAACCGCAAACCTGTCATCTGTCACAGGGCCAATTCAGTTTCTGACTGATGTCCTGCTATCATTTTATTTAGTCCGTTATTTTATTTGTTTGTTTCTTTGTTTTTGCAAGCATTGACCAGTTCTTTTTTTTTTTTTTAATTTTTATTAAGTTTATTGGGGTGACATTGGTTAATACAAGTACATAATTTTCAGGTGTACATTATAATTTTTGATATTTGTATATTCTGTTGTGTGTTTACCACCCAAAGTCCAGTTTCCTAAGCTGCCATATATTTGATCCCCTTTACCCACTTCACCTTCCCCCTACACCCCTATATTTGACCCTCTTTAATCCATGTACCTCCCCCTTCCTCCCCCACCCACCACCCTCTGGTAACCACTAGTCCATTGTCCATGTCCATGAGTCAGTTTGTCTGTCTTGTTAATTTGTTGCTTTTAGGCTTATATCCCACATTATAAGTGATATCATGTGATTTTCAACTTTTTCTGTCTGGCTTATTTTGCTTAGCATGATTATTTAAAGGTCCATCCATGTTGTTGCAAATGGCAGCATTTCATCTCTTCTTATGGCTGACTAATATTCCATTGTATATATGTACCACAACTTCTTTAGCCAATCCTCTATCGTAGGGCACTTCAGTTGCTTCCATGTCCTGGCCACCGTGAATAATGCTGCTATGAACATCAGTGTGCAAATATCTTTTTGGATATGGATTTTCAAGTCTTTGGGGTAAATACCCAGGAGAGAGATTGCTGGATCATATGGTAAATTAATTCTTACTTTTCGGAGGAAGCTCCATACTGTTTTCCATAGTGGCTGTACCAATTTGATCCTGCTATCATTTTAAACTCGATATGTAGAAAACCTGATCACTTTTGCTTCCTATCAAGCAGCCCCCTTCTCAAATGGCCTCCTTCTATTGGTGGCCATCACCAAGTCCTGGTGCATCTTCTATGCCTCCATCTTTCTCTGACTGTCTGTTCTGCCTCAGTGAATTGCTAAGCTGTCAGCTAGCCTCCTTCACCCATAGGTATTGACTGAGCAGCTGCTGGGCTCTGGCCTTGTATTAGAGGTAGGAGATTTGAGATAAGTGGCCTGGTCCCTGCTTCAAGAGAAGCACTGTCTAAGCAGAAGGAAGAGCGGTACTTCACAAATAACTTACTCAGGAAGGGGAAGTGTATAGAACACTAAGGAGCCCAAAGAAGGAGTCTCCAGCTGCCAGGGTTCAGGGTGGCAGTAAACCTCTTGGGTAGGTTTTGCAGAGGTGTAGAAAGAGGACCAAATGAACGGGATGCTAAAAAGAAACAACATTTAAGGCAGAAAGAATCTTTGTTGAGTGAGGTGTAACTGCTTTGAATTTGATGCAGCCCTCTTCATTTTCCTCTCCCTCTGCTGCCTTTAGTCTTTTGTCCACAGAACTCATTTATGTTACCTGCCTTGCCTCATTAGAGAGTTTTTTTTATAGTGATAAAATATAAATAACATAAAATTTGCCATTTCAACCATTTTTAAGTATACAGTTCAGTGACATCAAGTACATTAACATTGTTATGCCCATCACCATCATCCATCTTGAGAACTTCTTCATTTTCTCAAATTGAATCTCTGTATCCGTTAAACAGTTGATCTGCCTTCCCCCAGCCCCTGGAACCACTATTCTACTTTCTGTCTGTATGAATTTGACTATTCTAGGTACCTCATATAAGTGGAATATTTGTCCTTGTGCGACTGGCTTATTTCACTTAGCATAGTGACTTTAAGATTAATCCATATTGTAACATATGTCAGAATTTCCTTTTTAAGGCTGAATAATATTCTATTATATGAATATACTACATTTTCTTTATCCACTTGTCTATGGATGGACATCGAGCTGTTTCCACTGGCTACTCTGAATAATGCTGCAGTAAACACAAGTGTGCAATATCAAGACCCTGCTTTCAGTTATTTTGGAGATATACCCAGAAATAAGATTGTTGGATCATATAGTAATTCTATTTTTAGTTTTTTGAGAAACTATCATACTGTTTTACATAGTGGTTGCAATATTTTACATTCCTAATTTCTAATTTCTCCACATCCTTTGCGACATTTGTTATTTTTTTTCAACTCCGCCCTCCCCCCTAGTGGCTATCCTACTTGTGTGAGATGATGTCATTGTCGTTTTGCATGTTTAATGATTAGTGATGTAAAGCATCTTTACATCTGTTTGTTGGTCATTTGTATATCTTCATTAGAGAAACATCTATTAAGGTCCTTTTTTAGATCCATTTGTTTTTTGTTGTTGAGTTTTTAGAGCTCTCTATATATTTCAGATATTAATCCCTCATCAGATATGTGATTTGCAGATTTTCTCCAATTCAATGGATTGCCTTTTTTCACTGTTTTTCACTGTTCTTTGATGCACAAAGATTTTTAATTTTGATGTAGTCCCCTTTCTCTTTTTTTGCTTTTCTTGCCTATGCTTTGCTGTCTTATCTAAGAAGTCATTGCCGTATTTAATATCATGAAACTTTTCTCCTATGATTTCTTCTAGAAGTTTTATAGTTTTAAGTTTCATATTTAACTATTTAATCCATTTTGAGTTCATTTATGTATATGATGTAAGATAAAGATCCAGTTTCATTCTTTTGTATGTAGATATCCAGTTTTCCCAATATCATTTATTAAAGAGACTTTTTTTCCCAGTGAATGGTCTTGGTACCCTTATTGAAGACCATTTGGCCATACACTTGAGGGTTTATTTCTGGGCTCTTATTCTACTACATTGGTCTATATGTCTGTCTGTATACCACTACTACAATGTGTTGATTACTGTAGTTTTGCAATGTGTTTTAAAATCATGAAATGTGAGGCCTCCAACTTTGTTATTTTTTTTCAAGATTATTTTGGCAGTTTGGGGTCCCTAGAGATTCCATATGACTTTTAGGATGGGTTTTTTTCTATTTCTGCAAAAAATAGTTGTTGAGATTTTGATAAGATTGCATTGAATCTGTGGATTTCTTTGGATAGTATTGACATCTAACAATATTAAGTCTTCCAATCCATGAATATGGGATATCTTTCTATTTATTGGACTCTTCTTTAGTTTCTTTTGGCAACAGTTTGTAGTGTTCAGGGTACAAGTCTTCCATGTCCTTGTTTAACTGTATTGCTAAGTATTTTATTCTTCTTGATGCTATTATAAATGAAATTGTTTGATAATATTGTAAATGGAATTATTTGATGCTATTGTAAATGGAATTTTTTTTTAATTTTCTTGTTAGGTTATTCATTGTAATACATAGAAATAGTTGTGTGTTGACTTTGTGTCCTTGTGACCTTGCTGAATTTGTTTAGTAGTTCTAACAGTTACTTTCCTCCCCTGTGGAATCTTTAGGGTTCCTTATATAAGATCATGTCATCTACAGAGATAATTTTATTTCCTCCTTCGCACTTTAGATGCCTTTTATTTATATTTATTTTCTAATTGGTCTGGCTAGAACGTCCAATACTATGTTAAACAGAAGTGGTGAAAACACGTTCTTTCTTGTTCTTGGTCATTGAGTAGAAGTTTTCAGTCTTCCCCACTGAGTATGATGTTAGCCATGGGTTTTTCATATATGACCTCTATTACGTTAAGGTAGTTTCTTTCTTTTCCTAATTTGTTGGTTGTTTTTATTATGAAAATGTTTTGGATATTATTAAATGTTTTTCTGCACAAATTGAGATTATTGTAGGGTTTTTTTCCTCCCTTATTCTATTAATGTGGTATATTACCTTGGGAGGTTTTCTATATCCTTGCATTACAGTGATAAATCCCACTTGATCATGGTGTATAATACTTTTACTATGCTGTTGAATTTAGTTTGATATTTGTTTAGGATTTCTGCATCAATATTCATAAGGAATATTGGTCTTTATTTTCTTGTGTCTTTGTCTGGTTTTGGTATTAGGGTAATGCTGGCCTCATAGAATGGGTTAAGAAGTAGTTGTTCCTCTTCTGTTTTTGGAAAGATCATGAAAAGGATCGTTGTGAATTCTTTAATGTTTGGTAGAATCAGTAGGGAAGCCATCTGGTCTAGGGATTTTTTTTTGTTGGGAAGTGTTTGATTACCAGTTCAATCTCTTTACTAGCTGTAGCTCTCTTCAGATTTTCTATTTCTCCATGATTCATCTTGGTAGGTTGTGTGTTTCTGAGAATTTGTTGAGTTCATCCAGGTTATCCAATTTATTGGCATATAGTTGTTCATAGTACTCTCATAATCATTTTTATTCTATAAGATTAGTAGTAGTGTTTTTTTTTATTTCTGATTTTAGTTATTTGAATCTTTTCTATTCCTTAGTCAATCTAACTAAAGGTTCGTCAGTTTTGTTGATATTTTCAAAAAACCAACTCGAGTTCATGGGTTTTCTCTATTGTCTATCCCTATTTCATTTATCTTGCTCTAATTTCTGTTTCCTTCTCTTCAGTTTTGTGTTTAGTTTATTCTTTTTCTAGTCCATTAAGGGTAAATTTAGGTTGTTGGTTTGAAATCTTCTCATTATAAGCATTTACAGTTATAAATTTACCTCTTGGCACTGTGTCACTGCCTCCCAGAAGTTTTGGAATATTGTATTTTCATTTTCACTTATCACAAGATATTTTCTAATTTCTTTTGATTATTTTTTGACCCATTTGTTGTTTAATAGTGTGGTATTTAATTTCCACATATTTGAGGATTTTCCTTCTTTTGATTTCTACTTTGATTCCATTGTGAACAAAAGAGACTTTGTTCGATTTAATCTTTATAAATTTAAGACATATTTTGTAGCCTAACATATCATTTGTTCTGGACAGTGTTCTATATGCGCTCGAGAAAAATATGTATTATACTTTAGTTGGGTAGAGTGCTCTGTATGTGTCTGTCAGGTCCAGTTCAAATCCTCTGTTTCCTTATTGATCTTCAATATGATTTTTCTGTCCTTTATTATAAGTGGGATATTGAAGCTCCCCACTATTATTATACTGTTTGTTTTTACTTTCTAAATTGTGTTTGCTTCATATATTTAGGATTTGGTGTATATGTTTATAATTGTTTTTTATTCTTGTTGAATTGGC
Organism: Rousettus aegyptiacus; assembly: GCF_014176215.1. NCBI lineage: Eukaryota > Metazoa > Chordata > Mammalia > Chiroptera > Pteropodidae > Rousettus > Rousettus aegyptiacus. The sequence goes on from NW_023416287.1 coordinate 42,682,613, forward strand.
CGTTTAATCATTACATAATGTCTTTCTTTGTCTTTTATGACAGTTTTAATTTAAATTCTGTTTTGTCTGATATAATATAGCCATCACTGCTCTCTTTTGGTTACAATATTCATGGAATCTTTTTCCATTCTATTGTTTATATGTGTCCTAATGTCTAACGTGAGTCTCTTGTAGAAGCATAGAGTTGGATCTTGTTTTTTTTAGCCCATTCAGGTACTCTGTATCTCTTAATTAAGGAGTTTAATCCATTTACATTTGAATTACTGATGGGGAAGGACTTTCACCATTTGTTTTCTGTTTGTCCTATAGCTTTTTTTGTACCTTATTTCCTCTATTATTGCTTTCCTTTATGTTCAGTTAATTTTTTGTAGCAACAAATTTGATTTTCTTCTCATTTCCTTTTGTGTATATTCAATAGATATTTTCTTTGTGGTTACCGTGTAACATCCTAAAGTTATAACAATTTATTTTAAATTTGATATCAACTTAACTTGAATCACACATAATAACTCTACTCCTCTACTCCCTCACTTTGTTTTTAATATCACAGATTACATCTTGTGTATATATTAACATAGACATAATTTTTTTAAGTGCATTTATCTTCTAAATCCTGTAGTAAAAGGGTAGTTGCAAACCAAATGTACACTAATACTATTTTTTATATTTGTCATTGTATTTACCTTTACTGGAGATCTTTATATTTTCTTATGGCTTTCAATGACTGGCATTGAAGGTCTCTATTTAGCATTTTTTATAGAGCAGGACTACTGGTAATGAACTTCTTCAGCTTTTATTTATCTGGGAATGTCTTAATTTCTCATTTTTGAAGGACCATTTTTGCTGATATTGGAATTCTCAGTTGACAGAGTTTTTCTTCCCCCCAGCATTTCGAATACATCATCCCACTGCTTTCTGACCTCCAAAGTTTCTTCAGAAAAATTGATTGATAATCTCATTAAATATTCTTTGTGCGTGCTGTTCTCAAGAGCGTCTCTTTGTCTCTGGCTTTCAATAGCTGATTATAATGTGTCTTAGCATGAGTCCCTGGGTTAATCCTCCTTGGAGTTCATTGAGTTTGGATTTGTAGATCTGTGTCTTTCCTTAATTGGGAGGAAGTTTTCAGTCATTATTTCTTCAGATAGTCTCTTTGTTCCTTTCTCTCTCTTCTCCTCTGGGACTCCCATAATGTGTATATTGGTCTTCTTATGGTATCCCATAAGTCCTTTAGGTTCTTTTCACTTTTCTTCAGACTTTTTCAGTGTCCTTTGTTGAAGTTCACTGATACTTCTGCCTGTTCAAATCTGCTGTTGAACCCCTATAGCACATTTTTCCATTTAGGTATTGTATTTTTCAGCTCCACAGTTTGTTTGATTTCTTTTTACAATTTGTATGTCTGCTGATATTCTCATCCTATATCTATTTTTTTCCAGGGACAGTTTCTACCACTTTTTCTTTAAATGGGCCATGTTTTCCTGTTTCTTTGTATGCCTTGTAATTTTTTCTTTTTTTATCCTTTTTTTAAATTGGACATTTGAAAAAATAGCTACTTTTCCCAGTCTTTGCAGACCCACTCTGCCATGATAGAGCTTCACTAATTAGCACATGTCTGAGCTTTAGAGTCAGCATGGGGCAAAGGCTTAAACTCTTCTCAGGATTTTTTCTAAGCATGCATTTTCTCTGGGCTTCTGAATGCACTATTTTCAAGTCCCGCATGTACACAGCTGCTTTTAAATGTTATAATTTCCCAAAGTGTCTCACCTGAACTCCTTGGCCTTAGATGTTCTATTGTATCTCACGCCACCCAGCAAACCCCTTGCCCCAGGCATGTGTGAGTGTAGTTACCTGTGGCTTTCACAAGAAGTACTCGCAGCTGCTTTCCGCAACTTCCCCATCTGAGCTCTAAGTCAGGCAAAACAGAGACCTGTCCCCAGGGCAGCCCCAACACAGGTTGGGATGTTTCTACATGGTCTGCTCTGTTTCCAGTTTGAGGGAAAGAACTAGGAATTGGTGCTGCTTTCAGATGGTTTCCCATGAGGGGAAGTGGGGCAAGGGTGAGTAAATACCACAAAATGTCCTACCATCCAGAACATGAAATCTTCTAGATTAGGCATTTGCGTGGTTGCTGTAGATCTTTGCCTGTTTTCCAGAAGTCCTATAAAATATTTTAGCCAGTACCAATTTTTTAAACAATATTTCTGTAGGGGAATGAAGGTCTAGAGCTGATGACCTCTCTCCATTAACGGATTTTAAATAGGGACTTTTTTTGTGTGTCTGGTGACATTATGGAAGATAGATGGGGTGGAGTAGTATCCTCTGCTCTTCTAGATTGGGTCCTGTGTTCCAGGCTGGGCAGCAGTGGGACAAGACAGGCTAAGTCTTTTCCTTGGGGCTTATGGCTTAGAGGAGATTAATCCCACAGATAGTAGCATCATTAGGTTGTGGTGTTGCTAGGTCAGAAATAGGTAGGGAGCTCAGAGAGGGTATAACAGGGATGGAGGCTTTTCAAGTTGGGAGCAGTCAAGGAAGATGAGGTCAATGGCATTTTAGTAGAGGCTTAGGAACAAGGATAAGGTTGGTCAGTTTGGCAGACAAGCATTCTAGGAATGCTTAACAGTGTGTACAAAGGGCCTGAAGTGGGGAGAATCTGAGTTCTAGGGACAAGAGGGAGGAACTGGTTTCTTAGAGCACAGTGAGCACGAGCAAGAGAGAGATGAGCTGAAGCTGCACAGGCTGAAGGGCCAGGCCTGGGCAGCAGGTTCAATATGATTCTGAGAGCAGTGGGAAGCTACCAGGTGCAGTGAGACCCAAGAGAGGCCCCAAATAAGATAGGGACAGGGGTTGGAGTGGGAGAGTCTTAAGGAAGGAGGTTTGCTCCTTGGTGTCTGTCAAGAGAGTTTTTCACACAGCCTTTCATGGCAGCAGATGCTCAGGGTGATTTGTCCTGCCCCCTGCCCGAGCTGGAGTTGTGGGCTGCTGGGGAGGTCTCTCTCCCTTAGGCAAGGCACAAAGGCAGCTATAGGTTTAGGCTGTGCTGGTCTGACCTCCAGGGGCCTGAGGGCATCCAGGTGTGACTGCAGGGCTAGATCCCAGAAAGGGGAGGCCATAGAAGGCTTGGACTCCATACTTCCCGCCAAGGACACACTTCTGCTTTGTTTCTTCTCCACACAGCCTCGAGGTTGGCAGAAATACCACCACAGGCTTACCCCCTGCACTGCTAGCCCTGGTCCCCATTTTTACCCTCCTCTCACATTGTCTTCTAGTACTCCTGTCCATCACTGTCCCTAGTTGCAAGGGGATATTACCTCCCACTGCCCTTCTGTAAAGCCATCATTCAGTATCTGTCTTCTCTGTATCCTCATCTGAGCACATCATACATCTCTTTGTAACCCGAAACAGCAGCATAAGCAGCCCCACCTTACAGATGAGGAGACCAGTCTCACATGAGGGGATAATTTGCCCACAGCCACACACTGCCACAGGCAGAACCTAAACCCATGTCCTGCTCTCAAGCCAGCACTTTCCTGTTTCCTTCCCCCTAGGAGTGTCTACTCTACTTCTCACGGCTGACAGAGAGTAAAGGATAGACAGACAGACATTCCCTGAGAGTAGGAGTGCCCTGAGAAGCAGGCACCTTCTTATCCTTTCAAGCTTCATGTTCCCACATAGCGCCTTGAGCTAAAAGCTGATAATAAAACTTGAACAAATGCTTCCAGTTTGAAGTGCATTGAACCAAAATTAATGGTGCTGAATTAGTTTGTTTCACTGCTTGGGTAGAACTTTTATAGACTTTGAAAGCACATAGTCATTATTTCTATCTTGGCAGGAATATGCTACATGAATAAAAAGCGGTATCTGTTGTGAAATTTCCTAGGAAACAAGCAATGTTTCTCAGATTCGTCCAGGGCTCTCAGTAGTTCCCAAAGGACAGGATTTTTAACACTTTTGAAAAGTAAATTACTATTTAGAAGAAAAAGTGAGAATTGAAGGAACGAATCAGATACAGGTTCCTCTTACCTTGAAAGGTTTTGGCCCACCATTTACACATGACCTTTTAAAAGAACGAGTCCAAAAGCTGTTTATCTGGAACAGCACTTAGAGGGAAACGTGCTCAGGCTGTGGGTCTGTGCTCCAGGTCAGCACCTGCAGGACCTACAACCTTGGACAAGTAACCTAGTCTTATAAACCTCAGTTCCTCTTCTGTAAAGTGGGGATCACACCTTCCAGAATCATTTTGAGGATCAAATGAAGCTTCTGATTCCACAGGAGAAAATGCAGATCAGTTTCTGTTTTGTCCCCGAGTGCAGGAATTTCTGACTTGCTCTGGAACTTCGCCGCGTAATGTGTTTTTCCTGCCTTTCTCCCAGCAGGTGTGGCACAGTCCTCAGCAGACGAAGAAATGAGAAAAATACCAAATAATGGGAACCTGAAGATGACGAAGGTGGCGTACCCCATGGGGCTCTTTGTGTGCCTGTTCATCTATATTGCCTATATCAAGTGGCACTGGGCCTCAGCCACCCAGGCCTTCTTCAGCATCACTGAAGGAGCTGCAGGGGCCAGGCAGGGCCAACAGGCCCGAGGTCCCTTGGGGACTACTGCGCATGGTCACAAGGTTTTCTACGGCATCATGTTTGACGCGGGAAGCACTGGCACCCGAGTGCACGTCTTCCAGTTCACCTGGCAGCCTGGAGGTATTCCAGCAATGGCAGAAAGCCTTGGCCATGTGCTCCTTTTTCTGTCTCTCATAGCAGAGCTCTTGGGATCCTCCCCTTAAAGACAGTGGTTTCTTAGGGTATGGGCTAGACTCCCTGCCTTAGCCTCACCTGGGAGCTTCTCAAAAATTCTGTGTCCCAGTAATGCTGGCTCAGTAGGGATTGGGACCCAGGAATCTAAATTTCCCAGGAGTCCCATCTTGTCCTTACTTGTAATAGCATCTGGTGACCACCTAAAGGCAGCTGAGATCCCAGAGTGTATTTGGTGGCCTGCTCCCTTGCAACCTTCACAGGCAGATTGGGTGGCTAGGACTATAACTTAGGCCAGAAGTCATGTTGGATGAATTTTAAGGCAGGCAGTAACCCCAGATTCAGGCCAGTGGAGCCAGGAGAATAGGAAAGTGAGATAAATTATGAAGACCCGGGACCCAAGCTGACACAGAGTTGCCAGTGGGGCCAGGCAGCGAAGGGATTACAGATGGAAGTGGCCTCAGCAGTGAGAGTGGGCCTGGAACCAGAGCCCTGTCAGCTCTGCTGCCCAGGGCAGGGACTTTGGACAAGAGGGGAGGTGGGCCTGTGGGCATCTTCACACCGTGGCTTCTCCTGTAGGGAGACCCCCATTACTATCCAGCTCTCCGCACTGTTCCTCCTCCCTCTGATCTCCTCTTCCAGCACCTCTTTGTGCCCACTGGCTGTGAAAGTCGCCTCTCTGGCCAGTAAGTGTTTTCTGCTGATTGCTCAGCAGGCCCACTGCTCATGCTGGGGTCCCCTCAATGCCTTATGAGTTTACACCATTCTGTGCATTTAACTGAGCTGGTCGTATTAGACACCTTTAGTAGCTCTCTCCAAAGCCATTGTGGCATATTTTATTTACTTTTTATCTGCTTTATTTTTAAACTTACTATAATACTTAAATATTTATATGCTGAACCTGTCTACTTCCAGAAATGTTTTCGAAGCTAAGTTTAAGATAACACATGTCAGCATGTAATCCTTTAACAGCCATATTCCAGTGTTTTATCTTTAGAGATAAATCTTTACAAAAGGTTTTGTTTCTTATTTTTCCTCATGGGTCTTCATGTCTGAATTCAGACTGACATCCCTTGGCCACCGTGTGCTCTGAACACTCACCTGGCTGTATGCACATGAGTCCAGCCTCCAAATAATTTAAAACACTCAATTAAAAAAAACAAAAACATATTGATTAGAACCCTATAATGCATCTTTCAAAAATCAAGGAAGGACTTCCATATTTGCAATTTGGAATCATCTGCTCTGCTCCTCTATTTGTTGAATTAGCAATTATTAACTGATAAATTTAACTTTAAATGGATAGTTTTTGTTTGCTAATTATATCTGAATAAAGTTGATTTAAAAAAAAAAAAGTTCTGGCCAAAACATTAGGTATAATATCTTGTTTAGCCCAACTAACAAGGCAGAATTTAAATGAGAAACATTAAAGGGGCTCCATGTCACTCTGGGATTGGTCTGTTTTCAGGTCAGCCTTTAAAGAGTATGGCTACTCGTCGTACCTTTTTTAAAACATGTTTTTCTTTTAGAAACTCCCACCTTGACCCATGAAACCTTCAAAGCACTGCAGCCAGGTCTTTCTGCTTATGCTGATGATATTGAAAAGGTAACCATTTTCCCTCATGTCTATTTGTTCATCACATTTGTTATCTAACCATGTAATTTGTTAAAGCCAGCTTTCTTTCCCTTGAGTGCAGTTGGCCATCTTCACAGAAGAGCATTTTTTGGTAGTGCTGACCTGGGATATTTCATACTCTTTAACATGGTCAGGAAATGGGGAAACCGGTACAGCAGATATGTATCCCCAGCCCCCTACTCCCTTACACATACACCCCGTCCAACCAGGCCCTTCCCCCAACCAGTAAACATGCAGCCAGAAGTCTTGATGCATTTCAAAAGCACAAAGGCTACAAACTTACAAAAAGCATTATTTGAAAGTTTCATTTTTTATTTCAGTTACTCTGCAGATGACAAACCTTGACTAAAACAAAAAATCAAAGTAGACAATGTATTATGCAAAATTCATGAAACCAGATAAGTATAAAAGAAATTAAACTGTCAAACGATGATTTTTGTAAGTTTATGCCATTTGTTCTTTTGAAGTTCTGAAAGCTTACAACTGCACCAATCCAGGATACTGTGTTTCCACGAAGGCTCTCATAAAGCGAGTCACTAATATAATTAGCTGTAAGTTCCTTTTGGTTCAAACGTGTCTTAAATTAAAAACTAACACATGGTTCTTACCACAGATGCATCCTGATCTCAGACAGTGAAGTCATATCCTTGTTTTCTTGTAGTTTGGTTAAAAAAAAAAAATCAAAATTAGTGATTCTAGAGTGACTATAGTTTAAACCTGATTAAATTAGATGTCTTTAGAATGAGCTCTAGGTTTCTTAAAATCTTACTTGCTTCAGAAGGCAACACACATTCAAGTGGGATAAATTTCAGTGTCCTTGGTTATTTAGCTTCAGGAACAAGTTTACATACAAATGCATCTAAATTTTTCTTCTGGCTTTTTTCTTTTACATACACAATAGAATACTGTGCACATTTTTATTCACTTTGCTTTTGTCGCTAAACAATATCACTTGGAGATCATATACTATCAGGATGTGAAGAGCTTCCTTGATTTTTCTGGCTAGATGGTATTGTAGTTATGCATACACATTGAATTTATAGAACCAGTCCCCCTCCTGAAGGACATTTAGATAATGGCCAGTCCTTTCCTCTTAATAGTATAAGAAAGGGTGTAGTGTGTCACCTTACATGCACTTCATTACCCACGTGTGCAAGGACGACAGTTCTCCAATGAATTCTTAGACTTGGATTTCTGATCACAAGGAATGTATGTTTTCCCCTTGCACAGACATTGCCAAATTGCCCCCATCCCATTGTACCTGTTGACACGCCCAGTGATACTTAAGTCTTTACCCATCCCAGCAGACATAGGGCATTATCCAATTTTTAGATCTTAAGCATTTCCGAAGGTGAAAATGATTCCTTGATGTAGTTATTCATGGGGTTTTAGCACCATGAGGGACCCCAGTATGCACTCAGGATGTCCAGGGTAATTGCAAATCATCTGAGGTCATGAGGGTTTTGGTAACTAAGCTCGTGGAACAGCAGGAGCCTCTCCCACGTGCTCTTACCCCGCCATGTTCCACTGCCAAGGATGTTTCTCTGTGCTTACTTGGTTCTTGTCCCCAAAACATCTGCCAGTACCACTTGAGTTGCTATTTCCTAGCAATTTGAAAAATTAGGTAAAAACATATTTATAAATTAATAAAACCAAAAGTGTAGAGAGAGCATCTTTTGACTTTCTATGCCAAGCTTTGACGGACCCTGTTTTACTCTGTGTTCACAGAGCACCCCAATTATTCAGGAATTACTGGATGTTGCCAAACAAGACATTCCTTGTGACTTCTGGAAAGCCACCCCCTTGGTCCTCAAGGCCACAGCTGGCTTACGTCTGTTACCAGGAGAGAAAGCTCAGAATTTGCTTCAAAAGGTGATCTTATCCATTTCCTGCTTGGGGGTGGCTTACAGTAATGGAAAATGCTCAATATTCAGCCATGTTTAAGCAGTCAGGATGTGAGGTGTATGCGTCCTGAAGAGGAAAACATTGAAGTATTGATAGCTCACCTTTAGGTGAAATGATTGTGGAGGAATTATAATTTTCTTCTTCATGATATTTAAAGCCACTTACGTTTTCTAGAATGACTCTTTTTATACTAAGAACAACTTTGTTTTAAAAATAACATTGTGCTTTTGAAGGGCATCCTTCCACCCAAGGACTTTGAACGTGCCAGAGGGCTGTTGGGAACTGAGTTCCTGACCTTTAGCTCAAGCTTGCTTGTTCTCAAAAACCTGCTAGTCCTGCTCTTGGTCTGATACCCAGGTGAAATTACTGAAGAGGCCCTTAAGGACTGGCTCTCATGGGGCCAGGGGGTGTCTCCAGGCCCTGTACTGCCCCTGGGGAGGGGCTGTAGAACCCGTCTTTAGCAGGTTCTTGGAGGGTTACTTTTCATCGGGCAAGTCAAGGAATCATAAGCAAAATGGTCCTCCTAACCCTCTCTACTGTTTTAAAGTAGCTGATAAATGATGAGAATTGTTGCACATCTATCAAGGTCCCTTAAAAAAATTATCGCTATACACTCAAATCAGATTGTGGGACACAAATGCAGTTGGGGTGTGCAAATGTACTAAAGTTCCTTGTATCAATACTTGCTTTCAAAAATGGAGAAAGCAGCTCACTCCCTTCACCTCCCTTCTGCTTGGTCACTTCCTGGGAGCAGCGCCCACCAGGCCTTGCCGTAGTACCAGGTCTGAGCTCTGCCTTATAAGGCTTCTAGTCCCTTCATCTTTCATCATGAAGCAGGGCAACATTTGTGGGCCCAGCAGAGTCAAAGTACCCCAGAGCTTTTCCAGTCCAGAGTGGCTTAACATGGGGCTCTCCAGGGTAGCATCACCTCACCTATCCCAGGGAGTAGATTAACCTGATGAAAAGTGCTTGCAGAGGATTAAAAAGCTGCAAACAAAGCTAAAAACAAAACCAGAACTGTTATACTTTGCAGCACCAGCGGACACCTCTGTTGTTGTGTGACCTGCTGAAAGCATAACCTGACTGGGAACTATGAGTTTAAAATCTAAAGGATAAAGGCATGTTTCTCTTTACATTTAGGTGAAAGAAGTGTTTAAGGCCTCACCTTTCCTTGTAGGGGATGACTGCGTTTCCATCATGAACGGAACAGACGAAGGTAGAGTTCCCAGAAGTGCTATGTGTGGGGAGGCTGTCCCAGCGAGACAGGCTGTGCACGGGGCCGCTGGGAGCACGCTGAGCGCTCTCCCTATCAGATGCGTGGGTAAACAGGGCTGAATGAATTCCGGTTCTCAGAGTAACTGTCTCACAGGGTCTTCTCAGAGCCCACATTAGATTCTCATCTTGACCCACTCCCAACATGACACTGATGAAGTTTCTGAAAATAATCATTCTTTCAGTTTTAAGGATATTTAGGATCTGCAGCTGCTACCATGTTTAGAGTGTTGTCGTTGCATTGTTTATCCTGAGACACTTAATATGGCTCCTCACTGGCCTCTGAATTTTAAGTATGACCTTAAGGGTTGGCTTGTATATAGGGAAGGGAAGGGAGGGGAACATTTGGTTCTTTTTTGGTCTCTTCCAAAAGAGGAAGTTCATGATAAAGAACAGTGAGAGATATGACATTTGGCAGAGTATTCTAGTTTTTTAGTATAGTGTCTTCTAAAACAATTTGCCAGAAGCCACGGGATGACATTACGAATAAATCTTTCTGTAGCTGATCTGAAGGTTGAGAATAGGGAGAAGTGGTCACTTTGTGCCCCTGAAACCTGAACGTAGTCATCTGTGTCCTGTATGTTTACTGCATCTCAAGTGATTCAAATGCTGTTTTGTGACTCTCTCTTAGGCATTTCAGCCTGGATCACGGTCAACTTCCTAATAGGTATGTTCACGTTGTCATGAAGGCAAACAATTCAGATACCATTCTTGAGAGCAGGCGCCTCATTTTTACTCTTTAAAATACCCCCTTGGGGTTTTGCAGTGTTCCGGCCCAAAGTAGGGTGCTAGAATGGGTAGGAGTGTCCACCGGGCTTGTCAGGGTGAGCACTGAGCTTGTAGCCATAAGGTGCTAGGAAAGGGCTACTTCTGTCCAGTCCTGGAGTGGTTTCTATGAACACAGCTCTCATTCTCCTCCCCCAGCAGTATCCGTCAGTGGCCCTGTCCTCTCATTTCTGAAAGAAATTGGAAATAAAACTAATCATGTCTTCAACTATTAAATATGATATGAATGCTAACCACCTTATAATTGAATTCTTCTGCTGTAGGTAGAACAGAGAGAAAAAAAAAAACATCTGTTTTTGGAAACAGCAATAAGGAATAATTTTTCTTAGATTAACTCAGTGCATGTGGATTTTTGCCCTTTTAACAATGGTAAAGACCAGTGTGGCTGACACAAGTATGGCAGGATTTGCTCCTTAGAGAATGGAGAGCCATGTTAGGTGACAGATCAGGAGCCTGAACCCCAGGAGAGCTGAGGTCGCGGGAGGCATGCCTAGGGCATGAAGGAATATCAGAGAAGTCAGAGTCCCTGAGCAGTAGATATGGCAGGCCCAGTATCTCTGCTGTAGGTCAGTGTTGTCTTCTTATTGTTCACATTAAAGCTGCAGCCAGTGGAGCCATTGTCCATGTCCCTTAAACATACAGTGTATCTTTACATGGAGAGTTTTAAATAGCTATGGCCATTTCTCTATCTTGTTTCCACTGAAGGGCCTGGCTTCTAACCTCTCCTTACTTTTTCTGCTGTTCTCATCTGTTTACTAACTTGACAGTGCTGTGTTGGTTTTTACTTCCTGTGCTTCAGGCAGTTTGAAAACCGCAGGAAGCAACAGTGTGGGCATGCTGGATTTGGGCGGAGGGTCCACTCAAATCACCTTCCTTCCGAGAGTCCAGGTAACCAACTCCACCCTCCAAGGCCTGTGGGAAAGCTGGTAGACCTAGTGACTCTGGGCCCATACCGTCAGTTCTTCTCCTGAGGGCCAGATCCACTCACAGTTTAATGCTTCTTAGTTTGATTCTTAACTCTTCCTGGGAAAAAAATTAGAAATTTGGTCTTCAGTGGGGTGATAAATTAGATACTACCTGGAACCATTTGGGCCAGAGGATGTGAAATAGGCCCTCTCCTCCCCTCCCTTGACAGCACCTCACCTACTGTTTAAGTAGTTTTCAATGGAAGAGCACTTAACAAAATTTACTCATAATTGTCTTGGTTGGGCCATATTTGTCAACATAGGTAAATGTTACTCATAAGGAAGAGAAACTTGGTTTTTCATTTTGGACATTTTTTTTTCTTGCTCCAATGAAAAGCTAAATGTGATTTAATGAAAAGCTAATTTAATTGAATACATCTGTGAATATCCCTGTTCTTTCAAGTGAATTGAGGGAATTGAGGATAGTTTTCCAGAAAGACCAGCAGGAAAGGTAGTAACCCTCATGTTCTTCCCCAGGGCACCCTTCAGACCTCCCCACCTGGCTACCTGACGTCACTGCAGATTTTTAATAGGACCTACAAGCTCTATTCTTACAGGTGTGTCTTTGGGAATGAGGGTGAAGAGGTTGACCATCTGGGCACATAGCTCAGCTAGGGCCACTCGGCCTCCACCTTGCCACTGACTCCTGCCTTGTGTGGTGACTGGAGTGTCCGGTCACAGACACACTAGATCCCAGAAACCTCTGTTGTGGACTTACCTGGAGACTTCTTTCCACTGCTCCTTCCTCCTCTTCCCTTCTTTCTCCTTTTTCCGTTTTCCTACAGTAAAATTACATTTCTTCTTTTGTTCTTATTCTTTTCTGTTTGGGGGAAGGTTTTTGAAAAAGTGGGGAAGAACCCATGGATTGTGCAGGAATTTTCCAGGCCATTTTTTTTTGCCATGTGGCACCTTCAGTAAATTCTTACCGTGAAGCACACGTGCGCCATTAAGATCAGGGGTGTTGCATTCACCAGTGTTCACAGCTCCTGTGCAAATTCCTGTCAAATAATAGGCCTTCATTTGTTGAACTCTAATTAGCTGAATGCCCTAACCTCCCCAGAGGGAGCTTCTAGAAGCAGAAAGGCCTGCTGCCTTGCCACAAGTTTCCTCCCTTCCCTTCTCATTTTAGATCCAGGCCAGGTGAATGTATTGAAGTCAGAGTTGAGGACGGCAGCTAGCACTTCCTGTAGCAGCCCAGCCCCTCACCCAGGCCTTTCTTTCCACAGCTACCTGGGGCTCGGATTGATGTCAGCGCGGCTGGCGATTCTCGGTGGTGTAGAGGGGAAACCTGGTGAGTGGAATGCAGTGCTGAGAGCCCTCCTTGCTCAGCAGGCATGAGGAGTCCCTTCAGGTGAGGTGCCCCTTCTCTTCGTGCCTCCATCGTCACCGCAGCTTGCTGGCCACTGGCCTGCCCTCCCTGCCAGCATGACTCAGGGAGCCCAGGAGGGACGTGTGTGGAAGAATGTGCCCTGGATCTTGTTGGTGGCACCCAGGTGGGGACATAGGCTAATGTGTTTTACCTGTGTACATTATAAGTTATTTTTTAAAAGGGATACTAGTGAAGTCATTTCAGGTACACCAAGCTGGGGGATTTTAGGAACCCAAACAACTGTGTACAATCATCACCTACATTTTGAGTCTGCTTGTTTTTAAGGATTTGAAGAGAACCTTAATCTTCAAGATAGTGTAGGAAGAGGCCATAAGGAGGTGATTCCAGGCTATTGCCATGGGTCTGGGGAACCTGTTCTCTCATTCACAGTGATTCTAGCCTTGTCAGATGTCCTTCCATCTTCTCTTGCTCTATCATAAAACACGGGCTTGGTCTTTTCTCCAGACTTAGTGTTGGACTAGAGACGAAACCTGTGTCTGCTCAGGTTGTTAAAAGTCTCATTTACTCCCAGGCCTTTTCTGCTCTCTCCTAATGGGCCTGGCTAAAGAGAAGCCGCCCATTGACCAGCAGTGCACTTGAACTTTTGAGAGATCTTAGAGGACCACTATGTCCTGATTCAGGTATCAGGGGACACTACCCTGAGGCTGGCTATCCTGATGACATCAGCTAGGGCCCCAAAGGCCTTGACTCATGACTCCCATCCAGATGTGAGTATGTGAGCCTACACACATTTCCCTCAACCCTAACTCTCAGCCCCTTCTTCCTAGCCCTTTTCCAGCCCTGCACTTCTACCCACTTTTTCCAAGAGCCTGATTATTCTGACAGTGTAGGAATATTCAACTGAAATTTTTGTTTTTCAGGTATATTCCTATTTCTGTTCATTTCTTTCAAATTCCGGTGTTTAATCTCAATGATATCCCCTTTGTTGCAAATCAAAAATATATCCATGTCTCAGCATCACCCGTAATCGTCACTCTGAGGCCAGAAAACACTTATTTAGCCAACAAGAAGGCAAGCACCTGTTTGCCTGTCTGTGGCAGGCCTCACAGTCCCATCAGCTTCTGCACCCCACTCTCAGCAGAATAGCTGGGGGGCCACTGGTATTCTTGTCAGGCCACACAAATACCCAATTGAGACACCAAGAGGACAAGTGTTTCTGTTATCTCTTGTGGCACAGCAGATCACCCACCAAACTGAGTGATTGCAAACAGCAGTCATTTCATTGTATCTCATGATTCTGCAGGCTTTAGCTGGGTGGTATATGTGGTAGCATTTAGGGCTGCTGGGATGTACGTCCACCTCAGCACTCCATGTGACTTCTTCCCCAATGGAGCAGCCTGCACTTTTCCCTGGCAGCTAAGAGGAAGAAAGATTGCCTGAAGTCATAGGACTTCATGTCCTGCACATTCCATTAGTAAAAGCAGGCCCAGGCCAGAATCTAGGACAGGCAACAGGGACCCACATTTTGGTGGGAGACCAGCACACACATCCTCAAGGAGCGGTATTGTTGGGCCAGTCTTGAAGGCCATCCACCTCATTTTCTTTACTAATTATGGGGCCCCACCTTTTTATGGAGCAGCACAGATTTGTGGCATGGTAGCACTAGCATCATCCTGACCCAGCCTCAGTAGCCTATAAAATTGGATAATGATGGCTCACCTCCTATTAGGGTCCTTGTGACAGTTCACTGAACAGCACTTGGCCCTGAAGCCCCTTAGTGCAAGAACTGGGAGTGGTCATGCTTCCAGAGCAGATGAGGCTCCGCTGCAGCCTCAGTGATAAAAGCTTTACCTCCTACAGCTGACCCAGACTGCTTCTGTGAGTCAGGTCCCACCTGGCAAAAAGGAATTGTGTTCCCTTAACCATCCAGTGCCTTCAGTACTAGTTTAAAATACTCTGTGCTATAGGCCTCCCCTCAGTGGACTTGTGTGTCTCAGTTCCATGCAATGCCCTAGTCTTACAGTGACATTGTGCTTTTCTTTTTTATATTTTTATTTCAGCAGAGGATGGAAAGGAGTTGGTCAGCCCTTGTTTGTCTCCCAGTTTCAAAGGAGAGTGGGAACATGCCGAAATAACATACAGAATTTCAGGACAGAAGGCAGGTATGATGGATTTATCCTCCATCAGTGGTTTATAAGGGTTAACAATGGCAGCTTGCCCTTTACAAGGACCTCTGAAAATCAGGGAGACTGTCAAACTTCTTTCACAGGCCCATACTTGTTCATGAAATGGAGGTGCTCTGTAAACTTCACCAGGGCAGAGGTACCCTTGCTAGCCTGCTGGTATCCTTCAACTCCCACAAGGTCTCTGCACAAGGCTTCCTTGTCTGTTAATGAATGCTTTCTTCCAAAGGGCCAGATTTCCCAGCAAGCCCCCAGCGAAAAAGAATCTGAACATCCCAAGGCTCTGAGATAATTAGCAAGCCCTTTTCTGAACAAATGGAGAAATAACTTCTCCTTCTCCTTCCTTCTGCCCATCACCCCATGCTGCCTTCAGGAGGAGAGGCTGCTCCAGACTCCAGAGCCCCTGAAGCCCCGTGAAAGGGTCTCACTAGCCCGGCCGTTATCACCCCACGTGATCTTTGTCACTCTGTGCACATTTAATGAAAGAAATACTGACACATTGTTCCCAGGATTGACATGTGGGCATGAGGTTTGTCTGCCTTTGGTGGCAGAGCTGTTTCTAGTCATACTTCTGATACCAAATATGTGGATTTTTCACACCAACCTGTTCCTCAATTGATTAAGTTATTAGCCATTTTGATTCAATGACTAATCCCTCACCCTTCCCCGGAGGTTGCCTATGGGTAGTTCCAACCCTCTTACCAGATGGTTAGTTCTTCTAACAACCAGCCCCCACCCATAGCCATCTAGGGACCCCACCAAGAGTCACCTCATTAGCATAAACTCATGTCTGCTTGAAAGGGGCTTATTATGAGTAATTGGAGATGCACCTCTCACCCCCATTACTCAGGATCTTACAAGGGATTTAGAAGTTCTGTGTCAGAAACCAGGAACGAAGACCGAATCTGTTTCGTATTATTCAGTGACCATGTAGGTCACTCTGACTCAGCCACTTGCAAACATACTGTGCATCAGGTCCTGTTACAGTCATTGAGCACATAGTAGTGCACAGTGCAGAAAAGATCTGCGCCCAGGTGGAGTGAGAGGAGTTAGGCAGTAAAACACTTGAGAAACTGCTTTGAAAGAAAATAAAATGGAAGGGGAGGAGATGGAAAGGGAGACTGCAGTTTTAGATAAGAACCTGGGAAAGCCTCAGGGGGTGATATTTAAGATGAGATATGGAGAGATGCAGAATGAGCCACAGAGATCTTAAGCAGCAGTTCTCTCAGCTTTGGGAGCAGCATATGCAAAGGCCTTGAAGTAGCTACTGTGTTTAAGGAATGAGGAGGAGGTAGTGTAGCTGATCAAACAGAACAGTAGAGGGAACTGAGGGCCACAGAGAGAACTGAATGGGGCTGCCCTTGGATGGTGGGACAGGTTTCGGGGAAGGAAAATGGGAACCTGGGTCCAGGCATGAGCTGTAGGACATCCATATCCCTTAATTCTGGGGCCTGTGTTCTTCCAAGCAGGGAGTTAATAACCAACCCTTTGAGCTTGGCAAGCTGCCTGTTAGGCCTCAGTGTCCTCATCTGTGACATAAGGAGAGTGCAAGCCACACCTCCAAGATGGGTGATGAGATGGAGTAAGATGCCACATGTTCAGAGCTCAGCACAGGGCTGGCAGAAGGCGAGTGTGGGGTAAACAGCACAAACATGAGCCCATTGGACTGTGTCAGAACAGCTGCACAGGGCCCATCTGGAAGCTGCTGTCCTTCAGAATTGGGGGCCGTGCTCTCCAGCCACCTGCATCCCCAGCATTTCTTTCCCTTGCTGTGTGTCAGCAGTGCTATGGCTCCTGAAAGGTGCTGTTGATACATATTGTGCCCACTAATCACTGGCCCCGCTTTTGCTTTGCCCAGCAGTGAACCTCTACCAGCTGTGTGCCAGCAGAGTGTCAGAAATCCTTCAAAACAAAGTGCACAGAACGGAAGAAGTGAAGGATGTGGATTTTTATGCTTTTTCCTACTATTATGACCTTGCAGCAAATGTTGGCTTCATAGGTAAGGGTGGGCTGGGCTAGGAACTTGCATGGTGGACCCCTGGGCAGACAGCCTGTGTCAGGGAACAGCTCTGCTGTCAGTCACCTCGGGGCAAGAGAAGTGGACTGACTCAGGAGGGCAGATGTCTTGTCATCAAATAGGAAGTAATAAGCCCCCTTTTTAATAGATCAGTTCTTTGAGACCCTGAGCACAGTTTATATTGTTGGTATAGGAGCAGTCATTCACTGTTGATTCTGTCTTCTGCTCTGAGGCAGGAATTACTCAGGTGTGTGACTCAGACTCTTGCCCTCTTGCCTTGGCCCCTGAGTCTCTGTCTGAGGGAGCCATTTGCAGTGCATCCATGTGGCTGTCCCCGACTGGCATCAGGCTGGCTTGGGGAGGGTTCAGCCCACTCCCCTGGTTACCCTCAGAAGCACATGGGGTCTGTGTGACGACTCCACACCCCCGAGTACGGTCAGGACAGGAGGTGACATTTGCGTTTTCCAAGGCTGGTGGTGTTCAGACCGAGAGTGGAAACTCTTGAAAGTGTGAAGTCACTTTAGTAGGTCATGACCAGAAATTTTGCTAATGAAATGCTTGGAACTAATATTGTGGTAAAGGTAAGAGCATTAATGTAAATAAAAAGATGCCCAGAAGAAACCAGTGATGTCAGGTTCTGGCTCCTGGGGACCCAAACCTCCAGCTATGTCTCGTTTCTGAGCTGCCCACTCACTGTCAGAGCCCAGAGTGGAAGGTAGCCAGTGGTGTTGCAGGGGCGGGGAGAGGTGGTCTGAGTGAAAGGGGACCTCTCTCACCCCTCACTCAGGCCCAGGTCCCTCTCTCTAGCACATGGTTCTGGGTGCCCCCTAAAGCTAAGTCCATGGCTACTGGGCCTAAGGGGCTCCTGCCGGCTCTGTGTAGCTGAAGCAAGGGCATACTCATGTGCACTTCCTGACCATCCTGCTAGCTCTGGGTGTTGCAATGCCCAGGGCCCACCAAACCCCAGCTTGGCCTGGCAGCCTGCTGGGGGCCTCACCTTAACATCCCCTCCTCAATCTGGGACTCCTCATCCTGGCCACAGACTGTCCTTTCCCTAGGGGACCAACATCTTCCCAGGTGACTTCAGGAGATGGTGAATGTTCAGAAAAGCTCTTTTAACTCCCTCTGTGGTCACACGGGGCTCTGAAAGAACCACTTGGGTCTGCGTTCAGAAATGGAATCCACCCTTAATGGTGACATTTGTTGACTGCCTTGGCAAACATCCAAAGTCAAGGAGAAGTCAGGAGATTTCCTTTCAACACATTGAGTAACTGCCTCATGCCATACATAAGTGTGCAGGACACCTGGGGACCCTCTTTTGAATGTGGAAGTTTAAGGGGGCATTGAAGAAACCAGTTGCTGTCCTTGAGAATTGGGGACCCAGCTCTTGGTGCCTCCTTCCCTGGGAATGGCACAGAAGCCTGGGGCCCCACCTTCCTGGAGAGCCCCATAAAGGTTTTGCCCATTTGTTCTAAGACCTAATAACAAACCACTCTTCACTTTGTTTTTCCAGACTTTTTTTCCTACATTTAGGAAATTGATACCAGGATATCATTGCTGAACTCAGGGCCACAGCTTTAGGAAACAGTTCCAGTTTACTTTTTATAACTTAAAATTAAGAATGTGCTCTGTCTGGGGTCCAGGGATCCTGGTAAGCTTCCTCTGGGAGCCCCCTCTAAGGCCCCTGATGTACTGACCACCCCCATGTTGTCCTGCATGGAACACTTGCCCACCCCAAGCTGTGTCAGTTACCTCAGAAACCATGGTCAGTACACGTGGAACCGCTGCCCTACTTATAACCATGCTTGCAGCCAGCCCTTAAATACATGCTGCTTCTCCAGGCTCCCCAGGGGTCAGCCTGAGGGCCTCAGTGGCATTAAGACTCCTGCAGTTTGGATATAGACTAGACACTTGGTCTTGCCCCACAGATGCAGAGAAGGGAGGCAGCCTAGTTGTCGGAGACTTTGAGATCGCAGCCAAGTACGGTGAGTGGCAGCTGTGCTTACCCAGGTGAAAAGGGCCAGGGCATGGGAGCAAGAACGCTGTCCCAGCCATAATAGACTGCCGCGGTACTTGTGACCCAGGCAGGCCCTGGCACCAGAATTCCTGGGTTTGGTTCCTAATTCTGTCAATCAGATGAGCATTCAGAGGTGTGAGTGCAGAGTTGAGAGTATGCTTGGGGTCACCGGGCTGGACCCAGACCACAGGTTCACCACATCATGTGGCCACAGGCAGTGCAGAGGTGAGCTTCGGTGTCCCCAGCTATAAAGGGTCCTGTTTTTAGTCCTTGGGTTATGAGGAATGGACTCCTTTGATTTCACTTTTCCGGATGTCTTTTGACTGTGACTCAGGGAACCCTAAGAGTGATTTCCCTTGAAAACATCCCACTAAGTTCACAGTTGTCACCTGAGCTGAAGAAACCAGGGACCCCTGCAAAGCAGAGCCTGGTATGTGAGGGTATGAGACACTCCCTTAGGGTGTCACAGGTGTTGACCCAGCAGCCCTGGGCCATCCCACCCTCCTCATCGCCTCACACTCACCCAATGAACCAGGATGTGAAGCGAAGGCTTGTGAATATTCTGTTCTTTGGTTGCTGTTCCCAACTTTAGGCCCAAAGAGTTAACCTTTAGTGTGTTTCTCCATAGAAAGTCTTTTCTGGAGACCCCAAAAATGGCTTTGAGCTTCTCATTTCTGGGTTCTTCTCATGGATGTTTATGACTCTTCAATAGGAAAATGTTCCTAGCAGAATTATGGGAAAGCTATTGGTAGGTTTGGCCATACCCCTTGAAAATAAGAGTGGATTGTTCTGGACCAGCTTTGTTGCTGTTTTCATTACCCAGAAAGCCCAAGTTCATGCCCGAGAAAGGTATCCAGGGTCATGGGTGAGTAGATATGGCCTTCTACTAATGACACTGAAATGGGAGGCCTGGCCTGGTGGAGACGGGGCTGGCCTTGAAGCCCTGTCTCTTGGTGTGGTCTTGGCAGGTCGCTGTCCTGCTTTGAGCTTCAGGCTTGTTTAAATTAGCAGAGAGGACCTGGGACTGGCATAGAGCTTGGCTCAGGGTTGCACCTGGAGTGGGTGGAGTTGGATCTGCAGGCACCATACCAGGGAGTGAACCATCAGGAACCTGACTGGGAACCAGCTGTCTCACCCCCAGTATGCCGGACAGTGGAGAACCAACCACAGAGCAACCCCTTCTTGTGCATGGATCTCACTTATATCAGCTTGCTGCTCCAAGAATTTGGCTTCCCAGGGAACAAAGTGCTGAAGGTAAGGACTCCCCTCTTCAGTGCTCCTGTGCTCTTCATGGTCTGAGGGGCTGGAATGCCACCTCCTGCCTCCCACGTGGTCTGGCCTTTCACCCACGTGCATGGTCCTCTCTGCTCCTTTCTGTGTCTTTTCCAGCTGACTCGGAAAATCGACAGTGTTGAGACCAGCTGGGCTCTGGGAGCCATTTTTCATTACATCGACTCCCTGAATACCCAGAAGAGTTGAGCCACGTAGTGGCTGAGCTGCCTGCTGTCCTCAACAACAGGGGCTCTCTCTCTGCAGGAACAGACCCTTTAGGCTCCCTTGATGTGTTGGGAGGAGGCCACAGCTCGAGCTGAGACTCCTCTTCCCTGCAGCCTTGCAGACCTGCCCTTGCAAGGGCAGAGGCCTAGAACTTGGCTCAGGCCCAACACCTCATCCTACCTGCCTCAGCTCCAGGTGGAAAATGAACTAGATAGGGAGAGGGCACATACCAAGGCCAGGATGGTGCATTCCTATTGTCCCTACCTTTCCCATCTGCAGGGTTGGGCAGCTGTGACATGCATCCCTGTGAATGGAGGCTTGTCTACTATCTACCCCCTCCCCCTAGGGCAGAGCTTCACCTTCTCCCCAAGAGTCTGTGCGGAGGTTGTGCAGCTGTCCTGGCTACCCTCAGGGTGAGCTCAGTGGGAATCATCATGCCCTCTGGAGTGGTGGATCAGGCAGGATGCTGTGAACTCTGGACTTGAAGGTGTTTGTTCCTCCTGGGGTGTGGACAGGTGAAGTCATCTAAAGGCCTGTTTCCTCAGTCCTTGGATGGCTTAGGGTTAACTGCTGGAATTGACACTATGAATAGAAGGAGGGGCTGAGGGAAATACCTCTTTATGGCCCTCATGTGCCCCAGCTCTTCAGGAAAGCCTGAACGTGAGTGTGAACTGCTGTCAAATGTTTATGGCTGTGCTGCATGAGTGATGTCTGTCGTCTGTCGTGCAGTGCTGAGTGCTTGTGCGGCCACTGTGCTCTGAGCCCCAGTGGGTGTACTGCTGCCGTGAGCCGTGTACAGCCAAGCAGTAGAGGAGACACAGCCCTCCTCAGGTCAGCTGGCACCGCAGTCCCCAGAACTGCCCTCTTGGAACTGCTTTCTCGTGGCTCTTCCCCCTTGAACTCCATAGGACACTGACTTGGACCTCCAGTGTCTGTGTCGCAGGATCCATCGAGGGGAGACGTGCACTGAGTGCTGTGCACACTGTGGTCCCAGGTTCACAGTCATCTGTGGTGAATGTACCAATATGCAGGATAAGCCGAACCTCATGTTTCACTCAAAATAAAGGTTTACAAGGGTTATTCCTCCTCTGTGATTCCTTTCAGTGAGCATCAGTGACGTTTGTCCACCTAGCACTGGTGGAGAAGCACCTGCGGTCCCTATTTACTAAAGTTTAAACAAAAAACTACGCAGATGGGGTGATAGGTGGTGGCACAATTAATTCCTGTCAGTATATCGAGACCACAGCAGAACACATGGAGGCCCCCCTTCCTGGCCTCCCTTGTCTGTGATCAGCCCTGTAGAGGCCCAGGCTGTTCTCGAGTCTGGGCAGAGCCCCTCTCCTTCCTGGGGGTCTGTTGAAGCAGAGCTTTCCCTGCTGTCTAAGACCATGGCCATAGCACAGGCCAGGTAAGTCTTCACACACATCACCAATGGCATGGTGGTCTTGAGAGAGTGCCAAGCCCCAGGTTGCAGTGTGTTCAGTGAGGACCTGGCTTTAATATATGGGTCAATCGGAAGGGGTTTGCATGTCAGGCAAAGATTGGGCGGACTTCTCACCCCAAGTGCTAGATGTTCACATGTCTCATGCCTCTCTTGGCATGAGAGGGAGGGAGCACAGCGAGGCTACAGCAGGATCAAAGCAGATATGACTGCTGAATAATTATATATAGTAGAGGCCTGTGGGGAGAGAAAAGGCCTCTGCAGAAAAAAAGGATAATCTTGCTCCTTACCTCACAGAGCCTTAAATTTCCAGTGGGCAGAGAAACAGGAGAGGGATCCAAATGAAAGCTTTCGATGTTTGAGAAGCTCTATGCCTGCGGGACACTCAGATATGGAGGCTTCCACCCTTTTCTGAGTGTCATCTGGTCTGAGTGGGGTAATCATTACTGCCCCAACTCCAGAAGGCTAGAGGGGGACCACCAGGACACAAACCACTGACACCATGAGCCAGCTCTCCTCTGCTCAGTGGTTTCCCCAGAAGGTAGCCCCTGGAGCAAAGATCTAGAGCTCTGTGTATGACACAAGTTGGGAAAGACAAAGGAGAGATGCTTCCCCCAACTGAAAAACCACATTAGAACTAAAGCTTAGAGGCTTTCACTTGACAGGGACACAAAAATTAACTTCTCCCCTGCACCTCACCATCCCTGCCTTGAGGTCTCCCCGGCCTCTTCCACAATCTGAATTAACTCTGGAGGCAGGGAGTTAAAGATGTATGAAGATAAAAGTGAAAATCGATTTGGTCCATTTATAGGTTAGTGATCTCACATCTGAAAAAGTGAACTACTGGAGCATTCCCAAAAGATTGCCAAATAAGTCATAGAATATTTTTAAACCAGCAAAATATACAAATCATGTCACTGAGTGCCTTTTCTGTTTATAAAGCATTTTAAAAAAATAACTGCATATGTATATCTTAACATGTAAAAGATGCAAACCAGGGATACAGTGAGAATTTTGTCCCCATGTGTCCTAGAGGACATGTGCACCTGTGTGCTCTGATCTTTGCACACCCCACACACTACCTCCTGCCCATATGTCCCAAACCTTTCTGTTCCCTCTTAGAGAAGCCACCCATGTTGGTACACAATGAGCTGCCTTGGTCCTGCAGTGCCTGGTGGCATCCCCAGGTCTGGATAACAAGACCTCACAGCGTCAAGTTGTTTCCAGTCCTACATTCACATGCACAGAACATTTTTTTTTTTGTATTGTTTTGTCTTAGGAGCATATTTTAATAAGCAATTAAAAATCTATGTTAAACAGCTTAAATTGAATCATGAGATGAATGAATCAATAAAAGCTAGAAAATAATGGAATTAAACTGGTTCTTACTCCCTAACATGAAATATGCCCTCTCTGATATTCAGAATAATTCAACTCGCTTCCTCTTCCATCTTCATGGGGTTGTACCACTAAATAATGAGAAAATAGAAAAAGTGCCAATGACCGCTCCATCTTAGATGGAATCACTGAGGAGACCTTGTCTTGCTTGACTACTAGGGTCAGATTCTGAGAAATTGTGTGGGGTTGGAGTCTACTTCTTCCTGCCTTAATGAAGAGCAGATGGGACTCTCAAGAATGAGATAAAGTGGTCAAAATGGCAGCCTTACCTATTCAGAGAACTACAACTGTTTTAGGCCAGTGGAGGAAATGAAAACCCTGTGAAGACAGGGGCCCTTGTGGAAGTAGAGTCCTTTATAAAGCTATACTTTTTACAGAAAACAAAGTTTTGAGACTACTGGAGTTTAGGGAAGGACTTGCTTGAAACACTCCCAAGAGTTTACCCACTATTTTTATCCCAGTCACACAGAATAGAAATAAATTCACCTTGCCAAGATATATGAAATCATATTTTGAAGTCTCATTGACCTTTTTTTTTTTTTAAGGTATAATGATATAAAACATTAGTTTCAACCATAAAACAATGATTTGATATTTGTATGTTACAAAATGATCACAATAAATCTAGCTAACATCAATCTCATACATAGTTATTTTTTTCTTGTGATGTGACATTTAAGATTTACTCTCAGCAACTTTCAAATATGTAATACAGTATTATTAATTATAGTCCCATGCTGTACATTATATATCTCCATGACTTATAACTGTAAGTTTGTACCGTATGACTCCCTTTACCTGCCCGCCCCCCGCTCCCATCTGTGACAACCAACAGTCTGTGTTCTGTATTTATGATCGTGTTTTTTGATTTGTTTTTTGTTTTTTTCTAGGTTCCACATATAAGTGAGCTCATTAAGTATTTGTCTTTCTCTATCTGACTTATTTCTGACTTACTTAGTGTAATGTCCTCAAGATGCACCCATATGTCACAAATGGCAAATTTCATACCTTTTAATGGCTGAATAGTATTCCATTGTGTAAATATTACCACAATTACATACCTATCATCAGTCAGTGGACACATGTTGTTTCCATATCTCGGCTATTGTAAATTATGCTGCAGTGAACATGGGAGTGCATAATTTTTGAATTCGTGTTTTTTGAATTTGTTTTTTCATTTTCTTTAGACAGATTCCCAGAAGTGGAATTACTGACTCATGTGGCAGTTCTATTTGTAATTTTTAAAGGAAACTCAATACTGTTTTCCATAGTGGCTACATCAGTTTCCATTCCCATTAGCAGTGCACAGAGTCCCCTTTTATACACATCCTCTCCATTGCTTGTTATTTCTTGTCTTCCTGATAATGGCCATTCTAACAGGTGCAAAGTGATATCTCATGCCTGTTGGCCGTTTGTATGTCTTCTGTGGAAAAATGCCTATTCAGATCCTATGCCAATTTTAAAAATCAGATTGGGTTTGGTTGTTTTGGGTTTTGGAGGTTTTGTTTTTGCTATTGAGTTCTGTGAGTTCTTTATGTATTTTGAATATTAACCCCTTATCAGACACATGGTTTGCAGATATTTTCTCCTATTCAGTATGTTGTTTCATTGTGTTGATGATTTCCTTTGTCAGGGAAGGAATGTTTTAAATTGTGACCACACTGACTTCCAGTTAAGGTAGTGGAATAGGTCAATGCTGTGCTGGCCTACTCTCACAACCAACTCAAAACTACAACTAAACTACAGAACAGCTATCATTAAGTCTATTCACCTGAAGTCTAGCTGAACAGAAGTCCTATAACTAAGAATATATAGAAGAAGCCATGTCAAGACTGATAGGAAGGGTGGAGATGCAGAATGGTCGATCCCACACCCCTGTGTGGTAGAAAAATTTTGAAGGATATCTCAACTTCAGAAGTACCCCTAAGAAAGGTCCCCCTGAAGAGCAACAGGGCCCGTCCCCACATCAGGGTTCCAGTGCCAGGAAGAGAAGACCCCATAACTTCTGGCTTTGAAAACCAGCGGAGATTGTGGCTGAGTGAGACAGACAGGCTTCTGGAGTCCCAGGTGTTTCTCTTAAAGGGCCTGTGCACAAACTACCTCACTGACGGATTCACTCGCTCTGAGCTCCAGCACTGGGGCAGCCCCTCACAGGTTCCAGGGACATACAGAGAGGAACTTAATTTTCTGGCTTCAGGGTGAGAGCTGGAGGGGCAGCATTCTCCCAGACAGAAGTACTAGAAGAAGCTATTTTTCCTTTGTTGAGCCCTCTCCCTATCTATCATGTAGACATAGGCAGCCACCATATCTCAGTCTCCATCATTCTGGCTAACACTGTTCATGCTTCCCTGGTGATTCCCTGAGACCTTGCCCCACCCAATTTCAGGTACACCTAAGTCACTTTTAGCAGCTTTTCCATACAAATGGCCTGTCTTGGCTTATGCAGCAGACTTTCCTAAAGTCTGTCAAAGGTTCACAAACCCTAAAGAAGCAGCATCTGCCTTGGCGTGCCCCATACCTCAAGCCTGGCACTAGCAGCAGCCAGCCTCAGTTCACAGCTTAGCCTCTCCCAGTTACCTCTAAGCCCAGCACAAATGGCAAACACCTGCAAATCACTTTGTAGCTCATTCCAAGTGGTCCCAGACAGGGCATAGGCAATGGGTGTGTGTTTTTTTCAGACCCACTTGTAGGATAGCTAAGGAGCAAATGGATTTGCAAATAAATATGCCAAAGCTCAGAGGCCTGCAAAGGCTTGTTCTGAAACAATAAGGAGAAATGGGAATATAAACCAGGATTTTTATCTGTCTGAGGATAAAGAGATTTCAAAGGCTTTTTTAAATGTCTCTTCATACATTGGAATGTTATTTTGGAATAAAAAGGAAGTACTGACATATAGTACAACATGATGAACCTTGGAAACATTAGTCTAACTGAAAGGAGCTAGGCACAAAAGCTCTCATTGATGCCTGAGAGCTTGACAGGGCAGGAGTTCAGAGGGACCTGGACCTGGAGCTCTAGTGACCAGGTTCTTACCTTACGCTACAAGAAGGAATTCAAGGGCATGACAAATAGCAAGCAGGAAAGTGTAAGTTTTCACAAAGAGAAAGTACACTCGAGAAAAGTGCTGACGGCTCAGAGAGAGTCTCCCCAAGCAGTCTGAATTATGGGCTTTTGTTTTTGTAGGGGTCCGGGTGTTCCAAGGCTCTCCATCCTGCCTTCAAGTCTTGGATTGTTTCTCATGAAACCTGGAGGGAAGGAGGTGGCCCAAGGCCATCAGTTTGTCTCTGGACCTTGGCTTGTTTCTCATGCTGTAGTCTCAAGCTGGAAATCAAAACGGGGAGGACTAAGATAAGCGAGAATTTCCAGAGCTGTTTCCTGGGGGTGGGGCATCCCTAGGCTAACTATCCTGCCTCAGCATTGCAGGAGTCCATTTATGTGAGGCATCCACAACAGACCAGTCCACAGGGGCAGCAAGTAGATTGGTGGTTGCCAGAGTGAGAGAGAGAATTGGGAGTGCTAATTAGTCTGGATATAGGGTTGTTAGGGGGTGGTGAGAAGGTTCTAAACTTTGATTATGGTGATACTTACACAACTCTGTAAATATACTAAAATCCATTGATTTCAGTGGGTAAATTTATTGTATGTAAATTGTTTCCCAATAAAGCAATTTTAAAAAAGAAGACTGGAATTTCAGGGAAGCAGCAGCCTACAATGGTAGATTTCCATCTTACCATTTTGTTTCAGTCTGAAAGCATATGATCCTTTCTTCTTTTTTCAACCCTTAGACTGTTTCAGTCTTGTCATGGTCTCTTCACAGACCCGTGGGCTGAAGGAAGATCCCTTCCATGAGGGAGGGGTCAGGTCTGCTCCTTCCGGAGGAACTCTTGGGTCCTACAGGTGCCTGACTCATGGAGACTGGCCCTCAGCTGCCTACTGAATGATGAAAGGGTGTCTGAAAGAAAGCAGGAGAACTGAAAACTGAGAATGGAGACACTGACTTTCCCTTCCCACCCTCTGAATTTCCTCATATCTTTCTCAATGGGAATGCCTGGCCAGGACTCCACCCAAATCAAACAGCGAGATTATGGTTTGGGCAAAGCAAATAGGCTTTGTGCAAGAAGCCTTCCTTCACTTCCCTCCTGGATGGGCAATTCACACTTGGCTCAGAGCTTCCGTGGAATTCCTCTGAACAATATGAACCTCAGAAGGGACTTAGTGCTGCTTCCTAGAGGCCTAGATTAGCAAAGGCTGCCTATTTGACGGAAGCTGTGTCTGGTACTTTAGATCTTTCTGGCTTTTATTTCTGATCTGGTGACTTTTTAAAGAATATTTTTATCAAGGGTATAATGTACAACTCTTATGTATACAGTTCAAACAATTTTAACAAATACATACACCATGGAGCCCGCACTCCTATTCTGTCACCCCAGGAAGTCCCTGGACAGTCTCCCCACACTTGGCCCTGGCAACAACTGCTCTGATTTCCATCAGAACACATTGCTTTGCTAGTTCTGAAATTTCAAACAAATAGAATTGTATGTGGTTTTTTGAATCTGGCTTTCAGCTCAGCATAATGTTTGTGAGAATCACCCATGTTGGTGTGCATATCAGTAGTTTATTCATTTTTATTGTTGAGTAGTATTCCATTATTTCAATATATTATTGTTGAGTAGTATTCTATTATTTCAATATATTTATTACACATCATTTTAGTATTTTCCTGTTGATAGTCACCTGGGGCTTTAATGACAAGCATTCTGTGAGCATTCTCACAAAAGTCTTTTTCGTGGACATTATGTTTTTATTTCTCTTGTGTGAATACCTAAAAGTGGAATGACTGGGTCATATGGAGAGTTCATGTTTAACTACAAGAACCTGCCAAACTATTTTTCAACATGGCTTTGCCACTTCACACTCTCATTAATAGTGCCCCACATCCTCACCAACACTTGGTACTGTGAGTTATTCTAATGTTAACCATTCTAGCAGTTGCGTGCCAGTACTCCACTGTGGTTTTAACATGCATATCCCTGATGTGATCTAATGAATTTTAAAAGAGACTTCAAAAATTCTCCTGCTCACGCCAGCCACTTTTCTGCTCCCCAATCCACCCTTGCCTGGCATGCTGCACATAGAAGGACTGGAATCTACTTTATTCAGTGTACTCCTGGAGCCTGCAAGTATGAGGCAGTGCTGGGCACACAGGAACCTCTCCCTGAGGAGTGTGCACTCCAGGTCGAGACAGCAAACTATTTCTGTAAAGGGCAGAGAGTAAGTACTATAGGCTTAGCAGGCCATATGGTTTCTGTCACGGTGCTCACCCTGTAGTGGAAGTGTGAAAGCAGCGTAGACAAAACGTAACTGAGTGAGTATGGTTCCAACCACACTTGATTTAGGGACACTGAAATTTGAATTTCATATAATTTTTACATATCATTTAAAAATGTAAAAAATATCCCTAGCTTGAGAGCTATACAAAAACAGAGGGTGGGCCAGCTTGGGCTGAGGCCTCAATTTGCTGCCCCTGCATCTGAGTGGAGGCAGCCAGCTCAATTGTAGCTGTAAGCCAGCAGTGGGGAGGAACTTCACACCCCATCCTCCACTGACGGGCTTCCTCTGGTTGAGGGCGGGGGTGCCTCCCACTGAAGAGGGCAGCAGAGGGCCAGAACTAGACTGGCAAGACTGGCTCTGAGTACTTTGCAGCCCCTCACAGGACCATAGCTCCACAATGCTAGCTAGGGCTTCTTCCCCGCCACTCCCCATCCGTGACAGCCCTCTCACTGACAGCTCTAACCACTACTTCTGCCTGGTTTCTTTGGAGTTAACATGTCAGAATGCCTATCCACCTTCACCTGCCACCTCAAGTCCCCATTTGCCCAACCCCTAGCCCAGCCCGAGCACCCGCCAGGGAAGGGCTGAGACTGGCTCAGAAGCTTGCCTGTTTGGGTGGTAATTTGTAGGGACAGTGAGGGGCTCAGCCTTCCACAGAGGGAGTGCTCAACATGTGGCCTGTGCAGGATGGTTCTGGAGAGCGTCCAGGAGACAAGAGAGACCATGAAGAAACCACCAAAGCACTCCTGGCCAGAGGACACGAAAGAGCAGCTGAGGATGAACAAAGGGGAGACTAAAACCCACAGGGAACAAAATGCTGGAGGACCTGTTCCTGAGAAAATCCTTGGGAGCTTGGGGGAAAAGGCAGGCCCACCAGGTTTGTCTATTGGTACCTGCTCTGGGAGATGCCAGGAAGCTACTGACCTAAAGAAGGATGTGGAGCTCCGTAGGGTATGGGGGAGGGTGAGGACATAGGCTAGTCTAGGGGGGGAAGAGGGTGTAAGGCCATGGCTGCCCAGTGTAACCCCAGCTTACTCCAGGTCTGTGCCTCCTCCACACCCACAGGAATGCCTCACTTGGGGTGGCTCCTAAATGTGCATATGATGAACTTTCACACTTGTACACACCACACTGCAGTAAAGAACTTTTCCAGACCCCAATGAGTCTCTCACGCCCCTCCCCCCTCAACCGTATTCACCATTCAGTTTCCACTCATATCCTCAGATCTGCCTGTCCTAGAAGCTCATGTAAACTGAATCCTACAGGATGAGCTCTCCAGTGCCACCTACTCACTAGCATCACCCATCTGCATTGTTGGGTGTGGCTGATCATTCTCATGGCTGCAGACCATTCAACTGTGGGAATGTGTCACCAAGTATTTATCCACTCCAGTGCTGATAACCATTTGCATGGTTTCCAGTTTGGGGTTGTTTTGACTAGGGCTGTTCTGAACATTTTATACATAACTTTTGGTCAGCATACGCATTCATATTTGTGGGGGTATCTTCTTTGTGGTAGAATTGCTGGGCCGGAGGTAGATGTTTGTTTAGCTTTAGTGAATACTGCCAGTTTTTCACAGTGGTTGTTCCAACCTGTAAGGACGTTTGATGTAGAACCTACAGAGGCCACCATGAGAACACTGTCAGTGGGAGCAGGACTGAAGCCAGGGACCCAAAGACAGTCCTGAAAGACACCAGATGTGATGTCGATGAGTGCAGACCTAGGCTCACTAGTGTGAGTGAGCAAGGGGGACCCTCAGGGCCTGTGGGTAGGAGCCAGGTGACTTCAGCTTTGGGAAGGACAGGGAGCAAAAGGAGGAGCTTAGCCGAGTACCATGGCAGGAAGAAGAAGAAAAATACTGGCAGGAGTGTGGATCACAAGTGCAGAACTTCATCGTTGGCTCTACATGTTGAGAAACTCAAATGTATTCATTCATCCAGGAGTGAGCAGACAGCAGGAAATTGTCATGTAGCAAGTCTCAAGAGATACCAGTTAATTAACAGAAAGTATTTGATGTATTTATGGATTGGCATACCTGATCCCAAAATGGCATTGATTGTCCCTAACAGCCCTGGGAGAAGCTCACTGGAAATCACAGCACAGTCTGGAAACTCCAAGTTTTGGAATCTCCAGAAGAGAGGGTTGGAGGGACACTTCCATCTAGCCCCATTGCCTTGAGGAACTGCCCAGCTGAGGACTCTACAGCAGGGAGTATGGAAAAGTATGGGTTCTTTAAAATCCCCTTTTCCAGCAATCTTCCTGTCATTGAAACTTCTGTCCAGTGCTTCTGCTTCAAGGCCTTGCCACTTAGTCTGTGGTTCCACACCTGGGTGCTTGTTTAAGATGCAGACTAAGGGCCCACCTGCTGAATCTAAACCTTCTTCTAACAAGACCCACCAGGGGGTTCTTCTGAACCTACAGAAAGCACCATCGAAGGGCTTTGCTGAAGCTGTAACCCAGGTGAAGCTGGGCCTCCTGGAGGCTTGCCCATGCCTGAAGGTGCTTCTAGGAAGGTAGAAATCTGATTCGAAGAGCCTTAAAGGATAATGGAGCTCTTTACCCTGGTTTTCTTCTGGGATTTTTACATAGCTCATCACACAGAAAGCTTTCTAAAATTCCTCTTTGGCTATCTCTCCATCTGCTTACATCCTGTATATCTTCCCCATCCTGATATCTCTGTGTTGTCTGTGGATATGGAGCATATAGTAAGTGGCCTCAAGTCATACACAGCAGGTGTCTGTTGAATGCCAGAAACTTTCAGGTTCTCTGTCCCCATGAGCAGGTGTCCGGACCATATGCCTCCTTTTGCAGCCTGAGGTTGTGCCTCAGCGTCACCAGCCCCATCCCACAGGACTGCTGGTCCCACTGCTCCCAGCCCTCCTAGGATTGGAATAGGCACATCGGCAGCACAGTGAGTAGATTCACAGAGACACTTGTTTTCCAGGGTTACTTCCACAGGTGGCCATTATTGGTCATTTTACATGAATTCAGTCCATGCAGAGACACAGACTTTCTCACTGTGAGTTTAACATATCCCCTGGAGAGACGGGGCAGTGCAACAAATAGGCCTGCTTCAGGACTGGAACTGTCTCTTTCCTTCTGCTGCCAGAAAGTTTCCACTGGATGACAGAAGCAATACTGAGGAGCCCTGAGAAGTGCTTATTTCCTCATAGCACCTGACCCTGACTGAGCAGGAGGGCACAGTAGACTTGCTCCCCCCACACCTGGCCCTCTGAGCCCTCCAGGCTGAGGCTTTGCCCTCCTCCTTGGATGAAACCATGGTCCCCCAGGTCATTCTGGTACAGCAGAAAGTCCAGTCTAATAACTAACTCCAAGGTAATCATCAAAACAGTTCAATCCTCACCGAAGTGAGGGAATGTTTTTGGCTTGAGAACAGCATGGTGGTGGCCCTGAGTATGACCAGCTTCTTCTCTTTTTAGCATGTTCACCACTCCATCCCTCACCAACTCCTATTTTTGCTGCTCTCCCTTCTGGAGGAAGGAAGGGCCTAAGTAAGGGGGTCATAAGGTGGACTTCCCAAGCTAACTCTTGCCGCTTGGCTTTAGAACCCACCTCACAATCATTGAACAAGTAGCAGACTGTAGGCCCAGCTAAGCATGAGACAGTGTCCTAGTGCACACTGGGAAACTCCTTGGTGCATCTGATAGGGTTCCTCCTACAACAGGGGTACTGACGTAAAAAGGCTGCCTGTGGCAGAGAGTCCCAGATTTGCATGCGTGCGCGCACGCACACACACACACACACACACACACACACACACACACAAGTGCTAGAAATTAGGCAATTGAAATCCTGGATTCAGGGCTTTGGGATTTGTGCTTATAGCAAGCCGTACAGTGAAAGTGCCTTGGATATTATCTGCACCTCTATATGCTGGGTCCTAGGTGTCTTTCCTATATCATGATGGTGTATACAGTATGCTGCATTGTATAACTATAAGTGATGTCGTATCCTCAGTGCATTAAATCAGGAGTCACATAGCATTGGTTTGTCCCTTTATTGGTATCACTTCATGAGGCTGGATTGAGTCTCTTTCCATTGTAAAGTGCCTTTTCCCTTTTAGAACTAATGAGGTAATCTGTGGAGTGGTACTGTGAGATTGTGAATATCCTGTTCCCCTAAAGCCTTTGTCCAATAGTTCTAACATCAACTCCTACATTTACTTGGCATCATTCTATAGAGAAAAGCTTCTTTCCTTCTTCTCCACCCTGCTTTTATTGCCTTTTTATTATCACACTGGTCTCATGAATTTTTTTTTTTTTAACATCGGCGTGTAAAAATACATGTTACTAAGAATATCTAGTTACCTTCCCCAGTCTAGGGGGAGCCCCAGTCCCACAATGTCATTCTAGCTAGTGGTCTGAATTCTACTGAGCTTTACAATTACCAGCCTCTCAAAAACAATGCTTTTATTATTTGCCCCCTGGTTCCAGAAAGGCCAGGTCTGTCTTCACTTGCAAACACTTAATTGACCAGCACAGATCAGCCAGCGACATTGCTGGGATTCCAGACAGTTTTTACTCTAGGCACACGCAGTCTCATAAAGGGCTGGTGATGCTTCTGAGCCACTCTTAACCAATATTTATTGAATCCTTATGATCAATAAGACACTCTTCAGGTCCTCAAGAAGCTTAAGCCTAGCCCACCAAAAATGTCTGTTTTCCACACACAATTTCTTTAAGTTCCCACAGCATTTCATTCCACACAGAAGACATCTTTCATCTCTGTTTCTGAAGCACATGACTAGCTACAGAGTCTTAAATACCTGTGTAAAAGAACTTTAAAGGTAATTTATTATCTCCAACAACATAGAATAACTCAGTACTATAGTAACTGAACCTGAATCAATATCTAACACTTCTTAGTAAATTAATTTTTTAAAATGATCTCCCCAAAAGGGGAGAAAAAGATTAAAGAGAACCAATCAGTATGTAACAAGGCAGTCTGACTGACCTCACAATGAGCCAGGCTGTCAGAAAAACAATTTTTTTCTCTTGGAGGGCCAAATCTGAGCTCACTTATTTTTCATGTTGCCTATGCTGAAGCCATATATATAGTTTTATTGTTAAAATGGAAGATAAGATCCAGATTCCTCACCAGGTTGACCTGGCGCCTACACCTGGCTCCCCACCTCCTCTCTGAATCCACCTGTTGGTTGTATAGGGGAAGAAAAAATTCTTCTTTTCTACCCATCTCAAATTCTCCATCTGGGGCCCTGTAAATTTGACTGGCCAAGGCAGCTTAACAAGAGGAAAACAGACATGCTTATTAGCATGTTTGTTGCCCATACACATGGGAGTACCCACAAATGGGTAACTCAAATGAGTGGTTAGAACTTGGCTTTATGTATTATCTTAGGCTAAAACAAAGGAAAAGCATTTTGAGGTCTTTTGGGCAGGGAAGGCAAGTTATGGGAAGGTGACCAGGAAAAGCATGGTAAACATAGGTTGTTTAGTTTTTTTTTTTAAATTTATTTTTCAATTACAATTGATATACTATATTACATTAGTTTTAAA
Organism: Rousettus aegyptiacus; assembly: GCF_014176215.1. Lineage (NCBI taxonomy): Eukaryota > Metazoa > Chordata > Mammalia > Chiroptera > Pteropodidae > Rousettus > Rousettus aegyptiacus. The sequence continues at coordinate 42,716,670 of NW_023416287.1, forward strand.
TGTACCACAAGACATTTACATACCTTATGAAATGATCACCCCCATAAGTCTAGTACTCATCTGACACTAAACATAGTTATTACAATACTTTTGACTATTAGTAAAGTTTTATAGGCAGACTTAAGTTGGGAGAGGTAAGCATCTCTACAAATGTAAATTTGCTTTATAAATGTAATTTTCCTTTACAAAAGGAAAACTCATATTTTGATTTTAAAGATTTTCCTTCTTCTACTGTTTCTCAATGTCCTATAGCTTAACATAATTCATACACCAAAGTGGCATTTTCAGGGTGGCAAATTCTGGTAGCCCTCAGGTATTCTCTTTGCTCCACCTACACTGGACTTTCTGTTCTATGAACTGTCCAAATGGGTGCCCAGCTCAGGGCCTTTGCACTTGCCATTCCCCCAGATTCATTCACTCATTATCTTTAGGCCTCAATTCAAACATCAGCTCCCACTAGCCACTTAGCCTGCTTTTCTTTACAGCACATATAACCATCTCAAAATTATTTATCTGAAAATGGCAGAGGTACTCATAAGTCCCCTTATCCGTTCCAGTGATACAGTGGCCAGAGGGAAGTGAGGGGACACGATCGTGAAAAGACTCCTCCCTGCTTCAACCACACACATTGTGAAGATTCAAGACTGGACTAAATGACATGATAGAGAGGATGATGATGGAGCTCTCAGGAGAAAGAAATTACATCTGGGTAGGAGGATCTTGGAAAATTTCATAGAAGAAGATTAGCCATGAAGGATGGATAGAATGACTTAAATTTTACTTAAACAGGAGTAACAAAAAAAGAAGTAAAAGTCAATTTGAGTAAGAGAGAACATATAGTTCTTAAATCAGCAACCATTAATAAAGTCTATGGCCTCCAATTTTTCTTACATTTATTCTTCCTATAAAAGATATGTTGTAGAAAAAACAGGTAATACACAAAGTATGAGAAAAATAATAATCCCTCCTGATAAATCTGCTATTCAGTAATAACCAGTGTTTATGTTTTGGTATAAATTTGTGTTTCCAACACAGTTGCCACATGTGGTTATTTAATTTAAATTTAAATGAAATAAAATTAAAAACATTACTCTCATTTCTGCATCACATCTTTCTTATTTCTGTCTTTCCATTTATCCTTACCGTATCATCCTTTATACCTTCCTAGTTAGTTATGAAGATTGTCATTTCCTTTATAACTCAATAGTTTATGATATTAACTTTGAGTAAAGAGAAATTGTGGGGGGCTTGTGCAGTGGAGCAGTATGTGGCCTAGGGGTGAATCTTGGCGGTTTCCTTTACTAGCTGTGTGAGCTTAGGGAATCATTTTAACTTCTCTGCACTTCTTCTGCATCATCAAGTGGGGGTCATAGGAGGCTATTTGCAGGGGTTAAAAGTTAATACATCTACAGAGCACAGTAAGAATCAATAAACATTAACTTTCCCAATCCTTGTTCATTGTGCTCCATAGCTGGGCAGTCGAACCTTTGCCAGGTTTTAAGTATAACCTATAGCACAGCAAAACACATCTTTGTACAACTTTCTTTTGTCTTTTGAATCTTTTCTTGAAAACGATGCCTCACAGTGATACAACCATAGGGCACAATCATTTTTATAACCCTTCTCATGAACTGCCAGATAACTCTCTGAGAGATTGCATCAGTCAAGCTGGGCAGCATCACTGAGACCCTCACAGTCCTGCCATTGGTGACAGAAATTCCATCATACTGGCTTAATGCAAGATAGAATTCCAGAGCTGGAGTAGGTGGGTATGTGCAAATGTGGAGCACAGAGGGCATTCCAGGTTTATTGTCCACTGAGAAGTCTGCAGCTGGAAAAGGGTCCAAGTAAGAAGATAACTTTGAAAGTAATGTAGGGAGGAGGCAAGAGAATTAAAAATGTTAATCAAGCCACAATCAGAGACTGCAATAAACTGATCAGCCCTCCAGCCAGGTCAAGAGGACATCTTCAGAACAAAGAAAGATTTCAGCTGGATGACTAATAGCCCATTCTCCATACCTGAGAAGGAGGAATAAGAACCGAGAGTCATTCTCTATGACCAAAACCATGGAGAACCTATGGATTACAGGCTAGGAACTACCAGCAGGCCTTTCATGCTAAGTATTCTTACCTTTTCATGCTACATACTCTTTCCCTTCTTCATTGTATGTCAGTAACAAAGGAAATGGGTTAACAAAGTCTTTTAAATGATAACACACAGGAATTAAAGAATGATATTTAAACTAATTTCCCTGAGCACCCAGGGTCCCTCTCAATGCCTATTCTCTCTGTTCTTCTCATTGTCCCTCTCCTTCTCTGCCTCTGAGAGGAGATTGCACTCTGTCTGTGAACTGTTACCCCTTTTCTAATAAACTTTCCTTTTGACTCTTACTTTGGTGTGGGTGTTGAATTTTTTCCATACTCTTTGCCAAAGGACCCTCTTCTTTTCTCTGTGCAGAGCTTGGTCTCCCCCCAACTAGGGGGAATTTGCCTGTCCTGCATCAGAAGCATCACACCAGGAAAACCCCTTGCACCTGGACTTTTATAACATCTCTTGTGGGCAATTTTCACCTCCCTATAAGTTAGGAACTTTGAGGACCATCAGTCTAAAACCACTGGGGCAAACCTGAGGCCATACTAAATTGGATTTACTGACCCACTGCAATGAGGGAGCAGGTATGCAGGGGAACAAAGGAAAAGGCTGAGTTCAGGGAAGTGGGGCTCTAGGTGAAATTTACATGAAGCTGTGTTCCCACAGGCTCAGAGAAACGCAGGGCTGCGGGCGAAGTGGGCCCTGTTTCCTTGGAACCACCATGTTAAGCAGATGTTGGAAGCTCTTCCCAGAAACCCATTCTCAAGCTCAGAATGGAAGGGGCAGCATCTGCCTGAGTGAGGCCAGAGGTGGATATGGCCTTCTTCTTGACTTAATTTAAAGGGCAAAGTGTCTGAAGGCCAGTGATTTAGAAAACAAGTTTTCTCAATAGGTAAAGAAGCAGTGGTTCCTCAGAGGAGGAGTCATTGAGACACTTCAGGGCTGCAGCATGCCCTGAGGAAAGCTATCCCCTATTCACTAGCAGTGTCTGTTAGCCTAGCCCGAGGATCACAGGCAGATTGGCACTTTCTCGGTATAAACTAAGTTTTGCTTTCTTAGCTCGCCACCCCGGACCTCAAGATGAATCTGCGCCAATAGGTGTTGGTGGCTGCCTTTCAAGTGCGTACTGTTTCCCTTAATGGCCTCACTCCAGCACCCAGAGCACTCCATCTGGGTGCAGCTGGTGCCCCTGGGAAGGGCGTGGGACACAGGTCCCAGAAATCCCAAAAGCCCGGAGGTGGGGGATGGAGCTGGCGGGGGGGGGGGGGGGGGAGGCGGGCAGCGTCTTTCCCTTGTTTGCCCTTGGAGGGATAGGGACAAACAGGACTGCAGCTTTGATTTCCAAGTCGTCCAGCTTCTCCAGGCTCCACACACTTCTGCCAGGTTTGGCCAACTTGGGGTCAGATCCTAACTCTTGGGTGGCCGTGTGCAGGTCACTTCAGCTTATCTATAAAATGGGAAGCCACCGCCAATTTCCCAAGATTAAAGCCACGCCCCTCGGACCCGCCTCTCTGGGAGGCCCCACCCCGCGCCGCCTCGGGCGCAGAGCGCAGGCGCGGTCCCTTGCGCGGGCGTCGCTGCAGACCTTGGCCCCAGAGCCGCTTCAGCATCTTCGGTGTTCGCGTCACCTGTCTGCTCTCCTTCTCCTCTTCCTTCCCCTCAGCCAGCGCGATGGCTAAGCCGCTAACGGACAGTGAGAAACGGAAGCAGATCAGTGTGCGCGGGATCGCGGGACTGGGCGACGTGGCCGAGGTGCGGAAGAGCTTCAACCGGCACCTGCACTTTACGCTGGTCAAGGACCGCAACGTGGCCACGCCCCGCGACTACTTCTTCGCCCTGGCGCACACCGTGCGCGACCACTTGGTGGGCCGCTGGATCCGCACGCAGCAGCACTACTACGAGCGCGACCCCAAGGTGAGGCGGCCGCCGGAGGCCCGGTGCCCTGCCTGGGTCCCCCTTTCATCCTGCTGCGTCCACTGCTCCACCCCGAGAAAGGGGAACCCTTGTGCGCTGTCTCTTGAGCCACAGGCCCCCGAGTAGTGACAGCAAAGCGCTGCACGGCTTCGCAGAAAAAGACAGGTTAGACCCGTGCCTACCGAATGTATCAGTTGAGCACGATCACACCAGTCCGCCCCCGCGGCCCAGCAGTGGTCCATACACTGACTTGACGCCGAAGCATAGCTTCGGGTGGGGCCTCCCCTTTTCGCCCCCATTCCAGCCGCCGCAGTTCTCTGGGAGTTAGCCAGCTTTGCACAGGCCTGGCCTGGTACTTCCTTCCACGCCAGCCAGGGCGCAGAGCGCGTTCGGGCTGTCTCTCTCTGCGGCCGGCAGGAGGGGCCCCAGGGGGTTTGGCCTTGCCCCGCCTGTGGACTGGGCAGCAGAACCCTTGCACGAGGAGCCTGGCCTTGCAGAGGTCCTTTGCTCCCGGCAATTTCCGATCTCTGGATCCCGGCGGAATTTTCTGGCCTGTCACTAGCTGTGGCTACAGAGTCGGGGCTTCCTCCTTCCCCTACTCCCGCCCCCTCCCCCAGCCTTTGTTTTTCTGCAGGAGCGTGTGGGAGAAAAGGGTACTGGAACCAGGCCTGGGTTCATGTGTTGTTAGGGGGTGAATTCAGTCATCTGCAGGGAATTGTGGGGCTTTTTTGGGCTAGGTAGTGATTAGAAGAAAATCGTTGGAGGTTTCTAAAGCAGGATGGGTTAGTGTTCAGAAAAAGGAGCCCGTAAAGAAGGCTCTGCCTTTGAGGTTTCCACATTTTTTTAAAACAACTTTACTTATCTTAAAGTTCATGGAGGTTAAGTAATTATTACTTTTTATATTTTGCAAAAAATTATGCTTACAGTAGAAAAATACAAAATATGTAAAAGTCACTGATAGTCTCCATTACTATCAATTAGTATGGAGATATTTTAACTATCTATGTTAAAATATAGGTGTATGTCTTTTCAGATCTTTTTCTACTAAATATATATACATATTTCTAAAAAGCATATTTCATATACAAGTGTGTGGATTTTCTGTTTCATTCAACATTTGTAACTTTTTCAGCAGCTCCGAGTCAGTAAGTATGCTTCTCCAATATCATTGGTAGTTTTCAGTGTGATAGGTCTGTCATAGGCTTGGCCAGCCCCCTGCTGCCAGGTTTTTCTGTTGTCGTTGTACTTGACCATGGATTTTGTCCTTTCTGCTATGCTAAGGCAGAGTGAATACTGGCCAGGACAGAACACACCTGCAGACCTGAAGTCAGTTTGCAAAGATTTGACTTGCAGTGTACACCTGGGCACTGGGCAGTAGCTTTGTTTGTATTTTAGAGGATTTTCATTGGGCATTAAAAAGGCTTAATAATTGCTAGGAAAGATTGCTTTTCCAAACTTATTCTGGGGCACTCTTTTTTTCTAAAAGATGGTAAAAAGGACAGATTTGTTGGAATACCAACTAGGCTTCCTCATATTTAGTATGCAAGACAGCGTAGAAAGAAGTATTACCAAATGGCTAAAACAGGTTATTGCAACAAAAGCTTAGGATGACTTTGCCAGGGAAACTGGCCAGGAGGCAGTTGCTCCCCCAGAATTCCCTGCTGATGGCAGAGCTCTGCTTCATAACATCATTTTTATTGTCCATGTAGCAGATGACAAGGGTAGTAAGGCTTTGACCGCATATTCAAGGGCATGTCCCTGGAGCTGGACACACCCCAACACCTTAGGGCTCTGCTTAGAGTTTATGTATCTTTAGATCCTGAAAGGCTCAGGGATTACAGAAATGATCTTTTACGAACAGAATTAATCTTTCTCACAAACCAGATTTGCTGATCCTCAGTGAGTGGTCTGAGTTTCGGTTGTCTGCTATAGTGGCTACAGGTAGAAACCTCTCTCTCTTTAAAGGAACCACACGGCCTGTAAATGGAAGGACATTTGCCTATTCTGGACAGGAAGGCCACTTTAAAAAGGAAACTTAGAATTTAAGTGCTTCAGGCTGCATGATTCATGTTGAAAATAAGCTCCTCATCTCCCTTTTCTGCCAAAGTTACAGGTTTGCATGTAATGGACCTGAAACAAGCCGTACAAGGGTGGGAGCGCAGGAGAGATGGGCTCCCAATAGAAATCCTGCAGAGCCACAGCCCCCAGCCCCAGGCTCAAAGACTTGTGCCATCCTACTTCAGACTGAGATAGACTCCTTATCTATTCTTAATAGAGTGCTTTTATGTGTTATTTTTGTCTTTTACACACTTATCCAAATCCTTATGATTACTAGAGGGAAAATTAGAAACTATAGATAAGCCAAAAGAAAAAAATTAATTGTAATCTCACCACCTAGTAATAACACTATAACTGCTACAAACATTTTGTGGTTATCTTTTTTTATACAAGTAGGAATATTTGTTTTTGTTACACTAAATAGTGTTGTGCTCTATGTACTGTTTTGTAACTTTTTTAGCACTCTGTATTTGGTAACAGCACAAACAATGGAAACTCAGGCCTTGGTAGCAGATTTTTCACGCAGCCTGCCAGGCAAATTAGCAAGTCAGAAATCTGACTAAAATTGAGAGGTGTGTGCTTGGTAGGAGGCAGGGCCTAGTTCTAAAGACTGTTCAGGAATTCTCTGAAGTGATGGCAAGGTTGAACTCTGCTCTAAACTCAGGTATGGAATAGAACTGGATGGTGAGAGATGGCTCACATGAGTCAAGTTCTTTTTAGGCTTTGCAGTTCAGCCTATATAACTTTGGGCTCCATTTGATTTCTTAACCTTTCTTGGTTTCAGTCTTTCATCTTTAAAATGAGGGGGATCAAGTTAGGTAATCTATTTCTGAGTCCCCTTGGCATTCTAAAGCATGGTTTTGTGTTTGCTTATAAAATGTGTCCATTTTATATTGATATTTAATCTTTATCCAAAAAGAATTTCAGAATGCTTAAGCAAGATATAAGACAAAAGCTTCAAATTAATAGAAAGATCTCAAAGTGAAAGTTGGGGCAGAACAGTCAAGGTAGGAAAATAGTTTTAATTCAGGATTCAAGGTCAGGAGACAAAATGGAGACATAAGATCTGGCAACCGGAGCAAATGGCGGCAGATCATACCCAGTATTAGAATCATGGAATCTCTGTGATAAATTCTACAATGGGTAGATATGAGATTTCTTCCATGGGTCTTTAAAGCAGATGTTGTACAATGTAGACAACTGGCCTAACTACATCCCTTCAGCGAGTGGGTGGAAAAGTCAGTTTACTCCGTAACAGGCCTGCTGCATCCCTGTAGTTAGGAGAAGGAATTTAATATATAATCGACTTCCCGTATCCCTCAGTGAGTGGATGGGATAGTGAGTTTACTACATACCCTATCACCCTTGCAGTGAGTGGATGGAACAGCCAGTTTACTATGTTAACAGCCTACTGTATACTGTGGTGATGGAATGGCACAGCCACTTTACTGTGTAACCATCTACTGCATTCCTGCAGTGAGTGGGTGGAATAGCTGGGATACTGTGTAACTGGCCTACTATATTTCTGCAGTGAGTGGGTAGAAGCCAATTTACTTTGTAACTGGGCTGCTGCATCCCTGTGGTGATTGGATGGAGCAGCCAGTTTACTATGAAACTGGCCTAGTACATCCTTGCAGTGAGGGTTGAAGAGCCAGTTTACCATATGACCGACCTATTGCATCCCTGAATTGAGTGGTTGGAATAGCCAGTTTGCTGTATAAACTGGCTACTGCAGCCCTGCAGTTTAGTGGATGGAATAATCAGTTTATTGTGTAAGAAGCCATCTGTATCCCTGCAGTAAGTGTGTGGAACAACCAGTTTACTATATAATTGGACTGCTGCATACGTGCAATGAGTAGGTGGAATAGCCAGTTTACTTTGTTTCTGGGCTGCTGCATCTTTGCATTGAGTGGATGGAATAGTCAGTTTATTGTATAACTGACATATATCTCCCCTTCAGTGGGTGCATTGAGTAGCCAGTTTACTATATAACTGGCCTTCTTTATCCCTGCAATGAAGGATGGACTAGTCAGTTTGCTATTTAATGGGCTACTGCATCCCTGAATGGAATTGTCAGTTTATTATAACCGACCCATATCATCCCTGCAGTGGGTGGATAAACCAGTTAGTTTAGTATATAACCAGCCTATTTTATTCCTGCAGTGTTTGAAATAATGTTTGCTATGGCTCTTATAAACTTATGGCATAATCTCAGTGGTAGATTAATGAAAAAGAGCTCTACCACAGGATCTAAACTGCTGTCTTAAATATTTCTAATAATGTAATTATAGTGAATACAAATAATTTTTTTGGTTTGGCTGGATCTGGAAGTTAAAGGAAGATAATCTACATCAGTGTTTTATAGTCTTCACTGCCCACAACCCCAGTTCGAGATTTTGTTTTAGTTGGTGGTTGGACCAACCACTGGAATCCTGTTAACACACCAGTCATTTCAGTGTGTATCTATGTGTGGGTGTGTGTGAAGTTGACCTTGTATCCCGTGGGCTGCCTTCGTTGACAGCAGATAGCTCAGTTATTTTCTCTGGCTAAAAGCTGATGATGGGCAGGTGTTTTGTGTTGTTGATTACCCTGACAGCTTGCCAAGTGGAAGGCGGGTGAAGCCATCCTTTATGAGATTGAGAAACCTCTCAGAGTGTGCGCTATGATTTTTTGTAGAAGACAGTATAGCCTCTTTCAGGCTGTGATGGTTAATATTCTGTTTCAACTTGGCAGATAATTGGTTTTTGAGATGACATTAACATTTAAATCAACATACTTTGAATAAAGCAGTTACCCTCCCTAATGTGGGTAGACCTCCAATCAGTTGAAAAACTCAATAGAGCAAAGACTAAACCCCCATCCCTCCCCATCAAGAAGGAATTCTGCTCACAGACTCCCTCTGGACTCCAAATGTAACTTCCTTTTGTCTCCAGCCTGCCCGCCCACTCATCAGAGTTTGGACTTCTGACCTCCACCATGAAGTGAGCCAGTTCCTTAAATAGATCTCTATATATGCATCATTTTCTCTGTAGAACCCTGACTAACACCCAGGTTCTATGGATTGCTGCAAGGACCCTTTGTAGCTTTATGAAATATTGTAACCTCACTTCTGCTTCCCAGCCCTTTTAAAATTATTTTTTAAGACTGTATTTTACATGATTTCAGATTTTAAAAGTTGCAAGAATAATACATAGAATTTCCACATATCCTTCCTTCAGATTCCCAGAACATTAAACATTTTAACACATTTGTTATGTCCTTTTCTATGTATGTGTATAAATAAATTTTTTTCTCTGAACCATTTGAAAGTAAGTTGCAGACTTGATGCTCCTTTACCCCTACAAACTTATTTGTGCTTCTGCAAATCATGGAGACTCTCTTATAGAACCACAATGTATCATTAAACTTGGGACTTTCACAATGACACATGCTGTTTGTCATCCAAAGACATCAGCTTTGCCAGTTGTCCACTAATAAATACAAATAAGAAAATAGGGAGAACTTTATAAGTCTTTTCAGATTATACCTAATTTTCATTAAACAGAGCAAGGCTTGAAGCCCTTTAGAAGCCCACACATTCTAAGACATGAAGCAGATTAACAGCAGACAATAGGTGGCTTTTTGTTCACCTGTGCAGACCCGGGTTCTTAGAATACCGTGAAGAACACAAGAGTTTAGAAGGGTAATTGTGTTAACAGCAGAGTTTGGTTTATGGTTTTTCAATAGGGCCTTCTGGGGTTGGAATTATATGTAATTTCAGTTTTTGCTGAGTGTCTATTCTCAGCCTTGAAACATTGTTTAAAATAAAAAGTGAAAGCTGTTTAAAAAGCTGACTAGTACTAGACAAATCCATGCCTGCCCGCCCCCCACCCAGTGGGGACTCAAGTCCTGCATTAAGGCCAAGGGGCCTTGACTGCGTGCAGATAAGAATTCAAGCACACGCCAGAGTCAGAGACAAAGGAAAGTTCATTAGAGAAGGAGTAATGTTCTATAGACAGAATGTGGTCTCCGCTCAGAGACAGAGAATGAGGCAGACCCTGAGTGTTTGAGGAATTCAGTTCACACGTGATTCTTAGTTTCTATGAATTACAGTTTAAAGACTTTGTTTCCCAGTTTCCTTTGACAATATGGGTATGTGGTGTGAAAAGCATGCTACCAATCTCAGCCTTTGTTTTATAGGTTCCCCATAATCTGACTGTAGGGAATAAACATTGGGTTAATTTGTGTAGGGTACCACTTAAAGACTGTTTTCCTTTCACGGTATGGGAAAATAGTTTGTTAGTAATCCCAGCAGGAATCTTCTTCTGTTCCGTAGGTTCCTCATGATCTGGCTGTAGGGCTGAGAAGCACCTATTTTAACACTTAGTCCATTTATGTAGTTCTCATGCCTCTTCCCTACATCACTACCATGCTAGTTGTAAATATCATGGCATAGTCCAGATCACGCAATAGAAATTGCTTGGGCTCTGGCTCGTCTGTCAGTGATAAAGAGACTTCTGTAATTGTCTCTGAGGCAGGAGTGGGCAGTCATGTTGTGGAGCTTAATAGCATGGAAGGCGGAAGGCAGAGAATTGTAAAAAATGTGATGTCACAGAGTACAAAATAAACTTGTTTCCTGAAGAGCTAAGTGATCTCTAAAGTCTCTGCGAGTTCTCAAATTCTATAGTTTTATTATATTTTACATTTTCCAAATTGACTTCGAGCAAAGAGACCTGTGTTCTAGACCTTGTTACTGCTACCTGAAATGCAAAAGTAAGTAATGATCTGTGTTGAGACAGAACCCACCAGTTATGGGTGGAAAGCCAAGTTTCCCTGGCACTTAATTCTAAAAGAAAGTGCTTAAATGTGACTTCATAGGTTGGGGTTAGGAGATGTGGTAGGTAATGTTAGCTCAGCACATTTACACAATACAGTGTTGGTTTTATAAAACTTCGTTCTTGCTGTGACCCTCCTAAAAGCACCTCAGATGCAGCAGAGTGCATGCTGCGGAGGTGAGGGTGCGTCTCAGCTGTCTGTCAGGTGGGAGTACCCCGCCCCCAGCATTCCTCTCCCTGTTGGGCTGGGCTAGGAAGGTGTGAGGAAGGAGGTGCCCCTCGCCCCTCCCCCCCCACCCCCCGCCCCGTGTATTTGGAGAGACCAGGAGCAGACCAGACTGGAATAGCAGAGTGCTGTGCTCACGGCCTCTGTGTTGGGTCAGTGGTCAGTGTCCCTGCGTCACGCCAGGGCCAGCTCTGCCCTGTCCAGTAGAGAGGCAACAGGCTGCCGTGGGGTCCCCTCTGTTCCCACTTAGCCACAGTGAGATGACTGCTGGTGTGTTAAGACTAGGGCCACGGACAGAATCTAATGACAAGATGAGCGTAGCTGCAATTTCCTGGCACGGGATGACGCACCTCTGGCCAGCTCTGCCTGTAGAATCCTGTTCTTCCTCTTGGTGAAAGCAATTGGCCCAGTCTTTGTTTTGTTGGCCTGAATGTTGGAAAGTTTTCTTTCCTTTTCCTGCAGGGTATTCAGACCTTTCTGTTTAACAGACTCCAAAAATCCTTTTAGGAACGGGAAAATAAATTGGAGATCTCTCAGAGTTCAGCTCAATTAATCTCAATGTATAAAGAGCAAAACAAGGTTCTGCCTATTGATATTAAACTCCATTACCACAGTTAGAGTTCATTAATGCCTAAGATTTCTTTAGAAGAGTACTTTATTATGTAATATTTGTGTTGATCTTTTTTTCATCTATTTGTGCTTTTATGCTTTTCTGTGATGTTATCTGTTGGTATGGGATTTGTGTCTAATAAATAAACCTAATTTTAAAAATTTAGGGCTGTCTCTAGGCCATTTAACACTTGTTATAGTTATATTGCCAAGAAAGGACCATTTAAGAAAGATTGAGGGCCCACTGCAACACCCCAGAAGGCTGGCCCCCCAGAGCTGCTTGTAGAGAGGTTAAGGGATCCTCATTGTTCTCAGGCTGAAGCAGGTGAGTGCGTGATTCTCTGACCAGCACTCCTTGAGCAGGAAGGCCCTATCCAAGGTTGCATAGATGGCAACTGTGGAGGCCAGAGGGGCTGGAGGGGTAGAGAGAGGCTGGGCCTGCAGTAGGATGGCCTAGAGCCTGCAGCAGCAGTTTGAGGCTACCAAGGGGCTTGTCCTTTGCAGGCAAGTCCCTTAGCCTATGCCTTCAAGTGTTTTTTTTCTAGAACTGCCAACTCTCCCTGATTATCTGGCCTGGTGAGGGGACCAATGTTGTCTGAGTCCAAGCCCAGCCCTATATTAAATCCTGGGATGGGTGTGGTGTTCTCAGAGAGATGAAGTGACCTAGGTCACCCTGCTGCCTGGGGCAGGTTCTGGGATTGGACACCAGTCTGCACAGTTCAAAAGTCTGTGCATCTTCTTGGCTGGCTCCTCCAGCAAGCTTTCTTCAGTTTTGTGGTTTTTACTCCAAATCATCTTAAGACAACTGGGAAAAACAAGATCAACACATTTGCAGAAACTAGAAACATTCTTAAAACAAATGCAAAAACAACAACAAACAAGGCACAATCCCAGAGTCCAGAGCTCCATCTGAGCAGGCCCGCAGCAGCGCCTGGCTTAGAGCGGACATGGGGAGTCTTTTCTGAGTGGTGGTGTTTGGGGACTTGGATGCTGTGGTGCTTCTGTTCCCTTATTAGTTGAAGGTGCAGCAAGAGGCTGCCCTGTGCTATTTACAGAATTAAATAAACTGCTGAACCCTTGACATCTGCACTCAACATGGGAGGAAAATGAAAGAGATTTAAATGTTTTAAGTCTTGGCCCAACATTTTATGCTTCAGTATCCATCCCTTATGAAAAGATGAGCTGTTGGAAGAACTTTTTTTTTTCCATAGTGCTAGTTAAAAGTTAAGAATTTTAGCAGAAAGATCAAACTAACTTTAAAAATACATATTTATAGTTAAAGTCAAAATAAAAACATCTTGATCATATTCCTGACCTTCTAGCTGTTTATGAAACCTCCAGAGAACTCCAAAAGTAGGTGTATATGGGAGAAATGAGTCTTTGCATCTAGGAAAAAGGAAATGATTGTGCTCAAAACCTTCACTCACACTCTTCTCAGAGTGCTAAGTTTTGTTGGACTCAGTGTGTTTTCATACTGGTTACTAAGGCCTGTCTGGAGGGAGGGGAGGTGCAGTGCTATGGAAACCCCATATAATAATAAATCAGTTCAAGTGTAGTGTAAATAAAGTCCAAGCTGATGAAAAGTAAGGAAGACGAAATGGACCATGAGCAGTAGTGACAGCAGTGGTACTTAGAGTGGTTGTGTGGATTCATTCATTACAGTGCTATGTGTTTGTGAATTAAAGGGTATTGGAATTTGTATAGTAATTTAGAAGCCATACATGCAAATAAAGTTTAAAAAGGCAAAGACTGAACTCAGTGTGACTTTTTAAATATGTGTGCATGTTCTTTCAATTCGTAGATTTTAATATGTATAGAAAGTTTTCTTAAATTTCCTATTAAAAATTTTTTAATGTTCACTTTCTTTTCAGGGACACAGATGCAGATGTTAAGTATTTTCTGTATTCATATTGCTATTTTTCTCTTCAATCTTTTTCATGCTTTTCCCCCATTTTGTTTACTTTTTCTCATCAAGTTTTTACTTTCAGCTTTGCCCATGTGTTGTATTCAGTGGTGCCTTCATTTCTGAGATGGTTTTAGTTCTTATTTTACTTCTTATGCTTGGTCAGATCCTTTCATTTCCTTATCAGTGTTGCTTGCCTTCTTAGATGAATCTGTATTTATGAATTTCGTTTGCCCCTTGGCAAATGCTGGGTGTACTTTGCCTATCCTATTTCCCATCTGTCTTCCTGGTTTTATTTTTAGTATGTAGATCCTGAGCTCCATCTCTTTGAGTGGAGGGAATTCTTCCTGAGCCAGCTGTTTGCAGCTGGATAATGGGGCAGGGGCCTGGTATGTGCAGCCTGAAGTAAGTAGCCCTTCCCTGATTCCCAGGTGTGTGTATGTGTGTGTGTGTGTGTGTGTGTGTGTGTGTGTGTGTTTTACTGTGTGCGTGCACACGTGTGAGTGTGTACATGAACACGTGTGTGAGACTGGGTGTACAAGTGCAAGCATGCATGTGAGCATATATGATTGCATATGTGTGCACATAAGTGCATGCACGAATGTATTTTCATGTGTGTGGAGATGTGTGAGTGTACATATGTGAGTATGAAGGGCTTTTCCTTTCCCCATCTTTAGAAAGCAGAGACCTGCAGTGGACAGATACCCCTGTCTCCACCCTGCTGGAGGCCTGCTTCTAGTTTAGTTCTTCTGGCTTTGACTTTCCACCTCTGTTTTCTTTCTTCCTTTTTTTTAACTCTCGTGACTACCCAGTGGTACAGCTTTTATTTTGACTCATGACAAATAATAAATTTTTTATCTTCTTTTCAATTCTGCAGATTTAAAAAGTCATTAAACATTTTTGAGGTTACTGAAAACTTCCAAATAATGTTTTCACATAATTATGTCTCCACAAAAAATAAAATCAGTGTCATTTATATAAGCCATTGTCACCTTTCTATATTCCTATTATTTTCTTCAAAAGTAGAATAAATTTTAATTCTAAAATTATAGTTCATGAGATTTATACTCATGTATTAAGCAAATATTTAATTCAGTAATATATACATACATATATATACATATGTATACACACACACACACACACACACACACACACACACACACACACACATATATAAAACCTCAAAAACAAAAAACTCATACAATACCATGAGACAGCTTAAACATTTAAGGTGATTACAGATTTGAAATGTATATCAAGAAACTTGAAAGATGACATTGTAAAAGGAAAACGATAGTTCCAAAGTAAAAGTGACTATTCCCCTCATTTCAAAAACATAGAATTTTTCTAAAATGTCAAGTAAAAAGGGTAAATACATATAAAAAAACACTCACACCTTAACTGAACAAACTTGAAAAAAAATCTTTACTCATATACAGAACTAAAAGGAATCCATGTAGATTTTTAAGAATTACAATTATTTTACCCTTTTCTTTATTAATATATATTTCCTAATACATGTTCCAAAAAGGTAAAGTCGTTAAGATATATAAAGCAAGATCATTTTTATCAGTAATTTCTCTTCCAGGAGGGGAAAAAAAACCTTAAGGTATAACCCCACAGAGAAACAAATGAAACTGTGAAGTGAAGAAGAATCATAATGTTCTCCAAGTAGAAATGTGTGACTTTAGAATAGCTGGCTGCCTAATTAATCCAAGCAGTGGGGAAAGCAGGATGAAGCAGGAAATAACAGCTAGAACTAAACAATAAACTACTAAGATATCTTACCTTATTTTCAGTTTCTCTTTTGACTTCTTACAAAGTGTAAAGGTAAAGAAAGATTACTTATTCCCAGTGTAGAGTCAATAAAGAATAAAATGGAAAAACTTACCCTCACTATATGTTCCACTAACATTTTATCTGTAAAAATGAGAAGAAGTATATCCACCTCTGTTTTCTTATAGTCTGTGAGTTTTAGGCAGAAGTAGGCCAAGGGATTTTGTTTCACCGTTTTTACAACTGAGTGTATTCTATTTTATATACAACATTTATTTTTCTGTGACTTGTCAAACTTCTGCACTTTTTTTTTTTTCTGGTAACAGCTTTAATGACATAAAATTCACATACAATACAATTCGCTCAAAGTGTACAATTCAGTGGTTTCAGTATAGTCACAGAATTTTGCAACCATCATCACAATCAATTTTAGAATTTTCATTACCCCCAAAAGAAACCCCACACTTTTCAACTATCACCCACCCCTAACTCCCTATCCCGAGCCCTACTACTAATCTATTTTCTGTTTCTTTAGAGTTACCTATATTCCATATAAATGGAATCATGTAATATGTGGTCTTTTGTGATTGTTTTTTTTTCAGTTAGTGTAATGTTTTCTAGGTTTATTCTTGTAGCATATATCAGTATGTGGTTCCTTTTTATGGCAGAATGATATTCCATTATATGGATACACCATATTTTATCTATCCATTTATCAAGTGATGGACATTCGAGTTGTTTTTACCTTTTGGCTGTTATGCACAAGTTTTTGAATAGACAAGTTTTCATTTCTTTTGGGTATATGCCTAGGAGTGGATTGCTGGGCCAAATGGTAACTGTTTAAGAAGAACTGCCAGATTGGTTTCCAAAGTATCTGTACCATTTTACAATCCTGCCAGCACTGTGTGAGGGTTCTGATTTTTCTGATTATAGCCATCCTACTGGATGTAAAGTGACATCTCACTGTGGTTTTGATTTGCATTTCCCTTATGCTTGGTGATATTATGCATCTTTTCATGTACTTATTGGCAATTTGTATTTTCTTTGAAGAAATGTCTGTTAAGATCCTTTGCTTAATCAAGCATTGTGTTGTCTTTTTATTATTGAATTGTATATATATATATATTCTAGATAACAAATCTCTTATCACTTATGTGATCACCAAATATATTCTCCAATTCTGTGAGTTGTCTTTTTTACTTAATGGTATCAAAAGATTTTAATTTTGATGAAGTCCATTTTGTCTGTTTTTATTATTTGCACTTTTGCTCAGAAGAAACCATTGCCTAATCCAAGGTCATGTAGATTTACTTCTGTGTTTTCCTCTAAAAGTTTTACAACTTTGGCTTTTACATTTGGGTCTTTGATCCATTTGGAATTAATTTTTGTGGTGTGAGGTAGGGGTCCTACCTCATTCTTTTGCATGTAGATATCCAATTGCCTTAATACCATTCGTTAAAGAGACTGCTCTTCCCCACTGAATTATCTGAGCACTTCATTGAAAAATCATTTGACTATAAACGTGAAAGTTTATTTCATGACTCTCTGTTCTATTCCTTATGCCATTACGACACAATCTTGATGAATTTTGTTATGTAGTAAGGTTTGAGAATAGGAAGTGTGAGTCCTCCAACTTTGTTCTTCTTTTTCAAGATTGTTTTCATTATTCCAGATTTATGCATTTCCATCTGAATATTAGTTTCAGCTTTTCAACCTGCAAGGGAGCAACCTGGAATTTTAACAGGGTTTGTTTCGAATCTGTAAATCTGTTTTGAGAATATTGCATCTTAACAATGTTAAACTGCCCTGTCCACTGACATGGGATGTCTTTCCATTTACTTAGGTCCCTTGCCTATGTGTTTTAGAAGGTGGGAGTCCCTTTCTACCCTGCCCACCCTTTGAGGCTACTACTTGGTTCTGAGGAAAGTGGTTTAAAAGGTCCTGCAGTAAAGTGTGAAGTAATGGTATAAATGCTGGTGGGAAAATCCAGAGGGTGCAGCTGCTGAAACAGCTGTTGGGTGGTGGATGGCCACTGGGTTTCATCATTTCTCAAAATGTTTTGGTCAGCTGCTGGTCAAAATTCTAAACAGGGTATAAAAAAGACACTTTAAAAGCATTACCGTATGGAACGTGGGTTTTGAAGCTGATGGGGCAGTGACGAGGGCCACTCCGGTTTAGTCAGGCTGCCCCCCATGGGCGTTCCAGGTAAGTCCACAGGCTTCAGGAACCCTCCCTATAGTCCAAGGAGAATGAATCTAGGCCTTTTCTCTTCCTTCATTCTGCAACCCATAGCAAAATGGATTTTTTAAAATTGTGTTTCATAAATTTTAACCCACAGGAAATATAAGACTGTAGCACAGTCAATGCGTGCATCTGAATCTGAGCCGTGCGCTCGCTCAGCATCATGCGCGTGTGCACTCTCACCAAGCGTGAGCCTGGTTTTGTTTTATAACTTTTTATTTTGAAGCTATATTATTTGTAAGAGGGTTGCAGAGATAGTGTAGAGTACCCGTGTACCCTTCACTAATGTCCTTTCTTTGTCCCTGGATCTAATCCAAGATCCTCATTGCCTTTAGTCGTCATGTCTTTTGAGTCTCCTCCTATCTGCAACGGTTTATTGATCTCTTCTTATTCTTCATGACCTTGACAAATCTGGTGAATACTGGTCAGGGATTTCATAAAATGTCCCTCAATTAGGGTTCATCTGATCTTTTCTCACAATTAGTCTGGGGTTAAGAAGTTTGGGAAAGAATACAGGCAAACTGCCCTTCACCATGACTTGTTACCGGTGAATTAACCTCAGTCATTGGGGGGAAGGTAGCTTCAGCTGGCTTTCTCCATTGTGACGTTACGGTTTTCCCTTTCCAGACTCTTATTTATTAGAAAGGAGTCACTGAGTCTAGCCCACCCTCAAGAGGAGGGGAATTGAGTGCCACCTCCTAGAGTGAAGTATAGCAGGGAATTTTTGGACATTTGTTAAAACCACTGTGGTAATTAATAAATATTTGAGGGGAGAGAGTCGGAGGCTGTGCAGATATCCTATTAGTCCTTAAAGCTCTGTGCACCAGTTTCAGTGTTTGGTACAGGCTATTGTTATCTATTGCAGTTATCACTGTGGTGTTTCTGTGGTGATTTTCTGTTCCTCCTATTTCTTCTACATTTATTAATTGGAATTCTTCTGTAAGGAAGACTTCTCCCTTCATCCCATTTATTCTTCCTAGGCCTTACTTTTGATGGCACAGCAGGAGTCAGCATGGAGTCCCGTGTGAGAGCAGTACTCTGATCCACTGGCCAGGGTTGGATCTTGGGTCTGCCACTACCATCCTCACTTATTGGGTGATCGTGAGAAGAAAATGTTACCAGGCAAGGGAAATACATAGAACCCTACTCGGTGCCCAGTAAGTGTGGGTGGTGGTTTTCCTCATTTATATATAGCTGTCACAGACATCAATCCATCAAAGCCAGCGAACAGACAGCAGGTAAAACCCAGACTTATGCCTGGTAGAATGGATTTGTCCATTCATCCGTCCCATCATGTTGACTGTGCTGTTTATTGAGTACTCAACATGGATAGAACTTGTCTATACCTGAAAGTACCGTGCCTTGCTCCCTTACCAGGCTGTTTTATCCCATGTAGAGATATGCAGAGGTCATTTGCTCAAGCACCCAGCCAGAAAGAGGGTGATTAAAACTGGCTAAGCTTAGAACTGGCTCTGTCCAGGTCTGTGAATCTTGCTCTCTACTATCAGGCTAGTTTAAATCCCCCTGGACATCCAAAAGGGCAGTAACCAAAGGCTCTGCTTTAGAAGGGTCCCCAGTGTGGCTGAGTGGATAAGAAAACAAGATCCATACATATGCTGCTCCAAAGAGACTCACTTCATATCAAAAGAAACATGCAGACTGAAAGTAAATAGATGGAAAAAGATATTTTATGCAAATGGAAATGAAAAAGAGCGGAGGTAGCAATACTTATATCAGAAAAATAGACTTCCAAACAAAGGCTATAACAAGAGACAAGGATATTTCATAGTGACAAAGAGAACAATCCAGCAAGAGGATGTAACTCTTGTAAACATTTACACACCCAACACAGGAGCACCTAACTATGTAAAGCAGATATTGACTGACATAAAGGGAATGTTGACAGTAATACAGTAATAGTAGAGCACTTTAAAACTCTATTGACATCAGTGGATAAATTATCTAGACAGGCTATTAACAAGGAAACAGCAGCCTTAAATGACACATTAGACCATATGGATTTAATTGATATTTTTAGAACATTTTACTGCAGAGAAGCAGAATATAGATTCTATTCAAGTGCATGTGAAACATTTTCCAGGATAGACCACATGTTAGGCCACAAAATAAGTCTCGATAAATTTAAGAAGACTGAACATATCAAACATCTTCTTCAATGATGTGAAACTAAAAATCAATTACAAGAATATAACTGAAAAACACACAATCCCATGAAGGCTAAATGCTAGTAAACAATGAACAAGTTAACAAGAGATCATGTTAGAAATCAAAAGATACCTTGAGACAAATGAAAATAAAAACACAAATGACCAAAAATCTATGAGGCACAGCCAAAACAGTTCTAAGAGAGAAATTCATAGCAATTTAGTTCTACTTTAAGAAACAGGAAAAATCTTACACCCAAAGGAACTGGAAAAAGAACAAAGCTCAAAGTGAGTAGAAGGAAGGAAATGATAAAGATCAGGTAGGAAATAAATGAAATCCAGTCTAAAAAAATAAAAATAAAAAAGATCAATGAAACCAAGAGCTAGTTCTTTGAAAAGAAAAACAAAATTGATAAACCTTTAATCAGACTCATCGAGAAAAAGAGGACCCAAATAAATCAGAAATAGAAGTGACAGCTGACACTACAGAAATACAAAGGATAATAAGAAAACACTATGAACAATTATATGCCAACAAATTGACAATCTAGAAGAAATGGATAAATTCCTAGAAACATAGTCTTCCAAAACTGAATCAAGAAGAAATAGAAAATCTAAATAGACCAATAACTACTAGTGAAATCAAATCAGTACTCAAAAAACTTCCAACAGACAAAATTCTTGGACCAGATGGCTTCACAGGTGAATTTACCAAGCATTCAAAGAAGCATTAACACCTATTCTTCTCAAACTATTCCAAAAAATTCAAGAGTAGGGAAGTGTCCCAAGTCCATTTTATGAGGCCAGCATTACCCTGATTCTAAAACCAGTCAAAGACATTTTTAAAAAAGAGAAAATTATAGACAAGTAACCCTGATGAACATAGATGCAAAAGTTCTCAACAAAATATTAGCAAATGAAATTCAGCAATACATTAAAAAGATCATACACCATAATCAAGTGGGATTTATTCCTGTGCTACAAGGTTGATTCAATATCCACAAATCAATTATTGTGATATACCATATAAACAAAATGAAGGATAAAAATTACACGATCAAGTCAATAGATACAAAAAAAACATTTAACAAAGTCCAGCATCTATGAGAAAAACTCTCAGCAAAGTGGGAGTAGAGGGAGCATACCTCAACATTATAATGGTTGTATATGACAGACCCACAGCTAACATCATACTCAGTGGTATACAACTACAAGCGTTTTCCTTAAGATCAGGAAGAAGACAAGGATGTTAACATTCACCACTTTTATTCAACAAGTATTAGAAGTCCTAGCCACAGCAGTCAGTCATACAAGAAAAAGAAGTAAAAGGCATTTGAATTGGAAAGGAAGAAGTAAAACTGTCATTATTTGCAGATGACATGGTACAGAGAGAATCATGGTAGAGATCAGCATAATTCCTGTTATAATACCCATGGCATTTTTCACAGAACTAGAATAAATCTAAAGCAGTCGTGAGAAAGAAGAACCAAGTTGGAGATATCACGCTACCTGATACCTATCAAACTATACTACAAGGCTATAGTAATTAAAACAGCATGGTACTGGCATAAAAACAGACAGATAGATCAATGGAACAGAATAGCCCAGAGCTAAATCCATGCCTATATGGTCAATTATGACAAAGGAGGCAAGATTATACAATGGACATCTTTTCAAAAATTGGTGTTGAGAAAACTGGAGAGAGACATACAAATAATGAAACTATCACTTATGCCATATACAAGAAAAATTCAAAATACATTAAAGACTTAAAGGTAAAACTTGAAACCATGAAACTAGAAGAAAACATAGGTAATTAACTCTTTGACATTGTTCTTAGTAATACATATATTTTGAATATTTCCTTGTGAAAGGAAAATAAAAGAAAAAATAAACAAATAGGACCACATCAAACTAAAAATCTTTTGTATAGCAAAGAAAACCAACAAAACAAAAAGACAACCCACTGAATGGGAGAAGATACTCACCAATAATACATCTGATAAGGAGCTAATATCCAAAATATATACAGAACTCAACACCAAAAGAAAAACAATCCGATTAAAAAATGGGTAGAGGACCTGAATAGACATTTCTCCAGAGAAGACATACAGATGGCCAATAGACATGTAAAAAATGCTCAACATCACCAATCATCAGAGAAATGCAATTAAACCCCAATGAGATATCACCTCACACCAAATAAACTAACAACAAATGTTGGGAGGATGTGGTGAAAAGGGAACCCTCTTGCACTGGGGGTAGGGTTGCAAATTGGTGCAGGCACTATGGAAAACAATATGGAGGGTCCTCAAAAATTAGAAATAATGTATGACCCAGCAGTCCTACTTCCGGATATATATCCAAATAAATCCAGAATACCAATTTGAAAAGATATATGCATCCCTGTGTTCATTGCAGCATTATTTACAGTAGCTGAGATGCGATAGCAACTTAAGAGTCCATCAGTAGATGATGGGATAAAGAAGATGTGTGTGTGGGGGTGTGTGTGTGATGGAATATCAGTCAGACATAAAAAAGAATGAAATGTTACCATTTGCGTCAATGTGGATGGATGTAGAGAGTATTATGCTAAATGAAATAAGTCAGACAGAGAAAGACAAATACCATATGATTTCACTTACATGCGGAATCTAAAAAACAAATAAAACAGAAACAAACTCATAGATACAGAGAATAATCTGATGGTTGCCAGATGGGGGCGGGGCTGGGGGACCAGATGAAAAGGGTAAAGGGATTCAGAAGTACAAATTGGCAATTACAAAATAGTCATGGGGATGTAAAGTACAGCACAGGGAATATAGTCAATAATGTTGTAATTACTAGGTATGTTGCCAGGTAAGTAATAGACTTATTGGGGGGATCACTTTATAAGTTATATAAATGTCTAACCATTATGTTATATACCTGAAACTAATATAATATTGAAAGTCAAAAGTAATTGAAAAATTGAAAAGTATAAAAACTATAAAGTCAAAGAAAAAAACGAGAGAAGGAGAAAGGGGGAAGGAAGAGAAAGATTCCCCAGTGACATACTCTTGAAAAGCTGAGGGTGGCCAAGGCCCAGTGCAGGGAGTGAGCCCATTTTGGGGTGTGCAGTGTTAACAGAGATGAAACCCTAAAGTAGATGTTTTTAGGACTGCACTTTTCATCATAATCTGTGTGTGTGTAGAGATGGAATAAGAGATCTAAGGTGGTTTGTTTTGCTCCCTTAGCGCATCTATTATCTTTCCCTGGAGTTCTACATGGGCCGTACACTGCAGAACACGATGGTGAACCTGGGCCTTCAGAATGCTTGTGATGAAGCCATCTATCAGGTACGGGTCCTTGGGGCCAGGCTGCCAGGTATCCTCTCATGATTCACTGAGGTTTTAATCCAGGCTCCTCAGAGGTGAGCACTGACAGATGTAAGGATTCACAGCCCTCTAGGACCAAGAAAATGTCTTATCGTGTACCCTATGTGGGTTGAGAATGGGTTGGTGGGCGACACTCCTCTTTCTCGAGAGAAAGTAAGGACCGGATGGGAAGCCAATACTCTTATTCTCTCATTAGTATAGGGTGGAGGTAGTGTGATGTGTGTTATCTCAAAGATTAAGTATTGAAGCAGAAATTCATTAAAGAGATTTATAAAAATATGAAACACTGCCACTCTTTGTTTTAAAAACACTTTTTATTAAATTGTGTTGTTTATGTTAACTGGTAATGAGTTTTGTCAAGTTTAAAATTAGTAGGATAATTATCCATACAACATAATTTAGAGTCCTAAGATCTGGGACTGGTTTTCTGTCGGATTGAAGTAGCCGTGATGTTGTTGCTTTCTCTCTAATTTTTAACATGTCATTTCTGTTTCACAAGATTGTTTGAATATAATTGGAATGCCAGAGGAAAGGTGCTTTTAGGTTTGGGTTTAAAAAAATGTCACATAACTGTCCCTGGACTGTGCAAAATTAGAGAATTACTAAAACAATTGGTTTTATTTTTAGGATACATATTATAATATGTTGCACTGCAATTAAATAACCTGGCAGTAAATATCTTTGGCTGTTAAACCATGTCTCATTTTGACCGTAATTCTTAAATAGTCCAGCAGCTTTTAAAATACCTGGAAACTTTTATTTTCATGCATTGATTAAACATCAGATTTGAACATTGGATTTTTAAGTCTAAAAGAAAGCAGACTCTAACCTTTGATGTAAGCTCATGGGATTTAAATATCTTTCCACCTGTTGCTTTAGTGAAAATATTGAATAATATTAAAATGTTACCTCTGTTTTTATTTACAGTTAGGGTTGGACTTGGAAGAACTGCAGGAAATAGAAGAGGATGCTGGCCTCGGCAACGGAGGCCTGGGGAGGCTGGCAGGTAATCCCAGGCACCTGTGTAGGACAAGTCTTTCCTGACGTGGTGCCTTGTCAGTGATCACATGATGAGGCCAACGTCAGCTGTGCTCCTGACATTGTTCTGTCAGGGTAAATTGGTCCTTCAGAGTGGATGGGATGTGTGTTCCCCAGGTCAAAATCTGCCACCAGCAAGGAAAAAATGCAAGATGTATGTTCTCTTCCATACAAGGGGCACTTCATAATGATCACGAAGATTAGGCTTGCCAAAGTTGGGTGACTGGTACTGGAGTGGATTCCAATATATCAACCACTCTCCATGGTCCAAAAGCCAATAACTGGGAGAAAGATAGATGGATAGAAACACACACACACACACACATGCGCGCGCGTGCACGCACGTGCTCACATGCATGCATACACACAGTTTATGCAAGCTATTCCTGCTTAATGGTAGTATACAGATTGTTTTGACATAACAGAGCCATTCCTTTGAGGAATGTTGCTCTTTTGGTCCACTTTATTTAAGAGCATACTCAGGTTTTTTGTTCTGGTTTAAATTTTTTTTTGCCAGCCTTTTTGAGGAGAGGGACCTGGATTAAGAACAGAAAGTGGAAATAACAGTCACGGTGAGATCTGATTTTACTGTGCACGTCAGAGTGCTTGGGCACAGTGTTTCTGGAGCAGAGACGAGTCAGGTTTTGTGCTGCCTTCGTAGGGGCCGCAGGAGGGCGGGCTCGGGCCTCTGCCACATGGCATCACTGCCCCTGTTGAGAGTTATCATTTTGTAAAGGGAGCGAACACACTAAAATTTATCTGGAAAGGGGTGCATGTGTTTGTATTTTTGAATTTTAAATTAAATTCTTCACAAAGTAGAAACATTAATACGTTTATCTCAAACAAGACAGTACATGGATCTATTTAAAGAAACAATTGACAAGGGCTGCCCACCCCCATCTCTTAGAGTGAAAAGCCTGTGTGTGTCCTGTGTATCTTGCTCTCCAGGGCAGGGCTCTGTTTTAGTGTATGAAAGTCAGATCATATTAGACAGTAAGCTGGTGCTTATTTCCCCAGCAGCCCCACTGGGTCCCCAGTGTCCTTGAGCCCAAGAGTTTCAGTCCACCCCAGTCTCCTTCACTCTGTCAATCATTGTAAAAACAGAACCTGTTTCCCAAGCTCAAGGGAAGCTCCAGACCCTTTGGTATCTCACTGGAGTGGCTGCCTAATCCTCCCCTATTACCCCAAGGCTGGGGACTGTCAGCCAGGCGGTCCCATGCCCTGACCTCTGAGATGCACTTCCGTTTAGGGCATTTTCAGGCCTTTCCCAGTCAAGTTCTGTTGACTTCAGTGTCCCTTGTCCTGCCACTTCTGTGGTGCCTGCGGTCTTCCCTGTGGGCTAGTGTGATGGCACTTCCTCCTTGGAGCCCTCTGGTTCCACAGATTCCTGTAACCAAGTACACCTGGACAGCACTGGCCCACTGTAGCTTGATGTGTGCTGTGTCCCTTCTACAAGAATGATTTCCTCAAAACAAGAGCTCAAATCTTACATTCTCGGATCTCCCTCATGCCCATCCCTCAGTAAAGGGCCCTACTCCAGGGGTCTGTGTGTGTTTGGTGAATTGGGCATGGATTCTATTTGCTGGTGTTTTGTGTACATTCTTTTCCTCCCCTTCTCCTTTTTTAATCCAGAAGATTAATTAATAAGGCTACTTTCTGGGTCTTTATTCAAAAACATGTGGTTTTTTCCCCCCTCTAAGACATTTTGAGTGGAACAAGGGGTCAGTTTGGTGACATGCTGCTCCAGCCACCTTCCAGGCTCCCTGGTAGCACTTGGCGCTTTGGTATTTGGCATTGTGGACAGTAAAATGTGCTTTCCTGGCCCCCATTTCTGTGCCATCTTCACTAGCGTACAGAGATATTTTGTGATATTCCCCTACTATCCAAACAGCTTGGATTTGAGGTAGACCGTGTGTGGGGCATGGGGAGGCCCTCGGTTTGAATGAGGTTCTCTAGGAGGAAATTGGCAACCCCAGATCTTTCCACATTGATATCTTCTGGGCATGGCCCTAGGCTCTCAAGCTGAAGGAAGCGAGGAGGAATTTCAGTTTTCCTTTTTATAAAACCTCAAACTTACCACTGAATCACTGATGCCCCTGAGGCCAGCATCCCAGCAATTGCTTAACTTAGGCATTTGGGCCTTTCTTCCTATGGGCCTCAAACATGCTGATCTGCCTTTGATCAGAAGAGGTTCTTTGTGTTTGGAATTTTCAGCCTGCTTCCTTGACTCGATGGCCACCTTGGGCCTGGCAGCATACGGTTATGGAATCCGCTATGAGTTTGGGATTTTTAACCAGAAGATTGTCAATGGCTGGCAGGTGAGACTTGGTTCCTTCACTCATTTCTATCTTTTATTCACACAAGAAAATAAACAGGGGCACTTTCAGTTCAGCTTTTTATACTTTAAACTCCTTGCTGAAGAGACTATATGCCTAGGCAAGCAGAGGGGGTACAGGTCACGGTAATCCTGTGAGTTTCATGTTTTCTTCACAGTTCAGCGTGGGCTGGCAGACACTGGTCTCCGGTGAGAACTCACTGCAGGTCTAATGAGGTGGGGCCTGGAGCCTGCTGGGCCTTACAGGAGGGGAGGGGAGGGGAGGGAGCGGGGCGGCACAATGGCGAGAATGCTGCGGACCATGCGCTGGTTTCCTGTTGTATCTCACCGCAGAGCAGAGCGTAGTTGGCCCTTTGGGTCACCCTCAGAGGGTCAATTGACCTGGAGTAGTTAAAAACAGTTGTAGTTGTTTTTTGTCCCGCCTTCTGCCTTCTCTCCCTGACACTGGTGACAGGACAGCAGCATGTGGGGTTAGAGGCCAGACTTTGCAAAGCAAAGTGGCCCTTAGGAATAGTGAGTCTTGATTCTAGAGCATCAAGCCACAGCTATGTAAGGTGGTCAAGACCACATCAGTGAAAAGTGTAATCTCAAAATGCAGTTTCACTGTCCTCTAGGCGAGGTGGTGATTTCTGTTCATTTGGTATTTCTAACTGGAAGCCATAGCTATACCACTTAGGTGGAGAATAGTTTTTTAAAAATGTAATTTGGCACCTAAAAGTTACAGATAAAGCAAGGTTGTGGTTCGAAAAAGTTTTGTAATTTGAGAATAGTATTATCTAAATGAAATAGTTGATGACTGGGGTAGTAGACATGCCCTTTATCTTGATGGAGTTTAGGTTACACAGATATGCAGTTGTCCAGACTCATCAGTGGTATCCTCAAGATTTACGCATTTCACCATATATGTATTAACCTAAAATACAAACATATGATGAACTATCCTAAGTAATGTGCATGCTAAAGTGTTCAGAGGAGGAATGTACAGATTTCTGCAACTGACTTTGAAACGCATCCAAAAATTAATGGATCAGTGTGGATGGATATGTAATAATCAAGTATAATGATAACAGTTATAGAACCTGGGTGGTGGGTGTGTGCGTGTTCACTACCAATTCTTTTTTAACATTTCTTTATGTTTGAAATGTTCATAATATAATATTGGCAAAGAAAATTATGACTACATGTAAAAGAAAACTTAAAACAGATTTGTATCCATTGCTTCATTTATAGAAATACACTCTCCAATCTTAAAAGAAATGCAGCTTTTCTTCAGGTACCTTCTGGATAATTTTATTCATGTGAGTGTGTTTGTCAAATGTATTTCAGCTCTTGTATATGTGTGTGTTTTTTGTTGAAATGATCAAAGATTTTTGTTTTCTATTTTTGAAATTTTTTTTATTAAAGCATAGTTAGCATACAATATTATATTAGTTTCAGGTGTACAAGTGATTCAACATTATATACCTTGTAATGTGATCACCATGGTAAGTCTAGTAACCATCTGTCACCATGTAAAGTTATAACGATGTTATTGACTATACTCTGTGCTGTACATTATATCCCTATGACTTATTTATATCACAACTGGAGGTTATAAAATAACCTTTATTCCCCTTCACCTTTTCACCCATCTCCCACCCTTTCCCCTCTGGCAACCATCAGTTTATTCTCTCTATATATGAGTTTCTGGTTTTTTTTTGGGGGGGGGGGATTAGATTCCACATTTAAGTGAAATTATATGTATTTGTCTATGTCTGACTTATTTTACTTAGCATAATATTCTCTAGCTCTATCTATGTTGTTGCAAATGGCAAGGTCTCATCCTTATTACATTACTGAGTAATATTCCTGTGTGTGTATGTATGTGTGAAATATATATACATCCATTTATCTATTGATGGACGCCTAGATTACTTCCATATCTATTGTGAATAATGCTGCAAAGGACATAGCTTTTCAAATTAGTGTTTTCTTTTTCTTTAGATGCATAGCCAGAAGTGGAATTGCTGGGTTGTATGTCCCATTTTTGATTTCTTAAGGAATCTCCATACCATTTTCCATAGTGGCTGCATCAATTTACACATGTGTTCTTTGATCTATTCTAGCTTGCTTTTTTACATTTGAGTTAATATATATGTTTGTAAGTCAAACTCTGAGTCTCTTTCTTGCCTAATAGGTTCTATGATTATAAGCAGGAAGGGTTTTTGGTGGTGAGTGTTTCTTTGAACACAGACATTTCTTTCTTCTGGTTTCTTGCTCCTATACCTCTTGCCATCTTGTAAAACATTTAAAAGATAGTCTTAGGATGATAGATAAGTGGTAAACTCGGCTTCCTCCCACGCTGTTTTGGTGGGTGCTGGTTCGTTAGAATGGTGTTTAGTTGAGTTTAGCTGGAGCAGAATTAATTGAGGGCAGTGATTGCATAGCAACATAGTGGCTGACAGGGCCACAGGTCAGCCTCCCTGTCAGGAAGAGGGACTCCAGAGTGGAGAGCCATCGCCTCTTGTATTTGGGAAGATGTTGCTTCTGCAGATGACTCATGAGCTACTTTTCGGGAGATAGCCGGGCTCTGGTGTTGGAGAATCTCATTAATGTACAAGGACATGCTGCCAGGAGGTCAAAAGGTAGAGTGGTCCTGTGATGAATAACTGCCTGCACCAGACAGAAGTGTCTTTCCAGGAGCACTATGGAGAAGTGCATATTGAAGTAGTCATCTTAGTTAGCCACATCACCTTCCTCAAATCACAACTCAAGTAGTGCTCTCAATTAAAAAATAAACCTCAAAGTAGCACACATAGGTTTGCTTATTCAATTTGAAGGAAGAAACTTGATCTCATTTAAATTTTAGGTAATTCATGATTCTTTATTTATTGCCCTACCAAATGAATTTATTCCATTGCTTACAAGCAGAATAAATTCCACAGGGTGATGGGCAAAGCAACTACACCAGTCAAAAGTTAGAGTCTGTGGGACTGCTTTTGACTTTATTTGTGGGAGTGGTTTTTGCATATTTACTGATTTTGGGTGCCACTGGGTGCAATTTTTTTGAAACTAAGCAGAAAAGAAGGTGTTTTCCAGTGGAGTGTCCAATCTGTGTACTGCACGTGGTTCCCGGGAGGCAGCTGGGCCCCTGGACATCCACCTAGGCATCATTGGGTTTGTGGCATCATTTTCAAAGCAGCAGGCTTCCTGTGATTCTTTTTCTTTTCTTTTCTTTTTCATTTTTTAATAATAGCTATTGAGATAGCAAATGGTTTTTAATATATTCACAAAGTTGGGCAGCTATCACCACTATATTTCCAGAACATTTTCCTCATCCCCCCAAATAAAACCAGCACCTGTTTGCAGTCACTCCCCAGTGTCTGACAACCATCTACCTTCTGTCTCTGTGGATCTGGCTGTTCAAGACATTTTATATAAATGGAATCATATAATATGCGGGCTTCTTTGACTCAGCGTAATATTTTCAAGGTTCATTCATGTTGTAGCATGCATCAGGACCTCTTTTTACTGCTTTTTATTCCTGAATTCAGGTGATTCCTAATGTTTTCACTTTGATGGATTTTTCTGAATTTGTTTGTTTCTTTAATAGTTCAAAGTATTAGTTTTTAAACTTGTGGCCTTAAATGTAATTGGAAATCTTTGCATTGTAAATAGGCTGTAGTTTTGTTTCAGTGCGGGGCAGTGTCATTTTGACATTGTGGTCAGTGCAGGCCAGGACAAGGTCCGCCCAGTGCCCAGGACTCTCTTCTTTTGAGAACTAACCTTGCTGCCGGTCCCTTTCCAGGTAGAGGAGGCTGATGACTGGCTGCGGTATGGCAACCCCTGGGAGAAGGCCCGGCCCGAGTACATGCTTCCTGTGCACTTCTATGGGAGAGTGGAGCACACCCCTGAGGGTGTGAGGTGGCTGGACACACAGGTACTCACCCCAGCATTTCCCAGGAATCGTGGGGGCTGAGCATGGTGACTGCTTGGGCATCATCACCACATTGGCTTGCTTTTGGGAGTAGGAGGCATGCATTAGTACGAGCCATCGTAAGCTTCCCCAGAGGACTGAACTGAAGGTAGAAACCTGGGATATTTTCTTCTGCTCATAAACCCAGTTGTTTACATTTTATAAGGAACTGTCCACACCGTGAAAAATACTGAACAAGAAGCCACACTCTGTAGTTTACCAGGAGTTGTGTTAAGGTGGAGGCCTGCAGTTGTTTAATGGCAAGCAGGACAGCATTGTGATAGGAACAAGGGCATCGATCCCCTGGGGGATGGAAACAGCTCCCAGCAGGTGCTCAGTGAACTCCCTCACCACATGCTTGTGGTCTCAGGTGTGGCCCAGAGCACTCAGTAGTGCCCCAGGTGCAGCTCACCAATTACTCTGAGCCCTCAGACATGTGGGGAGGCCTAGGTGGATGTCCCAGAATGGTGCACAGGCTGTCTCTCTCAGCAGGGCCCTGATGGTGGGAACAGGGCAAAAGCATGGCGTGCTTGGCAGAACATGGTGCCAGCCATAGTAGAGTGCAGGTGCAGAGAGTCCATTCTGGGCTCAGAGATGACAGAGAGCATGCATCTTGGTGGTTTTAGAATGCAGAAGGGGTAAAGGAGAGATTTCATGAGAGGAGAATAGTTGCTGTAAGACACAGTCATCTAATGTTATGGGTCGGATAAACAAAAACGGCGAGCTGGGAGACTGGGTAGTTACAGGCATGCAAAAGTGAGTCATCCAGATTTTCTGCAACATAAGTTTTAAATAAAGTGCATGGAGCTAGAGTTGGCTGCAGGCCTACAATGCCATAATAAGTAATATTTAATTTGAAAAAAAAAAAAAAAGAAGGGGTCTGGTTTTCCGAATTCATGTGACTATAGAAGATGAACATGTCAGTGTATGTAAAGAGGCCCGGAGTCTGCTAGGGCCTCCCCGAGTGAATGGGATGAGGGCCTTACCCCCGCAGGGCTGGCTGTGGAGAATGAAGGAGGGGAGTTGGAGATGCTTTGCAGGGCTTGTCGCTGGCTTGGACAAGGCCATGGGCACAGGTGAGCAGGGGGCAGGGTGAAGGTTGTGGGGAGTTTGGGAGGGAAAGATGACACGGGCTTTAACCGGTGGTACCCTTACACAGTCCTTTGTGGCTGCCAGAGATGACTTCATCTTGTAAAGCCACACGGTTGCACTTGTATGAGCCACCATAAACATGTCTGAGTGTGAGAAGCCCCATAGAGGGTCTGAAGGTTGGAAGTGACCTGGAGGCTTATACACTTCTTCCCGTGCTTCTCAAGAGCATAGCTGGACAGATGGGTGTTGGGACAGATGGGTGTTGGGAGGGGGTGTGGCAGCCCCTGTGGGCAGAGAACAGGCTTTATGTTTTCTGTTGGGTGTGGAGTGCGCGGGCTGGTTTGATTCCCTTGAGAGTTAGAGATCAAGGTATTCGACAGAAGAAGCCTTGCTGCAAATGTGGGAATGGATGGCGGAAATGGAAATTGTGTATTAGGGGAAATTAGTTGAGTCCTGCAATTGTTCAAGCAGAGTGAAAAGCAGTGTGGAGGGCAGAGGACGATAACACGGGAAGAATGGCTGCTGAGGGAGCATGAGCCAGGTTAACACATTGGCCCCCCAGCTGAGGTGGGAGGAGTTCTTAAGTCTATGCCATTACTGAAGCAGGTAAATCTAGAAAGACAGTGTGGCCTCTGGAGGGTATTTAGTGATTTGCCTGACAGATCACTAAATACTTCACAGGTGGTTCTAGCTTAGGACATCTGTGAGCTGGGGCTGCGAGATACGCAGTGGGACAGGGAGGGGGTTGAGACTGTGGCCTGGTGTAGCGTGGGTTGGGTGTGTTTTAGGGAGGAGAAAAGCCAGAAGAGGATGAGTAGGTGGCTCCCTGGCGGGGAGGCAGAACACTGCTTCTTGTTAGGCTGGGGAACCCAGGACTAGGGACCATGTCTCTGGCTGACTTTATCCGGACTGTCTCTCCCTTGGCCAGGTGGTGCTGGCCATGCCATATGACACCCCGGTGCCGGGCTACAAGAACAACACTGTCAACACCATGAGGCTGTGGTCTGCCAAGGCCCCCAACGACTTCAAGCTCCACGACTGTGTGTTGCACCCTTTTGTCTCTGTTGGGTGACTTATCCTAAACTCACTCACACCTCTTTTGTCCCTTCTCTGTGCTCTCATTGCTATGGGCGGAGGGCAGGTTCCTTGTTGTTAGGACACTTCCCAGGGAGGGTCCACTGGCAGGGCCAGTGCTCCAGGCCCTGGGCAGTCAGAAGAAAGTGAGGGGCTTGGGGCCCTGCAGGGCACATGGGCCAGTGCACGCCCAGCATAGCTCTGAGGCGTCGCGCATGAGGCAGGCAAAGCGGTAGCTCTGGGAGCGCTACCTGCCTCATTCCTGTTCAGGAATGCTCGTCCCCAGACTGCTCAGGGAAGCAAGAACAACACCGCAGTGTGAGGGCTCATGGAGAGTCTCAGAAGGTGTGCAGGTCCCGACTCGGCCATCTCTGCTCTTAGTTAATGTAGGTGGCTACATCGAGGCAGTCCTGGACAGGAACTTGGCCGAGAACATCTCCAGAGTTCTGTACCCCAACGACAACGTGAGTAGCGCCCGTGGTTAGTTCTTGTCTGCACCGCATCTCTCCAAGTGTAGGCTGGGTCTCTCTATAAGGACCTGTTTGCTGGCCTCATATTTGTCAGGTGAGACCACCTCAGTGATTTTCAGGTGGTTTCAGCTCTCCTAATGCCAATTTCCTAAGAAGCAGATGACCTATTTGTCAAGTAGGGACAGCAGTCCCTATTTTGCAGTGACATCTTGATACATACGACAATCATAATTTGAAAAGCTCTTAGCAGACCCCCACCTCAAACTAGATAAAAGTCGCAGCCACATTCTCTATTGCCCCTGAATTTAGTGTCTGCTGGCATTTTTGTTCTTGCCAGAGAGCTCTTGAAATTTGCCTGTCTTAGTGGGCCATGTGTTTCTTCATTTTATCAAATATGTACAGATAGTAACAAAGGTTGTTGGTCCTGCAAGGTTCAAAGTAAAATGCCCTCTATGCCCTCCAGAGATTATGAGCAGATTCTAAAGCTTCAGGCACAAGGCATTTTTAGAGTGAAGTTTGGAGATTGCATTACTGGGTGGCTCTGGTATTTCTGGTGCTCAGCTTCTCACTGTTAAGGGACTAGACCTTCTTGCCCAGTGTCCTCACGCAGGACGATGTGACCTTTTGCTGGCTGCTCTTGTGCGTGCTGCTCCTCCCCTGTCTGATGATCATAAGCAGGTTAGACCACCTCGACCCTCTGTCTATGCCTTGAGCAAGTTGCCTGACATCTGGGCCCCCAGGATTATAGGGGCTGGTGCATTAGCACCATGTTGGCACTCAGGCTCTCCTTTCATCCACACACACATTTCTGCAGTCTCTGGGGCAGGATCCTGTCACCCAAGCCTAGTGCCTCATCCTGAGTCCTGTGTGTGTGTGGGGGGGTGTCCTGAGGGCCTGTGGTGGCTCTAATAGCTGAATTATTGTAAGTGCCATCCTGTGTCTGCAGTTTTTTGAGGGGAAGGAGCTCCGCCTGAAGCAGGAGTACTTCGTGGTGGCTGCCACGCTGCAGGACATTATTCGGCGCTTTAAGTCCTCTAAGTTCGGCTGCCGGGACCCAGTGAGAACCTGTTTCGAGTCATTCCCGGACAAGGTTTGTTGAATTGGGGATTGAGCTCAGTGTGGAAGGACATGATTCTCCCAGGCTTGGTTTCTTCCACAAGGCTGGGGCATGGGCAAGAGGGGCATAGGTGTGATATCAGTACCCCCTCATCTTGGTCTCCTTGTTATGGGGTGGCAGTGGACCCCCTTCTTCCCTAAATAGGGCCACACTGGCCTCATTAGGAGTCAAGGCTCCGTGGGCAGAGGCAGACGTGTTAGGCAGGCTCTGTTCAATGATATTAAACAAAGCCAACACATCCTAGAGTAGAGGGCCTCAGGCAGCTCTGAGATACCTGCTGCAGAGCCAGCCCATGGCTTCTTCTGGGCCCTCTCTGTGGCCCCTCGGGCCCTGTCCCTGTTCCTTGGCTGGTTTTCAAGCTGGGCCCAGCGCCTGTGTGCTGCTGTCTGCTCCCTGCTGTTGGCCCTGTAGACCAGACTCCTTGGTGGGAGGCCGAGGACCGTAGGCACACACTGACTATGTGGGCCCGCTCCATGGATGCGAGGCCATTGAAAATGTCACCCTGTGCGAACTTCAGGTTGCCATTCAACTGAACGACACTCACCCGGCCCTCGCCATCCCTGAGCTCATGCGGATCCTAGTGGATGTGGAGAAAGTGGACTGGGACAAGGTGAGCACTGAGGACAAGGGCATGGAGTGACTGTTGCCTAGGTGCAGGGGTGACGGCGTCCCCAGCAGAGCTGGGCACATGGGGTGACGATTGTTCCTGCAGAACTGGATACAGAGAGGTGACAGTGTCCCCTGTAGAGCTGGGCACAAGGGGTGGCAGTACCCCCTGACCTTATTGTCTATCCCAGCAATGATTGTGAGTACTACACTAGTCCAACAGCACTAAGGGAGGCCTCTCCCCTATGGCTTTGGCAAAATGAGGGGACATTGTCCCTGAGAAGACAGGCGCTGTGGGGAGGAGAACAAAGTTGCAAGAGTGGGTCTAGGGTTTCTCACAAGGGAACTAGCGTACAAGGATACAGAACAGCAATTTTTTGGAAGACAAGAAGAGGATTCTGACACTTTTTAGGGCTTCTCGTCTGTATTTTCTTATCTTAGAAATCATGGTTAAAAAAACCTCCAGAAGTATTAAGTTTTAAAAAATAAGTTGTTTACATTTTCATAGGTTCGTTTTCTTTAGTTAGTGGTATATTCTTTACCTAGTCTAATTAAATCAACATGTGAAACCAGAAAACAAATTTTACCTCACTTACAGAACCCAGAGCTCCTCTGCGATCCTGGGGTGCACCTGATGGGGCTGGGCAGCCCCGCCTGAGTCCTGTCCACTCCTGGCCAGGAAAGGGCAGGGCCACACAGTTTATGAGTGTTCTCCAGACTGTGGTGTGAAACAGTTTAGTTGAAATAAAATAAAAAACTGTTCAGCACTGTGTTTTGTTTACCAGTAAAAAATATTTACAAAAAGAGAAAACAGATGATTCTAGGTAGTAGGGTAAGCTTTATTCATTTGTGCGTGTGTTCGTGTGTATGTGTGTGTGTGTGTGCTGGTTCAGGATGCAAAATGTATGTGGGTCGTATCAGAAAAGTTAAGGGTATGGGGCTCATCTGCAGGTTTTGAGGAAGGTTCTCCACAGACCCCAGAGAGCAGAGGCATGTGGCCAGCTGGGCCCTTTTTTGGCGGTGAATGTCTGCCTTTGATCCTAGACTTTCCCCTTGCTTAGGCATCTGGCAAAAGAGCTACTTGTTTCTAAACAAAGCACACTGAAATGTTCTGTAATATTCCAGGCCTGGGAAATCACGAAGAACACTTGTGCATACACCAACCATACTGTGCTGCCAGAGGCCTTGGAGCGCTGGCCTGTGTCTATGTTTGAGAAACTACTACCACGGCACCTGGAGATCATTTATGCCATTAACCAGAGGCATCTGGATGTGAGCACCGGTCCTGTTGGGGCAGGGGCAGGAATGGTGGGCTACACCTGCACCAAGGAGCCATCCTCTGTCCTCCATGTTATTTCTTGAACAGAATAGCCTCTGTGTAGAGGACATTGCGGTCTGAGGGCTGTCACCTGGCAGAGCTGTTGGCTAGTCTGCACACCTAGATCCCTGCTGAGTACATGGGAGTTGTAGATTCAGGTCTTTTTAAAGCATCCCCGTTCCTTATTGGGGTTAGATTTAAGTGTCTGTTCCTGGAATGCCACAGACCTTTATCCTGAGAGGACAGAGCAGCAACTGGGTGCTTTGGAAATGAAGCCCTGTTTGCCTTTGTTACCTGCGGAGAGATTAAGGGTACAAGAACAAGGAGAACTTAGGATTCAGCTGTGATTATAGTTCATTTTTCAACCTTTTAGTGAAAAGGCAGCTATTCCCACTGTCAAAATGTGGTTAAACCCCACCTCGGCCAACAGAGACAGTGTTCCCGTCTTTTCCTTGTCGATCACATGGCATGACCTTAGCACCACTGGTCCTCATCTGCTACTGACAGAGCCACTCTGTGGAGTCCTCAGGCCAGGTTCAGGCTTTCCCCTGGGCTGAGGCAGTGTGGAAGGAGTGGCTTACAGAGGTGCATCCAGGGTGCTTGAGTGCAGGTCTAGGGTACAATAGCTCTGAGATTTTCTTGGAGGAAACATAACTTTTCACAGGGAGCCTCTAGGCCACTGTGGCATATCCTGCCTTCTTGCTCACAGCTCTCTTTCTTGACAACAGCATGTGGCTTCCCTGTTTCCTGGAGATGTGGACCGCCTGCGGAGGATGTCTGTGATTGAGGAAGGGGACTGCAAGCGGATTAACATGGCCCACCTGTGTGTGATCGGGTCGCACGCTGTCAATGGTGTAGCGAGGATCCACTCAGAGATTGTGAAGCAGTCAGTGTGAGTGGGAAGAGTGTTTGCCCCGAGCCAGGGCGTACCTCCTTTCTGACCCCAGGCCTGCTTCTGTGGATTGTTGGCTGCCCATATGCACAGGGGCTGAGGCATAGGGAGCATGCTGTACACCAGGGGTCCCCAATCCCCAGGCCATGGACTGGAACCAGTCCATGACCTGTTAGGAACTTTGCCACACAGCAAGAGGTGAGCGGTGGGTGGGCAAGCAAGCGAAGCTTCATCTGTATTTGCAGAGGCCCCCCCAATATTAGCATCACTGCCTCAGTTCCACCTCAGATCATCAGACATTAGATTCTCATAGGAGCCCTGGTGCCTGGTGCCAGAAGGGTTGGGGACCACTGCTCTGCACCATTTTTGTGTTGCCCTCCTGGGCAATGGCTGAACTGTCCAAAGCACACCAGCCGGCAGGTGATGCTGGGTTGCTGCACCTTCTCCTCATCACCAGTGGCTACTTTTATTTTCTACATTCTTGATCTGTTCAGGCAGAGCCTCTGCTCCTAGAGCCGTCTGCCACTGATCCAGTGCCATGAGCACCTCACCTGGGAGTGTGTGTCCTGACTTAGGTAAGGGGAAGTTAGGGTGTGGGCTAGGGCTCATCACTGCGAGAATGGAAGAATTCTTGGATCAGATCCTGTGCTTTCCATCCCCTCTTGGTGGGATGTGATTGTGGAGTTCCTTCCATTCCTGTACTCCATGAGCACTAGGCAGGCCTAGACCAGGTCTGTCCATGAGGAGGCCTGTGTGTTCCCAGGGCCTGCCCAGGGGCTTTAACCCTACAGTAGACTTATCAGCAGAGGGTCCCCATTTTACAGATGAGGAAACTGAGCCCTGACTACTGTCAGGTCAGGTCCTGCCACTTATGCAGTGATAGCCAGCCCCGAGGTGCATTAAAAAGCATGTGTTGCGTGCTCACTGTTCTGAGGCATGAAGTATGCTGACTGCTCTGTGTTCTTTAGAAAACAAAACAGGAAAACTGAGCTTAGTTTTGGGAGCTTCCAGGAGTTTCCTCACAAGGTCCTTCTGTTCTCGCTCACCTTGTTCAGAACACAGCATTTGTGACTGTTGCCTGTTTTTAATGGTTTTAGTTTTAAGGATTTTTATGAGCTGGAGCCAGAGAAGTTTCAGAATAAGACAAATGGCATCACACCCCGACGATGGCTGCTACTGTGTAACCCAGGGCTGGCTGACACCATCGTGGAGGTGAGACTGGCTGACAGTCCGTGGGGGAGCTTTGGGCACAGTTAGAGCCACAGCCACTGCCTGCCTTGTGTCAGAGGGTACAGAGTAGGCAGTAATCTGCTCCTTTGTGTGTGGACCAGCAGTGGCTCCTGGGTGGGATCCAGCTACTGCCGTGGGACATGAGAGTGCTGGGCTAGGCTGGGCAGTCAGTCAGTGGCCTCTGGGACCTGTGGGGGAGTTCAGAAGCGAGGTCCTAGGCTTTGAGAAGGGCTGAGGTGGGGCTGTCTGACCGAGCGGCAGCCATAGATCCACAGCTAGAGAGATTTTGTGAGCCAGAGACATGGTAATTGATTGTCTTGTTCACATATGCTCACTCAGGACCAAAGGAAATGAGCCTTTGTAGATGCCAGGAGGTGCGCTAGGCTTGAGGATGCTACTGTGGGTATGGTGCTGGGGGTGAGGATCCGTCATGGGGACACTCCCTGGGTGGGGAAGGTACAGGGGAGCTGAGATTGGAAGAGTAGAAGGGAGCTGAAGGCAGAGGCGTGGGTGAGAAGACAGGAGTGTGTGTCAGAAATGGGGAGAAACATTTCCGTTATGATTCTCCAGAAAATCGGGGAGGGTTTCCTGACCGACCTGAGCCAGCTGAGGAAGCTGCTGCCCTTCGCCAGCGACGAGGTGTTCATCAGAGACGTGGCCAAGGCCAAGCAGGTGGGCCCATGTGCAGACCGCAGACTGGCCCTGCCGCCTCCGACTGGGGGCTGGGCAGCGGCCCTGCCTGTTCCATGTGTTGGGGCCCAGGAGCTACGCAGTCCATCTGCTTCACTCAGCTTTTCACATGGGGACCCAGCTGACCTCAGGTCATGCAGCAGGCAGGCAGGCAGGTGGTGGGCAGGTGAGTGTAGACCCTCAAAGTGGCCTTGAGAACACCTTCGCCCGAAGTTCTAGACAGAAGTGCTGGGAAAGCTGATATCCATCCTTGCACCTGAGCCTCTCAGCGCTGCAGCCAGCCTCGCAGCTCGCAGACTGGGGTCACTGAGACCTTTCAGACCAAATGTGGCAGCCTTGTTGGAGAATGAGGCCTTACCTGAGACACCATGTGCTCCCCAACCTGCCTCTGCGCCATGCCCAGAAATAGCCCTTCATTTTTGAAGTGTCTCACTCCTTAGTCATTTCTCTTCCTGAGAGCGCGGCCATCTGTCTCCTTGTGTGCCACACTGGTTTCCTTTTAGTCTGCTTTTCTCATCCTTTGCTTTTCTTCAGGTTTGCTTTCTGGTCTAGTTTTCCGCGCATTTCTGTCAGTGGTGGTGCATAGCACGCTTTCCCCACCCCCACTTCTCACATGGTCACCACCCCTCAGCCGCTTAGCTCTGGTCTTCTGATCTCCATATTCTTCCTGTGGGACAGCAGCGAACATCCTGGGAGCCCCCTCCCTGCCACGTTTCTGACATAGGGACAGAGAGACCTCAGCCCAGGTGGAAAGCTGAGCATTAGTTGGACGCTGGGGAGTTCTTGGGGTTCATTCCTGTGAACCCTCCAACTGTCCTTTCCCTTTATTCTCCCCAGGAAAATAAGTTGAAGTTCTCTGCCTTCCTGGAGAAGGAGTACGGGGTGAGAATCAACCCTTCCTCCATGTTCGACGTCCATGTGAAGAGGATCCACGAGTATAAGCGGCAGCTGCTGAACTGCTTGCACATCATCACCCTGTACAACCGTAAGTGCAACTGCTCGTCTCACTAGCTTGCCCTGGGGCCTTTTCCTCACACAGTTGGGAGAGGAGGGGACTATGTGTGACATCGCACATTTATTTTAAGCAATAGTTTTATGTTTTTCTATGTACTCAGTGCCAGAGTACTTACAAAGGAGTGAAAGGTGAGCTCTGTCTCCAGCCTTGTTGGGGTACAGACCTGAGGTGCATGAGGCAGGCAAACAGTTAAATGCCTCAGAAGGGGCCCCAGGTAGTCAGCGTGGGGCCTGATGTGAGAGAGCTTCGCGAGACTCGAAGGCTAGGCTTTTATTTTAAATTTAGTTGCTATCTTTATTAGACTTGTCTTGAGTTATTTAGAAAGATTTTACTTATTAGAGGCATTTAACATATACTTATAGAAAGCAAAATAGTATGTTAAATTTATATGTGTACCTTAAATTGTTTAAGCAGCATTTAAACATGAGAGCAAATGCGAATCAAAGACCACCTAAGAGTAAATACAAAGAATTGTCAGGTTTACAAATATAATAAAACCTTAAAGGAATACCTTAATTTTTAAGGTTTTGTAATGTAATAAAGTAAACATTAATTTTGAATACCAAAGCAACCACAGATACTGTTTTCAAAATAGAAAGTTCCTCTTAAGAACATTACAGCGCCTATTACCAGTGAGTAAGGCTCCGTCAGGTACAGGCATCCAGTCCCTTGTGAGATAGTTGAATAACAGGATAGATAACATTTAGGCTTGAGTGTTTTTGATGCTTCTGACTCCAAACCTTCAGAGAAGGCTGCAGGTGAGGAACCTCCTGTGTGTGGCTGAAGGAGGCACTTCACTACATTTTTCTGGCCAGAAAGTCATTCACAGAGAGCCTTGTTCTGTTTTATTTGCTATGTTTTTCTTTTGCAGTCATGATTTTCTGCATTTTCTTTATCATTTCCCCAGTGGTGTCCCTGAGTCCCCTCCTTGAACACAGTTTATTAATAGCAATGAAAAGTCACTGGGTGCCCTTTCCTTCCTCTCTCTGTGGCCTACCTGATGTCAGTAGTCTCTGTCACCTCTTGGTATGTGCCTTTGTACTTCATCGTGCACTTCTCCTGCTGGACACCCTGTGATCCCCAGTTGTTCCAGTAAGGCAGTCAGGGGCTTGTGCTCAATTCCTCCTTGTTCACCTCCCCCTGGCTCTGTAAATGTGCACACATGTGTGCAGGTGCTTTCTCCATGGTCAGGCATATGATGTTGACACTACTTTGCTATTCTCATCCTCAGCGTGTTTTTGTCTTAGTTTGTAGATGAACACATTTAGTGCTCACCAGTGAAATTGCAAAGCGGTCCTGCTTGGATTAACTCGTTCATGACATCTCTCCTACGAACCTCACTCCCTGAGTTTTTCCTTGTTGAGGACAGTCTTGGGCCTTTCAATGAAGGATGGTCTGAAGGTGACATTCTCAGTTCGCTTTCTTTCCCTGAGCATCTTTTAGATCCCTGTGCTCCTCTGTCTAGAAAGTGGGTTTGGTGCATTTTGGTCTCATAAGTGGGCTGGTCTCATTGTCTGTGCTAATTTTACTGTCCTGTGTCTGGATGCTGGCTGCTGTAGGTCAGTTTCCCTGATGCTGAGAGAGCTCTTTGAATATGTCGATTACTGTTTTGCATTATTTTATGCAAGTTTTCTTGAGATATGTTTAAAACATTTGTTGGTGCCATTATTTGGATTTTCTTCTTCTAGGAGTCTGGCGAGGGGAGCAGGGAGGTTTCTTCTACCTACCTCTCCTTGCCTGTCAATTTCTCTCTGAACTTTCTAAAGGTCTTTCCTTTTCGGTTAGGTTCTCTGGTCTTTTTGTTTCCATTCTCTGACTGTCTGCTGTGCCTTTGGTGAGTCTTCTCTCTCTCTCTCTCAGCTTCTGTAATTAGGTTTCATTTACATGTGGCAGTTTTACTTTTGTGTTCTGCCAGTTCTCACTTCACATGTTTCCATGTTCTGCCTTCTTCTGAGGTCTTGTGTTTTGGCTTTCTGGTCCCCTTTCCACATTGACAATCATTGTAGGTTGGATGACAGGGAGGCTAGTTCTGCTTCCCCCTGTCTGAAGGGAAGCTATGTTCATGATTATGACTCCTAGATGAGTGAGCTATACTGCCCTGGATGACCATCAGGAGCTGTGTGGGACTCCAGGCAGCTGCAGGGTTCCCCGAGGCCTGGTGCCTCTTTGTGCTTGCATCTCCTCTGTCTCTTCTGAGACCAGCTGGCTCGGGACGCTCCTCTTCCTGGCTCCCCTGGTTTCTGCCCCGTGGGCCTCTCTCCACCAGGATATCAGATCCTCCTCCCACACTTTCCCTATAGGACAGGTGCTGATGAGGTTGGCCTCCCTGGTACTTTGGGGCTCCTTCCTTGTCATGCTCATGGCCCCTCTGGGGAGGTCAGCTCCCAAGACCCTTGTACTTGTAGCCCTGTGCCCCACCCACCCTCATGACCTGACACTACTTGTTTAATGGTCTAGGGTTCACATGTTTTTCCTCTTTCCTACTTTCGGTGACAATGTGGTTTGTGTTTTTATTTTTTCCCGTTATTCTGATTTCTGGAAGTGGTACGATTCAGAAGTAAGGGACAGCTGTGTTCCTACTGGAACCTAAAGTCAGATGCAAAAGGGCAGCCACAACTCTATACTGCTTATCACTGGTTCCTGACTCCCCAGTGAATGATGTCTAGGGCTGCCTCTCACCCATGAGTAGATAGCCCCCAAACACTCTGAAATTGAAAACCAGGGGCCTGGCAAGGACACCCTCAGTTTGCTGAGACTGAAGGTGAGCTGGCCATTGTAGCCTGACCCTCCGTCTGCCCCAGTGCAGGAGAGCTTCAGGAGAGGAGGTGAGGGAGCTTGGGGTCTTGCCTGACACCCTTGAGGACTGACAGTGCCATTA
The DNA here is from genome assembly GCF_014176215.1 of Rousettus aegyptiacus. Classification (NCBI taxonomy): domain Eukaryota; kingdom Metazoa; phylum Chordata; class Mammalia; order Chiroptera; family Pteropodidae; genus Rousettus; species Rousettus aegyptiacus. The sequence continues at coordinate 42,759,558 of NW_023416287.1, forward strand.
CCACAATCCCGAGGTCACCTCTTCTTCAAGTGCACACCATGTGCAAGGGCCTTGAGTACTAGTGACCAGACCCAGACCAGGGCCCTCTGTCAGGCTGTTCTGGAAACAGAGGTGCAGCTTTTCCTGCTGGACTTCGAAAGAGTCTGCTCCTGGCTGGCCTTTCTCACCACCCTGGGACATAAGTACCGAATCTAGGGGCCTTGTCCCTCTTCTGGTGGGTGTACGGGCCCCAGTGGCTACTACCTACCACCTGTGTCAAGGTTGACCTCTGAGGATACTGGTCACTGAGGTATGCAATAGGGTAGGGGACTGTCTGGCTCCAGTTGCCTCACTTGAATCTCTTGCTTGTCCTGCAGGAATAAAGAAGGACCCTGCCAAGGCCTTTGTGCCCAGGACTGTCATGATCGGAGGCAAGGTAGAGATGATGTCCTCTTTGCTTGTTATTTGTTCAGAATGCACAAATCACCATGCTTTTCGGCAGTGTCACTATGTTCTGACTTGGGCACCAGTTGCTCGCTGGGCTAGACACTGAGGTGGCTTAGAGCCAGCATTCACACAGAATGCTGGAGGTTTCTTGGCATCTGGGTGTGACTGTGGGCCCAGTTGGTTTAATTTTCATCAGCTCAGCAATATGAAAGAACTGGATGGGACCCATGCCTGCTCCGTGCATCGGATTAGGGGTCACCAGCCTTGAGGGCAGCCCCCAGGGGGCTTCCTGGCCCCTCCATTTGGTGGGATGGTGCCCTTTCTCTGCATAACCACCACCCTTCCACACTGTGCCCAGCTTTTGGTCCTCAGCTCGCACCCCGCCTCCCACTCATGTGTTGAGGATGCAGGTCACTGGCTGCTTCGTTGACCAAATGTGAGCCTGCCCTGGGCTCAGCCTGGCCTTATTTCATTTTTTTTTTTTTTTTTTTTTTTACTGTGGCACATGTTTTACACATACTATTGTGGAGTCTAGTGTATTGCCATTAAGGCATTGGCAGGTCTCCCCATCACACTCTGCTGTCTTGGGCTGGTGTCCCAGCCTCTACCACCTTTCCCCAGCAGGCTGGTGTCCTCAGAGAGTATGAGTTGCTCTGGGGAGCGTCTTTTTTATGGGGCCACAGGATGGAGCCAGGCTCCTCCGCTCTGACTGGAGGATGTGTGGAGGGGGACGGGAGGTTTGTGCCCCTCAGTAAGCTCTCCAGCTTGGGTCGGCAGCGCCCACCCACGCGGTCCAATCTCGGGCCCTCACCCGACTCCTGCTGTTTCTGGAGCACGTTCTACACGTCACCTTGTCTCATGTGTCAGTATTTCAGTGTGTATATCATAGAGATATGGACTTTCAAACAGTTTAAAAATTTCTAATTATTAAAAATGTCAAGCCGAGAGAAAAGCAGGAAAAACTGTAGAACATCCACCTCTGCTGGGCTGTTCCACAGTGAACCACAGACATTAGGACATTTTACCCCTCAGGACTCCACACGTCCTCATGGTGTTTTCCTCCTAAACCACAGCACGTACAGACTCTTGAACACCACCACACAAGACCATCGTCATACCTAGGTATTAGAATTACAAATATATTCAGCAGTTCGTTTGAATCAGGGCCATGGTTAGGGCTAGCATAACGATTGCTGGCTGTCTCTTAAATCTCTTCATCTGTAGGTTTTCTCCATGTCTCTTTTTTTGCACCCTGCAGTTTTCTTTGTTATAGAAATTGAGTGGCGTGTTGTCCCCAACTGGCTTTTTCTGACTATCCTTCCAGTATGGTCCAGTTTGTTCCTTAGTTCTCTGAATTTCTGTAAGTTGGTAGTCAGTTATAACAGTCCTGTTCCTTTTATTTTTGAAAACTGTATGAATCAGAAAACAAGCTTAAAACTGACAGATTTTTGCAGAGGTGGTCATCACGGGACGCACTCCATCAGAGCCGAGGGAGGGCAGGTGGGGTGTTGCACTGGGTAGAGTTACAGGTTCTTTTGTCATGAGTCCTGTCTATTAGATTATATGGAGGACATGTAAGGATCCCGTGGCCTCAGTCTCTCTGGAGAGCCACTCCTCACTGACACCAGGGGGCTGCTCTGTGAGGTGTGACCTCAGCATGCCCAGCACCAGGCTCTGACGAACGGTAATGATGCCAGTCCACAAGCACAGGCATGTCCATACTGAACCTTCCTCCTCCTTTCTAGGCAGCCCCTGGTTACCACATGGCCAAGATGATCATCAAGCTGGTCACGTCCATCGGTGATGTTGTCAACAATGATCCAATTGTGGGTGACAGGCTTAAAGTGATCTTCCTAGAGAACTACCGAGTGTCGTTGGCTGAAAAAGGTAACCCTGGGGAGGCTACATTACCCAGGAAAGGCTGCCCTTGCCTGGGTGCAATGTGGATGGTCGTTGGTGGTTAAGGGTTAATTCTGCCCTGGATACCAGGCTCCCCAGCCAAAGGGGGCCTTTGGTCTAGCACTGAAAGGCTATGGGGAGCTCTCTGTCCATCCTCAAGTGTGGAGAATTGCTCTCAGCCTTGGATATCCTTTGTCTCTGTACTTTCTTACTCCTAACCTGATCTCATTGTCTCTCCCCGCTCCTCTCTTTTTGGTCTCTCAGTTTTGCCTTTCTGCTGCTAGGCTTGCTCTTGTTGGCAGGATGCACTTCCACATGGCTTCCCCTCCCCTCCTCCATCCTTCCCACATCCTCGTAGGATACTTCTGCTCATCACCACCTGTTCACTCTCAAGAGCATTGCCTGCTTCTCATCTGAGCTAGCACCTGCCTCTTCTGTCCTTTCCAAGGGCAGCTCAGGGCCTGAAATCTCTCCCTGCTCTATTGAGAGTTCAGTCTGGAGCCACTCCCGCTTGGGGAGTTCTGGGGAGACTCACCTAGGATGTGTGCTACTGCTTGGAGAAGGTTCTGAAGAAGGTTCTATAGCCTTCTCCAAATGTGCCTTGAAGCATGCTATCCTGATCTGGACGGCCCTTCCTAAACCGGGTGCTTTCTGGAGATCCTGGTGGGGAAGTGTCTGTCCAGCCTAATGGCAGAAAGCTGAGCCTAAAATTCTGGCACCAAGGAGCAGGCACATCTGATTCAGACAGACCACCTGCTGCTTCCTGTGCTTTGGCTGAGTACAGATGTGCAGGCCGATGTGTTCCCTCCTCCTGCCAGCTTGGCTGGTTCATCAGAACCATTCCTGTGGTCCCCACTGCTGTGGACCGTGTGTGGTTCAGTTAGTGCTGTGATTAGTCCTTCACTGAGTTTCTAACACATCTTAAAGCCATTTGCTGCTTGGAACTGCCCTTTCACTGTTATTTGGGGCAGGTTTCTTTAGAACTGACCTTTGGAGTGCCCAGTCTGGGGCCTCAGACTTAGGATCAGTGTCCCTACATTCTCTTCCAGCTCTCAGACTTGCTGTGGCAACGTGTCCACTGTCACACTGAGTGTGTGCCTCTGCCCATGGGGCGGGCCTATATGAGGGCTGAGATGCCTGTGTCTGCCCTGACATCTGGGCTTGACCTTGAAGAAGAGCTGGGCTCTGGTCTTGCTGGCTTCGAGTGTCAGCCATTGAGTCAGGGAAGCATCAGCTCCACAGATGAGCTGAGGATGTGGGAGCAGGGATGCCAGGGCAGGTCGGACAGGGAACCTGTGCTTTGGAGAAGGTGCAGGGCTCTCTCTGCATACAGCACTGAGTAACTCCTGTGCATGTTAACATGAGGAAATTGCTGCCCCATTTTTAGTCTTCTGGTTCTGTAAGAGTCCAGATTCCTCTTGAAGTGATCTAAAGAGCCTTATGGGCTGGCTTATATAAGACAAAAATGGTATTGGGATGAATCAGAATGATAACACCAACAGGCCGGGTCCAGGGACCCCAGCAGGCTTTGATTGGGTCCTAGTCCCTGGAAGTTTCTAGAACATAGGTCCTTTGCCACCTGCGGGGCTTCTCAGGAAACCCCTCTTGGATCCTCTGCCTCAGGTCGCCCTGGATCAAGAAGGAGAGCTTTTACAGGTGGAGTAGGCAGTGCCCAAGGGCTCTGGCTCATCCTGGAGCGAGTGCCAGCTGCAGGCTGGAAGGAGGGAGCAGTGTTTCTTGCTGTCCCATGGCTCATGTATGAGTAGTTGGTGGCTGACAATACCTTCTTGTGCTGTCTCCCTCAGTGATCCCTGCCGCTGACCTGTCACAGCAGATCTCCACCGCGGGCACTGAGGCCTCAGGCACAGGCAACATGAAGTTCATGCTCAATGGGGCCCTCACCATCGGCACCATGGATGGTGCCAATGTGGAGATGGCTGAGGAAGCTGGGGCCGAAAACCTCTTCATCTTTGGCCTACAGGTGGAAGATATCAAGGCCCTAGACCAGAAAGGGTATGTGCCGCTCCCCATGGCAGCATCCTGCCTAGAGCCCCATGGAGGGCCAAGAAGGGCTCTCAGGCCAGGCCTCTGCTTGCTGGGGTGAATGCCCATCCAGAGAGTGGGGGATAGATGGCTGTGGGCATACTGGCCTTGTCTGTTCATTTCCAGAGCACCAAGTAGGCTGTTCAAGGAGGCCTGTTTGGGCGAGAGCTGGCTGCTCTGTGCTTCTTCATGGCCCAGTCTGAAAGGTCCAGACTGAGTGTTTGCAAAAGAGTGAAAGGCCCTGGTTTCTGAGGGGATCCCTCGTGGACAGGGCCCCTGGGGATTTGGGACTGGCCCACGACTGAGATTCCCTGGCCTAATTTGTAAAATAACCTTTTTTGTCTAGAAATAGTTTTAAATTTACAGAAATGTTGCAAAGACAGTACAAAGAATTTCACATACTCTTCCAATATCCCCTGTTGCTTACACTTTACTAATTAGTGTAAAACATTGTCAAAATTAATCAACCAATAGTATTATGCTTTTATTTACTAAAGTCCATACTTTATTTCACCTTTTTCCCATAAATATCTTATTATTTTCTGTCCCAGGATCTGGAAATCCAAGGTACCCCCTCAACCTTTCCTCATTTTTCATGACCTTGGATACTCTTGAGGAGTTCTGGCTCTGGCCTAATTCTGAGCAATAATTAAAAGAAAAGGTAGTGATGCCTAATTGTCTAAAAGCCCTCAGGGGAGTTGGTGAGGCCTTAGGCACCAGACGGGTAAAAACAAAATGTTACCTAAGAAGTCAGAACTATGTTCTTATCAACCTGAGGGTGTACACCTGCCATTTTCTACCCACCTCATTTGGGCTCTTTCTGCCTCATTCCCATGTCCTGGGATGTACACATCTGCCAGATTCCTCCCTTTCTCAGACTTCCTGATGGCCACGGACTTGCTGGGTCCCACAGGGTTGGGGCCAGGAGTGGGAAGGGCAGGGGGAGAGTGTTGGGGGCAGGGGCAGGAGGGCAGGGTGGCGATGCAGAACACTGTAATTTCCCCTCTCCCATGGAAATATGATGCAGCCATGTGTGTCACTGTGTGTCTTCAGGGACTACAGTTCCATAAACAGTAAAGGGAGCAGGTGGGATTTGCACTCATAGCATATCACTCCCCCTCCAGGGCCTAGCAGCCCACATGGCCAGCAGCTGGAGCCTGGGGCAGTGCTGGGCCAGGGGTGTGCCCATTGCTTGTCGTGAGGCTGCGGCTTGGAGACACTGGGCTGGCAGCTAACTTGACCCACCTCCCCACAGGTACCATGCCCAAGAGTACTATGACCGTCTGCCGGAGCTGAGACAGGCCGTGGACCAGATCAGCAGCGGCTTCTTCTCTCCCAAGGAGCCAGACTGCTTCAAAGATGTTGTCAACATGCTGATGAACCATGACAGGTACGACTGGCCTCCCTTTGGTCCCTATGTCCCTCCCTACCACTGGGTCAGATAGATGGGTTCGTTGGTGGGCCGAAACCCACCTTCGCTGGGGGTGAAATCTTACCTTGGTGAGGCTCATTCCCACCCTTCCCCAACCTCAGCCATGGGCAGATCCTCAGGCCATGGACCTGGAGAAGTTCTGCTATGCCCAGGGTCAAAGTATGCAGTGGCTTCTGACGGTGCTTGGTGGGCTGTGTGGGGTCTTAGTGGTGGGAATTGCCAGCTGCATGGTCTAGCCCCAGGCCCCCAGCACCAGCTGACCACCCGGATTGGTGCGACAAGCAGGAAGTGGTATCACATGGACTGATTGGAGGCGATTCTTGAACCCTCTCCAGTGAGAGAGGGAGTGTGGACAGGACACAGAAACCTCTGGGAGGCAAGGAGGGGTTGAGTATAACCTCGGAGCAAATGTGGGTTTATGGTGACACAAAGTGGTTAAAATGATGAAAATAACTTATAGCATAAGTTGCAGTGTAGTGTTTTATTACAGTTAAATTGATAATGTATATAACTCACCTTCATTTACAGACTTACTAACTTGGAACAGGTTGGCAGTGCCATTTGCCATCTTGACAGTTCTTTGCTCCACTCTGTTGGTAAAAAATTGAATCTGGTGAATGCTGAGAATTGACCCCTGTTTCACTTTCAGTTAATTGTGTCTGGGTTAGTTTCATGTTTCATTTTAATGACTGCTGTCCTCTGGCGTCAGCCAGATCAGATCATAACCACATTGGTGCTAGAGCTGGGAGTTTGGCTCTGGCTGAGGTCTCTGATCAGGGAAAGACTTTTAATGGTTTTATGAATTGTGTTTCTGACTCAGTTGTAAAGAAAAATGCATTTCTGTATTCATGAATCCTACATTTTTCCCCCAGAGCATCCTTTTCCTACATCACAGTTCTCAGCCCAGTTAGATCTGAAAACAGACAGGCACATAGAGCCTGTTTGTTGCCTGCCATTCCTGTGCCCCTCCCACGGGAAGTGAAAGGCAGGAAGCCTCTCAGCTGTGCAACTCTAACCCATGTGCAGAGGAGAGTGCACTATTATAAATGCCAGTTTCTTTAAAGGACCATTGGGTTAAAATAAGGCTTTTTGAGAAGTGTCCTCAAGACAGAAGTGTTGCTCATAGTGCAGCCTCTGTGGCCAGGTGGGCTCCATCACCCCAGGGTGTGAGGATATAGACAACTGCAGCCTGGTTTCCTGATCTCCTGTCTCCTGTTTCAGGTTCAAGGTTTTTGCAGATTATGAAGCATACGTGGCATGCCAGGCCCAGGTAGACCAGCTGTACCAGGTAAGATTCTCAGGTCCCAGAACTGGTGAGGAAACAGTGAGGCACATCTCCATCCTGCTGTCTTGGGCCAGTCCTGGGAGGTCGCAGTTCAGCTTGTGGCCCAGAGCAGGGTGGCTGGGGGCCTGGCAAGCTGAGCTGCATCCTGGGTTCAAGCTGTCCTGTACCTATACTTCTTTTTCATCTTCCCCTCAGGGGCTCTCTGTCTTAGCTGTCCCCCTGCTCCTGTCTGCCATGCTGTACCTCGTGACTCTTTGGAGCCAGGCTGCTCTTCACCCAAGTTTTCCCTGCAGAGGGCTTGGGGATGGGCTGTGCCTTAGCCTGCAGTCTGACAATGCCATGCAGGTGTGATCAGGGGGACATGGAGGAGTGGGTGCAGTCTGGTCCAAAAGAAGAGATAGGCGTGATGTGCACACAGAAACCATGTTTAAGTGAGACCATGAACGATTTGGAAAGGTAAAAGCTTCAATATTCATGGCAACCCCTTGGGACTGGTGTCCCAACTTAGTGTGGCCCACAGGGAGTCCACATGGGATCTCATGGGAAGACCTAGGTCCTAAGCTGGGGGAGGCGAAGGAGGCTAGCCCTTGGTACCTGCTTTCTTCCCCTTTCTGGGATTTCCTGGGTATCCCACCTGTGGACCCCATGGAGGATACAGTGGGAGGGGACACTGGTGACAGTGGTGTGACAGTACTGAATCTTGGGTCAAGATGGTTTATTTCCCCAAACTATTTAAGCAGGTTCTTGGATGAGGCCTCGGGGATTTATTTGTGTGTCTGATTTGTTGCAAGTTTTGGGCCCCTGTCCCTAGGAAGCTGCTGTCACAGCCTACACTTGGGGAAACAGCTCCTGGTGTTCCCTCCTGAGAAAGAACAGGGTAGGGTGTGATGGGGCTCTGGATGGAACCTTTGCTTCCCTTAAACTGGGCCGGCAAGGAGAGCGGCCCTTTTGGGGAGGCTTCTCCAGGTGTGGGTGCTGAGGATAGCTGCCAACCTCTGGGAGGATCTGGGCCGACCTCTGGGCCATTTCCCCTGGGAATTGGATCTGCCTGGTGGCAAATACCTGGTGGCACTTCTGTCTTTGTTGTGTGTGCTATACTCTAGTGGGAGACGGAGCATTTTGAGGGTCAGTACCTTCTCAGGCTCCTGGTCTCTTCTGCCTAGTCATTTGGTAGCTTTTCTGGTAGTCGGGGCCCCTCTTCAGTGAGCTGTGATGGTCATTTTCTCCTCTTCCATCAGATGACCCAGAAGGAGAGCTAAGAGCTCATCTGGGAATATCCTAAAGTTTTGGAAGCATGGGCTCTATTGTGCCTGAGGTTACTCAGCATCTCCTTTTCTTTGCAGAATCCCAAGGAGTGGACCAAGAAGGTCATCAAGAACATCGCCTGCTCGGGCAAGTTCTCCAGTGACCGGACCATCACGGAGTATGCCCGGGACATTTGGGGTGTGGAGCCCTGTGACCTGCAGATCCCGCCCCCCAACCTCCCCAAGGACTAGGTGCTAGTACAGTGGGGACCAGTAGGCTTTTGTTTTCTTGTTGACTGTACCTCATGCCATTTTCTAAGCACCTAGCCAGCAGCCAGTGGTCCTTGCTTTCTTTAATGCTGTGTTCAGGGTGGGATATGGGGATTAGGATAGTAGTTTAGGATTGAGGAAGTGGAAGGATGGATGGACAAGGAAGGAAAAGTGCTAAGAGTGCGATGCTGCCTGGTTTGTGGCAGGAAAGCAGAGCTCACAGAACTGACCAGCGGGCCCCAGAGCTGAAGCCCACCATCCCCACAGAACTGGGGAAGGTGGAGCCGCCTGTTAGGCTCTTCTGAGACCTTATAGACAGACACCTTGTTGGGAGCTCGTTTTAAGTTTTGAACTTCTGGATCCTGGTCATGGCAAAGCCTGGAGAAGTGCGTTTCTGCAGCACTTGGGTGGCCCCTCAAGTCTTCCCTGGCCCACCTCTGCCTCCTAGCATTGCTGGGAGGGTCCAATGCTCCAGGCCATGTCTTTACAGCTGCCCTGGGGATGCTCTGGCCCAGGGCTTCTGTACTGATCAGATAAAGGGGCCCCAGGATGACTAAGGGTGAGACTGGGGAAGACACCTCTGTCTAGGCTTTAAGGGGCTTTGGTTAGGATAACACTAGCTGACGAAAAGTTAGCTTCACAAGAAATGAAACTAGCTAAAGCCTTTTTTTTGGTTTTAGCAGCTAAAATTTTACTTTTGGAATTTCACATCAGAGGAAGGAATTCTGGTATTTTCACCTGGCTGTGGGGGCTTGGGGCAGGGTTGCTGCCTCTGCTGAGGGAGGCTGGATGCCCAGCCCCTGCTGCAGCTCTGCACCCTGTGCCCCTGCTCTGTTCTGGAGGGCACATTTTCTGTCTCACACACAAGGCTGGCCTCCCTTCTCCCTCCTTTTCCATCAGTGCGACAACCTGCTCTGGAAAAAGACTGACTGGGCCCGAGGATAGCCCGCTTTCCACTCTGCCTGGATAGTAGGCTGCTACCAGGAAGGGCGAGTGAGCTCTTCAGCTGCCCAGAGGGGAGAGCAAGGAGCACCAGGTGGCACCCTTCATCACGGGGTAATTGGCAATGCTGGGCAGAAGTAGGCTCTGCCTCCTTGCTTACTAGGTCTGGGCATCACAGGCTCTGCCCTCATCCCGGGTCCTGACTGTTCACAGAACCAGGCCATGAAGGACTTGCTCAAGTTACACAATACCAGAGCCACTGGGGTCTATGGTTGTACCCCCAACACCCTCCGCTGCCCAATCCCTTAGGCTGTGTGTGACCATCACTGTGCCACTCGCTGTTACTGCCCATAGTTTGAGAAACTGATTAAACCTTCTTGCCTGTGCTTGGTTGACCCAGCCTCTGCGTTTCACTCTGTGCTGGCCCGGGCAGGCCTCAGTCTTTCCCTGGTAATGAAGGGCTGGGCTAAACTATGGCCCATCGTTCTGGGATTGAGGACAGAAAATTCTCTCATCCCAGCTGTTGTGGGGCTTAAGAGTTATCTCTTCAAAGAATTGTGAAATCTAGCCACTTGGAACTTTTTGCTATTAATCGTACTGGTTCCTTTTTGTACCCACTCTTGGCTCTGGAAGGTAGAGTGCCCTGGGGACTAAAATATTTCCCCCCAAATTATATAGCTTGCAAATTGGATCCAAAACCAGGAGAAACATGAACTTGGGGCTGTAACCCAAAGACACTGAGAACTATGGGACCTTGTAGCACAGTGGACCCCTGCTGGGGGTGGTGATATTGCAGTGCTCTCCTGGGGACTGGAGGGCCATGAGATGTGCTCTGGGAATGTAAGCTCCCTGTCCCTATCATGCAGCCTCTGAGCCCCAAGCCAGTCCCAGCTGCTAACACTGACCATAAGAACTTGGAGAACAGGGAGGTAGGTATAAGAGTGCCTCTGCTACCCCTAGAAAACTTCTGAGCTTCTGAGACTGAAAAGTTCCAGAGCTGTAGGATATGGGAGAGGAAGGCCAGCCTTCTGGAGAGGCTACCCTCTGAGGTGGGACATACCCTTGTACCTATACAGCAGGGGCAAGAAAGCCACCTGTGGGTGCAGCTCAAGGACCATTTATTAAGCCACAGTTCTCTGAGAGGTTGCTTAATCAGAATGTAAGCCTCTGGCCCGTCACCAGGGCCAGGAGAGGGAACAAGAGAGGTTGTTAGTGGGTCCTGGGTCCCAGGTAGGAGCAACAGAACTGTAGGGGAGGCTGGCTTGACAAAAAGCCAAGCAACACAAAGGTTACCACTAGTGAGTAAATGAGGTGATGCTCATTGGCCAGTTGAGTGTCCTGTCCTTTCAATCATCAGGGGTTTATCTAGGGTGTGTAGTGAAACCCCAATGCCTGTCCATTGACACGGACATAAAATGGGCTTGCTAAGAAGAGGCTGAAAGGGTTACCTATATAGGCCTGTATTTTAGGAAAATGCCATTTGTTGCATCTGGCAAAGGCCCCTCCCCGGAAGGAGGGAGGAACGAAAGGCCCACTTCCTCAGCCTAATGGTCACCCCTCCTCCCACAAGGCCAAGCTGTGAGAGTCCTGGGGCTGTGGGCAGGGCCTGTGTACACAGGGGCTAGAGGCAGCACTGAGAAAGCAACAGACAGACCACCACCAGGATTTTATTAAATAAACGCTCAGGTGAACAGGTGGGTGGAAGGTGGAGGAAGTGCAGATCGTGGGCACCTCCCTCTCTGTGAGTGGTGGGCCCCCCAAGGGAGGCGGGGACACCAAGGGAGGCAAGTGGGGTGCACAGGGCAGGAGAGAGCTACGGAACCAACAGAGTCCATTCTGCCTGTGCTGGGAAGGGACAGAACTCAAGTTTCCTCACATTCTCAAGGGTGGTACCGAGAAGCTCAGTGTGGTCCCCAGACTTCATACTTCCTGCCTCATTCTCCATACCCAGCTCAGGAGGTGTGGCACAGCCTGCTGGTTGTTGCCTGCTATGTCACTCACTGTCTTTCCAAGAAGAACTCAGGTTGAGTGGCAGCAAGAGGGAGAGAGGGCCACATGCCTGCCACTTGCATTTTCCACAAAGATCTATGCTCCTGACCACCAGTCTGCTGTGGCCTCCTCTGCCTGCCCCAGCTGGCTTCCGAGTCCTCTCTCCAGGTGCATCACAGACGCTGGTACCCGTGCTCCGCGGTGCTGGGCTGGCTGGAGGAATGGGGAGGAGGGCAAAGGTCTTCATGCTCCTTCAGGCAGTAAGCTCAGTGCTGGTGCTCAGGTTCCGAATTCCCCAGGAATTCCCTAGACCAGAGGACAACCATCAACCAAATCCGAGCCCAAACCAGAGATCCCGCCTCCCGTAGTTCTCACACAGCAGTCTGAGGATGAGAAGGAGCATGGAGGACCACATTCCCACTTGGAAAACAGTCACTGAGTTAAAGAAGCAAGGGCACCAATGGCATCTTGTAGTCAAATCCTGACATGCAGGAAGAAGGATCAGGTTATGGGCTACTCTTCTTTATTCTAACTTTCTTTATACTCTGGCTCACATTTTCTATAATATATTCCTTTTGAGATGGGGAAAAATTTACAACTCCAGAACAAACCCATACTCTTTCAGCTCACTGTTCCCTCTTAGCAACCCAGGTCCGTGTGGCAAGGAACGGCAAACTACTAAAGAAACGTAGCTTTGCCTCTGGAACTTCCAAGGTAGCCAAAGGAGAGCTGAAGTATGAAGTAGAATTACACAGGGGATGAAGCATGCTGAGGGCCAATTTGAGCACCCCCAGACCCAGCAGGCCCAGGAAGGTGAACTCACACCCAGAAGCACACCTTCCAAGAAGCAGCTGGGGACAACCAAGCTTGAGGAGTTGGCCAGGCCAGGGGGCCCATGCGTATGCAGTGTGGGCAGGGGCAGGACCTGACAGGTATGTGGGAAGGGACCAAGGCTTTACCTGCAGCAGCAGGGGAGCATGTGGGGTAGCCATCTGTGAACTGGGTGAGCCCTCGCATGGGGTATTTGTGTGGGCCTCCACAACCTATACCATGGGGAGATCATGGGAACAGTCCAGGAGGAAGGGGCAATAAAACCCTCTCAGCCCCTATGGGTGGAAATGAAAGGCTGTTGAACTATGGTAACTCTTGACCCCACTGAAGCAGCTTTAGCAGCTGAGCCTGCTGTATGTCTGGCCTGAGCTGTCGCCATCCAGGACAACGTCCGTGGTGAGAAGAGAAGATCTCACCTTAGTATTCGAGGAAGCTCAGGGCTCTTGTAGATGTACTTGTGCCTGTAGCCGAGGTCTGAGTGAAAGGGGATAAACTGAACTTTGAAGTCTCGGAAGCTCTGAGATGGTGCAGCAATGTTGTAGAGCTGGGGAGGGAAAGATAGATCAGTGCCCAGAGATGGGAGCCCTGTGAGTGACCTGCCTGGTGTTCTCCTCTTCAATAGAGGCCAGTCAGTGGCTGCTGCCTCTGCAGGGCAGCCCATATCCCGCTCTAATAGCACTGGTAGCCCTGTAGTCTGCCATGGCTAGGGCCGGAGGTGCTGGGAGGAATCCGGCCAAGGCTCAGCCCTCAGGCCTGCCGTTGCCATTGAAGACCCTTTCTGTCCCCATGCCTGTCTCTTAGAGCTCCCCCTTCCTCAGAGAGCAACAAAGTGGATGAGCCAGCACCACAAAAAGAGCCACCTCCTAAGAAATGGTGTAGTGGCCTGAGAGCCTGGAGGAGCCCTGATATCTTAGCCTTGGGGACTGGAATAGGTCATGTGCCTCAGACTCTGCTGTGTGCCTGGGCCAAGGCCAGTCAACAAGCTGGTTTAGTATCTGTCCTGCCCTCAGCTCCTCCCTCCTCCTACCCCTAGGATAGCCAGGCACGCACGGTGCTCAGACCTGCTGGAGGGAAGGGACCTGGTCCTGGTGAATCTAGCTGTACCTCGGGCCTATTCTGAGACAGAAGTAGCACAGTCGTCGCTCCCTCCCTGCCATCGGCACAGTCAGGTAGTGCTATCTCCTACCCTACGCTCGCCTACAAATCTAATCTTGCTTCTCGGGAGCAAAGGGAAAGCAAATTCAGCAAAAGCAAATGTGAAGGCCCCACAACAACACAGTATGCTGACATCAGTCCAATCCTAAAGGCAAGAGAACAAATGAGAGGTTCTCTGTCGATGCTACTGACTGGGACTCTTGCGTTGGGGCTTGAGGATCCTCATCATCGAGGGGTCCTACACTCCAACCGGTAACTGGCAAGCCTTCCCAGATGAGTCCCCTACAGTCAGAGTCAGGCCAGGACCTTTGTACAGGGACCTGAGAGACATTTGCTTATTTTTCATGTTTCCTCTGTGAACGGCCTTGCTGTCTGGCCTCCCACCCCCTTTCTGCCAACAGCAGGCCCCTCCTCCACCTCTGCCTATGCCCAGCACGAACATTGGCCTGTTAGATGCCTGCTGGCACCAGGGGCTGCACTGACACCCACCTTTCTGCCAAGCTGGAAGGGCACAACTGGGTCGTCCTCAGCGTGCAAGATGAGCAGGGAGCAGGAGATGTGCTTCACACTGCAGGGATGAGAAAGGACTAGACTAAGGCCCCAGGGAGATGGCTGGGGTCTCGTGGTCCCCTGGCCGTGCCCTTGTCAGGGACCAAGTTTCAGGGAGTGTTTCACCATGGTGCTTAACAGCTAAAATTCTTCTGGGCTGCTTTTTACCAGAGAACTAAACGTTGATTTCTCAGATGTTTCTGTCAACACCTATTCAAAGTGATAGGTATCAATCAATTCACTGACCAAATCTGGCACCTGCATATTTTCTGAAAATTTAAAATGATTATTTTTGCTAGTAGACATATTCTTTAAAAATTACAAAACAATATTTACAAATCGAATAATTTAGGTGAGCCAAGAAACTTATTGAAAATGACTGTTACTAGGAATCCATTGGTAAACAAGTCAATACCCTCTAATTTATATTTGGTGTAAAGAACATTTAAGGTCACTCCTGAATGTTTACAAATGAATTAACATTTTCAATAGGTTCACTCAATCCAAACCTTCAGCAAACCATATAACACAGGAATAGACAAAGTGTCTGTTGGCTGCCTCACTGAAGTCTCACTGTAAAGCTGGTGGACTCGGCACCCACCTGCTCTTGGCGATTTCATGGTGATCTAGGGGCTCCGTAAGGGCAGTGCTGAACAAGGCTGGCACCTAGCAGGACCTGGGCCAGGGGGCTTGTCACTCCAAAGATACCCAGCCTATCTGGAAGTCTGCATTTCTGCTAGTGTTGCACAAGCACATACGCTCTTGCCTGATTTTGCTTCTAGGCTAGAGTGTTTCTTATATGTGAGTCACACTTTGAACTGCCCACTTTTCAGATTTCCTATGGTAGGCAGTTTGTCTTACCTGTGTCTGCTCTGGAAGAGGCCTAGTTCACATGCTATCACCCTGGCAGTATTTGGCAACAGACCTGCCCACCAGGAGGGGCTTCCTTACTTACAGTGGGGGGAGGGCTGGGCCACATGGGGTTGATGTGCTACTGGCCCCCACTGCTCAGCTGGAGAGCAGAACCAAAGGTGGCCTGGGGTGGAGAGCAGGGAACGGCATTCGATGTTGTTGTTGAGAAGAAATCCAGTTTATTCAAGTTCCAAAACAACAATATTTATAAACAAGCATGGTCTTTTGCTTATAATGTTAGCTCAAATTTCAGGTTGTTCTATTTCTATTTTTAGAACCAAAAAACATAATCGAGGAGAAAATACTTCATTTTTCTAAATTGTTTCAAATTGTAGATTTCTAAATGTTAACCAAATAGTTAGGTAAGGATTTTTCCTTTGAAGAAAATGAAAACCCATAAAATATATCACAAGAACAATGTCAGCAGACTATGAATGTTGTTCAAAGAAAGAGTCCTTAACCAGAATATTTATTTTTGGTTAACTTAATAGAAATCTTTTTAATAATAAACTTTGTAACATCTTTTCACAACCAAATATCAATCAAATGGCTGAGGAAAGTCATTTTTGAATGACAGTTGTTATTACTACTTTAACATCTATTCAGGAATTCTGGTTTTGTCACACTATTTTAAAATAAAAATGGTATGGACAAAAATACTTTGTTTTCATATAGCTTTAATTTTATAGTCTATTCACACTCCTTTTTCTCTCAGCTGTAGCACTATGCCTACCTTCCCTCTATAAAGATCTGTTGGTTAAAGAAGAACCCTAGCCTTCAGAACTCCATTCTATTTGGTCAATGTGACTGAACAGGCTTATGCTGGGGATTCTTGGTGTTTTTCTAAAACTGAAAAATTAGGTACTCTACCACAGTACTCACTTTTCATCATTTGCAAATTTAATTCCGCTGCTTGTAATGGGATCAAGGAAGAACCAGTCAAATCCAGGGAAATATCGATATATCTGAAGGTGACATGGAACAATGTACAGAAACATCAATTAAAATAACCATGTGGAAGGCCAAGGTCAAGGGTTCAGACAGAGGTGTTAAGTGCCCAGGATATACCCCTACTTCTGAGCAAATTGATCTGCAGCCCTGCCAGAGCTATGCTGGGGTGCCCCTAGCCCCCTGTGCCCTGACCACAGAGTTTCTACTGGAAAGGCCACCAGACTAGACTGGCTGCAGCAAGGGCTGCTTGCAAACAGGGCTCCTACACCTCAGAGCAGCAGCTAGGATCAGCCTGGAGACCAGACTTCGCACAGACATCAGGGTTGCCACCCCCAGGGAAATGGGGGTCTGTGTGACTTGGGAGAAAAGCAACATCAAAGAAGTAACACTATAGAATCTTTTGTCTGCAACGGAGCGGTGTGAAGTCAGGCAGTGGGCTGACAGAACTCCCTGAGAAAACACTGCCAGTCAGGAAGCAGTGGAATGAAGGAGGAAGTAACAGGGCACAGAGAAGCCCCTCCAGTTCAAACTTGTAAAAGAAGAGTCTAAGGCTTTGATTCAGTTAGTGAGGGCCCGACTCACCCTAGAATCCCCATCTGCGTTTACCCAGGGCATGACCCTGATGTATGACCGTTAGAGACTGGCTGCCAAGTACTGTCTGTGGGGATGGAGAGTGAGGGTGCCCACTAGCTCACTCCTGGAAAGCACCTGGGCTGAACCCCACAGGGCAACTGTGCCCGGTGGGCAAACCATGCCACATGGGCAAGGCCTCCCATGGGTCCTGCTGCCCTAAACAACCCAGCTGTGAATCCGTCCTACTTGGCTGCAAAGTTATAACCTTCCTGGGCAGCTCTGGAGTCAGGATAATGCCCAGAACTAAACAAGGATCAATTTTTAATAATATCTATATTCACTGGAATATTTAAATAATAATTTTTCTGATTATTTTATTTTGTAATTATTTACTGTATTTTTGTAGTAATTATTCTAATAATGAAAATAAGTCAATTTTTAATAAGATCTGTACTTGCCACTGAGAATGGATGGCTCTTAGCTTCTTCACGAATATTGGTGAATGGAGATTCCAATATTAGGGCATCTGGAGGTGTCTCTAGATAAGTAAAACAAACAAACAAAAAACAGTGAGATGGGCAAAAAGCCCAGATAAAACACATGCTCCAGGGTCCCACGCGGGGGGTCTGTGGGAGAGGCAGCCCACCAGACAAGAAAATGGAACCCAGGGTGCTAGACTGGCTGGCCCTCCCACATGATTGGTATGTAGGAAGGGTCTATACAGGGGACCCTCAGGTGGCCTTGGGTCGCTCCCGAGAATGTGTGCTGAAGCTGCTTATTTGGATCCTGGCCCTTAGTAAGGCTGTGCCAGCTACTCGAAAATCCTTGGGGGAATGTAAGCTTAGATTAGCTGAGGTTTCGCCTGCCCAGGTCCTGGCCTCAATGCTCAACTCAAGGGGCTCCGTGAGGACAGCAAGCATAGTTACTGTGCTGCTCACCCACCAGCACCCACTTCACAGGAGCTCACAGCAGGGTCTGGAACGCAGTCACAGCCCAAACACTGCTTGCCTTGAGAGAGCCCAGGACCAAGAAGAGCCCATGCCCACTCACCAGGACTCACATGCCACATGAACCCCTACCTCGCTCACAGAGGCGCCGCACCAGATTTGTTGCCACTCTGAAAAAAGAAAAAAACAGTTCAGCTGAATTTCAACAAAAATTATTTTAGATGAGACTGTTATAAATCCTGCAAAGTGACCAGAGAAGCCATGGGATCTGTGAAGTAATTAGATGGGTTGTGGGGAGGGATTCGGGGGCACAAAGATGCTCCAAGACCATGGGTGGGCTCAGCTGCCCCAATCATCAGCTAACCCCTCCAACAAGGATGGCAATGACAGCCATTCTTCAAGTCTCTGAGATATGTTCTACAGCCTCACCAGGAATAGCCTCCTTTAGGCTACACAGCACTGCCTCTCAGCTCACACCTACCTGGAGTGGGTGCTGCTGAGACAGAGTGATAGTGGGAATCAGGGCTGCCCCATCAGCTGAGAAAAGGCTGTGGTTTATCTGCACAATTCCTGGAGGAGGCAGAATTTGGAGTCTGTCAGGCCTGGGTGGGGTGGGGGTGGGGGGGGCGAGGGGAACAGGTGGAGTGTCTCAGGACCAGCCATGGCAAGATAGCCTACTTTCCTTTGCCCAAGGCACCTCTCCAAGGGCACAAGGTTTGCTCTCTCCACATGGATGGGCCAAGAGTCCTTGTCCCGGACAATGCCTAGTCTGCAGTCCCCAGCCCAACTGTAGCATATGATCCAAGCTGAGCAGCAACAGAATAAAGGGGATATAGTCACTATACTTAAAGGAAGAGCAGCAAGAAAGGGCAAGGCAGCTGAGGGTCTTGGGGCTCTGGGCACTGACATCAGCAGCTCTTTTTAGAAATACTCTAGACCTTGCATCAGCAGAAGCAATTCAGATGATCCCAAATGAAACATTAAAGTGTTTCCTGTTTTGGCACTGCTGCCTCCCCCAAGTTCTCTGGTAAGCCAAGTATGGGCTATGTGGCCTAGTTTTTACAAATGTCCCTGGTTTGCAGTGATCAGAGCCTTGGCACTGGGGCTTGATGAACAGCATATGCAGTCCAAAAACAAGGGATGTGTAAGCCCAGGTACATCTTGGGCTGAGGAGAGTCTGCCCATCCTCCCTGTAGAAGGGATGGTCATCTCTACAACTGCTTATGTGTGTCTCAAGTGACTTCTTCAGTTGAGGAGTTAAAGTAGCTCAGACCCTTTTTGGACTCTAGTAGTGCTTCATCCCCTGCCCCTATGGAGAGACTGGAGACAAGGTTTGTTGGAACTAATAGTGCCACAGGATCCAGAGGCCATCAAGGTACCCTCAGAAAGCCCAGGATGGAAAGTCGCCTCATGAAAACCTACTCTCCCAAAGGCCAAGTCATGCTGGGAACTCTTACCCAGTGCCTAGGGAGTGGCCCCAAATATACACGGGGTTGTCTCCACTTCTTGCTTTGATCCAGTCAAAAACATGGAGTGCATCATAGGTCATGCCCCGCTCTGACGGCGTGCCTATTGAGTCACCCCAACCTAAGGGAGGGAAGCAAAAGAGGAGGAAGTCAAGCTCAGTTTATGGAACCTGTTGAGGACAGGCCCACCACCCCTACTCCCCTTTTCAACAGACAGACCTAGGCCCTCAGAAGCAATACAAGTCTCTGCAATCACCACTGTCACCATCCACAGCTCCATGCACAGGGTGTCCCAACAAGGCTGCTCTTGCTTCTTCTACCTCCTCATCCAATTATAACCCCCAAACCCAAAGGCCATCACAGGACGTCCCCAGATGAGCAGCAGTGCGGAAGGGGGCCGTCTTGCTGGGACGTCAACCTATCCAACACTGGGGGTTTGCTAGTGGCCGGCCCAAGATGAGGGGCCCCGAGCCCAGTCTAGACTCCAGCTGTGGCCCAACTACAGAAAGGCACAGAGAGTCAGAAAGCAAGGCTCTGGGAAACAGGGTGGGTGACAGAGTGGGTGGGTAGAATTCCAGATACCAGGCAACTCTGACCCAGAAAGTGAAGGGGCTCTAAGCATTTTGTTTGCCTAGCAGAGGAAAGCTAAACATCACTGCCCCCACACTGTGTCCTCTCCAAGGGTCCTTTCACCCAGTCTCCAGGAAAGGTCAAGTGCCCTAGTCATTTTGAGCAGCTCAGCAGTGAGTCATCATCCAGTGATCCGAAAGTACTACAGGCTGAAAAAGAGCAGGTTCTGCTGCATAAGCAAAAACTCAGAGTTAGTGGGCACAATAAGCCACCTCCCCTGAGCATCCCAGACTAGGGAAGGAGTCCTGCAAGAGACAAGGCCAGACTGACAGGCTCGGGACACGAGTGGGAGGCAGGGACACAGAGAATGGAGGGACAGAGACAGACAGACACACACGCACACACACACACACAGAGGCAGAAGAGGCAGAACTCCTGTCTCTTATAGGGCTTAGAAATACAGAGACTCAATAACAACTAAAAAGAGGAAGTGCTATACTGGATTTCGTTTCTTGGTAGAAGCACAGGGAGGTGAACAAGGAAGAAAGCTGGTCCTTCTCATTGTCCGGAGGGCTCTAGCGTGCAGTAGGAACAGAAAAACTTTTTAGCATGGAGAAATAGATTAATAGGTAAACTACTTGACAGAACCTCATTTCAGAGTTTTCCCCAACCCAGAACTTTCATCCTGATGGAAGAATCTTCCGTGGAAGAACTATTCCTGTAGTAAGCAGAATAATGGCCCCCAAAGAGGTCCAGGTCCTTATCCTTATCCTTGAAACCTGTGAATAGTGGTTGCAGAAGGAAGTGATGCTGCAAATTAGCTCACGTTGAGATGGGAGAGTATCCTGGCTTATCAGTGTGGGCCCCAAGTAAAGACAAGGGCCTTTATAAGTGAGAGAAAAAGACAAAAGTCAGGGTCATTGATGCGGATGCAAGGGGCCAAGAGCCAAGAAGTAAAGGCAGCCTCAAGAAGCTGGAAAAGGCAACAAACTAGATTCTCCCATGATACCTCCTGAAGGAACCAACCCTAACATTTTTTTTAGCCCAGTGACTCAAGATTTTGGACTTCTGACTTTCAGAACTGCAATATAATAAATGTGTGTTATTTTAAAACATTAAATTTGTGGTAAATTGTTACAGCAGCAAGAGGAAAGTAACACAATATCCATATCCAGTCTGAGGATTTGGATACCACTGCCCTCCAAGGGCAAGGTAAGCCAGCCAGGCAGCCTTCAGCCTTTGTTCTCTCCAACTGAGGATTGCGGAGGCATACACTTCTTACACAAGTGCTCAGTGTTAATACATAGTATTTTTCTGACTCACTGAGGTAGAATGTTTTAGCTTACATCAAACTGCGGTTCTTTATCTCTTCAATGGGAAGCCCTCTGATTTGTGTAAGAAAGAAGAAATACTGAGGTGGCAAAAACAAGAATCTTTTTTCTCTCTCAGAAGTTCTTTTTCCTGTTTTCATAACTTCAACAAGACAAGCTCTCCCGAGGATCAAATGTGTCTGGTGTCT
This sequence comes from Rousettus aegyptiacus, assembly GCF_014176215.1. Taxonomy (NCBI): domain Eukaryota; kingdom Metazoa; phylum Chordata; class Mammalia; order Chiroptera; family Pteropodidae; genus Rousettus; species Rousettus aegyptiacus. The sequence goes on from NW_023416287.1 coordinate 42,780,561, forward strand.
AGCGGCAGGGAAAGTCTGAGTCCAATAAAGAAAAAAAGACAGAATCTTCCATAGTTAAAATGCTGCTGACAAAGGGCACATGCTGGATTCCAGTGCCTCCCTACAAGAGGGACACCCTTAGCATCTCTGCATGCAGGACACTTATCAAAGACTCTGCCCCCATCTACTACCTTAACACACTTGCAGTTACCACAGGTGAGGCACCTGCTAGCCATGTCTGGGCCTCTCAGAGTGATGCCTGCATATCACACATTAACTGGAGGGAGAGGGAGGGCTTGGAGATGCATCAAAAGAACCCTCACCTCTGTAGTCAAAAGAGACCACGTGGTAACCAAGGGAACTCAGCACCTGTAAAGTGAAAAAGAAACATCTGGGCAACAAATCCATACATTTTTGGTAGAGGGCACCTTGCCCCTTACTAAACCCACTCTAATTTCTGCCTTTATGCCCTACACACAGGGGGAACTTAATAAAGACCTGTCATCATGTTGCCCTATTCCTGGTGGGATCTAATAAAACCCAATGCCCTCTGTCTCAGCACTGTGGGCTGGATGCCTGTCCTTCAGCTCAGAGCCTCAGAACAGTGCCTTTGCATTCAGGGGCTCCCAAGTGGTCCCCTCTGGGGCGGACAGTGGGGGTTTTGACCATTCGGCAGTCCAGGAGGAGGGACTCTAGGTGCAGAGCCTGCAGCAGAGGACACTTATGGCAAGCTATCTCAGATTTTAAGCTTCCTTTAATTTTTTGTTCTTAAAAAAAAATCCCTCTAGACTAGGTGATCTCTCTCATTAGATCTCTACTTACAGCCTCCGTCTTCGGCTGGAGTGTGCCCAGAGCCATGTGGAAGCTGCATCGCCAAGTCACCCGAAGTCACTGCCTGGCCTGTGCTCCTTTCTCCTTTTGCTGCCCAAGTGCAGCCTGACGCATTTCTTTTCAGCTCCTAGTCTCCCGCAGAACCTACACCCTCCGGAACCACACCTGCTCCTAGTGTAACTCATTCCACGAACAGAAACCTCAAAAGGGGACCCACAGTTTTCCGAGCATTCCCTTCCCTGACTTGATCTAATCTGCACACAAAACAGCTCCACAGCCCAGAGCAGCCTACTCAGTATATGACAGAGCAGTGCTCTCACGGTACAGATGTTTCTACACATCTGCTTAAGTCCCCTCTGCACTGTAGCAAATGCAGATGGTCATCTGAGAGGAGGAAAAGGTATGGTGGTCCCAGACAATGGCAGCAACTGCACACTTCAGGCTCTGAGACACACACACTCAATGATGACCAAGAAGAAGGGAAGGTCTGCACACCTGCCTGCAGCCTCCTTTCCCTGGGGAAACCTGCTGGGCTTTCACTCAACGGGCCTGGAATCTGATTTAAATGTGACAGGTACCCAATTCCTGAGCCTGCAACTTGGGAATAAAGTGTTAGCTCCCAGACTCCTCTGTTCTCTTCATTCTTTTTATATATGAATAATACATACGTTTACAAACAATTTCAAATGGCTTTTATGTAATCAGCTAATATCTGGCATAAATCCACAATGTCCATTCATCCTGATTTTGGAACCTATCCCTGGAGGCAGCATTGTAGGAAGCACTCCATGTTGGAGTCATCCACAGAGGCAGTGTCAGAAAGACTATGATTTAGGATCAAAATTTTTAGGAGACTCCTGTTCATGCTAGTTGGACAGAACACACAGGAAACACCCAGGCACTGCTCCCTCTGTCATACACAGTGTAGACACCACGTGGCCCATCAGAGACCATGTGGATACTGCTTTCTCTGTCATACACTGTGTGCCATCCTCACCTACCTTGTAAAGTTCCACTCGGTGGTCGCCTCCTCTAGATTGTCAGAGAGAAGGAAACAAGAATGGGTGTTAGTGCATCTTCTCAAAGAGGCAGGCCCAGGATCAACACCAGAGCATCTGGGCCCTTAGAGACCCAGTACCCAATTCATGGGGATTGATGGTGGACAGGTGACCTCCTCCTTGGGATACCCTAAGTGGCTGAGAGCTTGCCTCTGGCAGTGGTGTGCCAAGCAAGGAACACTCTTAGGACTTTAGGGGTAGTTGTAAATTACTACTTTGCTTTTATTTTTGACTATGTGATGCATACACACAGTACAAAATCCAGAAAACACAAGAGGATACAGAGCACACTAGCCCTGCCCATTCCTGCCCCAGCATCCAACCCCCTCCCTCAGTCTCCTAGTTTCCAGGGACCACCTATAGATAGAAGCAAAGGCACTTCTTTACTTGCAGACACACGCCTAAAGGGACCTGTGATACACACCACTTCTGCCTCTCACTTTTCACTCAATAAATCACAGTAAGCTCTCAGTACACCCTTTATAGTAGTGGTCACTTTACTCATCTCGTGGTCATTTGGCTCTTTTCCACCTGGTGCTGACTTAAGTTTTGCTACTGTGGCCAGCCTGTTATGTCTTTTAACATACATGCGCCACATGTGTGGGACATGTTCCTATACATGAAACTGCTAGTTGAAGGTGTGTGAGTATAATCTTGAGGGCCCTCACCTTTTACACAGAATATGTGAGAACAGCCATCGCCTAGCCCTTCACCAACAGACTAGTAGTGTTTTGGTGGGTATTTTATTAATGAAGCTGAACAGGCTTTCATACATGGAGGAGATGAAGGAGGGCACCATATAATACAGACACAAAACCACAAAGAAATACAAAAGGAAATATTGCACAATGTTTTCCATTATCTTTGAAAGAGTTCATGGTGGTCTTACCTAAATTTTCCAAATTCTCTACTCTGAGCAAAAAGGATTTAGAGCATAATGCAAGAGTGACTGCAACCCAGGGGTCTGGATATCAGGTTGCCTCATGAGTCTGGTCAAAGAGCAAAGGCTGGCAAGATCTGCAACACAGGCAGTCTCTGGGGCAGTGGGAGGGAGCAGCAAACCTTTCGAAGTCACAATATTCTTTTAAACCTGCAACTACAGGCAGATTTTATCTTTTTTACCATGTGATTGTCATTGCTTAACCGAACTTGATTCACAGTAACCTACAAAATTCTCCCATTTATAGAAAAATGCTATAAGAGCTGTTTGTAGTCACTTGCTTTTTAAAAAGCAGAAGAGAAACCCTCTGTAACTCGTCCCAGAAAAAGCAAGCAAGCAAGCAGCCAAATACACACATGATTCAATAGCTAGGCACTCTATACCCTTGGCTCAGAAACCATCTTTTGGGCCATACTTCCTGAAATTCCTGCATGTCCTCTGTGCAGCCCTTCTGCCCAGATATCCACTGTGGCCTGCTTTCTCCTCCAGAAAGGCCCGTGCTTTTTTCTCCTTGCAGGTTCTGCCTATAAAATGACCACCCTACCGGTCCATTACCATGGCCAAGACACCAGGAGGTGGCATTGCCTCCTGCCAGCTCCTTGCTAGCATGCTTTCTCTCAGACGACCTATGGCAGCTGCAGCAACAGTGACCTATCCAAGGATTTCAGGTGATGCTTTCTTCAAAAGATGCACTTCCTCCTTCACCTCTGCTGGCTATCTCACAGACACTTTTCTGAGCAAGGCTGACCACATGGGTGGAAGGAGCCTTCTTTAAACCAAGTGTGGTAGCGCCAATCCCTATCAGTCTGAAGGACATGCCATCAAAGCTGCTCCTGAAAAGCACCTGGTATAAACCTGGGAAAGGGCTTTTACCTGCTACAGACAGTTGTGCTTCATCGCTGGTCCAGCAAGATGCACTGGCACTGCTGGCTTACAGGTGGAAGCAGAGAACTCACCCAAATAACCCTGACCTGACAATACAGTGGGGCCACCTCAGAGGACAAGCCTGTCCATGCACACTCAGCTGGGGTCTCTTTCCTGATCTCCCTCTGCTTTCAGCCATCCCTCTTTCAAAGTCACCCCTGTCCTTTCTCAGCACTTGCTGCCCTTTCCAGGAATTGCTCCTCTTCCTCCAACAAGGTATACCTTCCAGAAAGAAAGTGCCAACAAGCTTGTAATCCTCAGACAGGACTGACAGACACTGCTATTGAACAAGAGATAACTTTCCTCAGGGCATGCTATGGCCCTGAAGGGTCACAATGACCCCTCCTCTGAGAGACCACCATTTCCTTATCCACTGAGAAAACCTGTTTCCTAAATCATGGGCCCTCAGACACTTTGCCTTTTAAAATAAGTCAGGAAGAAAGACACATTTCCCTTCAGACAAGGATCTGGGTCACAATGACAGATGCAGCCTCCTTCATTCTACCTCAGCACAAGCTTCAGATAAGGGGTTTCTGTGCAAAGCTTCCTACATCTGCTTAACATGGTGGTTCCCAAGGAAACAGGGCCAGGGCCTTCTTTGCACACAGTCCTGGCTTTGCTCTGAGCCTGTGGGAACACTGCTTCACATAAGTTTTACTTAAACCCCTTCCCATAAACCCCATAGGAACTTTGTCTTTTCCTGTTCCCCTTCATACCCACTCCCTCATTGCAGAGGGTCAGTAAACCCTACTGGGCTAGGTCACTCCCACCCACAAAGGAGATAGCAGTGTAGGGAGACCATACATGGGCTCTTGTTCCTCACCTGGTACCTGCATTCCCATGCAGGTACAGGATGATAGGGTGACTGGAAGCCAAGGCATCCTCGTACCACATCTGGTCCTTCCCTTGGGCAGTCTTCCACCAGACAGTGGGGACAGTGTGCCTGAAAACAGAAGCAGAAGGAAATGCACAATCACATGATGATGTCAAAGAAGCAACTGTGGAGCTCAAGTCAGAGAGCAGGAGGACAGGTGTGCTAGAAAGGCAAACTATCCCCGTTACCAGAATAAATAACTATGGAACTTCAAGCTGTAGAAATGGGTATGACAACTTAAGTAGATTTCCCATCTTGCAAATGGGCTTCCACTGGGCTACAGAGGCTCACACTGGTAGCAGTTACCAGGGGTGGGGGCTGGCTATTTCTCCAGCAGGAACTGGAAGCTCTATGAGGGATCAGTCACCAGGCCTTCACCTAGACTAGCAAAAAATGAGCATTTAATAAATACTAGCTGAGCAAACAGCACTTCCTCTCATACATATCCATATTTTTAAGCAGCACGCAATTTAAGTCACAGTGCACCTAAGACAGTATCATGCTGTCACATGTGCTAATTTAGCAACAGCGATGTTTGTGAGCTGCACTAGAAGCCTGGTCACCCTGACAACACCATTTCTAATATAGGGCAGATTCCAGAGCTTGCTCATAAGTCACCTTGGAGCTGACTCATGTCTGCAGGAGTAGGTGTCATAGGCTGCCCCACTGTGTGGGTGAGCTCATGCAGCATAGTCTACACCTGAAGACTCAGTCTATGTTGCCAAACCCTCCTTCAAAGAGATGCTCCATTAATCTTAACTCAGGCCACACCAAATACTGTTAATCACTGGGAGGCTCTGAATTAATAAGGTTGTTCTGTAAAATTTATTTAAGTTAATTAGCAAGAATCCTTAAAATACTGCAATAAATGGCTAATGTCTTATTTTCTAACTCTTCATCTTCAGCACTGCAGTTCTAATGTATCTTTCTGACCTGTTCCAGAAGATCACATTTTGGGTGGTTCTGACACCTGTAATTATTACTCTCCTACAATTACAAACCTATGGGACCAAAGGTATATTTTAAAGTTACTGGGGGCTGACGTGCTTCCAGGAACCAGCCTACCCCAAACTTGGGGCACTTGACAAAGGCCCAGGAAGCTCCCAGACAGAGGGGTAGGGACCTATCCTGGGGCTCTCCTCCCCACTGCCAGGTGGACAACTATGCCCACAGACAAGCAGCTGAGAATAAGCTGATGGCCAAGCAAACCCTCAGCTATCCTCCAAGCCTTTGCTGTTAGGTGGATCTGATGAGGAACTTGCCAGGTGGGGGCAGTGGGTGAACAGGGCCTACTACTGCCCAAGGGCCCATATTGTCCTCACAACAGCACAGGACACAGACGTGGGCAGGTGCTCGCCAGCACACAGCATGGCTATCACTATCTTGAGACTTGCTATTATTGTCACTAAATACAACTTTCTTGGGTAACTACTACAAGAGAAGTACTGACTAAACTCCCATGTCTTCAAAGCACACAGACCCTCATTAAGTAGCAGGCAGACCAACCAATTCCCACCAAACAGCGCTAAGCAAAACATGTCAAGCTTCTGACTGAAGATCGAAACACAAGGTGTCCCGCATGTCATAGTGGTTAGTAAATGCTAGATTACATCAAACTGAAAATGACAAAAGACTCTAGAGTCCCAAGCATCAACTCCTATGAATAAAAATCTTCCTTCTCATTTTATGTTCTTTACCCAGGACCATTATTAGAAATGCCCAAACTTCCTCGCAATCCACACTGGGAAGCTATTCACAGCATTTGATTTAGAAGCTTCTCACATACTCAGTGGTTTTGAGAGACTTTATGGCTACTGAAAAAGAAACGAAGCTAGATTAAGAGGCAGTGATTTAGAGTGATTCTGAGAGAAAAAAGAAAACATCACAGAAAGGTTGGTCAATTTTGATTTAGTTGTTCAAAAACATCCATTTGTCCATAGGGGGGAAAAACATTAAAACATATTCTAGGTACAAAGAAGTCACAGCGCTTAATTCAAATTTAAGGCTATGAAAATTAAATACTAAGAAGATAGCAAACACCACCATTATCAACTGCCAAAAATGCTGTATGTGAAAAGAAATCAAGCTGTTTTCATTTAGACATTCCTTTCTCTGGAAAGAAATGATATATTTCAAACCTGTGCTCACAATTCTGTGCTTATACTCTTTTTGTTTCTAGCTTTTTCTTTCCCCCTAGAAATAAGGCTTTGTACAAAAAGCAATCTAGTTCACAGGGCTATTTGAAAACCTCAGAATAGTTTGGTGCCATCACATCATGCTCCACTAGGATCGAATTTAGCGGAGCTCTTTGCTTTTGAAATAAAGTAAATAAAGATAAAAATGGACAGGGAACAGTTTCAGAGATTGCTGTCAAGAACAACCCTGGCTATGCCACAAAGGGCCCTTCTTGCTTCCTCGAGAGTTCACAGAGTGGGTACCTTGGCTATGAAGCACTTGGCCAAATACTCACCAGACTCCAATTGTTATGTCTTCCTCTGGATGGAGGTAGTAATTGCAAGTGTGATTCAAACCTTGATCCTGTGGTTTTTTCAAGTCAATGAAATAGGGAACCCTCACTGTGGGGAACAAAGAGATGGAAACTAGGATTAATGGGGGTGATGGATGGATGCATGCTCGCGGGGGCGCGCGCGCACACACACACACATACACAGCAGAGGCAAAGCTCTCAAAAAGTGCCAAGTCTTTTCCAACACAATATTTCCAGGTGTGCCAGGGCCCTCCAGCCTCAGGTAGGTAGGGTTGTATATAAGCCTGCTCTGGGACACCGTCATGTACCTACAGATCCTCCAGCAAGGGTGAGGTCTGAGTAGAGACTGACCCACTGAAGGTTGTTCACGGTGCGAAAAGATACAAATGAGGAAATGAAAAATCCCTGAAAGGCTTGAAGGTCGGCCTGTCCATGAGACAGGCTGGAGACAAGGAGCCAGTGAGGCCTCTAGAAGCAGCTCAGGTAAGCTGTGACAAGGCTGGAGCCAGGGTGTTGGTGGGAGGGATGGTGAGAAAGGTGACAGATGGTATGTTCTGGATCTGCAGCAACAGGACTTGACAACCAACTGAATGTGGGTGTGTATCAGTTAAGTGGGATTCTGAAGTTTTGTCACTTAAGAAAGCACGTCAGAAGGTAAGGCATGGGTACAGGGAAGCGGATGAATCCACGGAACCCATCCTGAGTGAAGCAATACAGCAGGAGCCCTAAATGTAGCAAGTGATCTGTCAGGGCAGAGTTCTGTGGTGCACCCACACTATGGACAATCCTGGAGCCCTCGGACAGAGACTGACCGAGATCCACCGACTGGAGGATTACAGGTAGGTAAGAAGAGCAGGTAAGAAGCAATAAGATCACAGTGTTTGCTGCAAAATCCCATACTGTTATTGTAAAAACAAGCAAAGAACATCAACATCAACAACAAAAACATCTATGTGTGGCTTGAAAGAAATACAGAAACACACATGCCAGGCTGTTAACAAAAGTGTGTATGTATGTGTATGTGGGGGGGGGAGGGGCGTGATGCTTAATAGTCCCCTTACATACCACTGAATTTTATTGCTTGTGGTAAACATAATATTCCAAGATATATTCAGTTGAAAACTGAAAAATTAAAAAAAAAAATCCAAAACTTGAGGTGAAATTTATTCATTTTATAAAATGGCACCTCCCAAAGGGAGTAGTGACAAAGAATAGTACGGTCCTAGCTTCTAGCTGATTCCACCTTCTATAATGGAAGCCACACACATCTTTACAGTTTTCTTTGGTGAAGAGAGTTATTTCATTAAATAATCTCAAACATCCATGTGGTATAAAGCCAAGTGTGCTCATCTCCCACCCCTGTTCCCTTCCTGAGCTACTCATCAGTATCCTGTTCCAGGGCCTTTGTACTTGCTATCCTCTCTCTGCCTGAATGCTCTTCCCGCTACATACCTGCACATCTAGCTGTCACTTCCTGAAATATCACCATGGCTCAGTACACATTTGCTGAAGAAATGAAATATCCAACTCCTGAGAACATACTCTTTCCTCAGAAATTCCCTGAGCAAATATTTCAGACCATGTAGGGAGACAAATCCTCCCACTAGGGTTGTTGTTCGTACCTCCAGCTTTTTATTCCATCTCATCCCCAAGAAACAGGCTAAATTTTTAAAACTTTATTATTTTCTCTCAAAAGAAAAATGGCAAAGGAGGTGGCGTCACATTTCCTGGTGCACCCACCATGCTGGCACCGTGTTGTTCGTGCCCACCCACAGTGCTGCCTATAATCTGCGTATCTTCCCTAAAATAGGCTGGTATTACTGCCATTTCATAGTTCTTGTTATGTCATCAGCTCACATGCGACAGAACTGGAATGTGCACCCAGGCAGCCCGACTCCATGATCTACACTCTTGACTGATCAGATAGGAAGTAAGAAAGGTAATCTCGCTCTAATCCTTGTTGGGATCAAATGCCTTGTTATGGGTTGACTTGTGCTCCCTGCCTCCAAAGCTACACTGAAGTCCTCAGAATGTGACTTTATTTGGAAATAGGATCTTTACAGAGGTAATCAATCTTAAATGAGGTCATTAGGTAGAAACCAATTCAAAAGCCAAGGAACACCATGGATTGCTGGCTACCACCAGAAGCTAAGAAGAGGCAAGAAAGAAGCCCACCCAGAGTCCCAGGAAGCATGACACTGTCGACACTCTTCAGACTTCCAGCCTCTAGAACTGGGAGAAAATATATTTCTGCTGTTTTAAGCCCACCAGTTTGTGGTATTTGTTATAACGCCCTGGGACCAAATGCAGCCATGCTATGGAGTTCAGATTTTACTCTGGTCTGTTATGCTATGGATCTCTGAGAAGGCTTCTGACCACAGAAAATGACCAGGAAGGGCTTTTGTTTCTTGCGCTGTTTCAGATGCAGGCACCTACTTTTGTGGTCTCCATTCTGTGACTTTGTTCCATACTATGGAAGATGAAGGCTCTAATTGGATATGCCTGTTCCTCATATGACACATGTGACGTGAAATGGCTTCCTCATTAAAGCTCTGAATATCCAAACTTGGTGCCCACTGTCAACCCCACACCCAGACTCACTCAATCAATTCTGCTCTTAAGTCTGGAATTGCCCCCCACTCCCTAGCCCCAGTGCTAAACAGAAGGGCTGAGGGCACTTGGCTTTTGCTGGCTCAGCTTTTAGGCCTTGGCTGGTTCTGTGTCTGGAGAGAAGGCGACCAGTTATGTACACATTATCTCAGAGGTCAGAGGACTCCTACTCATGAAAAGAGTTTATGAAGATTAGTAGGTAATCCTGAAAGCATCCAAACCCCAGAAATCTAGGAACTGAGAAACCAGATTCCATATGCCAGGATAGCCTTATTACACAAAGCTTGTCTTCCAGTTCACTTTTATTTCTGTTACAAACAATGGCAAAAAAGGAGGCAGTGAATGTGTCAAGTTTTGCGGATGCTACCCATGAGACTCTCCTTCTAGCTAATGGGAGGCCCCTGGTCAGTCCTGGGGTCAGACAGCCCCAGAGAGCAGGCACCAGAGAAACTACTTGGCCACTATTGGTATAAGTGAGCAGAAATGCCACAGAGCAAAGGAATGGGATAGAGGAGATCCAGGGTGGCCTGAGAGGGGTCACAGGAGGGAATATAGCTCATTCCTGCTGGCTAGGAACAGGTGGGCCCAGGCACCTCTGACCTCCTATGTAGTCATATCCCTTTGCCCCACTGACTCTGGGATACTGGCTAGAGCCCACTCTCTGGGCCCCTGCATTATCCACAGGGTTGGAGCGGGAACAGAGCACACGGCCTACTGGCAGCCCACTGTGAGTACCAGTTCCACTTCACACAGAGCTTGACTGTATGACCCAGGAATGTAATACACAGGCCTCCCATGCCAGTGGGTCAGCAAGGCCCATCCCGCTGCATGGACCTAGACCTCTGGCTTCTCCTCCTTCCCAGTTTGCATTATCTACCCTCTGGCCACATCTACCAATTATCAGCAACCACAATCTTCAATGGGCATGATTTAGAAAGGATCCTGCACAAATGATTCTCAGTGAATAAATACATGAATGAAAACAATCTACTCTGTCATCCTTTTTTTAACCAACCTGAAAAATATTTGATAGTGTGAGAGGCTGAAACTACTAAACTGCAAAGGACATTTCTGATTGCCTGAAGATTCTAAATATTGGGGCTATCTATACCTCATCCCAGTCACTGAGCAAGAAACAACTCTGAAACTCTGGATGATGTGTAGTACCAGCAAGGGGAGAGCTGAGAAGGTTCTCTGGGTTTTATCAAATTCCAACTCCATGATGCGGGCTGCAGGGGCTTCCATATGAAGAAGAGGGATAGAAAAGAAAGCTATCAGAGGTTAACAGAAACTGCTACAAGGAAGTAGAAAGAGGAGGCTTAAGGATTGTTCTGGCAACTGCTGAGGTGAGTTGGCTGGCCTTTTGCTTTAAAAACAAATACATAATTCATATGTCTAACCTATTTCCAAAAAAGACCCAAGGCAATGTGCAGAGAGGAGCAGTTCTGTGCCAGCCTCTCAACCAAAACATTCCTTTTCGCCAGGAGATAGTTCTATATCTGAAGGCAAGAGAACTACTGCAAGTAATGAAAAGCACATACGTTTGTTTTTATGAGTAAGACTTGGACAAGAGATCAGCAGGAAATAAATGACAATTTTAACAATTTACTCAGAGCGATTTTCACTTTCTTCTTCATTGCCATTCAGGGATTTACGGTTAATCTTTTGTTTGGTTTTAGAATGATCATGTATTTTTTTTTGGTTATGAAAATATATTTAAAGTAGAATAATGCCTTAAATCACAGGTGCTAAGCTTCTTCTAAAGCTTATCTAATTTATATATTTGGTTTCAGACAGATTTACTGTGAACTTTAGGATACATTCTTTAACCACGTATTGAGGCCCAAAAGGTTGTTACACTTCCTTTAATGTCCAAACAAAAATCCACAGGCTCATGATTCACATCTTGAGGAGGCAAGAATGGAGGTGCCACCCCAGAAGCATGAGGTAAAACTGCCAAGTCACTGCAGGGCAGCACTGAAGACCGCCAGGGAAAGGGGGGCACAGACAACTAGCTAAATAAACTAACTAAATATCTTCTTTAAAAACACTGTCGTAAATGATCCCATTCCCATGCAGCACACTCATGGAAGAAAGATTTATGGACCAGCATATCCCTGGGAGGCATAGGGAGGTCCCACTGCCCAAGCCATAGCCCACCTCTTCTGTGCCATGGGGGATGGAATAGGAGAACCCAAAGTTCACCTGTAGAAGATCCTGCCATTTCATTAGGAAACCAACAGAGCAAAATCTATAGGCTGTGTCGAAAGTAGCCCAAATAACTGATCTGAAGAAAGCCAATTTAATTGAAATATTTGCTGGGACTCCACTATGCAGCAGGCTCCACAGAGCAGCAGGCCCCACAGAGCAACATGCCACACACACCAGCTGCCACAAAGGCATCAGCCCAAGGTACCTGGAGGCCTGAAAAGTTGGAAAAGCCACATGGGGTCAATTCTAAGCTCTGCCTTCAGGAAATCTGCAGCCCTAAGCTTCATATTTGTAAGCGAACTCAAACTTTCTTCTGTGCTGGAATGACTCTGGACATTAAAGGGACAATAAATGTCAGAAAAACAAAACAGAATTCCCTTGATTTTAGAATGTTGTTAGTTCTTTTTAAATTTGTGCTTCTTACAAGTGGCAAAAACTTAGAGAAGATAAATTCCTAGGCATTCAGTTATGTTTCTGTTAGAGAAATCAAATGCTTCTAAGTATACTACATGTATTTTACAGTTAATTTAAGAGACCAAATAAAAAACTTATAATACCCCAAACTTGTATGCCCAGACACCTACAGAGCTGGGAGCACTCGTGTTATATAGATGATGGGCTCGGAGCCTTATGACACGCCCACTCCCAGTGCCACCCACGGACCATCTCAACACCTCTTGTCTGTCCTCCACTTGGTCTTCAGGCTCTTCCTCCTCCCTCCCCTCTACCAGCTCCCCTGTGCTGCCTCCACAGCATCAGCCCGAGCTTCCCAAGCCTTTAGCTCCCAAACACATAAGGTTCAAATCTACTCTTTGCAAACCAATATGGTCAAAGCACACGTACAGAGACCGCCTGATCTGGTTCAAATGCTACCTGTACCTAAGGCCATCATTTACAGAGCACCATGATCTACCCTCAGACCTCTAACACCTGCACATATACTCCCAGTCCTCATCTTATAGGTGTGAAATGGTGCACCTTAAAAAAGAAATACTCCCAGGAATCATATACCTTCTATTTCATATGTTTGATGCTTCTGCACCTTTCTCCTCCTACTTGTAAAAAAGTAAATATAAAGCACACATACACACAAAAACACCACCTTTGGAATACATGAGGTCCAAGATAACTCAAGGAGACTACACCACCTATAAAGCCAGTATATAATTCCACAGAAACCAAAATATGTCAGGCTTTTTTAAGTAAAAAGAAAATCAGATTTTTCAAAGAAAAAGGCCTAACTTGTTAAAAGTGGTCATCTTTTCCAAAGACAGTTAACTTTCTAGACTGCACAACTGACAAAGAATCTCCTATACAACAGCTTCAAGAGGCTTTCCATTTTGTGATCCTCAGCTAAAGAAAACCCACCACCACGCAATAGTCATCTGTGCATACAAATGCCAGCCCTGAAAAGCAATGCACTCCTTATAAACAGCCTTTAACTAGGAGGAGGCGCAAGGGAACTTTCTGGGTAAAGAAATGTTCTATCTCTTGATCTGGGTGATGGATATATAAATATATAAACCATTGTGAAAATAAACTCTTACTAAAATTAAAGAAAAAATGGACACATGGCACTTACCAAAATTCAAGAAAATCAGTTTGGCCTGTATCCCAGGAAATACTTTGATGAGAAATGGAATGGCAATGTATAACCCCAAAACATAGAGAAGTATCTTCCTCAGTCGGAACCACAGGCCCTTTCGCCTGCAAGAGAAAGGCAATTAACAGATCAAAGGTAGTAGATGCAATTTTGCTACAGTTTATTAATAACATTAGCAAAATCACTAAGATCCACACATCTTTTCCCACAAGAAAACTGCCAGTAATAAGAATGGTCTCCCACCTGCTTTTGTTAACTATTTTAGGTAGTCTTTTAATTTGATCTTAGAACACTATTATAGAAGTAAAATTTTTTCCTGAAAGCCAAAGTAACAGTCCTGATGATTTCCTATGCTCATCCTGGGATGAGAACACAGCACGGACATCGGATCTTCAGAAAGTGCCCGACCTGACATCATACTATGGCTGCAACTTCATCTCATAAGAGAGTGGCTACCTGTGGGCCTTGCGATCAACTGCCCTCCTACAAGGCAGCCATTGGCATGTGTTACCCATCAAGTCCTTGAAAAAAGAGCATACATCAGCAGAACCTGCCCAACGAGGTCCTGGGAGGGAACAGGGGGCTGAGAACGAGACTGTGGCTCCACTGCATGCCCTGCCACTTCTGCCCTTGTTGACCCTGGCCCCTTCTTCAGACATCTCAGGCCAGGTCATCAACCCAGGGTCTAAAGGTGCTCTTCTAATCTCTACCCAGCTCTGAGCCTTCCTCATCCTGTTACCAATCCCCTTTCAAAAATGTCCTTAGCCCAGACATTCTTCGTCTTAGACTAAGGGCCTCTCTATAATGAAGAGCTTCTGTTTATATGTTTATATGTATTACCATTTGTCATATGAAAAGTTAAAAGAAAGAAAATTTAAAAATATCTATTAATGAATATAATAATAACAATAAACAACCCTACGTTAATATAATTAACATTTATTATGAAAAGTGAATATATTTTCCAATATAAAAACTTTTAGTGAGAAGAGTGGCATTAATATTTTTACAAATTTATTTTAGGCAGACAGCTTAAGAGAAGACAGATGGATTCTTGTATCTGTTTTTGTATTCAATCTTGTTGTAATACTGTATACACATCATGTAGTATCTGGAAGACTCCATAGTGCTCCATAAGAGAATGAGAGTGAAAAAGGAAAATAACTTCTTAGTAATATTATGAAAATCATTTTGACCTTACAGACACTCTAAAATGATTTTGTGGACCCTCATAAGCCCCTAGTGCAGGCTTACCATATCAAGTAAAACTTTAGTGGGACTAGTTATTTCTGGACTATTTTAAAAAAAAAATTTAAAGTGGTTTTAAAACCATACCTGAAACTGCTGATACATGTAATAGAGATGCATTGCAAAAGCATTATGCTAAATTAAATAAGACAGACACAAAAGACGATGTATTGTCTGATTTCATTTATCTAAAATTCTAGAAAACTACACAGAAAGAAAAACAGAACAGTGGTTGCCAAGGGATGGGGATAGAACAGGGGACCCCAACCCCTGGGCCGCAGACTGGTACCGGTGGTGGGCTGTTAGGAATCAAGCTGCTCACCTCCTGCCGTGGTGAGTGGTGGGCGAGGGAGCCAGTGAAGCTTCATCTAAATTTGCAGCTACTCCTCAGTGCTAGCATCATTCCCTCAGTTCCGCCTCGGATCATCAGGCATTAGAATCTCATAGGAGCACCAGTCCCTGGTGCCAAAAAGGTTGGGGAATGCTGGGATAGAGGAAGGAGGCTGCAAAGGGCACAGGGAACTTTTGGAGCGACGGGAATGTTTTTATCTTGATTGTGGTCACAAAATTGTATACACTGGTAAATTCTGCTATATGTAAATAATGCCTCAATAAAGCTGATGACAGATATGCATATCTGATATTGTAACTCATTCACCTGGTTTATTCAACAGTCATTACTGAGCTCCTAGCACTCTCAGGTGATGGACAATAATAGCAGCAAAGGAGAGCACCTGCATCTAAAAATGTTGTGCTCTCAGCTCAATGGAGCAGTCATGAAGGCTTCGAGAGGCACATCTGATGTTACTCAGAGCTATCAAGTATTTTAGGACTCCCCAAGAAACCTGAAGACAAGGGTGGGAGATGAAGACAGTGCAGGAATGGCAGTTAGTGGTTAGTAATTTTAAATAAAACCCAAAGTAAGTACTACGCTTAGAAATTCACAGAACAAGAGAAAACTACCTAGTTTTGAAAACTCCAAAGACCTTATTTAAAATCACCCTGTGACGGTTGGAGGTAGGTAGGGGCAAAGATGAGAGACCCAGTTATGAGCGGATGAATGGGACAGAGACTACAACAGCTGGCAGCTGTGGACCTTCCTTTAAAGGATCCATGTCTGCAACCTGGATTTTTGTGGTGACGGACCTGCTCGCAGCACTGGGTAAGATGCTGGGGGGTGGGGGAGCACTAGGGACTTACGGGGGGACACTGAGTTGTTGGAGTGAGGGCCGGAGCTGAGGCTTTCTCTTGGGCAGAAGTGCCAGTGGTATCTACTCTTCCTGTTGAGCCCTCCTCCCTTCCAGTGTGTGGATTCAACACCGTCATAGCTGAGACATCATCAAACTAGATAACAGAGGATTCCCCACAACTTCGCCTCCCCCAATTCAAGGCCCTACCCAAGCCACATCCTTGGCGAGTGCTGCGCCACTTGCTGAGCAGTGCTAAGACTCACATTGGCTTCTAGCATGGCTTCTTGAGGCAACTATAAGCACAGCATCTGTGGATTGCTTGCTGAATTATAACAGGTGACCTTGGAGGGACACAGGCTGGCGCTAAATTTGGCCTACAGCTGAACCCCTCTCAGGACTGTGCCACTAGACACCTACCACACAAAGCAACGCTAATAAGACTTGGAGACTTAGGAGCTTTGATTAGTATATAGAAACAGACACAGAAAGGCAGTCAAAATGGGAAAACAAAGAAGCAGAAACCATATGAAAGAACTAAACAGAGATATAGGAAAAATAAAGTCAAGCAATCTAACAGATGCAGAGTTCAAAAACAATGCTCAATGAACTTCTGGGAAGTGTACATGAATTTAACAAGAACTTCGACAAAGAGATGAAAAACATAAAAATGGAAATGGGAATTATAAAAGAGAACCAGTCAGAAGTGAAGAATACATTATCTGAGATGAAGAGTATATTAGAAGGAATCAACACAGTGGATCAAATCACCAATATAGAGGATGGGGAAACCAAGGACACTCAATCAGAATGGCAAGAAAAAAGTAAGCAAGACTATAATAATAATTTAAGGAGCCTATGGAACACAATTAAATGTAAAAATATCCATGTCACAGGGGTACCTGAAGGAAAACAAGACGTTGAGGAGCTATTTGAAGAAATAATGACAAAAGATTTCCCTAATCTGGTGAAGGAACTAGACATACAACCCCAGGAAGCTCAGAGAGTCCCAAGAAAGAGGAATCCAAAGAGGCCTACACCAAGACACATCAAAATTAAATGTCAAAGTTTAAATACAAAGAGAGAATATTGAAAGTAGCAGAGAAAAGCAGTTACTTACTTACAAGGGAGCTCCAATAAGACTGTCAGCTGATTTCTCAAAAGAAGACCAGAAGGGATTGGCACAAAATATTTGAAGTGATGAAAACCCAGGATTTATAACCAAGAATTCTTTATCCAGCAAAACTATCCTTTAGAGTCAAAGAACAGATAAAGAGCTTCCCAGGCAAAAATAAGCTAAAGGAATTCATCAACTCCAAGCCAGTATTACAGAAAATGTTGGAGGGACTTCTTTAAGAAGGAAAAACATGTATCGAAACATGAAGAATGGTAATAACTACATATCCATCAATGAGTACCTCAAATGGAAAAGAATTAAGTGCTCCAATCAAAAGATAGAGTGGCTGAATGGATAAGAAAATAAGACCCCTACATATGCTGCCTACAAGAGACTTACTACAGATTAAAAGACATAAAGACTGAAAGGAAGGAGATGGAAAAAGATATTGCCTTGATGAACCTAGATGGTAATGTGCTGAATGAAGTAAGTCAGATAAAGACAAATACCACATGATTTCACATGCATGTGGAATCTATAGAACAAAGTAACAACAACAATAACAACAAAAAAAATGGAAACAAACTCATAGATAAAGAGAATATTTTGAGAGATACTAGATGGGAGGGGAATTGGGGGAACAGTAAAAAAGGGGAAAGGGATTAAGAAGTACAAATGGATAGATATAAAATAGTCATGGAAATATAATTAGTAGCATAAGGAAAATAGTCAACGATATTGTAAAAAATTTGTAAGGGGGAAGAGGGTTACTACATTTAGTGGGATGACCACTTTGTGAGTTATATAGATCTCAAATCACTATGCTGTAAAACTGAAACATATATTATTGTATGCAAACTATAAACAATAAAGCTGGAGGAAAAAAGTTTAGACATAGAAATGCAAAATTGATTAAGAAATCCAAGAGCTGTTTATTCAAGAAAAAGCAAGAAACAAATTGTTTGGGGCTAGGAAGAGAATATAGAAAATTAGGGATCAGGTAGCTGAGATAACCACAAAAGAAAATTTTTCTTCTTTATTAGAGAATACCATGTACTTTGCTAAACTAATAAAATTTTATAATTCAACAATACAGATCGTTTTGTAAGAAAATATATATGGTGAAATTCACTCAAAGTTTTAGGGGGGAAAAACCTATAAATTAAACCTATATCGAAAGAGGTACTGGATAAAGCTACCAAAGAATTACATCCCTGAAGGACACTAAGCACCAAAAGACTGACAGGCATTTCCCCCTAACTTTTAAGAAACATATAATTATCATATCATACCATCTGTGGCAGTACACAGACAACAAGGCAGAATGTTCAAAGTCAAAGCTGATTTTAGTATAATGGACAAATAGAATCAATCCAGCACCACACACACCAAGAAAAAACTACCAATGAATTTCAAATATAAATAGAGATACAATAATCCTGAAAGTATAAAAGCAAATTCGGTAGGAATGTAAAACAGTGCAGCTACTATGGAAAACAGTTTGGTGGTTCCTCAAAAAGTTAAACACAGAATTACCATATGATCCAGTTATTCTACTCCTAAGTAAATATCCAAACGAATTCAAAGCAGTGAGTGATTCAAACAAGATACCTCCAGACAAATGTTCATGGTTGTATTCACAACAGCCAAAAGGTGGAAACGATCCAAGTGTCCATCAACAGATGACTAGATAAACAAAATGTGACATACAATGGAATATTATTCAGTCATAAAAATGAAATTCTGATACATGCTATAACATAGACGAACCTCAAAAACATTATGCTGATTGAATAAGCCAGACACAAAAGGCCAAAGACTTAGTGATTTCACTTACATGGGGTACCCAGACTAGGCAAATTCATACAGAAAGAAAGTAAAATATTGTTTACTAGTAGCTGGGGAGTGGAATGGGAAGAAGGAGATAATGTTTAATGGAAATAGAGATTGTTTGGGATGACCAAAAAGTTCTAGAAATGAATAGTGGTGATGTTGTACAATGTGAATGTAGTTTAGTGTCACTGACTTCTACACTTAAAAGTGGTTAAATGGTAAAATTTATATTATGTATGTTTTATTCCAATTAAGGAAAAACCAAATTCAGGGAACATAAAAGATTAACATAATATGACTACATACATTTTACCCTAGGAGCATAAGGATCAACCACGGGAGTAGCCAGAGAATAAAAGAAAGGTGCTAAAGAGGTTAATAAAGTTCAACATATATTCCTAATAATAAATACTTAATAAAATAGGAATAGAGGACATTCCCTTAAGATTAGAACATTCACACATATATCAAATCAATAATCAAAACCAAACAGTACTCAGGGTAAAACGCTAGACAGAGAAAGGATATTCACTATCAGCATGATTTAACATCATTCTGAAATGTAATTTAAAACAATAAGGCAAGGGAAAATACAAATTGTAACTATAAAATTGGAAGAGAAAAAGTAGTTGATAGTCTGTCTATTTAAAAAAAAAAATCCAAGAGAATCAACTGAAAAACTGTTAAAAATGAATGATTGAGAAAATGACTACTTGCCAAATAAATTCCAATAGCTTTCCTACATACCAGGATTTACAAATTAAAATATGCTTTGGGAAAAGGTCCATATCACAACAGAAAAAAAACAAATTAATTCCCCAAGAACCAGCTTAACAAGAAACGAGAAAACTACAGTACTTAAGTCCGGATTATGAAGTACATTTGGTATAATGATAAAATGCTATGTTCCTTGGTGAAAAGATTTAATATTTCAAGATGCCTTTTCTCTTTTCTATGCTATTGTACATGGAATTGGGTTCTTAATTTTATTTTTGGACTGTTCAATGCAAATGTGTAGAAATACTATTGATTTTGTATAACTGACCTTGTATCCTAAAAACTTGCTTAACTTGTTTATAAATTCTAATAGTCTTTTAGTAGATTCCTTAGGATTTTCTATATATAAGATTGTTTCAACTGCAAATATAGTTTTATATCTTCCCTTCCAATCCAGATACCTTTTACTTCTTGCCTAATTGCCCTAGCTAGAATCTCCCATACAGTTTTGAACAGAAGTGGTAAGAATAGACATCCTTGTCTTATTTCTGATATTAGGAGAAACCATTCAGTCTCTCATTGTTATGTATGTTAGCTATGAGGTTTTTGTAGATGTCCTTTACCAGGTTAAGGAAGTTATCTTCTAATCCTAGTTTGAGTGTTATTATGAAATGGTATTAAATTTTGTCAAATTGTTTTTCTGTATCTATCGAGATGACTGTGTGGTTTTTGTCCTTTATTCTATCAATATGATGTATTTCATTGATTGAGTTTTGGATATTAAACCGACCTTGCACTCCTGAAATAAATCTCATTTGTTCATGGTATATAGTACTTTTTATATATTTCTGGATTTGGTTTGCAAGTATTTTGTTGAAGATATTTTGTGCCTATATTTATAAGAGACACTGACTGTAGCTTTGCTTTCTTGTGATGACTTCGGGTGTTGAGAAGTGTTTCCTTTTTTTTTTTTGGAAGAGTTTGTGAAGAACTGGTATTAATTTTTCTATAAACTTTTGGCAGAATTTACCAGGCATGGGTTTTTCTTTGTATTTTCTTTTTAATTAATTTAATCTCCTTACTTGTTATAGGTCCATTCAGAGTTCTTGTTTCTTAAGTCAGTTTCAGCAGTTTGTGTTTTAGGACTTTGTCCATTTCATCCAAATTATCTAATTTAGTGGCATACAATTGTTTAAAGTATTCTCTTCTGATCCTTTTATTTCTGTAAGGTTGGTAGTGATGTCACAACTTTTATTTCTGATTTTAGTTATTTGCATCTTCTCTCTTTTTCTCTTGGTCAGTCTAGCTAAAGGTTTGTCAATTTTGGTTTTCTTTTCAGAGAGCTAACTTTTGGTTTCACTGATTTTCTCTATTGTTTTTCTATTCTTTATTTCATTAATTTCCACTTGACTCTATTATTTCCTTCATTCTGCTTATTTTAGATTTTGTTTTTCTTTTTCTGGTGTTTTAAGGTAGAAGGTTAGCTTTTTGAGATCTTTTAAAAATATTGGTATTTACAGTTATAAATTTCTAAGTACTGCCTTAGCTACATTCCATAAGTTTTGATATGTTTGTGTCTTTGTTTTTTTCATTCATCTCAAAGCAGTTTCTAACTTCCCTTGTGATTTCTTCCTTGATCTATTTGGTTATAAGGTGCCTATTTTCAAGAATTAGTGACCCTTAATATAGGGGAGGCAGTTTAAATATATGAAACCCTAGTTGCTAGCACTGATATTGGGATGCTGAAAAAAAAAAAAATCAAACTGATTTGGCCTTAGTATGTACTAAGAGCTAAAACCCTCAGTTTGAATGATTTCAACATGGGACAGGGCAGAAGAGGGGGAAGAATGGAGAGAAAGCTAGGAGGTAACAGCTGTTCCTGGGGAACAGAAGTCTTATAGTGGACGCAAACTCAGATGCTACCAGGGACCAAGCAGGTTAATGGAAATATAGGAAGTAGTCTCCCCTCAGATGACAGGAGACCTAAGGCAGATGTTTTCACTTTGAAGTAATCTTTATACCATTTCTGGTGGGTTATCAGTCCCCACAGTGAGGATCCTGAAACTACTGTGCCCACCCACTAGCAGAGGGTATGTAGCATAGGTGTAGGGAAGTTGAGCGGGCTTCCATCCCTGAAGTGACTTGCAGTCATGCGAGAACTTGAGGATTAGACTTTTTATTTCCCTTTAAACATGTTTTTGGATTATATGGAACTAGTATTCTTCAATTTCTTTTGTATTTGGCCCTCATAAGAATTTTAAAGCTGTGTATCTCTTTGCACCACTTCAAACTGACATCTAAGATTTGTTATAAGTTTAAATAGTTGCAAAAGACATAATTTTTGCTACACAGTAAATACTGATAATTTTAAATATATAACTTAAATGTATGCAACAAAATCAAAATACCACAGTGACTTACTACCTACCAGCATCCTTTTGAAAATAGATGAACAAGCCATTATGTCAGAAAACTTTAGCAGTTTTTCTCCTTAAACTTGTATTCCCATTTTACTTCACAAATAGAATAGTAACCTACTGTAGTATATTTTATGCTTCGAACTGTTTGTTGATATTCCTGTCATATCCCTATGAACAAAAATATGTATATAAATAGAAATGGAAAAAATTTAAATATCTGTAGAAAGTTTTTTCTCCCAACAGCGGCATCACCAGGTCTGGCCATCTTTCTTTTCCAACATGAACTCCTTCCAGCAAGGACCTTGTTTGTCATCTTTGTCCCTGAGAAACTTAACTCAATGCTACACCTATAATTTGTGCTCAGTGGATCTTTGAACAAAGAATTATGGTCTCATGATCATTAAAGCAGATAAATTATCACTACCGAAACCATCTTTTTTGGCTCCCACAGCACTTAGAGTTCCACATTTATTTATTTTTTTTCTGTTTCAGTTTATTTCTCAAAAACTGAGAAGAAAGTTACTCTGGTTGACAGTCACTTGGCTGTGTATTAGAATCTTCTGGGAAGTTTACAAAATACCAATGCCTGGGACCTGCCTCAGAAATTCTAGTTTTATCGGCCTTGAGTGTAATATGGCCATTAGTCTCTATCTCATGACTTTTATTATTTTAAAAAAATTATCCATAGTATCTAACAAGTAAACAAAACTGGTTTTTTATTCATTGTAATATCTATACAAAATATTTCTCAAAATTAAAATTAATTTTAATTAAAATATAGATAGCCTTTGAACTTGGTAATTTTAAATTAGCAGCTCTATCATCCTGTAGTTCTCCCATAACCACGTATACAGGATAAATTTAGAGAATTTGTAGATGAAAATGAGCTGGTTTTAAAATTGAACTATCACTAAATAAGACATAAACAATAGTCAAAATAAGTCAGACCTATCATATCTTTTTAATGCTTTTTCCTATTCTAGAGCTGAAAGCAAGCCTCATTTTCTTTCTGGAAAACAGATGTCATTTTTAACATACCTTTAAAGTTAACTCCCAAAGTTTGAACAAGTACCTGTAAATTAAAGAACTCAAAGAGGAAATTTAAAAAATAAGCAAATTTATAAGCAGAATATGCAACCTTATTCTCTACTTGTTCTAAAACACATGCTGGAGAATATGGTGACTTCTTCCTGCACATTCAGAAGTACACAAATAAAGAGTCCAGAGCGAAAATACAGCCAAACCAAAGCCTATCCCATCCACCCTCTGTACATGGTAGGTGGCCATTGGGTCCACTTTAGAGCATGACTGGGAACATTATTTTCTATCCCTAGTAATCAAACCCAGAGCTCTTGCTGGAGAATAACTGTGATTTCATGAAGGCTGAGGAAAGAAGCAAGTGGCAGAGGTATAGAGAAATCAAATTTGTCCTGGGCCTAGAGACCACAGCTTGCCCGCCCAGTCAGCAGCAACCTGTGTACCTCAGGAGTCACCACCCACTTCACCTTCAGGGTCTTTCCATCTATTTCTGAAGAGCCAGTCTCAATGACAATGGTGCTTTGTGCTCAATCAATATTTCACACCCATGATGATAAAAGTGCCCCTACCTACATTTCAGTTTCATGTGGTGTCTTCCCTCCCTTGGTATTTGCAACAGGCTGGTAAGTATGCTAAAGACACCAGACTCCTTCCTGCTGGTCTCTGTATAAACTTGGGAGGGATGGAGAATTTGGAGAGAAAGGAAGTCATCCTAGGGTAGTCAAATGAACCCTTTAATCTCTAAGGACAGTACCTGAGGATTCTTACTTCAAGACTTCGACCACTTTCATAAGCAAATAAAGAAAAGGAGTTTCTGGCCTCAGCAAATCAAGTAAGTTTAATGAAGCAGGAAAACACATTTGGAAGTTAAGCAAAATCCAACCACCAGAATTTGGCCCCAAAGGCTGTTCCTACCTGCAGGGTCAGTTCACAGTTGTAGGAGGCAGAGGCTAGACACAGAAGTACTTCCTATCCTGGAAGCAAGAGAGGAGCAGGCAGGAGGGTCTGGGGAGAGCCTGGAGAAGGAAGGGCTAAGAAGGAGGCCCATTGCATCTACAGATTCACAATACCCACAGTAGGAGAATTCCCCCAACTGACTTCAGCCCTAGCACCAGAACACATCCTTCTACAAAAGTTTATTCACATTTATTGCTCAGAGTTGTTTTGTTTGTTTGTTTGTTTGTTTCTTTTTTTAAGCATTCTAGCTTATCAGCATCAACTATGAGGCCCCACGCCTTCTGGGCTAAAATGAAGTATATATGTCCCATGTTACATAGGAAAAACAGGCTGTGTCCAAGACATACTACTCACATGGAACTGAACACAGTCCATCTTTCCTGATGTCCAAGATGAGGACCTTCTTGTGTCATACTATTCAAACAGACAGACAGGATTCCAAGTAGCCGAGGGAATGTAGCAATACCACAGAAACCCAGTAGCCAAACCACTGAGTACACAAAATCTAATGCAAAACAGGACCATATTTCAGAAAAAAAAAAAAATTAAGGTTATACAGTATTAGAAAAAAAATGAATTTGTCTGGTCTGCTCAGCTTTTGCTCATCCCTTCCATTTTCTTAGAATGTCAGTGTTCAGACTCCCTCTGGCAATTCAGAATTAGAAATCTGCCCTAATTGGAAGTTGGTATGTTCTCTTATCTGACTTTGCTTTCTCTTTCATCTCTTTCTTCTGCTTCTGTGCCTTCTAAAGAGATATTAAAATATAATTAAACTGCTTTGAACAATGAAGAGATCTTTTCTAAGAAATCTAAATTATCAAAGACTTTGCATTGGAAAAAATAATGGTCTGGTCATTCCCAAAAGGTGCCAACCCTCAAATAAATGCTATCACATCCTTGCTAAGCTACAGCTGGATCTTCTGGGTATGATACTGAACCAACTGGTGTAAGAAGTGAATTGTTTTACATCCTGTCCACCCACAAACTGGAAAACGCAATGCAAGATGTCAAGACTAGCAGAGATTCACTTTCATTCTCTGCTGTCATATATCAAAAACCAAACAAACAAATAAACAAACAGGTAGACAACAAATGAAGATTTTAAAACACATATCCTTGTCCCTGATTTTAAGGGAAATATAGAAAAAGAATGAGGATGAGCCCATCATGCCTAAGGAGAAATGCTGTGTCTCTGAACTCAATCTAAGAAAGCTTCCTATGAAATGAAATTGTTACTTTGTTTTTATTTTTACCATTTCTTGCTAAAAGAGAAAAACATTTTCTTTGGATGAATTTAAAAGGTATATTTTTAAAAAGATTTTTCAATGCATGTCACCAAACAAAAGTTGTCATTTATACTTTAAGGTGTCTATCTTCTTTTTCCCTACTTTGACTGTGAAACTAGGGCAATAATATGAAGCACTGATAGGCACATTTGCTAGAGAACAGAAGCCAAAACTAGAAGCACAGAAGCCTAAAAGATAATCTTTATCAAGGAAACCTTCGGTAAATGAGATTATTTATATAAATGTAGTTCCTGCACTTGGAGCTGAAAAAGAAAAGCATACCTTAAGTGTGTTATCCAGAACTTTTCAGTCAAATATCATCTGAAAAACTCAAAAGGAAAAACGTCCAAGGTCAGGCCCCCACAGTAATTCCTGCTGGTTGTCTCTACACCTGAAACTGCTAAGGTTTCACTTTTCCAGCTGACTCTGAGGGGCAGCTGGCACAAGCACTCAGAGTCCCCTTAAATTGCCATATATCGATAAACATTCAGCGTTTCTGAGATTCTCTATTCAACTCAAACCTGTCTGCTTCCATACAATGGCTCTCCCATGCCTTGATTTGGCACCCATGGTTTATAACTGTCGAGAACTGGCCACCTTCACTTTCCTAGGGGTGTGATCTCAGCCAGCACACCCTCTGCTGCTGGGAACACTGTCACTTCTCCAGCATCAGGACCAGAGCCTTTCATGTGCCAACCTGGGGAACAACTCCACTTGCACAGCATCTCCATCAGACTCCCTCAAATGGGTCACAGATGAGAAACACACACAAACAGCTCAGTAAAAAATGAAGAAGGACCAGATGCAAGGACTCCCATATTATGAGCTTCACAGCATTCCCAGATTCACTTCTTCTTACCTTATAGCTTATAACCACAGACAAACATAATTTCTTTAATAAAGTTTTTTTTTTTAAACTTGATTCAAGCTAGTTTTGCCCAGATAAAGGCTTTATGACTCATTTGCTTTTTCCCCCGCCCTTGTCCTCTGTCTGCTCTTTAAATTATTAAGCTTTAGGAGATGATTAATTGAGCTTCCAGTCTGAAACCATTTGGTACATAGACTTCAATTAAACTATAAACCAACTGTTATAGCCAAGATATTGTGTTTTAGCTTTCAGTTCCATTAAGGCAGAAGGTCATGGGATCAGATGGGATGGTGCCATGGCTGATTCCAGAACTGGACACAATAAATGATCAACTACATCAACCCCCTTTATTTGTCCAATCAGCAGCACCCATGACCCCAACTCTTATGAGTTTCCATGACCAATGATTTTTTTTTACCTATATAATCTCTACTCCAGAGATATTGGGGGAACGATAGCCTACCTGTTCTCCAGGAATTGCAATTCTCTAATAAACACTTATCTAAATAGCCCAAATCCTGTGTCAGTCTATTGGCTGGACAGCAGCAGGTAGCAAGAGCCCTAGACTCATTTGTCCTCCAGAAACGAAAGGGCTGGAGCTAAGGGAAAACTGGTGAGAATAACGAGCAGGCCTTGCTGAATAGGGAGGTGCAGGACTGGTGCCTGCTTCCTCTCCGATTTTCAATTTGACAATGACTTGCTTTATGTTTTACTGTTTCTGGGGTACATGATTGATTCCTCTACCAGGGGAGAGAACAGAGTGCTGGGCAAAAACCCAATCTGGAAATGCAGCCCCCTCAGGCAGTGGGGGCCTCAACGTGTGATTCCCTCTAGAGTGAGAACTGGGTGAGGGAAGAGTGCGTGTGACAGCAAGGGGCTGAGCTGAGCTCCCAAACGCTGGGCATGCTGACTCCCAGAGCCTATTTCTTCTGTGATGGAATCTGTGTGAAGGCCGTTCGTTGTGCAGAGTAAATGAACAAGGAAGTGAAATGCTCAGTACTGAGTCTTGCATGTGGAGCAGGCAACACTGAACTGAAAAGGCCTCCGCCAGGGCTGGGAGAGAGGCAAACACATCCTGGCTTTGTCCAGCCGTCACTGACACTGGCCCCTTTCTTGGCTAAACTATCCAGCTGAGCTATAACTTCTTGTTCTGGTAGCTTAAATTACAATTACTCTTCAACCACATTAGTGCTTTAAAAGCAGTTTGATGCTTTAGAAATGACTCCAGTAATGCCATGTGCAGCATCAGAAGGGAAGCTAGGCTGCAAGCAGGTGCATGGCTGCTGTGGGGCTGTCAGCCAACTCAGGGAACTCCACTCAGCCCTGGTAGCTCACTTCAGTCCTGAACAATGACACCTCATAGCCAAGTTAAAGGACCTTCCTGGAGAAGTTCTGCTTGAACAGCTTCTGCCCAAGGTCCCCTGGGGCATGCCTGAAGCTAAGAAAAGGAGGGCTCAGTTTCTGTGCTGCACAATCCCAGTGCTGCTCCACTGTCATCAGCTACAAATAGCAGAGCCCATCAGTTCTTCCACAGAACTATGTGGCTTGCCAGTGCCACTCACCGGTTATCTCTTGTTCTCTTTGGGCCCATGGTAGAATGGCACATCCCCTCCCCTTTAAAGTGAGGGGCAGCCAAGTGACTCAACTTTGGTTAAGGAAACAGAAAAGCAGCGAGTATAACAATGAGCAGAAGAGACTGTATCACTTCTGGGTGGACATTTCAGAAGCAGTCACTGCTGATGAGTTGGAGGACCCACTGGGCTGGCTCCCTGAGTGACCACAATGAGCAGGGCCGAAGCAGGACACGTTGTGGGACCAAGAAACACTTCCGTGATCTGGGGGTTCTGCAGCATGATCTGCTCTACCCTGACCCATACCCGTTTCTTTACCTGAAATGAGGGCCCTCAGGTAAGGTTAATAATGTGAAGACCTGAAAGGACTGGGCTGCAGGTCCATACTTCCATCTATCTCTTTGGCGTCTCCATTTGGAGTTAAACAGGCGACTCAATAATTTGTCTAGTATATGTGCTGCTGAAGTGAGCACCAAAAATAACTTGTTAAAACCAAATTCTTGATCTTTCATGCTTTCCCACCCCCAAACCTACTTCTCCTCTGGGTTCTCCATCTCAGCAAACACAATTTGCCCCAGAAGTCATCCTGACATGTCCTTCCTACACATCATTTTTGTCCCTATCTCCACTTCCAATCCACACCAAGTCTCCAAAACAAATTTCAAATCCATCTACCTCTAGTCATCTCAACTGCTGTCTCTCTGGTCTAGGACAGCAGCATGTCTTGCCCAGACCACAGAGCAGTCCCAAACCTTTTTAATTATATGTTTGATCAACATTTTGAAGCAAGCCCTCAATACATACTTATTAAACACATGCATAATTGGTCTGTATGTGTATGTTGGTTCATTTCTAAATATGAATATTTCCTTCCCATACCCCAGTGACTGTGTCTCATACCCCTGGGTGAACCCACCCCACTTTGGAGACCAATACTTGGGCCTTCTGAAATAACCTCCTAAATGGACCCCCACCTCAATGCCCACCTACTTGAGAATCTCTAATCCTTGGGGTTCCTTGTGCTAAGAATGGAGTGGAAAAGCCTACCCTGATGAACTCCGCAGGCCAGGTAACAAGGACAAAACAGATGCCCCACAACCATGCCATCCAGCCCTCTGAGTTAAGGCCATCCTGAGACTGTACTGAAACATCTCTTCAAATCATTCTTTCCATTGCAGCAAAACAAAAACTCATGATGAGGTAATGCTCTTGGAATTTATCTTTGGATATAAAGAGCTACAAAGCTACATACAGAGCTACATTTACCGAAACATGTGTCATTAAGTTGACATGTAAAAATACAAATTAAACAACAAAGTTCCATCTTTACTCACATTATTGGCAAAGAATAAGAATACTGACAGACAGTATGAGTAAACACTCTCCTACTGCCAGTGAGACATGCTCTCTGACCAAGCAATTACACTCTGAAAGACTGATCGTACAGATGCAATTATCCCAGTATGTCAGGAAGGCTCTGCAAAATGTCCTCTCTGCAACATGGTCTGCGAGAGGAAAATGGTATACATTCACAATTTTCATCAAGGGTTAGTTACTTTTTCATAGTTTTAAACCCTCCCCAATAACAGATAAATGTAGAAAATTTGCATGTTGCAAGAAGGCACTAAAAAGAAAATAAAATCACCTCAAATTACATGATCCTAAATAAGCCACTGTTAGTTAATAGACTAGTGTAGTATGTCTTTATAAGTTCTATTATATATTGACTATATCTTATAAAATTAGGATCTGTGGTTGAGCTGGCTACCAGACCTCCAAGTTTATACTCACCCTTCCCGAGGGTAGAGCTGGTGATGAGAAGCAGCTGCGCAGTTGAGATTACATTTCCAGCCCAACAGGGAGCAGGTGGGGCCACATAAGTCAGATGATGTATGTCTGATCGTAGGTACTGATTTGGTAAAGCAGCTAGTGTTATCCTAACTAATATGAAATTATACTCTACCCACATGTTCGTTTTTGTTGTTAGCTTACAACAATTCTCTAAGAAGGTCCTATGTTTACACAGTTCAAAAAATATAGTCTCACTGCCAATTTGTGTCTATGTGTTCTGTCACCCTACGGCCCATATAACCATTTTTATTAGCTACTTACTTATCCTTCCAATATATCCTTATGCAAATACATGTACATGTTCTCATTCCTTCCTTTTTCTCATACAAAATGTAGCATATTATGCATTGCAAACTGTTTTACACCTTGATTTTTTTCCTCTCAATAATATATCCAGGCAATTTCACCACATCAATTCATAGCCTTTTTGCAGTTCCATAGCACTTTGGGTTGATATAGTACAGGTTTATTAAACAAGTTTCCTATGGCTGGACACCCAGGTTATTTCCAATAATCAGTGCTAAATTGAATCATTCTGTACATATATAATTTTTTAAGTGCTCACAGAATAGTCCTAGAATGGAAACTGTTGGATCTAAGAGATCACTCTCTCAAACCCCTGGTTCCCTGAAAGCCTCACTAACAAAGTGGTTGTTGAAGATGCCTCAACATGACAAACAGATGTCTGCCCATGTGAGGTGAGAAATAGCACTGTGGTATAGTTTTAATTTGATTTCTCTAATTATCAATTTGTGTGGGTGACTACCCTTTTACATACTGAAGGATTATGGAATTTTTTCCTATGAATTAGACATGTCCTTTGCATATTTTTCATTGGGTTTTGATTTTTTTTTCAATTCTTAGAAACGTTTATCAAAGAGTAGCTTCTTATCTACGCATGAGTTGCAAATATTTTTTCTTTTGTCATTAGTAACGTCACATGTTTTTCATGTTTATGAAATCAAATTTACTCTAAAATTTTTAAACAGAATTTCGACTTTGACTTTAGAAAGGCCTCTTCCATCTCAAGACTATAAAGAATTTCACTCAAGTTTTCTTCTAGTACTTTTTAGTTTCATTTTTACATTTAATTCTTTAATCCATTTGGACTTTGATCCTGGTATAAGATATGAATGCCAATTTATTTTATTCTAGATGGCTATCAGTCATCCCAAGACCTTGTACTAAAAATCTAAATCAATATCTACCCCAACACATTTATGATTCCACCTTTATCCTATACTAAATTCCCAAATGTATTTGGGTACATTCCTGGAATTTCTGTACTGTCTCATCGGCTTATTACTAAAAGTTACTGCTATATTGCCTACACTGAGCATTGTGGCATGGACTACTCTCCACTCACAACTCTTCTTTCTCCAGAGGCTCCTGGTACACCTATATGCCATGTTTTTATTGAACTTCAGAATCAACTTGTCTAGAACCCAAGAGAAACAGGCTGGCATTTGTATTTGGAATTATGTTAAATGAATAATCTAACTTAGAGAGATTAGGCAATTCATGATGTTGAGTTTTCCTATTCAAGAACACCCATTTCCTTATATTTATTCAAGTTTACGTTTGTGCCCTTCAGGAGTGTTTCAAAGTTATCCTCTCAACAGATTTTGCATATTTCTTTCTAAGCATCCTTATAAGCATTATTTCCTGTTATTAATTTTTTTGGGTTTTCCCTTCCATTATACCTCACAACCAGCAGTTGTCTGTATATGTAAAAGCTATAGATCACAGTATACACAGTATACTTTCTATCTCCCTAACATGAAGTGCATCCACACACTGGATGACATGCAGTTAAGAACAAAGATTGCATGGCTATGTGGGGACAAGGTTGGGGGTAGAAGGACTTACAGTCTTGCAAGGGGGAAGAACTGTTCATGTCTGGGAAGGAGTGGGGGCAGAGAATTCACATATGCTTCAATACATTAAAATTTTTTACATATATTTCTTTTATAATAAAAAATTTCAAAAATTGGGTGTTGTATTAACATGAACAGGCTACACCATGCTGCAGTAACAAACTGCCACCAAATCCAGTGGCATACTTTACTTCTGATTCTCGCTATGTGTGTCACATGTCCCCCTTCCCTCAGATCATGATACCATGTTTCACTTCAGTTGGGAAAGGCCCTGAACTGGAAATTCAGTGACCAGTTGTGATGTGCCCACAGGGTCAAAGAGCTACATGTGTGTGCACTTACAAAGTGGGTAAAGTGAGACCTTTTGTAAGAGTGAAAAATTCTCCAGTAAATTAGTCACTAGGACAAGACAGGGAGTAGTGATATCTTCAGGTGCCAGCTCTCAAGAAGAAGGAAAAAACAAACAAACAAAAACCAACAACAATATCACCACCAGGATGCAGATAACAGAACTGTCTACCAGGCTCTGTTTGCTATAAGATTTAAGAGTCCCCCAGAAACAACATTTTTGCACCAGATGGTAACAGCCAACTTCTGCTTTTATAATCTGCTTAATGTATAACTAGGGTGTAGTTCTAGGAGATATCCTATGCAAAAAGATATACTAACGGCTAACTTCTGCTTCTGTCAACCTGTTTCCCTGATGTGGTTTTAGGCTTTATAAGCTACCTCCTCTGAAAGCTCGGCGCTGATTCTCCAGTGGGGAGAGTCAGTCCCCCGCTGGCTAATAAAGGCTCATAATTAACCTCAATTGGCTCTGTGGGTCTTAAATTTGAACACACCACAACACTTTCACAACTTCACACTGGAAAAACTAGCTCTTTAAAGGAATCCTAAGTAATTTTTTTTTTTTAACAGAGGACTGTTTTTAGATGTAAGTGAACCTGCCCTCCCCACTTTAATTTTCCTATCTGGGAAGTCTGAGCTTCTGGGTTCTTTATTTTATGAAAGGAATGCATGCTGACACTGCAGAAATCCCTACTTAAATTTATTACAGTACAGCTGGACACATTCATCCTTCACTGTGCATGGTCCCTCCTGTTGATGACTTGAGGTCCCCATGATTCACAACGACACATCAGAAAGCCACAGAAAGCTGACAAGACTGGCTTCCCCAAGGCATCTGCAGCAGGTGCACAGACCTTGCCAGCCACTCCAAAGCTTTGATAAGGTAGGCGGTACGAGCCAATGAGGAGGTCCCAGAGGAGGCCACCAACTCCAAGGGTCAGAAGCCTATACCTCATCACTGCACTGTACTCACTGTGGTCAGAGAAAGAAAGAAACATCCTGGTTAGCTCACTAGTTTCCCTCAAGTGACACTTGCACAATATTTTTAACCTATATTTCCTTCTTCTAATAGTCAGGATGTATAAGAGAGACAACTCTAACATAGGTAGGAAAGTACGGTGGTTAGAGCACAGACCTTAGAGCCTGCCCAGCTCTGCCTGACAGCTGTATGACCTTTCTGTGTCTTGGTTTCCTCATCCATGATATGGACATAATAGTACCTACGTCATGAAGTAGTTGAAAACATTTAATAAGTTAACACATGTTAGGTGCTTAAGAGAATGGTATCTGATACAAAGTATTCAACAGTATTTTTAATTCTTCCTGTGCCTACTTGTATTGACTCTTCCCTTTTTCTTTTCACTTCTTTTCGATTGTTTGCCTCTACCACCCTCCTTTTCTTTGCTTCCCTCCCAACATTAGCAAACACCAACTTGCCAGTAGCTATATTGCGGGGAGGGGGTGTCTGGGATACAAGAGAGATAGGCTAAATAGGCTACTACTGCTTTACACACTCAGCAAACTCTTGAGGGACCGAGACCTAGAGTGGTAGCCTCAGCTTCTACACACAAAGGTCCCCTTGGCAACACAGGCATTTAAGTGCGGTGGACCTGTACCAAGCCAATACACCTAAGTGGCAATCATGTACCAGATATTACTGTGATCAGCTCTCATAAACCCAGTCACAACGTGGAGTCAGTAAGTAGCAGGCTCAAAGGTCTGATTTCTAAAAACCTAATAATCCATTATAAAATACCTAGCAATCATCTTGACTGCTTCATCTTTAGCCTTTTTCATCTCTCTCCAGAAGTAGTTCCTCCCAATCTACTTCCCCCCTCTCCTCCCTGACCCCCAAAAAGAAATGATTCCCAGATTTGTGTATTTCATGGACTAGTAAAATTCTCCACCAAATAGGGACTGACATAATATTGTCAAGTTATTTTACCAAGATTTCAAAAACTAGCTAATTTGATTAAAGAACATTTAACACCAGAAAAGATAGAGAGGACATTGTCTCAGGATCCAAACATGTAAATTTACCTTTATGAGAGATTCTTTACACTGTCCTTATATTTTAATTTCTCTTTCGGACAGTAAAAATTGAGTCCAGAAATGCCATGGAACCCAAGCCAGTATTTGGCACTCGCACTCCTCAGGAATAGTATCACAGTCTTTCTCCCTCTCTCCCCTCTTCCTCTTTAGCACCTGAGCTCCTGTTTTCTGTCCACTCTGGTGTCCAAGAAGGACCTGGCTTCAGGACAAAGTTAGTTACAGAAACCCCCAGATTCCATTTAGGGGTTCTTGGTCCTGTACTCTCCTGTTAATGTATGGAAAGAGTACTGATTATAGGCTAGAAGTTAAACTGGCTTCATCCTTTAAAGGGGACCAGGGTAATGACAACATCTTTTTAGCATTTCATGTGGGGTTTTGCCCTTCCTGGTCCAGGTCAGGACAGCTCAGGTCTTCGATTTTCAGTGACATAACAGAGAGATGCACAAATGATAGGAATATATACACTGCAGAAAAGCAATACACTGTCTTTCTATTCTATCAACAAATACGGATTATTTTTTATTTTCCTTATCCTGAATAAAAATAGGCCATCTCAATGAATAGATTAACAAAATGTGGTATATACATACAATGGAATATTATTCGGTTTTAAAAATGTAAGGAAATTCTGATGCACTCTACAACATAGATGAACCTTGAAGATATTATGTTAAGTGAAATAAGCCAAATACAAAAGGACAAATACTGTATGATTCCACTTATATTAGGTACATAGAGTATTAAATTCACAGAGACAGAAGGTCTTACAGTGGTTATCAGGAGCTAAAGGTGGGTGTAGAGAGTTAGTGTTTAACAAAGATAGAATTTTAGTTTGGGAAAATGAAAAGGATGGTTGCACAAGTTGTGAATACGCTTAATACCAGTCAACTGTATATTTAAAAAAGGTTAAAATGATAAATCTTGTTATATATATTTTACCACAGTAAAAAACAAATAGTTTTGAATCCTTTACTTTTTAATTGAGGTAAATTACATATAACATTATGTTAGTTTCAGGTGTACAACATAATGATTCAATATTTGCATGTATTCACTAAATGATCACCACGATGTCTAGTTAACATCTGTTACCATAGACAGTTACATTTTCTTTCTTATAAATTTTAAGTTTTTAACAAAAACTTTTAGTGTTTTTGTTTTCTTTACTGAAGAGTGGAATGGAGGGATGGGAGCAGAATTCTCACCCTTTCAGGTTTCAACACAAAGATAACAGCCTCAGATTGCCTGTATATGAAGAGAGGGAGTAATTAAATCCAAATGTAATCTTCAGACATTGTAAGAAGGCAGCTCCTTTTGCATGCCAAAAAGACTTCTTAGGTAGTGTTAGGTAGCAAACTTATCTTAAGACTGCACAGAAACTTTTAAACCTCAAAGTATTTCTTCAAAAACCTAAAACAGTCAGCATTTTTTTTTTTTACTACAAGAATTTTTTATTTTTCAGTTATAGTTGGCATACAATACTAGTTTCAGGTGTACAACAGTGATCAGACATCTATACAACTCACAAAGTGATCACCCCAATAAATCAGTACACCTTTAATACCATACAGTTATTACAATATTATTGGCTATATTCTTTGTTATACTTTCTATCTCCATGACTACTAATAACTACCAATTCGTACTTCTTAATCTTCTTCCCCGTTTTCACTGACCCCCTCAACTGCCCTCCCAACCAGTAACCCTCGAAATGTTCTCTGTATCTATGAGTTTATTTTGTTCTTTAGATTCCACATATACATGCAATCATATGGCATTTGTCTTCCTCTATATGACTTACTCCACTCAGCACACTACCCTCTAGGTCCATCATGCAATACCTTTTCTCATTCCATTACTTTTAGTCTGTGAGTGTCTTTTAATCTGAAGTGAGTCTCTTGTATGCAGCATATGTAAGGCTCTTGTTTTCTTATCCATTCAGCCACCCTCTCTATAGACTGAAGCGCTTAATTCTTTTTCACTTGAAGTACTTATTAACAGATAGGTAGTTATTGCCATCTTTTATTTATATGTTGCTACATATTTTTTCTTCTTCTTAATGAAGCCTCTCCAACATTTCCTGTAATGTTGGCTTGGTGATGATGAACTTCTTTAGTTTTTCTTGCCTGGGAAGCTCTTTACCTGTCCTTCAACACTAAAAGATAGCTTTGCTGGATAAAGTAATCTCGGTTGTAGATCCTGGGTTTCCATCACATCGAATATTTTGTGCCACCTTCTGTCTTGCAAAGTTTGAGAAATTAGTTGCCAGTCTTATGGGAGCTCCCTTGTAGGTAACTGCTTTTCTCTTGCTGCTTTTAAGATTCTTTTTGTATTTAACATTTGGCATTTTAATTATAATGTGTCTTGGTGTAGGCTTCTTTGGTTTCATCTTATTTGGGACTCTCTGAGCTTCCTGGGGTTGTATGTCTTTTTCTTTCACTAGGTTAGGGAAGTCTTCCATCATTATTTCTTCAAATAGGTTTTCAACTTCTTGCTCTTCTTCTCCTTCTGGTACCCCATGATGCAAATGTTGTTACAAGTGATGCAATCCCATAGATTCCTTATATTATCTTCATTATTTTGGATTTTTTTTCTTGCCATTCTGATTGAGTGTTCTCTGCTATTCCATCAGTATCGGTAATTTGATCCTCTGCTTCCTCCACTCTGTTGATTTCCTCTAATATACTCTTTATCTCAGATATTGTATTCTTCATTTCTGACTGGTTCCCTTTTATTATCTCCATCTGTTTTTTTTTTTTCTTTAAATCTCTTCGTTGAAGTTCTATGTTCATCTACCCTTCCCCTAAGTTCCTTGAGCATCCTTATAACCAGCGTTTTGATCTCTCCATCTAATATATTGCTTGTCTCCATTTTGGTGAATTCTTTTTCTGAAGCTCTGTTCTGTTTTTTTCAAGTGGGACATGTTTGTCTCCCTATTTTGGCTGCCTCCCTGTGTCTGTTTCTGTGTATCAGGTAGGGCTCCTAAGTCTACCAGTCTTAGCAGAATGGCCTGACCTAAGAGGGGTCCATCTGTAGGCCAAGTTCAGCTGCAGCTTGTGCACCTCTGAGGCCACCTGGTACGTCACCAAGCAATCCACATATGGCTGCCACCTGTGCTGGGCTTATAGGTGCCTCAAGGGGTAAAGTCCAAAACTGAGGCTGGCAGCCATTAGTGCAGGGTTTGAGGCTGCTTCTTTGGATTTTGTGAGCCTTTGAGAGATTTTTTTTTTTTTTTTTTTTTAAGGCGAGGCAACCCTTGGTTGACCTCACAGATGGCAAGGACCTTGTCAGCTTACGATCTCTTATGTTTTTAATTTTTTACACCTACAGCACCTGGTCTTCCTAGGTGGTCTCCCATCCAAGTACTAACCAGGCCTGACCCTACTTAGCTTCTCAGATCAGACAAGATCAGGCTTGTTCAGGGTAGCAAGGCCATAGACCTTTGAGAGATTTTATTAAAGTTCACAGCAGGAGCCAGGGACAGCCCATTGTATGGAATAAAATCATTGGAAGTGGCTTGTGTGGGCCTACAAGTTGGGAAAGGCGGAGTCTCGGGGACTCCCCTGGGCAAAGCGACCTGTTATCCAGGTGGATGGCACCTGCGTGAAACAATACCTCTATTTGGGAGCAAACTGCCCCCTCCAGCCCTCACCCTGAAGCCCGACAACTCAGTGACTCCTCATATGTCCCTGGTACTCCTCCAGCTGCTGCCCCAGAGCTGGAGTTCAGAGCGAGTGAGCCTGTTGGCGAGTAAGGCCAGGTGTGGGCTTTTTAAGAGGAAAGTCTCTGCTTCTCACAGCCCTCTATCTTACGCAGCTGCAACCTTTGCCGGTTTTCATAGCCAGAGGTTGTAAGAATTTCTCTTCCTGGCACTGGAACCCTGAGCCAGGGAGCGCAGTGTGTGTCCGGAACCCCTTGCTCCTCAAGTGGGGGAGAAGCCTCTGTAGTCAAGATGGCTCTCCATTTCTCGATTGCCACTTGCAGTTGTGGGACCAGCTGTTTTGCATCTCCTCCCTATTTACCATTTTGAGGTGACCTTTTATTTTAGGTGATACAGTTGTAAGGCTTCTGTTCAACTAGACCTCTGGAGACTCCATGTACTAGTTGTTCTTTAGTTTTATAATTTTGGTGTGGTGGCCAGAGGAAGCATGTACAATCTTTATCTTTTATGCCATCTTGAATCTCTTCTACAAATATTTTTTAAAAGGCTAATTTGGGAAATTCTTATAGCTCCCTTTTCATTTAGTTTGTTCAAGAAGAATTCTTTTGTGTAGCTCTAGAATTGTTTATAAAAGACATGAATCTCTAAGAAAAGAACTAGGCATCCCTTACCAACTAGAATAAGAAACTACCTGCTCTTCAGTGCTATTTTCACAGGAATAAAAGCATCTGAGAAAATACTGAAACTTGTAGCAATGCAAAGCAAAATTACAAGGACTTAAAATACATTAGCAATATAGGTAATTTAATCTCTCCAAAAAAAGTATAAAAATTAGGGAAAAAATTAACATGTAAAATAGGTGTCTTCTGCAAATTTCTTTTAAATTAGCAGAACAAGTAGACAGAAAAAAAAAAAGCGATATACCACGTTATACTTGTACAATGCTGATATGACCTTGTTGAAATCTTCGTACAACTCTGTGAAGCAGACAGAACAGATAACATGCCCATTACAGAGATATGGAAACTAAGCTCATAGCTATTAAGTAATTTGCTCAAGCTAAGGCCTCAGCTAAGGATGAGCTTATGTCCTGGGCCTCTAAGTTTGGCCCACTATTTCCATTCCACCAAATTCTCATCGAGAACGAAGGAAACTTTGTCAGAAATCCAGAAAAAAAAAAAATGGAGAATAAAAGCTGGAGAAAAAAAAAAACACTTTTTTTCAAAATCCTCAGGTAAAAGCCCTATAATATTTTATTTTTAAAACTGCTTTACTGAGGTATAATTGATGTGAACTGCACATATTTTAAGTGTGTAATCTGATAAGTTTTAACATTTGTGAAACCATCAAAATAGTGAACATGCTCATCATCCAAATTCCTCCTGTTTTAATTCCTCCCCCATGCTCCTCTCTGGTTCTCATTCCCCACTCCCAAGCAACCACAAATCTACTTTCTGTTACTACAGATTAGTTTGAATTTGTGAGTTTAAATAAGTAGACTTATTTTGCCTGGCTTCTTTAACTCAACATAGTTATTTTGAGATTCATTTTTTCATTCATTGCTGCCTACATCAATAGTTTATTCCTTAAAAAAAAAAAAAAAACTTTAGAATAGTTTTAGTTTCACAGCAAAACTGAGCAAAAAGTACAGAGATTATCATATACCTCCACCCCATAGACATATACAACCTTTCCCACTACCAACAATCCTGTACCAGAGTGGTACATTTGAGTTGTTTGCAGATTTTGTCTATTACAGATTAAACCTATTAACATTATTTTCTATTTTGATTTCTGATTTGATCTTTACTATATACTTTTTTTTCTGCTTATTTTGGGTTTAATTTTTTTTTTTTAAGTTT
Source organism: Rousettus aegyptiacus (assembly GCF_014176215.1). Lineage (NCBI taxonomy): Eukaryota > Metazoa > Chordata > Mammalia > Chiroptera > Pteropodidae > Rousettus > Rousettus aegyptiacus. The sequence continues at coordinate 42,819,972 of NW_023416287.1, forward strand.
CTTAATATGGCAGCTGAAGCTATCGGCATTTAGTGCTATAAATTCCCCAAGGATGCATTAGTGGAGGCATATATGTCTTTATTTTCATTCAGTTCAAACTTTCTAATGTACTCATTAATCAAATTTTTCCTTAACCCATAGTTTATTCAGAAGTGTTATTCAGTTCTCAAATGTGTTGGGAATTTTCTATTACTCATCTCTCAGAGAACAGAATTTACATGACTTAAGTTCTTTTAAATTAGTGAGATTTGTTTTATGGCCTAGAATATGTTCTATCTGGTCAATGTTCCATACATGCTTCAGGAGAATGTCTATCTGCTGTTGTTCCAGGGGCTGTTAATCAAGTTAAGTTGGTGCATAGTATTGGTCAAGTCCTAATCATCTGCCTCCTACTTCTGTGAGTTATTGAAATCTCTGACTATAATTGTGGATATCTGTATTTTCCTTGCAGTTCTATTTTTGCTTTATGTATTTTGAAACTCCATCAATTATATACATAAATGTTTAGGATTGTTATGTTCTCTTGAATAACTCATCCCTTTGTCATTATAACGTGATCTTCTTTATCTCTCCCTGGTTATATCTTTGCTCTGAAATCTACTTGGTGTGATATTAATATGGCCACACCAGTTACTTTTTGACTAGTGTTATCACGGTGTGTGTGTATGTGTATTTTTTCCCATTCTTTTACTATTACCCTTTTTGTGTTATACTTAAAATGTCTTTTTTGGTAGGTATCATTTAGTTGGCTATTGTTTACCCAATCTGATAATTCCTGCCTTTTAATAGGGTATGTAGACTATCTTGCTATTCGTTTTCTATTTCTTCCATCTTCTTTGTTCCCCTTTTCTTCTTTTTCTGCCTTCCTTTGAGTTAACCAAGCATTTAAAATTCCATTTTATTTCTTTGGTTAGGTTATTAACTTTTTCTAATATTTTAGTGGTTGCTTTGATGTTTATAGTATCCACCTCTATCATATTTTTCTTCCAAGTAAAATTATATCATTTCACATAGAAGAACCATACAAGAGTGTACTGCCATTTATTCCCTCCTGGGTTAAATGTATTTGTTGTCAGGAATTTTACTTTTATATATGAACTTCACAAAGCAGTTATAATATTAATAAAAACAGCTTATATATTTTTTCACAGCCATTTCCAGTGTTCTTCATTTGTGAAGATTAAGATTTTCATCTAATTTTTCTTCCGCCTGAAGGACATCCTTCTTACAGTGTGGGTCACTGGTAATGAATTCTCTCAGCTTTCATATGGGTAAAAACTTCTTTTAAGTCTTTGTGGTAAAGAATTCTAGATGGACGGTGTTTTCTAGGCGGGGAGGGGGGGGTGTATGTGTGTTGGGGGAGGGGTCCAGTACTTTAAAGATGTTGCTCCACTGACATCTTGCTTTTTTTTTTTTCTGACGAGAAGTCCGCTCTTGCCTGCATCTTTGTTCCTCCATATATGTCTTTTTTTCCTCTGGCTGCTGTTTAAGATTTTTTCTCTTTATTACTGATTTTGAGCAATCTGATTGAGATGTGCCTTGATGCAATTTCTTCATTTTGTGTGTGTGTGTGTGTTGGGCGGTGATTCACTGACCTTAGTGAGTTTATAGTTTTCATCAAGCTTGGAAAGTTTCTGACCATTATTTCTTCAACTATTTTCTCTCTCTCACTCCTGCTTCTTTAGGGATCGAATCACCCACATATCAGGCTGCCTGAAGTTGTTCCACAGCTCAGTGCTGCTTCTGAAAATTTGTTAAATTATTTTTTCTGTGTTTCATGTTGGATCATTGAATCTTTTCTTCTAGTGTCTAATCTGCCATTAATGCCCTTCAGTGTATCTTTCACATTACACATTGTAGTTTTCATCTTTAGAAGTCCGATTTAGGTAATTTTCCTATCTTCCTTGGCTACTTAACTTTTGAACATAAGGAATATAGTTGTAGTAACTCTTTCAATATCCTTCTTTACTAACTCTAGAATTTGTGTCAGTTCTGGGTTGGCTTCTCCACTGACTGATTATTCTTTCCATTATAGTTCATATTTTTCTGTCTCTTTAAATGTCTGGTGTGATGGACTAAACTGTGTGTCCTCCCACCCCAAACTCATACGTCAAAGCCCTAACTCCTAGAACTTCAGAATGTGGCTGTATTTAGAGATAGTCTTTGAAGAGGTAAATAAATTAAAATTTGGTCATTACAGCAAATATACACACAGAGGAAAGACCAAAGATTCAGGAAGAAGATGGCTATCTAAAAGCCTAGGCAAGTGGCCTCAGAAGAAACCAATGCTGTCAACATCTTCAACCTCAGACTTCTAGCCTCCAAAACTATGAAACAATTAATTTCTGTTGTTTCAGGCATTTAGTCTGTGGTACTTTGTTATGGCAGCCTGAATAAACTAATACATCTGGTAATCTTTGATTTGATGTCTTACTTTGTTGGGTGCTGTATATATTTATGTTCCTATAAATATTATTAAATCTTATTCTAAGATGCAGTTAAGTTACTTCAAAACAGTTTGATTCTTCTGGGTCTTGTTAGGTGGGTCCAAGGCAGTGCTCATTCTAGGAGCCGTTACTGAAGCACGATATTCCTGAGTTTTCTATGCAATGTCCTGCGAATTATGGTCTTCTTAGAGGGCCCTGGAACTGTCCCATCCAAACCTTCCAGGAAGTTCTTTCCAGAGCCTCAGGCGGTTTCCTCATATACATGTGCTGGGCAGTGCTCTGAATATGCAAGATGGCCCCTCTACAGCTGTCTCTGTGCCTGTCTCCTCTCTGGTCCTCTGTTCTATAAACCATAGGCACATAGGTTTCCCTATACTCTCAGTTCCTTATCCACAGCTCAGGGAGTGCACCAGGCTCATCAATTTCCCTCATCCTGTGTTGCTGCAGGGAAACTCCCTCCCTGAAGTAAGCTAGGGTCATCGCAGGGCTCACCTTATTTGTCACCTCTTGGAGATTACTGTCTCTTGTTGCTGCTACCCAGTGTTTTGAAAACTTTTGTTTCATGAATTGTGTCTGTTTTTTGTTGTTTTGATTATTTCAGGGTAAATTTAGTCCCTGTTATTACATCTTGGCCAGAAATGGAAGTTCTATACTTCTTTTAAAATGTATCTATATCAGGTGTTTACCAATTCCTCCATTACTGTAGCCATCAAAATTATTAAGGAAGAGTGTTTGGTTTTATGCCATTATATTAACAGATATATTCCACAATACGTATTTTGTATAATACTTTTATATGATATATATTTCATTATATCATATAGGTGTATAGATATATACATTCCATTATAGTATCTCATTATATTTTCTCAGAAGACACAAAAGAGTAATACCAAGATTCATTCCCTGAGACTAAAAGTTAGATTAAATTCTTCTTAGGTTATAAGTGGAAACCTTAAGAATGATCTTCAAAATCTTATTTGAACAGTCAGTATTGGGAATATAATTTCACTCAACAGAATGGAAAACTTTAAAGCCTTAATAAAATATTCATTTGCAATTCATAAATGTCTCTGTTCCCAGAAGGGGAAAAAAAAACCCCAGAAAATCACAGGGACATGGACATAGTTGAACAGCTCATGTCCTGGCAGAGACAAGAATGCTTTACCACTATAGTACAGCTCGTTTTCAAGTGTTTTACACACAATTGCATTATCTACTGTTAAAAAATAAAAATTCAGCTCAGTACAATTTGAAGACCTATTGGCTTTATTCAGCAATTCATGAATCAGGCACCATCCAATCTAGCAGATAGAAAGGGGCTCTGAGAAGCTGCACAAAATGAGAGATTTTACAGACAGAAAGGAGTGGGAACAATGAAGTTGTACTAGGCAAAAAGGTTCGTTGGTTGTTGCAAGGTCACTTTCCTTTAGGGGATGATAGGGATCTGTCAGGCAGATTATTTGACTGGTTTAAGATTCCATTTCTGGGAAAGCCCAAACTGTAAGACTTGGTTTGGGGACACAGGGACATTTTGGGCATGTTGTCTTGTTTTAACACTAGCTTGTTTTATTTTTCTTCATAGCACTGTACTACCCCTTGAAATTTTACTGTATATTTACCTGCTACCTTTTTGCTGTCTCTCTCCTTTATGAGAATGTAAGCTCAATAAAGCTGACTTCTCCAGCGCGCGCGCGCGCGTGTGTGTGTGTGTGTGTGTGTGTGTGTGTGTTTTAACGCCTACAGCACCTGGTATTCCTACGTGGTCTCCCATCCAAGTACTAACCAGGCCCGACCCTGCTTAGCTTCTGAGATCAGACAAGATAGGGCACATTCAGGTTATCATGGCCGTAGACAACGCTTGTATTTTATTCATATAGCACAGTAGGCCCTCAATTGGTATTTGCTAGATGAATGAAAGAACAAATATGCAACCGATATCCTTGATATCTGCCACAATGTAAACAGTAATTATTCAGGGGAATTCCATCTTCTTAATTATCTTCTCTGTTTTAAATTTTGATTAAGAAATCTTTTTTACTTTTGCAATCAGAAAAAAAAATTAAAATGAGAGAGAAGCAGAGGGAGCCACAGAGGATGCCTCAGGGGCCACTTTCACCATGGCAACTGATTCCCCAAGGGTGACCTCACAACTGAAGATCCTTGCCTTGATCCCTGCAGAACCTCCCTGAAGCTTTCTCTTGAGGCCCTGGGGTTATACCAGCAGGCTCCCAGCTGGCCTACACTGTGTAACAGTCCCTTCCTTCTGGACCTCTAAGCCAAATATTAAATGTCCTAGAATGGCAGTCTCTTATTTTTCTTCTTGTAGGTCCTGCCATGACATGCCTTATCGAAGTGTTCTATATCCCCAAAGTCTGATTTTTTCTTATATCTATAGACACTTCAGTACTCTAGAGATGTACTGACAGGCTGCATTACATCCTATCAATGAAGTGAGAGCCTAAAATATGAGCTACTCTGAAGATAAATCAGCATAAAAAAGTCAGAGCAACAAAGGATGAAAGTGAGATTAGACTAACCATCTCCAGCCATCCCTGCACTTTTTCTCTACTATATAGATGTCAAAAAAATATCTGAGCATTAAGAGCTGATGACTGCCATGCATAAAAATGGATAGCCAACAAACTCCCTGGGAATAGGTACTGTCTTCTTTTCATCTTCATGTCCCCAGTGCCTCCTAGCATGGCCTTTGTTGGTATGACAACTGCTTGCTGAGTAAATAACTTATGGCCACTTTCAGGTAAGAATGACAAGGTATTTCAGGACCAGAATGGCACAAGTCAGGATAAAACGGTAGGGAGTCTCCTCCGTCCTTTACACCAGAGGAGAAGAAAGCAGATGAAGCCGTTTATCTCTTTTAGGGCCCTGAACTACAGCATGAAAAAGAACTGAACATTATCCCCTTCCCATTATGAAGAATTCAGTCAATATATCTAAATCTTACATGGCAATCCCACAAGTCTGACAGGAACTGAAAATAATATGATCTTTCTTTTCTTTACCTTAAAGCTCAGGGGAACTTCTCTCAAGAGTCAAGAATAAACTCTAAATTCTAGCATTCCTGAGATGTGCTTTGTATTCCTTCACTGATATCCCTTCTCTGCCTTCATCTTTGCAAAACGAAGAGTCTTAAACTTCTGAAACTCCTCACGTTGACAGCCACCTACCTATCCTCTCCTTTACATTCTCAGGACATTTCCATACCCGGTTAATAGATTACAGCTGATTAAAACAACTGAAGTCCACATGTACCATCTCAAGACAAATTCCATTTAGAAATTTAGCTATTTGCATATTAGCAAAACCTGAGAGGTAAGAATTTTGCCTAGGTCCCACATAATCCCTCTATCTTTTTAAATTTTATTTTATTTATAAATATTTTAAATAATTTTTAATTTTTAAATTATAATTAGTATACAATTTATATAAGTTTCAAGTGTACAACAGTGATTAGACATTTATAAAATTTACGAAGTGATCACCCCAATAAATCTAGTACCCATCTGACACCATAGTTATTACAATATTATTGACTATATTCCTTATGCTATACTTGATATCCCCATGACTATTTTGTAACTACTAATCTGTACTTCTTAGTCCCTTCCCCTTTTCACACCTGCCCCCCTTATCCCTCTACCTTGACCTTAGTTCATGTTGATCTGTTTCCCACCTCCACCTCAAACTCAGCTCTAAACTCTCTCTCCTCCCTGGGATGTGTGCTGGAGCTACTGTCTTCCTTCTCAGGCCGCCCAGAACCAGATAGCACTATACAAAACAAGCAAAGTTTCTTACACACACAGTAAGTCACGTCTGGAGTGACTTCCTGTGAGAAGCATTTTGTCATCAATTTTTGAAACACTACATGACAGGAAGAAGAGCTCCTGCTAAGCAGTTTGATTGTTCATGTTAATGAGAATTTAACAAATATGGTAGGAAATGCCTGATCAGATTGAGGACAGAGCGCTAAGGCTGGGTCCAGGTAGAGAACTGAAAGGGAAAGACCTGCAGCAATTCCCCTCCCCTCAGCAAGTGATCTTGCTCTGACTTCACAGAAAAAAACAGAAGTCAGAGAGAACTTCCAGTGCTCCCCCAACAAATCTCTGAACAGTCACAGCAACCTTGGCCTGCCTTCCTATCTGGAAACCCTTCACTTGACCTTGGGGCACTGGGTCTCATAGACATCACACCCACAGCACTTGCAGAGCCAGTCCTTCCCCTACTGGACTGGCCTCACGAACGTACCCAGGCCTCTAGCAGCACTGGTCAGAAACTTCCTCCCACTCCAGCTACCTTCTCATTTCTGTGCCCCTTTATAGTAAAACTCCTTGAAAAGGCTAAACTTCTCCCTGCTTCTCCCTTGAGCTACTCCATCAGGCTCTTGCTCCCACCACTCCAATTAACTACACTTGTCACCCACTGATCTCCATGTCATCAAATCCAGTGGCAGATCTCGCTTTCCTCTGCAACAGGCTTTTTCAAGTGGTTGCCTTGACCCCATCCTCTTAGCTCACTCCCTTCAGGTCTCCTTGGCTTAAGTCTCCTTTTCTCCCTGTCCCTAACCATGTAGGACCCAGCACCCAGCCTGTGACCCCTGTCATGACCCTGAACACCATATTGCCCTAACTCTCCCCTGAACTCCAACTCCTACCTACTTCACTTATGTGTTTAATAAATACCTCACTATGACCAAACAAAATGAATTACCTCCTAAAGCACTCCCTCTTCCCACAATTGCTCCATTTCAGCACATGGTAGCTCCATTCTTCTGGCTGCTTAGAAGAGAACTGATAAATCTCTGACTCTCCTAGCTCTTTCATACTGATCATTCGGCAAATCCTGTTGCTACCTGCTTCCAATCACATCCAGAATGCAACACTTCTCACCTCCACAGCTAATCCAGACCCAAGCTCCCATCATCTATTGCCTGGACGACTCCTAACTGGTCCCCCTGCTCCAACTATCCCTTCAGTCTGTCCTCATCAGAGGAGTCAGTGAAATGGTAATGACATATAACATGTCAAGGCATTCCTCTTCTCTAAAGCACCCACCCAGTGGCTTCCATTGATATGTCCCCTATTAGAGGTCTCCTGCCACCCAGATCGTGCACAAACTACAGCTGCTCCTTATTGGCCCTACTTTTCTTCTCAGGGTACCGAGTTCTTGAGGTAGCACATAATTATTTGTTCCTCTTCTGTCTTCCCTGCCAGAATGTAAAGTCCACATGACATAACCTGCATCCATTGCTATAGCCTCAGCACTCAGAAGAGTTACTGTACATGACAGGGACTCAAACTCTGCTAAATGAATAGGTGAAAAAAAGAGTATTGTTTAAAATGTTCTAATACCAACAGATATGTTAATTAATCATAAAGACAACTATAGGCACAAAAACTGACTAAGAAGACATACTCTAAGTTTGGGGGCAAAAAACGGGATGAGGGGTAAATGTTTCTTAACCTAAGTTAACAGAGCATTCTCAATATTCCAACTCATAATATTAGTAATAATCATGGGGTGACCATAATAGAAGATGCCATTGATTGAACGCTCATTGTTGCCCAATTCTTTCATACATCTGAGCCTTACCCCATATCACAGAGGAAGTTACAAACTCAGAAAGTTAAGCAATTCACCTCAAGCTATAGAACCTGAAAACACTCACTTAAGGCTCAGTTATCTAAGCAAGCTTTCCTCTAAAATATCAAATGATACTATGATGGAGACCAAGCTTAAATTATGGGTCTTACTGCTAAGTGCACATCTTAGTTAAGGCTTCCTGGCTATCGCTCTTCCCCATGTTGGCATGTACTGTCCTCAACGTGACACCACAGTTTAGTTCAGGATGAGACAAATGACTTACTCATTCTCCATGCTGAAAGAACTCCCTGGCAAAGCACAAATCCACTGACACCCAAATTCTGTAGGCACCATCTCTGGGTGAAGATTGTTCACTTACTTAATTTGTCAGTTTTCAAGATCATATTACAGTAAAATTTTCCCTACAGACTTCATTTTGGCAAGAAAAATGCTCTAATGGGATAAGGTGGAGGATCATGAGTCTGGAACAGCATCTTATTTTCATCACTGTCAGCATAACCCTGACAAGATGACCCATTTTCTATACCTCTTTCTAAGGCTATCTCCATGATAGTGTTTAAGGAGCTTTTACTCTACCCAAAAATATCTCCCACATTTGAGTAGTATCTGCCCAAAGTTAGAAGACAGACACTCCCTGGAGAAGGGAGAGTACATACTGGCTGAAAGGAACTAGAAAGCAAGCATGAGATACAGGACACAAAGTCTCATAAAAAAATGGAGACTCAAATAAAGAGCCAAATACCAGGGTCCTGGGTCCAGGGCAGGAATGTGGCCTTGATAAGATAAACCACAACTGGAAAAAGAGGGCCCCTATTGAGGCTCCATAACAAAGGCTGCCCCCTTGATTGTACAGTCCAGGTGCAGACTGTACTCTGGGGGAGTAGAAGGAGAAGGGGAATGAAAAAGAGCAGACTGTAACTATAAAAGCTAGCTCAGAACACATTCTCATCTTTTCAATGTATAAAGAAAGGCTAAAGAAATACCATCGAAAGGTTTAAAGGGTGAGCTTAATATTCACCCTCAGGAAGGCTGATGTTAAAGGAGAAAGACATTAACATCAGCCACCCACCTTTCTGGGTAATGGAAGCCATTAGCAGCCCTAGATGAAGTCCCTTCCTTTGGGTTAAGGAGGAAGCAGGATGAGGTCTCAGTTCTTCTACATTTACATCCGAAGGTCATCAGCTATGACACCTCCTATGCGGCCCACTGATCTTAGTCATCCAGCAGATCTGGCCTGAGAGCTGGAAGTGGAAGAATAAAAGACTAGTTGACTGAAACACACAGACCTGTACATCTCATTACTGCCTTTGTGGGTCCAATTTAAACCATTTAAGACTTTAATGTATATTCCCAAGAACTCCAGGGATACTGAAAAGAACATGAAAGGCCCACAAAAACTATCATTTGCCAAGCCCCTTCTCATACTAGACAACATGCAAAGCAAAACTAATATCTAGTTCCTCCTCTTGTGGAGGGTTGATGTATGAGTTAGATAAACATTTACCTTTATAAATGACACTTTAGTCCAGAAATTAAAAAAAAAGAAAGCACCTGGTTTTCCTTTAGCCTCCAAAATTGTTGTTTTCATCTGAATTAGTTGCCCATGTTTAAAAAGTTAGAGATCTCTTTCTTTCTTTCTTTCTCTCTCTCTCTCTCTCTCTCTCTCTCTCTCTCTCTCTCTCTCTCTCTCTCTCACACACACACACACACACACACACACACAACCAGCCTCTTTTCTAGAAAGACTGGAAGATCCCGCCACCCTGGTCCCACATTCCTGCCAGGCAACAACAGGAGAGAGTGCAGTAGTTGCTGCCTCCTTCAGACAAAACATGTTTTCACTTCTCTACAGTCCTCAGCATCATCCTGGTCTCCCAGAATTAATAAACAAAATATATTTTCTTTGGGAAAAAACTTTTCTTTGGAAAAAAAAAAAACACTCCAGTGCATGTGTATTAGATATATCATTGGCTTGATTAATTAAAAAAAAAAAAAACACAAAACAAAAACAAAAAACAAACAAGGGGGGGGGGGGAAGGAGTAACAACAATACACAAAATAGGGAACAAGTCTTGGGAATAGGCCCAGGTACGGAGGAAAAAGCTAGATATAATGAATGGTGTTCTGTGAACATATAAATGAGTAAAACTGAACCTACAAAGAGATAACAAATGTAAGAAACTATAATATTTATTAAAGTGCTATTTCTAAAAAAACAAACCAAAAAAATAAAAAAGAAACCACACAAAAAAACAGGCTCAGTTAGTTTTATAGGGGAATCTTATCAAAATTTAAAGAAACAGATCAATTCAAAAGTATTTAAACTGGCTAAAAAAGAGAAAGAGAAATCTTTTAATAAAGCTATAGAAAACACTAAAATAATCATAAAGACGGAATTAAAAAAGTAAATTACAGACTTAATGGTGTTAAATTAGTAAATAAACTGTTAATAAATACAATCTGATTACACAATAACAGAGGTACCACTGAAGATCCAATAATAATGATTCAGTAATATAAAGTCCATTATTATAACTGAGGTCAAAGGAGAAAATCTATGTGATCATTTCAGAGATGCTAAAACAGCATTTGATAAAATTCAACAACCATTTCCGATTAAAAATAAACAAAGCGGTAGCAACACACCCCTTGGTAAAATAACCCATGTGGCAAAAACACTAAAAGCAGTCTCATTAAAGTCAGGAACAAGACAAGAGTACCTAGTATTATCTCTATTATTTAACTTTGTTCTGAACATACAATCCAATCAGAAAAGAGAAACTAGAGACATAAATTAGAAAATAAAGGACAAAATTCTTATTATTTGCAGCCAACATGATGATATACCTGGAAAATCCAAGAGAACCAACTGCAAAAACTACTAGAAACTAAGATTATGTAAGTTGCTAATTATAAAATTATTAAATATAACAATAAGAATATGTAACATAAGAAAGTATTCTTTTAATCAAAACAAAAAAGATAAAACAACAAGGAATAAACTTAAGGAAAGTACAGGATTTTGAAATAAACCAACTTAAAAAAAGACGTTTCTGAGAAAATTAGGGAGATGTATGTAGATTGGATATTAGATAATATTAAATTATTACAGATAATAAATTGTTAATTTTGATAAATATAATAGCATGAGGGTTATATATATTTCAAAAAGTCCTTATTTGTTCAAGACATATTGTGAAATATTTATGGATGAAAACATTTATTTTAAAATAGCCTAGTCCCCCACCCTGAAAAAAAAATGGAGGGAGAAGGGATAGATGATTCAAGATTAGCAAAACACGGAAAACTGTTGAAACAAAGTGATGGATACACAGACGTTCATTATATCATCTTCTCTACTTTTGTATATTTGAACATATATACACAATAGAGAGTTAAAAGAAATATACAGGGAGGACCCAAACAAAAGGGGGTCATGAAAGATATAAACAATCCCAAAGGTATATAACAGGCTTAAAAAACATATAAAAATAGCTACCTTATCATTAAGAAGTGCAAATTAAAGCTACAACTCAGATGTCATTTTCATCAATCAAACAGAAAAGATCAAAATATCCAGTACTATTCGATATTGGGGGAGGCAGCTGACACTGCTGGAGGAATACAAATCACCATAACTTCTTTGGAGGGCACTTTGGCACTACCTTTCAAAGTTATAAATGCACACCCCTTGGCCTAGCAATTCCACTTCTGGGAATTTATCCTAGATCGTCATTCATTCAACAAGCATTTTCTCTCACCTACTATGTGCCAGGCACTGGAGAATAGAGGTGGAGAAAACAATGTCCCTACTCTCGTGGGGCTTCTATTCTTGTGGAAGAGAAGACAACTCATAAGCAAGGCAAGTATGCAAACAATTACAAGGTCAGGTAAGGGATCAGTGTAATAAAGAAAAACTAACAGAATAAGGGATTGGGGATGGCATGGAGGCTATTTTGGATCTACTGGTCCGGGAAGGCTTCTCAGAGGAGGTGATAGTTGGGCAGAAACCTAGATAAAGGAGAAAACAAAGCAACAGAATGTCCAAAAGAGCATTAAAGGCAATAGGGAAGGAAGCCATTGTATAACACAAATTTGGCCTTTCTGTCCTCTGCTTTTCTTTAATTCCCCTAACAGTCTTTTGTTTATCCAAAGGATATGCGCATACTGAAATGTCTGTCTCCCATATAAAAATAAAAATAATCAAATCCTTATAGGTAATCTTTCAAGGAAGGTGTCAGGCCAGCATTGTTTCTCCAAACCTTACTGTGCATTACAGCTTTATTTCTTTAAAGAATTTCTCAATCTAAGTGTTATTCCAGGCCCGTTAATAAAAGTGCATTAAAGCTAATCATGAGTTTTTAATGCAAATAAACCTTTCCACAGAAAAGAAAACACAGTAGTTTCACAAAAGGTATTGACTGTTAGATAATTTCATACAAAAACAAAAATACTGTCAGTTCCTGACTTTTGGAGAGGAAGGTAGGAACCAATGACTTAGAGTCTATAGTTTAATTTCATGATCTTTTAAGAAATGAAATTGAAAATTTGAAGGAGCCATTCAGTTATTTATCCAAATACCCAGGTTTTAAATTGAACGATCTTTTAGACAATGTAGTTGATATTTTTAGGGGCTATCTGGATAAATATTTTACACTGAAGTGGCCAGTGTCAATTAAGGGCATTCCAGCTGACCCTAAATAAAATGACTCTGTTACAACATTGAGAACATACTAACTTCTTCTGACACCAGAAAACATCAGGACTTCAAAATTCCAATGAATGATATGTTCTACAAACAGCCAGATAATTAAGAAACCAGCTTATGGAAAGAGAAATTTGCCCGTGTAAAATATGCTCCTATCTCAATTTTGAAATCAGCTTTACATAAACGCGTTCATCTACATCTACGCAAAGGGAGCACACAAAAGGATTTCCCAACATTATGGAGATTCTCAAGGAGACAACTCCTGTGGACAAATTCCAAGCATCAGGAGCCACCTGCACAGCAAATGACAGGTTTCTCCCAAACAGCTGTGGATGGGGCGTAGCCTTCCTTTCCCTTGGACACAACAACCCATTTAACCTTTCCCCCAAAGGTCTAGCAGTTCTGAGCAGAGAATGCCACTTCTGACAACCAGATACCCCAGAAGAATTTCCGAAGTGAGAAAGGAATACGAGTCAGCTTCCGCACACGCCAACCTAGTGAGAAGGGCGCTGGGTTTTGAGTCCAAAGCAAAGAATATCCACCGCGAGCCAGAGCTCTCAGGGTCTGGCGCCCGCCCTTCCGCGTTCTACCTCCCACCTCCCCAACCCCACCCTCTATTCTCCCACGCGGAGTTGTGACTTCTCCGCAGCTACAAGTCCCTAGGAAAGTCGCTTCTGCAGCCCATTACTAAAGGAGCCCCCAATGGCTCACCTGGAAAAGGATTGCGGTACGGGGCTGAGTTCGGAGTGCTGAGTGGGTGCGGGGCCCAGAAGAGGACCCTAGGGGCGTGAGGATGCAGTCACGAGCGCTCCTGCGAGAGGGCAGGTACCAGGGGAAGGGATGTGGGGATTCAGAGAAAGGGGAGAATCCCGAGGGGAGGGCGTCCGGAGGTTAGAAGACACCGGGGGAATGGAGGGTAGGTGTAGGACACTCCTGCAGACAGGTAACTCATGGCAGGGTTGGGGGATTTCAGAGCGGCGTGAGGCCCCACCTGCAGGCCAGGTAAGGGGGCACCGCCCCTGCGCCACGCTTCACCTCACCTGCCTAGCGCCCGCTTCATGTCCGCGTCCGCGGCGCTGCGCGTCTCGCCCGGCCCCTTGCCAGCCAGGCACAGGTTCCGCTGCAGGCTGCGGTCGGCGTCCAGCACCGCGGCGGCCGAGCCGGAGGTAGACGAGCCCGAGGCGGCGCAGCGCTCATGCTCCAAGGCGACGGGCTCAGTCCGCTTCCTCATCCCGCGGCCGACACGGCCAGTCGCCAATGGCGCCCGCTGGCCTTGTCCACGCCACCCTCGCCGCAGTCACCGCCGCTGAGGGAAGACGCCACTGCCGGGACCAGCAGTCCGTCACATCCCACACCCAGGCCGCGGCAGCTGACTACCGACGCGCGCCAGGGCCGGGCCGGCCACACAGACCAATCAGAGCCTGGTTCCCGCCGGCCCCGCCTCCGGCCTACCTACTTCCTGGCTCCACCAGGAGCGAGCCTGGCATCCTGGCGCCGACTCGTAGCCATCTTGGAGAAGGGAATACGTAATTGCGCTGCGTCTTGTCGCGGCAGACCTGAGCAGAAGAGTCTTGCTGTGCTGGAGTTTGGGCGTGGTCCCAGGGGTGGGGCTGCCGCCTCCTGTGTGCTCAGCGTCGTACTGCCCAGATCTGTGGCCTGAACAGAAAGAGGATGCCGGCCAGAAAGGGAGAACCCTCAGAGCCGGAGCCAGCCTAGGTTTTCTGACTTTCCTCTAAGGCTGAGACGCAATCTGGATCATCCCCTGGAAATATCCTTATAAAAGTCTATAAGAATAAAAAGAAAAAGGTAACAAGTCTCAATTCTTTTGTAATTACAGATTTATAACAATTTTCTCACAAGAACTTTACCTAAAAATAATATGCTTTCCGGTAGCTTTTTTTTTTTTTTGAAACATCAATGTATACATATTTAATTTTTGCTTTCGGGTTGAACATTGGAAAACTGAGCTGCATAAACAATTTACTTTTTAAAACCCTGTATTAGATTTTAGATTTTTATAAGGCAGTTAGATTTAGCTGATGGGAAAATCCATTTCGAAGATAAATTCCCACTTGTGAAACAAGTTAAATATTAATTCAACCTATATAACAAGAGAAAAGAAAAAAGGCACTTTCACAAATTTAGTTTTATAGCTTTGGCTTTCTTTAATATGCCCTCCCCCTTTTTAAACAAACGATCTACAACCAAGAGATTTGCTTACTTATTACAGAGTAACTTGAAATTTCAACATTTGCATTTAGTGAAAACTATTGGCAATTGATAATTTAAGACCAATTAGAAATGCCTTTAGAAATTCAGTAGCTCCTTATATTAGCATTGTAATTATACTTAGAAATTGCAAAACAGTATCATTTACCATATTACTGAATATCACAACAAGCATTAATATTTATCCAAATACACTTGAAATTTAAATGGTAAATTCTTAACATACTGGAGGTTGGGAATCCAGCAACTAAACTGTAAACAATTTTTTTTACTCTAACGTTGAATCTGGAGGAGGAGGAGCAGGAGGAGGAGGAGGAGGAGGAGGAGGAAAAGAAGAAGAAGAAGCAGCAGCTGGAGAGAAGAGAGTAGGGGTATTGTCTCTTTTGCTGGTACTAGGCCTTGCCCATACAGTCATCAACTCTTGGTCTACACTTACTTTCAGAGTGGTCTTATCCAGGCTTTAAATACCACCCCACATATTTGTATCTCTAGTCCACACCTCTTCCTTGAACCCTAAACTCCTCTATTCAATGGTCTACTCATCTACTCTGATATCCTTCAGGCACCTAAAATTATGTTAAAAGCTGAGCTCCCAACTCTTCTCCCACTCACAGGTCCAACCATAACCTTCCCCACCTCTTGTGAGAATGACAACTCCATCCTTGCAGTTCCTCAGGCCAAACGCTGGGGTCATGATTTCTCCCTTCTTATGCCACAGCAGGTCTTGTCAAATCTCCTTTCAAAATCTATCCAAGATCCAACCACTTCTTAACAACTGGGTGAAGCTGCCATCATCTCACACTTGGATTATTTTAATAGCCCAAGTGGTCTCCTGCCTCTACCTTTGCCTCTGTCTGCTTAACTCAGGTGCCACAAAGATCTTTTTAAAAACCTAGGTCCAGTCCTGTCACTTTTTTGTTCAAAATACTGTAGTGTCTCCCCATCTCACTGAAAATAAAACCAAAAGCTTATCTTTCCTGAGCTTCTCTAGCCTTTGATGTAGTCTCAGCCACCAGTACCTCCATTGCTTACCCTGATCCAGAGTCACTACCTCCTTACTAATGCAGAGGCCCCCAGGGGAGATGTGGGTGGCATGTGTGCCAGCCACCACACATCCCTCCTTGGGGCCTTTGCACTGCATTCTTACCTAGAATTCTCTGCCCTCCCTATGGCCCCATATCCACATGGCTTCCTCCCCACTTTAGGTTGTGCCGCCTTTGTACACTAACTCAAAACTCTTAGGCCCTCTCACCATTATTCAGTTCACATTATTCTTCTTAGTGCTTTTCTGTTTATCATCACTGTATCTGTATCTGTATATTGCTGTTTTCCCACACTAGAACATAGACTGAGAGCAAGGACTTTGTTCACTGCTTTATCTTCAGTGTCAAGAACAATGCCTAGTACACAGTAGACACTTTGTAAATATTTGCTGAAGGGATAATGAATCATCACAACCCCTCAGAAGTGTGTACTGTTGTCCATACTGGACAGGTAAGGAAGTGAATCTCAGGCCTGGGGTTCGAAATTAAAAAGGTTATGGCAAAGGAAGGTTGTGGATGCTGGTGACCTTTGGATCACAATCCTGTAGCATGGTCCACTATAGAATTGTGTATTTAATAAAAACGCATAGCTAAACTATATCTTACTGTAGAGCCGAACTGTTGCTCAATGTAAGAATAAGAATCAGGCTTTGTAGGCCATTCCCGTGCTCATTTCTCAGATCACACATCCACTATATATGTATTTGAGAAAGAGGAACCTAGATTCCAGCATCGGCTAGAATGAATCCAAGCCATACTGCTTTTAAAAAATTCTTTCTTTAAAAAAAATAGCCAAATAAAATGAATTTCCTATAGCAGTAATTTCCATCTTTGATTCTATATGGTTATGAAAATTTCTGTAATCCCGTAAACAAGAATATGACCATTGCAGGTTTGTGTTAATAGAAAGCATTTTTACTGCTCTGTAGACCTTGTGACTATTGCTATTTTACAAATATTTTGTAAATAACTTAAATTCAAAGGTGGTACTGTGGAATTGAAAGCTTAAATACAGAGTTTGTGTGACCTTGGGCAAGTTATCTAACTTCTGTGTCCCAATCAGTACCAAGAGTCTTAATAACCACTTTAGGGTTAATTCTGAGAATAAAATATTTGTCACAGCTCCTATCGCACAGGAGATAACCAGTAAAAGTTGGTTTCCCTTCATTATAGAACAAAATACCCACACTGCAAAACTGAACAAAGGAAACGCTGTGTCTTAACAATGTACACCAAGTTTCTGGGCCTTCTCAACCTCACAATGCGCACCCCTAAACAAAAATGAATGACTCAAAGGGAAAAAGGAAGTTTGCGAGATGTGCATTCATCTGGAGCTGTGCTGCGTGCAAAGTCGCTAGGTTTGCGGCCTGGGGACTCGGAGAAGAATCTCTGCTCAGTTTACAGGCTCGCATTGAGGGCCGCTCACTCTCCTCCATTACCCGGGCTACCCCACGCTTGTACTGCGTGCAGCACAGAGGCTGTGTGTCCCTTTGCGGTCACCGTAGGCCGGGAGGTCTAATAGCGCGTTCCTATTGGCTGGGCGTGTTTGGCGCCAAAGGCAGAGCGGAGGCGAAGGCGAGGACCGGGAGCTGTGGAACTGCGAACGGCAGGAGCCAAGAACGGCGGCTGTGAGTCCGGCGACCGTTTGGCGTGAGAGCGGACGGTCGACAGGGCCACAGGACCGGGGTGTGTCCGTCATGTTATGCGAAAAGGCCATGGAGCTGGTCCGCGAGCTGTACCGTGCGCCGGAAGGGCAGCTGCCCGCCTTCAATGTGAGGAGGGACCGCGAAGACTGGATGGGCGTGCTGCGTATCGGGCTGCCGGGGAGGGCCAGGCCGGGCCGGGCCACGGGGCGGAGCGGGGCCCTCGCGGTTTTTCCCTTGCACTTTCCCGGGAGGGTTTACTTTCTAAACAGAGTCAGTTCCAAAGGCGCGAACCAAGATTTTGGAACGTTGCAGAAGAGTCTGGGAAGAAAAAGAACGTCTTTATGTTTATATCATCCAACTATTAGATGCATTTCCTTATATGAATATATTTCCTTTAGTGTTTCCATGTATAGCTTTCTTACTCTACCTTTGTTTAACCAAATATTTGTTGGGTGCCTGATAATAATCTAGCATTTGTTGTAAACAGGCAAAAGCTAGGCCTCTGGAGCCAGGCTGAGATTCTGGCCTGTCACATGATTTTAGGTCAATTACTCAAGTTTTCTTCGTGTTCAGTTTTCTCTTTTGAAAAAATGGGGAAGATGATAATAATAGTACCCAAGTCTTGGTATAGTGAGGGCTCAGTGAGATGATGTATACCAGATTATCTGAACAATACTTGACATAATGACTAAGTCTTTTCCACTGCTGCTGCAATTAATCACTATTATGAGGTTTCCTATTTTTCTGGTACTATTACCCCCAGTCAGGGTGGTAAACACGACCTACATTATCTCTTGTCCTCATAATAACACTTTGAGGTTAAAACTGTTTTCCATTTTTTCCAGCTAAGTATGCGGAGACTTGGGGAGATTATCTTGCCCAGAGTGACAGCCAATAAGAAGTAAAGCTCAGGATTTAAACCCTGGCAGTCTGGGTTCAGACTTACACTCTGAATTCTATGCTTGACTACATTCCTTATCATAGATAGGGCAGCCACTATGTGGATGGCGGGATACGTTTTGCTGGGATGAGGCATGAAACAGGTAATCGAATGTAACCTGTAAGTTATACCAAAGAGGTATAGACAAGGAGCACAAAGGTGAAACTCCAGTCGAAATGGGTTAGAGATGGGAGGCATTTGAACCACACCTAGAAGGATGAGGTCACTACTCAGAAGGATGTGACCCACCAAAGGATACAGCAAATAGCAGAGACACATGATCACATAGAAAGTATGACTGCCAGAGTGTGTGCAGAGACTACAAAAGTAGGTTCTAGGTCTAGTAGAGTTTGATATTCACTCATAAGGCATTTGGAAGACAAGAGTGATTGGATCGTTTTTTATGTTTTGAGGACATTTATGGCAGCACTGTGGGGAATGTATTGGAGAGAAGAAAGCATGGAGAGATGGTTCTGGGTGGTTATAATGGACCAGGTGAGAGATGGGTATAGTCCAAACTGTGTCTAGCTAGTGTAGTCCTGAAATTGGTGTCTGCATTTTAATGACTTAAAAAACCAAGACTTGTAACTATTAGAACACGGGGAGAGATGGGATGGGTAAGGAATGAGTGGGGAGGAATCGGGACCTTGGGAGGCTTCTCGGGGAGCTGAGTAAATAACATCAGAATTCAGGAGGTGTTTTGGGGAAGGTGATTTTTGAACATTAAGGACACCTGGTTTGATAATTAGGACATTTTACAGATGAGAAAGCTGAGCTGAGAGAAATTATAGATCAGGTTATAGCAAATCGGAGGCAGAGTCTCACTTTGAACATAAATTTCCTAGATTCCAGTATGTTATTCTTTCAACTTCAGGGCAGTTACCTCTTTTAAAAAGTTAAGAGACAACAGTGAGAATTTCAGTAGCGATGATGGAATGAAGCGATGTGTAGATAAGTGTTGCTTTATTACTTTGGGGGAGCGAGACTAAGAAGTTGTAGAATCATTCTCTCTTCTATGTCTTAGTTTGATGGAGAACCTTTTGTACCTTTCATTGGATTCATGCCTTTCACTGACAAACCCACCTGCTAGTGAGGTGACTCAGCAGCCTGGAAGACTTAGCCTTCAGGAGCTGAACACTGACACAGCTGAGCAGGGGCAGACTGAGAATTGATCTGATTGATATGAGGGCCAGTAGGCCCATGACTTGCACAGACTTTCAGGAATCATTCTTTAGAGAGAGGTGACAATCAGTGGGTGTAGAGCAGGGACTTTGTCTTGTTCATTCTAGATTCCCTCATGGTGCTGTGTTTAGCAACTTGAAATTATTACCCACTTTCTATATGCAGAACTGGTAATAATAGTTTGAGTTCCTAGGAAAATTATCTTAGACTCCAAGGGCCTTACAGCCTGAGATAGGGGCATAAAACAGGTACAATTCCCACTACAGATTAAAAAAAAATCTAAATCTGAAAGCTTGTGTATTTTTACAAAATTATTTCACACTAGTCTTTTGTATACCTACAGATCTATTAAATATTACAAGAGTTTCAACTTTCTTAAAATAATATTTGCCAATAAAAAGCATATTTAACTGAGTTCTAATACATCAGACTTTCCCATGATCTTTTTAACTAGCTGTTGAAAGGGAAGGTAGAAGTCTTGCTTACAGTTTTCATCAGGAAATACATCTATTTTATATTTGAGCTGGGTTAAGGCGCTGATTTTCTAATTGTATAAGTAGTGTCAAAGCATTTTTTGTTAATGCATGTATTTTGGTCCTAAAAATAGAGTGGGAAAAGTAGATGGGTTACATATTTTTGGATTGTTGACAGACCTATTGTGTAACATTTATGAATTTCAGAATTCTAGTCTTTTTATCCCTCCAAGGATATTTTTAGGTTTTTAAAAAATTTGTCCCAAGGTGGATAGTATAAAAACTCCTTTGACCTTTCTGTTCTTGCAGTACAACCCAAAATACAGTTCATTTTTTTTTTTTGGTAGTAACCTTTTAAGACCATTTTCCAGTAAATAATAATTTACAAACTGTCACCATACAATGTTGCTTCTGTAGGAGTTTTGGTTTTTGTCACATTTTATTGATTTACACATTTTAACAGATTTTTGAGTTTTGACAAATATCATACATCCTTAAAACCAGCACCCCAATCAAGATTTCTCTCGCCCCAAGGGTTCCCTTTTTTCTTTTGTAGCTACCTCCCACTTTCCAGTCCTCAGTAACCACAGATTTACTTTTCTATGACTACAGATTATATTTGTCTTTTTCACCTATTCTGGACTCAGTGTGCCAGGAGATGCAAACTTTTTCTGTAAAGGGCTGGTTGCAGTCATAAAGTACGTACTTTTGCTCAGCACAGTATATTCAAGATTATCCTTAATCAGTGTGTTGATTGTGTAGTCAGTAATTTTCCTTTTTATTGTTAAATTTTCCATTTTTTCATTGTGACAAAATATATATAACAAAATTTGCCATTTAACTATTTTTAAATGTAAACTTCAATAGCATTAATTAATTGTTGTGCAACCATCACTCCAATTTTCAAAACTTTTTCATTACCCCAAACAGAAACTCTATAACTATTAAGCAATAACTACACCTTCCCATCTCCCCCTCTAATCTACTTTCTGTCTCTATGAATTTGCCTATTCTAGATATTTCAGGTAAGTGGACTCATACAATATTTGTCCTTTGTGTCTGGTTTGTTTCACTTAGAATAATGTTTTCAGGGTTCCTCTATGTTGATACATGTATCAGTACTGCTTTGTGACTGAATAATATTCCATCAAATGGATATACCATATTTGGTTAATCAGTTCAACAGTGCATGGACATTTGGGTTGTTTCCACTTTTTGGCTTTTGTGAATAATGCTGCTCTAAATGTTTGTGTACATGTTTTTATAAGAACGTATGTTTTCAGTTCTTGAGTATATGCCTAGGAGTTGAATTGCTATATAATATAGTAATATGTTTATTTTTTTGAGGAACCATCAGACTTTTTTCCCACAAGGCTGTACCATTTTACATTCCCACCTGCACAATTTCTCCCCATCGTCACCAACACTTGTTATAGCCATTGTGGTAGGTGTGAAAGGACTGTTGCTTTTTGATAAGATGTAAATCAAAGATAAATGTAGTAGAGGTAGAATATTGCTACAGACTTGGTGAGGGGATTAATATCATTTTGTATGTTCTAGGAGGATGGACTCAGGCAAATTCTGGAGGAGATGAAAGCTTTATATGAACAAAACCAGTCAGATGTGTAAGTTTTGATATTTTAAAACAATTTTAAAATATGATATTGACATCAGATAATCTTACATCAGTTTTTAGATGTGATTTGTTTTTGTTTTTCTAATTCTCCATTAGCCTGATTTTACTCTAGGTATACAGGACTATAGGGATTGGTATTGATCCCGGCTATATCTGCAGGGATTCAAGTAGTGTGTAGCATGTGGTGGAGTTTCAATAAATATTTGTTATTTGACTGGTATGACCTCAAAGATATTAGGGTAAACCTAAAAGAGATGAGACATGAGCAAATAAAAACCAGAACGAAGTGAAATATATTGTTTCCACTGCTTGTTTTCATTAATAGATACCTTAGTGCATTGATGAGAAAATGGGCAATTAGTAAACTTAGCAGGAGCAGTAGTGATTTGCAATAGCTTGAGTGGAGTTCACTGAGAACTAGTGCTACAAAAGGCTATAGGTTGGTAGGTGAGAAGACTCTAGATTTATAGAATATTTAGAGCTAATCATGGTAGTTGGCACAATAGAGAATTAGGTCTGTATGATAAACTTCATGAGTACTTGTGATTTGGTGAAGAGTAAGACACAAAAGAGTCTTAAAGACATCAACCTCTAAATCATAGGTCAGATATTGAGATTTTGACCTAGAGAGAAGTTATCTGTGACATGAGGTTTCGTCTTTGGCCTTGTTAGCTACAATGTTTTTATCACTTATTTGGATATAGAAATCAGTAGCATGCTAATAAGATTTATAGAGTTCATGAACTATAGGAGCATTTTCAACTACAGTGTTTAAGGATAGATATAGAAAAGTCTTTATAGATGGAATGAGGAACTGAATCACAACAGGTTTTCAGAAATGTAAGGCATATATGAAGTCTTAAACAAGTTCCCAAGCTATTCATTTGTTTATTCATTCATTCAACAAATATGTACTAAACAATTACGTGCTGACAAAAGGCTCTGGTATTTCAATGGTAAACATAGTAGCCAACATTTCTACCCCTATGTCTAATGTGGAGGACAGATATTAAATACAGATGAACCAAACTGGGATACATGCTGTGAAGGAACACAGCAGAGTGCGAGGAGAGAGAATAATGAATTGAAGATATTATTAGATCGAAGAATCAGAGAAGTTCTCTGCATGGAAGAGACATTTCAGCTGAGGCCTCAAGGAAAAATAGGTTTTTAGAGAGGCAGTTATTGTGGGCAGAGAGTATTCCAGGTGGAGGGAATAGCATATGCAAAGTCACTAAGTCATGAAAGAGGGTGAGATGCTCAAGAAACTGACACAGAGGGCCAATGTGGCTGAAGCTTAGAAAGCAGGCAAAACATAATAACACCAGATGAGATTTTTAAGTGTGTGTGACAGGTGGTAGCACATTTGTGTTTTGAAAGATCACACTGGTTGCTGTGCGGACAGTGGACAGAGGAGCTGAAAGGAGAGGGAGGCATACTGGTCATCCAAGTGACAAGAGAGGTGACTTAGACTCGGTAAAAAGTGAACAGTAAACATATTTTGAGATGACCTAACAGAGTTTGGTCCAGTAAAGGAACGATTTTCCTGTGTTCCCTGTATTTAGAAGTTTTTATAGACTTACTAAAGTACTTTAATATTAGCTTGGGTGTATTTTATTTGTGCTATTTCTTTATAACCCAGAGCATATTGTAAACAATGTGAAGAATAAATTTGATTTTCACAGAGTGGCAGAAGTCTGTAGAACAGATCTAGATAGAAGACATGATTGGTTGAGGCTTATATTTTGCCTCTGTTTTCAGGGTATGGAGCACACACTGTATAAAGGAATCCTTTTCATATTCATCTGGTTCCTTTTAAAACTCCAAAGTAGATTTTCATTCTTTCTGTACATCTGGGTTCCCCCCCCCATTTTTTAAAATTGTGGTAAAATACACATAACATAAAATTTGCAATATTAACTTTTTAAGTATAGAGTTCAGTGGTATTAAATATATTCATAATGTGCACCTCGCCATCATTCATTTTCATAACTCTTCATCTCATAATACTGAAACTCCATACTCATTAAACAGTTATACAATTAGTTTTAAAACTTCTCTAATATCTAAGGAGCTGTACATTTTATAGGGTAGAACCAAATTTTCTCCCTCAGTCTGAAGAACACATGCGCATAGTTGAAGATCAACAAATATTTGATGATGAGTGAAGGATCATTTTAACTCCATTTTAACTCATTTTATTATAACAAGGGGTACTACATAGAATAAAAACATGATATAGGACCATAACCTTATGAGCCATGGTATTAGGTTTGTCTCTTATCCTAGCATGATAAAGGAATTCCAAAAAGTGAGTGAATACAATGTTTGTGTTTTGGAAATAATGGAGATTAATCATTGTGCAAAAAAGCAAAGTACTGAATAAATAGTTAAGTGAAATGCTGATAGTATGATTTTAGGCAAATTATTTGGCTTTTGGCTTTTTTTATCTCTTAACATATTTTAAAAAGCCCTAATATAGAGGCAGGTATAATTTGGTTAGGGTAATTGGTTATAATAATAAAACAAGCATGTAAGTCAATTGTTAGTTGGCTTCGAAATTTTTTTTTAATGTTGAAATATACATATTTGTTCTTTTCCTTTTAAAATGTTCTTAACTAGGAATGAAACGAAGACAGCTGGACGAAGTGATTTGATACCAACCATCAAATTTCGACACTGTTCATTGTTAAGAAATCGACGTTGCACTATAGCTTACCTGTAAGCCTTTCAGTTCTTGATTGGGGTAGCAGAGAACAATGGAGCATTTTCCATGTGGTTTCCTATTTAACCATTTCAAATGGAAAACAAATTCTTAGATTTGTCTCTCTCTTTAAAGAGATTCTAAATTCTTCCCTTCTTTTTATTTTAAAACTTTTTATTATGAAGAGCTGTAATATTGATAAAATTAGGGAGGATAGTGTTCTGAACCCCACCATGGAGCCATATAGTTGTAACAATTTTTAACATTTTGCCATATTTGCTTCATGTTTTATTTATGCTACATTATTGTAGAACATCCATGACATTTTACTACTGAATATTTTAGTATGTATCTCTAATAAATAGCATCTCTATCCAATCCATGTTCATGTTTTCTGCATTGTCCCAAAGACGTCCTCTTACAGTTGGTTTATTTGCCTTAGGAGCCAAATAAACATTTAGGTTGTTGTGAGTCTTTAAGTTTTTCCCGATCAAAACAACTTCTGATATCCGTTTTGTTATGCCATCTAATACCTTTTTAATGTCCTAGATATGACCGATTGCTTCGGATTAGAGCACTTAGGTGGGAATATGGCAGTGTTTTGCCAAATGATTTACGATTTCACATGTCTTCTGAAGAAGTAAGTTAGCACTGTTGTTCAACTTTATGAATTTGGAAAATACTGAGGTTCTGGCATTGTTTTATGATAGTATTTATCTTTTTGTTTTTAACACTTGTTTTTCAGCAGTTTCTGGTCTGTATTTAGTATACTGTGATGAGAATGGTGGTAGCTAAATGCTATAAACTAGTATTACTTAACAAAGAGTCCCATTATATTACTTATTAATGATCTATAAGTCAAACTGGAATTATTTTAAATTACTTAAAACACAAATTGATTATATATTTCTAGTAGGTGTGTTCTAAGGATGAAAAGAATGATAAAGATCTTAATTTTTTTTCCAATCATATTAGTAATATTATTGCTGTTATTTTGAAAGTTTATATATTGAAGAGTAGAGCAAGATAGTATAACACTAGGATTAAAAAGTATTACAATAGGATTAAAAAGTTGGCATTTTTATTAGAGAATTTTCATAAAATGTGTACATATATATGTGTGTGTGTATATATGTTTCTAATCAACATGAATATTTGTAGTGAAACTTGATTTGTTCACTCAGTGAGGCACAAAGCTAGGCCAATATTTGAGGACTCAGGATTGGAGTCAGGCAGACTTGGATTCAAATCTTGGCTCTGCCACTGCCTAATCTTGGGCAAGTAACTTGACCTCTCTCTATGCCTGATTCCTTCAGTTACAGCCACGAGTCATAAATTTAGGCATTCCTAGGGCCACCCTCTTTTCTAATCAACTGGCTACACATTTGAGGGGGGAAGTCCCACTGTCACCTCAAGTTTGGGACCTTGAGCCTCTTGATATCAGTCCAACTTTCCAGAGAGGAGTAAGGAGTTGGAAATCAAGCTTAATCACTTGGCAAGTGATTCAATTTATTGTGCCTATGAAATAAAACCTCCATAAAAGTTCTGGACCCCAAAGCTTGTGTGAGCTTTCCTGCTTGACAATATTTTGTGTGTATTACACAGCAGGGTGCTAGAGAGTGATATGTCCTGATTCCACTGATAGAGAATAGCAGAAGCTTTGTGTTTGGGACCTTCCCATATCTTATCCTATGTGTCTCTTCCTTTGTCTCGTTCTGATTTTTACCCCTTTCACTGTAACAGTAAAGCTATAATTGTAAGTGTAGTGTTTTTCTGAGTTCTGTGTTATTCTGGCAAATTGAACCTGAGGGTTTGTGTGTGTATGTGTTTTCCTAATTAAGGTTATGAAGATTTTTTTCTATGTAGTCTTTTAGGAACTGTATTGTTTTACTTTTCACAAGGAGGTCTACAGTACTGGGATTGATTTTTGTGTTCACTGTAGGAGTCAAGTCGCATTTGAATATGGATAGTGAGATGACTCATCACCATTTATTGAAAAAATTCTCCTTTCTCCACTGCTTTGTGCATGGTGCCACTTTTGTCATAAATTGAGTGTCTCTGGATTTTGGATTGGGGCTTTCTCTTCTGTTTTCTTTGTCTATTCTTGCACCAATTCCACACTGTTACAGTATTATAAATTTATAATAAGTCTTTAGCAAGTATTTCCTTCTTGATCTTTTTCAAGGGTGTCTCAACTATTTTTGACCCTTTGCACTTGCATATAAATTTTAGACTCAATTTGTCAAGTTCCATTTTTAAAAAAAATTAAGATTTTCATTGAGATTGAATTGAATCTATAGATCCAGTGGCATTATTGCATTACATTACTAAATTATCCAATCTATGAACGTGGTATATCCTTCCATATATTTAGATCTTTTAAAATTTCTCAATGAAGTGCTCGCTTCGGTAGCACATATACTAAAATTGGAACGACAGAGAAGATTAGCATGGCCCCTGCACAAGGATGACACGCAAATTCGTGAAGCATTCCACATTTAAAAAAAATTTCCCAGTAAAAAAAAAAATCTGAGATGTAATTCACATGCCATAAATGTTACCCTTTAAAAGTAAACAATTTGGTATTTTTAAAGTATATTCATAGAGTAATGCATCCATTACCACTGTTTTATTCCAGAACATTTTCATCACTCCTAAAAGAAACTCTGTAACCATTATCAGTTTCTTTTCCCTCTTCCCAGCCCTTAGAAGTCATTAATCTACTTTCTGTCTCTATATATTTGCCTATTATGGAATTTTTATGTAAATAGAAATATGCATATGTGGTCTTCTGTGTCTTTCATTTACACGCTTAGCCAGTTTTCAAGGTTCATTTATATGTTAACATGCATCAGAACTTCATTTCGATTTATGGCTGAATAATATTCCATTGTATGGTTATATATATCTAATCTGTTCATTAGTTGATGGACATTTAGACGTTTTTCTCAACAATGTCTTAGAGTTTTCAGAAAAATCAGTGCAGAAATTGAAGAAATTATAATTCTGAAATGGCATATTTTTCATTGTTCTGTTTCTGTGAACTGTTCCTTAGGTCTGAGATTAGGTATGCTGGGATGTAAACTCTGTGAGAACAGATTTTTGTTCATTTTGTTGAATTATCCTAAGTACCTATACCAATGCCTGGTTCATAGTAGGCAATCAATATTTGTATAGATACACCTCAGAAATATTTACAGACCTTTAATTTGTAAAAACAAACAAACAAACAAAAAAAAACTATCTGTGAAGTCTAATAAAACAAGATATGCCTATAATTTAAATGAATGAATGGTTATAGCAGTGATCCATTTGGGGATATGTGCTATTTTTGAAACGTTAAGTATACAGTTTCTGCAAGTTTGTAGTCTTACAACTTTTTCAAATGACCATCTTGCAGATGGAGTGGTTTAATTATTATAAAAAGTCCCTCGCTACTTATATGAGGTCATTGGGAGGAAATGAAGGTTTGGATATTACACAGGATATGAAACCTCCAAAAAGCCTATATATTGAAGTAAGTATATCTCTTAAAAGTGGATTTTTCTTTAATGTATAGATTATGCTGCCATTTGTCTAAGAAGGGAGTATATGAATAGATAGTGGCTTATATTAAAAAGGAAAGGAAACTTAAACCAATACCAAAAATGCTATTTATAGGGGGATGATGGGAATAGGATCAAAGAGCTAAAATTTACTGATTAGAACTGTTTTAATAGTTTTGACTTTGGAACCATGTAAACATTTTACATATTATTAAGTCAAAGTGGTAAACCAACCCACAAAGTTTGAAAGCAAAATGAAACAAATGAACCTATGTTTTAAATTTTTGGATTAGTCAAACTGGATTTTAAATTACCTTAAAACATAAATTGATTATATATTTATAGTGGGTATATTCTAAGGACGAAAGAATTACAAAGAAGTTTTAACCTGTTTTTTTTTTTTTGTAATCATATTATTGGTAATAATTGTTGCCATTATTTTGAAACAGTTTATATATTGAAAAATAGAACAAAAAAGTATGACACTAGGATCCAAGATTTTCAAAATAAGAGATTCAAATATTAAAATGAAAAAGTTAAGTGAAAATCCTATATTCCCAAACTTGAGTTTAAAATATCAGCATGGACTCAGGTTGAATCATTTCTTTTTTTAGAAAAGTATTTCTTACCTCTGTCCACTGACAAAGCCTAGAAACAACAACCAGACCACTAACCATGACCATCCAAATTTTGGAGTCTAAATGCCATTTCCCACTAAAGGAAACCAGGACTCCTTGGAAAAATAAAATAAGAAAAGTTAATTCTAGGTCTAAGGTAAAAAATTTACAAGCTGAGCATGAAACACCTTGTCTTCCTAGAAAGCAAAAAAAGTATCAAGGACTACATGGGGAGTGCTCAAAAGACGGGAATTGGTTTGAAGGCGCTCCCACTGGACAAAGAAGGGATAATTTGAGCATCAAAATGAATGGTAACTGGAGTGAATTGATTCACATCAGTTATGTTAGCAGTACTAATGTATGACGACACCAAGCAACAACAATTATAAGAATTAAAAAAATTTTGGGTCCCCTTGGAGAATATAAGGCATGCAACTCATTTTGAAAAGCAGTAAATAAAAGAATGTAATCAAGCATTCATCCGCCTTTGCTGTACAAACTATCTCGAGGTAGCCAAATTGTTTATAAAGGAAATTTCTTCTTTATAGAATTCCTACTGATAAATGCAATAAGAATAAAAGCACTAGATTAATGACATTTTGTAACCCTAACACATGGAGGCAAATAGCTACTAAAACAAGTGGAAAGGTAATGGAGACCTTAATAGTGGATGGATATTAATGGGTCTGGATAACACCTGGACCTACTGATCAGTCTTAACATCTGTGAACAAATCCAAAGGGCACTGGAGTGAAAAAGAGGAGGCTCTATTCAGGTAATAGTTTGCAAACCAGGGAGAGGCGGTATCAGGCAGAAACTGAAAGTTTGCTCCACTGAGACAACTGAGACCCCTCCACTAGAGGTCACTTTTTATGGAGAATATTCTTGCCCACAGTTCCTATTTTGGTCTGTTTCATGTAATTGAGCTTTTCAAATTGTACAGTTCTGTTTGATTCAAATCATGCAGTTCTGGTTGGTCAGTATAGATGCAAATGAGGATATAATTTGTATAGTTATGGTTGGACAGGGCAGGTCTTAGTCTATTGGTCAAAAGATGAAACCAGGTCTTCCCTGAAGTGGTTGGCTCATAGTGTAAACAAGTGGGGCATAGTGAATGAAGCAGAGTTCAGTCTGAGATTCTTCTTGGTATACAGTGTATGTGAGAAGGAGAAGTCTCTGTCAGCAAATGGCTGCTAGGCTCTTATTATTTATAAAATTTGGGCCCTCCGTTGACCATGGGGAGTCCACTTCAGCAGGTAAAATTTTCTTGGATACGTCAAATGAACCTTTCTTCATGGGGTCCACATATCCAAAAAGGCACAGACAGCTAGACATTGTGCTTTGTGAGGTCTTGCAACAGGACATACATAACACCATTTGCTGGAAAACTAGACCAGATCCAATCCGGTCTTTAGAAATTCAGGGACAGAGGAACATGTTAAATGACCTCACAGGAATTCACAACAAAATCTACCAGACAAACTACTCAGTTCCTTTAACAAATTGCCAAGGAGAAGTGAAAAGGGGGAAAGAACTCTTTAGATTAAAAAAGATTGAGACATATCAGAAACATGTAATGTGCAGCTTTGGTTGGACTCTGATTTGAACAGGGCAACTTGTAAAAAAATTTATGGGATAAATGAGGAAATTTGGATACTAACGATATTTCATAATTTAAATTTTTCAATAAGATAGTATTGAGATTATATTTTTAAAAAGAATATCATTTTGTAGAAATAGATACTAAAATAGCCATAGATGAAATCATCTGTGTCTAGGATTTGCTTCAAAATCTAGAAGTGGGTGAGGGAACAAGATCAGCCAGATGTTAATAATTGTTGAAGCCAGTTGATGGGACATTGAGTTTCATAATTTTAGCCTATTTACTTTTACTTTTGAATATGTTTGAGATTTTCAGTAATATGTTTAAGGAAGTAAAAAGGTGATAATGGTGGTAGGGGTTTTTCTAAAATAGTATTTCTTGAACTCAGTTAAAATACTTTGGGGAGTCGTGGTAAGATTCTGGATGAATTATATGATATGAGGAAATTATCTAGGAAAAGTAGATGACTGAAACTTGCTGCTGGAGTTGGCCTTACTAATACCAACACTATTACTCAGGAAAATAAAACCCAGTCCTGAGTTCTGAAAAACTGAAAAATATTCTGGTTTCCTGTGGCAACTCCTGGAGCTATAGCTAGTTCTATAATCTCTGTAGGGACATTCCCTTCTTTGCAGTTGTGGAAGTGGTTATTAAAAGGCTTCCTTATACCTCCTACCTTCTGAGTAAAAATCTCTCCTGAATCTTATAACATGAATCTGCATCAGCTCTTTCATGATGTACGTCTAAGTATTTCTGGGAAGGAGTCTAAATATCTAAAGAGATTGGAAAAATCTTTTTAAAACAAATTTTGTAGACTTACCTATGACCCATTCTCAGATATTATCTCATGGGAGGGATCCATAGGAGGCAGGTTGGAATGGATCTAAAACATTCTCTTTTCTTTGTAAATATATATTTCAACTGCTTGATATTTCAGGATTTGCAGAGGGGAAAGAATGCAATGATAACTCCCCTTAGCAACTCCCTAGTTTTCCTTGCCGTCAGTGTGACATACACATACACATTCTGAGATTTTGCCCTTTTCTTCCTCCCCATCAAAACAAGACTGCTGGAACCACTAAAATATCCCAGTAGAGTACTAGGCCTGTGTAGACAGAGAAGGAACAAACTGAAAGAAAGCCTAGTACTTTTACTATGTGGGTATTTACATAATCCTTATTTATTTTATGGTCACTACATATTAAAAATAATTTAGATAAAACATCAGTTTTTCCTTCCAGGTGCGATGTCTAAAAGACTATGGAGAATTTGAAGTTGACGATGGTACTTCAGTCCTATTAAAAAAAAATAGCCAGGTATTTTTTTTCTTAAGATACTTTAAATCTTATGAGTGTTGCATGATGGAAGTATTGATATCAGTAGCAAAATAAACTTCACCTTATGTTGATTATTTATACTTAGGCATTATGTTTAATATAAGACTACTTTTCTAAATATAAAGACATGTTGAGGCAGATGTTGCATATAGTAAGAAAAGGTTCATTTACTGGAATATTGCTTGTGTTTAACACTAAGCATTTTCCAGGGAAATTATCATAGTGGGCCTTATTCCAGTTAAGGCACTATTAGATATTGGATTTAGCTCTTTTCTTCAAATTATAATTAATTAAAAAAGTGATAAGCACTCATTTTTAACTTATACTTCACCTTATAAATCCTAGTTCTTTAGCAAACATAGTGATATGGATCAAAAATTTCTAAGTAATATATAAACATAATTTAATGGGGAAAGACTGAAATTGTGAAGTTGTAACTTTAACTGTTTTTCTTACTAAGAATCTCAATATATTGTTTCCTTAGAAGTTCTCATTAGATTAATTCACATCAGCTAAATTTGTTTAAATCTTATCTCAATTTTCTGTAGTAACAGTACAAGAGGAAAAGTGACCTAATGAAACCTACTCTTTTTCTCTTTGCCTCCTATCTTGTTATCAACTGTGACAAAAACATAGAACCGTGGCAGAAAACATAAAGTCTGTTTATGCTGCAGAGTAAAAGAATGCTTCAGGTCATGTGGTTCTTGGGCTTATTTCCCTAAGCAGATGAGTACTCTCAGGGCTTTTAGTAGTTTGTAAAACAAATGTTAAATATTTTAAAGACAGATTTTCAAGGTACTCTAAAATCTTTGATAATTAAGGCAAAATTTCCCTACTTCTATTTTAGAAGTAGTATACTTAATGAATTGAATAATATTAATGAATTGTTACTAATATAAATTAATGTTCTCATAAAAATCTGTATTTGTGGAGGACCTAATGTGAAGCTTTGGTCCATGAGATAAAGCAAGATGTGAGAAAATGTCACTTCTTCCTAAATCACATCTTATGGCTGAATCTCTTTCTTAAGCTTTATGGCTGATCTTCCTACTGGGTATGTGCTCAGACTATATGTGGTGTGATTCTTCAGCAGCAGGGAGTACCTGGGTAGGGCTGGGGCTAGTGGAAACCCAGCTGAGCCCCCCTTCTACCTGTTCTTATGCTAATAGTTGTTTTCTGTGTGGACCATGCAGAAGCCTTCCTCTTGATGATGCTTTTGTTCTCACTGTCACCCTACCCTCAATTTAAAAGGGGGGAAATTTTAAGAAACATGGAATCTACTATAGTTGATATTAAGGGGCTTCTAAAATGTCTGACCACATCTAAAATGTTTTCTATGGAATCTATAATAAACATTAATAGAGACATTTTCTTACCATACATTCATTTATGCTTGTCAATATGGCAAACTAGAAATGAGAAACTTTTTAGAAGACATTGGAATAACTGTTAACTAAACAATTCAATATGCTTCCTGCCCCCCCCTTTTTTTTTTTAAACATTTTACATTCTAAAGGCTTGCGAAGAATTCATTAAGTTAGGTAATAATCCTTGCACCATGTGTCTTGATGACTGGCTTGGCTGCATTTATTTGGTCACGGGTCTCACATAAGTCCTTCAAATGTGTGAGGAAGGACTTTTAGGTGCACAGTGCCGCTGAAGTTACTTTTGAATTTTGCTTTCTTGAATACTTTTGATAATCTCTTCTATTGCAGTGATTTTCCAAAGCATTTGCTCTGTACCTTCTAATATACTGCTTTTCATTTTCACCCAAGTATGTGTCTTTTCCTTGACATTACTTTGGGTCACCCATGAGTTTGGAAAGCCTTTCTGCCTTGCTTCCTGTACCTTCACACTCCAAAGTTTAGAAAATGTTCACTTCTGTTTTAAGCCCCCATGTGTTAAGAGAACATCGGACAAGGAGATTCCTTTCCACTTCAAAATGAGAATGGTATCCTCTCAGGATATGGAGGACCAATTTTACTTTGGTACAGGTGTCTTCTTGTATTGCACGAAAAGCATATACTTCATGGTTGCAAATACTTTAATCCTTGAAAAGTACAGGAGAAAAGTTGCCAATGTTATTAGAATAAATGTTCAGACAAAATCCTAGAAAAGGTTTAATGGAGATATTCTTTCATTGGTCTTACAGCAAATATACTTTAAGTTTAGCTTTTAACTATATATATATATATACTATTGGAATTTGAAAAATGTGCAATCAGTTGCTGCTTTTAAATGATGTAAAATGTAATTTGAAATTCTTTTTCAATAATTTCTCTTTCTCTCCTCCACCTGTTCCCCTCAGCACTTTCTACCTCGGTGGAAATGTGAACAGCTGATTAGACAAGGTGTTCTGGAGCATGTCCTGTCATGACCTCATGCTGAGGGACGAAAAAGCTTCTCTGTGGTGCGAGGCTGAACACATCCACAGAAACTTCTACACTTCTTTCTCTACCCACCCTCGCCCCACCCCTCTTTGGTTTTAAAATTTACATTTTTTAATATAACCAGTACTAAATTTGGCTCAAGAGTATGGTTTGTTTTTATATTGTACATGATTCCTCTTTTTTGTAATCTGTATCTATAATCATAACATTCCTACAGTTATAACAGTGTGTATATGTGCGTTTCTTTTAAAGAAAGTAAACATTACATTAGAATCTTTTAAACAAAAAGAGTTTCACTTGGCCGTTTAGAGAGAAAGTAGGTCCCGGTGCAGCTTGTGTTTCTGATAGTGTGCATTGTGTATCAGGGAGCTGATTTTCTGGAATATGTGTTTCCAAATCACATGGGCAGCTGGAGATGATGGTCTATAAAAATTTTCAGCATATGTAATATTTAATGACAATTGTGTGACTATTTGGGAAGGAAAAAAGGAAGGACACAGTGTTTTGCACATTTCCAACAGTGGTGGCTGTTCTGCCTCATGCCTGTCTGTGAGCTTGTGGAGTTAATGCCAGTATCACCAGTTTAGAAAGGGAAATAGAAATTAGGGTGAGGAAAGAAAGTTTGTACAGTTTCCCTCCAGATTCATATTGACAGAAAAGTCACACAAAGGGTCAGTCAGCTAAGTGGAAAGCAGTTTCATTGCCCAAAGAACTGTGAATGGTAGCATTTGAGAGGCTCAGAGTGTTCCTGCCTGGTGATCAGTGGCCTTTCCCAACTAGTCCCCTCTGTGACCAGGCCAGTAATCTGAAATAGGCATTCAAATTTAAGACTGGATAGCTTGGTACCTCATACACACTATAGATGCAGTTTCATTTTTATATAGGGGAATGTTTCTAGCCAAAATCAAGTTATAGAGATACTTTACCTAGGATATGGATCTGTATGTTTTTATAATAGATCTACTTAGGTCAGTAGGCTGCCCTTTGCAGATTATTTTCATTATTGAAAATAATTTCTCCCCAGAGAGCCAGAGAAGTGACAGGAAAGCTATAAGTTATAACAGATTTGTGAACTCGGCCAAGCACAGTGGTGGCAGGGCCTAGCTGCTACAAAGAAGACATGTGTTGGACAATACTCGTGTGTATGGGCAAAAAACTTGGAGTATATTTGTGACTAATTGTGTAACAGGTTGTTTTTGTTTCTGTTCTATGCAAAGTATAAAAACATTCCTACAAAGTGTTTTAATTTTTTCTTTTGCACCCATGTTATTGATTGCTAAATGTGATAGTCTGATCATGATGCTGAATAAATGGTTTTTTTTTTGTAAAAAAAGAAAAAAATAATGTCTTCCCATACTTTTCAGAGCCAGATCAGATTGTCTTCTAAATCTCTGCTGATAAAGTAAGGAAAATTTCCCTAGTGAATAGGATGGATGATGATAATCTTTTAACTGTAGGCCTGTAGTCACCTCCTTCCTATTTACTCCTAAGAGCACATGGAACTATGGCACATAGGTGAGCCCTCAAGTCCACATGAGTCAGCTGTGAGAATAAATGACTGTGAAGGCCAATACCATGTTGCCAACTCACCATCATTTCTGACCTTAAATTATACAATGTTCTTTTGTGTTTAATTCCCCAAATAAAGTATATTTCTTATTTGAAGTTAATGTATACTAGTTGAAAATTTGAAATTTTAGAGGTTTTATTGATTTACATGACAGGCTATTTAGAATTGTGGCTAGAATTTTAAACATAACCACTTTTTTCTTATTGTGAATGTAATATGTGTAGTTAAAAAAATATACAATGTAGAAAATGAAAGTTAAGTTCCCCCTTTACCTGCTAAATACCACCATCCCATGTGCTGTTAAGCTGGTTACAAATGTAAAGTACAATCCTATTTCTTTTGAGTGGTTTCCTAGTTATTTTCTAGTTTTTGTTCCAAATATCAATGGAATCTTTTTTCTTATTATATTTTCTAACTGGCTCTGGCTGATGTATGAAAGTTGCAAATTATGATATCACTTGACCACATCTATTTATACAAACTCATTTCTTTTTCACCTTGATTTTGTTGTCTAGAACTTTCAGAAAAATGTTGACTACTGCTGCTAATAGCTGGCAGCTTATCTTTTTTTTTTTAAATGCCAATTTATTTATTATTTTTATAGTATATATACATAATTTTTTTAACATTTTATTATTTTATTTTTCCCCTCACCCCTCCTTTCTAGTAACCACTAGTCCAAGGTCCATGTCCATGAGTCTCTGTTTGTCTTGTTCATTTGTTCCTTTTAGCTTTATATCCCACATATAAGTGCTATCATGTGATTTTCTACCTTTTCTGTTTGGCTTATTTCGCTTAGTATGATTATTTCGAGGTCCATCCATGTTGTAAATGGCAGTATTTCATCTCTTATGGCTGAGTAATATTTCACAGCTTCTTTAGCCAATCATCTATTGTAGGACACTTCGGTTGCTTCCATGTCTTGGCCACTATGAATAATGCTGCTATGAATATCAGTGTAAAATATATCTTTTTGAATATGAGTTTTCAAGTCTTTGGGGTAAATACTCAATAGAGAGATTGCTGGATCATATGGTATGTAAATTGTGAGCTTTGTGAGGAAGCTCCATACCACTTTCCATAGTGGCCATACCAATTTGCAGCCCCACAAGCAGTGTATGAGGGTTCCTATTTCTCCACATCCTCTCCAACATGTTATTACTTGTCCTGTTGATGATAGCCATTCTAACAGGTGTGAGATGGTATCTCATTGTGGTTTTGATTTGTATTTCTCTAATAGCTAGCAATGTTGAGCATCTTTTCATATAGTTGGTGGCCATTTATATGTCCTCCAGGGAGAAGTGTCTATTCAGGACCTCTGTCCATTTTTTGACTGGATCATTTGCTTTTTGGTTGTTATTAGGTTGTATGAGTTCTTTGTATATTTTGGATATTAGGCCCTTATCGAAGGCGTTGCTTTCAAATATATTTTGCCATTTGGATGGTTCTCTCTTTACCTTGTCGACGATTTCTTTTGCTGAGCAGAAGCTTTTTAGTTTGATGTAGTCTCATTCATTTATTTTTGCTCTTCCCTTGCCTTTGAGGTCAAATTCATAAAATCCTCTTTAAGTCCAAGGTCCTTGAGTTTCATTCCTATGTCTTCTTTTATGCATTTTGTTGTTTCAGGTCTTATATTCAGGTCCTTAATCCATTTTGAGTTAATTTTGATGTGTAGTGATAGACAGCAGTCTAGTTTCTTTCTTCCGCAGGTGGCTTACCAGTTTTCCCAGCACCACTTATTGATCAAAGAGGCTTTCCTTTCTCCAATGTATATTTTTGGCATTTTTGTCGAAATTATTTGCCCATATAAATATGAGTTTACTTTGGGAGTGTTGATTCTGTTCCACTGGTCCGAGTGTCTACTTTTCTGCCGATACCATGCCGTTTTGATTATTGTCGCTTTATAGTATAACTTGAAGTCGGGCACAGTGATGCCTCCAGCCTCGCTCATTTTTCTCAGGATGACTTTGGCAATTCGAAGTCTTTTGGGCTTCCATACAAATCTGATGATTTTTTGTTCCATAAAAAAATGCTGATGAGATTTTGTTGGGGATTGCATTGAATCTGTATAATTAGGTAATATGCTCATTTTAACTATGTTGATTCTTCCAATCCAAGAACACGGAATATCTTTCCATTTCTTTGTATCTTCTTCGGTTTCTTTTAATAGGGTCTTATAGTTTCCATTATATAGGTCCTTCACATATTTCATTAGATTTATTCCTAGGTATTTTTTGTCTGTGCAATTGCAAAAGGTATTTTTTTTTTCACTTCTTTTTCTGACACTTCATTATTAGAGTATAGGAATGCTATGGATTTTTGAACATTGATTTTGTGTCCAGAGATTTTACTATATTTGCTTATTGTTTCTAGTAGTGTTCTTGTGGAGTCTTTAGGATTTTCTATATAGAGAATCATGTCATCCACAGATGTGACAGTTTGACTTCTTCCTTTCCTATATTAATGCCTTTTATATCTTTCTCTTGCCTGATAGCACTTGCTAGGACCTCCAATTTTATATTGAATAACAGTGGCGATACTGGACAGCCTTGCCTTGTTCCTGATCTTAGAGGGAAGGTTTTTAGTTTTCACCATTAAGTATAATGTTGGCTGAGGGCTTGTCATAGGTGGCCTTTATTATGTTAAGGTACTTTCCTTCTATACCGATTTTGATAAGTATTTTGATCATCAATGGATGCTGTATCTTTTCGAAGGCTTTTTCCACATCTATTGATATGATCATATGATTCTTATTTTTTAATTTGTTTATGTGGAGTATCACATTAATTGATTTGCTATGTTGAACCTTCCCTGTGTCTCTGGGATGAAGCCCACTTGATCATGGTGTATAATCTTTCTAATATGTTGCTGTATTCAGTTCGCTAGTATTTTATTAAGGATTTTTGCATCTATGTTCATGAGAGATCTTGGTCTGTAGTCTTTTGTGTGTGTGTTATCTTTACCAGGTTTTGGTAACAAGGTAATATTGGCCTCATAAAATGAGTTGGGAAGTACTGCCTCCTCTTCGATTTTTCTGGAAAAGTATGAGGAGAATAGGTATTAAATCTTTTTGAATGTTTGGTAGTTTTCACTGGTGAAGCCTTCTGGTCCTGGACTTTTACTTCTGGTAGGTTTTTGATGATTTCCATACTGCTGATTGGTCTATTTAGATTTTCTACTTCTTGATTCAGTCTAAGAAGATTGTATTGTTCTAAGTACTGGTCCATTTCTTCTAGGTTATTGAATTTGGTGTTCTATACTTTTCCATAGTATTCTCGTATGATCCTTTGTATTTCTGCAATGTCTGTCGTAATTTCCCCTTTCATCCCTAATTTTGTTTCTGTTCTTTTTCTTTTTTCTTCAGTGAGTCTAGCCAGGGGTATGTCAATTTTCTTAACCTTCTCGAAGAACCATCTCTGTTGCATTTATTTTTTCTATTGTTTTTTTTTTGTTTTGTTTTGTTTTCAGTTTAATTTCTGCTCTAATCTTGACGATTTCTTTCCTTCTGTTGACTTTAGGCTTCATTTGTTATTCCTTTTCTAGTTTTTTTTTTTAGATGAAATGTTTATTTGGGCTTATTCTTGTTTTTGGAGTAGGCCTGTAATGATATGAACTTTCCTCTTATGACTGCTTTTGCTGTGTCCCAAAAGTTGTGATATGTTGTACTATCATTATCATTCGTTTCTATGTATCTCTTGATCTTTTTATTTTTTATCTGACCCAGTTATTCTTCAGTAGCATGTTGTTTAATCTCCATTTACTTGTGGTTCTTTCCGCTTTCTTTTGATGGTTGATCTCTAGTTTCAAAGCATTATGATCAGAGAATATGATTGATATGATTTCTGCCCCCATATTTGTTGAGGCTATCTCTGTGTCCCAGTATGTTGGTCGATTCTTGAGAATGTATAAGCAGCTGTTTCGAGATGGAAGGCTCTGTAAATATCAATTATGTCCAGTTGGTCTAAAATATCATTTAAGAATGTGATTTCCTTATTGATTTTCTGTTTGGATGATCTGTCCCTAACTGACAGTGGGGTAGTTAGATCCCCTACTATGATAGTGTTTTGGTGTGTTTCGCCATTTAGTTCTGTTAGTAATTGCTTTACATATTCCGGGGCTCCCTGATTGAGAGCATAGATATTAATAGGTGTTATGTCTTCTTGGTGCATGATTCCCTTTATCATTATGAAGTGTCCGTCAGTATCTTCCTTTACCTTTTTTATTTTGAAGTTCTATTTCGTCTGATATTAGTACTGCTACTCTTGCTTTTCTCTGAATGTCATTTGCTTGAAATATCATTTTCCTCTCTTTCACTTTGAGTCTATGTATTTGGAGCTGAGATGTGTCTCCTGGAGGCAGCATATGGTTGGGTTTTGTTTTTTGATCCATTCTGCAACTCTGTTCCTTTTTATTGGTGAGTTCAGTCCATTTACATTCAGGGTGATTATTGAAATATGAGGTCTTCTTGTAGCCGTTTTATCTTTTGCTTTCTGTTAGCTCAGTGTTTCCATTGCTTCCTTGTTCTTATGTTTCTGTTTTCTTGATTTCGTTTGGCTTTTTTGGGTTTTCTCTCTGGTCCTTCTTGTTTTATGTTATATACTTTGGTTCTAAATCTTTGGCCTGTGGTTACCATTATGAACATGAAAAGGATAGTTGTATACATACATTTGTCCCTTTTCTTCTGCATGTGCCTTATCTTCATCCCCTTTGGCAGCTTATCTTTTTTCATGACCTGATTGGAAGGCCACAGTCTCCTTTCTCAATCTTTCTATCCCATGCTTCTCCAGTAAAAATACCAAAACTGATGGTTTCCCACGTGTAACTTGAAGCCTCCAAAGAAATTCAATACCATAATTAAAAACAAAGTAGTAATTAGCAAATATGATTTTTCCAAATGCATTTTTAGAACTTGAGTGATGATCATATGGTTTCTCACTTAATTCCCTAATGTTATGAATTATATGAATAGAATTCTATTGTTGAACTACTTGCATTCCTTAGGCTACACTCTTCTTGGCCATGCTGTATTAATCATTCAGTGAACTGCAATATCTGATTTACTTTATTGGAGAATTTCGTAACTGAGTCATGTTCATTTCTAGTGTTTTGGAAGAGGGGCATGTTTGCTAATTGTATGTATATCTATACTTTGCGTTGTCAGTTATCTGTTCCTGTGAAACAAATGACCCATCCAGAACATCAGCTTTAAATCACACCATTTTAGTAGCTGTCATAATTCTGTGGTTGTCTGGGCTCAGCTTGGTGGTTCGACAGATCTTACTTGGGGGCTCTGCTGACCCCAAGATGGTGGCTGAGTGGCTCCACCTACCATTCTTGTGTGGTCTCTCTCTATCTCCACATGGTTCCCTCCAGCAAGTTGGCTGGACTTCTTAACTGGCAGCTCAGGACTCCTACAGTGTTAAGAGGATGGAAGTGGGCCCTGCTAGTTCTCTGAAACGCTTGGCCTGGTACTGGACTACCACTCATATTGCATCCCATCAGTGCATATGGTTACAGCTGCCCAGTTCAGTGAAGGGACTTCATGAACCACACAGGTGAGAACACTGAGTGGCCACCACAGCTGGCTTTGGTGTCAATGTCTAGTATGTAAAATGATTTGGTACTTGTACCTTAGCCTATTTTAAGTAGAAATGCAACCCTTTAAATAGCTTTAATATCTATAGAACCATCTGGGTATGAGTCTTTGGGGAGAGATGTTGATCTTTGATACATTTTTTTCCCGCAGTGTTAAACTAACCCTGCATTCCGGTATAAGCTCACTTTGTTGGATTTGATTTGCTAAAATTTTGTTTAGAATTTTTTTTTATCTGTGTTTATGAGGGATATTGGATTGTAGTGTTCTTTTCTAGTCTTAAGTCTAAGAGGACCAGAGTAACCTTGTCATAGAATGAGTTGGGAAATACTTCCTCCTAATTTTTTGGAAGAGTTTGTATAAACTTGGTATTATACCTTCCATAAATGTTTAGTAGAATCCACATTTAAAACATCTGGACCTGGAATTTCTTTGTAGGAAAGTTAACACAATTTCAATTTCTTTTATAGCAATAGAGCAATTCAGTTTGTTCTGGAATGAGCTTTTTGCTAATTCCCATCTGTTCCACTGAATTTATCGGCCTAATGTTCATAACATGCATTTATTATTATACTTTTTGTAGATTCGGTAGTGAATCTTATTCTTTCTACTGGTAAATTATTTGTCTCTTTATCCTGATTACCCTGGTTAGAGGTTTACCAATTTTATTAATCTTCTCAAAGAACCAGCTATTGGCTTCATTGGCTTTTTTTTCCATTTGTTTTCTATTGTAGGAGTCAATGAACTTTTTCTGTATCTTAGACTTTGTAGGCCAGTTTCTAGTGGCTGCCACTGGCTCTGGTTGTGCCAAATTGTTTACAAAAACAGGCCATGGGGCTGGGCTTAATCTGTAGCATATTGTTTTTCAATCCCATTTTTTTTCTATTCCTTGACCTCTGTAATCTTCAGTATTTCCTTTCTTCTTACTTTGGGTTTAATTGCTCTTTTTCCAGCTATTTAAGGTGGAAACTTAAGTTACTGATTTTGAGGTTTTTCTTTTCTAAATTAGGTATTAAGTGCTATGAATTTTTTCCAAAGTAATGCATTAGCTCCACCCCAACAATTTTGGTATATTTTCATTTTCATTTAGTTCAAAATATTTTCAGATTTCCCCCACCGATTTCTTATTTGCTTTGTGGGTTATTTAGCAATGTGTTATTCAGTTTCCAAATATCTGTAGATTTTTCCAGATATTATTCTTGATATCTAATTTAATTCCACCTTGTTCAGAGAACATACTTTATATGACAGGAATCCTTTTAATTATTTGAGACTTGTTTCAAGGCCCAGAATATGGTCTAGCTTGGTAAATGTTCCAGGTGCACTTCTGCTATTGTTGGCTGTTAGGTTCTATAAACGTCAGTTGGTTGTTAGTGTTGTTCAGGTCTATTAGATCCAATCTCTTTGCCACTCCAGTCCTAGCCAGAAGCCCAAAGTGAATGATGTGTACCCTTTGATGAATTTTGACAAATGTATATACCCATGTAACCCACTGAGACTTGGCTATTTTAATAACTAGTAGCAACTAATCCCCATTCATTGCTCCTTTCTCAGTTTCCCAGATTATTTAATTTGCTTATCTAGTTGTACATATAAACTAGAACTGTTCAATTCTGGGACAAGTAGTTGATTGGAGCAGGAAACACCCACTTGTATTTTTATTGGGAATATAGTACATTAATCAGTTTAATATTGTTGGGTCTTCCTATCCAAGAAGTGAGCTTTCTATATAGTACTTTAAGATTTTTCTCATACAAACACATATAGTAAATGTACAGGGGACAGGATGCAGTAGCTGCAGGATAGTGGTTGCCTCCAGGAAGGGGAGTGAGATTAGGGGAAGCACTTCTATCTAAAATGCTGTAGTGGAGGATGTAGTTCCATAGTATAGCAGTTAGCATGTCTGCTTTACTCACGAAAGGTCCTGAGTTCACAACCCAGTGGAGCCACGGTCCATGGTCTACAGCCATGCCACCCTGCACAAGCCCAGTATCTGATCTTGGAAACTAAGCAGGGTCAGGCCTGGTTAGTACTTGGATGGGAGACCACATAGGAAGACCAGATGCTATAGGCATAAATAATAATAAATAATTTTTAAAAATAAATGCTGTAGCAGAATGTTTTTAGTACATCTAGTTGATGGACACAGGAGTATTTCTTATAAAACTTTTTCTATGTTTGAAATCTTATATTAAAAACAAACAAGTTAAATCAATTTTAATAGAAGTTTATTGCAAATAGTGACTCTTCATATTACAGTAGTTTATTCTGATAAACCAAAAGACCATAATTTACTTGTATTTTGGATATAAACCTATACGTTTTTAAAACATGTAAAAGAATTTCCAGTATGATATTTCAATGAGGAAAAGATTGCATTCACAATAAATACCATTATCCCTGAGTCCATAGACTTATATTAGGACTTCCCAAACATCGGAAGAGACTTTCCCTCCTTTGTCCTTTACTGCTGGGTGACAGTCACAGTGAATGAAAGCCTTTCTGAAATGTTTTTATAGACCCACCATTGAGAGGACTAAACCCAAAACAGTAACAGTGGAATGGCAAAACTGTATAGAGCCCTAATTTTGCATTTTTTCTCAGAGGCCAAAGTCAAAAGTGCAACATAGAAATTGTTTTACCAGTTTCTTTTAGTCGTTCGTGGCTGAGAGCCCCATAACTTGATTTCACCAGTGAATGAAATTGGGAATTTTACCAGGAAATCACTCAGGACCACTAATTTAAAAAGTAGTCTTTTTCCAACATGTCTATTTCCCCAGCATCTGGCTCATATGTCCAGGGATACATGAACTATGAGCCATAGAAAATTACGGCATCACAGTGGCTCATTTTTAAAAGATGCTCTTTCAAAATGAATTCCAGGGAAACAAGCAGTCTTTACACAGAGAGGGAGGCTGAAGTGATCTTACTGATTAGTTTGTTGAGAGCTCTAACTTTTTCTTCCAAGATCCGGTTTTTTTTCTCAGCCCTTCGTTGCTTCTCTTCAGTGACCTGAAGTGCTTTTATCAAGTGAGCATTTTCCACATAGAGGTCCTTGAGCAGCAAATCAGCTTTTGTGTTCTTCTCAAACTAAGGGGAGAAAGCCATGTTTTACTGTACATCTAGT
Organism: Rousettus aegyptiacus; assembly: GCF_014176215.1. Lineage (NCBI taxonomy): Eukaryota > Metazoa > Chordata > Mammalia > Chiroptera > Pteropodidae > Rousettus > Rousettus aegyptiacus. The sequence goes on from NW_023416287.1 coordinate 42,864,384, forward strand.
GCAGAAATGCTCCTCTACTAGCTTGCCCCCCTTTACGCTTTCATCTTTGTTCAAACCATAATTTGTTTTTTTTTTTATAGATCTGATACAAACATTGAATGTCATGACAATTTTTGTTATCCTGGCATGAGAAGAGGAAGTTGAAAATCTGAGGAACTATGATAGAGAACATTTAAGTTAACTTTGTGAGAATTGATTTTACCATGAAATGAAGACATAAAAAGACAAAATCCATAGGCCTCAAAAAGGACTACTTAGGACAATGTAAAACAAGAAAATTGTCAAGAGTGCTAAAAATGCTCGGTCCATCTTGGTGTGCTCTGTAGACTCATTATGTCACCTAGGACACACTGAGGTACCGCATTCACGCTTGCAAACTAGTGTGGTCACCATACACAACAGCCGTAGTAGGGGCTTCAGCAATGGGGACACAAGGCCGCTCTAGTCATGAGTCCTGATTCAAGATACAAAGACACAGAGGTCCTGGCTTTGGGCTTCTTAAGGCAACACTTGATTCAATTAAGTAGTTACTGAGCACCCATCACATGCCAAGCACTGCTTTAGCAACAACCTTGCTTTTGTGGAGCACCTGTTCTAGTGAATGGAGACAGACCACAAACAACTGTGCAGTGTCAGATGGTGAGAAGTGTTAGCAGAAGACCTAGCTTGGGACAGACAGCTGACGAGGGGGTTCCTATTTTGGTTGAAGTGAATGAGAGCTGTTCTGCAAAACTGAATAGAGGTCTGAATAAAGTACTGAAATAAGTCATGAAGTCAGGACATGAACATTCCAGGCAGAGGGAGAAAACAAATGGAAGGACCTAGAAGCTGGCTCATGCTGTGGATGACAATGGCCAGGAATCCCGTGGCTAGAGAGCATGGTTTTGGGATGCCAATTGAGAGGCCATGCTGGCTAGGTAGGGCACTAGATCCTGCAGAACCTTGGAGACCACTATAAAAACTGCCTTTTTCTCTTAAGAACCTGGGAAGACTAGAAGGCTCTAGGCAGAGTAGGACCAGCACCTCAAACACTTTTGGAAAGGCCTGCTGTTCCTGTGCTGACGACGGATCAGAGTTGGAAAAGGGATGCCAAAGATGAAGATGGGAATGGTGGGGTGAGGTGGGTGGAGTAAGAAGTGACTGGGTTCTGACCCTATTCTGAAGGTGGGGCTGGTAGACTAGATAGGGACAATGTGGGTGGGTTGGGGGAGGAGCCCACCACACTCCAAAGTTTTAGACATGAGTCAGTGGCAGGTGTGAACCACAAGGGTACTCTTTGAAGGGATTTCTGTTAAAAGGATCAGAGAACTGGTAGGACCCAGAGGAAATGGGGCTTGGGGAGGGTCCATGTGAGATGGCACAGGCCAGGTCAGAGTGCACATGGTGAGAGCACAGTGCACGTTTGCTTGGGAATGAGCCCTTCTGGTCTTCCAAGGAAAATAGCTGTGATCCCAGGGGAGAAGACAGGGCAGAGGTGTGCTGGAGGTCAGAGAGGAGAGGGGAGTGCAAGCAAGCCCGGGGTTGCAGGCTGTACATGTGGATAACAGCCAGAAGACTGAATCAGAACTGAGGTTTGGCCAGGTGAGGAGGTAAACTGAGTGTGCAAGGGAGTGACTGTAAGGGGGAGTCATCAAGAGACTGACAGTTGGAAGAGAAAGTGAGGATGGGGAGATAGACGGTCAGTGGATGGTAAAGCAAATCCAGGGAAGGTGGGGAAGGAAGGGAACGGGCCTAGAAGAGTGACTCAGCCTGGAAACTTTCTACCATGATTCAGGAACAAGGGGCAGCACAAATATTTCATCCCATTTGGGCTCCACTCAGGATTGCTCAGATAAACCATACTCGATTACTATGTAATAAATATTTAGATTCTCACGTTTTGCATAATTTTTTCTTGCACTGCCAAGATAACTCTTCTGGAGTGGCTGGTGTTTGCCTTTTCTCTCTCCTTCGTGTCTAGCTTTGGCGCTCCTCTCAGCACCCGTGGTGGTGGCTGCTCCACCAGTCCTTACTGATTTAACTTGCTGGCTGAGTGAGACTGTAAGTTTTTGTGTTGATCAGGGCAGCTATGACCTTTTTTGTTGTTGTTTTTTGCTCCCTATAGCAGCTCTTTATTTCTTTTTTCCCTGAGTGATTTCTTTAAAAACAGATCATCATGCTCTTGCTTCCAATGGCTTCTAATTGCAATTAAATTAAAATCTAAACTCCTGACCCTGCCTGTCTCTATCTGTCCATCAGTCCACACCAGCCACAGCAACCTCCTCAATGGCCTTCAATGTGCCATGCTTGGTCACATCTGCACTGACCCTAATCCTGGAATGCACTTCCTCTTTGGGGTTCCAGCATGTCCCCCAGCACACAGGTGTCCTAGTGATTGGAAGTACTAATGGCCTTTAGCACTACAGTGTGCAGGGCAGTCTCATCCAATGAACATTTTCTCTTCCAAAACGCCAACCTGTTCTTTGTTGGGGGACAGAGTCAGACCATCCCATGGCTGGGTCATTGGTGTCTGTTCCCACACCATCTCTTCAGAGTGGTCCCATGACTATCCCCACCAGCTCCTACCCATCACCATTTTCTTTTCTTCAGAGCACTTTTCAGAACCTGAAGTTATTTATCTTATCGTCTGTCTCTGCCTCCAGAATAAGGTACTCGAGGGGTCCTATCAGGGTTTACCTAGAACAATGCCCTGATATACACAGGTGCATGATAAATGTCTGATGAATGACTGAATGAACAAATGAATGAATGTCCTTTCCGAGTCACGTGAATACCTCAAAAAATATCTTAAAACAATTCGCAAAAGAAAATAAACACAATGTGCAAACAGGGTAGGATACATATTTAGTAAAATCAGTTTTCTATTGATTTTGTTAATCTGAAAAAAAACTGCACAGATTCTGAAAATGAAGTTTAAACAAAGCCCCAGATTCAATGGCTCCAAATGAACATGGGGTTCTCTTGCATTTTGTGACAAGACAGTCTCTTTCTGGATCAATTACTTGAACACCGGTCAAAAGGGGGGAAAAAAGTTCTGAAATAGGGTATGCACGTGCATTGACAGAAGCCCTCACCTGCTCTCCCAGCTCACCGACTTTTTCTTGTAGGAGCACTTCCATGTTCTTCAAAATCATTTCCACCTCTTCTACCTGCTCTTCTGTGTCTTTAAGCTGTTTTTTATGTTCTTCCTGCCACAAAAGGAGGTCATAGACCAATATTTTATATTTAAAAAAGAATCATCTCAGGCTTACTTATTTTAGAATGGAAATTAGCTGAAATGTACAAACCTGAGCAACTACAGATACCCTTTCATCAGTATAGAGTAATAGTTAAAAATGCTGTATCACAAGCCACAAAATTCTTACTTCTCTTTATAGTTTAAGGATATTTGGCAGACTGCTTTGTCTTAAAAAAAAAATAATCATAATGACTCCAAAGTGAGTTTCCCCAAACATGTTACCAATTATTTCTAAAGGATTTCTAATTAAATTTCTTCGTTTTGTCATAATCTATAATAGTTTCTCTCTTGTCTAGCTTAACATTTGCTTAATGCTGAAAGGTTATTCACTAGAATTTATGCTTTACAAACATTAAATTTACCCACCTTTCAAGCCTTGCTCTAATTTTTTCCCTCATGAAGGCAGCCCCTGCCCTCTGGCTCCTGATCTCCACATTCCTCCTGCCCTGGACTTTTCTTCATGAGCTGCATTGTGACATTTCAGGATTGAGTTTTTCCCTCAGGCTTTTAAATTAAACATTTAACATAGGATGCACACATACCACAGACAATTCAAGCACTTTAAATGTGCTAACTCACTGATGCCTCAAAATAATGCTTTGAGATGGGTACCCCTGGTATCTGAATTTTACAGGAAGAAACAGAGCACAAAAGGATTAACTGGCCCAAGGTGACTCAGCTGGGAGGTGGGGGAACCAGGATCCCAATCCCTGCAATACATGGTCTGAAGCACCGTGCCCTGCTGCCCGCCGTACTTTAGGTAGTTCCTACATCTCTAGATGCCTAGTGCAGCACCTGGCACACAGCAGGCTCCCCAAGTCTATGCTGTTACCTCGCTAATCTCTTGTCCCACTGCCCTCTCCTCCCCACCCCCTCTGATCCTTGCTGACCTTAAAAGTGCCAGCACACCCACATCAGGGCCATTGCACGTGCTGCTCCTGTTGCCTGTAGCACTCTTTCCCCAGCTAACTGAAAGCTTGCTGCCTCAACGCCTTCAGATCTTGGTTCAAGTTACCATCTTCTCTGGCTACCCTATTTAAAACTGCAAAGTCTCCCTCTCTATAGCACTCATCACCATCTGACATGCTATAAGTAACTTCTGTAGTTCTTACATGCCTTTGGGTGGATTTTCTTCAGTCTGCATAATGGTTTAAAGATTCATTTTAAATTAGGTGCATCATTTGGAAACTGGGAATGTTCATGTAAAAATCTGGTTTCTGGCTTTTCTTTGAAGTCAGGAGAACTGGCATGCTGGGGCCCGCACTCCCACAGAGCTACAGAGACCAGCACCCACTCCCTCACTCACAGCCTCTCCACGCCACCTTTCAGGCCCTGTAAGCAGCTTGAGTGTGTGGCCCCTAATGTTTAGCCACGTGGCCTACAGCAGACGCGTGCATCCCCTGAGGACAGACCGCATCTGGGGGGAACCTATGGCCCCCCAGGCTAGAGAGACCTTCAGGATCAGCTGGGTTAACTCTCCCTGAGGAGGTGCAAGACACCTCTGAGAGGTTCACTGCCCCTCCCCAATCCTTCCTCAGCATTTGTTAAGAGTCCCTCCTTGGTCAGTGAAAACTGGGGTCCTGCAGCTTCTGTATAACCAGTCCTCATGGAGCTGTGATGGCTGTTGGGCCATCTTCCCCTTGGCACTAGGGCAGTATTTGGCTGCGTAACCAGTGATTCAACGTCACCCTCCCTGTCACCATCAGCTGACTCTCTGGGCCTCTGTCCCCACTCACCCTCTGTGTTTCCAGTTACTTCCCTTCCTCCTCCTGGATGCTGCATTCTTTGTGCAGCTACTGAGCCATCCACTGCTTCCTTTCCAGCGGCTGCTGCAGCTTGGCCATGTGGCCTAGAGGCACCCTCTGCTCCATCTGCTCCTGCAGCTGGTGGATCTCCTGAGTGCTGGGACTGCACCAGCCTTGGCCTCAGGTTGGGTCCATGCAGCTGCACCAGGGAGAAGGCCACAACAGCTTTGGTGTGACTGCTGAGAGCTACAGGGCCACTGGTGGACGTGAAAGATTGTGTTTAAGGACAATCTACAACTGGAAGGGCAACTAGGCATCCTCTCCTCTATGGACCCTGCACCTGCAGCAAAATGCCAGGATTTATAAAGAGCCTATTCATTGGAACTGTGACAGCAAAACTCTCATGTAGCCAGAGCTTCTGCATAGTGAGAGAGTCAAGAAAAGTTGTGCCTGGGATTCTCAGAATGATGATGCTGAGACTTACATTGGATTCTTGGGAGAATCATGTCCAGTTTACCTTCCAGCATGTAGCACTACTAGAGACTAATTATTTAAAAACTATGACCCATGAAAGATGGATATGGTAATTTTCCTGTAAGTAGAGTTTACAGTCCTGAGACCTAGCTGAGGCCAGGGTAACAGGGGGTAATTAACACACAGTAAGTGCAAAAGGAAACATGGGAGCAGATATGGAATGAAACTCAACAGCCACAAGAGGATAGCACAGAACTCATGGAGTTATGCTGAGTCATTATGACTGAACTGCACACAATGTGGGCAATCCTTTTTCTAAGCAATTGGGAGGTCAGATCCAAACACCATTTAATTCACTCTGACTCTGGAGGCTTCGTCTAGAATATACAGCGTTTTCTTGGCCACATCAGCCCTCAGGCACCTCTGAGACTCCACAGACAGGACAGGGATGCGACTCCATCAAAGGTCATAGTTAAGGCAGGTCTCAAGTGGCCATGTGGTCAGAGAGCAAGGCAGAGCCACCCATTACATCCACGCAAGGGCTACGAAACTCCAGCACATGTTCCTTTCAACGGTCACCATGTCACTGCATATCCCTGAGGGGCTGTCTCAGGGGCCACATCATCACTGTAACATGTGGCCATTCTCTAGGACAGGGGTCATCCCAGAGAGGCGCACATGCACAGCTTCCAGGAGGACAGCTGTTGCGCTCTTTTGGAAGGGAAAGAGAAGGAAGAACCAGCGCCTAGACATCACCAAACATAGCTTACTCCACCCGTCCCACTTTAGGTGGTCACTCTGCAACCACTCCAGCCAGAAACCAAGCCCAATCCCAGGCGCTGTGACTCCTTGGAGTGTCAGCACCCACCCATCTCAATGGCACCCCTGCTCTGACCTCACTCCCCATCACTGATAAGCTTTTCCTTTGAATGCACCGCCCCACGCTCCTTGCTGCCACCTTCTACAGTCACCCATATGCTCTGAACCCTGGTGCCTGACAGCAACCTTTTCTACAGGAAGGCCACTCTTAGGCCCAGCATGGGAGTCTCTGAAGTCCTACTCTGTGGCTCTTTGCACCGGCAGATGGTCCATAAGCATGCACGAGCTGAATTCCTCCCAGTTCTCTTCATCTTCCTCCTCACAGAAGTGAGATACAGATGTGGCTGGCCCAGCTCTGGAGTAAGCAGGCTGCTCTTCCTGCCCCATTGAGAGGTGGGCTCTATGTCCTCCCTTTGAATCCAGGCTGGACCAACAGAATGTTAGAAAATCTAAAACAGCATTGGGACCTCCTATGGCTTCACATGAACTGCTACCCTTCTAGCATCTGTCCCACTTGCTCAGCTCTGTGACCTCCTAGATGTGCCTCCTGGAACCGCCTATGGGTACACCAAGTGACAACACTGGCTCCCTGCCACATGGCTCCATGCTCATCCTCACCACAGCATACCCGAGGTGCCTTTTCCCCTTCTCTGGACTTTGATCAGTGTGGTTTGGGTGGGGCGAGGTGGGTGGAGGTGGGAATCATCCTCTAAAGCACAAAGCAGCAGAAACCTGCTCAGAGCAACAGGACTGCTAAAATATCTTTTGCCAGTGACAACAGCTGACTCCTTAGCTTCAAACGGTTCAAATTAGCCAAGGTAATTTCTCAAAGTTCCTTTCAGACTTAAAAATACGGAAAGGAACGCCCAAATACACAGAGGCACCTCTGAGAAAGTGCTTGCTTGCAGTGGGAAAACTGAGAGCCCACCACAGCCCTGGAGGGTCCTATACCAAAGCTGACCCCTCTACAGCATTGGGCATCTTGCTCTCTCACACCAGGTGACCAAGGACAAGTCCAGCTATGGGGCCAGGAGCCAGACAGGGAACCTGCAACGGGGCTCAGCAGAGGGAGGCACTCAGGCACCATACTGAAGCCACATGAGTTAGAGACTCCTTCCATACTGTATTTGGGGTGGCCTCTCCCACTGTACTTCTTTATTACCCGCCAGCCTCCTGGCCCTCCAAATGCACCCCATATCTGAGTCTGCACTGGGTCCTCAGGATACCTCCCACTATCACATACCTGCTATTCTCTCCTCCTGCTGGAATACCTGGCTCCCCCAGGAAGAATGGGCTACCCTCACTCTGCGTCCCTGTACCTCACACTGTCAGAGTGCCCCAAGGTTCCTGTTTGTCCCCAGAAATGAACTTCCTGCCTCCCCATCTTTGTACCTCTTAGGCCTTGCAAGAGCTAGATAAATGCTGGAGCAGGAGATGGGAGTCAGTGGTGTGACACCCAGAGGCAAGTGTAATTTCAAGGCTTCAATGGCTGCCTTAGATCTGACACCATTTCCCTTCTTCAGAGGCCACCCCAACGCTTTCCTCTGGCTCAGTTCTGTAGAGCTGGGGTTCCCAACCCCCGGGCCACAGACCAGTACTGGTCCATGGCCTGTTAGGAACCAGGATGCATAGCGGGAGGTAAGTGGTGGGTGAACAAGTGTCAAGCTTCATCTGTATTTGCAGCCGCTCCCCAGTGCTAGCATTACCACCTCAGCTCCATCTCAGATCATCAGGCATTAGATTCTCATAGGAGCACCAGTTCCTGGTGCCAAAAAGATTGGGGACCGCTGCTATAGAGGGTATACCCAAAGGCATGCTTACTGGCCTTCCCTTGGAGGTAAACTGAGGAATAGCTCTTCACATGGTCTGCTCCAGGTCAACCCAACCCCGGAGTAGGCCTGACTTCAGCCCTGGGCCTAGTAAGTGGCCTACTAGCTGTGTGATTTCAGGCCGGCCCCAAAACTTTGCTGGGATGGACCCAGCACCTCAGGCCATCACCCTCACTGGGTCTCAACTTTCTTCAAGGGTCTCTCTCAGCTGTGGTTCTGATAAATTTAGGCTCTGACATTCCTGTTCAGATGTTCAAGTTTTTGGATTTGGTCACCCTGTTATTAAAAAAATAAATATCACAAGTATGAGAAAGATCTCAGCAGTCTAATACACCTTTGATGCAGCGACTTCAGAAAGTTATGGAACAGCAAAAATTACAAAACTTGAATCACCCATGATCCCAGCAGCCCAAAGACCACACCTGACATCGTGCTGTCACCATCCTTCAGCCCTTCCCCTCCACACAGCATTTCTACGGATGAGGCTGGTACAGTGTTGTATGCTGTGCTTTCCTCCTTGATCTTGATCATTTCCCCAGGACATGAAATATTTGAAAACATTGTTTTTAATGGCTGTACCATAATTTACTGACTCATTCAGTAAACTGTTGACACATGATTCAAGCTGATGCCAATTCTGTTTTGCTATTACAAATATCACAGCAATGAAAATATTTCTAGCTAAGTCTTTACACAATGCTCCGGTAAAATTCTCATAGTAGATTCATGAGGTCAGAGGATACTGACATTTTTGAGGCTCTTGATACATATTTTGCCAAACTCCTCTGGAAAGGTTGTACCAATTTACTCTCCTATCATCAGAATTTAATTCCTTTCTGCTACTTTGTCTCGATACTAGGAATTTGCAAAAGCTGTTTAAGTCCACATATTTCCCAGGGCTTGCTTGTTAGTTAAGTCTGTCCCTTCACTTACAGGGCAGTGCCCACCTCTTGGCACTTTAGGGCTGTTTCTGATTTAAGCTGCTTCTCTAACATGCCCGCTCCTCTCTGCGTCATTGCCCACAGGCCACTACTCTCACCTGCAGCTCTGCCCAGCATCCAGTCTCCTCCAGTCTCTGTGTTAACAGCTGAATGGTGATGCAGTTCTTCTCATTTCGGGCCTGCTGGGTAGAGACCTCCTCTCTCAGCTGAAGGACCCTATGGTTAAGTTGGGACAATTCATCCTTGCATTTCTGACTCTAGATCAAAAAGGGTTGAAACACAGATGGAAAAGTTGTTTTTTAAAACCAGCAGCTCGATTCATATCATTTCAGTGGTTCTCACCCACAGAGATTATTTACGTTTTTCCCCAGGGGACATTTACAATGTTTCAAGGCATTTTTGGTTACCATAGCTGGGACAGGGGACTGCTACTGGCAAGCCAGTGGGTTAGGTGCTCAGCACCCTCCAGTGCAGAGAATGATCCAACAGAAACAGCAATAATGCAAGCATGTGAAACCCTGTTCCATTCCTAGAAGAAATGAGACACATCTGGACCTCTAGAGGAGGTTATTACCATGAACCTCCAAACCACACTTCCAAAGATCTTTCATGTTTTTCTCTTTTTCCATGGTTATTTCTAACATTATTTTAAGCAATTAAACTTAAAATTCATAAACCCTACATGAATCTCTTTGAAATCTCCTCTGATCTTTGTCACTAAATACATAAATGTAGTTTTCAGCAGGGTGTAAGCATTGATTAAATTGTATATTTTGCTTTTTCTCAATAACTACTGCCCAGCACATGGTGAATGCTAAACAAATGCTCGCTGGGTGGATGAGCAAATGCACTGTGAGTTGAGACAGCAACTACGAAGTAAGCCCTACAGTCTTTCACCATGGAAATTCCAGTTATTTTCAACTATCTGTCATGCATATCTTCAGATAAGCCATACTTTTGCTTATTTGCTTTTCCCACAAGTTCTCGAGGCCAGGTGTCAGCAGCTCAGGTGTTTTCAGAGTGGCATCTTCTGAACCAGCTTCAGCACACTTGGCAACACACACACCTCACTCTTTCCCCAGGACTGTGCTAATAACAATTTCTATGTTTTTGAGGGTTCGATAAGCACATAATGGGACCTAGTTGTTTCAACTTAGATTATTAAAGCTCAGTGAGCCTACATATTTTTCTTGCAATGATTTCTCATTTCCTTCTCTGTAAATTGATCATTTTGTCCTTTCCTTAGAACCTCAAAACTGAGGGTAAAGACGTATTTTCACCACATCATAAGTTCATGGCAGTTAGATCTGGTATGAAGCTCTACTGTGTTTATAGCATTTATTGTGAAAATTAAAATTGTTTTTTAGTATCAATATACATTCACCTTTGTCCTCTGGAGACAGTCTTGATTACATAAATAGCCAGAAATAAAATCTTTCTTCAACTCCTGGTTTATATACACTAGTTGATTTTCTTCTACCCATATTTATTATTTAAAGTCTTTGTTTGGAAATAATTTCAAACTTACAGAACAGATGCAAGTCTAGTGCAGAGAACATCTATGTACCCTTTACCCAGGCTCACTGGCTGACAGCACTGTCCTCATGTTTCGTGGTTGGCGTTCTCTACGTACACGCATGCAAAGTGGTTCTCAGAGCCACGGCCCTACAGTACATTTCCTATGAAGGGGAGTGTGCTTAACATGGCTGCTGTGCCGCTGGTTCAGGATCAGGCAGTGCTTCATCTGTCAGGCCATTTCAGCTTCCCTGAATGTGGAATGTTTCCACAGCCTTTATCTCGCATGGCACTGACATTTTTGCTCAACACAGTCCCTCTCGCTCTCCCTTAACAGTTCCTCATTTGGGGTCGGTCACGCTCCCTTGTGATTAGACTCGGGCAGTGCTCAGGTGCCACTGTGTCCTCCTCAGAGCACACTGGGAGGTGTGTTTGTGTTGGTCACTACTTTAATTCTAACTTGCACTAATCTGGATTTTACTGTAGAAGGCAAAATGAGATGTTAGCAGCTATCTCCTGAGCACATGGTTATTTGTGCTAAATGTTTATTCTGAATGTGATCAAGCCTTCAGGACTCATTTCCAGTTTATAAAGAAAAACAAGGACAGAGCACCAGGCTGAATGACACTATCAGGAAACAGCTGGACAGATCCACGAAACAGATGACCTACAAGACAACTGCCAGGTCTCTACAAAAAGTCAGCATTATGGAGGAGAAGCAGGTGTTCTAGATGAAAAGAACTATAAAGACATATCACAGCCAACCATATTTTCCAAAGATGTCCTCAACAACTTCTCCCATCCAACATCCCCTCTGCAGTGTGATCTAGATATCTGCCCACCAAAATGAGCCCGTGTCCCTCCCAGTGGCTCTGTGGGGTCTTAGTGGGAGTGATAGGGAGTGATTTCGGAAATGGGGTCAGAAGCCTTGCACCTTGCATCTGGTTCTCACTCTCTATCTGATAACACCTCACAAAAGTCCTTTCAGGAGCCCAGCCACATGGAGAAATGATTCCAGCCGAGCCATCTCGGTCACCCCAGCTGTCCAGGCTTCCCCACTAAAGCCCTGACCGATGTCACAGAGCAGAGACTGGCTGTCTGCTCTGTGCCCTGTCTGAATCACTGACTCAGTGGCTCTGCGAGCACAATAAAGAGCCTGTTTTATGCCAGTGAATCTGGAAATAGCATTGATAGTTCAATGTAGTAAGTCAACCTTAACTGGATCCCAGTTGCAAAACATCTACTATATAAGACATTTCTGAATAATTGGAGAAATGTGGACATGGTCTGAATACTGGATAATATTAAGTAATTATGATTACGTTTCTTAGGTGTGATAGCAGTACTGTGATTATGTGGAAGACACACTCATTTTTAGGAGACGCCCACTAAAATAGTATTATTATATCTCTAACTTACTTTCGAATGGTTCAGAACACACACACAAACACATGCACAGAAATACAAAGACAGATATAAACAACCAAAGCACATATGACAGCTAACAACTGTTGAATTAAGTTGTGATATATGGCTGATCAGTGTACATCATTTCAACTTTTCTGTGTGTTTACAGTTTTTCATAATAAGAAGTTGAGGAAAATAAAGCAAATGGATACCTATGATTCATTTACAGATATGTCCTAGAGATAAGCTGGAACATGGAAGAGATCATGCTGCTCTCTGGGGCCAAGAAATCCCCAGGTGGGTCATTTACAGAACAAGGTAGTCCTCAGGCAGAAGGAGAGTCTGAAGTTTTCATCTTAAATCAGTCCATGAATTATCCTCCTGATAGAGAAGCCCCAAGCAAGACTACCACATACTCACCATGGAAAGAAACACCCAAACCTGGGAGCCAAGACAAGCTACCTGCCCATGAGTGATCTGAGGCCATCTCCACAACAGAAACCTCTCATGAGCCAGGCATGGGAAGAGGCAGACTAGGAGAGAGGAGCTATGGGGACTTATCTCAGGGATGGAGCAGGGGTTTAAGAAGATGAAGGTGACAAAGGCATTCCTAGAACTAATAAGTAAACTCAGCAGGGTTACAGGAAGCAAGATCAACACACAAAAATCCACTGTACTTGTATTCCTAACAATGAGCATGTGGAAACCCGAATTAAAAACATAATACTATTTCTGGTTTCTGGTCTGGCACGTAAAGAGCTTGGAATTCATCACTGCCATTCTCTCAATAAGAAAAAAAGCTAAATAAACTGAAAATCAATAATTCTTCTTAGATTCATCAAAGAATTAATAAGGTCACCGGGAAAACCAATGCCCTGAAAATTGAAGAGTCAGGCCAAGAGAATCACAGTTTACCAACAGCAGATGGCTGTAGCTGAAACACAACAGGAAACTGGGACTGTAAGGACGAGTGCTGGGGACTGTGACTGGGCTGGCTTGAGAGTTAAAAAGCTGTAGGACACCAGTCTTCGGGGAGCCCCCAATTTTCCTGAGCTTCATCAGGAAAATGCCCTCGTGCTTCTAAGAAAGGAGACAATAAAGTGACTGCTATGGACCAAATTCCTCCCCTCCTCCAAATTTATACATTGAAGATCTAACCCCCAATGTGATTGTATTTGGAGGTAATTAAGGTTAAATGAGCTCAAAGGGTGGGGTCCTAATCTGATAGGATTGTGACCTTATAAGAAGAAAAAGAAGAGCAGTCTCTCTCCCTCTGTGTGCCCACACCAAGGAAAGGCCAGCTACGTGAGGACACAGTGAGAAGGCAGCTGTCTGCAAACCAGGGAGAGAATTCTCACCAGAAAACAATCAGCCAGCACCCTGACCTTGGACTTCTAGCCTCCAGAACTCTGAGACAATAAATTTCTGTTGTTTAAGCCACCCAGTCTGTAGTATTTTGTTTGGCACATGAGTAATACCTTGCTGGAAAAAAAAAAAAAAAAGAATACATTGCTAGTGGAAATGTAAACTGTTACAGCCATTCTGGCCAGCAGTTTGTCAGTTTCTTATAAAACATAACATGTAACTACCATGCAGCTCAGTAACTATACTCTTGGGCATTTATCCCAGTGAAATAAATGAAAACTTAAGTGCATACAAAAACCTGCACAGGAATGTTCATAGCAACTTTACTTGTGATTGCCCCCAACTGAAATCAGACCAGACTCTTTTTTAAGTGCCAAAACACACTGTGGAACATCAATACCTTGGAATACTATTCAGCAACGAAAAGAAGCTAAGTACTGATACATGCCACTTGGATGAATCTACAGGGGGTATAATAAATGAGAAAAGTCAGCTCCACAGGTTACATTCTGTATGATTATTTTTATATAACATTTAAAACCAAACAATTTTAGAAGCAAAGGACAGGGGTTAGAGCCTAAGGTAGGTGGGCAGGAAGGAGGTGAATGTGATTATAAAACCACATGAGGATCCTTGTGGAGTTAGAATTGTTCAGTATCTGGATACGTGAACCTACACACAGCATAAAACTATGTACAATTTAACACACACACACACGAGTACACAAGTAAAACCGGTGAAATCTGCACAACATCCATGGATTGTATCAATGTCAATAGCTTGGTTATGATATTTGTAATAGGCTGATTTGTGTCCCACCTCCCAATTCCTATGATGCCTAGACCCCAGTACCTCAGAATGTGACTATATTTACAGATAGGGTCTTTAAAGAGGTGATTAAGGTAAAATGGGATTATATGAGTAGGCCCTAATCCAATATGATGATGTCCTAACAAGAAGAGATGAGAACACAGATATGAACCAGGGAAGACCATATGAAGACACAGGGAGAAGACAGCCATGTACAAGCAATCAGTAACTGAGGGTAACATATTAATAACCCATTGAATAAAATGAGCCTATGATAGTAACATAGTGAAGTAAATGAATAAATAAATGGGGAAAAGAAAAAGCTCTTCCTTATGCTGAAATACTAATGAATAAATATCAAAGGAATGGTAGGATTAGTTACCAATTGGCCACTATCATGGTAATAATTGACTCTACCAAGAAACAAAGTATGCTGAAGTAAGTGGGTGAGAGTTTGATGAAAAACAGAATATTTACATAATATCAAAGTATCTACCCATAAAATACTCATTAATTTCAAAGGGCAAAGTCACTTTACTGTGGAATAGCCTTGCCAACACTACCTAATCAGGAATCACCAGGAATGAGACAAGTCATTGTAAACCTCACAGGATGAAATGAGAACATAGCATCATTTTTGAGACACTTTTGCCAAAGATACATAAGCTAAACCTAATCACAAGGAAACATCAAACAAACTAAACTGAGGAACTTTTTAAAAAATAATCGCTTGTTATCTTTGAAAGTACCAAAGTCCTAAAAACCAAGGACAGACAGACTGAAGGAGACTAAATGCCACCCATGATTCTGAATGAGTGGGACAGCTGGCAAAGGGTAGGAGACTTAAGGCTTCCGCAGCCATATTCATTTCCTGATTTTGAGGGAGGAGGGGTTTGACAAGTCAGCAACTCCCAAATCTTTCAGAAAAAAGTTCTCTACTTCTTTTTTTGAGTTTGAAATTATTTCAAAATCATGAGGGAAAAATGGAGGATGGCATTAGCTTGGCTCCAGGTGTCAGTACCTGACCTGTTTGTTGAGCTCTTCCACTTCAGAGCAGGCCTTTTCTTTGTCTCCCTTTAAAACCTCAATGTCCTTGCTGTTGAAGAAACAAAATTAACAGTATCACTGAGCAGACAGTTTCGTTTTTCCTGGTCATGGCACATTGCTACCTCAGCAGCTCGGATCTGTAGCTATATAACAAACACTCTTGCATCTGCTCCTGGTACCCTACAGCCACTGTTACTGTTCTGCTGCCACCACTGCTGCGGCTAATCCAATCCAAATCCCAATCCTCAGAACCAGAGGACACTGCCGGTAATATAGAACACCCTCCGTGACTTTACTCAATTGCACACATTAGTTAGCACAATGTGTGACTTCACTCTCAGCAGCATAAAGACCAAAACAGCCTTACATCTGCTGAAGCCTATTGCCAAGGGGTGCTGGCAGCAAAATTTAAGGAAAAAATGGTTTCTAGAGTGAAAAAAAAATTACAGATTTCAGAATTGCTATAATGTAATAGCAATAACTTATTGACTACCTGTTAGATTTCATATTTTAATCATCATGGCAATTTTATCAAACCAGCATTTTAAGAATTGAGCTCATATTCAATTTCTGAGGAGGGAAAAAAAAAAAAAAAAAGTCAGCCAACTATCCTTGGGTAAGATAAGGCTGCAGTAGTGAGAACAGAAATCCACTGAGAGATTTTGTGTCCACCCCACCCACCCCAACGGTCTCTCCTGCCTCAGTGCTCAGTTCTCTGCACCCCGTCCCCATCCCCACCCCTCACCCCTGACTCTGACTCACTAAAATTGACACACCAGAAATGAATGTTGAGAAAAGCACAGCTGAAACTATCATCAGGACATGCACGAACAGATTCTATTTGCCTCGAAAAGCCTCAGGAGCATCTCTTACTCCTATAAAAATGCTTGCAGCGTTCCCCATCCCTTAGCATGGTGTGGAATATTTCTGTAGGGGTGAGAACTGCAGCACCTCGACTTCAGAGATAAGCAGGCCTGTGCTGCAGCGTGCACACATTCTCTATTGCATACTTCTGAGACTGGGCACTCAGAAATGAAGATGGCTGCCAACAATTAGACAGGAATATGCCTGTCCAGGCTCGTCAGCCTGCCCACTTGTGGTTTTCCACTTATGGTTTGATCTGTGAACACGTATCACTTTCTACAGCAACACCATCTAAGCTCATTCTACAAAGAACAAGACGTTTCATAGGCTGGAAGTTCCAAGAGGAACCACTGATACAGGCCCCTTACCTCTGTGCATCATTTGTCCTTTCTGTAGATTCAAGCTCTTGCTGAACCCTTCCCAGCTCATGTTTCAGCAACATGTTTTCTTCAGAAAGCCTATCCAACTCAATTCTGCATGAAAATTGAAAAAAGAAATAGTGGGAACTCCAGGCACTGGCCACCATATACAGTCCACCTGAGTCTGTAGTTGGAAGTCATGGCGATCCTGACGTCTATACTTCCCCTTTCCTAGATGATGGCACAGGGCAGATTTTTCCTTTTCCTCTAACCAGTGTTAATATGCTATGGTTTGCACCTCCCTAAAAATAAGCTACAGAAAAGAAAGCTTTCTTAGCTTCTAAAATGGTTACACAATCAACAACTCACTAAAGTATTCAGCACCTTGTTTCCATTTACTTTGTGTTTACAGCAAAACTGTTCCTACATCTTATATGCTAACAGAAATATGTGTCTGGTTGGTACTGATGTACAATGTTGGGTGTGAGTCCTCAGGTTACTGCAAAGGATATTCATCTTCCACTAATGAACTCCAGCATGGAGCTAACAATACAAGGAATCAGAAGACTCAAACACATGATACATTTTCATATTTAGGGAGAGCCTTCTATCCCCCATCCTATAGTCTGAGGTCACAGTACTGGGAGGAGAAACCTAGGAAGATGGCCACATTGATTTATGGAGAGAAATCTGATATCAGGTGATAAAAGTTAAGTATGAACAGCTACTACATGAACCAAGTCTGCCTGGAGCCACTTTTGTCTTCTGAGGACCCTCAGAGTCTCTGCTTCGGTAATACCATCGATGTATGGCATATGAGCAGTTTACCAATAAATACCACAGATGAGTCAGCTAAAACCTGTACTTGCTGCTTAGAGTATTTTTTTTTTTAGAGTATTCTTAATACATATTGGTCTGACTGACATTTATTCCCCCTAATAGGTCTCTATCTGGCATTCTCTTATAATTTTTTCAATTTAAAAATAGTCACATGATCTCATGTTTATTTTATGCATTATCCTTATAATATCAAGTATAAGCACCTCTTTCATAAGCATAATTATAACTTCATCTCATGAGGAACTCAAGAGAAAAATAAAGAAATAGAAGTCATTGAAATTTTAAAAGCAGCAAAGGGTTTCAAGTAGGGGCATAAAACAAATGAGGTCTGTGTTTTGAAACTGTCACTTTGGCTCCAGGATGGAAAACAAACTAATTCAAGGCAGGTTTGTGTGGTGGGCGAGGTGGGGAGGTAAGGGTAGGGGTCTCAAATGATTATGAAAAAAAGTTAAAAGGGTTTATGTGTAGAGCAAGAATGAGCAGAGGTGACTAAAGATAGGTCATATGGCTGTTCAGGCCATCCCTGCTGACATAAATTCTTTCGCAACCCAAATCTGGTCATGTCACTCTCTAGACTTTGCTTTCTCTTATGATAAAGGTCAATATCCTCACATGGCCTTCAAGATCCTACAAGTCTGACCTTCACCAAGCCTGGGATCCTATGGTTGCTATAGTTTAGGGAGATGGTTCCACTTGTTTATTAGAAGTGGCTATAAGACCAAGAACACTGGAGTTGTGGCCAAGGGCCCAATGACTGGTGCTGGGGACAGACCTGCCTTCACAGAACTGGGGCTGGGGCTGAGGGGTGTTGGTGGACTGAGGAGCGTCTGCTCCTTCAGGCTGCTGGTTTTGTGTGAACTGACTTCTCATTTCTATACATTCCTGTAGGCTTTCACCACACATGTATGTGACCCCAAACAAAGTACATGGTTTGAGTAGCATGACCTTTGTTTCCTCGTCCTCAAAATGAGATAGTGCATTGCCTCCTCACACTGGGACATGCAAAAACCATGGTGCTCCCCTATGGGGATGCAAGTTTCAAACATCTATTTTTCTCCCAGCTGCAATCCCTAGCTGTGCTAGCACACAGAAGGTGCCCAATAAACACCATCGAATAAGCAAAGACCCTGCTGAGACTTGAAACGTGACTGTCGTTCTGGGGCAAACAGCCTGGGGAGGGCAGCATGTCAGGACAAGGGCAGCCTTCCAGGACTCAGGTCAGTGAGGGGCAGACCACTCGGGGCTGGGGAGGAGAATATGAACAGCACAAGTCTGGACACACATGTCTGTGTGTGGGAGAGTGTCTGAAAAGAACAGCAGAGTGGGATTCTGGGCACTGGCTACTTCCACACCTGAGTACAGCTGTGGACTCACACCTGGGGCACATCCCCGAGATGCTCATGCCAGGCCTGAGCCCAGACCAGGCTCCGTTTGTGGAGGGCTTGCTATGAACAGCCATGATTGCACACATTCATCTTGTGCTCCACGCCCCTTCTGAGGCCCAGCACCATCTCTGCTTTGTGGACGATGATTTTTAGAAGTCAGGCCACCATATACAAGGAACCATGTCATTCAGTGACACCCACCTACGACACAGGAGCATGAAGCACTGTCTAGATGGCAATCAACAGCCCTTTCGGGACAGGCACCTCCTGGAGGAGCAAGGAAGCTTGGGGACATGTCCAGGGGCTTCTAGCTACGCTCTTTTCTTTCTTAAGCTGGGTGGTGCATTGACGTTTAGTCCTTTTGCTTTATCATAAATCCTACATGAATGTCTATTTTTTTTTCAGTGAAGTAACCTGTGCACGGTGCCCAGCTAGCAGGAACCAGTACCTGATCTGAAATGCAGGTCTCACTACATGCCTGTGATCACGCTCCAGGACAGACTCAGGTCTGCTGTAAACCAGCATTATCTGCTTGGACAAGTGACACGATACCTCATGGAGCTTCCAACTCCACATGAGGCAAGCACATCACAGGTGTGCTGTATGGGAGTGAATGAAACCAACGACACTGCACTCAGAGCGCTGACCACATCACACGGCCATGCCTGGTATGCAAGTGACGATAACATCTTCCAGGGTAGCCCTATCTCCCGAAAAGCCAGGAGAGGAGCACCTGAAGCCATGCTCTGCAGCATCTGGAAAAGCCCTTCTAGAATTCCAGGTTTCTGAAACAGAGCAAGTGCCAGCCTGGCAGCGCATCTGGGCACCCTCTACACCTTGCCAACAGATCAACATCTCTAGGCCGCCTCCTTGCCTTGAGGCTACCCATGAAGGCACCAGCTGTAGCGGCATCTAGAGCCCACGGGGGCTCTCATGCTCAGCCCTGAGACCCCTAGGTGGTATGAGGCAGCCTCAACACAGCAGTGGAGGGGCCCTTTGCTTGAATGGAGAGTCTCCTCTGTTGCTGTTCCAACAGCACAGGGACTTGAGGCTCAAGGACAGGGCCTGGCATGTACACGGATGTGTCCTGCTCAGCGTCAGCAGGAAGAGGACTCAGATGACCGAGGATGGAAGTGGGGCTCCAAGCGGTCTGTTTTTGTCCTGTAAGACCAACAAGAGCTTCCTAAGGACAATGGCAGGGGACACCAGAGCCAGCTGAGCTGCCCAGAAAGGCCATCTCTGCTCCCCGTTCACTTCCTGGACACCTGGTGACCCGTGGGATGCCTGAGGTGTTAGATTTGGTTATGACCCCTGAACAGACACGAGGGTTACATAACCAGCCCTGTTAGCAGCTGCGAGCTGGTCGGCTAGAGAAGTATATGCATGGGGTCAGTAGTGAGAGAGGGCAGAGAGTGTAACCTGGCATTCTGAGAATGGGGAGACACCAAACATACTGTTCTCCCCTGAATTTGCTTCTTTCTCAAGAGCCCAAAAACATTTTCCAGCTGTGGAAGTCTGGTTTTCACATCATTCTTTTTCCCCCCAGTTTCAGTCTCTTCCTCCCCCAGGGTCTTAAGCTGTTTCTGCATATCCGCCTGGGGGCCAGTGAGCCTGTGGTGAGAGCTCAGGGTGCCCCCTCTAGCCTCATCCCTACTATGCGGTAGCCCCCACTCCAGGGTGCTCTTGCTGCACTGGGCCTGTTCCTCTGAGGCCTGCCCCAGGCTTGCCTCAGGGACGCACTTCCTGCTTGGGTTCCCAGCTTGCTCCTCAAGAACAGCCTGCTGCCTCTCAGTCTCCCCCCAAACCACCCTCTGGGGCTGAGTGCTCGAGGCATCTCCTTCAGTTCCCAAGAGCAGCTGCTGGCCTTCTGGGTGGCTTGGGCCAGCTGGGCCACCAGCAGAAGGCAGTAGGGTCTCCTGGACTGCGCCCCCTTCCACTCCACATGGATGCACCTGTAACCCCCTTCCTGTGGGAACAAAAGCCACCTTCTCGAGGTTGAGCACATCCTGACTGATCTCACCAAGGCTGTGGCCGAGGCTCTTCGAAGGCACTCTGGCTGCCACGGCAGGGGTTGGGCTCTGCTTGGTATCTACATGGCAAGGCTGCTCCCTCCTGCCTGCACTGAGTGGTATGGGGCCACCTGTACTATCCTGCTCACCACCTGCCACCTGCTGGCCCATCCTTCAAGAGGGCCCACAGAATCTCTGCTTCCCAGGCAAAGCTTTCCACCTGCTTCCTATAGGTGAGCTCTAACTTCTCCTCCTCAAGGGCAAAGGACTTGCAAAGCTGTGCCTGCTCTTCACTTGTCAACTCCTGCGCTTGAGCCGCGGTTGTTCTCAGCACGTGAGGATCTTCTTTTCCCTCTCTTCCCTTTGTTCCTTCTCCAGGTCGAGCTACTCTGTCATCTCTCTCACTTGCAGCAGATGTTTCTGCAACTCTTCCTTCTCCTGCTGGTACTGTAGAGATAAGTTCTTACAGCAGGTGGCCTGCTGGGCTTTCAACCACGAGAGCTTTTGGTTCAACTCAACTTCCCCCTCTTTCCTACAGAAACAGAATGAGTCAGCTCTGAGCCCGAAACCTCAGAAAAGCCACACGGGCTTTTCTTATTCTAACCATGCTTTTTCCTCTCACTCCCGTGGCTCTGCGCTTCCACCCATGCCCTAGGGCTTTCCTTAAGGAGGCCACTGGAGGACTGGGCCTCAGTGTGGTTGTGCTCCATATACAGAAGCCAACATGGAAGCCACTCACACATGGAACTGTTAAATATTAGTTGATTTAAAGCAAACAGAATTAAAACTCAGCACCTTGGTCGCACTAGCCACATGTGGCTGGTGGCTGCCAAAATGGACACAGCAGACACAGGGGTGCCCCTCATCACAGAAAGTTCTAAGGACAGCACTGGCCTAGAGTTTTAGTAAGATGAGTGAAATTCACCCATAGTCAAAACTGCCCCTGAAAACCCTGTAAGTTGGTGGGACTGGGGCCTTGGAAGCCCTGGGAGAATGGAGTCACAGTTGCGGTAACGGCTGCATGAAGGCACTGAGCCTGGGATGGTATGTTCTCTGCTCCTGTCCAGAGGGGGCTCTACCTCCAAGCTGCAAGGGGAATATAAACAGTGGGAGAATATCCTCTCAACAAAGGCCAAGGCCCCCAGGGCCTGAGAAGCTAGGGACGGGCAGTACGGGGCTGCCCTGTAGCTGTCCCTCTGCTGAATCTGGAAGGAGCTTTGGTCCAGTCCCTTATCACAGAGCCTTTGGGTTCAGAGAAAATAACGAAGCTCAGGAGAAGCACATGACTTAAAAATGACTTATCTCCAGGTAAATGTCAGTCAGTTCCTGCAATTCCCAGAGGATGTCATTTGGAACAGGGGGAGGAAAGGAGCAAAGGCACAGACTGGGGAACATCTTATTCTTTCTCAGCACCTCCCTGGATTCAGACCACCCCTAATCCTCATGACAAGGAAAGGGAGCACCCACCTCACCCAAGTCAGAGGGCATACCTCCACAGGAAGGTCACTTGACATCCTGTTTTTAGTGCAGTGATTGGGGCCATATCTATTCAGTAACAACATCAGAATCTGGCCAAGTCCACACAGAGGCCCTCTGTGAGGGATTGCAGATGTGCAGTGGGCCCCTTACCTGTAAACTGTCAGCTCAGCCCTGGGCCAACAGGTGTGGGGTGTGACCATCCTCTCCTGAGATGGGGAGAATTCAAGATTCTATATGGTACAGGAAGGGGCTGGCTGACCATCACTGCACCTGCCATAACTAGTTACACTACTAAGTCAAATCTATTCAAAAAAGAATGGGCATGGGGGCATCTCTCATGTAACTATGATACTATAGGACACAAAAGACCAAATAAACCTTTTCATTCCCTTGTTCATACATTTTAGCCTTTTAAAGAATGTCACCAACCCAAATTAATGGTCCTTCCCAATGTGTTAGGGCTTTTAAATCTTTTATCTATCTCCCCATGTGCTACAACACCAAATCCCAGGAAATTAGAACAAGTTATTAGATGAAGAACATATTGTCCT
Organism: Rousettus aegyptiacus; assembly: GCF_014176215.1. Classification (NCBI taxonomy): domain Eukaryota; kingdom Metazoa; phylum Chordata; class Mammalia; order Chiroptera; family Pteropodidae; genus Rousettus; species Rousettus aegyptiacus. The sequence goes on from NW_023416287.1 coordinate 42,887,061, forward strand.
TTGCTACCAGAAAGTCTGAAGCAGAAGGTGAAAAATAGAAAGTTAAAATTTTATAAAGTAAATCGGTTATCCCTAAGCTCTAGTTAATACATGTTTTATATTTAAAGTAAAAATCCTTTTACGATGGCCTATTCTTTCAGTGCTCATCCATGTGCTCTAAGAAAACCACTGAGCAGTTTGCCTAATCCAATTTTAAATTTTGGTTCCTGGCAAGAAACCAGAGACATGAAATCCTGAAAGGACGTGGCACTGGACCTGATCTGCTGTAGCTCATGCCGATGCCTCTGGCGCAACTCCTCCTCCAGCTGGTCCTTATTCTGGGCCAGCTGCTGGGCCAGGCCAGACAGCGCCTGTGTGTAGTGCTGCTCCATCTCCACCCTCTCCAGGTCGAACTTCCTCTCCAGCTCAGGACCATGGGCTGCACTCTTTAGCTGGTCTTGCAGGCCTTTGATGACCTCCTGAGATTTCACATGGAGTGACTCCAGGTCGGCTTTCTGATCCTCCAGCACACTGAACTCAAGCTTGAAAGCTTGCTCCATTTCCTTTTTCTCCTTTGCAAAGTCCCTTTTTATCACTTCAATTTCCCTTTCATAGTAATTTACCTGAGAAGAGGAAATATGAGCAATGACAATCAGGAGGTTCTCAAAATGACTTACTGACACTACAACAAAAAAGTATGACACTGCCAGGTGGGACGGCCAAAGAGTGGGTGGGCCAGACCTAATGAGGTGCAGCCATGCCCATGATATTCAAGGCTCCCCAAGTGCCCAGGTGGCTGCAGGCTTCAGTTATCCCCACAACTTCCCATTAGCCCTCTGAGGCAGCTCCACTAGGTGGGGAAGAGAGGCTGGGGACCAGCTGGGCCACTTGCCTGGTCAGGCAGCAAAGAAAGGCAGAGAGTGTGACAACACTGAGACAACAGGAAGAAGGCTTCGTAAGCCCAGCGGGGAAGCTCTGAACTCTGGAGACCCTGGTGTGAATGAATACTATCTAGCCACAGGGGGCAAGGTTACTGCAAAAGCTTCTCGGCTAGTGCATCCAGGGAACCCACGGGCATGACTGTAAGACAGAGGTGGCCCTGGCTCACTGCTATTCAGACTGAGACATCTGATCCCTGATAACAAGTCATGGTCACTGTCCTTTAATAAAACCGACCACAATCTAATATCAGAGCAGGAGACACATTCAACTGAGAAGACAGATTTGGCCAGGGAACTCGGGTTATGAAGCCATGAAGTACCACAGCAAGGGCAACGCCTGGGGCCATTTCATCTTAGAACAAAGCTGGGAGCTGTGATTCCCCAATGGCAGAACAGGCAGAGAGGTCTGGCCTCAGCAGCAACCTTGTGATATTCTGGACACACAACCCTCTTCCCTACCATTAGTAGTTATTCCTTATGTCCCACCTCCCTCAAAAGAGTCCTCGAGGTTGAATGTCAATTTTATTTTCTTTTCCTTACAAACTCTCTTCCCCTGAGTGGGCTTACAATGGAGTAGGGGATCTGCGGGCAGACATGCGCATGCAGAACCATGAGTGCAGTATGACTGAAGCTTTCTGGGATGCAGCAGGAAGCACCCGGATCTCCTGTGGCCTCCCTCATGCCCCCTGACCTTGGTCTCCAGCTGGATCTTGAGATCTTGGTAATGTTCCTTCACCTGCTCCATCATTATCTCCGTTTCTATACTCACTGGAGTGGAATCACCCACAAAGGAGATGATGCCTGCAAATGAGAACATTTCTGCTTATGTCCTGCCAAGGATGCCGTGGAATCTATTCCCAACCCTCCCATCTGACATATGGATGGCTTGATTATTCGTCCCAGCTTTTCTCAACTGCCACATCAATGCACAACCTTCCACAGGCACCTTCTGAAAAGAACTTGGTGCTGGCAGGAAGGGGCAGCCCTTGAAGGTTTCCACAGTCTGTTATACTCCATTCTCGAATCAGTATTTCAAGTTTGCCAGAACACGGATTATCCCAACATATAACTAGGAGGTTCTGCCAGGCACTTTAATTCTCTAAAAGATGCCATACATGGTATAGTTATTACACCCTAAATTGTGTTGCCTGATACAGGTGCACAGAGGAACTGGGAAGACAGAAAAAAGTGCGACTGGTAGCACAGACAAACCCTTGTGACAGAGAGTGTTTTATGATGAGGCATGTACATCATACAAATAATGTGAGGTTTCAACCAATAAGTCAGGCATGGAGTGAAGTTCTTGTGGAGTGAAGGTTCTGAGAGATCACAAGAAGCCACATTTTGTTCCCGAAGATTCTCCTCACCGACAGTATCAGACATCTGGGCAACTCATTTAGATGAGGACCCTGTGGGCCCATAGGCTCCACCAGCCCTCATGGGATGCCAGGAATCACCAACATTGTACACGCTGGGGGCATGCCAAAGGGTTGACTCAGAATGTGAGTTTTGGCCACTGCGAGGGTTTCACCTGTGCTGATCCAGGGGCCATGAAAGTGAGAGGAAAATACGCATCGAAAATTTACCACCTTCCAGTTCCCAAATTATTTTCCATGAATTAAAGTGACAGACTCAGGGACACTGGGGCTGAGAGACCTCAGGATAAGCATCTTAGGAAAAAAGGTGTCCTATTGCCTTGACAACCAAAAGCTACCATATGGGTCTGGCCAATGGGCCCAGGTAAACAGGCACCCATCAGAAATGGCTCCAGCTGGATGCACTGACAGACTGAATGCCAAAATCCACATGGCTCCCTCCATAGTAACTCCCCCATCGTGATCATCCCCTCTCCAGCAGCAGACAGAACCCTCTTCCTCTGAGGGGGCCAATGGAAGGATGAAGGGGAAGAGAAAAGGCCCTAGTTGAGTGATAGCTTTAGTTTTATCAGTGATAACATAAAGCACGGGGCTGTTTCTAGTACCATGGCCCAAGATCTTTCAGGGTCAAAGAAGGTAAGAAGCAACCCCTTCCCTGTGGCCACCTGTGATGACTACTCATCCGGGTGTCTGGTAACATCTGACATACCAGCCATACCCCCAACAACTCCCAGCTGAGGGAAATCAGGGCTATTTTGCTCAGGAGCCATCAGATTCCATGACGGAACCCAGGTGAGACAGTTCCCTCAGGGGCCAAGGAAGGTGGACCCAAATGCACAAAACCCACATGGTTCCTGTTGGAGGTCCCCACGCTGGCTCTCTTAAGTACACTTTTTTCTGTTTTATTAAATAAGTTTTTCCCAAGAAACATGGGGAACTCCAAGTGATCTCAGGGTTAAAAATGAGAGCAAGATCTTCTCTAAGGGGGTGTGGCCATTGTGGTGTGTGATCGATGGAGGCAGTCAGGCTGCTGTGGCAGTCCCGTGGTCCCCAGGTCCCCCGCTGGCGATGGCAGGCATGAAGCCATGCACATCGTGTGAACCCACATAGCACCTGCCCTGCACAACTGCCAGGAAGGGTAGCAACCAGCCCAAACCACCGTGTCCTCCAAAAGGACTGTAGAAACCTCACAAACAGCTATGGCACCTGAATCCCTGCACTGGTCTCTATAAAGAGCCAAGAACACGTAACACAGGGCCTCAGGGCCTCTCAGAGCTTAGAGCTTGACTCAAATCTATGGCCTGGATTAGGAAGCAGGAAGCCCTGGGCCTTCTCAAGTCATACCTTCAACATGCAGCTCTGCTTCTAGTGGGCCACCTTCCAGTGTCATGGCCTCACCTCAGAGCACAAGGGTGATATCATCCACATCACTCAGGCAGTAAATACCAACCCTGGTCTGCCTTGGTCCACACCAGGCCTCTGTGAATACCAGGGAGTCTCTGACCCATTTACACGATCGAGTGCCTTCCTTCTCTTTGTAAAAGTGGTCACAGACCTGAGACCAGCCCCCTGCTCACCCCCAGCCTCCCTCTCTTCCCTTCTCTAGATGCTGTCTGTGTGTCCGGCCCATGATGACCACTTACCTAGACCCCCTGGATCGCCATCCAACACAGGAGGGTCATTTGAATGCATCTACCCTGCAGTCATGGCAAGGTCATCCTTACCTTTACCATTTCTACCCAAATGGTAAAACCCTTACCCTCCTCAACTTCTCTCTGAGCTCTGGGTTTTGTGTCAACCTCTGGCCACGGGTTACAGGCCCTCTCCTGCATGTGGCCGTTCGAGGGGCTTGTGATCACTTGGAGGCTGGGCTAGGCCCTGAGGTGCTGTGAAGCTGGCCCACCTGTTGTTGCACTCCCTAGACTGGAAAGCAGCCTGTGCTGCAGAGTATGCAGATGCTCACTGCCACCAGCCCCCAGCACCCCCAGGAGGCGCACACCACTGCCACCTCCCAGGACTGGACTCTTACCTGTTTGGCCATGTCTAGGGAACAGCTGTCCATTTGGCTGTGCATTGGGCCGGCTACGCCAACTCTGGGGCAACTGTGCCTTCAGGTTCTCCAGTGCAGCCTGTAGCTCATCATTGCGGTCCTGCAGGTCCTGTGGGGCAGAGCCAGATACCTCCTTCGGCCGCTGTGGCCACTCAGCCTGAGAAGCGAGCCACTAGCGTGGACACTGGGCCACCCAGGAAGCAGTTAAGCTGCTGCAGGATAAATACTTAAGCTGCATCCTATGTTCCTAACTATAAGGTGAGTAAAATAAAAGCAGGGGTCGTCTCTTGACTTTCTTATGCCTGGCTCCACTCTCTATCACTGGATATACTGAAGGGGCTCAGGATAAAAAAAAAAAAAAGTTGAGTGGAAATTGAGAAGAAATGTAGAAAATATAGACCACTGCCAACACCTGGAGCTGCAGGTGCTCAGTTTAAAACCACAGTAACCCTACAACGTGGGTGCAAGGTAGCGACACCCCAGGACATGGCCTCGGTCGTGTTCTGGAGTTCTTTCCTTAGCTGCTGCTGAATTTGCAAAGGGTTCTGCAGCTACTGACTACCAAAGAGGATACTACGTGCCTCAGATCAAAGCAGAGATGGTCACATCAAACAGAAAGGAAGGTGGTTGGGTAAGCACGCACATCAGGAGAAGAAAGGTACTTGTAGGGGCATGGAAACATAAGAGGAAGGATCTCTATTACAATAAGTGTAATTCTGACCACACTTGAATGAACTATATCTTAGCAAGCACATTCGGTCATCTGATTTTTAAAGGGCTAGAAAGGGTAGAGTTTATAGGCAACTTCCCCAGATGACCCACAGCCTACACCACATCTGTGCACATTGCCACGTCCACTCACAACCGTGGCGGACTGGTGCCTGCCCGAGCTGGAAGACAGCAGAACGGATGCCATATCTTCCAAAGGCGCAGGTTCCACGGTATTTTTCTTTTGGGACACTCACCCTGGGGAAGCCCAAAACAGCCAAGGCTACACAGAGAACTTGAGGCCCCAGACACAGCACACCCAGGGAGCGTGATTTTCCTGCTCTGATTTCTAATTCTATTTGAATTTTCTCTCCAGGCAGTTCTCATTGAATAAACCTAATCTTCCCGAAAACATTCTGGAGGCTAGTGCCTGGCCTGTCACCACACCTCCCCCTGGAGGAAGAACCTCTCGCTGGCGGTTCTAGGCTATGTGGGAGAAGGGACAGGCTCTGCAGATCTTGGATGCGGCACAGATTTATGCGGTCATTGTACCTCATTAAGAAACTCCTGGGTAAACGTGCTAGTAGTTTCCCCCGTGGAAGGAGCAGCTCCATCCCAGAAGGAAGGGCAAGTCCCAGAGAGGAGCAAGCACCTGTCGTTTCTGACTTGGCCTGCAGTCACTGTTTCTAGCCCTGCGATATCCAGGCTGGCAGCACTGACCACATGGGCTACTGGACATCTAGTTGTGGTCAGTCCGAACTGAAGTGTGCTGTAGCATAAAATCTACACCGGAATTCAAAGAGTTGATTCCGAAAAAGGGATGTAAAATATCTTATTAAAAATTTGTTTATATTGCTTATATGCTAAAATGATAACATTGTGATATGTTGGATTAAATAAAATATATTAATGTCACCTATTTATTTTTACATTTGTGTTTACTGGAAAACTTAAAATTACATGTGCAACTCGCATTTTTACTGGATAGTGTTGGTCTAGAGAATCATTTCTATCCATTGCCCTGCCGCCTTTGCAATTCTTTCTGCTACCCCAAGTGGTTATTCTGAAGAGCATATACATGCCCTGAAAACCCAGCAGTGACAGAAAACAGGTTCTTTTAGGTGCTATGGTGAGCAAAGATTTCTCTGCTGTCAGGACACACGAAGGCGCATGGCCAGTTATAACTGACCAGTGTGATGTGAGCCATCCTGGGTACCAGCCATGGGCCCAGCCTGTCTACTCAGGGATGACTGGTGGGGCTGGGGAGCCAGGATGCCTCTCTGTGTTCACATGGCATGCATGTTTGTTGGGGTGCCTGTGGATGCTGACGTGGTTATAGGGTGCTACTGTACCAGCCAGGAAACGCAACAGGCCTGCTGCCCACACACTGCAGCACAGAGGGTCTGTGCTCTCTGGATGTACGGAAGCTTTCCTTCTCTTCTCAGTAGAGGGGAGAAGAAGCTTGTGAAGGAATGCATGGGGAACACGTGATTTCAGCAGCAGCACTCAGAAGCATCTGAGAGGACAGTGGTGTCAGCAGGTTGGCTGGGGTAATAAGTGGGGCTCAGTAAGCTACACCTGAGAAGGTGCTGAAGACCTACCCACAGAGAGGCAATGGTGGGGATGTCTGTTAGAGGCTGGTGTGTGTCTCAGTCCATTTGAGCTGCTATAACAAAAATATCACAGATTGGAATTAATAAACAACAGAAATTTAGTTCTCACGGTTTTGGAAGCTAGAAGTTCATGATCAAGGTGTCAGCAGGTTTAGTGTCTGGTGAGCGCTTCCCGGTTCATAGATAGCCCTCTTTTCCCATGTCCTCAGGTGAAGGAAGAGATGGGAGTGGTCTCTTTTATGAAATACTAATCCCCTTCACCTGCTCACCCTCATGATTTAATTGCCTTGCAAAGGCCTCACCTCCTAATATCATCATGGTGGGGGAAAAGGTCTCAACATATGATTTTGAGGGAACACAAATATTTAGTCTGTAACAGTGTGAAAATGTGGAATGGGAAAATCTGCATTTGGGGCTTCTGACCAAGGACATGTTGATCCATTACAGTGTCCACCGAAGGTAACAGTGAAAACATGAAACTGCAGAGAATCTCTAAGGAGGATCTCATTGCTGTTTCACATTCCCTTTTACCAAAAGCAGCCTCACCAAGAAAACTAAGGCTGACAGTTCAAAGAAAGAACAAAAGGCTAAACTTATAGTTAAATAGGAAGGGAATTCAGCAACAAGAGAAGGCATGGTTTCCTTGCTAATAAATATCCTGGTCACAAAGTACAGGGAAATGTCAAGAAGTGACTTTGGAAAGACTGGGTGATATACGTCAGGGAAGGTTCAAAGTTATTTCTACTCTGGAGACTGACTGTAAAAACTGCCCTCAGTCAAGAGGCAGAGATACCCCTAGCACACCAATCACCCAGACTTTGGTCTTTAAGACCATTCCCTCATGTAAGGAACCAGGCCTCTTTAGAAAAATGGCTGGTTCCAGGGCAAGTGCCGGTAAAGTAAAATGAATCTGGAGCATCTAGAAAGTACAGAACTCATCAACAAAACATGATGGTGACATGTCACAAGGACATGGCTGCCTGCCGGAAGACACTCCCACTGGCCAAATCTTACACAATTTGAACATCAAAAAAATTAGACATGGTATTAATTACAAACTACTGGGAAAAATCGGAATTACTGAGTCCGTGCCAAGAATGGATGGATGGACGGATGGACAGAGGGAGAGATAATCAGACTTCTCTTGGTTACAGTAGAATTCCAAGGGCCAACTGATAAATGTGAAATGGGTGCTGGAGTTGGAAAACCATCATTTTGCAACCATTACAGGCAAAATTGAAGTGAACAAGAATTATCAATGGATACTAAATCCAGGGCAAGTTAAGAAGAATAACAGGATATTTGCATGGTCTTAAAGTGTCTCCCCACTGACTGCTTACTAGTTATATGGGGAGAAATAAAACAATACAGTGGGGAAATGAGGCAATGCCTTGACCAGGTGACCAAAATTAAACATCACCTATGCTGTCCAGCTGAGAATGTGTAACCTCAATTTAATCCAAAGCAGATGTTAGAAAAACACAAAATGAGAAAGATTCTATTAAAAAAAGGCAGGGAGTCTTCAAAACTATCCATGTCAAAGACAAATGGCTATTGGAATGTGTTACAGACAGAACTCTGTGTTCCCCCAAATTCATATGTCAAATCCTAACATCCTATTATGATGGTATTTGGATATGGGACCTTTGGGAGGTGATTAGGTCATGAGGATGGAATACTCATGAAGGGCATTAGTACTCCTATAAAAGAAACCCCAGAGAGCTCCTTTGCCCCTTCTGCCATGTGAGAACATTGAGAAGACAGGAGACAGGTAGGCATGTGCAACTAGGAAGACAGGGAGAGAGGAGGGGGGGGCGGGGGAGGGAGAGAGAGAGAGAGAGAGAGAGAGAGAGAGAGCGTGAGCGAGCGCGCGCATGCACGAGAGCAGGAGAGCTCTCATCAGCAATTAGATCTTGGACTTCTCAGACCTTCAAACTGTGAGAACTAAATTTCTGAGGTTTATAAGCCCTGCAGTCTATGGTATTTTTGTTACAGCAGCCAGAATGGACTAAGAGAATGTTTCAGATTAAAGGACATTAAACAGACATGAAAACTAAAGGCAATATCTGATACTAGACCCTGCACCAGAGGGGAAATGTTCCAAAATACATTGTTAGGCTAACTAGTAAAACCAAAATACAATGGAAATCATAGAAATCATGAAGTCAGAAGTATGCTGCAGTTACTAGAATATTCTCATTCAGCAGGGTGTTGGGAAGCTGGCTCTCCAGGAAGAAAAGCCCAGATTTGTAGCTTTTGCATATTTCTGTGGTGTAAATAACTCTCACCATAGCCAATTTCAAGAAAGGTTTAATAAGAAGCTAGGAAAATTCCTGAATATGTAACAATCAACTTTGGTGCAACTACACATCACTATGAGGTTGTATGATTAAGCCTGTTCTTAGGAAATTCACACTAACCTGTTTAGGGGCAGAGGGCTATGATACATGTAACTTACTCTCAGTCATTCAGAAAATAACTGTGTACACACAGTCACATCCAGACACAAGCATGCATACACAGTGAGCAAGCATGCAATGACAGAGCAAACAAGGCGAAGTATAAACAACAGGTGAATCTGGGAAAAGGAGATCCAAGTGTTCCTTGCACTATTTTTAATTCTGTAATTTTATGTAATAGAAATTATTTCCAAATTAAAAGTTTTTTTTTTAATGCTGTAAATGTTAGTTTGAAATAGCCAAAAATGTCCCACAATTTTGAAGACAAATTTCTAAAGAGATTAGCACTAAAATGTAAAAATATTTCTGCCATTTCAAAAAATAAAATTTCAAGACCCAAAAGAAAATGAATAGCAGTTAATTTAAGTAACAGAGTCATGTTAAAGAAAGAAGGGATGTATACTTGTTTGAAAAATCTAGTGCACTAAAGTAACAAATTAATTGATGGTTAGATATAGGTTCCAAGTCTCCCCAACAAGCTTAAAGAGGGGAGGAACACAGCATGAAACTATAATCCCAGTAAAAAGCTGTGCAGCACAACCCACCTGCACAACAGCCCCCTGCCCCTCCACACACACCAACCGGGTTCAGGAGGAAAGTGACACAGCTGACCACATGCCAGATTTTTAAAAGGGCACTTCAGGATTCAGGCCTTGGAGTGAAGGAAAGAACACAGGGAAGGAAGCAGGTGGTAATGTCACACTCCAGAACAGCCTAAGCTCACCTGTATCTTCTGGTGTTGCCAAAGCAATGTGCAGCAGGGATGAAAGTCAGTTCTAACTTTAACTGGAGGGAACTCATTAAGAAGTAAATTGATAATAAACCCTTAATATCCAAAAAGAATGTCTTATCTGTTGGGGTCTCGGTCCTTCTGCGTGCGCTGTGATCAGCACCGCTGACCTTGTTGACACCTACACCCTGCTCTGCATTGTGGCAATCCAACTGAATGGACTGACACTGGTAGGTCTGGCCCAGGAAATCTAAACACTCAACAACAGAAAACACGATGAAGCCCCCTACATGGTGCCTGGAAACACAGAGGGGCCATCAGAACTAGCGCCTCAGTCTATTGGCTTTGGCCAGCCCAAGCGGGGCCAAGCACAACCGCGGAGCAGGCCAGTCCAGTCCTGCCTCCTAGCAGAACATAAGGTTTTGGAGGACCCTGTTGGCAGAGTGCAGGCAGAGATCACAGGCTCTACCTGCTCTTAGAAACGGATGTTCCTGCCAGCACATCCAGACCATTCTTCACATGGAGGCCAGGAACGTGGCCTACCAGGAATGCCAAGCCACTGCTGGGCAGGAGAGGGACGAGGCCTGCATACCACCCAGGTCTGTGCCAGACAGACCCTGACGACCTGCAGGGCCCTTAGGAAATGCCCTTATCATTCTCCTGCTAAAAATGGGGTACTCCAGCACCCCAATCTTAGCAGGAGTGGCTGGGAAAGGGTACCACAGCCTACTGGCATGGGAGGTCACTGCAGGGCCAAACTCTTAGAAAGAACTGCCCCTGCCGCAGGGTAGGCTGTGGAGTGCAGGGCAGGAGTGTATGAGGACCCCATGCACCAAAGACAAAAGAGATAGCCTGATCCAGTAGCTGGGTAGGGCACATACCCTGCACTTGAGCTCATACTCCTTCAGGACCTCCATGAACCGCTCCTCCTGGGCCAGGAGTTCAATGCTCTGTGGCTCCAGCTGCAAGTCAGACATGCAAAGGAGAATTACAGACAAGACCTCAAGCCAGGCCGAGTGCGTGCTGTCACATCATGTTCCTCCCACTAGGCTCAGCACCTCCTGTCCCTCCTCCTTCTCCCCTCCTGCTCTGGTTTAAAAGGTCTCAGGGCAGTAGGATGTGCTTGCCCTGGCTCCCTGGAACACCCTCTGCTTGGACCCTGCTCCAGAATAGCAACTCCCTTTCCCTTCTCCTCCCAAGGTGATGGGCGGGGCCAGGGGAGGGGGATCATGGTGGGCACCAAATTCTAACCTCTCCTCTGTGCTCCTCACCACAGAGAACCTGTCACTGGGGTTGATGGCACCACCTAACCCTGCTCTTGTCATTAAAAGGCCAACATACATGTCATCGAAGGGGCATACTGGCACAACTGCACTGGCCCGAAAGGAAGGAAAACAGGGTAAGTGGCCTCACTAATTTTTTCTCCACTCTAAGTTTAGTAGGAAAAATAAAATTCAGCTGCCTAGGCATCCTTTTCAAGATCCCAACACTTTTTACCCAGCACCACAGACTCCTCTATGAAGACTAAGAATAAGTAAAAGGACTTGCCTTGTCCTTCAACACAAACTCCAGATCATTCTGCAGTTTCAGCACCAGCTTCTCTGACTCCGAAAGCTTTTCCACAACTTCAATAATCTCCTTCTGCAATCGACTGTTCTCCTACAAGACACAGGTCAGCGGTTTGCCAGGCTTTGGGAGTGGGCGGAGGAGGGAACTGTTGGCAGGTCTGTCTCCTGAGTGAGAGGCTTATTCCCAGTAACACTCGTAATCAGGGAAGAAACCTCACAGTGTCTGGCACTCACTACCTTGGCATCATGCAGAGAAGCCTGTGTTGGGGACTGACTCAGAGCCACCAGGGACAGAGCCCTCATCAATGCTCTTTGCTTTCACCATTGCTTCTGCTTCTCCCACTTGCAAGTGCTCAGAAGATCATGAGTATCATAAGAAAAGGCTGGTTGCAAGTCCTTCTGAGCCATTTTCTCAATGAGGGATTTGAAACTGACCCAGTACAGATCAGATGTCAGACAGGGAAAACCAGTAAGAAGAGTGGTGAGGACAACAGTGCAGTAGAGAGCCAGGCAGTCGGGGCAGACAGGCCCCGTGCACACTGCTATCAGGGGCTCCTGGGGTGCCTGGCTTCTCCTCTGAGAGACAGAGACTGAGCAGGGCAAGGAGGTATGGAAAGAATCCACGGGCTTTGAGTTAAGAGAAGAGGAAGCCAGGAGTACAGGAGGAGCCAGGGTACACCTCACTGGACCCTAATGGAGGGTGGGTGTGGGTCGAGGGACACTCAACCAAACCCCAGAAACCATATCTGCCCCAGGCCGTACCCAGGGCCAGCAAGGGGGCTTTAGGTTTGCTGACCCTACAGATGCTCTGGTCTCCAAGGGGCAAAGCAGAGCTAGCTGCTGGCCCTCCCTAACTTTGGTCCACAGACCCAGAGAGAGAGCGAGAGCCCTGAGGGTTCCCCACCTGTCCTACTGCCACACAACCAGAGGAGGCAGAGACAATGCCTCTCAGGCAGAAGCTAGGACCCTTTCTGCTCTGGCTGAGAAATGTGTTCTCTATGGCTAAAGCAAATGTTCCTTAGTTTGAAATCCCAGGGGTTTCCCTACCACTGAGATGCAAACTGCTTAAGGCTGCTGGGAGGTATTGAATCCTTCACTAGGAAAATGTGGTGTGTGGGAGGAGGTACCCTTAGGCAACCTCGTTTCTTTCTTTTCAGTTGGATGCCCTAGATAGCCACTACATCATCACTTATCATCATCACCTCCCCTCCATCCATCACTCCCTCCTCCAGGACATACCTTCAGGGCCAGGGTCAGCTTCTCTCGAAGGCTGGCATCCTCTGCCTGCAGGTGCTCCAGGTCCTTCTCCAGTGCAGCCCTCTGCCTGCAGACCTGCTCCCAGAATAGCTCACGCTCCATCTCTACCTCGGACCGCAGGAGACTCAGCCTTTCTCTGTACCCCTGTTCCAGGTGTCTGTAAGGCATACAATAGCATATATCACGTCAGACTCCCAATGGAGCTACCCTGGCCCACCAGGCCCTGCCTCTCAGGGAACATCTTCCTGGCCAACAAGACCTCCTCCTTCCTTGGAAGCCCCCTGCAGAGAGAACTTGGCCATACCATCTTGGACTCAATTGTTCCTGCTTGACGGATGGAATACACTGTTCCTCAGCTAGACTACATGTGCTGTGAGGTCAGAGGCCCTCCATTAAGTGGCCCCCCGGGGCCTGATGGTAGACGCCACCCCTCAGGGCTGGTGCAGGTTACCCCGTGCTGACAAGGGGAGTCAGTGGGTCCCTGGAACCTCTGGGGTGAGCTGGAGAATGATCTCTGTGGGTAGGTCTTTTTGCTACCCCTTTGCCTTTCAACCTTCTTCCACACCTCTGCAGCCATCAAATGCCTTTGGTAACCAAATACACAGTAAATCAAGCCTGTCTCATGCAGGACACTGACAGTAAAACCTATAGACAGTGAATCACAAAGGAATGAGAGGAACAGGAAAGGCAGGAGGCACTTTCCCCATCTGACCTGCATTAATCTTTTGCAAAAACCATTTCCATCAGCAGGAAAAACAGTGCTAAATCTTAGTTTTATCACTGAAACAGCTTAACAGGATTTTTCAAACCAAATCTTCAGCAGAGGGACTGGCTGTACTAATCATCAAGTATAAGAAAACACTGGGGCTCTTCCTCTGGCTGACAGGCTGGACTTTTTATCTCATCTCAGAACTTTAAGGAAGAAACACCCAGAAGGAAAGAAAAAGAAGCGCAGCTGTTACCAAAGCAAAAATAGTAAGATAAATATGGCTAATGAAATACTTCACAAACCTTTGGGGTAGTTTTAAAAACATGTATTTGATCATATCACTCCAGTCTTTAAAAAACTTTTGAAATATCCAACCAAAGGAAAATGGTCAAATAAAACATGGCAGACCCACATAATGAGGTGCTCTGCAGCCACCAGAAAATTATATATAATATAGTACCACTTTGTTAATAATTCTGTACATGGAAAAAAGAAGGGAAGGACATAAAAAGTGTTAGGAGTGATAATCTCTGGGAAGTGAGATTTCTGCTTTCACTTTTATTTTCTACAAGAACACGTATCATTTATTACGTCTGTAATAAGACACACCTAATGCATCCATAAAAGCTATTTCTAGAAACCTACTGATGATGCCCCATTACCCATGGGGCAAGATCCAAACCCACCCCACACAGACTTTCTCAGACGCTTGCTTGCCGAATCCAACCACATCAAGAGACACATAGGGCTCTATGCTGAGTGCTCTAATAAACTGACGAGTATCCCATCACTCCCACTTTACAGGTGAAGAATCTGAGGGGCTCTGTCCACCTAGGGTCACAGCAAGTGCCCAACAGACCCAGAATTCTAAAATGCATCTTGCTAGCTCCTCATTGCCCACCTCAGGCTAACCTTTCCCCAAAGGCGAGGGAGAAGGAGGTGGGGGGGCTAGCACCCCCTCTGGACCTCACGGGGAGCAGAGCCAAGAGCTGGTTTTTTCATAGCACCTCCTCTTTGCTCTCCATGAGGGGACACCTCTGGGTGACAAAAGCTAGAAGCTGAAGAACCATTGAGCTGTGTCGAGGGAGCTTAGCATAGACTGTTCCCCACAGTGGGGTGAAAAGAACTCTCTCAGCCTGGTTCAGCCTGGGAAATCCTCGAGGACTAGATTTTCTCATGTTTTAGTTAACAAACCAAAGAGGTGGTTTCGTGTCCATAGAAAAAGGTAAGAAATCCTTCCTTCTGGTCTGTCCAGCCCCCAGCCAGAAAGGTGGTGCAGACTGCTTCCCAGGCGTGTGTGCAGTGTGATCTCAGCAGTCTGGTTTCGGGCTCTGAACTCCTTCCACCATGTCAGGCTCCTTCCCACTGAGCCGACGGACTCCAAAGCCGTTCACGAGACCTCCATCTGTCTCACTGATCACAGGCACACACAGAACACTCAGCTGGAGTAGGACAGACACCATAAATGAAGCAGAGGAAAGTGAGAACAGCAGAGAGGAATGTTCCCTGCAGCCCACAGGCATGCACAGCTAGATGCCACTGAACCAGGAGCCCCGTCATAAAGAGCAAGACCACTTATTAAATAGTCTTAAAAGACCACTTCTTTCAAAGAAGGGCATTCCCAAAAGCGCGTCTTCTAGACTTCTACTGGCTCAGGTGAAATAGGAGGGTCTCTGTTCTGCCGTGTTCATGAGCATGGCCTCAGCTGGTGGCAGCCTGACGTCCACTACCTGCTCTCAGCCATGGCTAGGGAATCGTTGCCCAGGTGTTCAGGAGCTGCAGCTCTGGGCTCAGGCACCACAAGCAGGACCTACTTTATCTTCTTCTCTGTGAGCTGCTCCAAGGCCGAGTGGCAGTCGTCCATCTCTTTCACAAACTCCAGATTCCTCTTCTCAGCTTTCTCTAGATCTTTTCTTGCCTTGTCTCGCTCCCTCACCATCTGCTCCACTTGTCCCCTGCCACAGGAAGGAGACAGGATTGATGGAGCATATGCTCTGGGCCCAGTGAGCCCTGTGTCTGCATGAATAAAAAAAAAGGGCCAGCATTCCTGGGCTTAAGGCATGAGTCAGCGCCGTGCTCTATCCTCACACTACCACCAACCACCTTCTAAGGCAGTTTCTACAATTACTGCACCATTTTACAGATGTACATGCTGAGAGAGAGATTAAATGACTTAACAAGGGAGGTTTTCAGGTCTGAACCACGGAAGTCAAGCCTAGAGGCTTACAGTGTGCCGCACCTCCAGATGGCCTCAGAACAGGTGAAAATATATCTGTGCACCCTCTAGTCTCCAGCTAGTACTTGGGCCTCAGGGGTCCCGAGTACCTAGTCTGGGACTGGACACATGAAGGCTGGCCATACCATATCCTGCCTGGTCACAGCCCTGATACCTGCAGCCTGACATCTGAGTGAATACAAGATGAATCACCCAGAGCAGAAGGCCATCTCTGTGTATGGCCCTGGCTCTGTCCAGTCACCCTAGGCACCCCTACAGGCTCGCAGATCACCGCTTTATTTTGGGGACCATTTCTCTCACTGAAGGAGCACCAAGATTTCCCCTCTGCCCTCCCCAAGGCACAGTCTTTCTCTGGTTCTATTTGCAGAGAGCTAGCTGAGGTCTGAAAGGTCATCTGTCAGCACCTAATGAAATGCAGTCTTGAGGATAGAAATTGTGATTTCTGCAAACCTTTACTGCAGCTCTGGAACATCAATAAAAATACAAAAACAATTGTTGTACCAATCTGCCAAGCAGACAGATGGTTTGAATACTCGGCTAAACCCAAACTGAACGCGATTAAAGTGGAATATACTCTTCGCCAAACTGTCACTTGGCACTTAGTGACCGCATTTGAGGAATACTTCTTTTTCCTCTCTAGCCAGCCACCAAAGCCCAGGAGCTCTCTCTCTGGCTGCTCCTGGAAGCACACCCCAGACTGGAGGGTGTCCACCTCTGTGCTTCAAGCTCAGGCGTCAGCAGGATGTACAGTTCAAATCCTTTTTTGGAACCTTGCTAAAAAGGGCTAAGGGAGGACCTTGACGTAGATTTTTGAGCTTCTCACCAGATGGAAAAGAAGGCCAGACCACAAAAGCCCACGCAGCAGTCACTGAATAGTTTACCAGGTCCTCAGGGCCCCCTCAAACCACACACATGGACGGAATTCGAGGCACAGAGAGCCCTCATCCTGCTCTCAACTGCTCCACTCTCTTTTCCTACCCCATTGCGAGCTCCGGGTCAAGCTCGTGAGAAAGGTGATGTCGAAAACCGTGCCTGACGCTGGCCGTCTGCAGTAGATGAGGGCAGAGCCCGTTTTCTTGGACTCTTCTCCAGGCAAACCCAGCCGACTCCCCATGCCTACCCCAACTATACTGGGATCTTACTGGCAGAAGCTCAGCTCCTGGCGGTAGCAGGCCAAGGCCGCCTGCTGAGTGGCACCATGAACCATCATGAGCTCGTTCTCAAGGGCCCAGGTCAGCTCCAAAAGGTTCACCTTCTCATCCACACTGAAGTCGAGGCTCTGAAATAGCAAGGCCCATCAGGCAGGATAAGATGAGGAATTCTCTAAACACATCCTGGCTCTCTTAGTGACAGTTCAGGCAGTGATACATGCTGTCCTGTCTGGTATACCGCGCTTGCCATTTTTCTGTCTGTAAAGTCTCTGCCTCCCAGAGCATGCCCTTCCCCAACCCATATAACTCTGGTGTCCCATCTTGATCCACCCCGCCCCACCCTGCCCTATCCCAGTTCTCTCCTCTTCACTGTCCCGCAAAAGGGGTGGGTGTGACCCAGGCTAGACAGAGTTCTCTTCCCTGGACAAAGTGACTGACACAAAACAAGGACAAATCTCAAGTGGAAGTGTTCATGGGGATCCATAGGAAGCTGGAGGAGAGAGGTTTTTCCCTGGGAAATCAGCTATGTAAGGACCTGTGGGTCTTGGGGAGTTGCACAAGGAGAGGCTAACACCGCCAAGAAGCAAGCAGGAAGATGGAAGGGAGTCCTGGCAATAGCCTGGAATGCCGAGTCTCAACCTTAAAGTCCTTTCCCCTGAGTGCACACTCAGGTGAGCCCCTAACGGCCTCCTCTGCTTTCAAAGTTGGGTTTCTGTTATTCACACTACCAGAATCCTGATTGATACGTGGAGAGATGCTTTTGTTTGTGGAAAAACAATCTAGCAGAGATAAGCCACAGTGAAGCATTCCAGCGAGTGAAGCATTAATTTTACCAATGGGATTTTGAAAATAAAAGAACAATATTTATTTTATGTATTACACCACAGTAAAAAAAAAAAAAAAAAAGAACAAAGAACACCCATGTGCCCCGCTGCTTGACTGGCCAGTAACTAACACTTCACTGCATTTGCTCTTTTAGCTTTGAGTGTTTTTGACTCCTGCTTCCTTTTATGACATTTACATAGAAATCCAGGGCAGGCACCCAATATGGGCCTATAGAAAAAGAGCCACAAAATTTTCAGCTCATGTGTGAGAATGAAGAATGCTCCCTTTAAACTTATAAAATGAAGGCTTGAATTCCTACTCTTCCTCACTTCCCAAAGTGCTTCTGAAAAGAAATGACATTAAGTCTATAGCCATGCCACCCTGAACAAGCCTGATCCCATCTGATCTCAGAAGCTAAGCAGGGTTGGGCCTTGTTAGTATGTGGATGGGAGACCACCTAGGAAGACCAGGTGCTGTAGGCATAAAAAAAATAAAATAAAATAAGGGATTGTAAGCTGACAAGGTCCTTGCAATCTGTGAGATCAATTAAGGGTTGCCTTGCCTAAAAAAAAAAAAAAAAAGAAATTACATTAAGGGAACAACTTGGGAAGTTCAAGCTGTTATTACACAAGGGCAATAATCTCACAAAGTAGAGTGCAAAGACATGGCAGGTCACAGCAGCAGCTTCTTGGTCGAGTGGGAAGGAGTCATCAAAAACCACACGGCACAGTGGGTGCCAGCCTCCACAATCGCCCTAGTGTTCTCCACCCCCTGACATTCATGCTTGCGTACTCCGCCCCCCCCCCCCACACATACACACTCAATAGCGTCAACCTGTGTAACCCACAGGATGCACAGGAAGTAATGGCATGTGACTTCCAAGGCTTGGGCACAGAAGACAGGTGGCCTCCTCCTTCTTCTCGCTTGGATAGCACTCCAGGAAAGCCAGCTGCTATGTTGTGAGGATATTCAAACAGCCCTCAAGAGAGGTCTGTGTGGCAAGAAATGGGCCTCCTTCTTGCAGCAAACACCAACTGCCAATCTAGAAGCAGATGCTCAGCTTCGGCCAGGCCTTCAGAAGCTAGCAGCACTGGCTGACATTTGACCGCCCTCATGGGAGACCCTAGGCTAAAAGCATCCAGCTACACAGCTTCCAAATTCCTGAACCACAGAAACTATGTGAGACAAGAAATAGCAATTGTGTTTTAAGGCATAATTTAGTGGTGATTTACTGAGGAAGGACAGATAACCAATGCAGGGCCTCTTCACAGAGCTACCCCAGAATTAATGGTTCTTCCTCAGGCGCTCTCACAGGCCATTTCAGTACTCTGAAATGGCTGAGAATCTTGAGAAGTTGAGTGTGTGATGCCAGCACGTTCAGGCTGAGGGCTCACCCATCAGGCATCTCTTTCCCAAGGGGAAGGTCTTTTTTAGGCAGGTGTGCTTATTGTTCAGGGCCAGTGACCTGCGGTCCTGACCACCAATAACACAGGTAAGCAGTTATCCAGAGTCACAGGCAAGAAGGGCCTTGACTTGGTATGCCAGGACACCCACACCACCTGCCTGACTCGCTGGTGCTCCCGCTCTGGCTGTCTGTCTTCAGGCAGCTACCCCACCTGTCAACTGAGAGAAACACCTTCAGGGCTGTGTGAAGGGTAAGTAAAGTTACGTGTTTGACAGGTCCTTGCTTGGAGCCCAGGTACTAAGAGGCGTTCAATAAATATCGCTGTCTTTCAACAAAATGAAATCAAATCCTGACTATAACTGGTAAATTATAAATTGCTAAAGAAAAGGAAATATTCTCTGATAACACAAAAATGATAAAAACAATAAGTTCTGAAAAATGAGAGGCAAGGTCGAAACTCATCACTGGTCAGACTAAGATGGCAGCCAGCCCACCTCCAAACGCCAGGACTCAGGAACAGGGTTTTAGAATCTTAAAACTGAGCCACTTCACTCTTTGCCCTCCCTCGAACCAATTTCTGTGATCTGTGCTCAGCTCTGGTTCTCAGAATAGTCCCGAGGGTCAGCTGTCCAGGTCTGGTCTCGCCCTCTGGGGCCTGCCCAAGGATGCTGGGTGGTTGGACTCAGCACAGGCTAGATTTAGGCCCCGGAGGGTCTGGCCAAGGAGACAGGCACACTGTACTGTCTTAAGAGCTTTCTTTGGGTTCCTTTACATTATTATTGGTTTGTGCTAATAAGGACGTTTCTGAAGGCAGTATGACAAACCTAATCAAGAATTAAAATGTGTAATTTCAGGAATCTAGCATACAGAAATACCAGCACTGGAGCAGCAGGACACACATGCATTTTAAATGACAAAATTTATAATAGGAAAGAACCTACATGTCCACAAACTCAACACAAATTAACAAAATACACATTATAATACCAACTAAAAAAAATGTTTTAAACTGGAATGTCTAAATATGTATTTCTTTTTCTCCATAGGCAAAAGCTCTGCAGACACTCTACTAAGCCATTAGCTGTCAACACTGAAGAGGGGCCAGGCTTTATTATCTTACATTTTTATTTATTATCTTACATTTTTATTTACAACATGAAGTGAAATTTGGAAATGAAAATAATCAGTCTAACTCACCACACTTCTCCCCAGCATTCTTCCCTCACCTTGTCAGGCCCCTGTACACCACTTAGCCACCCCAGAGCAGAGCTCCCTCCAAGCCCCATGGTCTGGCCCTGTGGCCCTGGGGGTAGTATGCCTAGCCCCGGGGAAGAGGCCTGGGCCCATCTGAGGACAGCCTCCTGGATTCATCCCTGGAAAAGCATGGAGGAGGCTTGGGAGGAGGCACCAGGGCAGCGAGCCTCCCTGTACCAGACCTAGTGGGGGAAGGGTCTGCACTGAGTAGGGCCTACATGGGGAAATGAACTCAACCAGCTGGCCAGGCAGCTCTGAGTGGAACGCTCGGACTTCCTGTGACAGTGAAGTCCAGTAAGATATCTCTACCACAAGGAAGGGGACATCTACACTGAAACTTGAGACCAGTTCAATAAAGTGCACACCTTAAAGAAAAAAAAAAAAATCTGTACTACCTCACTTGAAGGACTGACCTCCCTCATTCAGGAAAACAGATCATCTCTGAGGCTGAAATGCACTGGGAAAATGCCTAACATACTCAAACCTACCTTCAAATGGATTCATTTCAGGCTATTGTTTCTACTTTTTACTTATTATCTTGTAAGTGAAAATTTCCTGTATTTTAATAGCAAAATAAATAAATAAATAAATAAATAAATAAATAAATAAGTAAGTAAGTAAGTAAGTAAGTGATTCCAACTGGCCTTCCCTACGTGGGGTTCGCTGCCCAGAGTGAACATCCTGTATGTCTGTGGGGTATATGGTCTAGTCTCCTCAGTGTGCAGACGACCCCCAAGGTCCCCTGGCGGGCCTCACATAGCTGGGATGCCTTCCACTGAGGCGGTTGTGAGTAATCAGCTCCAAACCTGTAAGACTTCCCTGCCGTTCTGAATCCCCTCCTGGGCCCACAGGGCAAAGAGTTGCTCAGGAAAGGCAAAGCCGGTGCCGTTGTCAACGCTGCAGAAGAGGTGTGGGCCTGAGCACACAGACACTAGGGATGACGTTGTAGCAGTATGACAGTCACCCTCCTCCGGCACCTGCCACAGGGACAGAGAGATGCCTGTGAGCACATGGGTCTCCTGAACACGTCTACTCATGTTAAACATCTTCCAACCTCATCAGCCTATGCTCAGCCCTTTGCTGCCTCATTGAGGACTGATAAAAATAACTCATGTGGTTACCGTTAGCCCAATTCCTAGACAAGGAAACAAAGGCACAACACCATTGCGCGATCTGTTCAAGATCATACAGCACTACTGGTGGCAGAGCAGGGATTTGAACCCAGGGCTCCTCACACCCAGCCCAGCCCTCTCTCGAGGACCCTAGGTACCCCCTGTTCCTACCATCCACTCAAAGCCTTGTGTAGGGAACATGTCCCAGAGCCCAAGCAGCCTGACTGGTCCACATGCACTACTTAGTGAGAGTTTAACATCTCTCCTCTGAGCCAGTATCGACGTATGCTTAGCCTCACAAAAGGGCTCAAGAAGGCATGTGACAGTGCTAAGAAATGCAGTCCTAGGAAAGAAACCCAAGACAGACTTAAAGAGAAGAGGTGAGTCAGCCCGAGCATTTCCTCAGGACTCAGAAACACAGTCTGGGGGAGTTTTAAAGCCAAACTATCTCAGCCAGAAAGCTGACCTGTTAGCCTTAGGTACTGTAAGAATCCATAGGGCAAGATTATGTTCCTTGCTGTTTTCTGCCCCAGCCAGAGAACTTCAAAACAAGCATTTGCTGTGTGGGGCCACATGACTGAGCAGCAGCAGCCCCTTCCTGCGGGCCACCAGGAATTCTGCCACACCTGCAGGGACACCCTCCTCACTGGCCTCCTCCTGCCCCCTCCTCAGTGCATCTTTGCTCTCCCTGAACATTCTGAGCCTGTCCTATTGCCTGAAACACTTTCTCCAATCCTTCCATGGCTGGTCTCTTGCTTAGGGCTCTGCTCAGAAGGTATTGCCCTGGAGTGGTTGAGCCCCTGTCAGCTCGTCACCTCTCCTCACATCACTTACCTCTTCTGCAGGGCTCACTAGGCCATGTGCAGTCTGTCTCTCCTGTGGATGCAGCAGCCTCCTGCCCTTGTCTACTCTCGGCTGTGTCCCTATCTCTCCATAAAGAGAGTTACTTAAGGGCTAGTGCTCAATGAGCTATGCTGGGCATCATAGAGCTCTACAAAGAAGGCATTTTACCCCATTTACAGAAGCAGAGAGGGCAGCTCACAAACGCCTGGCTGCCATATAAAGAAACTCAGATACCCAAATGTACCTGTACCACCTGCCTTCCTCCCACTAGCCTCCTCTCTGAGGACTATGAGCTTGTGAACAGGGACTACCATGTGGGGGCATATCTCCACCTGCGGCACTTATCTGAGGGCTTGGCACCATCATGCCATGCCATAATCCACACTCACAGGATGCGAGACCCTCCACTCCATAGCCATGTCAGCTCAGGGCACTTCCTGGACAGTCAGGTCTTATTCTTCAGGCCGCTGGCCTCTGAACAGAGGTTGGGTCCTACCTGGCCTCACTCCTGAACGCACAGCTCAGGCCCCTGACTAGCTATGCTTCCATGTCAGGCTACTAAAAGAGAGGTGGCTCCACCAGCTCTGAGCATGGCTTGTGGGACTTCGCTGTAGTCTCTGACCTTATGTGGCCTGACACCTTCCCTTAGGACTCCTAGCTTCTTCTTTGTCCATTCTCTTCTTTGTCCAGATTCAGAAACCTGACTCTCAGATGACCTGGCCTGGCAGTGAACAGTGTTACTGGTCCTATACCACTGCTCATAAACCGTGGGATCAGCCATGTCAGCAAAGAAGCACTGGCAAACGCCCGGAGCACCCACCCTGTGGCTGTTAAAGGCAGCCTTACTATCTTAGGACTGGGAAAACCAATGAAATGGCAACTTACTGCTTAAAATCTGTTCTCCAACTGCAGGGATCCAGTCTTTGTACAAGAGACACAATTCGGGAAAAGAGGACGGGGAGAGCACAGGTTAATGAAAGGTGATCCTAGGGAAGGTCTAGAATCCTATGGTGACACTGTTCTCACTACACCATGATGGGGAGAAGGAGGAGGGGGTTCTCCTACTTAAATGTGGTACATCCCACACTGAGGAGACATAGTGAAGAACTGCCATGGAATCCTCATAAAATCCCTATGAGGCGGGTACCCATTTCACAGATGAAGAGCCGGAGGCTCAGAGAAGGAAACTCACCCAGTGACAACAACTAGAAAGGAGCAAATCAGATCAGCTCCAAGGTCTGTGTGATTCTAAGTCACACGGCCTCCCACTTACACGTGTGTGTGCACTCCCCAACCAACTGAAGGACAGCTCACTGCGGCGACACATGCTGAAGGCTAGAGAATGAAGGACAGCAGTTACTGCTACGGTTCAAGATTTAATTGTCCCATTTTACCTGGTAATGAGACCAGGTCCTGCTCAGTTTGATAGGAGTGGAAGATTTCAGAAGTGAACTGGGCCCATAATTGAGCAGGCCAAGCTGGAATTCCTCAAGACTCACTCTGCCATCTCGATCTTGATCCAATTTGTCAAACAGGTCTTCTAGTTCCTAAACAAAAGCCACCACACCTCTGCTCAGAAGTTCCATCCACAAGCAGCTACATGCCAGCCAGAATCACCCAGGCCCATCCATCCACCCTCGCACCCTTCACCCCTCCCTCCCTCCCCAAGTAGGGCAGTTTGCTTGTCACCATCCAAATTCAAATTGTTCGGTCACACCTGGCCTCCCCTGGTTCTGGCTTGTTAAATCAACATGCCTGGTCAGTTTCCATTCTGCTATGAACCGGTGCTACTTGAACTTCCTAAATTCCACAAATACCTATTCATTATCTACTGTGGCATGAACTTGTTGGGTGATGGGAAGACCAAGTACATATGGAGCATGGCTTGAGCCCCCAGAGGATCAAGGTCTACCATGGGCAGCAGGGCTAAGGGGGTCTTTAGCAAGGTGGGGGACCTGCCCTATCACCACTGCCTGTTCCTCTTCCTCTTGGTCCCTGCAGGAAGAAAGCAGAGGTGAATACGGGTACTGGGAAAGTAGCTAGGCTCCAAGGGCACTGTGTTTGGGATGGGTGGTAGAACAAGGCCAAACAGGCAGGGGGAAAGGGTGTCCTAGGCAGAGGAAGACTCCTGAGTAAAGAGGTTTAGAAGTCAGTGAGGCTCAGGCCACACGATCAGAGGTGAACTCTTGAGGATGCACACTTCAGCAGAGCACTGTGAGTTATCAAAGGAGGTTAGACCAGAAAGTGACACAACTGAATCAGTGTCTAAAACTTAAAAGAATTTCTAGATCCAATATCAACAACGACCAATGCAAAGAACCAGTCACTGACAGTGCTCTATCTTGGTCCCTCTTACCTCTTTCTTGAGTTCCTGAAGCCCAATGCTCTGGCAGACCACAGCCAGCTCTTGCTCGCTGAGGTGACCACTTCTGCCCACGCCGAGCGCTTCCCAGATGCTCCGAACTTGGCTCTCAGGGGTGTCAAAGAAGGGGCTACAGGATTTCTGGGGGTTCACAGAGACCTCGGAATCCCAGGTTGGCAGCTGGCCTGAAGCAGAGAAAGCGACAGGTAAGCCCAGTGCTCCAGATGCAGGGGCAACATACCTGCCAGTAATTTACTCTGAAATCAGATGGACAGATAGATGGACACAGGTGAGTAGCAAAGCACCAAAAGTGGAATCTAGGTGGTGGGTACATGTGCAATCACAGTACAATTTTTCCAACTTCATTCTGCATTTACAAATTTGCAAAATAAAACTTTTATTGGGGGTGGGGCAGAGAATCTCTGCTCTATGTGGGGAAAGCTTTTTCTGAAGGGACCCTACTAGCGTCACACCATTGAAAGCATATAAAAGAGGACTACATTATTTGTATCTACAATTAAGAAAAAAGTTTTTGAAAAATTAATTTTCAGAAACCTTTCAAACCTACCAAAAAAGCACAGTCCTATAAACCCTAGTGCACGTGTCACTCAGGCTCTGTGATTATTAAGAATTTGTCACGCTGGCTTCAACTATTTCCTTTTTGCTATTGCTGAAGTGTTTGAAAGTAAATCCCAGATCTCATATTTTACCCCTACATACTTTGCATGTATTTCTGAAAAATATGGATGTTTTCTTACATAACCACAATGCCACTATCATACCTAACAAAATCAACAATTTCCCAACTGCCTCAAAAGTCTTCTTACAGTTAACTTGTTTGAATCAGTACCCAAAGAGAACCCCCGCAGTGTAGCTGGTTATTATTTTTCTTAAGTCTTTCAATCATAAACACTTCTCCTGCCCCAAACCCTAGACCTGTCTTATTTAGGAAATGGATCAGTAATTGTTTTGTAGAATGTCCCCTATCTGTATTTGCCTGTTTATTTCCTTGTGACATTATTTAACTTGTTCCTCTATCCCTAATAGTTCCTGCAAAGGAAGTTAGTATCAAAAAGTAGTAATTTGGATGCAGGCTCAATTTTTTTCTGGACGAAAACACTACACAGATAGCACTGTATACTATCCACTACCTCACATGAGGAGGTGCAGTACCCTTGAGATGCAAAGCTTCATCAGTGGGTTTAGGTGACAGATGGCTAGTTTTCATCACTTTCCTACTTCAGCCAGTTGGCTTGCTGATGTTTCTCAGGCTCTGCCAGAGGAATAACTTGTGGAAGAGGTCATATGTAGAGGATGTCTTTGAGGAGCTATCCATGGATGAGCCATGCTTCAAACCAGATGCCCAACTCCCCGGCGAGCCTAACACAAAAAGAGGGCTGCTTCCACCTAATTCAGACTTGAGTGACTTGAGTTTCATCGGTGGTCTGGAGCTTTCAAGTAGATGAGCCACCTTGGTGTTGATTACTTTAATAATCCAACTAATAATCAGAAAACCAGTTTCCCCAAGGAAAGCCAGGCTCATAAATGTTGCTGTGGGTTGGGCTGAGGAAAATGCAAGGAAAGGAGCAGGCAGGAAAAGGCCGACTCTGAGATCCCTTCCAACTTAAAATGTCTAAAATTTCTAAAAAAATTTAAAAGCAATTCTGATACTGAGGTTTATTTCTCAGGGCTGGCATAGGAGGTAAATAAATCCT
The DNA here is from genome assembly GCF_014176215.1 of Rousettus aegyptiacus. Classification (NCBI taxonomy): domain Eukaryota; kingdom Metazoa; phylum Chordata; class Mammalia; order Chiroptera; family Pteropodidae; genus Rousettus; species Rousettus aegyptiacus. The sequence goes on from NW_023416287.1 coordinate 42,913,354, forward strand.
TTGAGGTTTGACATGAGTGTCTGTGTACTACTGTTGGTTCTAACACAGATGGAAAGGTTGGGAAGAAACCACTCTGTTCTCTAGGAAGAGAGCAAGTACTGAATCGCCCTGTGAATAACCTGCCCTGGGAGCCCTTCCTTGGACTCAGAGTCCAAGGAAATTAAGACGTGATGGCTTGGCTGCTCTTCCTACCATGAAGGGGTCTGTCTGCTTTGTCCAGCAGCACCAGTGGATGTTAAGTCAGTTCCCTTGACATCCACTGAAGTAAATGCTGAACAAACAGTCCCAACTGCTAATTTCTTACTGCAACAGAAATTCAAGGTCAACTCTGGTCTCCCTGTTTCCAAACCAAGTTTCTGCACTTTCTGCCCTGTGGGAGATCACATGCTAACGCACTGTGATTTGCTGCTGCCTTCTCGTTGCTACCGTAAGGCCCCTGAGGACCAGGATCATGTCTTACACTTTATTTGGGGTACAGACAGGGTCCCTGGTGGATGCTGAGATTGCTTACTCACAGCAGAGGACAGGCAGTGCACCAGGCCGTGCACCAGGAAGGGGGCGCAGGGCCTGCCCTGGGAGCATCATGCCTAAGACCCCAGGGCCACACCTGCCAGCTGTGTCATGCTGGTCCTTGCAGACTGTGAAATGTGGCAGAACCACACTGCTCCCTTAGCCAGCAGCCTCTGCCCGAGCGTCTGACCACAGGGAATCCCGAGGACCAAGTGACACACTCATACCTGGGACCATCCTGAAGAAGGGGCTCGCTAGGGACAACACCCATATCGCATGCTTCTCAGGAAATTTCAGTCAGCTGGCTCACTATCTGACGACTCAGCTCTTGGAGCTTTCAAAGAACTGGTGAAAGGTAACATCGACATAAGACCATGGCTTTACCTTGTGTTTCAAACAAATCATTCTGAGGTTCTTGAGCACTTTCAACTTCTTCATCTGACTTGAGACTCTGCAGAAAAACGAAAAGAGAAGAACATGAATGCCCCAGAAGATGTGGCAGTGAGTACAGCACCAGTAAAAGTAGATGGTATGTCTTGGGGCAGGGAAGAGGAATGAGGAGGAGGACCAGCCTGGTGAGACGCAAATCCTCCAAATGAAAGTCCACCTCTGCAGCGTGGCCTTCGCGCCGGGGTAGGAGCTCACAATGAAAACACGATCAAGTGCTCCTAGACCAACAGGAATAAAACGCTCCCTAAATCAGCACCTCTTCAAGAAGAGTGCCCCTGGAGCTTTGACATTCTATCACAAGAAAGAATCTTGAGGCTTGAAGGTCCTTACTTCTTTGCACCCCATCTCTTACCACCCACATTAGTTCTACAAACAGTCAGAAGGAGAGCAGGTCTCTGCTCCTCCAGGAGCTCCTGGGACAGTGCGGTGCACGGCAAGCACTTCGTATCTTGAAGAAGGCAGGCCATCAAGATACACCTGACTCAAGTAAAAACCTCATGTTTTTATGACCAAGAAGCTAACCACAAAGTCAAAGTCTGCTTCTGACAGGTATTATGTGTCCCATGCCCAATTCTGGGATGAATGCCAGTTAACCAACACTCATTTCTCCTCAGAGCTGGCACTGAGCTACGGGCAGGAATGTGTGAGCAATTGGTGTGTCCCATTCTCCTAATGTATTAAGCCCAACTGACAACACATGTTCTAGTTCTGGGGCTCAAAGATGGTTTTAAGAAGCAGAACAGTAGCACAAAGATGGACCAACCCAGTCCTCCATCCCCGAGGGCCAAGTTAAAAAACGATAAAAAAGCAAATATTCTGGCTTTGTTGGTGTTGCCCAGGTCTAGTATGTTCCTGAGATAAGTGACTTTAGGATCTAAATACATATGTTTGTTTTCTTCTTTGCCTCAACAAATGTTGAACATTCAAGAAATTAATTTGGGGGCCTGGGGTTGTCTTATTAAAGATAAGTCACCATATTGCCCCATCTGACAGAGGTGTCTCGTTACAGAGAGCAGAAACCAAGAAACTCCTGAAATCCTTGAAAATAAGTCTAAGAAGCCCACAATTAATTTGCAGGCTGTGGATCTGCCCCATGGAAATATTTCTTGACATGAAGGCCAGGAGGCTCCAGCAGCCCATCTCTTAGGTCAGGCTCTGAACCACAGTGAACAGCTCAGGAAGAATGGGGGCTAGAGTCAACTCCCTAGGCCCCAGAAGACCTGGCATGTGCTCACCAAATTGTAAATGTGTGGCTCAGGATATTTTAAGTGTTCGAGGCAGGTGGAATGGTGAGCGTGGGACATCCAAATTTCTAACCTTGGCATTGCTTTAGAAAAGCACCTTTTTATTTCTATCCTTGACTGATTACCACTGTACCTTCACACAGTACTGGGGAAAGGTGGTGGTGGTGAGCAGGGGACATAGAGAAACAATTGATTCATGTACAAACTCTCTACCAACCCAATGTCTGAAAGAGGATGAGCTTGGCCAGAATTTCCCTGCAGACAAGTAAGCCTGGAGATATTTAAGAATAAAATGTCATTCTCCCAGGTGTGCCCTCCCTTCTGATGATGAAATGCCCAGGAATGCCTGTCTCCTTCCTCACATCTTCCTGTAGTGAGCAGTCATGACTAAGTGAAATATTATTTTCCCAATGTTGAGTAGCCTGAGGTGGGGAAGAGGCGACCCGACCCACCTCCACGCTTTCCAGAGATGCAGAGCGTCGGACCTGGCTTCTCGCGGTGGCCCTGGCTTGCTGTTCTGGCAAACATTTCGCTCCGGTTGCAGAGTCACATGGCTCGGGCTGGCTCCTACGGCCATACCACTTAGAGCCACTCACATACTTTGGAGGGACAGCACGGTAGGAAGCTGGAAAGAAAATGGGAGGTTTGAGGGGGTGGGCCTCTAAAGTGGTCTCTGGGTCCACACATGCCACTGAGATGCCCTTTCAGAAGGTGCAAATGTGGATACAGAGTATGTCTCTCACTGACGGACGAACTTTTATGCACACAGAAAATGTCTGGAGGAACAAAGAGAACAGAACAGCAGTTATTCTATTCCCTGGGATGGGGACTAAGACAGACAGGCAGGGAGACAAAGATTTTCTACTCTAAATTTTACATGCTGTTTAAATTTTTGAGTATATTTTGCTGTTATTTATGTAATAAAAGACTAACAAAAACTAGCTTCTTAATTATGAAGAAAAAAAACTTCCAATAATTAAGCAACATACAGCTCTAGAGACAGGAAAGTAGCTTTCCACCCTGCTCACTATGGGAACCCAAGCCCAAGGGACTGCAGTGTGCACGTGGGCAGGCACAGACCTCAGATACAGCTTCGGAGGCTTAGGCTTCTTGCAGGTCTAACATCTAGGCACAGGCAGGTATGGACTTTAGTTTTGGGATTCATGAGAATCCCTTAAACCTTAATAATCTTTTGTACTTTTCGTCTTACCTGTCCACGTCTGCACAGAGACACTAGAATTCTCAGGCAGAGAATACACTGACTCTGTGCAGAATCCTGGGCAGGCAGGAGAGAGACAGGGGAGGGTGACATGGGCAGCAGCCAGGGCAGGACATGGGTTCAAAAGGAAACAACCAGAATGGGCCAAATGGAGAGAAAAGGACAGGCCCCAGTGAGGCAAGGCCAGGCCGGGAAAATAAGGAGTATTTCACTGCAGATGTGTCTTGGGCCTCACCCCAACAGTATTCACACTCCTTAAGGCCAAGTATCAATTCCCTTCCTTTATCCCCCAAATGGCTGGTCCACAGCCCCTGACCTTGGGACCATCAGAGGAGAAGGCTGGGTCCATCCTGGCCAACCAGAAGGTGATGCCAATGACAGACAGAAACTGGGAATGTGGGAAGAGTTACTAGGAGGAGGATGCTCAGTTCTACAAGGGACATGGAGAATGTGAAGTGACAGCATGACATTTAGGGCAACTGACAATATGCAGGTTGACTATAATTTCTCATGCTACTAGGACACTTTGAGGTAATCACAGGCAGTATTACTAATTACCTTGGGACAACAGGTGTTAACAAGGCCTGGTCCAACAAAGTCTCACCACGTGAGAGAACACATGTGACATGCTGAAGAGGAGGGCAAAGTGTCCAAGTCAGCAGAGGGAAAACAAGAGAATCTGGGGACAAACTTGCCAGTGTTCTAAAGGGGCAAACTACGAACATGGAGAAAGTCAAAAGAAAGTTGCTGAAAAGGTGAATGAGAGACAAATGAATAAAGGCTTTAGCATCTGCTTCTGGTTTCCATTTGTAGGGAGGCTGCTGGCTGATTACTGTGGGTGAGGAAGAATCCTCTTCTTTCCCCCCTGAGGTAGAGCCAGGGATTTTTGTGTCAGGTAAGAAGTGGGAAGCTGTGGTACATGTGGGAAAAACAGGCGCAGAAAAGTTGGAGGGAAGCTATGGCATGCCCCACTAAGCTTGGACCTCATCAGACCCCAGTGGAAACAAAGCCCTGGTGGCCATGCCCACACCCATGGCTACTTCCCAGGCTCAGTCTGCTCATCGGCACATCTGGACATCGTGAAGCCAACACGTGTTTCTGCTTCCCAGGTTTGATTTTCCCTCCTTCCAATTCCCCTCCTTAGTTGACCCCTAGTCCAGGCCCGGAGTCCCGCCCTATCCTTGATGCTGGTCCCACTTCGTCACTGTTGCCAGTCAGTCAGCATTCTCCTTAGAATAATAAGCTGTCCAGAAAAACACATACCTTTTTCATAATATTCCTCAATGTTTTAAAAAAAAAAAAGTCAAGAAATCTATTGCTTCCCTCTTTCCAACAAAAAGAAATGCTATTCCAGAAAAGAGTGTCCATGTGGAAAGTCAGGACAGAATCAAGGGCAGAGGAACGACAGTAAAATGAACAGGCAACTTTCTACTACCCACAGAATCACAAGAGTCATACTCTCTTGGGGTGTGAAGGGTACTGTTGCCCAGGCCAACCATATTTCAGTGTGGGCACAGACCAATCCCCCACCCCAGAGGTTCTGCAGAGCACAAGACACAGCCTCTCAGTCAGCACAGAAGACAGGAAAGCACAACTGCTGACCCGAAGCCTAGACTCCTGGTTTTGTCTTCTCAGTGTGCATTTTTATTTATAGGAAAAGAGTAACAAGTCAAAAAATTAAAATACATTTAGTTATATGTTCAATAATAGCTTTTAATGACAAGAGCAGAATGATAAGGAAGCAGGGATATATTTCAAAATTCTGGGAATGTGGTCCCACAATGACACTCTCCTTCCTTGGAGTATCAAAAGTACATTTTTCTGATCATAGTGGGAGATGGTGGAAAGCACTGGCAGATTAGAAAGCAGGGAAAGAGTGACTATGAATGAAGCAGAGGAGACAAATGAGGCACTGAGGAGGCAGAGTCCTAAACCACATTCAAAAGAAGGGGCCCAAGACAGGGAAGGTAAACCAGGGGCGGGCAGCTGAAATGAACACAATTCTGGAGGGCGCCAGGTTCACCCTGACTCTCAGGGAAGCCCTGTAGTGACAGAACCACCAATGCCTAGTCAGGCCTTCAAGTACTGGGAACCCTTCCTCTGTGGACAAGCACTTGGAGGTAGACACTGGGATGGGCCCTGGCTGCTGGCACAAGAGGTGGTGTTTCAGGCAGGTCATACAACCATTTAATTGAGGAAAGCTTTGAAATCCAAAAGAAAAGAAATAAAATTGTTATCAGTGAGAAAAAGCTCAAGTTTTAAAGTAGCTTCTTGCCTCTCTGGAGGACCTGAAAACACATCCCACGGATCCACACATTTTAGACTAAGAAGCACTACACATTCTCTAGTACGAAGAGTAGACACACAGTGTCAGTGACACTGGGCATTCACCTTGTAAGCACATTCATTTTCATAATCACATGATCACATTCCAAAATTCTGTAAGTTAGAAAAGGCAAGTGGCCTTCTTCACATCTGAAAGTGTGAGATAAAGCACTTGGTATCTTCAACTCCTCCACATCCATTTTATCATGTCAACACTCTATGCTGTAGAGATAGCACTAAGTATTATTTGACACGATACTGTGATTTATAGTAAATATATATTTGGTCTTTGTTCCATCTCTGGCATGAAGCTTCTAAAATCCTTGGACTTACCTAATAAGAGTAACCACCCTTGAGTTTATATTAATGAGGTGACTTCTGAAAAGCATCCAAGGATGGAGGCTGGTTGCCAAGAGAACAAACCATGTGATGAGAAGATTAGAACTTTTGGCTCCACCTCCACTGACTCTAGGGAAGGGAGAGAGGCTAGAGATTGAGTTCAACCACCAATGGCCAATGATTTCATCAGTCAGGTCCTTGTAATGAAGCCTTCGTAAAAACCCAAAAGGACAGGGTTTGGAGAGCTTCTGGGTTAGTAAACAAGTGAAGAGTGGGGAAAGTAGCACACCTGGAAAGGGCAAATGTAGAAACTGGGGAGAGTGGCACATCTGGAGAGGGCACAGAAGCTCTGTGCCCTTTCCTTAAACCTTGCCCTATGCATCTCCTCCCTCTGGCTATTCCTGAGTTATATGCTTTATAATAAACCAGTGATTTAGTAAGTAAAATGTTACTCTAAATTCTGTGAGCTGCCCTAGCAAATTAATCAAACCCAAGGAGAGGGTCATGGGATGCTCTGAATCAAAGCTTTTGTTCAGAAGCATAGGTGACAACCTGGACTTGCTATTAGCATCTGAAGTTGAGGACTAATGGGACTGAGCCCTTAACCTGCAGTACCTTACATTATCTCCGGGCATAACATGTCAGAATTGACTTAAAATAGTAGGGCATTCAGCTGATGTCAGAGAATTGCCAAGTGTGGGAAAAACTACCACCCACCTGATGACCAGAATGCGCTAGTATTAAGAGTATTTGTGCAGTCTAAAGGAAAACAACAGGGTTTTTACCTTACAACACTATTTTACAAATAAGGAAACAAAAGAAGAAACAGAAATGTTTGGTCCCGGCAGTCACAGCTCAGCAGTAATACAGTGGGGTTAGAATTTAGTCTCTGACCTACTAGTTCCTTCAAGCAGAATATTATATTCCAGAAGGTAAGATAATAAAAATAAATTAAAGGCAAGAGGAGGAACTCCTGTTACCTGATTCCAAAGAACTACTGTCTTCATTGAAGGAGCCAACACCAGCATTGGATGACAACACTGCCACAAGACCTTCCTTAAATTCCTCAAAGTTAACCTGGGTCAATATAAGAAAAGAGGTAAATGTTACTTTCAACAGAACTCGTGTGTAATTCATCAGTCTTTCTTTTTTCTTAGATGGAAACATCTTATTGTTGCCTTTTACACTGAGAACATTCATTTCATTTTTTTCAAAAATTACTTAAGACTTTTAAAAATAGGAGGTCCAAGATGGTGGCAACATAGGATGCTGAACTTATCCCTTCTATGAGCATATTGAAATATATACCTATATAGAGAGCAATTACTCCTGAGAGACAGCTAAAGGATGACTGAAAGCTTCTGAACAATAAATGAGAGAAAAAGAACAAATAGGGAAGCATGGGAAACTGCAGGAACCCTCCAGGATCTGCAGGGTTTGTCCGGGACTGGAGGTGCCAGTGAGCACCCTTGTTTACATCCCCCTCCAATTCCACTGGACAGGTGGGTTCTCTGTCCAGATGCTCTGGTTTACCTGCAAGATCGCTGCAGCACATTCCCAGCTGCACTTCCAAGTGCCCATTTTGGCTACAAACAAAGGGAGAAAGCAGGCTTAACGGAGCATTACTACATGAACCTGGCCTCCCTTCATGGAGTTGCTATAGCTTAGTGGGCCAGTTCCCCAGATGCCGTGGGCACATGCTTGGCTCCCAGACTGCCTCCCAAAACCACCTGGCATACACAGCCTACACAGAGTTTGCTGCTGCATAAGACCACTTTTTCAAGATTGGGAGAGCTATTTTGTCTAATTTATATAAACAAATATAGAAAGGTGAACAAAATGAAGACAGAAGATATCTCCCACACATAGGAAAAAGAAAACTCCCAGGGGGGAGGGGCAACCTAATGAAGCAGAGATCAGTAATTTGCCTGATAAAGAATGAAAAGAAATGGCCCCAAGGATACTCACCAAACTTGTGAGTGGAATAGAAGAACTTAGGGAGAACTTCAACATAGAGCGAGAAAGTATAACAAAGGACTAAGTAGAATACAATAATACACTAGAAGAAATCAAAATCAGATTAGCTAACAGAGAAGAACGAATCAGCGACCTGTAAAACAGACTAGTGGAAATCACCCAGTCAGAATAGCAAAAAGAAAAAATAATTTTAAAAAATGAAGATAGGTTAAGGAACCTCTCGGACAACATCGAGCACACTAACATTTGCATTGTAGGGATTCCTGAAGAAGAAAGTAACAAAAACTTTATTGGAAAAAATAATGGCTAAAAACTTTCCTAACCTGGAAAAGAAAGCAGACATCCAGGTCTGGGAAACAGAGTTCTAAACAAGATGAACACAAGAGAGACTTACACTAACCATATTGTAATTAAAATGTCAAAAGTTAAAGAGACAATCTTGAAGGCAGCAAGAGGAAAACAACTAGTGACATACAAAAGAAACCTTCTCCCTCATTAGTATATCATCTGATTTTGCAGCAGCAACTTTACAGGCCAGAAGGCAGTGGCAGAACATCTTTAAAGTGCTGAAAGAAATAAAACCTACAACTTAGAATAATTTAACCAGAAAGGTTATCATTCAGAATTGAAGGAGAGATAAAGAGTTTAACGGACAAGCCAAAACTAAAGGAGTCCATCGCCATTAAACCAGCTTTACAAGAAATGTTAAAAGATCTTCTTTAAACAGAAAAGGTAAGGCCACAAGTACAAATAAAAAAACAGGAGAGAGGAAAATATCTCACAGATGAAGTCAAATATTTAATAAGTAGAGCAAATCAGACATTCAAAAACAGGAAGTGTAGAGGTGGGTAAAAATGTAGTCCTTTTAGAATATAGTCGAACTTAAATACCTATCACCTTAAAATAGACTGGTATAGATACAGAATGATATACATAAAGCTATGTAAACCCAAACCCAGAAAACCAAAAAGGATAAACACAAAGAATAAAGAGAAAGGAACCCAAACAAAACCAGCAAACCCCAAGGGAAGAGATCAAGACAAGAAGAAAGGAACAGAGGAGAACTACAAAAGCAACCAAAAAAAAAAATGAATAAAATGACAAAAAGAATAAACTTAATCATTTTCTTGTGAATGGATTAAATTCACCAATGAAAAGACATAGGGTGGCTGAAAAGATTTTTTAAAAATGGCCTGTCTATATGTTGCTCAAGAGACTCACTTCAAATTGAAAGGCACATACAGACTGAATAAGTGTAGGGATGGAAAATGACATTCCATACAAGTAGAAATGAAAAGAGAGCTGGGTAGTGATACTCATATCAGATAAAATGTACTTTAAAAAAATGTAAAAAAAGACAAAGAAGGACACTATATAATGAGAAAAGGATAGAACAATCATAAGTATCTATGCACTCAACATAGGATCACCTAAATATGTAAAGCAAGTAATAATGGATATAAAGGGAGAAATTCACAATAATTCAATAATCGTAGGGAATTTTAATAACCTACTCATATGGATCATCCAGACTGAAATTAATATGGAAATAAGTGGCCTTAAATGTCACATTATGCCAGATTGACTTAGACATTTACAGAACATTTCGTTCAAAACCTGCAAAAAACGCATTTTTCTTCACGTGCACATGGATCATTATCCAGGATAGATCACATAATAGGCCACAAAACAATCCTCAATAAGTTCAACAAGATGTAAATTATATCAAACATCTTTTCTGGCCACAATGTCATGAAACTAGAAATCGACTACAAAAAGAAAACTGGAAAAAACACAAATATGTAGAGACTAAACAACATGTTACTAAACAACCAATGGATCATGAAGAAAATCAAAAACTAACTTGAGACAAATGAAAGTAAAAACACAACTTTTCAAAATTTATGGGATACGGCAAAAGCAGTTCTAAGAGGGATGTTCATAGCTATATATATGTCTACCTCAAGAAACAAGAAAATCCCAAATAAACAATCTAACTTTACACTTAAAGGAACTAGAAGAAAAAGAACAAACAAAATCCAAAGTAAACAGAAGAGAAAAAATAATTAAGATCAGAGTGAAATAAATGAAATAGAATTTTAAGAAAAACAACAGAAAAGATCAATAAAAGAGCCAGTTCTCTGAAAAGATGCAAAACTTTCCAAGATGAAAAGAGAGCCCAGATAAATGAAATTATAAATGAAACAGAAGTTACAACCAATACCATAAAAATATGAAGAATCATTAAAGACTACTACAAATAATTATATTCCAACAAATCTGACAATCTAAAAAAAATGGATAAATTTCTAGAAGCATATAACCTTCCAATATTGAATGAGGAAGAAACAGAAATCTAAACAGATTGATTATTAGCAATGAAGCTGAAGCAGCACTAAAAATAAAAAACCTCCCAAAAAATACAAGTCTAGGATCAGAAGGCTTCACAGGTGAATTCTATCAAACATTTAAAGAATTAATACCTATCCTTCTTAAACTATTTGAAAAATTTTTCAAAACATTTGAAAAAAACTGCAAATTAAAACTACTCCCAAACTCAGAACAGGAAGTCAGCATTAACCTGATTCCAAAATCAGATGACATTACAAAAAAATAATAATAATTACAGGCCAATTTTCCAGGGATGCAAAGATAGTTCAACACCTATAAATCAATCATGATACATCACATTAACAAAATGAAAGATAAAAATCATATGATATAGAAAAAGCATTTGTCAAAATTCAACATCATTTTATGATAAAAACTCTCCACAAAGTAGTTAAAAAGAACATACTTCAACATAATAAAAGCCATATATAACAAACCCATAGGTAATATCACACTCAATGGTAAAAACTTGAAAGTTTTTCTTCTAAGACCAAGAACAAGACAAGAATGTCCACTCTTGCCATTTCTATTCAAAATAGTATTGGAAGCCCCAGCCATAACAATCAGACAAGAAAAAGATATAAAGGCATTCAAAACAGAAAGGAAGAAAGAAACTTGCATTATTTGCAGACAACATACTATACACAGAAAACCCTAAAGACGCCATCAAAAAAAATGTTAGAACTAAGAAATGAATTCAGTAAAGTTCCAGGATACGAAATTAATATACAGAAATCGGAGGAGTTTCTATACACCAATAATGAAAGCGTAAAAGGAGAAATTAAGAAAACAAACCCATTTACAATTGCATCGAAAAGCATAAAACACCTAGGAATAAATTTGATCAAAGAGGTGAAAGACCTGAACTCTAAAAACTTTAAGGCACTGAAGAGAAAACTGAAGAGGATATAAATAAATGGAAGGATATACCATGCTCATGGATTTAAAGGATTAATACTGTTAATATGACCTAAAACAATATACAGATTCAATGCAATCCCTATTAAAATACCCGTAGAATTCTTCTCAGAATTAGAATTAATCTTAAAATTTACATGAAATCACAAAAGACCCTGAATAGCCAAAGAAACCTTGAGAAAGAACAAAGTCGGATATATGCTCCCCGATTTCAAACCACACTACAAAGCGACAATAATAAAACAACGGTATGCTACTGGCATAAAAACATATATATAGAGAGGCCAGAAATAAATCCTTATTTATATAGTCAGTAATCTACAATGAAGGAGGCAAGAATACACAATGGGATAAAGATAATCTCTTTAATAAGTGGTGCTAGAAAAAGTAAACAGATGCATGCAAAAAATGAAACCGGACCACTTTCTTACACCATATACAAAAAAATAAATAAAATAAAATAACCAAACAAAAACCTCAAAACAGACTAAAGATTTAAATGTAAAACTTAAAACTATAAAATTTATAAAATAAAACATAGGCAGTAAACTCTCTGACACTGCTCTTAGTACTATTTTTGGATATGTCTCCTTAGGCAAGGTCAACAAAAGAGAAAATAAATTTAACATATGACCCAATAATTCCACTTCCGATTATTTATCCAAAGAAAACAAAAACATTAATTTGAAAAGATATATACAACTCTATGTTGATTACTTAACAATATCCAAGATATGGAGACAACCTATATCCATCAACAGATGAATGGATAAAGAAGAAGCAACTATATACATAAACATCACACACAATGGAATATTATTCAGCAATAAAAAGATTTTGCCATTTGTGACAACATGGATGGATCTAAAAGGGCAATGAGTCAGACAGAGAAAGGCAAATATATCATTTAACTTAAATGTGGAATCTAAAACTACAAAAAAAAAAAAGAATAAATAAGTCAAAACAGAAACAGACATAGATATAGAAAACAAACTGTTTATATCACAGTGCAAGGGGAGTGGGGATGGGTGGGGAAAAAAGTTAGATACAGACAATTAGCTCTTTGTGAGCTAGTGGGAGCCAGCTCTACCACCACACTGCAAAGCTACATTGATACATCTATATATCTGCTCAAAGGTGCCTAGAAATGCAGGATTGCTTAGGTTCCTTTAAGAACTGAAATTACAGTTCTAATTCAGTACATACCCACAAAAAAAGACTAGTTTTGAATGCTAGTGACTGGGGTGTTTCAACCCTTAACATAAACAGCCTGAATTAGGTGTTGAACCAAGGACATATGTATCATTTTATAATCACACAAACTCCAAAATAAGACAGTGATCAAATTGCTAGGTTGCTAAATCCACACAGTATTTAACTCTCAAGTTTAAGTTCTATGTCTAACCTAACCACCCACCAAATTTTTTAAATAGAATATAAGTAAAGTAAAGGTTACCCAGGTAACCATAAACCCATGTCACAGAACACTATTAACAATTTTATAAAAGGCAACATAATTAGAAAACAAACAGTGAAGAAAAGATGGATCTGATGACCATAAAACATTAATATGAAGAAACACATAAAGAAAATAAACATGCTATCACTACCCCATCTAGAAATAATACTGCCAGGACCACAGAGGGCCCCACAATGGTTCCCTTCCAGTGAAATCCCTGCCCCCCCTACACACAAACACACTGGCGTTTATGGTAATAATGACCTTGCTTTTTATACCTCAATTCTATGCATCTCTAAACAACATGGTTTAGTTTTCCCTCTTATTGAATTTGACCTAAGTGGAATCATATATGTATACTCTTTTTCCTTGCTTCATAGACTCAATATTACTTCTGTAATATTTATTCAAGTTACTATACATGTCATCCCTTTTCTGATGTACAGTATTTATTATATTGTATAATTGTATAATTTATTACTCTATTCTGCAGATGGATATTTCCATTGTTTTCAGTGTTTATTTTAAAAAACAGGTTTGAACATTGTTACATATGTGTCCTTAGGATTTTCTCTACATTATATACCTAAGAATGAGATTGATAGGTCATAGAATAAGTATTTAAATTCTCTTGGTGAATCCAATCTTTTGTCACTATAAAATACTAAGCTTCATTACAAAACAGAGAGGGGATGTAAAGTAAAGCATGGGGAACACAGTCATAATATTGTGATAACTGTATAGTGCCAGGTGGGTAAAAGACTAGTCAGGAGGATCAATTTGTAAATTATATAAATGTCTAACCACTATGTGGTCCACCCAAAACTGATATAAAATAATACTAAATGTCAACTGTAATTGAAAAATTAAAAGAAAAAAAGGTGAAGGGGAATAAGATGTACAATTTTCCAGTTATAAATCAAGTCATATACAGTAGAGGGAATATAGTCAATAATATTGTGATAGTGCTGTAGGGTGTCGGATCGTTGCTAGTCTTACGGTGATCACTTCATTAGGTATGTAAATGTCAAGTAACTAAGGTATACACCCGAAACTAATATAAAATTGTATATTAGCTCTATTTTAATAAAACTCTTTAAAAATGCTAACCCTCTCTACTTCAGTAATACTTTTATTATAAAAACGATTTGTTCTCACATTAAAAAAATGACCTCAGTTTTCTTTTGGTTACTATTTACATTATATATGATTTTACTAAATATTTTAATAATGTCACTTTGATATATCCTTGTTTTATTTATTTATTTCAACAAGTGTGTTTATGTTTTTAAAATGTTTTTCTATTAAGTTTATTGGGATAACATTGGTTAATACAATTATATAATTTTTAGGTGTACATTATCACTTCACATCTGTATATTTTATTCTGTTTACCACTGAAAGTCAAGTTTTCTTCAGCTACCATAATTTTGATCCCCCTTACCCACTACACCATCTCCCTACCCACCTATATTTGACTCCATGTATCCTATCTACCTCGCCCTCCTCCGAAACACCTACTAACCACTACTGTCTAGTCCGCTGGTAACGACTAGTCTATATTCCATGTCCACGAGTCTCTTTTTGTTTATCCTACTCATTTGTTGCTTTAAGGTTTATATCCATATATAAGTGATATCACGTGGTTTTCAGCTTTTTCAGTCTGGCTTATTTCACTTAATTATCTCAAGGTCCATCCATGTTGTTGCAAATGGCAGTATTTTCTTTCTTCTTATGGCTGAGTAATATTCCATTGTACCACAGCTTCTTTAACCAATCATCTATCATAGGACACTTCGGTTGCTTCTATGTTCTGCCCACTGTGAATAATGCTGCTATGAACATCGGTGTAAAATATATCTTTTCAATATGGGTTTTCAAGTCTTTGGAGTAAATACCCAGTAGAGGGATTGCTGGATCACATGGTAGATCAAAGATTTTTGAAAAACCTCCATACTGTTTTCCATAGTGGCTATACCAATTTGCAATCCCACCAGGAGTGGGACTGTGCATCCTCTCCAACATTTGTTGTTACTTGTCATGTTGATTATATCTATTCTCACAGGTGTGAGATGGTATCTCATTGTGGTTTTGATTTGTATTTCCCTAACAGCTAGGGATGTTGAACATTTTTTCATATATTTACTGGCCATTTGTATGTCCTCTAGGGAGATGTGTCTGTTCAGGTCCTCTGCCCATTTTTAATTGGATCGTTTGTTTTTTTCTTGTTATTGAGTTGTATGAGTTCTTTGTATATTTTGAATAGTAGGCCCTCATCAGAGGCATTGCTTGCAAATACATTTTCTCACTTGGATCGTTGTCTGTTTACTTTGCTGACTATTTCTTTTCCAGAAAAGAAGCTTTTTAGTTTGATGTAGTCCCATTCATTTATTTTACCTTTTATTTCCCTCACCTTTGAGGTCAAATTCATAGAATCCTCTTTAAGTCCAAGGTCCCTGAGGTGAGTTCTACGTTTTCTATGCGTTTTATTGTTTCAGGTCTTATATTCAGGTCCTTAATACATTTGCAGTTCATTTTGGGGTGTGGTGATAGACAAGAGTCGAGTTTCATTCTTCTGCAGGTGGCTTTCAAGTTGTCCCAGCACCATTTACTGAAGAGGCTTTCCTTTCTCCATTGTATGTTTTTGGCATTTTTCTCAAAAATTATTTGCTCATATAAACACGAGTTTATCTCTGGACTCTAGATTCTGTTCCACTGGTTCGTGTGTTTTGCTGCCAATACCATGCCATTTTGATTACTGTCGCTTTGTAGTATAAGTTGAAGTCGGGCAGAGTGATGCCTCCAGCCTCGTTCTTTTTTCTCAGGATGGCTTTAGCAATTCGGGGTCTTGTGTGTCTCCATAGAAATCTGATGATTTTTTGTTCTACTTCTTTTAAAAATGCTGATGAAATTTCGATGGGGTTTACATTAAATCTATATAATGCTTTAAGTAATATGGTCATTTTAACTATGTTGATTCTTCCAATCCAAAAACATGGAACAACTTTCCATTTCTATGTATCTTCTTTGATTCTTTTAATAGGGTCTTATAGTTTTCATTATATAGGTCTTCACATGTTTTGTTAAATTTATTCCTAGGTATTTTATTCTTTTTTTTTTTTTTTTTGCAGTTGCAAAAGGAATTATTTTTTCCACTTCTTTTTCTGATGCTTCATTAATAGAGTATAGGAACACTATGGAATTTTGAACGTTGATTTTGTATCTAGACACTTAACTGTATTTGCTTATTGTTTCTAGTTGTGTTCTTGTGGAATCTTTAGGGTTTTTGATATAGATAATTATATCATCTTCTAATAGTGACAGTTTGACTTTTTTGTTTCCTATTTAGATGCCTTTTATATCTTTCTCTTGCCCGATTGCACTCGCTAGGACCTCCAATGTTATACTGATAACAGTGGCAATAGTGGACAGCCTTGCCTTGTTCCTGATCTTAGAGGGAAGGTTTAGTTTTTCACCATTTGGTCTAATGTTGGCTGAGGGTTTGTCATACATAGCCTTTATTATGTTAAGTGTTTTTCTTCTATACTGATTTTGCTAAGTGTTTTATTCAAAAATGGATGCTGTATCTTGTGAGAGTTTTTTCTGCATCTATTGATATGATCATATGATTCTTGTTTTTTAAATTCGTTTATGTGGTATATCACATTAATAAGTTTGCGTATGTTGAACCATCCCTGTGCCTCTGGAATGAAACCCACTTGATTGTGGTGTATAATCTTTTCACTATGTTGCTGTATTTGGTTTGCTAGTATCTTATTTAAGATTTTTGCATCTCTGTTCCTGAGATATATTGGTCTGGAGTTTTCTTTTGTGTGTGTTATCTTTACCAGGTTTTAGTATCAAGGTAATATTGGCCTCATAAAATGAGTTGGGAAGTATTGCCTCCTCTCGATTTTTTGGAAGAGTATGAGAAGTCCCATGATAATCTAATGGGTTTTTCCTTTATAGGTTACCATTTTCTTCTCCCTGGCTGCCTTGAGAATTCTGTCTTTGTCACTGATTTTTAATAACTTTAATATAATGTGTCTTGGTGAAGGCCTTTTGGGGTTGAGATAATTGGGTGTTCTGTTGACTTCTTGAATTCCAAGCTCCAATTCATTCCTTAGATTTAGGAAACTCGTCCACTATTTGTCTGAAAATACTTTCTAGTCCCTGCTCCTTTTCCTTGCCTTTGATAATGCCCATTATTCTGTTTCATCTCCTGATGGTATCAGCTAGTTCTTGAATTTCTCTTTTATTATTTTTCATTCTTTAATTTCTCTCTTCTTCCTTCTGATTTGCTTCTAGATTTCTGTCTTTGATATCACTGTTCCTTTCCTCCATTTGGTCAACTCTATTTCCCAAGCTTGCTATTTCCTTTTTCCAACTCTTGCAGTGTGTTTTTTTTTTTATCTCCATAAGATCCATTCTTTTCTTTTTGAGGGTTTCAATCTCCTTGCTCTGTTCACTAGTTGTTTTTTACAATTCCTGAAATTTTTGATATGACTCTTTTCAGAAGTCATTTGGTTTTTTCAAAAGTACCATCCTCAAGTCTCTGTCATTTAAGTCTCATATATCTACGTCTATAAGCTTATTTTCTGGAGATTTTTCTCGTCCTTTCTGAGATGCCTTGTCACCTTGGCTGTTCATGGTGTTTAATGGATTATATCTCCGCCTAGGCATTTATGGAAGTATATTCTGCTGTTTTTCCAGAAAGAAGTTTTATTATATAAAGGTCTCTCTTTAGCCTGTTGCAAAGAAGGTGCTTTTTTCATTTGGTTTCCAGTAGGTGACATCTAAGCCTCTTGGATCCCTGCTTTATATAAAGCCTAAATAATACCTTTTTAAAAATTTTTCTTGTAGATATTTAATCATGCTTCTACTCTCAGTTTCAGTCCCTGTCAGTGTCAGTGACAGTCTCAGTCAGCAGTGTTTACTCAGATTTCCCTGTGGCTCCGTGGTGATTGGTCTCAGATGTTATGGGGGAGGGTCCCTCTGGGTTGAAAGTTGGGGGCTGTGGCTCAGCTTTGGTTTTGCAATTGGGGCCAGTAAAAATCAACTGTTGTTTCTCTGTGGTCCAGTTCTGCTTTTGTTTTCTGCCCTGATGACTGGGCCCTTCCACCCAGTGCGGGGAGCTCACAGCAGTCCCAAGCAGGCTGATCAGGGAAGTCGTCACACTTTCACCCCTCCCCCTCCTCCTGCAGGTAGTGGCTGCTAGAGGCAGCTTCTTTATATTTCCCAGACCACCGCCAGATACCCGGGCTTCTGACCTGTGGTAGCTCTTATGCGCAGATCCCATGCTCAGACGTGCTGGTGTGAAGTTTGGGTGTTTTTTGTTGAATTTTAGATGTTCAGTTTGTTATTGTTTCAAGGGAAGAGATCTTGGGACATCTCTCACTCTGCCATGTTTCCACAAAAGTTCTATATCCTTATGTTTTAAAGTGTCTCTTGTGAACAGTTTGTAGTTAAATTTTTCTCCCCAATCTCAAAATCTTCATCTTTTAACTTACACCTTTAATCTACTTCATTTAATGTAGTTACTGATATATTTGGATTTAAATCTATTTTTTGCATTCGATTTGACTTGCTTGTTTTTTTCTTCTTTCCTCTCTTTTGATTTGTTGATTTTTTTAGGACTTCGTTTTTCCTCTATTCGGTCTATTTCCATTCTCTTATTTTCATCCTAAAATTTTCAACATGACCCTTAGCTTACCAAAGCTTACTGTTTGACAATACAAAGCCTGTGGAATACTTTAACTCCATTCACCTAACTCCTGACTTTTATTTATTTGTTATCATATATTTTAACTATATTTTAAACCTCAACGAAATATTGTTTTACATAGTAAATGTACATTTACAATTATCCAAATATTTACCCCTTTTTTTTCATGTCTTGCATTTCTGACCTTCTGTGTGGAATAATTTTCCATCTACTTGAAATATATCCTTTGGAATTTCATTTTGCTTAAGTATGCTAATGAAAAAATCTTTTAGTTTGGTTGTCAGAGATTTTTTATTTTTTTCAGTAGAAAAATTATTAAAAGAAAGTGGAAATGACCCAGATGTCCATGAATAGAATAGGTTAAATAAATTGTGATATAGTCAGAAAATAAAATAGGACAATAGAAGAAAAGAAACCACTGATAGAGACAATGACATGATTACATCTCACAGATATAATACCGAATAAAAGAAGCCAGAAAATATGTACTGAGCATGTACTGCATATTCCATTTATATAAAGTTCAGAAACAGGCAAAATGAATATGTGATATTAGCTTAAGGACAGTGGTAACTTTTGGTGGCAGATGGACTGCAAGAGAACATGAGGAAGGATTCAGGATGCTGGTTACCAGGTGTGCTCAGCGTGGGATATTCACTGAGCTGCATACATTTATATGTGCTCTTTTCTCTCTGAATGCTTTAATGAGAGTAATACAGAGAAATCAACAGAAGAAATTAACTAGGTAGGTCAAATGTTACCAGTTAAGTGTCAGAAAAGCAGGTTTGGCACTGTAGATCCCAGCATGCTTCCCAAATCTGGCACAGAATTTGAATAAATACCTCTGTTGTTGACATTGAGCACTAAATGTAGTTGTTGGCTTGTGAAAGCCTCTGCGTGGGATACGCAGGTATCACAATCTGGCAATGGATTATTTATGTACTTGTTTATTTCTTGTCTTCCCCAACTAGCACGTGATCCCAGTGCACACACACAGTAAATGCTCAACAAATACTTATTAGATGTGTTTACCTTTATATCCTTTCAAAACTGAGCAAAACTCACATTCTTGCAGATACATTCTTTCACCTTTATTCTTTAAAGATATTTTTGCTGAGTACGGAACTTAGATTGACAGTTGTTTTCTTCCAGCACATTGGAGATACCTTTCCACTAGCTTCTGGCTTCTACTGTCACATTTTAGAAGGCAGCTGTCAATCTATGACACATTTTCAGGATATGTTTATTTTTTCTGGCTTTTTACAAATTATTAAACTTTTCATTTTGAGATAATTACAGATTCACATTCAGTTGTAGGAAAAAAATTCAAAGAGATCCTATGTACCAATGTCTGGCTGCTTTTAAGATGATCTCTCTGCCTTTCTTTTCCTTCAGTTTCATAATAATATGGCCAGGTGTGGATTTTTTATTTATGTTACTTGGAATTCCATGGGCTTTTGGAATCCTAAATCTGTTCTGGAAATTTTTTTGCTATTATCTGATTACATAAATCCCTACCCATTCACTCCTTTACTCCTGGGAATCCAACTAAAGGAATGCTGGACCTTCTTACTCTATCTTTAGCTTCTCTTCTTTTCCTGCATTTGTATTGCATTCTGGATGACTTTAGTTAATGAATGCTCTCTTCAGCTGTGTCTAATCTGCTGTTAAAACTCTTCCACTTAAGTTTTTAATTTTGGTCATCATCCTTTTCAGTTCTAAAAGTTTTATTTGGTTCTTTGTTCAGATTTGTTATGTCACTTTTTAGAGTTCCTTCTTTCCTGTAGATATTTTCAAGCTTGGGGTTTTTTTTTTGTTTTTTTTTTTTTAAATCTCTAACATAGTAACCATTGTTGTTTTCTATTTTGTGCCCAATAATACCAATATTTCACATCTCTGTGCATCTGCTTCTGTTGCCTGCTATTTCTTCTGCTTCTTACTCATCCTATCTTATTTGTGTACCTAGTTATCCTTGATTATATGCTGGTTATTGTACTGACCATTATTTAGCAATAATTACAAAACTAATGGCATGATGGCACCACCTGTGCAGGACCACTTTAATCTAAGTGCAAGGCCTGAGGTTATCGAAACAACTGAGGGGATGCAAGCCCAAAGAGCAAAAGCACAATGGCTGATTTGCTTACAGTTCATCTTTACCCTATAGGGGTTACATTTTAGGATCCTCCTTTAAATCTGGAACTCCTTTCTCAGATTCTCTGCCTTGGTTGAGCCTGGGTTTTGATACATAATCCCCTGACCCTGTGAAAGCCCCCAAGACTCATAGCAATTTCACAGTAGCTTACTTAATATCAGGAAATATTTTCAGGGTAAATGGGGTTTTATGCGCTGAGCTTAACCTTTTTTGGTACATGATTTATCAAAGATTTTTAGACTGATAATTTCTTGACTTGTTTGCTCTTTACTGTTTTCAAGCAAGATCTCTGTTTTTACTATGTTTTTCATCTTTTTTAGTAGCCCTCACTAGAAGGTTGGCTTGAGTTTGCTAACTTGCTACTACTAGAATATCTGAAGCCTCTTCATTCTTTTATAGAACTGCATAAACTTTCATTGTATATATCTACCAGAATTTATTTAATTGATCTCATACTGAAAAGGCTGTTTCCAATCTTTTGCTGTTTGAACCAATGCTACAATGAATAATCTTACATACATTTCATTTCACATGAAGATAGACATTGTACTTCTTTCATTTTTATATCCCTAGCCTCTCAATGTTGCCTAGCACACAAGTGCTCAGAAACACTTGTTGAATATATGCAAGCAGAATGAAATGGCAATTTTGCTGATCTAATCTCATATATGTTTTTTTGTCTTTGAAAATACTTATCATCTGCCTTTATCCTATCCATTAGTGGGATCTGATAGCCGAAAGAGATGTCATTTTATCTGATACCATTTTGACTCTGTTTATATGTTTTTGTGTCCTTTTCCTTCATAGATCACAAAAGAAGGAGAAGAGACACCCCATGGATAACTTCAGGTCAGACTTCAGAGTACTAAGAGAAGCAGAGCAATTCTTATATTTATCCAATACCAGACTTGCATTTTGGAAACAGAAAATCATGGGTGTAAGACAGAATGGAGTTGGGACAGATGGAAGGACAGACAGATGGATGAACATGGACAGAGCTTTGTAAAAGTGAATTAATCAGAAAAGGTCAGGCTCCTGTCACTGCTTGTTATCTGTCTCTCCTTCTAACGTACCTCCCCACTAGTGTGTTAGAAGAAATTTCCAGCCTCCTGGAAAGAATTACAACTTAGAGCAATTGCTTTTCAGAATGCATGTGACTTGGGAAAAGTCGAAAATCTCAAATAACCCAAGTTGATTTTCTCTTTGATTTTCCAATACTGATCTTTTTTTTCCCCTGTCACATTTGATATTTCTAAATATTATGCCATTTCTGCACATACAAAACATAAAGTGGAGAAAGGCTTGGGAATTATATAGTTTGATAAACAGAGCCTGTAATCTGAATCTGGGCCCAGAAGTTATGCTTTTGGCTTTGAATTTTCCAAACTGTCAAAAATAATCAAGGAAACCAGATCATCTGTTTATATTTTTTAAATCATCAGAGTACTGATTTTCACAAATGTGCCTTTTTCTCATCTAGGCCCCAGATATAATTTTAAGTGGTATCAAGAGAGACTAGAGTATTATGTATCAAAAACACATCTGCTTAAGTCCAAAAAAAAAAAACAAACAAAAAAGCAGGAATAGAATAAAGAGACGGTTCTCTACAAAGGAATATAAGTACCCTACTGATAAGCATTAGCTACACGGGGCAGTGGGTGCTTTGGGGAAGTTAAGAAAAGGCGAGGATTCTCTCCCTATGCCAACAGTGAGAAATTCTTTTTGTTGTTGTTTTTCTTTATTTTTGTCCACAGGCCAATTTGGGAAAATTTGCAGACTGGATTTTTTTTTTTTCTCATTCAAAATGAAAATAGTTTTATTGAGTTCTGTGGGGGGAAAAAATCACTCTTCCTAAAAGTTACTATGACAAACAAGATAACAGGCACTGTTTTTAGCACTAATATGCTAACAAGAAATAGGAAGAAGGCAGGAGGTACTTTTTGCTGTTTCTATCAGGAAAGTTTCGATTGTGGTTCTAGATCACCATTCAGATGACCTTGAATTTCCTAGAGAAAAGAACTCTCCAAGTTCATATTTTCTATGCAGCCCAGATAAAATCACAGGATACTTCTAAATCTAGGTATACTTTTGTTCCTTAACAGTAGTTTGCAATTTTGTCCAGCTACTAGATGAATTTCAATCTGTATAATTTTATGAGACAATTTACCCTCAAGGTACTTTGAAGCTGTCAGTCTCTGAATGACTTACCTGTGTGTGAGTTGCCCAGGGATCTAGCCCTGTACTTTTTAACTACATGCCACCCACTCAGACCATAAGTCCCTGCTCCCTGCCAACAAATCACTCAAACATCTTTCTGGAAAAAACAAAACAAAATCTCTGGAAGTAACTACACATCATCTTAAGGAAACACTTACTATAATGTAGAGGTTCTACAGAAGGAAAAACACCATTCCATTTCCTAATAACTTTCCTTTGACGAATTACCTTATTCAACTAATATTTATTAAATGCCTGTTATAGCCAACTGTAGTACTCTGCTTTTCATTATGAGAATGAAGTAAATACCTACCCTGGCAAAGCAGTCATTTCCAAGAAGTGTTTGCAAAATAATGGGCAGCTGCTTTTCTAAGTGAAGTTTAAGGCAGAGTTGCGTCAGCTCCTCCCGGTCCAGAAAGCCTGTCCCGGTGGTATCACAGCTGCTGTAGACTTCCCTGAGCTGTGAAACATAGTGGTTCTCTTCTTCTTCATCCATCCCATAGCAGGCTGAAAATGCCAGGGGAAAACAACAACGGTGGCACACAATTACTGTTACACCTCACGCATTCTTCCACTGTTATGATCTCAGGTGATGCAGTACAGGTGCGGGGTAGGAGCACTGTGTGTGGGCTAAGGGCATCCAGGACCCTCCCAAGTTTAAGTGCCACTGGGAAGAATCAGCTCCACCTTTGCAGAAGAGGCCAGACCCATGCTGCTGGAGAGCAGGTCCTCCTTCACAAGAACCAGATTTCTTTGTTCACTAAAAAAAAAAAAAAAAAAAAATCTATTAAAGAATAATCAGGAAAAAGAAATAAGCATAAAAAGAAATAAAATCACCTAAAATTTCACCACCTAAAAACTCATTAGTAATACTGTGGCAAATATACATTCTAATTTTTCTCTATACACATACAAGTATGGTTTTCTCCTTACAAAAGAAAAAATAAAAACTCCAATAAAAATAGATATTAATAAACACATCACAAAAGAAAAATATATTGTTAATAACCATCTAAAACAGTTCAAATTAAAACAAACAAAGAGATACTATTTGTGACTGTCATATTATCAAGAATAAAAACTTTCACTATTAACTGAGGCTCCCAGAGAAGGGGAATCTCACACATTCCTGAAGGGAGTGACAATTAAAAAATGTTTCAAGAGGGCATTTTGTCTACATGTCAAAACTTTTTTCAATATTTTAATTACCTGACCTTGTTATTTCACATACATGAAATTCCTTACAGAAGTTCCTTGTACTAAAGGAAACAGTACTATAGACAAAGAGTTTATCGGAGTATTATTTATATGAGGAAACCAAAAAAAAAATAACCAAAAATATCCAACAAAAGAATAGTTTGCATTTACATGGTAGACTACGAAAGTCTTGAAATTACATTTCTTAAGAATAATAGCATAAGAAGTATATGGATAAAATATCGAGGCAGGATAGAAACTGTTTATAATAATAGCTAATATACTTACTGGTCACTTTACATATATAATAATTCATTTATGGCTCATAACAGTTCTATCAAGAAAAGTCTATAACTTTCTATGGGAAAATATATTCAAAAAAGAGCAAAGAAAAAAGGAGGAAAAATACATCAAAATAGTGTGGGATGATTTTGTGGTGCCCTATATTTATATTTTCTATTTTACATATTTTTATATTTCTTAAAATTTTTATAACAAGCAGAACACTTTATAACTACAAAAATGTTATTAAAACACAAAAACATTAAGATCCTAAATATATTAGGATGAACCATAAATATTGCCATTATTTGACCATTTTGACACACAAAAATGGCAATTTCATTATGGTTTAGCCTATTATATAGACACAGGACCTAAGGGAACAAACATAGAAAATCAAGCAAGCTCATTAATATTCAATGCACAAACATGAAACAATAAAGTAACAACTTTTACTAATTATGTATAGCACACATTCCGTGAATGCCATAATTACGAAGCTGTAATTTTGAAATGGGCCGTGATGTTCACTCACCACAGCCCACATGGGGCAGAGATGGGGTTTATCAGCATGAGGACTGCATGAGGGATCAAGCCCTGTTCACATCAACCTCCAAGTGGAAAATGTGCATACATATCACCTCACTCAGGGAAACAACAGAATCGATGAAATAAAAAAGCTGGCCCTGAGTAGAATCTTCATAGTGACGTTTCATTGCAATTTGAGGCGAGATGGCTCTCCTGAGCTTTTTTCCCCCCAGCTTTATTGAAGTAGAATAGACAATTAGTTGTTCATATTTACATTGTATAGTTCAATGTGTTTTCCCCCCAATTATAGTTGGCACATAATAAGGTAGTTTCAGTTGTACAGCATAGTGATTCGAGATCTATATAACTTATGAAGTAGTCACCCCATGAAATCTAATACTCTTCTTCCCCCTTACATATTTTTTTACAACATTGTTACTATTTTCCTTATGCTACACTTTATATCTTCATGACTGTTTTGTATCTATCCATTTGTACTTAATCCCTTTGCCCTTTTCACCATCCCCCCTAAACCCTCTCCCATTTAGTATTCCTCTAAATATTCTCTGCATCTACGCATTTATTTCCACTTTTGTTATTGTTTATTTTGTTCTTTAGATTCCACATGAATGTGAAATCATGCAATATTTATCTTTCTCTATCTGACTTACTTCATTCAGCACAGTACCCTCTAGGTCCATCAAGGCAATATCTTTTTCCATTCCCTTCCTTTTTAGTCTGTGTGTGTCTTTTAATCTCAAATGAGTCTCTTGTAGGCAGCGTATGTAGTGGTCTTGTTTTCTTATCCATTCGGCCACCCTATCTTTTGGCTGGAGCACTTAATTCTTTTCCATTTGAGGTACTTGTTGATAGGAATGTAGTTATTACCATTCTTTATTCCTATTTTTGATACATAGTTTTTCTTCTTAAAGAAGTCCTTCAAACATTACCTGTAATACTGGCTTGGTGTTGATGAATTCCTTTAGCTTATTTTTGTCTGAGAAGCTCTTTATCTGTCCTTTGACTCTAAATGATAGCTTTGGGTGATAAAGTATTCTTGGTTGTAGGTCCTGGGCTTTCATCACTTTGAATATTTTGTGCCAAGCCCTTCTGGCTTTCTTTTGAGAAATCAGCTACTTGTCCTATGGGTGCTCCCTTGTAGATAACTAATTGCTTTTCTCTTGCTGCTTTGTCTTTAACATATGGCATTTTAATTATCATGTGTCTTGGTGTGACCCGCTTTGGGTTTTTTTTTTGTTTGTTTTGTTTAATTTTCTGAGCTTCCTGGGGTTATACGTCTATTTCTTTCACCAGGTTAGGGAAGTTTTTCATCATTATTTCTTCAAATATATATTCAACTTCTTGTTCTCTTTTCAGATATCCCTATGACATGGATATTGTTATCTTTAAATTTTGTCCCACAGGCTCCTTAAATGGTTATTATACTCTTGGTTACATTTTTCTTGCCATTCTAATTGGGTGTCCTTGGCTTCCTGATCATCCATATCGGTGATTCAATCTTCTTCTTCACCCATTGTGCTGACTACCTTTAATACACCCTTCATCTTAGATAATGTGTTCCTCATTTCTGACTGGTTCCCCTTTATAATTTCCATTTCCATTTTTATATTTTTTACCTCTTTGTTAAAGTTCTCACTGAGTTCATCCACACTTCTCTTAATTTCAGTGAGCATCTTTATAACCAGTGTTTTGAATTCTGTATCTGTTAGATTCCTTGACTCCATTATTTCTAGATCTCTATTCTGTCTTTCATATGGTTTCTGCTTCTTTGTCTTCCCATTTTGACTGCCTTTCTGTGTCTGTTTCTAAGTACTAAGCAAAGCTCCTAAGTCTCTTGGTCTTATTAGCATGACTTTGTATAGTAGGTGTTCAGCAGCAGTCCTGAGGGGGGTACAGCTGCAGGCCAAGTTCAGCCCCAGTCTGTACCCCTGCAGGACCACCTCTTAAGATTCAACAAGCAATCCACAGATGCTGTGCTTACAGTTGCCTCAAGAGGCCATGCCAAAATCCAAAGCCAGCTGCCACCAATATGAGCCTTGGCACTGCTCAGCAAGTGGCACAGGACTCCCCAATGACACAACTGGATATGGCCTGGGTAGGGCCGTGAGTTGAGGGAGCTGAAGTTTCAGGGAATCTCTGGGCAGAGTGACCTGTTATCCAGTTTGATGACATCTTAGCTATGGCGGCATTGAGTATGCCCGCACACTGGAAGTGGGGAGGGCTCAACAGAGGAACAATGGATACTGCTGGCACTTCTGTCTAGGTGAAAGCCTCACTTCTGGCTCTCTCTCCAACAACTCAGTGACCCACTAAGTCCCTAGTGCTTCCATGAGCATCCGACCCAGGGCTGGTGCTCAGAGTGAGCAGGTCCATCACCAAAGTCTGGTTGCAGACATGGCCCCCTTAAAAGGAAAGTGTGCAGCTGCCAGCTACAGCTGTCGTAGCCTCTGTCCCACTTAGCCACTGGGGACCAGGCAGTCTCAATCTTTACCCCCTCTCGCCTCCAACTGTTGCAGGGTGATTTCTTATTTCTCTCCCTAGTTGTAGGGCTTCTGTTCATCTAGATCGCAGGTGACTCTGCTTGCTGATTGCTCTATGTTTCCATCACAACTTTGATGTGGTCACAAGAGGGGATGAACGAAGCTTCTATCATCTATGCCATATTGCCCCTAATTTCCATTGAGCTCTTAATGAAAATCCTACTGATCAGCTGTCAAAAGAACCAGTACTCATCCTGAGGATGAACAAACTGGTTCACGGTTTCATTTCATGTAAAATAACTTGCTCAGCAAGCTCTGTAGGCCTGCCTTATTTGTTCATCAAATCATTCATTCACTTTTCAGACAGGAGCATGGAAGTTAAGAAAGGGCAAAAAGGGGCAAAACCGTGACCATATGGCCCTCTCCCTGAATGTTTAGAGAAGGTAACTGTAAAAACATGATAAGAAGAAAATGGACAAAAAAAAAAAAAAAAAGGAAAACAAGCAATAAATTAGAAAACAAACTACTGATATTTGTAAATTCTAATTTTTGATAACCCAGAAGTAAACGGACAGAAATTAACAGTAAAAAAGACAAGTGGCAAAATTCACAGTATCTGAAAGCCAAGGAATTAGGGTACAGAGGATAAGAAGTGACCAGGGAACCCAACTGCAGAGCTAACCACACTCACACCTCCACGTTGCTCCTGTTGCCCAGACTCTCCCTGCTGCCCTGCCTGTTCCTCCATCTTTTTCTATTTTACCTTTACCTGTAAGCAATTCAAGAAATTAGAAGTATATCAAGTAACCTAAAACAATACACAGATTCAATGCAATTCCTATTTAAATACCAATGGCATTCCTCTCAGAACTAGAACTAATCTTAAAATTTACATGGAACCACAAAAGACCCTGGATAGCCAAAGCAACCTTGAGAAAGAACAAAGTGGGATATATGCTCCCTGATTTCAAACTACGCTGCAAAGTTACAATAATTGTGCTGGCTGGAAAATTACTGCTTGGCTATCGCCCATGGGAACATAATGCTCTAACAATGAGCTTTCTGCTTCTGTACCTCCCACTTGCACAACCACCCTGTGGGTTGAAAATTAGTAAAAAGAAAAATAGACTTGTGTGTTCAAACAGGATGGAGATTGGGGTTTAGGGCTTAAAAACCCTGTATCTCTACATTTCGGAGCTGCTTAATTTGGGGTCTGTGTACTCCTGGCAGACCCAGCTGGCTGAATAAAGAGTGTATTTCCTATAACTCACTGATTTCTGGTGGTCTGTGTGTCTATTGGGGGCTGGCAGCTAAAATATAATCAAAAACAGTATAGTACTGGCATAAGGACATATATACAGATCAATGGAATAGAATAGAGACCAGAAACGAATTCTCGTTTATATGGTCAGTAATTTACAATGAAGGAGGCAAGAATATTCAACGGAGTAAAGATAGTCTCTTCAATAAGTGGTGCTGGGTAAAGTAAACAGATACATGCAAACAAAATGAAACCAGATCACTTTCTTACACCACACACAAAACAAACAAACAAATAAAAAAAACACACCTCAAAACAGACTAAAGATTTAAATGTAAAATGCAAAACCATGAAACTTATAAAACATAGGCAGTAAACTCTCTGAAATTGCTCTTACTAACTGAAAATCATGTATCTGATAAGGTAACCCAGAACATGTAACAAACTCCTATAACTCAACAATAAAAAGCTAGTAACCTGATTGAAAAATGGGCAAAGCACTTGAATAGGCATTTCTCCAAAGACATACAAGTGGCCAGCAAGCATATGAAAAGGTTCTCAACAGCTGTGATCATTAGAGAAATGTAAATCAAAACTACAGTGAGATATTATCATTCTCATTAGAATGGCCACTATAAAATTAAAAAACAACAACAACAACAACAATCCAGAAAACAACAAGTGTTGGGGAGGATGTGAAGAAACTAGACCCCTGTTTACTGTCAGTGGGAATGTAAACTGGTGTGACTGCTATGGAAAACAGAATAAAGATTCTTCAAAAAAACTATAAGTAAAATTATCATGAGCTATCAATCACACTTCTAGGTATTTATCCAAAAGAACTGAAAGGAGGATCTCAAAAAAATATTTGCACTGCCATGTTTGTTGATTATTCACAACAGCCAAGAGGTAGAAACAGCCCAAATTGACAAATGATGCATAAAGAAAATACACACACAATGAATGAAATGTTATTCATTCTTTAAAAGGAAGGAAATCTTGAAACACAAATAAGCCTCAAGGACATTAGGTCGAGCAAAATTAAGCCAGTCACAAAAGAACAAGTACTGTACAATCCCACTTATATGAGATATTTAGAGCAGTCAAAATCTTGGAAGGGTAGGATGGTAGTTGCAAGTGGCTGGGGGATGGGAAAATGGGAGGGTATGTTCAATGGGTATAGAGTTTCCGTTTTGCAAGATGAAAAGTTCTAGAGATCTATTGCACAACAATGTACACATAGTTAACACTAGTGAACTGTACATGGTAAAGAAGGTAAACTTCATATTATGGCTTATTTCCAAGACCAAAAATTTTTGAATAATAAAAAATGTATATAAAAAAGGCTCAAAATTTGATGGCTTGCTTTCTAAAACTGGTTCTATTCTAGGACAGATTTATCTGTAGTTTCTCCTTCTTTAAAAAAAAAAAAAAATCAATCCCAAAGCTCCAGGCATCCTCCATAAACAAAGAAGGAGAACCAGTTGAAGGGAAGGGGGATTACTGGAATAAGATTTTTCCAAGCAGACAAATGGCAAAGTCCCACCATGTGGGACAAGGACAAACACACACGCACCAAGTACAACCTCACGAAATTTCAGAACAGGTCATAAAATTGTCTAAAGAGAAAGGAGCAATCCCACACTCACAGTGCCAGGGGCTGGAGTGGTGCTGCAAGGACTCTCAACATCAAGACTGAGAGCGTCTGACATCCTGAGGAAAGATTATTTTCAGCCTAATCTGGAAGCTACCAATAATTGTACTTGAGCAAACTGAGCGATTAACAGAGACTCATGGACATGGACAATAGGCTAGTGGTTACCAGAGGGTGGGGGGCGGGGAGAAAGGGGAGTGGGAAGCCAATGGGGTAAAAGGGGTCAATTATGTGGTGACAGAAAGAAATCTAACTATAGGAGATGAACATGCAATGCAATATCTATATGCCTTACTGTTAAATTGCACACCTGAAACTTACTGGATTTCGTTAACCAATGTCACCCTCCAAAAAAATAAATTAAAAAAAAAGGGAAAACACAAGATCAAGGATGGGTCACATGCAAGTGGTGGAGACTTACAATTTACAGGAGGTGTCAATGTAAGAAACATCCAAACCTGTAGAGAATTTTTAGAAGAGTTTATTTGAGCTAAATGGACTACATTGTCAGGGAGCAATTATCTCAAACACTCCAAAGATTTAAACAGTTAAAGATTTGCAGTTTCTGTTTATGCATTTGATTGAGGAAACAGAGGAAAATTACATGAAGGTGAAAGGAAGAAACAGTAGGGATGGGATTAGAGGGTAGTTAAAATTATGTGCTCTCTTGAGGGATCTGAAAGGGGGCCTTTCTGAAGGGGTGTTAATCTAGATGCAAGGAAACAATGAACAGGGCTTGATTTAAAGCCAAGATAAGCCTTTTACCAAAGAAGCTGTATGCCTGGGGCGTGACTACCCCCAAGGACCTGCCCAGTTAGGAATTTACACTCAGATCATTCTGTGAGGTTACTTTCCATAGAATCCTTTTTTTTTTTTTTTTTTTTTTTTTTTTTGGTCTACAGAGGGCACCTCTGAGCAGACCCAGAGGTCAACCCACACAAAACAGATACTAGGAAACCAACGGGTCCTATGTACAAGTGACCACCTGAAAAATAACAGATAGGTTTATGACAGAGCTAATAGAGCATTTGGAAAAGAATAAGCACATTAAAAAGTAAATAAGTAACAACTAAGAAAACATTAACCTCTATAAAGCCAAACTTGGCAAAGAATGCAAATGTAATCGTGCTCCACACAACATCACACAACATGACAGTCCGGGGTGACAGGAAAGCCTTGAGGCAGAGGCGGCATCTGAGGTAACAGCTCTGGAATGTAGCAAGGGGAGGTGCTTTAGGGTAGGGGACTTGCAAAACAGGAGTAAACAGTTCTGGAGAGATATGGGTAACTCAAGATGCTCTCCCATTTATGGCCCAGACTGGTATTTCACAGGCCTCCATAAGAGAACTACAGAAAGGAGTCAAAGTGCCTACCACTTCCATTTTCACTGAGCATTTTTTCTCCCTTTTTGGCTCCTTCCTCTCCCTCTTCTTCATCCCTCCCCTCCCTTAATTTCTAACTCTCTCTCTACTCCTCCTCCCTCTCTCTCCACTGACTGCCTCTACCCCACTGACAGGGCTCTGAGAAGGAGAAAAGAAACACAGGAGTACAGTTCTCTGAACTCGGCTGGGGTCTAGGGTGAAGTATAGGCGTCAAGGCAAAGTGGTTGTTATAAATAATAAATACTCCTGGAGGTTCAAGGGCCTCTCTAGTTTCTTTATCATCTAAACTAAATTATTTAATCCTACTCGGGATTCTATATACGCACAAAATGTTTACACACCAAAAAACATTTGAAAACCAGGCCAATCAGTGAATGAATGCAGAACTTGGACAAAATACAGATAAAGAGAAGCACTTGGTTACTCATGGTTTTTTATTCTTTTGAAATTGGAAACAGTAGAATCTCAATAATTCTAATGCTATAAAGTTCAATTTAAAATACAAGCATAAACTTTGCTATCGGGTGAAGCAAAACCTTATTTTCACACTGGGGAGAGGAACTTGCCCTCCAAACACCTGGATGCCAGATAGTGACAAATGCTACTGGCAGGCACTCTGTAGAACAATGCAGCCCTCTGGATGCCAATGGATCAAGGTGTTGGGTTTGCATTTAATTGATGCACAATGATAGGAAATTTCATCTGTGCCCCTAGGAACCTGCTGAGTATTGAGAATAAGGATGACAATTATGGTTTCTTAGACCAGCTAGGGGTGCTGACATTTGTGGACCCAGAGTTTTATAAAAGGAAACAGTTCCAAACAAGGCCCTTCAAAAAACCTGCTCATCCATAATTAAACCTAATTAAATATTGAAGCCAGTCCTTGGGTTCTAGCAAAGCAGACCTCAATGCCACCTTAAACAGTCTTGTGGTTAGTAATCAACCTTCATATTTCAGCAGTTTTGAGCTTTTATGATTAATTTCTGCATTAACTTTTCATGTTTTTTTCTTGTATTTCAAAAATTATACTATTTATTTACTTTGCCTACATTGGCCTTAAATAGTAGCAATAAGGCTTGAGAAACTATCTTTTTAATCAAAGGGATTTTCTAGTCCCAACATTAGAAACATAAATTAATATCTCATTTAATTGGTAGATATTTAGACTAAAAACTATAAGGATATCAAATTTTAAAACTGTCCTAGAAAACCTATTTTTCTGAAGTCTCATACAGAAGACATTGTGGTACATGTCAAATTCTAGGGTAAGAGTGTCCAGAGTTTCTAGCTCTGTGGACAATTTACTTCAACCCTGTTTTCCTCAGTACCTCAGTAGGGCACTGTGAGAATTAAAGGAGCCATATTAAGTATTTAAATTTGTTAATAAAGAAGTAATGAGACTAGTGTGTGGCATATGGAAATTACTGAATAAACACTGGCATCTCCTCTGTTACACAGGCAGATGTGTCTGTATATATAAATACATATATATACACACACATATACTACGTGTGTGTGTGTGTGTGTGTGTGTGTGTAGTGTATTGAACAACCAAAGTGACTCCATCTTAGGTATAAGACTCCATCTTAAGCACACGCCAGTTCCCGGAGAAGTTGCAGATAGCAAGAAGATCACCCCACCCTAGACTCAGCCAATCAGAGCAACTATGGAAAGTAACTCTCCAAATTCCCCACCCAGCCAATCCTGCTAAGCGACAAGCTCGTTGTACCAATCCTGTAACGCCAAGACATCGCTCCCCATGCTTACGATTTTTCTCTTCAAATACCCCTGAAGCCCCATGTTCGGGACCGCCTCCTACTCACTGCTGCGTTGGTGTGCGGAGTGCGGTCCGGACTCGAGTCTGAAATAAACTCCCTCTTGCTCTTGCATCGGTGTCGGCTTCTTGGTGGTTCGTGGAGATACGAGTCGGGGCATAACAGTATATATGTGTGTATATATATATTTGTAAACATCTACAAACTCGGTAGGTATCCACAGTTTTCAAAATAAACAATGAATTACAGATAATCATGTAAATTTCCATTATATGACAATATACGTAAATAATTTTTTTAATAGACATTTAAGCATAACATGATTTAATACACATATGCATAGTGAAATGATTACCAGTCAAGTTAATTAACATACCTTCTCCTCACATAGTTGTCATTTTTTGTGTGATGAGAGAACACCTGATATCTACTCTCAGCAAATTTCCACTATTCAAAATAGAATTAACGATAGGCGTCATGCTGTATATTAAGATTTGCAGACCTACTCACCTTACATAACTTTTACCCTTTGATCAATACCTTCCCAATTCCTAAAGACTTTTATAATCACACATACTTATATTTGTGCTCGGATTATAACTATAGACACAAAATTTATGTCTATGTGGTGATAAAATGATTCTATGTACAGAAAATGAGCTTTCTCTAGATGTATCATTACACATGTTGTGCCCCGATTTGGAACCCCACGAGCCGTGAAGGAAACAACAGCCGATGCAATCACACAAGGGAGTTTATTAGCGAGCTAGCTCGGACCCAACTCCATACACAGCCAAAGCAGTGTGCAGGAAAAGGGCCCCTTTCTTAATCTTACAGACATATTTAAAGGGAAAAACTACAAGCTGGGGTGACAGGTCTTGGTGTTACAGGATTGAAAGTCAAATTTGATCTTTACAGACATTGGTGGGCAGGTAGCCGCAGGGGGAGGTCTAACTAGCAAACAACAGAAGGGGAATTCTAGGGCCATTCTTACAGGTTGACGGGGGGGGGGGGGGGGGGGGGGGGGGGGTGGTGGCTACCGTTTCTATAGCGTCCCCATAGTGATGGTCACACATGCATTCACACGGTAAATTCCAGGAATGGCTAAAATGGAGGCTCGTCACGAAATGAAGTTATTTTGGTTCTTCACACATACAAATACAGAAAACCCTACTGTCAGCATCAATAGCAACTTCTAACTTAAATGCAACTAGAAAATTCTACCATAATGAAAGCAAATGTCTCTTCTTTACTATAAATACCTAATAACAATATAGAAGAAATGACAGACTGGAAAACCACAATTTTTGATCCCCATTGTAATAGCTGATAGAGAAGTGTATAATTAAAAGGAGTGGAGAGAAGTGACATCATGCAAAATGGTGGAGGAAGAAACTTTAGAGGTCAGACCCTCCACCAAAGCAACATTGAGCCACAAAAAACAATTGGAATCAACTATAGTTTGTCGGGAGCCATTAAGAGACACTGAAGAAGTCATGTAGCTGATAGCCATGAAGCAGCTGCCTCCTAAAGAAATCCTAAGATTTGCCTCCTAAAGAAATCCTAAGATAGTGGAATGTTTTACAGCCCAGAAAAGAATAGGAACTTATGTAAATGTCAGCATTCCTATGGTAATGTACATTGTGCTTTGCCATTGTACTCTGTACTTTACTATTGTACTCTGTACCTTACTATTGTTCCCTGTGCTTTACTATATTGTACCCTGTGCTTTGCTATTGTATCCAAAAACTTATATAAAGGCTGTGCTAAATAAACTCGGGGCTGCAGCAGCGACTGTATGCCCTCCCAAAGCACTTTCCTATCTTCTTTTTTCTTAGGCTTCACCCCCCCTCTTTCAGGTACTGATTGACTTTAGCCGGCTGGCTCCAGCAAGAGTTGATCTTGAACAACAGGGTTTGAACTTTTTTTCAATAAATACATACAGTATTATAAATGTATTTATTTCCTCTTGGGCTTGTCTTAACATTTTTTCTCTAGCTTACTTTATTGTAAGAATACATATATAATACATATACATAAAAGTATGTGTTAATCAACTATTTATGCTACTGGTAAGGCTTCCAGTCAACAGAAGGCTACTAGTAGTTAAGTTTTGGAGCAGTCAAAAATAATACATGAATTTTGGTTTGTTAGATGTGGGCACCTCTAACCCCTGCATCAT
The DNA here is from genome assembly GCF_014176215.1 of Rousettus aegyptiacus. Lineage (NCBI taxonomy): Eukaryota > Metazoa > Chordata > Mammalia > Chiroptera > Pteropodidae > Rousettus > Rousettus aegyptiacus. The sequence continues at coordinate 42,949,045 of NW_023416287.1, forward strand.
TCAAGAGCCAACTGTATTTTGAAACTCTGAAACCAGATCAAACACTTAGAGCAATGTGATGAGGCTGCTCATCTTTGAAAAAGAGTGGCATGCATTAGCTAGCTACCATCCCCAACTCCTCAGCCATACTAGATCTGTGAGGATAGCAGCCCAAATTCTGGAGTGTCTGGCTGGTGCTAGAGTTCGCAATGAGGACTCCCTCCTCCAAAATCTGGAGTTGTGTTCTGGTTGGTCTGGTAATTATTCCCTGAGGGACTAGAGCAGATACTGGTCTTGGTGTCAGCCTTCTTGGGCTACAGCAGCTTCCCTCAGACGCATCTAAAAAGCTTTAAAAAGACAAAGACTTTTTTGGGGGGGTGGGGGGAGGACCATTGTTAGGTCATTGGCTGACTGTGGACAGACATAACAAAACAGAAACCACTCACCACACACAATAAAGAATATACACTTTTTAAAAATTGCTTGGAAAAATTTCAAAGACAGCTGCAGCCCTCAACTAGTAAAAATCTTCAATTCCTGAGGTGTGGGAGAGTCAGAATTCCATAGTTACCACAGTACAAATGTCCAGATCTGAACAAAAATGTACACAGCATACAAAGAAACAGTGAGTTATATATGACTCATTCATAGGGAAAAAAATTGACAGAAATCAGTCCTGAGGAGGCCCAGATATTGGAATTACTATTAAAAAACATTAAATCAGCTGTCTTAAATATGCTCAATAAACTAAAGACCATGGACAAAGACTAAAGGAAATGGGGAAAACAATGTACAAACAAAATGAAAATATCAATACTGAGATAGAAATTACTAAAAATAATCAATCAAAATCTGGAGCTAAAAAGCATAATAACTAAAACAACAAATTCACGAAAAAGGTTCCACAGCATATTCAAACAGGCTAAAAAGAACAGTGAACTTGAAGAAAGGACAATTAAAATTATCAGGTTCAAGGAGCAGATAAAACAGAATGAAAAAAATGAGAGCCTAACATTCTGGACAGATATGATCACGGGCACAAACACACACATCATAGGAGTTCAAAGAGTTAAAGGGAGAAAGGGCAGAAAAAATAATGGCCAAAAACTTCCCAAATTTGACTGAAAGCATAAATATACAGATCCAAGAAGATAACAAACCCCAAGTGGGATAATCCCAAAGAGAGACACGCTGAGATTCATTACAGGCATATTGTCAAAACCCAAAGACAAACAGATAATTTTTAAAGCAGTGACAGAGAAGTAGCTCCTCATAATATTAACAGCTGACTTCTCATCAGAAACTAGGGAATCTCTGGAAACATGGTAGACTGAGAACTATCCCCAGATCTTTCCTCTTGAAACAACAATAAGCTGAACATCCAAAACTCAACAAAAAAAACACTCGAACTGCACACCGGCACGTCTGAGCATGAGATCTACACATAAGAACTACCACAAGTCAAAACCCCAGGTGTCAGGCAGTGGACTGGGAGAAACAAAGAAGCTGCCTCTTGCAGCCAGATCTCCTTGCAGAAGCAGCGGCGAGTTCCTGCAGTGAGATCCCTGAACATTCATGCCTCGGATAGCTGCTAGCTCCCATGGCCAGCTGGCTGCAGAACTCAGTCATCAAGCAGAAAGCAGAGAAGCAGGACAGGATGACAGAGGAACAACAGTTGATTTCTAGTGACCTGTTAGCAAAACTGAAGCTAAGCCTCAGCCACCACACTCAAACCCAGAGGGCCCCTCTGCCCATACCCTCCTGAGATCGATCACCACAGAGCCCCAGGAGAATCTGAGCAAATGTTGCTGAGGTTGTCACTGACACTAACAGAGGCTGAAACTGAGGGTAACAAGCATGATTAAGTATCTACAAGAAAATTAACAAAGCATTTTTAAGACTTTATATAAAGCAGGGATTCAAGAGGCTTTGACACCACCTACTGGAAACCAAAAGAAAAACTCCTTCTTTGCAGCAGGCTAAAGAGAGACCTTTACATAATAAATGTTTCTGAAAAAGGAGCAGAATATATTTCCTTTAATGCCCAGGCAGAGAAATAATCTATTAAGAAAAACAAGGTGACAAGGCATCTCAGAAAGAAAGAGAAAAATCTCCAGAAAATAAGCTAATACACATAGAAATATGCGACTTAAATGACAGAGAATTCAGAATGGTACTTCTGAAAAAACTCAATGACTTCCGAAACGAGTCATATTAACAATTTCAGGAATTGAAGAAACAACTAGATGAGCAGAACAAGGAGACTGAAACCCGCGAAAAGAACCAAACAAAATTTTTGGAGTTGAAGAACACACTGCAACAGCTGAAAAATGAAATACCAAGCTTGGGAAATAGAGTCAACCAAATGGTGGAAAAGATCAGTGATATCGAAGACAGAAATCTAGCAGTAAATCAGAAGGAAGAAGAGAGAAACTGAAGAATGAAAAATAATAAAAGAGAAATTCAAGAACTAACTGATACCATCAGGAGAGCAAACATAAGAATAATGGGCATAATAGAAGGCGAAGAAAAGGAGCAAGGACTAGAAAGCATTTTCCGACAAATAGTAGTAAAGAATTTCCTAAATCTAAGAAATGACCTGGAGCTTGGAATTCAAGAAGTCAGTCAACAGAACACCCAATTGTCTCAACCCAAAAGGCCTTCACCAAGACACATTGCATTAAAATTATCAAAAATCAACAAAGGCAGAATTCTCAGGGCAGCCAGGGAGAAGAAAATGGTAACTTACAAAGGAAAACCCATTAGATTATCCTCAGACTTCTCGGCGCAAACCTTACAAGCCAGAAAGGAATGGAATCACCTATGTAAACTATTAAGTGAAAAAAACTACCAGCCTAGAATAATGTATCCAGCTAAGCTCTCCTTTAGATATGAAGGTGAAATTAAAAACTTTCCAGACATACAAAAAACTGGGGAATTCTCCACTCAAGGCCTGCACTACAGGAAATACTGAAAGGGGTCAGCTCACCTAAAAAAAATGACAAATAATAATAATAATAATAATAATAATAATAATAATAAGTAAAGTGACAACAGGCAAACAGAAGCAGAGGAGTGCACTCATTACTAAAAACAGGGCATTAAAAGCTTAAAACAATAAGAAGAGAATTGCTATAGCAAGATAGTAATAAACGTTCAGCATACATAGGGACAAATTGAGATAACAATAACTGAAAAGGGGAGGATTCAAAGATCCAAATTCACAAAGGGGAATAGAAATAAGGTCCATGTAGAAGAAAAGGGAAAACTGTATATATACAGCTAAGTATCCTTTTTCATATTCATAATATTAACCACACAGAGAAGATTCAGAACTGAAGTATATAACATAAAACAAGAACCAGAGGCAAAACCCACAAAAGCCAACCAAAATAAAGAAAATCTAAACACAAGGACAAGGAAGCAATAAAAACACTAAGCTACCAGAAAGCAAAAGATAAAAGTTATAAGACCTCGTACTTCAAAATCACCCTAAATATAAATGCACTGAACTCGCCAATAAAAAGGCACAGAGTTACAGAATGAATCAAAAAACAAAATCCAACCATATGCTGCCTCCAGGAGAGACATCTCAGCTCCAAAGACAAATACAGACTCAGAATGAAAGGGTGGAAAGTGATATTTCAAGCAAATGGCATTCAAGAAAAGTAGGAGTAATGGTACTAATATCAGATGAAATAGACTTCAAAATAAAAAAAGTAAAGAAAGATACTGAGGGACACTTTATAATGATAAAGGAAATCATGCACCAAGAAGACATAACACCTATTAATATCTATGCTCCCGATCAAGGGAGCCATGATATATGTAAAACAATTACTAACATAACTAAAGGGAGAAACACAACAAAACACTATCGTAGTAGGGGACCTAAATATCCACTGTCGGATATGCAGAGATCATCCAAACAGAAAATCAATAAGAAAATCACATCCTTAAATGACACAACTGGACATAATTAACATTTACAGAACTTTCCATCCTAAAGCAGCTGCTTACACATTCTTCTCTAGTACACATGGTACATTCTCAAGAATCGACCACATATTGGGACACAGAAATAGCCTCAACAAATATAAGAGGATTGAAATCATATCAACCATATTCTCTGATTATGAGGCTTTGAAACTAGAGATCAACTGCAAAAAAGAAATCAGGAAGAACCACAAATATGTGAAGATTAAACAACATGCTACTGAAGAATAACTGGATCAGAAAAGAAATAAAAAGAGAGATCTAGAGATACACAGAAACAAATGATAATGACAGTATAACATTATCACAACTTTTGGGACATGGCAAAAGCGGTCAAAAGAGGAAAGTTCGTATCATTACAGGCCTACCTCTGAAAACAAGAATGAGCCCAAATAAACAAACTAACGCTTCATCTTATAAAACTAGCAAAGGAAGAACAAATGAAATCTAAACTTAACAGATGGAAAGAAATAATCAAAATTATAGCAGAAATAAATAAAATTGAAAACTAAAGAATAGAAAAATAAATAAAACAAAGAGCTAGTTCTTTGAGAAGGTTAATAAAATGGACAAACACCTGGCTAGATTCACTAAAGAAAAAAGAGAAAGGACACAAATAAACAAAATAAGGGATGAAAGAGGAGAAATTATGACTGACATCACAGAAATACAAAGGATCATGCAAGAATACTATAAAAAGTATATAATACCAAATTTAATAATCTAGAGGAAATGGACCAGTACTTAGAACAATACAACCTTCCTAAACTAAATCAACAACATCTGGAAAATCTAAAAAGACTGATCAGCATTGTGGAAATTGAAACAATTATCAAAAACCCACAAAAAATTGAAAGTGCAGGACCAAATGGCTTCACCAGTGAATTCTACCAAATACTCAAAGAAGATTTAATATCTATTCTCCTCAAACTCTTCCAAAAAATTGAAGAGGAGTCAATACTTCCCAACTCATTTTATGAGGCCAGTATTACCTTGATACCAAAACTTGGTAAAGATAATACACAAAAAAGAAAACTCCAGACCAATATATCTCAGGAACAGAGATGCAAAAATCCTAAACAAGATACTAGTGAACCGAATACAGCAACATAGTAAAAAGATTATACACCCCCATCAAGTGGGTTTCATTCCAGAGGCACAGGGATGGTTCAACATACGCAAACTTATTAATGTGATACCACATAAACAAATTAAAAAACAAGAATCATATGATCATATCAATAGATGCAGAAAAAACCCTCACAAGATACAGCATCCATTTTTGAATAAAACACTTAACACAATCGGTATAGAAGAAAAACACTTAATACAATAAAGGCCATGTATGACAAACCCTCAGCCAAATTATACTTAATGGTAAAAAACTAAAAAACTTCCCTCTAAGATCAGGAACAAGGCAAGGCTGTCCACTATTGCCACTATTATTCAATATAACATTGGAGGTCTTAGCAAGCGTGATTAGGCAAGAGAAAGATATAAAAGACATCTAAATAGGAAACGAAGAAGTCAAACTGTCACTAAAGACTCCACAAGAACACTATTAGAAACAATAAGTAAATACAGTAAAGTTTCTGGATACAAAATCAATGCTCAAAAATCTATAGCTTTCCTATACTCTAATAATAGAGTGTCAGAAAAAGAAGTGGAAAAAATAATTCCTTTTGCAACTGCAACAAAAAGAATAAAATACCTAGGAATAAGTTTAACGAAACATGTGAAGACTTATATAATGCAAACTATGACACCCTATTAAAAGAAATCAAAGATACAAAGAAATGGAAAGATATTCCATGTTCTTGGATTGGAAGAATCAACATAGTTAAAATGACCATATTACCTAAAGCATTATACAGATTCAATGCAATCTCCAACAAAATCTCATCAGCATTTTTTTAAAGAAGTAGAATAAAGTCATCAGATTTGTATGGAAGAACAAAAGACCCCAAATTGCCAAAGCCATACTGAGAAATAAGAACGAGGCTGGAGGCATCACTCTGCTCGACTTCAAACTATACTACAAGGTGACAGTAATGAAAACGGCGTGGTATTGGCACATGGACCAGTGGAACAGAATCTACAATTCCAAAGTAAATCCATATTTATATGGGCAAATAAATTTTGACAAAAAAGACAGAAACATACAGTGGAGGAAGGAAAGCCTCTTCCATAAATAGTGCTGGGAAAACTGGAAAGCCACCTGCGAAAGAATAAAACTAGACTGTTGTCTATCACTACACACAAAAAATATCTCTAAACAGATTAAGGACCTGAATATAAGACCGGAAACAATAAAACACACAGACAAAACCATAGGAATTCAAGTCAAGGACCTTGGACTTAAAGAGGATGTTATGGATTTGACCTCAAAGGCAAGGGAAGTAAAAGCATAAGTAGATGAATGGAACTACATCAAACTAAAAAGCTTCTGCTCAGCAAAAGAAACCGTCAACAAGGTGGAGAGACAATCATCCAAATGGAAAAATATATTTGTAAGCAACACCTCTAAATAGGGCCTAATATCCAAAATATACAAAGAACTCATACAACTCAATGATAACAAAAAAAACAAATGATCCAATTTAAAAAATGGGCAGAGGACCTGAAGAGGCATGTCTCCCTAGAAGACATACGAATGGTCAACAAATATTTTAAAAGATGCTCAACATCATTAGCTGTTAGGGAAATACAAATCAAAATCACAATGAGAAACCATCGCACACCTGTTAGAATAGCTATAATCAACAGGACAAGTAACAACAAATGTTGAAGAGGATGCACAGTCCCACTGCTGGTGGGACTGCAAATTGGTACAGCCACTATGGAAAACAGTACAGAGGTTCCTCAAAAAACTAAGACTCGATCTACCATATGATTCAGCAATCCCTCTACTGAGTATTTATCCCAAAGTCTTGAAAACCTGTATCAGAAAAGATATATTTTACACCGATGTTCATAGCAGCATTATTCACAGTGGCCAGGATGTGGAAGCAATCAGTGTCCTACAATAGAGGATTAGTTAAAGAAGCTGTGGTACATACATACAATGAAATATTACTCAGCCATAAGAAGAGATGAAATACTGGCATTTGCGACAACATGGATGGACCTCGAGATAATTATGCAAAGCAAAATTAGCCAAACAGAAGTTGAAAATCACATATCACTGATATATGGGATATAAACCTAAAAGCAACAAATGAGCAGGACAAACAGAGCCACATGGACTATAGACTAGTGGTTACCAGAGGGTAGACGGTGTGGGAGGAGGGTGAAGGTAGTGGGTTAAAAGGGGTCGAACACAGGGAGGGTAGGGGCAGAGTGAAGTGTATAGTGTATAAAGGGGATCAAATATATGGTAGCTAAAGGAAATTGGACTTTAGCTAGTAAACATAGAGCAGAATATTCAGATGTGAAATTATAATGTACACCTGAAAATTATATAATTATATTAAGCAGTGTTACCCCAATAAAGTTAATAATAATAAAAAAATTCCTAGAGAGGAAAAAAAAATCAATAGGGATTGATAAGTTCCTACCAAACTTACCTTTTTCCAGATTTCAACCACTGTGGATGAGAAAAAGGTGCTATAATAAACCTCACAAGGTAAACTGATCACAAATTGCTAAAGGGACAGGTCATGGTAGGTAGTCATGCCCCAGAAATATAACTTCTTTAGGAAGAGGTTCAAGCAAGCTCTCTCCATTTTTCTAGTGCATGGAGGTTAATATATCTTTGAAATTCCAATAGAGATCCTTTTTTTATGACCTCACCCCAAAGGCATACCCACCCTCCATGGAGCACATGATCTTTTTAACTATCCTGTACTTTGTTTTCTCCCACCTTCAAGTAATCTTAAATTCCCTCCTTAATTCCAAAGGTACAAAAGAAACTGTAAAACTGCCACTCTGTGCAGCATTGTAAATCTTGCTTCCTGGCAACTGTCAGCAGTTTGGCTCAAATAAACTCTTATAAAACTCTCTAAGGTTTGGATGTTTCTTACATTGGCATTTACTTGGTGTAGTCAACAGAATTCCAAAGAAGCTCACACAGGGCCACCCTCCAGACCTAGCCCAAGAGCTAGGTACTAGTGGGGCCCTCTGTGCTCCACTGCTCCCTGCTCCACATCAGGTAAACTTGGGTGAGTATTCTCTTGGAGTCTGGGACCTACCAGCTTTAGATAGCAGGTCCTGACTTTATTTGAGCTGTTCTAATGTGGTTCCTTTTAATTTTGGCTTTTAAAAATTGGCTATAAAGAAAAATTAAAATTAGCATGGGAAATCATGCTTCTGAGGTCGACAAGCCCCAGGACAATTAGCCTCCCATTAATGCTAAGATGGCCAAGAATGGGATCCTTTAATACTTCTAAATTAATCTTTTGTAAGCACGATTAGAAAAAGCTATAAAATTAGGCAGAATGAATGGAAATCACATATTTAAGTGGTCTCACAAAGCTTTAAAACTGAGGATTTAGATAAATGGATCAACCTATGATATCATTTAGGTGTCAAACAATTCTGCAAAAAAAATTAAAACCAGCCATCCTTGTTTTAAAAGAGGGAAGGTCATTTTGAATTTGATTTGTCAAGGACAGATATAAATTGTAAATGTCTCCATAACAAAATTTGGGTCCGACTGTTCTTTTATAAATTGGTGAGTTTTTCTTATATCTAAAAGGTCTCTGTGTCTATCTGATTGTGTCAAAATATGCATGTTGTAAAAGTGAGATAATTTTCTACCTCTGGATAGTATCATGAAAATTAATTTAAAGGCAAACGCTTATGAGCATTGGGTATTCTAAAATTCTCAGAAATATAGAAACTAAGTCCAATGTTTTCAAGTTCACATGATTTAAGATTAATCCTTAGGAAATAAAAGCTAGCTTAAAAACAGACAGGTCTTTATTTCACCTACGTTTACAATAAATAATCATTCATTACTGTACACAGGTTTACCTTCTTTTGGGTTATTTATTAATGAAATGTTCTGTACTTTGTTAAGGAAGTATTGTAAGGCCAGCACTCCCAGAAAAGGCTCCAAGGCTTGCCCAGGGCAGGTCCCCGCCCCTAGCTCCCGCCTGCTAGCCACCTGAGGCCCATGGACCAATCCGCAGGTGCCAGGACTACACTGGTGGCGCCAAACCGCTGCACCAATGAAAGAGCCCCATGCTATCCTTTTGCCTTTTTTGAATCTTCCCCTTCCAGGATGGGGCCCTTAAAACCCTGCCCTGACACCACCTGGGTGCGACTTCTCTGGCCCCTCTCCTCGGGACCAGTGAACCTCCCCCCGGACCGCCCCAGACCACTTGGCTTTCAATAAAGGACGCTTGTTATTCCTGAGTCAGACTCTGTCTGTTGAGTGGTTGAACCTTAAAAGTATATTTAAATGAATTTCCCAGTAAAAGAGCCTATGTTTCTAGAGGTTATAAAATGTCTTCATAAACTTGCCTAGCTTAAACAAAATAAAATAAAAATAAAAAGCTAATTGTTTACTTCTTAGTTTTCATTAGAAAGTTTTAGGGGTAACAATCTCAATAGATATAGGAATAACTCTGCAGTATTCCAGAAGGAACACCTTAATAGATTTGTCTTTCATGTTGAACTGCATGGGAAGCATTATAAAATAAGTGATAAAAACCTCTACATTACATTTTATTGGTAATCAATGGTTGTAAATTAAATAGAAGCTAGGGAAAACCCAAGAACACAGCTTGGTTCTTCCAGGCCCCTGGCAAACACCATTTTGCAAATTTTGCATTCCTTCGTGCATCACAGTGCATTTATTATGGTCTTAAATTAGATGAAGGAACTTAGGAGCTGACACGATTGAAAGGAGGCACTATACACTACTGCCAAGGTTTAATAAAGTCACTTCAAGAAAATGCCAAATAGGCAACCGCTTCCTTTCACAGCAAGCTCTTTGTAAGAGAAAAAGACTTTAAAAATCACTGACTGCCACCTAGAGATTTTGTTTATTGGAAAGGACATGAAATAAGACCCTCTCTAAATGTTGGAAGGGACATTATCAGGCACCTAACTGTGAATGAACATCTACCCTTGTCTCTGACACTCATGTCCACCTATAAAACACATCAAAAATTCCTCCAGGATCAAAGAAGCCGCTGACATCAGAGGTAGACAGCTATCCCCAGACAGGGACAAGGCCTGTACACCTATGGTTTGATGTTGAACTCATTTTGTTTGATTCTCTTTACCTCTCTGCTAATGATATTAGTTATAATATTTATACTTGTTCTTTGGGTTTTCCTATATAGTCCAATTGTTTATGATTCCTGAAGATATATAATCTGTAATACTCTTTTTATGGTTTATGTAAAAATTGTACTAGTTGCAAAATACTGAAAAATGAGACAGGTGGCAAAACTCAGATCATGATAGTTTACAAGATACAAATGATCCAGAGTGTTTTTCACAATGAAGGCCATAAGACCTGATCACCTTCCATTTACCTGTTGTGGATGCCAGGCCTGCCAGATCCAAGGTCTAGCTGTGATCCAGGCCTGCGGTTAGGAAAAGGACTCCAGATTTAGAAAATATGTAAATATACTTCAGCTTATTATATCACGCATGTGTGGCTAAATGCCACTTTTGTACTCTGCTATATGAGGAGCTGTGCGGTCTCCTGGAGAGCTGAAGGGGACAGCAGAGGGGAGCACAAGAAAGGGGAGCAGGAGAAGTATGCGCAAGACTGTGTGCCCCATGCAACAGACTACACTTCCCAACCTCATGCTGCAGAGTGCCATTCCATCCTCACGTTTGCCTCTTGTGCGTCTCACCATCAAACCTTCCCTTCTTGGTCAGCAATGACACTGACACTCAGAGAGGCAACATGAACTACTTGGCTCTGACACTTGTTTTTCCTTTTTTGGGAAAATTCTGCCTCGACCCATATCCCATGGTTATACTATTGTCTCATTGCTGATGGTCCACCATTTCAACAAAATGACATCAATAATGAGAGTTCCTAGGAATAAGCCTTTACTAGCACTGTGAGATCATGCTATCCAACCAAAAGATTTAGTCATCAATGCATTCTTCAGAATAATTTATGTCCAAAAGGAGAAAGAGTGGATGAAAAGGGGTTGTCGTAATAAATCTAACTCAAAGTAACCTCACAGGGTGATCTGATCATAAATTCCTAACTTGGCAGGTCATGGTAAATAGTCACACCCCAAACATATAATTTCTTTAGTAAAAGGCTTGTCTTTGCCTTAAACAAACCCTGTCCATTGTTCTCCAGCATCTAGGTTAACAAATCTAGGAGATGTCAGAAGTAATCTTTTTGAGATCCCTGGAAGGCAGAATCACATTCAAGGGAGCATGTAATCTTGTTGACTATGCTCTATCTTGTTTTCTCCCACCTTCATGTAATCTTCCTTATGTTCTCACCTTAATTCTAAAGCTATAAAAGAAAACTGCAAAATTGTCATTCTCTGGTGCATTTTAGACTTTGCTTCTTGGCTCTGTTGTCAGTTTGGTCCAAACTCTACAGCTCTGGACATTTCTAATGTCGACAACTGTAAACTGGATAAAATACAAAAACAACTTCCTGTAGATAAGATACCTGAGAGCAACCAAGATCAACCAGATTCTAGGAGGGAGCTATAGGCACTGGGTTGCATTTTTACAACTTTTAGGCTGAGAGAAGCCCCAGCCCACACCATATAGAGCAGCTAAAACTTTGATGGGGCGGGGTGGCGGGGGGGAGCTTTGATAGCCTGCAGAATTTGAGGCAACCACAGCAACTGAAAAACGATCAAAGAATCCTGAAAAGGAGAGGGCCAAAGAGAGAAAACTCCAAATTCTGTGAATAAATTTTGCTCAAATCTTCAGACAACCCAGGAACTATGCATGTATGGAACAGACTCTGAACAGCTCGGCTATGAGTTAAAGAACTGAAATGAGATTTGAGTTGCTGCCCAAGAAGCAGAGTTTTCATTTTGAATCCAATCAAGTTAACAACTGCTAACTGAAACAAACAAAACTCAATATTCTTCAGAGGACTATAATAGAACTGTCATTCTCCACAACATAACGTCACAATGTTCAGGACAAAAATCCAAAATTATTCACAAAAATGAAGAACCAGGAAAAAGCAAAGCTGCTTTAAAATGCTCTGCCAGTACCACTATACCCAAGGATGTATAAGAAAATATTCGCCTAATGATTGCACATTTAGGAAATCTCAGTAGAGAAATAGAAACTATAAAAAAGCTAAATGGAAATTCAAGATCTGAACAACACAGTACCTGAAAATATTAAAGTTCAATGAATGACTTAACAGCAGAATAAAGATGACAGAGAAGAGTAACTGAACTTTAAGACAGATGGACAGAACTCATCTAATACTAAGGATAATGAAAAGAGAATTCTAAGAAGTTAGCCTTCAGGGACTAGTGAGACAACTTCCAAAAGTACAGCGCACATCTCAAAAAGGAGAAGCAAAAGAAAATTAGACAGACAAATAGACTAAACAACAAATGGTGTACATTTTCCCAAATTTGCTAAAAAACAAAAATTTACAGATTCAAAAAACTCAGTAAATCCCATTTAGGATGTTAACAAAACCACACCTAGACACATCAAACTGACAAAAAAACAAAAACAAACAAACAAATATAAACAGAAAACCTTGAAAACAGCCAGAGAAAAACAACATACTACATAAAAGGAAAGAACAATCATTTAAACGAATGTTGACCTCTCATCAGAAATCATGGACTCTAGCAATGCTACACCATCTTTCAAATGTGTAAAGAAATAGAATAAAAACATGTCCGACTATAATTCTATATACCAAAAATATCCTTTAAGGACGAAGGTAAAATACAAAAAATTAAAAATTAAAAAAAATAAATAAAAGAAATACCAGCGGGCCTGTTCTAAAAGAAATGGTAAATGCTAATGGAAGATCTTCAACTGAAGAGAAATTAGATTTTCAGGAAAAACAAACAGTATCCAAAAAGGTAAATATCTGAGTAAAAAAGAAAAGTTTTAATACTGGGGGGGGGGGGACAAAAAGTGAAGCAAAAAATGATCATTGCATTATAGAACTTACAACACATGAAGATATAAATGTACACCATCCATATCATAAAGGGTGAGTAGAATAGATATATACATTTGTAAGATTTCTATATCAAATGTGAGGTACTAGAATATCAACTCTAAAACAGATTGTTAAAACTTATGAACATAGGAGACTGGGCAAAATGGTGTAGATGACAATAACTTCGCTCATCCCCTCTAGCAACCACATCAAAGTTGAGAAGGAAACATGGAGTAACAGCAAGCAAAGGTGCCTGCGGGTCTAAAGGAACAGAAGCACAACAACTAGGGAGATAAGTAAGAAATCACACTGCAATAGTGGAAGGTAGGTGAGGGTGAATACATGAGGCTGCATGGTCCGGAGTGGCTGAGTGGGACACAGCTATTGCAGCGGCAGCCAGAAACTGCAGACACTTCTTAAAGGAGCCAAGTCTACAACCAGACTTTTGCAGTGACGAACCTGCTCACTCAGCACCAATGCCAGGTCAGTGGCTCAGGGGTCACCAAAGACTTACAGGAGAACACTCGGGTTGTGGGAGCAAGGGACAGTGGTGACACTGTCTCCCAGGCAGAAGAGCTACCAATATTCATTATTCCTCTGTTGAGCCTTGTCCCTCCCAGTGTACAGACTCAACAATGCCACTGCTGAAATGTCATCAAACTGGATAACAGGCCATTTTGCCAGAGGATTCATTGAAACTCCACCTCCCCCAACTCACGGCCCTATCAAACCACATTCAGCTGTGTCCTAGTCAAGCCCTGTCCCTCTTGCTGAGCAGCACTAAGACTCATACTGGTGGCAGCTGACCTTGGTTTCTGTCATGGCTTCTTGGGGCAATTAAAAGCACATCATCTGTGGATTGCTTGCTGAATCTTAACAGGTGGACCCAGAGGGGCACAAGCTGGGGCTAAACTTGGCTTGTAGCTGAACCCCTCTCAGTGGATGAAGAAGATCGAACCACCGATATAGATTTCAGGAAGCCAAGGACACCCAATCAAAATGGCAAGAAAAAAGTAAACAAGAATATAATAACAATTTCAGAAGCCTACAGGACAAAATTAAAGGTAACAACATCATGTCATAAGGATACCTAAAGAGGGAGAACAAGAAGCTGAATATATATTTGAAGAAATAATGATGGAAAACCTCCCTAAACTGGTGAAGGAAATAGACATACAACCCCAAGAAGCTTAGAGAGTCCCCCCTCGCCAAAAAAAAGAATTAACCCAAAGAGGCCCACACCAAGACACATCATAACCAACATGCCAAAAGGTTAAATACAATGAAAGAATCTTAAAAGCAGCAAAAGAAAAACAAATAATTACCTACAAGGGAGCACCCTTAACACTGGCAATTGATTTCTCAAAAGAAACTATGCAGGACAGATGGGCTTGATACAAAATATCTCACGTGATGGAAACCCAGAATCTACAACCAAGAATACTTTATCCAGCAAAGCTATCATCTAGAGTCGAAGAACAGATAAAGAGTTTCCTAGACAAAAATAAGCTAAAAGAATTCATCATCACCAAGCCAGTATTACAGGAATTGTTGGAGGAACTTCTTTAAGAAGAGAAAACATGTATCAAAAACATAAATAAAGAATGGCAATTAACTACATGTTTATCAACATGTGCCTCAAATGGAGAAGAATTAAGTGCTCCAATCAAAAGACAGAGTGGCTGAATGGATAAGAAAACAAGATCTCTACATATATTGCCTATAAGAGGCTCCCTTCAGATTAAAAGATACACAGAGACTAAAAGGAAGGGGATGGAAAAAGATATTGCTTTGATGGACGTAGATTGCATTGTGCTGAATGAAATAAGTCAGACAGAGAAAGACAGATTGCACATGATTTCACATTCATGTCGAATCTAAAGAACAAAATCAACAACAACAGTATAAATAAACTCATAGATCAAGAAAATATTTTCAGGGATACTAGATGGGAGGTGGTTTTTGAGAGATGGTGAAAAAGGGCAAAGGGATTAAGAAGTAGAAATGGACAGGTACAAAATAGTCAGGGAGATATAAAGTGTAGCATAAAGAAAATTGTCAACAATGTTGTAAAGAATATGTAAAGAGGAAGAAAGGTACTTGATTTAGTGGGGTGACCACTTTATGAATTATACAGATCTCAAATCACTATGCTATATAACTGAAAGTAATATATTATTGTTATATTATAAATGAAATGAAAAAAATCATTGAGTTTACAATGTAAATATGAGCAAATAATTGTCTATAACAATACATATTCTTAAGGTTTCTTTCCCCCCCAGATTTATTGAAGTATACAATAAATTTGGGGGGGGGGGGGCCTTAAGAATATATATTATTATTCCCAGAGCAAACTCTTAAAAATAATGCAAATAAGTATAACAAAAAAGCCAATAGATAAGTTAAATTGGAATTCTAAGAGATATTCAAATTATCCAAAAAATAAAAATAAAAAAGGAAAGCAGAAACAGAGGACAAAAATCAGAGGGGACAAAGACAGTATAATAGTGGACTTATATCCACCGCATGGATAATTAAACATTAATGTAGTCAACACTCTAGTTAAAAGCCAGAAGAGACTGCCAGAATAATTTTTTTTTTAATTTTAATTAGTTTCAAGTATATGGTACATTGGTTAGATATCTATATAGTTAATAAAATGATCCCCTCAATTGCTCCCTCCCTCTCCTGACCATCCACCTAGCCGTGTGTTAATGCTAATTGCATTCCCTATGCTGTGCTCCCCATCCCCATGACCATCCATCAGTTACTAATTTGTACTTCTTTAACCCTTCACCCCATTCTCCCAGGTCCCCAAACACCCCACCCCTCTGTCTATCACAAAATTGTCCACTATATTTGTGAGTCTGTTTTTGATTGGTTTGTTCTTTTCATTCCTTAAATTTCGCATATAAGTGAAATCATACAGTGTTTATCTTTCTCTGTCTGACTTAAATACCTTCAGGGTTCATTAAAGCAATATCCTTTTCCATCCTCTTCCTTTTCATATGTAGGGGTCTTGTTATCTCATCCTGTCAGCCACTCGTATCTTTTGGTTGGAGCACTTAATTCTTTTTCATTTAAGGTACTTATTGATAGGAATGTAGTTGTTACCATTCTTTATTCCTGTTTTGATACATGTTTTTTTCTTAAAGAAGTCCCTCCAATATTTCCTGTAATACTGTCTTGGTGATGATGAATTCCTTTAGCTTATTTTTGTCTGAGAAGCTCTTTATCTGTCCTTCCACTCTAAATGATAGCTTTGCTGGATAAATCATTCTTGGCTGTAGATCCTGGGTCTTCATCCTGTCGAATATTTTTTGCCAAGTCCTTCTATCCTGCATAGTTTCTTTTGAGAAATCAGCTGCTAGTCTTATGGGTGTTCCCTTGTAGGTAATTGTTTGTCTCTTACTGCTTTTAATATTCTTTCTTTGTATTTAACATTTGGCATTTTAATTATGATGTGTCTTGGTGTGGGCCTCTTTGGGTTCCTGAGTTTTGGAATCCTCTGAGCTTCCTGTCGTTTTATGTCCATTTCCTTCACCAAGATGGGAAGTTTTCCATCATTATTTCTTCAAACGACTGTTCAACATCTTGATTTTCCTCAGTTAAGCTGATCGGATGAATATTTGGAGGCTTAATAATGTCCCATATCCTCCTTAAATTGTTTTTATAGTCTTGGCATCTTTTTTCTTGCCATTCTGATTGAGTGTCCTGATTGGCTGTCCTGTCCTCTAGATAGGGCCTGTGATTCTCTTCTTTATTAACTTTGTTTATTCCATTTAATATACTTCTCATCTCAGATAATGTGTTCTTCAATTCAGATTGGTTCCCTTTTATATTTCTACTTCTATTTTTATGTTTTTTATTTCTTTGTTGAAGTTCTCACTGAATTTATCTACATTTCCCAAAAGTTCATTGAGCATCTTTATAACCAATGTTTTGAACTTTGCCCCTATTAGATTACTTGATTCTATTACAGCTGGATCTCTGTTCTGTTCTCTCATATGGTTTCTGCTTCTTTGTCTTCTCATTTTGGCTGCCTTTCTGTGTCTATTTCTATGTATGACGTAAAACTCCTGAGTCTCCTGGTCTTATTAGTAAGGTTTTGTGAAGTAGGTGTTCAGTGGCACAGTCCTAAGAGGGGTTCAACTGCAGGCCAGATTTAACCCAAGCCTCTAACCCTCCAGGGCTACCTGTTAAGATTCAGCAAGCAATCCACAGACACTGTGCTTGTAGTTGCCTCAAAAGGCTACACCAGAAACCAAGGTCAGCTGCCTCCACCAATGTGAGTCTCGGCAAGGAGCACCTGACTCGCTGAGGATACACCTGGATATGGCTTAGGTGAGGTTGCGAGTTGAGGGAGGTGGGGTTTCAGGGAATCCTTTGGATGAAGCTACCTCTATTATCCAGATTGATGATGTCACAGCTATGGCAGTGCTGTGTCCAGAGCACTGGGATGCGGAAGGGCTCAACAGGGAACAATGGATACCACCAGCTCTTCTGTACCTGGCAAGTCTCACCTCGGCCCTCACTTCAACAATGTCTCCCTGTAAGTCCCTGGTCCCCCCTGCGCACAGCCGATTGGGCACTGGTGCTCAGAGCGAGCAGATCTATTGCCACGAAAATCAGCTCGCGGACACAGCCCCTTTAAGAGGCGTCTGCCGCCGCTGCTGCTGCCACGGCCTCCCTTTCCCGTAGCCTCCCTTTCCCTCAGCTGCTCAGGGTAGTCCTGCACCCTCGCCCCGTCCTACCTTCTGCCGTTGCAGGGTGCTTTCTTGGATTTCTCCATAGTTGTATCGCTTGTTCATCTAGATCCCAGGATATTTTTCCTTGCTGCTGCTCCTTGTTTCTGTCACGACTTTGATTTGGTTGCCAGAGGGATGAACAGAGCCTCTATCTATGCCATTTTTCTTCTTCCTCAGAATGAATTTTATAAAAACAAGACCTAACTATAAGCTGTCTATGACAAATGCACTGCAATAAGAAGACACTGGTAAATTAAAATTAAATGGTTCTGAAAGCAATCAAAGACTAAATATATGGAGAGATATATTCCATGATCATGGACAGGCAGACTAAATATTGTTAAATTGTCGGTTCTTCCCAACATGATCTATCGATCCAATGCAATCTCAGACAAAATCCCAGTGAGTTAGTTTGTGGATTTCAACAAATCGATTCTAAATTTATATAAAAAGGCAGATGACCTTTCCCATGACCACTTTCAATTTACAACTAAATTATAGACCAACCTGGAGAACCATTTGAAGACTAGCTGAACAGAAGTCCTAAGTAAGAATATAAAGGAGTGGGCACATCGAGACCGATAGGAGGGAGCTTGGAGACAGAAAAGGGGCTGGCACAATACTCATGTGTGGTGGTTGAGAATTGAGAGGGACATCTTAGCTGCAGAGATACCCCCCTGAGAAGCAAGGGGTTCCGGCCCCACAGTAGGGTCCCCAGCCAACTGCAGACTGGTTATAGCTCCTGCCGGGTAGCCTTGGGCTGATCACAGACAGTAGCTGACCTTAGTCTGCATGGCAGTTCTTCCTAAGAGGCCTTAAAACCAACACACCCAGTGGCTGGCTTCAGATCACAACAGCACACCACCCAATTAACCCCACAAGTGGCACACGCAAAGGATGTTCTCAGCAGACACCAGAACGCACTGGGGCAAATCCTCCTCTATAGGATCAGCCCCGTACAGCAGCTAGTACACTGTAGTCATGGCCAATCCTCACAGCCAATCAGCCTGGGGGTCAATCCCACACACTGATGTGCCAACAGCAATCAAGGCTCGACCACAACAGGAAAGCACATACAACCCACACAAGAAACACACCTGGAGCACCAGGCTCAATTGAAAAGGAAGACTGCACTACTGGGCCTCAAAGGACACATACTACATAAGGCCACCCTGCCAAGATGGGAGGCATAGTAGTTCTACCTACTACATAGAGACAAACGTAGGGAGGCAAACAAAATGAGGAGACAAATGTCACAAATGAAAGAGCGGGATAAAACCGCAGGAAAAAAAAGAAAAAAGAAAAAACCTAAACTAAATGAAGGCAAGCAATCTACCAGATACAGCGTTCAACACACTGGTTATAAGGAGGCTCAAGGAACTTAGTGACAACTTCAACAAAGAGCTAGTAAACATAGTAAAGAAAACAGAAAGTATAAAAAGAGTACCAGTTAGAAATGAAGAATACAAAAACTGAAATAAAGAATACACTAGATGGAGTCAACAGCAGAACAGATGAAGCAGAGGACTGAATCAGTGATTTGGAAAACAAGATAGGAGAAAATACCCAATCAAAACAGCAAAGAGAAAAAAAAAAATTTTTTTTAAGATAGTTTAAGGGACATCTGGGATATCAAACATACCAACATTTGCATCATAGGGGCACCAGAAAGAGGAGAGAGAGTTAATAATTGAAAACCAATTTAAAGACATAATCACTGAAAACTTCCCTAACCTGGCAAAGGAAACAGACATGCAAGTCCCAGAAGTGCAGAGTCCCGAATAAGATGAACCCGAAGAGGCCCACACTAAGATACATCATAATTAAAATGGCAAATGTTAAACGAAGCAACAATCTTAAAAGCAACAAAAGAAGAACAGTTAGTTATGTACACAGGATCTCTCATAAGACTCTCAGCTGATATCTCAACAGAAAGTTTACAGGCCAAAAGGAATTGGTGCAAAATATTCAAAGTCATGAAAAGCAAGGACCTACAACCAAAATTACTCTACTTAGCAATGCTATCATTTAAAATTAAAAGAGAGATAAAGAGTCCCCAGACAGGAAAAAGCTAAATGAGTTCATCATCGCTGAAACAGTATTACAAGTAAAGTTAAAGGGACTTCTTTAAGAAAAAGAAACATAAATATTAATAATAAAATGGCAGTAACCACATACCTATCAATAATCACTTTAGTTGTAAACATATGCTGTCCACAAAAGACCCACTCCAATCAAAAGACACACAGACTAGAAGTAAAGGGAGGAGAAAAGATATTTTATACAAATGGAAATGAAAAAAAAAAAAGTTGGGGTAGCAATACTTAGGTCAAACAATATAAATTTTAAAACAAATCTATAATAATAGACAAAGAAAAACATTGCATAATGATAAAGGGATCAATCCAACAAGAGGATATAACCCTTGTAAATATTTATGCACCCAACACAGGAGCACCTAAATATATAAAGCAAATACTGAAAGACATAAAGGGAGAGAGTGACAGTAATACAGTCACAGTAGGGGACTTTAACATTCCATTAACACCAATGGATAGATGTTCCAGAGAGAAAATCAACAAGGAAACAGCAGCCTTAAATGGTACATTAGGCCAGGTGGATTTAATTGATATTTTTCAAGCATTTTCCCCAAAGCAGCAGAATATACATTCTTCTCAAGTGCACATGGAACATTTATTTTCCAAGCCAGACCACATATTAGGACATGAAATAAGTCTCAAAAATTTCAAAATTTCTTATCAAGCATCTTCTTCAACCACAATGCTATAAAACCAGAAATCAATTTCAACAAGAAAAATCCTGAAAAACATGCAAAAATAGGCAAAGAATTTAAATATTTCTCCAAAGAAAATACACCAAGTGCCAATAAGCACATGAAAAGGTGCTCAACATCATTAGTCATTAGAAAAATGCATATTAAAATCACAATGTAATACCACCTCACATGCACTAGGATGACTATAATAAGAAAAAAAAAATGGAAAATAAGCCTTGAAAAGAATGTGGAGAAACTGAACTCTCATGAATTGCTGGTGGGAAGGTAAAAGAGTACCTCCAGTGTAAAAAAGAGTTCAGTGTTTCCTCAAAAATTTAAAAACAGAATTACCATATGATTCAGCAATTCCACTCCTTGGTATATACCCCCCAAAAATCTAAAAGCAGGGACTCAGACACTTGAACACACATATTCGTATTAGCATTATTCCCAATCACCAAAAATTGAAACAACCCAAGTGCCCATCAACAGATGGATAAAATTATATACATATACATATGTATGTGTGTGTGTGTGTGTGTGTATAAATACTGTTGAGCTATAAAAAGGAATGAAATCTTGATACATGCTACCACATGGATGAGTCTTGAAAACACTACGCTAAGTAAAATAAGCCAGACACAAAAAAGCAAAATACTGTATGATCCAACTTATATAAGGCACCTAGAGTAGTCACATGAATAGACAGAAAGTAAAATGGCAGTTTCCAGGGGCTGGACCATCAGAACTCAGTAAGTTACAGGAAACACTCTTTATTCAGCGAGTTGGGTCTGCCAGGGGTACAGAGACCCCAAATTAAGCAGCTCCAAAATGTAGAGGTACAGGGTTTTTAAGCCCAAAATCCCATTCTTCATTCTGTCTAAACACAAAGGTCTATTTTTCTTCTATTCACTACCTGTCGATCCACAGGCTGGGTGTGCAAGCGGGGGTCCAGAAGCAGAAAGCTTATTGTTAGAATGTTATGTTCCTATGGGTGACAGCCTATGTTCCCATGGACATAGCCAAGCAGTAATTTTCCAGCCAGCACACTGGGAGGAGGAAGAATGGGGAGTATTGTTTAATGGATAGAGTTTCAGTTTGGGAAGAAGAAAAGTCTAGAAATGGATGGTGGTTATAGCAGCACAACAATGTGACTGTGAAACAGGAAGGATGAATGAGCCCAGGGCTCATGCTGCCTGTCCCAGGCAAAAGAACAGACATAGAGTTGGGCTAGATAGGATAAGCATTTATTATCAAAGTTGCTAGTCCCAGAGACACAGGCAAGCTAGTGCTCAAAGCTCCTCCAACCCCTCAATCTCGGAAGCACAGATTACTTAGGGAAAAATCAGCTGTCATGGAAATTAAGGAAGTTGGTGCTACAGAATAGATGATTAAAGGGGATGAGGTAACAGATTATGTTGTGTTGGGTTCTGGAATCATCCATGGCCCCATCCTGTCTGGTCTCATGGCCTGGTTTGTTGGCTGGTGGGGTTGCAGTTCTGCCTCAAGATGTTATCCTTAGTTTAAAGTCCAACCTGAACCTATAGTCCTCATGATTATAGACCTAAGGCTCAGTTAATCTTATGTCCTAAGGCTTAACAATTAAGGGAGCAGGCATACAGAGGATAAGGGACGGGGAAACAAGCGAGTCACAGTGCCATTATCTGGGCAAAACCAACTTGAATAAGAGGAAAGAAAAACTCTATTAAAGAAATGAAGTTTGTGTGAGGCTACAAGCTATAGGGTAAGAAAGAGGTGAGGCCAGGAACACCATGATGCCTATAATATGGGAGCCTTTCTATCAGGTCCTTCTTAGAGTACTTAGTGTCACAGAACTGTACCCTTTAAAATGGTTACAATGGTAAATTGTATGATGTGAATATTTTATCACAACAAAAATATTTTTAAAAAAGGAATTACACTAATCAACTTCAAGAATTTGTATAAAGCTACAGGAATCAAGACAGATGGTACTGATGACAGAATAGAGAAATAGGAGAATGGAACAGAACAGAGAGCTCAGAAATGGATCCACACAAATATAGGGAACTGGTTCTTCATAAAGCAGCAAAGGCAATTTAATGAGAAAAGGATAACTTTTCAATAAATAGCACTGAAATAAGTGAATATCCACATGCCAAAAAAAAATAAAAAATAAAAAGAATGCAGACACAGACCTTATATGTTTCACAAAAATTAAATTAAAATGGATCAACAGACCTAAATGTAAAATACAAAACTATAAAACTCCTAGAATACAACATAAGAACCTAGACGACCCTGGGTTTGGCAATAACTTTTTAGATAGAGAATAAAATGATTAAAAAACAAGCTGGGAGAAATATATGCAAAAGACACATCTGAGAAAGGACTGGTATCCAAAATATACAATTCTTAAAACTCAACAGTAAGAAAAGGAACAGGCCCACTATAAAATGGGCAAAAGATATGAACAGATATATCACCAAAGATATACAGATGGCAAATAAGCATACGAAAAGATGTTCAACATCATATGGGAACTGCAAGTTAAAACAATAAGACACTACTACACATCTATTAGAATGGCCAAAATCCAAAACAATGACAACACAAAACACGAGCCAAAAGATGAAGCAACATGAACTCTCATTCATTAATCACGAGAATGCAAAATGGTACAGCTCCTTTGTAAGACAGTTTGGCAGTTTCTTACAAAATTAAACATACTCTTACCATATGATTCAACAATTACACTACTGGGTATTTATCCAAATGACTGGAAAACTTAATCCACACAGGAACCTACAAATAAATGTTTAGCATGCTTTATTTATTCAAAACTGCCAAAACTTGTTTGTAACCAAGATGTCCTTTAATACAGGAGTCCCAAACTCCCAGGCTGCAAAAGCAGCCCACTACTGGTTCCTGGCCCGTTAGGTGTTGTGAGAAACACCTGCATTCCTGGCGGGATGCCAGGTGCTTGGAGCAACAAGGTCATCAGAAGCAGATGTGGACTTACAGACAAGGACACATTGCAGGGAGGGCGCACATGCCTGACCTATTCTGGGACTTCTTGCTCAAGGGACAAGGATGGGAAAAAGTTACCTGAGAAGAAACAGCTGATGACACGGTCGTAGCCTTGAGGCTGAGTCTGGGAATTGGCTGTAGTTTGTAATTGCTAACCTGATAGTAACTAATGATGTTTTGCAAGACTAGCTTTGTGAGGGAGAATAAAAAGCCACGGAAACAGAGGTGGGCGCTGCTAGCATTGCCATTCCTTGCCATTCCTCCTCTCCCTTATCCATGTTAGTAAAAGCATTTCCAGACTCCGACTCTTCTTCTTAACCCTCTCTGCAACATTAGGAACCAGGCTGTACAGCAGGAGGTAAGCAGTGGGGGAGAAGCGAAATCGAGAGAAGCTTCAATATGTATTTGCAGCCACTACCCAGAGCTAGCATCACCACCTCAGCTCCATCTCAGATCACCAGGCATTAGATTCTCATAGGAGCACCAGTCCCTGGTGCCAAAAAGGCTGGAGATCACTGCCTTATTAGGTGAATATTTATAATCCATATAACAAAATATTATTCAGCACTTAAGAGAAATGAGCTATCAAACCATGAAAAGAAATGGAGGAACCTTAAAAGCATATTGCTAAGTGAAAAAAAAAATCTGAAAAAGCTACTACATACTACATAATTCCAACCATATGACATTCTATAAAAGTTAAAATTGTGGCAACAGTAAAAAGATCAGTAGTTGCCAGAGGTGGGGACAGGGGAAGGATGAATACACAAAACATAGGGGAATTAGGGCACTAAAACTATTCTGAATGGCACTATAATAGTAGAAGTATGTCATTACATATTTTTAAAATCCATAGGATATAAAAAACAGACAAAACTCTAATGTAAACTATGGACTCTGGATGATGATATGTCAATGTAGATTTACCGAGTGTGAAAAGTGCACCACACTGGTGAATAATGTTGTTGGTGGCGGATGCTTTGGGGTGGCAGAAGTATATAGAAACTCTGTACTTTCTACTCAATGTTGACGTGAACCTAAACTGCTTTAAAAAATCGTATATTAAATATATTTTTTTTAAAAAAATGATGAAATAGAGTCATGTGCCATATAACGTTTTGGTCAACAACAGATAGCATATACTACGGTGGTCGTAAGATTATAATGGAGCTGAAAAGTTTTTATCACCTGCTGACATCACAGCCATCATAAAGTTGATACAATGTGTTTGCATTTTAAGCTGTCATGACAAAAAAGTCAGAAAGTTTTAAAAAAACTAGAAAGATAAAGTAAAAAAAGTAACAATAGCTAAAGTTAATTATTGAAAAAAGAAAACTATATTTTGTAAATTTAATGTAGCCTAGGTATAGTGTTTATAAAGTCTACAGTAGTAAATGGTAATGTCCTAGACCTTCACATCCACTCACCACTCATTCACTAATTCACTTAGAACAAACTTCCAGGCCTGCATGCTCTACTCATGGTTAAGTGCCCTCTACGGATGTGCCACTTTTTATCTTTTATACTGTACTTTCACTGTTTAGATATGTTTAGATATACAAATACTTACCGTTGTGTTACAATTACCTACAGTATTTGGTACAGTAACATGTTATACAGGCTTTTAGCCTACAACCAATAGGCTATACCATCTATGGTTGTGTAAGTATACTCTATAATGTTTGCACAATAAAATCACCTCACGATATATTTATCAGAATATATCCCCAATACTAAGTGATTCATGACTGTACAACACTGATGAACTTTGAATACACTATGCTAAGTGAAAGAAGCCAGTCGTAAAGACCACATATAGCACAATTCCATTTATATGAAATGTCCAGAATAGGCAAACCTATAGAGAAAAAAGTAAATTAATGGTTTCCTAGGGTTGACAGGGGCTGGGGAAATATTGGTAAGCAATAGGAATGGTTGTAAATGTGGGATTCTTTTGAGATGATGCAACTGTTCTAAAACTTTTTGTGATAATAGTTTCCCAACTCTGTGATTATACTAAAAACCATTAGAATTTATCTCAATATAGCTGCTTTTTTTTTTTAAGTAAGTGATTAGAATCCATACTCTGCATACTAAGAATGTTGAAGAAGCCAAATTAATACTTATTAAATGACTTCTAGGGGTAGAGTATTACCAAAGACAGACTTCTCACAGTGATATTCAGCAGGAAGATATATATTTAAGTGCCTAACTACAGAGCCTCAAAAGACACGGAGAAAAACTGTCACAATGAAAGAGAAATAGGTAATTTCTCAATAACAGTAGGAAATATCAATGCCAGTTTCTTGACAGATGATAAAACTAGATCTAAAAAACAAAACAAAATCAATAAAGACATAGATAACCTAAACAACACCATCGACCACCTTATCTAAAAAAATAAATATGCTGAGTACGATAAGCAGTATAAGCATTCATTTCACAACAAGTTTTTTATCTCCTTGGAACTTATAAAGATTTTTCAGCAGTCAAGTTTTCTTAAAGAAGCTGACCAAAGTAATTTGCACTAGTGCCTTTCCCTTCTTAACAAAATTTCCCAAGAAATTCATTCAAAACATTCCATTTTCCCCAAAGCAGTCAACTTATTCTTTTGTTTCAGATTTTGAAGTTTTCTACTACCCATCACCAAGATGGTTATTGATGAGAAGCAGCCCTGGTGCCCTTCAGAAGTGTATTTTAAGATCAATCCCAAGTAAGCAGCCAGAGATATATAATGTCCAAGAATAGGTGTTTTCTGAGCACTGCAAACAATGCAGTAAGAAGTGGAGAAGGCAGGTGTCTCCATTTCATACACACAGAAGTAGACACGTGGAAAGTCATTAGTTCATTTCCTAACATCAAGCAGAAGAGGCAAGACACAAGCTTTCATCTTTTGCTTTTCCCAGAGAGGCGGTTTTGCTGCCAAGGTCTTGTGATATTGAAGAAGGGCCTGGTCAAAACCCCCGTAATAGAAGCTTCACAGTGTCCCCGGCTTCACTTTTCCTTACTCTATAGCTGAACAATAGATTGTCCCCAACACCTTGACCCAGAGCTTGGAACATCCCGTCATAGACAGTTGCCCTGAAACTTATGATTAATGCCTTTATGCTTATTGGTCACAATCCTTCTGGTTTAGCATTCTTTCCAGACTACTCACTCCCATCTTTGTTCCTGGGTTGCTAATGCCACTGGAGGACCACGCTGCCAGAGGACCAAGCTATGACAGAAGAACAGCTCCATGAAGCATGAGACACACCCCAGAACCATCACTAAGCCTCTGGAATAATGCCCAGATTTTTCCTTAAATACCTTATGCCAGACTGAGAAGGCAAGGCAGTTTTGAAGATGTTAACCTGCTGCCTTCTCAGAATACCAGTGCTCTGACAAACGGTTATTCTAAATATCTCAACTCCTATGCCAGCCTACGGGCTGAATGGCACAAGCAGCACCAGCCCCAGACTTGGTCCTCCTCTACGGTTTTACATGATTTTTAACACTATTACTTTATAGCAATTAGCTGCAACAGTTTGGTCTCAAAAGACTTGTACAACCTCATTCAATATTAAGAATTATCGCATAATGACCTTGCATAAAGCCTGAAAGAAAAGGGCCAGTGTCAGATGAGGCATTTGCATACCCAGAGAGCCTCATTTATGTGAACAAAGCTACAACAGGGGCTCTGTGCTCCTGGGGCCCTATGGGGACCCAGGGCCCCATAGCATGTTCACTCACATCAAACAAGTAATACAATGAGCTATGCTTGGCTGTAGAAACAGAAGGAAGATCAGGATTAGACTAACACAGAGTACATTAAAAAAGGAGAAAATACCTTGTGTATCTACAAATGCCACAGAAGGATAACACGGACAGTTTATTTTTAAAAAGAAAAAAAAAGTAAGTCACAAAATAGTATATATTCATTTAACAAATATTTACTGAGCGCCCACTATGTGCCTCGCACATTCTAGGCTCAAGTGATACAGCAACACAGACAAACAACGTTACTGAATTCAAGGGGTTAATTTTGCCTACACGTATCAATAGCCAAAAGTGACATGGACAGGAGTTTGCAACACAGAAAGCAGAGGTTTATTTAAGGAAATGGTGCCAAGTCGGAGACACAGGTGAGCTAGTGCTCAAATATCAGGCTCCTCAATGGCCTCTAGGGGCGAGGTTATATAGGGGAAAACTCATTAGTGTCCAAAAAAGTTGGGGTCATGGGCTCTACTGATTGGTCAAGACTAGAATAGGAGGCAGTTGATCACTGCATCAGGTCATCAGGTCCTGATGTCAATCATGGCATCATTCTGCCTGGTTTCGAGGGGATGTTGGTAGGGTCACCCACCTTCATGGGTGTGGAGCTGCAAGATATTATCTATAGTTTGACCAAAACTCTGTTTCTGTGCTCAACAGATCAGAGGCTTTGTTCCTAAGACTGTTTGACATTGACCTAAGGGCTTAATGATTAAGGGAGTGGTTGTGCAGTATGCAGGAGGATAAGGAAAGAAAAGAAGCAAGTGAGCCCAAGGCCAGTTTGAATCAAGGAGAAAGAGAAAGTCATTTTAAAGAAGTAAAGATTTGCACAGTTACAATACAGACAAATCTCTCACCTTGTGGAACTTAACATTCCAGTGGGTGTAGACAAACAAACACAATAAATACACAAATTATATTTTAGATGGTGAGAAGAGGTACGTAGAGAAATAAAGCTGGAGGAGGTAGGGGAGATGGTTTATAATTTTAAATAAGGTGAACTGGAAAGGCCTCACTGAGAAGGTGACCTCTCTGCATGAATGAAGGTACCCTTCATTGGTCTGCATATACATGGTTGTGTATGCAGGGAAAAATCTCTGGAATGGTGCATCGTTCCCACCTTGAAGGGGCTAAACAAGACAATTTCAGAACCAGCCAAAGTGGCATTAAATGACTTCAGGTAGTCTCTGAACTCCCCAATGTTAGGTCTCAGGGAAGGGTCAGTCGGATGCCTGCCTGGAGGCTTCCCAGCTTGATATTGGAATCCAGACCTCCCAGTTTGACATGGGAATCCGGACAAGGGCCCCACCCTAAAGCCCTGGCGTCACCGCTCTAATCCGGATGCTTAACTGACATTCCCTGTTCTATACCCTACCCCCACATAATCCTATAAAAACTATGCCCTCCTGTCCCAGGCACAACTTCTCTGGCCCCTCTCCTCTCTGGGACCAATGAACCTCACCCAGGAGGCCTCTCCCAATAAGGACTTGCTTTTAAAACTTCTTCCGGCATGTCATGCGTTTACCTTACACCAAAGTCTTCTCCTGCCTGCTTTTTAAAACCTGAAATTACTTTAATGAGGGGGGAAAAAACTATTTAAGTCCATACTATCCAAGAGAAACATCGGATAGTTTAAAAAAGCTAGCGAACAGTGCTCCAGTGTCACGAGGCAATCACAGAAACATATGGCTGGTGACTGGGTTTTACTCCTTTACAGGGGAAGGCGGGTATAAATTCCAAGATAGAGGTTTACTGAGTCAAGTGGAGCAAAGATGAATAGAGGTGACAGGCAAACTGCTTAAACAGCAGTTAGTCCAGGCTCAGTCACCACCAACTGGTGCAGAACATGAAATAGCTGTCTAGCACATGCTGTTCATATCTGTGGCTAAAACACACGCAATTCCAGTACCCTAACTTTATAAAGTTTATACAAAATCATTTAACAGTAACTGAGCACCCTGGAGATTCACCAGTTATGGCAGCACTATGCTGAATCCTTGCTCTCTCTAGACCATCCATACTAAGGTAGGAAGTGGAGTTATGGGACAAGGAATCTCAAACCCAAGTCTTCCATGTTCTCAGGCATCAGAATTTTCTTTTCTTTATGAAGAAGGATTACTTTTTTGATCAGTAATCATCTTTCAACTGAGTTCTGCCTAAAAAATTCAGTGCACTGTTAGCATTTGAGTTATGAATTAGCACAAAGCACTTCTACTTCAGTTTCAATACCAATAAGGAAAGACAAAACACAACAAAATTTGTAAGTACACACTTTGAACACTAAGTGATATCATGGCGCACTATGCAAAGGTTTTGTCATAGTCAAAAGAAAACAGAGGTGAGAGCCATAAACAACCATGTGGCACATGGTGACAAAGGCCCACAGAGGAAGGGGATGGTGGTGGACAGGGGTGATCTAGGTGAGGTGGCAGAAAGGCATAGTGATGGAGGCACCTGGAGGTGACAGCAGAGATGATCAAACCCAGAGCACTGATAACACAATGATCAGGAAATGTTCGTGCATCCTACGGAGATTTTGTTCAGGCAGAAAAAACTGTTACATTAAATTAATTATGTTAATGTGAATTTTAATGGTTTTGTAGTTTTATTGGTATTTAAACTGTAACTATATTTTCACTGCAGAGTTGTGTGAAATATGAAATATGTTCTACAGACTTAAGTATATGAAAATGCCAATTTTTTCCAGACTTTATTGAAATATTATAAATTGCTTATATGAATGAAATGCTCAATGAATTTTTTCAATTATAGTTGGCATACAATGATATATTAGTTTTAATTGTACAGCACTGTCATTAGAGATCTATATAACTCACAACGTGATCACCCCACTAAATCTAGTACCCTTCTTTCCCTTAATATGTTTATTACAACATTGTTAACTATTTTCCTTATGCTACACTTTAATCTCCATGACTATTTTGTACCTATCTGTTTCTCCTTAATCCCTTTACCTTTTTTCACTATCTCCCCAAATCTCCTCTCATCTAGTAGCCCTAAAAATATTCTCTGCATTTGAGTTTATTTACATTGTTGTTGTTGATTTTGTTCTTTAGATTACACACATACGTGAAATCATGCAATATCTATCTTCTCTATCTGACCTATTTCTTTCAGCACGATACCACCTAGGTCTATAAAGGCAATATCTTTTTCCATACTCTTCCTTTTAGTCCGTGTGTGTCTTTTAATCTGAAGTGAGTCTCTTGTTGGCAGCATATATAAGGGTCTTGTTTTCTTATCCATTCAGCCACTCGATCTTTTGGTTGAAACACTTAATTCTTTTCCAGCTGAGGTACTTGTTGATAGGAATGTAGTTATTACCATTCTTTATTTTTGTTTTTGATACATATTTTTTTTTCTCAAAGAAGTCCCTTCAATATTTCTTGTAATACTGGTGTAGTATTGACAAATTCTTTTAGCTTATTTTTGTCAGGGAAGCTCTTTATCTGTCCTTCGACTCTAGATGATAGTTTTGCTGGGTAAAGTATTCTTGGTTGTAGATTCTGGGTTTCCATTATGTCTAACATTTTATATCAAGCCCTTCTATCCTGCATGGTTTCTTTTGAGAAATCAGCCACCAGTCTTATGGGTGCACCCATGTAGGAAACTAATTGCTTTTCTCTTGCTGCTTTTAAGAGACTCTCTTTGTATTTAACCTTTGGCATGTTAAGTATGATGTATCTTGGTGTGGGCCTCTTTGGATTCATTTTCTGGGAGGACTCTCTGAGCTTCCAGGTGTTGTATGTCTATTTCCTTCACCAGGTTAGGGAAGTTCTCCATCATTATTTCTTCAAATATATATTCAACTTCTTGTTCTCCCTCTTCGGGTATCCCTATGACATGGGATTTTGTCCCATAGGCTCCATAAAAGGTTATTATATTCCTGGTTACTTTTTTCCTGCCATTGTGATTGGGTGTCTTTGGCTTTCCAATCATCTATATCAGTGGTTCGATCCTCTTCTTCATCCACTGTGTGGACTACCTCTAATATACTCTTCATCTCAGATAATGTATTCTTTATTTCTGACTGGTTCCTTTTTATAATTTCCACTTTTTCATTTTGGCTCCCTTTCTGTGCCTGTTTCTATGCACTAATCAAAGCTCCTAAATCTCCTGGTCTCATTAGTGAAGCTTTGTGTAGTAGGTGTCCAGTGGCACAGTCCTGAGAGGGGTTCAGCTACAGGCCAAGTTTAGCACCAGCCCATGCCCCTCTGGGGCCACCTGTGAAGATTCATCAAGCAATCCACAGATGCTGTGCTTATAGTTGCCTCAAGAGGCTACACCGGAAACCGAGGTCAGGTGCCGCCAGTGTGAGTCTTGGCACTGCTCCGCAAGTGACACGCAATTTGCTGGAGGACGCAGCTGGATGTGGTTTAGATGAGGTCACGAGTTGGGGGAGACAGAGTTTCAGAAAATTCTCAGGCCAGAGCACCTCTCTTATCCAGTTTGATGAGGTCTCAGCTTTGGCAGTGCTAGTCCACACACTGGGAGGGAGAGGTGCTCAACAGAGGAATAATGGATGATACCTCCAGCACCTCTGCCTGGGAGAGAGCCTTGCCTCTGACCCTTGCTCCAACAACTCAGTGTTCTGCCCCACCCCCAGCACCCCACCAACCATGCTCTGACCTAGAGCTAGCAGGTCCACCCCTGATAAAGTCTACTCGTGGACACGGCCTCTTTAAGAGGCATCTGCAGCTATGCAACCTCTGTCCCACTCAGCTGCTTGGGACCAGGCAGCCTCATGTCTTCTCCCCACCTACCTTGTACTGTTGCATAGTGATTTATATTTCTCTCTCTAGTTGCAGTGCGCTGTCCATGTAGATCCCAGGCAACTTTGTTTGCTGTTTGCTCTGTGTTTCTGTCACAACTCTGATTTGGTTGCAAGAGAGATAAACAAACCCTCTATCATCTATGCCATTTTCCCCCCTCCTCTCTGAAAAATGCCATTTTTAAAAACTAAATTCAGCCTGACTCTGATCTCCATCCCACTGGAATGGTAGGAAAGCCAATCTGTCTTACTGAGATTCCAGGATCCTCACTCCCAGGTGTGCAAAGGGGAGGTCCTTCTCTTCTTCAATATACTTGACTGCCACTGATCTGTTCTTTGTCTATGCATTGTGTTTTGATGACTGTGGCTTACTTTAATGTACTTCAGCATAGAGATATGTGTGGGCTAGTTGGATTCAGCTGCAAACCAGATGGAAGCAACATTCTAACCAGGAAAGGACAAGCTAGTGGCCAGCTTCGTTTCTCATTGGTAAACCTGTATCTGGGAAGCACAGTGAAAGTCAGAAATGGCTATTTGTTGGTGAAATTAGCAGGCTACTTATTGGCTAATAATGTTAAAATGTGTTGACCCCAAGAAGAATATACCTGCCCAAAAGGACTCCTTGCGATTAACTGGGCTCAAATTCATAACCAGAGTCTAGCACCCACTGTTTACAGAAGTCCCTCATGCAGGCTGCATTTCAGGAAAAAGCCATAAACTGGGCTGCCAAGCCTCCAGTATCATGCTCCTGCTGTCTGAGTGAATCCCTGTAAGAGAGCTCCTAGGATCAAAATTCATCCAACAGGATAGAGACTTCTCCTGTTCAATCAGAGGTGCACAGCAATATCTTCATTTGTATCTTTACTGACCACTCCAAGTAGCTCCATTCTGACCAATCAGGATGGTGCTTTTTGGACCAATCACACTGTGAGGATTTGGAGTCCTCATTTGCAGGAGAACACACCAATCAGGGGCAGGGGGAAGTGTGTGTGTGAACCCTTCTCTATATAAACCAGCTTCATTTCTGTCTAGGTGGAGCACATAGTTTCCACAGAAGACTGTTTCTCCAGCTGATTCGGCAACATCAGCTAAAGCTGCAATGCCAGAGCTGAGCTGGAAAGTCTACTGAGTTGCAACACTGGAACACAGCTGCATCCCTGGAGGGGAGCTGTAACATCTAGACCTCCTTTCCTGGGCTGAGTGGCCCAAACCACCTCACAACCATGCTGTTCTGTAACCATGCTGTGCCACAGCTGAGCTGTTTCACAACTGAACTATTTTCACTGAATAAAGTCTCTAACCGCACCCCAAATTAGGGACTCCTATTAGTACTGAATTGGTGGCAATGACCTTCAATTGACAAATGGGACTCTCATTGGAGAAATCAAAAGTTTTCTGATATGTGGATTTGCTTAAAGCTACTCTTCATCCACGGAGGATGAGAATCCAAGAGGCCAAAAGCTTGATTCCTCAACAACCTGTGTCCAGCCATTGATTAGGGAATTTTGGGTTATTTGATGACAATTATAAAATAACCCAGCTTCAGGAAAGTTACAGCATCTTCCCTCAGTGAAGTTTTTTGCAAAGTGATGGTCAGATCACAAGAAAAGATGAGTGTCTGGACTCCACAGAGGTCACAGAACAAGCTGCATTTTTTTTTTTTTTTGCCTGATTATTATTAACTGTTGTTTAGTCAGTGCCTATACAACAGACAGAATTTGGTCTGAGACTCCCTTTCATTATAACCAAAAAGCAAGGTTATAGTAAGGGGGAGTAACTAACCCTCACTCATTTCTAACTTCCTATATAACTAATATTCTCTAGCAAAACGAACCTAAAATTTGTTAATGATCAAATTAGCTTAAAGTCAATAGGTGGCTCAAGAGCCAAGAAGTCAGGGAGCTCTCATACATGTGCCAAAATGGGCACAGGATTTTTCACTGGGCCAAGGCCTGGGCCTGACACCTCTGCAAGTTCCATCAGCCATTAAGCTCCACTCCTAGAACCTACACTTCCCCAGGATCTTCAAGGGACTGGGTGAGGATCTCTTTTTTCTCCAAAAACTATAGCCCCTGTACCTTTCCCAGCCTTCATGGATATCTTGCAGAGTTGAATGCCCACTTCCACAGCACTCACTGTCTCCTCTGTCCTAACATGCTCCCTTAAGGAACTTGGGGTCTTAAAGCAGAAGGCAGGGGAGGGATAAGCTATCTGAAGACACTGAATGACAGCAGTAAAAATATCTCTCAGGAACAAAGGTGAAAGAAAGACATTCTCAGGTAAAGAAAAACTAAGAAATTGTGTCACCAGCAAACTTGATGTAAAAGAAACGCCAAAAAAAAAAAAAAAAAAAAAAAACCCTCAGATGGAAGCAACAGAAATGGTAAACAGCTATATAAATGAGACTAGATGACCCTGGGTTTGGCAATGACTTTTTAGATACAGAATGAAATGATTAAAAAACAAACTGGGAGAAATCTATGCAAAACATACATCTGAAGCAGTTTCAATGTACAAAGATGTAACACATATAACAAATACAGCATAATAGGGGGAGTGTAAAGAAATTTACATGGTGGTATGGTTTCTACATTCCACTTGATGTGGTACAATCTTATTTCTAAACAGGCAAAGAAGGTCAATATGAACACTGTGATCCCTAGAGCTGCCACTAAAATAACTATATAAATACATAGTCAAAAAACCTCAACAGACGGATTAAAATGAATACTAAGAAACATTCAAGTAACCCAGAAAAGGGAAAGAGAGAAATAAAAACATAAGGGACAAAAAGAAAACAAATAATAAAATGATAGGCCTATATCCAAACATATTAATAGTTACATTAAATGTAAGTGATCTAAATACACTGATTAAGAGAGGGACTAACAGATTGAAATTTTTTTAAAAAGACCCAAATATATTCTCTCTGCAAAAAATCTACTTCGAATATAAGTAGAAAGATGAAAAAAATAAACCAAACAATATTTTTTAAAATATTAATATCAGAAGAAGTATAACTTGGAATAAGGAAAATTACCAGAGATAAAAACATTCGATCATGATTTTTAAAAGTCCATTCACTGAGTAGATATAACAATCCTGAATGTAAATACACCTAAAAATAAACCAACAAAATACATGTAACAAAAAGTGATAAAACTAACCTTGTTCATTATAACATGCAAATAGCTTGGGAAGGAAACATTCCAGTCCTCTCCTGCAAGAAAAAAACTGAACGAAATGAAAATCCACAACTTTTTTTAGAGCCATCAGAGAATGAGGTCACAGGGGAAAATGGCTGCCCTAAGAACTGGAGAGACAGGGAATATACAGAGAAGCACAACTTTCCTGGAACAGAATCCCCTAGAGCCAGTATCTGGTAGAAAGGCGAGCAGGTAACTGATGATAGCTGGAAGGAACTGTGGAGAGCTGGAGAGTGCCACACTCCTGGGGCTGACTTGGGAGAACACAGGGAGGAATACACTTTCGTGAGTTTTACCTCCAAGAGCTCCACCAGGTTCTCATGTTAAAGACTGAAGGAATACATCTCTCATATTCTGAACAGGGGGCAGGAAATGTAACCATTTTGAAAACCCCATAACAAAGAACTTCCCTCAAGGGAAACTACTCTATTAGAGCCTTATCTGACCTGGAGGAAGGGCAATTTGATAACTGGAGCCTTCCCTAGCCCTCCTATTTCACAAAGAGGATGGGGGAAAAAAGGAAAGGCTAAGAAACTCTTGTGAAGGACAGTCCAGGGGCAAAGACCTACTGAAAAACTGAGATTGACTTGCGATACTAGAATGCTTCCCTTGCCCAATATCTAATCACATCAGTAGGATCCAGTACAAAGTAAATTACAACTGAGAGAGTGGTAAGACAGACTCCACTTAAGTTGGAGGTTCTAGAGAAATGCAAAGACAATATGGAGACAAAAAAAAGGATGCTCAGAGAATCTGAAGCCTCTCACGTCTACAAGAAATAGCTAACATCAAACACTGCCAAACTCCTAGCTAGATAAACATAAAAGCCCACACTAAAGGTCTATTTACTTAAGTTCTTGTAACCTGATACTTCAAGTGTGGCCTTCAACAAAATATTATAAGGCACACTAAAGGCAAGGGGAAAAAAACGGACTGAGATAACACAATCATGGGAACTTGTGAGCTTTATTCAGAACACAGCCCCTCCATGTACTCAGCAGGCAGATGGCTGCCTGGTCAGCAGCCACAAAGTAAAGCAGTAAACAAAGGGCTCTCAGCAGTGCCTGCCCTCAAGGACATTTTCTGCAGTTCCCATGGATGTTTCTGCTCTTTCTGCTGCTCCAATGGACGTTATCTGCTCCTGTAACCAAGCAACACAGCTTGCTTCAATCCACCTGAGAAGCTGCTGCTCCTCTATGGAGATAACCCCGCCCTTCCGCTGCTTGTGTGCATAAAACTCTTACTTTTGGCTGGGTGTGGTTTCTTGCAGCTCAAACCAGCCTTGTGAGTTAATAATGATATGTCTCACCCCTTTGGTCCCTCGGGTGCTTTTTTGGGGATATCCAAAGGCACAAGTCCCAGGCCTGAAGCTACTGCCTTACAGACTCAACACAGATATGGCAAAGAGTTTGCAATTATCAGACCGGGAGTTTAAAACAACTATAATTAATAGGTTCTGATGGAAAAAAGTATACAACATACAAAAACAGATGGGTAATTTAAGCAGAGAAAATGGAAACTTAAGAAATAATAAAAAGGAAATGTTAGAAATCAAAAATATTGTAACAGAAATGAAGAATGCCGGTGCTGGCTCATCAGAAGACTGGGCACGGCTGAAGAAAAAATCAGTGAGCTTGCAGACACGGCAACAGAAACTTCCCCTACTGAAAATTAAAGAGAAAAAAGAAAAGGAAGAAAATAAACACTTCCCATGTATATGGTCTAGATACACTAATCAAGACAGAGACTGTCAGAGTGGATTAAATAAACAAGACCTGACTACATGTCTGAGAAATACACCTGAATATAAAGACACATATAGATTAAAAGTAAAGGGTGGAGGAAGATATATCACACTAACACTAATCAAAAGAAAGCTGGACTAGCTGTATTTGATTTCTGTGTTTTGACTGCTGAATTTAGACTATATGAGTTGAAAGTGATTACTGATGTACTTGGATTAATATCTACCATTATCTGTAACCATTTTCTATTTACTGCACTTGTTCTTTGTTTTTTAAAAAACATTCCCCCTTTTCTCTCTTCTCTGGTCTTAATTGAGCATTTTATATGATTCCATTTTCTTTCCTCTCATGAGTATCAAAATTTTAACATCTATTCATGATAAAAACTGTTAGCAAACTATGAATGGAAGAGATCTTCTTTAAATTGATAAAGAGTATCTCCAAAAACCCCACAGCTAACATCATAGTTAATAAACACTTAGTGGTTTTTTCCATAAGATTAGGGACAAGGCAAGGATGTCCAGTCTCACCACTCCAGTTCAGCAACATATTGGAATTCCCACTCAATGTTATGAAGGAAAAGGAAATAAAAGGCATGCAGATAGGAAAGGGAGAAATAAAACTGTCCCTATTCACAAATGACATGATTGTCTACATTAAAAAAATCCCAATAAATCTAAAAAATATGTCTTAAAACTGACATGTGAGTTTAGCAAAATCATAGAATACAAGGTCAAATACAACAATCATTTGAATTTCTGTGAACTAAAAAAAAAACCTGAAATTTACAAAACAACTTTACAAAACTGCAAAAACAAGTAAATACTCAGGTATAATTCTAACAAAATGTTAGATTGTTAAAATGTCAATTCTCCCCCCAAATCAAGCTACAGATGTAATTCCAATAGAAATGCCAGCAGAATGTTTTGATGTAGACAAGTTAATTCTAAAATGCATATGGAAAAGCAAAGAAACTAGAATAGCCAAAACTATTTTTTAAAAAAAGAATACACTTGGAATATTCACATTACCGAATTTTAAGACTTAAAGTTATAATGTGATACTGGTGAAGTGATAAACCCACATACACAACATCAATGGACGAAATCCAGAGAAGCCAGACTTATAAATATGGCCATTTGATCTTTGACAAATTGCAAAAGCAATTCAATAGAGTAAGAATAGTCCTTTCAACAAAGGATATTGGAACAACTCAACATCCATATGCAAAACAAAATAGAAACCTAAACCTCTCACCTTATATAAAAATTAACTAGGAATTTATCGATCTACACATAAAACTACAATACTCTTAGAAGAAAACATGGGGGCAGTATTTTAGGAGCTGGGATTAGATAAATTCTTAGACAAGATGCAAAAGTAAAATCCATACAAGACACATTGATAAATTATATTTCAGCAAAATTAAAACCTTTAGCTATATGAAAGATACTGCCAGATAATGAAAAGACAAGGCATGGACTAAGAGAAAATATTGCAAACCACATATCCAATAAAGGACTTTCAGAGAGAATATATAAAGCACTATTAAAGTTAAACAGAAAACAATCTGATCTTTTTTAAAAACTTGAAAAGAATGAAACAGACACTTACAAAAAAGATAGATGGATGGCAAATAAGCCCATAAAAAGATGCTCGATATCATTCGCCATTAGGAAAATGCAAATTAAAACTATAATGAGATAACATTATACATCTATTAAAAGAACTAAAATTTTTTTTTTAATTCCAATGCCAAGAGCTGGCAAGGAATCCAAATGACTATATAACCAAGCAATCCCACACCATTTACCCTAGAAATAGTGAAAATGTGTTCACACAAAACCTATACACAAATGTTTACCAGCTGTATTTATAACTGATCAAAACTGGAAAAAAATCCTAACGCCCTCCAACAGGTGAACAGATTGGTATATTATGGTACTTGGAAAGCTACACATCAACAAAAAAGGAAAAAATTAGACACACCATAATATAAATACTGAGAGAAAGAAGCCAGTTTGGAAAGGTTACATGCTGTAAGATTCCATTTATATGACATCCTAGAAAAGGCAAAACTATAGGGTCAGAGAACAGATCAGTAGTAAACAGGGGCTATGGCTGTAAAAGGATAGCAAGAGTGTTTTTGGGTGATGGAACTACTCTGTATTCTCACTGTGGTAACAGTTACAGAAATCTACACACATGTTAAAACTCTTAGAACTGCACATACACATACATATAAGCCGATTTTAGTGTATGCAATTTTTTTTAAAGGAAGGTCATCTTCCAGAAACATCTGCCTTCAGCCCTATAATATAAACCCCTCTGAAGGCAAGAGAACACTAAGGCCTGCCTGCCTGTCTTGGAATATGAAAAACAAAATAAAACACATTGAATTTCAATGAATTACCCTATTGCAGGTTTATAAATGCTAAGGCATTTATATCTAGTTTCATTAAATAATTTAACTTTATCACTGAGGGTCTGTGATCATTAACTTCTCAAAAGGTCACCAGAGCTCTGGGTTGAGTCCTCTCTTGGACATCCCAGTCAAGCTTTCCAGCATCAACTCTGGCGAGCCAAACCAGGAGAAATCGTCATTACCCAGATTCATTCATTGTGCCTTTTCCTTTCTTCTATTTCTAAGATCATGTCTGGAAGACACCAGTCATACTGTGGGCAATAGTTGAGCACTTAAAAGCCATTAGGACACTCACCACTAGAAAACTCCCAAGATAGGATAATGTGGTCAGGGGCTGGGGTAGATTGGCATTAGGTGTCCCCACCAAGTTCAAGGCAATGTCCATGCACCCAGGCACATAGTAAAAACATGTTCATTAATTCCCTTCCTCTATGTCTGTGACCATCTTTCCCAACAGATCATTTTCTGGTCTTCTTAAGCTGGTCTGACTTTATTTTGTCATGGCTTCCTCCCCCTCCTCTCTCTTTTCTAGCCTCAGCCTCTTGTCCATGCCTTCTTGGGACCATTTCTTGTTGCCATCTTCTTACACTTACGTGGCCTTGATATTCCCATTATTCTCCTTTGCCTCAGTCAGATTGCCTGGCCCCAAAAGTCTTGCCTCCTCTGTAGTCAACCTCTCTGGTGTCCACACCACTTATATCCAGACCTATCCTACTTTAATATTCCCCTTGACAAGATCATTCTGTATTTCATCCACCATCTCCTCCCCTGTTGTCCATGTTGTCCCCAGAATACAGGGGCAAACTAGGGCTGGAATGGGTTCAGTCTAACCTCGCTGGAAAGACTCATTCTCTGGTGATGACGTGTACAGTTATTTGGTCTGTTTCATCTACTTGGGGACCTCAGACTGCTCCACACAATCTCCAGTCTCTACTCTAGGCCGTTACCTAAAAATCTGAGACCCACGTCCAAAAGAAAGTTGATTTCCTCTTTGCTTGGCACCACACCTAACCACTCAGACTTTCTTTGCTGGAATCCTCTTGTTGTTAAATCCTGGAACAGCCAGGGTTCAAGGTCTCAACACCTTCCAGCCTGCAGAAATCCAGCCCAGGGACACCCAGGTGCTATTGGCTGAGCTACCATCCATCAGGGGATATCCTGACTCTTAGCTTGGCCTCCTAGTGCATTGGTTAAAGTGGTAGGGGGATACCCTCACCCGAGAATCCAGTCTCCTAGTTCTAGTTCTCTCCTCTCGCATTCCAGGCACCATGGGAAATACTTCATCCATACCTGAAGAAAGCGGAAGAAGTTGATCTTCTATAATATGACCTGGTCCCAATACAAACTCAGGAACAAGGAGGTTTGGCCTACAAATGGGACCTTGAGCTATTACACAATCTTACAATTAAACCTCTTTTGCAGACAAAATGGCAAAAGGATGGAAGTCTCCTATGCCTAGGCCTTCATGGCCCTACTATCAAGACCTAGTGAAGCAAGGCTCCTGTAAAATCTGTTACGCCCAATACTCTTTAGTTACTCCTCTGCCAGACAACACGGACCTCCTCTAAATCCTTCTCCTATCAAGGTCATCAGTGTCCAAGCAGGAAGGAGAGACATGGAGCCATCAACCCCTCAGTCACCCTCCCTTCCCACTTCTAGTTATCCTACATCACCTCCTCCTTATGCTCCCATATACCCACCCTTTGCCAGAGGGAGCTGCCAGACCCAGTTCCACGGGACACACTCGGAGTGGAACCTCTTACCACCCAGAATCCACCAAACTGTCCTCTCAGGAAAGTAGTGAACGAGGGGGAAACAGAAACCCTCAGAGTCTGTGTCACATATTCTATGACTGATCATACCCAATGTAAGATTAAACTGGGTTGTTTTCCTGGGGACCCAAATAGATTCACTGACACATTCCAGACCTTAATGATGTCCTTCAATCTGACAGAGATAGACATGCAGGTAGTCATATCTACTTGCTGCACCCTAGAAGAAAAACAGAATTTGGCTTGTGGCTCAGGGACATGTGGATAGGACGGCTGCCGCCCAATGAGACAAGCATCCAGTGGGAGCAACTTCAGTCCCAAGTCAAGACCTTGACTGGAATTACCAGGTAGGGCGGAGAGATCTGACAAAAACAGACCATACAGCACTTTGCCTAATTGAAGAGATGGAAAAAGGTATAATCAAACCAGTTAACTATAAAAAGGAAGTAACCCAAGACTGGAGAAAATCTAGCTTTATTCCAGGATTGAGGCCTTCCAGAGATTTACTAATATTGATCCCTCCTTTCCTGGGGACAATCTCTGCTTGACCAACACTTTATTAGTCAGTCTGCTCTTGACATCAGAAGGAAACTCCAAAAGCATCAATACCATCCTCAGACTCCAAAACCTCAATTATTAGGCACGGCCTTTGGAGTGTTTAACAATAAAGGATCGGGGGACGGGGAAAAGAGGGCAGGGGAAGGAGGAGGAGGAGAAGAAAAGGACCCAAATGGCTCGAATAATGGCTGTTGCCATCAGTAGCTGCCTATCAGTAGTGCTTTGCAACCTCAGGAACATGCTATGGGAATAAAGGGATACTCAAAAGGGACAACTCCTACAGCCCAAAAGGGGGCTTGCTTTAACTGCAGAAAATCAGACACTGGAACAACCAGTATACCTGCCTCAAGAAAGAGCCCCCTAGACCCTGTCCTCAAAAGAAACAATCAGGCCACTCAAATAGGGAATGTCCTCAGCTCCAAAGGGAGTGGGGAAACTCCTAGGCCCATCATTGCCCTTTATGAGGAGGACTAAAGGGACCTGGGGTTCCTGGTGGCTCCTCGTGAAAGAAAGCTCAAGACTAAAGAACTCCAGGCAGCCCAGGACATAATAGGTAAACACATAAATTTTTTAAATTGATATGGGCGTCATCTTACTCAGTCTTGACAGATTATACAGGGCCTTTGACCTCTATGGCTTGTACCATCACAGGAGATGGTCAACCCAAACAGAGGTACTTCACCCTACCCCTGTGCTGTCACCTTCAAAACTTTCTAATTTCTCATAAGTTTTTAGTTATGCCAGAAGGCCCTATCCCCTTAATGGGGAGAGATTTAATAGCCCTTAACCATATTCCCTGGAGTCTGGATCCTCCTTAAAACCTAGAAAAAAGACTCTCCAGAAAACCAGCTACAACCAAAATGGAAAGGGTACTACCAGGCCCTGTAAGTACTCCCACTGCTGTTAAACTTCATGGCATAAACAGCTGGACACATCTATCCAGGATTAAACTGTTCTCCTCGAGTCCTCACAGGAGCTTTCAACTAGTTCGATTCCAGAATACTCTTGTGATGCCATACAAGACGTGGAACTGTTATTCAAGAAGAGAGACACGTCCCTTCACCAACAGATGAGTAACTCCAACTTCTTGACCTGTTAGTTACTGCTTTTGGTGTGGGTCTTCCCTCAGTCCTTGCTTTCCTCTTCACCTGGGTCTCACTCAACACCCCACTTAATTACTTTGTTCATAACCAAACAGCTCCATTATCATGATCCTAATCCTTTTTTAATCCTACTCTATTCTCAGCCCCTCTGAGAAGAATGAAAATCCAATACTTTTGCAAACTTTTCTAACACACACACACACACACACACACACACACACACACACACACAAAATAGCAAAGGGAAATAGCCTAACTGCTGGATATGTCATAAACAACCCCACTACAGTCATACCCTTCCTGGATTTCGGCCTGTCAATCTTAACCTCACTTGTCCAAAGGCCTTCCTTAGGCCCCACTCTCTGACAATGGTCCTCAGCTCTGCCATCTCTAAGCTGTCTTACCCTTATCCCAGACTATAATCAATCTAGTAGGACTGGAGTAAGATTCCTTAACTGCTCTTCCTAGTCGACTCCATGCCAAAAATGCATTATGAGGTGGGGGGAGGGAGAATAGCTTCAGCACCCCCACTTACTCCTCCCTCTATCCCATCACATTTAACACCTCTCTAAAATGTACTTCTAACATAACCCATTGATGCCCAGCAAGCTACCAAGTCCTCAATGATGCCCAAGATCAGAGCCCCAAAACTTAGTAGACAATCTTTGAAAAGGAAGTCTGATGATCTTACTGCCTTCCCCAGAAGGCAGAAAGAACGCTAATGGACC
This sequence comes from Rousettus aegyptiacus, assembly GCF_014176215.1. Taxonomy (NCBI): domain Eukaryota; kingdom Metazoa; phylum Chordata; class Mammalia; order Chiroptera; family Pteropodidae; genus Rousettus; species Rousettus aegyptiacus. Next base: position 42,992,726 of record NW_023416287.1, read on the forward strand.
TAGAGATGCTGAACTTCAGGGAGACTCTTTATCCCCTCGAGGTCAGACAACAATTACCTTGGGGTCCAACCCTAACCCATTTGTTCAATTCCTCTTCTCAATGACAAGCATGCGCTCCACTAGGAGATTTCTTCCTCTGTAGGCCTCCCACAAACATACCACCCTCTGAAAAACAACCCCAAGGACAATATCCCCAACCTCATATAGCACCAGCTTACTCTTACTCTTGACAATTCTCAGTTTGAGGACTAATGCACTCTAGGATTTCTAGGCCCATGAGGCATCTCCTCCATAACCATCGATAATATCACCCAGTTCTAATCCACGCAAGCCATAGGACTTATCATAGCTAGCATTGGAGCTGCCATTAGTCTAGTGGCCCCATGGGGGAGGATCTGCCTAACATGAAGCCACCTTAAGAAACTTAACTAAAAGTCTGGCCGCCCTAGCACAAAGTATTGGAGACACCCTCCAAAACCTACAAAGTTCACCCTTCACTAGCAAATGTAGTCCCAAGGCTGATCATATTCCAAACCTTACTAGGGGAAGGGGAGGAGGGTCAATGATCCAGGTTCGCCCAGATGTCAAGATGGTGGATTCACTTTAAAATGGAGTCACTTATGTTCTACACACCAGAATATATAATAAAATGTCTTTTTAGTTCTAAACTAAACCAGAAAATCCTAGTGTTATGCAAAAATTTTATATTAGTAAACTTAATTACAAGGAAAGAACATTAACTTTAATAGTGGTCCAAATTAAAAAGCAACACTTTAACCAAACATTCAATATCCCAATCCATTTATACCATCTGTTCAGAAACAAGACATGGTTCCCTCTTTGCTAGAACCATGATGTAACCTTCGTTTCATGGTGGCTATAAAGAAAATAAAAGAATAAAGTAACAGTGTATAAAATCTATCTAGAGAACTATAATAACAATTCACTCCTTTCTTATTATTATCCTAAATTTCATCTGAATTCCTGCCATGCATTTTGGACCCTAAAGCACATCACACAAACACTGTTGATATTCTTTGCTCTCCTCTCACACTTAGATATACTGGATTCCACAGAATCCAACAGGGGACTGAATATTTTGGATTTCTACTTCTAAAGAATGAGTCTGCTATGAAGGTCAGTGTCAACACCAACAACTCAATGGCCCTAAAAGCGAGTTCGGAATTGCCAAGAACTAATCATCTGAAATATAGATAAAACTCAGCAGTCCAAGAAATCAGGCCATGGGGAAAGCACTGTATTTTGCTATTATAGTTGCTTGCAGTCTATGCCAAACAAAATAAACTAAAATGTTACAATCCTGGGCTGATGCAAAGTTTTCTGGGTCAAATGAGACCAGAGACTAGGGAGTACGATAAAGGTTTAGGAAGGAAGCATTTCCAGGTGTGACAAAGTGGGGTTCAAGATCTGAAATTTGATACACTGCCACAGAAGTTTCCAACACTGCACTGACTAGTAGCACCAGGACAGAGGAAAGCTGAGGAGCATCCTGGTGGTCCCTGTAAGCATTCAGGGTAAAAATCAACCCTACCCTGACTCACCCAGGAACTAAACTAATGAATAAATCTGGGAAGAAGTATTGGGAGTCAAGAAGCAGAGGAGTCCAGTCACACACCTGGTCTTTCACTGGCACATGAAATCAGAGACTTGTCTGCTTAACGGAATCAGCTATTTGAATGATTCCAGCATGAAAGATTTTTTTTTAAAGCTCTTCTCTCTTAACTCATAGAATTTCAGAGTTCTATGGGACCTTAAGTTGCTTTGTCCATTATCTTAACTGACTTGAGAAAACTTTTCTCACTTGACAAGTGGGAAAAATGAGGAACAGATATTTATTTGGAATCCAAAAACACTTCGAGAAATAGGCAGTGCTAAAACTAGCATCTACACCAAGGCGCGACTGGGCAAGGATGCACACCACCTCCCTTACGCATACCTGAACAGTTCCCTACATTCCTTCCATGAGGACATTCTGGAATTATCGGTGGCTAAAAATCAGGTTTCCACTCCTTGAGACAGGAAACACAGAGGAAGAGTTTGGATTGGTGGAGAACACAGAAATCCAGACTATTTATGAGGCATGGAGGTGGAAATGAGCAAAGGGAGCTGGATACCTGGCCTGGAGTATGGATGGGAGCATGAGGAACTGAAAATTTTCTACAAATGAAGCTACCCAAAGAACTGTTTTCTTTTTTCACCTCTTCAGACAAAAAAAAAAAAAAAAAAAAGCAGGGAAAAATATTATATTTCATCAAATCCAATATGCCGCTGTTTCTAAGACAAATTACTAAGAAAGAAAAACTGCCGTCAAAATCTGGTACAATGCTAGGACAGCACTAATTTTAAGATATACCCCAAATTTGGAGATGTTATAAGATGAAAAATGAAAGATGAATCTTAGAATAGATGAAATACAGTAAACTTTTTTTTACTGGTGGGAGTTATTTAGATTATGCTGAAGACACGGTGGACATTTGTTTCTATAAGTTTTTATTCTGACATAATTTCGAATTTACAGAAAAGCTATAAGAACAGTACAAAGAATTCTTGAATACCTTTTACACAGCTAGTTTCACCAATTAACTGTTTTCACTTTGACCCATTCATCATTCTCATTTTATCATTTTCTCTCCCTCTCTCTCTCCCCTTCTCTCCTCTTCCCTCTGTTTCAGATTAAGTTCCTTTTATCCTTAAATACTTCAATATGTACTTACTAAAGCCAAGGACATAGTCCCAGTACAATGATCAAAAATGGCACTGATACAATACTACTGTCTAACCCACTATTCACATTCAAATTTTGTCCACCATCCCAATGTCCTTTATAGCTATCTTCCCCCTTCCCTTCTAGGACACAATCCAGGACCAAGCACTGTATACACTTTTCAGGTCCTCTTAGTCCTTTTCAACTGGAAGAGTACCTCAGTCTTTTATGTTTCTTGATGCTGAAAATATTTGAAGAGTACAGAAACCAATTATTTTTTGTAGATGTCACACAAATGTAATTTGTCTGATATTTCCACACAATGAGATTTAGGTTATGATGAGAACAGGCCAACAGCCAGCAAGGTTGTGTCCTTCTGGGTACTTCTTTTCAGGAGGCAGACGACTTCTTTCTGGTGATGTTAACTTTGATCACTTAGGTAAGATGGAATCCATAGTAGAGTAGTATCCATTTATGAGAATTTGAATTATGAGAGTTTTAAATAGTAAACTCTAAAAATATCGAAGTCTTATGTATGTGTACAATTGGAAATAATGAAAATTCAAAATGAATTTAAAATGATTTATTAAAGAAAAACTTAAGTCCAAAAAAGGAACTAAAAGTCCATGATACCAAGCTTAGATTTAATACCAGATCTAACTACAGTTTCAATTTCTCCCAGAAACATGATTTTAATCCACCAGTATGGAATTTTCTGGTCAAACAAGAGTAAGGCAATCTGTGGACCCTCCTCATCTTCCATAGAAAGATAAAGCAATCTGCATTAAAAAAAAAAAGAAAAAAAGAAAAAAGAAAAAACGCCTTCCCATTCTCTTCCCCCAAAGATGTCCAAGCCTCAAAATAATCCTTTCTTTTCTTTTACTAATAGTTCCCTTGTTCCACCCTCCTTCATATAAAAACCTTCTACTTTCTACACCACTTTGGATAGCCCTGCTAGTTGCTAGAAGAGATGCTGCCCAAATCAAGAATCGCTTAATAAAGCCAATTAGATCTTCAAATTTACTTGGTTGAATTCTATTTTCTAACAGTATCAAGAACTGCTTAATTTTAAAGCCACAAAGCAGAGAGAATCATCAACTATTTTTTATACTTTTGCCACAGAGCAAGGGCTAGCTCAGTTTGAATTATGCAAGACTCCTGTAAACATTCTGTTTGAAAGTTTTCTGAGGAGTACTTCCAGCTGTGAGAACAGGCCATTAACTTTGTGGACAAAAAAGGGTTCTACGGAAAGTAACCTCACAGTTGATCTGATCATAAGTTTCTAACTGGGCAGGTCATCCTGGGTAGTCACATCCCAGGCCTATAACTTCCTTAGTATAAGGTTTATCTTTGCCTTTAGCAAGCCCTGCTCATTATTTCTGTACACTTAGGTTACCACACCTATGAAATGCTCCTTTTCAGACTCCTTAGACGTGAAGGGACCCTCAAGGGACCATATAACCTAGTTAATTATCTTGTAACCCAATTTCGACCTTGCTTTCTCCCACCTCCATGTAATCTTCCTTATGTTCCCTCCTTAATTCAAAATGCCTAAAATAAGCTGCAAGCTGCCATTCGAGGAAGGATTTTTCTTATTCTGTTCGGACCCTGCTTCTAGTCATAGACTGTTTGGCTCAAATCAATTCTTATAAAAATTCTCTACAGGTTTGGATGTTCTAATATTGACACCGTAGATTGTAGGGTTTAGAAATTGGGCATCCATGTTTCTATCCAAGTCAGAGGGGCAATTTTCCCCATCACTTCCCTGTACCCAGGAAGCTTAATGGCTGAGCTGCAGTCTGCCCTTAGGATTTGGCTTCCTTGGGGCAGAAGGCACCACCCACCCTTCCTGTTATCACCAAGACAATGAGTTCTTAGTTTTATTTCTCATCCACGTGGGAGGACACACATACCCCAAGTATTCAGGAAGGAGTCTTGTCTAGTCACAGTTCTGTCATTCCTCCCAGGTTGAGGAGCTGGTGACGTTGTCCACTTTTGCCAGTTTTCCCACTTGCATGCATATAACACAGCCAGAAGGACACAAGGATGAACAGTCCCAGCACCTGCTTTCTCAGGCCACCTAAATACAGGGCAAGTAGAGAGATTTTGGATACGACGAGCTCTCTCTGGGGTATGACAAGCTGTTCAAAGTCTCCACTGAGGAAACTGCCATGTTGAGTTTTAAATTCTTAACTTTGTGAAATTGTACTCTTGAAACTAAACTCCAAGTTAATAAATGTTTTGTCATAGTTCTTGATGCTGGCTCTTATGTTTATGGTTTGATGCCATCTGTGACCCTGAGGGAGACCCAGCAGGCCTCCAATGTGAATAGTCCCCCCAGGTGGTCCACCTTGGCAAGACTAGGCCACTACCCCTCTCCTTTGGGCTCAGTATTTACAGTTCCAATCCTAGCATAAGACTCATTTTATAAAAGTGTTATTTCTGTGGGCACGCACATGTATGATGCCCACAGGCAAAGCACAATTTATTAAGCCATCCACTGTCCGGAGCCATTTTGAGACACTGAAGAAGTCACGTAGCTGATAGCCATGAAGCAGCTGCTGAGACTGCTTAACAACGGTTCAAGGAAGCAAGATGTTAACTTAAACATTACTGACCCTGGTGGGGAGACTTGCATCATAAAGAAACCCTTTTAAGATAGTGGAATGTTTTACAGCCCAGAAAAGGATGTTCTACCCTGAGGGAAGGATATATAGGAACTTATGTAAATGTCAGCATTCCTATGGTAATGTACTTTGTGCTTTGCCATTGTACTCTGTACTTTGCTATTTGTACTCTGTGCTTTGCTGTTGTGCTCTGCTATTGTATCCAAAAACTTATATAAAGGCTGTGCTAAATAAACTCGGGGCTGCAGCAGTGACCATATGCCCTCCCGAAGTGCTTTACTATCTTCTTCTTTTTTCTTAGGCTTCACCCCCCTCTTTCAGGTACTGATCGACTTTAGCCGGCTGGCTCCGGCAATCCACGCTCTTGCTTACTAATGGAGTTTAATTGGTCACTTCTCCTATCTAGTTGCTGAGGCTGAGATATGGTAGAAACGCCAAGTCCAGGGAGGCCTGCCCAGATCCTGGCACACTCCTTACGGCAATGTAAAACTGACCTCAGGTAGAATCACCCCCCCCCAACCGGAATACGGGGACAATAGCATGCCCCAGCTCTGGACTTCTGTGAGTACTACATGAAAGAATTTACCAAAAACACTGAGAACAGAGCCTGGCACGCAATCAGTGCTCAGTCAAAATTTAAAGACAAAACACCAAGACACTGAAGCTCCATGTTTGGTGCAGGAACCATCCCTGGGGCCCAGGTACAGGGGAAACAATATCTGTGTGGTGCACCAAAGGAGCTTTTCCCCAACCCCCACGCACCATGCCTGGTGGAATAGCAGCAGGCACATGTGTAACCTATTACAGATAAAGGGATCAAACAGCCAGGAGACCACCAGATATGTTACTCATCTTTCTTATAGAGAGCTACGGGGCTACAGAAGACTTCTGGTCAAGATGGCAAAGTACATAAACTCTGTGCTCACCTCCTCCCACAATCAAATCAAAACTACAACTAAATTATAGAACAACCGTCATTGAGAACCACCTGAAGACTAGCTGAACGATAGCCCTATAACTAAGAAGCAGCCACATCAAGATTGGTAGGAGGCTGGTGTGGCTCCATAGTGTAGTGGTTAGCACGTCTGCTTTACATACAGAAGGTCCAGGGTTCGTGCCCCAGGTAAAGCCACAGACCATGCCCTGGGTGTGCCAGGCCCCCCAAGTGCGCTGGGGATGCCAGGACCCAGGTGCACAGCGCAAGCAGGTGAGAAGAGATACCCTGCCTTCAGAGATCCAGCTCTTAACAAAGAGATGGCAACATCCGTAGGTGAAAGAGGGGGCAGAATTAAAGAGGAGGGGAGGAAAAAGACTGGTAGGAGGGGCAGAGACACGGGATGGGCAGATCCCATGCCCATGTTGTAGTGAATAAGAAACAGAAGAGACATCTTGGTCGCAGAGGTCACCCCTGAGAAGCAAGAAGTCACAGGTACACACTGAGCTCCCTAGCCCAGGGTACTAGTGCCAGGGAAAGGAGTCCCCATAGCATCTAGCTTCGAAAACCAGAGGAGATTACATCTGTGTGAGTCAGAGGGCTGCTGGAGTTCAAGGCATTTCTCAAGGGACCCACGCATGGACTTGCTCGCTCACAAACTCAGTTGCTCTGGGCTCCAGCACAGGGGAAGCAGCTCAAAAAAATGCCGGAGACATACAGAGAGAAACTAAACTAACTTCGTGGCAAGGGCTGAAGGGGAAGGGTTCTGGGCAACTGTTTCCGAGGTGGGAGGGCTGGCAGGTGACACTGTTCCTTTACTGAACTCTCCCTCCACCCGGCTAGACTGGCATAGACGGGTACCAAATAATATGTGTTCTCCATTAACCTAGCTAAAACCATTTGCCCTGCCCAGGTGATTCCCTGAGACTCTTCCCACCCAACTGGCTCGCCTGGCCCCAGCCTCTTCCAGCAGCTCCTGCACAAAAGCAGCCTGCCTCAGCTGGTCTGGTAGAGTTTCCCAAAATCTCCAGGAGATCCATGAACTCAAAAAAGCAGCAAGCACCCTCAACATGCCTTGCAGCTCTTCCTAAGCAACCCTAAGCCCAACATGATCAGCAACCAGTCTCTTCTTGCACTGTAACTCCCATCAGGTAGCCCCAAGACTGACATAATTGGAGGCCAGTCTTGGCCTGGAATGTAACCTCAACTAAGCAACCACAATCTCAGAATAAGTGGCAGCTCATATAGTGATGTTAACCAAAGGGTCCCAAGCCCAGAACTGGTGACAGTTGGCCTCGGTTCACAGTGTAGCCTCTCCCAAACACCATCAAGACCGGTGCAAGCGGCAATCAACCACAGATCATTTGTAGCTCCTACAAGTGGACTCAGGCCTGACAGGAGCAGTGGCTAAACTTACTCTGCAACAGAGCCCCGCCAAAGATGTTACAGATCCAACAAACCCAGTGGTCAGCTTCAGACAGCAACAGAGTAGCACACAACCAGTTTCACAAATGACACACCTGAAGCGCGGAATTAGCTGGCACCAGATCTCAGTAAAATGACTACTACACTCCATGAAGTTAACCCCCGTATAACACCTTGTCCACTGTAGTCACAGCCAGCACTCACAGCAAGTCGACACAAAGGCAAACCAGACCTACTGACATGCCAACAGCAACTGAGATCCAACTACAACAGGAGGAGGACACACACAACCCACACAAAGGATACCTGTAGAGCACCCAGCTCAGATGACCAAGGAGACAGTGCCACAGGACACCTTATACATAAGGCCACTCTGTCAAGACCAGAGAGAGATAGCAGATCTATTTAATACACAGAAACGAACACAATGCAGAGACAAAGAAACATGTCCCAAATGAAAGAACAGGATAAAACTCCAGAAAGAAAACTAAACAAAACGAAGATAAGCAATCTACCAGATATAGAGTTCTAAACAATGGTTTAAAGGATGCTCAATGAACTTAGGGGAAGGATAGATGAATCCAGTGAGAACTTAAAAAAAAGAGACAGAAAATATAAAAAAGATATAAAATGTAAAAAAAAACAATCACAACTGAAAAATATACAATAACTGAAACGAAGAATACACTAGAGGGAATCAACAACAGCAGATCAGATGAAGCAGAGTATCGAATCCATGATCTGGAAGACAAGATAGTAGAAAATACCAACTGAAACAGCAAAAAGGAAAAAAAAAAATTAAAAATGAGGATAAAGAATCCCTGGGACAACATCGAGCATACCAACATTCACATCGTAGGGGTACCAGAAGAAGAGAGTGAACAAGGTATTAAAAACCTATTTGAAGAAATAATGACTAAAAATTTCCCTATCCTGGCAAAGGAACTAGACATACAAGTCCAGGAAGTGCAGAGAGTTCCATACAAAATGAATCCAAAGAAGCCCATACCAAGACACATCATAATTAAAATGTAAAAAACTATAAAGACAAAGGATTTTAAAAGCAGCAAGAGAAAACAGTTAGTTACGAGGGAGTTCCCATAAGAATGTCAGATGACTTCTCAACAGAAACTTTGTTTTCAACAGAAGGGACTGACACAAAATAATTAAAGTGACGAAAAGCAAAGACCTACAACCCAGATTACTCTACCCAGCAAGGCTGTCATTTAGAACTGAAGGAGAGATAAAGAGCTTCCCAGATAAGAAAAAGCTATAGGAGTATTACAAGAAAAGGGCCTTCTCTAAGTAGAACTGAAAGATCAAAAAGGTGAATAAGAAAATATAGCAAAGGAAAAAATTCTCACTGATAAAGGCAAACAGTAAAAGCAGTGATCAACCAACTATAAAGCTAGTACAAAAGTAAAAAGACAAAAGTAGGAAGATCATGTGTAATTATAATAGTAAAATAAAAGATACACACAAGAAATAAAAAGTAATAACAAAACATAAATGTGGAGGAGGTCAATAAAGATTGTCATGACTTTAGAATGTATTTGAATTTAAGTAACCAACAACTAAACCTATCATATGCTGCCTGTAAGAGACTCACTTTATATCAAGACAGACATAGACTGAAAGTAAATGGAAGAAAAAATATATTTCATGCAAATGGAAATGAAAAAAAAGTGGGGTAATAATACTTATATCAGAAAAAATACACTTTATAACAAAGGCTGTAACAAGATAAAGAAGGGTGCTTCACAATGGTAAAAAGACCAATCCAAAAGAGGATATACTCCTTGTAAACATCTATGCATCCAACATAGGAGCACCTAAGTAAATAAATCAAATATTTACCTATACAAAGGGAGAGGTCGACAGTAATAGAATAGTAAAGGACTTTAACACACCATTGACTTCAATGGATAGATAATGTAGACAGAAAATCGACAAAGGAAACAGTGGCCTTTAATGACAATTAGAACAGGTGAACTTAATTGACAATTTTAGAACCATTTCACCAAAAGCAGGAGAATATACGTTCTTTTTAAGTGCACCTGGCTCATTTTTCAGGCTAGATGTTAGGCCACAAAACGAGTCTCAATAAATATAAAATTGAATTCATTGAGCATCTTCTCTGATAACAATAGTATGAAACTGAAAACCAATTACAAGCAGAAAACTAAAAAATACACAAACATGATGAGGCTAAATAACATGCTACTAAACAGAATGGATTAACAATAAGACCAGGGAAGAAATCAAAAGAGACATTGAGAGAAATGAAAATGAAAATAACATGACCCAAAATCTAAGGAACACAGCAAAGCAAAGAAGGAAATTCAGAACAATACAGGCCTATCTCAAGAAACAAGACAAACCTCAAATAAACAACCTACACCTAAAGGAACTAGAAAAAGAACAAATTCCAAAGAGAGCAGAAGAAAGGAAATCATAAAGACCAGAGAAGTAAATGAAGTAGTGCCTAAAACAACAGCAAAGATCAATAAAATAAGAGCTGGTTCTTTGAAAAAATAAACAAAATTAATAAATTTTTGGCCAGACTCATTAAGAAAAAAAAAGAGAGATTTCAAATAAACAAAATTAGGAATGAAAGAGAATGACAACTGAAACCACAGACATACGAAGGATTTTTAAAAATACTACAATTTTATGCCGATAAATTAAACGACCAGAATGAAATAGATAAATTCTTAAAAACAAACAATCTTCCAAGACTGAATCAGAAAGAAACAGAAAATCTGAATAAATTGATTACTAATTAAATCAAATTAGTAATCGAAAAACTCCCAACAAACAGAATTCCTGGACCAGATGGCTTCATAGGTGAATTTTACCAACATTCAAAAAAAAAAAAAAAAAGTAATACCTATCCTTCTCAAACTATTCTAAATATTAAAAAAAAAAAAAGAGGTGAGGCTCCCAAACTCAGTATACAAAGCCAACAGTACCCTGACACCAAAACCAGACAAACACATTACCAAATATATATAATGCCAATAACCTTGATGAACATAAATGTAAAAATCCACAACGAACTATAAGCAAACCAAATTCAGCAATGCTTTAAAAAGATCATACACCATGATCAAGTGAGATTTATTCCTGGGATGGAAGGCTGGTTCAATATCCTCAAATCAATTAATGGAATACACCACTTAAACAAAATAAAGGATAAAAATTACATGATCATATCAACAGATGCAGAAAAAACATCTAACAAAACATCTATTTATAATTTTTAAAAAACTCTCAAAATGAGGATAGAGGAAACATACCTCAACATAATAAATGCCAGATATAACAAAACACACAGCTAACAGCATACTCAACAGCAAAAAGCTAAGTTTTTTCTTTATGATCAGGAACAAGACAAGGATGTCCACTTTCACCACTTTTATTTAACACAATATTGGCAGTCCTAGCCACAGCAATCAGATGAGAAAAGTAAAAGGGAGCCAAATTGGAAAGGAAGAAGTAAAACTCATTATTTGCAGATGACATGATACTACAGAGAACCCTAAAGATTTTACCAAAATCCATTAAACTGATTAATGAATTTGGTAAAACTGCAAAATACAAAATTAGTATTCATTAATCAGTTACATTTTTATCCACTAATAATGAACTATCAGAAATAAAAATTGAGAAAACAACCCCATTTACAACTGCATGAAAAAGAATAAAATATCAAGAATAAAATTAACCAAGGAGGTAAAGATCCATATTTAGGTAACTATAAGACATTGAAGAAAGAAACTGAAGATACAAATAAATGAAAGAATATTCCATGCACATGGATATGAAGAATATCGTCAGAATGTCCATACTACCTAAAGCAATCTACAGATTCACGCAATCCCTCTCAAAATACCAATGACATTTTTCACAGAACTAGAACAAATATTCCTAAAATTTATATGGAACCACAAAAGTCCCCAAATTGCCAAAGCAATCTTTAAAAAGTAGAAAAAGTTTGAGTTATCACACACTACCTGATATAAAACTATGCTACAAACCTATAGTAATCAAAACAGCATGGTACTGGCATAAAAGACACATAGATCAATGGAAAAGACTAGAGAGCCTCGAAATAGACCCAAGCCTATATGATCAATTAATCTATGAAAAAGGAGGCAACACTATACAATGGGGTAAAGACAGCCTCTTCAATAAAGAGACTGGGAAAATTGTACAGAAACATGAAAAAAAAATGAAATCAAACCAAACCATATACAAAAATAAACTTAAAATGGTTAAAAGACTTAAATGTAAGACCTGAAACTATAAAAATCCTACAAGAAAACATAAGCAGTAAACTCTTGACAGGACTCAGCAGTTTTGGAGGAGATATGTCTCCTTGTGCACGGAAAACAAAAGAAAAAAATAACAAATGGGACTATACCAAACTAAAAAGTTTTTACACAAAAAAGGAAACCATCAACAGAACTAGAAAATCACCAACCGATTGGGAGAAGATATTCACCAATGATATGGGGTTGATATCCAAAATATAGAAGGAACTCAGAACTTAACACACACACACACCCCCAAAGAGGACATACAGATGACCAATAGACAGGAGAAAAGATGCTCAATATCACTAATCATCAGGGAAATAAATGCAAATTAAAACCCCAATGAGATATCACCTCACACCTGTCAGAATGGCTATCATCAATAAATCAACAAAGTGCTGGTGAGGATGTAGAGAAGAGGTAATCCTGCAATGTTGGTGGGATTGTAAATTGTTACAGCCATTATGGAAAATGCTATGGAGGTTCCTCAAAAAATTAAAGGACAGAATCTGAATACTTTGAATACTTATGGTTAGAACTTTGCATCTCTTCTGTTACTCTATTTTCTACCACCAAATGTTCCTAAGGACTCAGAACAAAGTACACACTAAGACTAAGGGATTTACAATATATTATTAGCAAATGACTATGTCAGTTCACCCATCTCCAAGCAGCCCTGCAAATGGCAATATATGGGATAAGTACAATTCAGAGAATAAGTTTTCCATCAGTTTATATAAACTAAATTTAAAAATTTTTAACCCCTAACTTTTCCTGTACAAAGTGTTCTGTTTCTAATATGATGGTGTGTTATCTGAAGTTCAAGTTCTTTGAAAAAGATTTTCCTATTCTGCAAAAATGATTATCTAATTTTTATTGAATCTAAACTATATTTAAACACATATATCCCCTTTTATTTGACAATATAGGCCAGTAAATCTGTAATAGTTTAAACCACTAGATGATGTGTAAACCAAACAGAAAAGGGACAGGAAGGACCATGGTAGCCTGCTTCCCTAACCACCTTAGGATTGTTCTTTTAATATACATATACATACCCTTGCCACAGCTATAAAAACTGTGAGGCTGCTGCTGACAGTGCTATTTAACAGACCAATTTTAACTATCATTAATTTTTAAATCTTCTTTCAAAAGGATTCTAAGATCAATTAGAAAAACCTGGAAACCACACCAAAGGCCTCAAAGTCACTGTCACTCATAATCCATCCCTCCTTGACAGTGTTGGTGATGGGACCTTGAGCCTCACTTCACTTTCTTCAAGCCCTCCGGCTTCACAGTTCTTTCTCTGAACCTGTTCAGGGAAACTGTTCCACAGTTTGGCGAAAGATGCCTAGAGCAGAAAGGAATTAAGTGACCGTTCTTCACTTCCATCCGGTGCAAACACAAAGACCTACACAGAGCTCCTAACAACGTACCAGGGTACAGTTTATGAGTGAAACTCCCAAAGAGATTGGATAGACTCCTACACGGCATTTGTAACTGAGCACATAGATGGGAAAGAAAGGAGCAATTCTGGCAAACGGCTAAGTACAACAGATATAACTCGCGACAGACTTTTCCGCCCCAGAGAGTAGAGTCTTATTTCAAGCAATTTTTCCAAATGCAAACTCATAATACAACAAAAGGAGACAGCTACAACCTAAAAAGTTATGCTATAGTGGGATGTAATCTTATTTACAAATGATCCTGTGGAATAATTCTACTTGTGAGAGGAAGGGGGCCCTCGCGTTTTGCAGGTGACAGGAGAAACCAGAAGGTACTTGGCATTGGTGGGGTCGGCCCAGAACGCACCTGCCTGCCGGCAGCGGCGCATCTGCGGAGCAAAATTAGGCTCCAGTGGCCCACCTCTGCCACGGCTCTCCCCAAACGTCTAATCTCCAAGTTCCCAATGAAATCTCTGCCCACACCGGATCCCGGATCTCATGGTACAAATTCAACGTCCACGTTAGCAAAGGGGCTGAAACACTGCAAATTCTACTCAAAAGGGCCGCTGACATTCAGAAACCGCCGCAATTGTTAGGACCGGGTTTTTAAAGGCTGAGTCAAGCAACCGGGCTGCCTTAGGATACGTTAAAGTGATCCCGGCTCTCCAGGGTGACGGGAAAAGCGTCACACCTACCAAATCTGTGGCCCCAAAGCCCGGAGGCGAAGGGAGGACGCAGACCTCATGCAGAGGCCAGTCCCAGGGCGGCGAGGCGAGGGGAGGAGAAGGGGGGTTGCCGCAGGTTCTCACCCCCGTCTTCACTCTGCTCAGAGTCGCAGGCCAAGACACCTTCATCCCTACCTGCCTACTTCCTGAGGCGCAGCCCCCAAAGATGCTTGCCTCGCTGCTCCGCAGCCCCACGGGAGGAGCTCGTCGCCCGCCGGACCTCGGCCCGCACATGCGGCCAGGCAGCTCCGCCCCGGCCCTGCTCACCTGACCTGCAGGAGTCTCCCGATGTCGCCTGCGCACAGGGCGCAGGAACGCGGGCCACGGGCGCTGAGTAAGGACGCGTAACCTAACCCGAGTCTGCGGCCGCTCTTTGTGCCTGGAGGTCCGCGTGCCGCGTTTCTCCAGGACGCCGGGCACCGCCCCCGCGCCCTCCGTGCGCCAGGAGCAGCTGGCCAAACCCAGAGCTCCCGCGGGACCCGGAGTGGGTGGAGCGTGAGAAAGCCGGAAGCGGGGCGTGGGGCGGGACTGGAAGTGAGCGGGGCGGCACCCGAGGGCGGGGCGTGGGGGGCGGCTGGCGAGGGCGGAGAGGGAAGGCCGAGGTCGAGGAACCTGTGGAATGGGTTGGTGAGGGTGCAGAGGTGGGGGCCGTGGTATGCTGGTACTGGGGCTCCCCCACAGTCTCTGGGCATCTCTGGAAAGTATAATCCTCATATGTGAAGCCCGAAGCTGATCTCGCTGATTCCTGTAAGCCGTGTGGTCTCTCTGGGTTTTGGCTCTTGGTCTAGCATTCTCTTATGAAACCACCTGGAGGAAGCCTCGTAGGCAATGGTAATGCCTCAAGTTCCTAGTCGAGGAAACTGGAAGACATAAAACGTCTGGTTACTATATTTCCATCATATATTCAATCAATAATATTTATTGAGCATCTGTTCATGCCAGGAATTGTCCTAGAGACTGAGAATATAAAACAGTCACAATGGGTGAGGAGACAAAAAAAAAAAAAAAATCCTTGCTTCTTGTGGAATTTACACATTGGAAGACAATTTAAAAGCTTAAGTGAAAAAAAAATTTTTAAGCGAAATATACAAAAATGTTAGTTATAATTAGTTATAATGCTAAGGAGAAGCTATGTAGGGAACATGGTTAACGAGTACAGGAGGTTGGTTAGGGAGTCAGTAGAAAGGAGCATTTTAACTGAAGGCCAAAAGGAATTGAGGGAAAGAGACAGGCAGGCATTAGCAGCTGGCTAAGGCCCTGAGGCTACCTGGTAGATTTCAGTGTGAGAGGGCAGAATGAATGTGGGAAATGATGACAGAAAGAAGAGAGGGATAATGGGCAACAGAAATATGAAACGATGCTCAACATCGCCAGCAATTAGGAAAATGTAAATCAAAACCACAATATGATACCACCTCCCACCTGTTAGAATGTCTGTTATCTAAAAGACAAGTAATAACAAGTGTCGGAGAGATTGTGAGAAAAAAAGAACCCTCATACATTGTTTGTAGTTTATTAAGTTTGTACAGTCACTGTGGAAAACAGTATGAAGGTTCCTCAAGAAACTAAGAACAGAATTATCACATGACCCAGGAATCCCTCTTCTGGGTATTTATCCAAAAAATTTGAAATAATTTATTTGTAAAAGTATATGCACCCCTATGTTCATTGCAGCATTATTCATGATGGCCAAGACATGGAAGCAACTGAAGTGTCCTTGTTAGACAAGCGGATAAAGAAAATGTGGTGCATATATACAATGGAATATTTCTCAGCCATAAGAAAAGATGAAATACTGACATTTAAGACAACATGGATAGATCTGAAGATTATCATCCTAAACAAGATAAGTAAGACCAAAAAAATGGGAACCACATGAGATATAAAAATAAAAGCAACAAACAAGACAAACAAATAAAAACATAGAAACAGACATCAGTTTAATTACCAGAAGGACTACTAAAGGGGGTGGAGGATAGAAAAGGGTAAAGTGCATTAAACATAAGGTGATGGAAGATTTGACTTTGTGTGGTGAACACATAATGCAATATACAGATGATGTATTAGAGAACTGTACACTTAAAACCTATATAATTTTATTAATCAAAGTCACCCCAATAAATTTAATTTTTTGAAAAAAATGTCAAAGGAAAAAAGAAGCACTAGGAAAAAAGAAGAAAAGGAAGCGAGAGATGGACCAAGAGGTAACATAGGGCCTTGCTGCCCCTTGTAAAGATATGGCTTCTATTTTGAGAGTATTTAGCAAAGGGCACTTGTGGTCTGACCTAACAAAATCACTCTGGCCACCTTGCTAAAGTGAGTCATGTTTACCCAGAGAAAGAAGATACCTGCTAAGATGGATCTCTGGTGGCTAACTGGGCTCAAAATTAAAAACGGCCTAGCAACCATGTCTAAATAGGGTTCTCATGCAAACCATGTTTCAGGGAGATGCATGTACTAAGTTTCTGTCTCCCACACTGAACTGGCCTGAGTGTACTGTGCTCCTGCCAGATGAGCCAACTTTTATAAAGCAGTTTCAACCAATAGGACTGAGATTTTCCCTGTCCAATCAGAGCTGTTCATCTATATCTCCATTGGTCAGCTCCATTCTAACCAATCAGGACAGTGCTTTTTGGACCAATCAAACAGTGAAGATTTGTAGTCCTCATGTGCATGAGTGTGGACTAATCATGGACCAGGAGTAGAGACTTCTCTATATATGTCAGCTCCCTGTTGGTGGGCTCAGAGAGTATACTTTCCCTTTCCACCCAATATGGAGTATTGTGTTCCCCAGATGAAGCTAAAACACTGAAGATTTCTCATCATACCAGAGCGGAGAAGAGCAGACAACAGAGCAGGGTACAGTGGAGTAGACAAGGCAGAGCAGACTAGAACAGTACAGAGCAGAGCTATGTAGCCAGAGAGGGATCCTTGAACCAGGACTGCCTCACAGCAGTGCTGTTCCACAGCCGTACTTTATCATACTTGAATTGTTTGCACTAAATAAAATGTCTTTCTTCACTGCACCCCAAATTAAGGATTGCTATTGTCATCAAATTGATGCCAATGACCATCAGTTGACCATAGGGAGAGAGAAGGCAAAGGCAAAACAATACCATTAAGAAATAATGGCATGTCTAAAGGAATCTACAGATTCATTGCAATCCCCATCAAAATCTTTATGACATTTTTCACAAAAATATATTAAAATTTCTGAAATTTGCATGGAACCACAAAGAACCCAAAATAGCCAAAGCAAGTCTGAGAAAAAAAGAATATAAGCCAGAAGAATCACACTCTCTGATTTCAAACTATACTACAAAACTACAGTAACTAAAAGAGTATGATATTGGGGGGGAAAGAGACACACGGACAAATGGAACAGATATGAGAGCCCAGAAATAAACCAACACACATATGGACTACTAATTTATGACAATGAGCCAGAAACATACAATGGAGAAAGAAAAGTCTCTTCACTACTAGATGTTGGGGAAACGGAAATACTACATGCAAAAAATAAAACTAGACCACTATCTTACACCATACACAAAAATTAACTCAAAATGAACTCAAGACTTGAATGTAAGACCTGAAACAATAAAATACATAGAAAAAGCATAGGCACTAAGCTTCTAGACATTGGTCTCAGTGGTGTTTTTGTGAATTTGATTAGAAATGCAAGTGAAACAAAAACAAATATAAACAAATGGGACTACATCAAACCAAAAGGTTTCTGCACAGCAAAGAAAACCATCAGCAAAACAAAAAGGCAACCAACTGAATGGAGAATATTTTTGCAAATGATACTTCCAATAAGAGGTTAATATTGGAAGTATCATTATTATGATTTAAAAATGGATGGAGTATCTGAATAGACATTTTTGCAAGACATACAAGTAGCCAAGAGATACATAAAAATATATACTCAACATTATTAATCTTCAGGGAAATGCAAATCAAAACCATAATGAAATATCACCTCACATCTATTAGAATGGTCATTATCAAAAAGACAAAAGATAATGAGTATTAGAATGTAGAGAAAGGGAACATTTGTACACTACTGGTGGGAGTGTCAACTGGGAAAAGTGCCACTATGGAAAAGAGTATAGAGGTTCCTCAAAAAATTAATGGTACTTCCACATGATTCAGCAATTCTTTTTCTGAGTATTTATTTGAAGAACATGAAAACATTAATTTGAAAGAGATACGTATCCCTATGTCCATTGTAGCATTATTTACGCTAGCCAAGATAAGGAGACAACCTAAGTGTTTGTCAACAGATAAATAGATAAAGAAGATGTGATATATATATAATGGAATATTACTCTACTATTAAAAACAAAAGATGCAATATTACTCAGTTCAAACTCAAGTTGTTCAAGGGTCAGTTGTATATTTTGTAGGGACTCCATTTTAAAGGATGTGAGGATCTGGGGCAAAATGACTGGTGAAGAGAAGAACAAGCGGGATGAAACCTCAGTTCTGGAGGAATGGGTTAGAAAAGAGGAGGGAGGGGACAAAGGGAAACTGACACTTCCAAGTGCCTTCCAAGTGGCAAACTTCACACAGAGTAAAACCTTGGGAGACTATGAAGAATTGCCCCCACCATGCTCTGGGCTGCGAGATTTTCCTGACTTACTCTTGAGTGAGGCTGGAGCTTTTCTGCTGTGCTTGGGACCCTCTTCAGCCAGTGAGGGGCACAACCACAGGCCACACCTCTGTGCGTGGATTTTACTCAACAGCTGAAGAATGAATTTTGTATCAGAAGCTTTGAATTATAGTGTCATTTACTGGTTGTTTGACTACCTACCACCTCACCATTTAACCTTTGGAGTCCTTGGTTTCCTCCTTTGTAAAATAGAAATTTAAAAAATACTCACTGCACAGGAGTGTACCAAGGTTAAATGGGCTAATCGGTGGTACCTCATCTGAGGGAAGCAAGGAGACTAGGAATTCTCCACCTTAGCTATTTAAAAATTAAAATACCATTGCCTAGGTCTTACCCCAGAGATTCTGATTTCATTTGCTCAGGAAAGAACCTTTGAGTCAATCTTGACTACCTCTCTATACCCTACATTCAATACATCATCACATCCATGTGGCTCTCCTTTTATAAAAAACCTTTTATTTTGAATTAACATTATATTAATGGAAAAGTAGGGAAAGTAGTATAGTTTCCATATACTTCTCACCCAGGTTTCCCTAATATTAACATTTTATCTAACCATGATATCCAAGAATTTAACATCAGTACACTACTATTAATTAAAGATCTTATTAGAATTTTTTCACCAGTTTTTCTATAATGTCCTTTCTGTTGGTTCCACGATCCTATCCAGAGTCCTACCATTGCCATTCTAACCTAACCTACTATCATTCCTTTTTCTTTTGCTTTTGCCTCTCTACATCCTTTTTAAGCCTTGTCATTTCTTAATTGTTGATTAGCTTTGTAATGGTGTAGCTTTGTCTTCAATTTGTTTCCTTAGGTCTGCTGTTTTCCTTTCATCTCATACTGTTTTTCGTGTATTTATCTGAGCTCTTGTTTATAAACTAATGTTATGTTCTTTTTACAATATTATAAAGTATGAAGCACTTGTGGGATATCTTTTTGTTCCTTGGACTATACTTTATTCTAGGTTTGGTTCTTTGTATTTTGCATTCTTGCTTCCCTTTTTCCTTTGGGGAAGAGGGAGAGAGTAATTGTAGCATGTTCATATAGGTTTCATTGTATTCGTGCCTGACCAGCCCCCCTTAAAACTTCTTTTTGCCCTGACAAGGTATGAATGACTTCTTGATTTTCCTGTCCACTGTATCTGACACCAACTGGATTTCCCTGATGAGCTATTTGTTTGAGGGCTGGGTGTTTTGTGACCTCTTTTTATGTTTGGTAGTCTGGTAACCAACGGGCATGGCCGGCTGGGGATGCGGCAGAGTGAGAGGTCAGCTGAGGAGGATACAGTCTTGTTAGAATATCTGGGCTTTGCTCTCATTTAGAAGGTTTTAAGAATATTCTGTATTGTTTCTTCACACTGTTTCCCTCAACCAGAGAGAGTGGTTCTATCCCTTATGAAGAGGTACACTCAAGCTTCAGAGCTACCTGCCAATTTGGCGTTTTTTAGAATTGGGATATAATTGACATGTAACATTATATTAGTTTTATGTGGACAAAATAGTGATTCAATATTTGTATATATTGCAAAGTGATCACACAACAATAAGTCTAGTTAACATCCATCCTCATACGGTTATAATTTTTTTCTAGTGTTTAGAACTTTTAAGACTACTCTCTTAGCAACTTTCAAATATGGAATACAGTCTTATTATTATTATTATTATTATTATTATCATTATTATTATAGGTGATGCGACGCTTGGTTAACCTCACATATTGCAAGGACCTCGTCAGTTTACAATCCCTTATTTTTTATTTTTTATGCCTACAGCGCCTCATCTTCCTAGGTGGTCTCCTACCAGACCCGACCCTGCTTAGCTTCCGAGATGGGACAGGATTAGACTTGTTCAGGGTGGCATGGCTGTAGACTTTGAATATAGTATTATTAACTATAGTCACCATGCTATACATTATAGCCCCATGACTTAATTATTTTATAACTGGAATTTTGTACCTTTTGACCACCTTTATTCATTTTACCAAACCCCAACCCTGGCCTCTGGCAACCACCAATATATTCTCTGCATCTATAAGATCAGTTTTTTTAATTCTGCATATAAGTGAGATAATATAGTATTTATCTTTGCCTGACTTACTTCAGTTAACATAATGCCTACAAGGTCTATCCATGTTGTCACAGATGTTAAGATTTCATTCTTTTGTGTGTGTGTGTGTGTGTGTGTGTGTGTGTGTGTATCTCACATTTTCTTTACCCATTCATCCATTGATGGACACTTAGGTTGCTTCCATGTCTTCACTATTGTGAATAATGCTGCAATGAACATAGGGGTGTAGATATCTTTTTGAGTTAGTATTTTTGTTTTCTTCTAATAAATACCCAGAAGTGGAATTGCTAGATGATATGGTAATTCCATTTTTAATTTTTTGAGGAATCTCCATACTCTTTTCCATTAATTTACATTTCCACCTACTGTTCACACCTGTCCCCTTTTCCACATCCTTGCCAAATCTTATTTCTTGTTTTCTTGATAATAGCCATTCTAGCAGGTGTGAGGTGACATCGCATTGAGGTTTTAATTTTCCTTTCCCTGATGATTAGTTATGTTGAGCACCTTTTAATGTACCTGTTGGCCACCTGTATGTCTTTTTTGGAGAAATGTTTATTCAGATATTTTACTTATTTTTTTAATCAGATTTTTTTTTTTTTTTTGCTATTGAGTTGTATAAGTTCTTTATGTATTACCAGATATGATTTTTAAGTATTTTCTCCCATTTGGTAGATTGCCTTTTCATTTTGTTGATGGTTTCTTTTGCCATACAGAAGCTTTTTAGCTTGATGTAGTCCCACTTGTTTATTTTTGCTTTTGTTGCCTTTGCTTTTGACGACAAGTCCAAAATATCATCACCAAGACCCATGTCAAGCAGCTTACCAACTATGTTTTCTTCTCAGTTATATGGTTTCAGGTCTTACCCAGTAAGTGTACCCATGGAGGGTATGTTCAAGCTTCAGAGCTATCCACCAATTCAGCATTTTTCTCTTTGCACATTTCACACTTTTCTACCAAGTATATTTCCAGTCTTCTAGTCAGAAAAGAAAAAAATAAAGACAGCCACTTGGATTAATTTTGTCCATTTTGGAGAATATTAGTGAAAACTCTCAGTGTATTTGCTAAAGTATAGGGGTGGAGTTAAGAATCTCAACATAACTTATTGCAGAACAATAGAGAGTCCTGATTCAGCATGACCAAGTGCCCAGGTAAAAATTCTATAACCCTAAGAAGAAAATGAATAACTTGGGTCAGCCAGCAGACTTCAACACAATTATATAAGAATATTCACGTGTCTTATTTTATTTTATTTTATCTTATCTTATTTTATCTTATTTTATTTTATTTTTCTTATTTTATTTTAAGCCTCACAGCCATTAAACTGATTTTCCTTAGGTTGTTTAAAGCGGGGTTGCTAAGTGTGCCCATCCCCCTCTTGCCTACTGCTGTCCTGGGCCAACTGCACAACTGCAACTGCCTGCAAAGTGGAGTCTCCTTCCGTAAATATGGCAAAACCGGCCCCCCACCCCACCCCACTTTTCAGATATGAGAAATGTTCTGTATACTTCAGAAAGTGTTAGAGGCCAGAGAAAAGTAGGTGCATCACCGTTTGGGAGATATTTGAACTCTGGGGTCTCCCCAGTAGCATGGGGTCAGGGTAACAACACAGAAGTGGGAAAATCTGTTTATATTTGAGCTGTGATAGGTGGTTACAAAAGCGTTCCTAGGGAATTGGCACATGAGGTCATTTTGATTGACATTTGGCTGCTGTAATAACTCCCTGCATACTACGTGTTTACTTACCCAGAATTCAGAAGGCTGAGGTGGTGGGCAGGTTTGGGTAGTACCTTCTGCACATATGTCTGTGGCCAGATTAAACCAGCTATAGGTTTATGGCCCCCTGTCTTTTGCCTCCTGAGATGCAGGAGGGATTCTTTAACTACCAATGGGGTGTTCTTTGGGCAGTCTCTGAGATAGGCCTCTGTTCCTTTGTTCCCTTGTCACTCTTGTCTGACTAATTACTTAACAGGAGGACCCAACGCTAGGTTGCTGGGACCAGATGAGACAAATAGAGCAAATAGAGAAAGGAGTGTGTGTTCCCTTACCAACAGTAAACTAAGCTGAAAAAACAGGCAGGAAGTGATCAGACCTGAAATTTTAGCTGGGAATGGGGCTATAGGGGCATATTTGGCTGGCATATAAAAAGAAGTGGTAGCTACAAACTAAATGGTATACTGAGAGGCAAAGAAAAATGAAAATCAGAAATGTCTACAAAGTACTTTGTTTAGGTGGAAGGCGACATTGCCCAGTGCTTTAGGGAGGCATTCAATGCTCTGTTCTCACCATGACTTGCCAGTAGAACATTGAGTCGTAATTGTTTTATAAACTGGGTATTGATATGAAATTAACCAGAGATGGGGCTCAGAGGTAGACTCCAATGCCCTTGTTTAGAAGCATATTTCTTATCCATAGCCTGGATTTAGAAGTAAAATGAATGCAATAATAATAGGTCAGTAACAGAAGCTGGGAAAATCCTATTAGGTAGTTTGTAAGTAAGTCTTATCCTACAGGAAACACTTATCAGCCTCTGGTAAAATCTAGTCATTCTGTCTCTAGAGCACACTTGATGTCTGAAGAGACACATGAAGCAAGAGAAAAAAGAACACACAGGGTTTGGGGGGTTGATATAACCTTGATAGGTGAGAGGAGCCATGGCTTCAAGCTCTGAAGACCACTTATAACATTTTACCAAGTTAAATCCACAGCTCCTGCCTCCCAAATGTTACTCCTCTTATTTCTCTATATGCTATGACAAAAATGACATCAATATTCTCCCAAACCTGTTAAAATCACGTATTTCTCTCCCCCCCGCTTAAGGCGTTTGATGACTCCACATTTACAGATTGGGATCCCACCTTTCCAACTTCTATAACTGAACTCCTGGTTCCAACAAAGCCATGTACTAGCTCCCTCTTGAGAGTGCCACTTAGACACCTGCCTTTGAGTTTTTGACATGCCATGCCTCCTTTCTATCTGCTTGAGTCTTTCAATTCATCAAGATTGTGCTCAAATCTGGCCACTTCTCAGAAGACAACCACGATGACTGCTGTCTGTCTCTCTCATTAAGTAAGTAGTCTTATTTTGCTTTGGGCCATTTATTCTGCTGTCTTGATCTGTTATTTAAAGTTTATGTCACTACTATCTGAAGTTCCACTGGTAGATCCTCCTTGTTTGAGTCCCAAAGAGATTGTAAGCTCCCACAGTCAGACACAATGATTTTTATGTGTTTACATTCCCCATAACACCTTGTGGAAAGCCTGGTAATCAGTAAGGGTTGATTATTGTGTTGATTTCTAGTGACAATTTTGTGATTCTGACAATGATTTCAATTAATGTGGAGTGTAAAAGTTTAATTTCTTTTTCTGTGATATAGACATCCAATTGTTCCCAGATAGCTGATCATGAAATTGCCAACTATGAATTCTAATGTCATGGAGGGAGTTAAGAAATGCCAGCAATCCCTCCGATATCTGTGCTTTGGCAAATGGCCACAAGATATGCACTTGTTTCAGTGTTGTTAACTAACATTAATTTTCTATAGTCGGTTCAATTAAAAGAAAAAAACCAACGATCAGATGACTTAACAGAGAACTTTATCTATTAAAGGAAAGATTTGCCACATTTGGATTCTTTTAACATTCCCTGGGAGTCATGTACTGACCTTGGTACATTAGAAAAATGTATTTATTTGTGGTTATTGTTGCTTTGTTACCCTTTGAAAAACCTTGAGAACAAACATAAGCCCAGTCTGAATATATCTGACCCTTTCAGTAAATTCCTCTTTCTTATTTTGTATTTAGTTTTATTTTGGAGTAATTTAGATTTATAGTACAGTTGCAAAGATAGTATGGAAAGTTTTCGTATACCTGTCACCCAGTTTCCCTTAATGTCAAGGTCTTACATAACCATGGTACAATGAGGAGAATCAGAAAATTAACTACTAATGACATCGCTGTTAGCTAAACTCCAGACTTCATTTGGATTTCATCAGTGTTTCTACTAATCTCCTTTTTCTCTTTCAAGATCCCATCCAAGATCCAAAATTGTATGTAGTCATCATGTCTCCTTATTCTCTTCTGGCCTGAGAAAGTTTCCCAGACTTTTCTTGTTTTTCATGCTCTTAACAGTTGAAGAACACAGGTCAGACATTTTCTAGACTCCCATAATTGTACTTTGTCTGATGTTTTCTCATGGTTAGGCTTTTAGGAACTACACAGAGAAGTAAAATGTCCTCCTCATTGCATAATTTTATGGATATAACATAATGATTCAATATTTATATATATTGCAAAATGATCACCACAATGTGTCTAGTTAACATTCATCATCTCATATGGTTATAACATTTTTTTTCTTGTGAAGAGACATTTAAGATTTACTCTCTTAGCGACTTTCAAATATGCAGTACAGTATTATTAACTATAGTCTCCATGCTGTATATCAGCAGTCCCCAACCTTTTTCGGCACCAGGGACAGTGCCGAAAGTCATCTAATGCCTGATGATCTGAGGTGAAGCTGAGGGGTGATGCTAGCCTAGAGAGTGCCTGCAAATACAGATGTAGCTTCACTTGCACATACAGATGAAGCTTTGCTTGTGCTCACCTCCTGCTGCAGGTCTGGTTCCTAATGGGCCAAGGACTGGTACCAGTCTGTGGCCCAGGGATTGAGGACCTCTGTTATACATTACATAATGATATTAATCTTGATCATCTGTTTCGGGTGGTGTCTGCCAGATCTCCCCACTGCAACGTTTCAATTTTCCTTTTCCATACTCTGTTCTTTGGAAGCGAATTATTAAGTGAAGCCTACAGAAGGGAAGGATTAAATTTGTGCTGGAGGGGAAAATATCGACACATACTATTTAAAATTTTTTTAAGTGTGGTGGCTGAAAAATGACTGCTAGAAATTTATTGCTTGCAGAAAATTACTGTTTAACTCTGTTTAACTATCACCATAGAAACATAGGCTTTTTAATCAGAAGAACATAACATTCTAATCACATGCTTTCTGCTTCTGTCCTCCCGCTTACTCACCTGACCTGTGGGTCAACAAGTAATGAATAGAAGAAGGATAGACCTTTGTGTTTAGACAGAATGAAGAATAGAATTTTGGGCTTAAAAACCCTGTACTTCTGCATTTTGCTGCTGCTTAATTTGGGGTCTGCGTACCCCCGGCAGACCAAGCTGGCTGAATAGAGAGTGTTTCCTATAACTCACTCACTGAGTTCTGGTGGTCCGTGTGTCTTCCGGGGGCTGGCGGCTACAACATTAGGAACATCTGTCTTTTCTTGTTTGTTTGTTTGTTTGCTTATTCAGTCATCTGTTTAGATCAGTATAGACTCTTGTTTATTTATTTTATGCTCTTAGTTATAATCCAATGTTATTTGTTTCACTGCTCTGATTTTTTCAGGTTTGGCCATTGAAAATTCTTTCAGATTAGCTTCTGTGGCACTTTGACAGGCCCCCATCCTTTCACTTTTGGAGTACTTCCTTAGCTTCTCTCATTATAAAATGTTCCAGACTAAGCTTATACTTTTCTTGCCCTAGCTCTAGTATCAGCCATCCCTCCAAGGAGCCCTGGTCCCTTTTCATTAGAGAATGATATTTAGAAACCAAGACCAGGTGAAGGTGTGCTCATTGCTTTTGGGTATGTCACTGCTTCTAGGCACCTTGAGTACACAGCTTCAGCAATTATAAGTGTGTATATTGACCCATGAATACACATATAGTTGTAAATATCTATCTATCATCTATCATATCTATCTATCTATCTATCTATCTATCTATCTACCTATCTATCTATTTTCCTATCATCTATCTATTAAATTGAATTGAACACGAACTCCAATTTAAATTGAATACTACAAGCTTCATTCTAGCATTTGCTTCTTCTTTGTAACTTCTTTCTTTGATAGTAAGAAACTGGGCTCCCATTATCTACCATTTATTTATTTATTTGTTTGATTCTATATAGATATAAAGCACTTTCAGAGTTGTTCACTCATATCTCTGTGAGAAGTAAATTTACAAACTAGAACAGTGTTTACATATAGTTACTTCCCAGTAAAAAGACTAATTTTCCAAGTTATTTGGGTCAGCTCTTTCTTTCTCCATTCCCTTCAGTGAGGTCATATCATACATTTATAATACAGTTGGATTACTTTGTCACAGTCTGCTTTTCATGTTGAGTCCTCAACATCCTGGTTGATTATTTTATAATCTGAATACAGTGAAACTAATACAGTATGGAATGGACAAATGTGTAGTATCATCATATATTTACCTCTCCAGTACCATACATACAGTTTTATTACCCTAAACATTCCTCTAATATGTCTCTTTTACAATTAACTATTCCCTTCACCTCTAATCCCTGGCAATCATTGATCAGTTTCTGTCCCAATAGTTTTGCTTTTCCCAAAAATGTCATAAGAATAGAATCATACAATATGTAGATTTTTGATTTGGCTTCTTTCACTTAGTAAAATGAGTTTAAGATTCATCCATGTTGCTACATCTATCAGTGGCTCATTCCTTTAATACCTAAGTACTATTCTATTGTATGACTGTTCCACAGTTTATCTATTTACTTGTTAAAGGACATCTTAATTACTTCCAGTTTTTGATGACTATGAATAGAGCTACTATAAACATTTCCACATAGGACTTTTATTATTATTATTATTATTTGAACATAAGTTTTCTATTCACTTTGGTAAATACCTGTAAGTGGGGTTGCTGGCTTTAATGGTAAGTCTCTGTTTAATTGTATATGATGATGCCAAACTGTTTTCCAAAGTGGCGGTACCATTTTGATTTCTCATCAGTAATGAATGTTTCTGTTCTTCTGTATCCTTGTCAGCATTTGGTATTGTCAGTTTTTGTTTGTTTGTTTGTTTGTTTGTTTGTTTTTAGCCATTCTAATAGGATTTACTTTATTTTAGAGGGGAGTCTCATTTTGGTTAAAATATTAGGTGTGATTAATATTCATCAAGCTGCAGAAGATGAGGGTTTTTACAGTGTTCAATTAATTAATCAAGGAGGCATTAGATTGAGGTAGTTCTAATTGCCTATGTAAATAAAACAAAACCTAAGCCAGTAATCGCCTCAAGGTTAAGAAATTAAAACCTAAGGACAACCAATGACAAACAGTCAACTAGGCTTTTCCAAGTAAGAAAATTGCTTAAACCGGTCAAATAATTCCCTTGCTTTGCTTCCATACCATCTCTATAAAAGGCTTTCGCTTAGCTCCTGTTGGAGGGTTCCTAACTATTTCCAGTTTGACACTGCCCAGTTCAAAGTGATTTGGCTCAAATAAACTCTTAACGCTTTCAAAAACATGCTTCGGTTTATCTTTTAACAACAGTAAATAAAAATATAGATCATTCTTATCATCTTGAATCAAAATTTTCTTCTGTTAACAGAAGAAAATTTATATTAGAAACTACTTCAATTTGAAGTTGTTAAAGTAACGAAATTAGGCCTAAGATGGAGTTACTCATGCTAAGCCCTATCAGCAAACCAAAACTTAACTAGGATTCTTTGCTTGGCTCTTCCAGAAAAGGAAGGCTTAGGTTAACCAATCAATGCATGCCTGCTTAACACAAGTTACCTGAGATAGGCCAAGACTTCCCTTTGCTCTATATAAGAAAAGTAACCCTGCTTTAACCAATCAGCAAATGCCCAGTATAACTTTTTCTGCTCATTTTGTTGTAGACAACAGCCCCCAATAGACACACGGACCACCATAAATCAGTGAGTTATTGGAAACACACTCTTTATTCAGCCAGCTGGGTCTGATAGGGGTAAGCAGACCCCAAATTAAGCAGCCTCGAAATGTAGAGGTGCAAGGTTTTTAAGCCCAAAATCCCATTCTTCATTCTGTCTAAACACAAAGGTATATTTTTCTTCTATTCACTACCTGTCGACCCACAGGTCGGGTGCGCAAGCGGGGGTCCAGAAGCAAAAAACTTACTGTTAGAATGTTATGTTCCCATGGGCGATAGCCTATGTTCCCATGGGCAATTGCCAAGCAGTAATTTTCCAGCCAGCACATTGCCCACTGACCTTAGCAGAAAATCAATTCCTTGATTCTTCATGCAGAATTTGCTCATAGCCTCTATTTTGTAATACTAAAAGTCTAATAGAATTAATTCTCTTCCTTATATATGTAGACAAGAAATTGAGGAAACATAGGCCAAAAGTTAATAAGAGGAGAAGGATTAAAGGTCCAGCTATGGGAGATAGGAGGGTTGTTAGCCATGGTGACCTATTGAATATCTTATGAAACCAGTTATTTGATTCTAGTCTTTGTTTTCTCCTGGCATCTAAATTTCTCTGTACTGGTAGTAAGTTTTCTCTAATTACTCCGGAGTTATTGGCATAGAAGCAACAAGTTTCACCTAGAGCCATATATAACAAATCTAAACCTCTTCTGTTTTGGAGGACTACTTCTGCTAGTGAAGTGACTTGAAGTTCTAGCCTGCTGAGCTCAGTTAAATTTAGGGGAGTTCCTACCCCGACATAATGAGGGGGTTTTGGGTTTAGGCACAACCAGCAATCTTGTCCTATGTCTGGGATGGTCTTATTTAACACCTTGTGTATTGTCATTAGCAAAGTCATTAATGTTCTTTCTGGTTCTGGTTGTGGCTGGTCGAATGCCTGAGCTAAAGAGGAAAAAAGGAAGAAACAAAGGGTTAGACTTACGTATGCTTGAGTCTTAGTCTCAAGGGCTCGTCTTCCTGAGCTGTCCACTCTCGTGCTGCCTTCACATGGGAGTGATGAATCCATGATGGGATGCTGTCTACTTTAACTGCAGTGGGCGTTGTCAGGAGGACAGTGAAAGGTCCTTTCCATTTGGGTTCTAGTCCTTTGGAAGTGAACTTCTGGATCCACACAGAGTCCCCCGGCTGAAACTGACGGGGAAGTTCGTCTCCAGGAGCTGAGTGAACAACACGAACCTGGGACCAAATCTCCTTCTGTACACTTTGAAGGGCCTGTCAATTACAGACTTAAGTAAGACAAGGTTATGCAGTTCTGCCTTTTTCTCATCTTCTATTCCAGGTACTAAAGGTGGGGATTTTCCAAAGAAAATTTAAAATGGGGTGAACCCATTAATATACAGAGTACACCTGGCTCGGAGAAGAGTAAAGGGGAGAAGTTCTACCCAAGCCCTACCAGTTTCTAACATAATTTGACTAATATCTTTTTTATGGTCCAATTCATTCACTCTACCTGGCCCGAACTTTGGGGCTGGTAGGTGTGTGGTCTGTTGTAGTTGGTGGAGGAGAGTCCTTCCAAGGGCCCATGAGAGCCCAATTTTTCCATCTGGGGTCATCTACCACCCCTGTTGGTTCCTACTGGCTCCCTTGCCTTGAAAATATATGTCCTCTTCCACCATATGGGTTGGAGATGGAGGCAGTTCTGAATAAGGGACAACAGTCAGTAGATGCAGTGGGGGCCCCACTGGCCTTGTGGCTGCTGTTCTTGCCTCTGCATCATCTCCTCAGTTTCCCTCGGCCTCAGGACTATTCCCTTTTTGATGCCCTTTATAAAGAACAATAGCAAGAGCCTTAGGCATCTATATGGCTTCAAATAAGGCTAAGATCTCCCCCTTGTTCTCGATGTGCTTCCCAGCTGAAGTCAGAAGCCCTCTTTCCTTGTAGATGGCTGAAGAAAACCTGATGACATATTTGAAATAAGTTTTTTAGAGTAGTACTCTTCCTTCCTTCCTTCCTTTTTTTGCTTTTTTTTTTTTTTTTTTTTTTTTTAAGACAAGGCAACCTTTGGTTGACTTCACAGATTGCAAAGACCTTGTCAGTTTACAATCCCTTATTTTTTATTTTTTATGCCTACAACACCTGGTCTTCCTAGGTGGTCTCCTATACAAGTACTAACCAGGCCCAACTCTGCTTAGCTTCTGAGATCAGATTGTTGTGGTGCGCTCAAATCTAAGACCCACAGAGTCAATTGAGATTAATTATGAGCCTTTATTAGCCGGCCAGTGACTGACTCTCCACCAGGCAGGGTTAGAGAAGATCAGCCCCGGGTCTTTGTTTGAGGTAGTTTTATAAAACCTCGGATTACTTCTTAGAACAAAGAGGGTAAGGAAATTACAGAGAACAAATGTTAGCCGATAATGTCTTTTTTAAAGATAAATGTATCTGGGGAACCACTAAATCACACCTAGCCTGATAGGCAGTCTTGTTATCTTTATCCTGGAATGTTGCACCTCTTCCTGGGGCTTCTTGGTGCCTAGAGGAGTCATCTCCTTGTTTTTGATTCACTGGGAAGCTTTGATCTTTACATTCTCAAGAGAGGCAGCTCATAAAACTTAAAACTACATCAAACAAGTAAGCAAGTTACAGGAGTAGAAATTGACCATTAACACAATACAAATACATTGTCTCGTACCACATTCTGGTTAATAAGTGAGCAGATTATAGAAGTAGACACTGGCCACCTTCGTATCTTATATATTTCTTAAAACCAAACCCAAGCAAGTAGGACAACTTCTGGTATCTAAAGATATTTCTTCCCTGTAGCTGACTTAGCTAGTTGGCTCACTTTGAAAATTTTCCACCCTTAACAAGATGAGATAGGGCTTGTTCAAGGTGGCATGGCTGGAGACAGATATAAACTTTTTTAAAGGCCTTCTCCCTAAACTAAAATGAAAATATATATCTAGAGAGAAAGAAAAACACTCTGAAGCCATTATGGAAGGATTTAATAAAACATTCAAGAACACAAAGCTCTAAATCTAGAACATTTGAATCTTTTGATTTCCAACTTAGTTGAAAATCTCCTTGAAATAAAGAAGTAAATTGAAGATAATATAGTGTATGGGTGGGTCAGTTCTTTGATACTGTCAACAAAAATTCCCAGTCTGAGGTGTGGAAAAAGAGAAACTTTACTCAAGTGAACAGTTTGCGAACCAGGGAAACGCAGCCTCTAGTGGAAATCAAAATTGCATTCCACTGAGACAAAGGGGAGACCACTCTGGTTTCTGAACGGTTTCTTTTTATACAAATCATACAGTTCTGGTCAGAATCATGCAGTTCTGATTGGTCATTTTGGAGCAGTTTTGATTGGTTGGTTTAGATGCAAATGAGGATATAATGATGCAGTTCTAGTTGGACTGGATAGGTCTTAGTCCATTGGCCAACAGATGAAACCAGGAATTCCCTTATCATGGCTGACTCGGATGGCAAGATCACAGTACAAGAAGTTGAAAGCTCAGTCTGTGGCATTTCTCCAAAATTAGGAGTGCATAAGAGGCCTCTGTCAGCAATGGCCACTAGATTCTGGTTCTGAATTTGGGCTCAGTTTACTATAAGTCCTTCTTGGCAGATATGTTTCTTCTTGGGGTTTATAATATGATTATAGCTGTGACCCAATTCTTTGAGAAATTAGGAAAACCTGTTCTAATCTTACAAATTGAGTCCTTAAAAGAACAGAAATTCAGCTCTAGAAGCAATTAAAAGCCCACCTATCATTTTTGTTAATCTCAAACCTCCCCTATTCATCTCAAAATGTTGTAGATATAATAGATCTGAATTTAGCAAACAAAGCCCTTTTGGGGGAAAGTAACATTTTTCTCTGCCTTTGAGCTATAATTATTTTACCTGTTCTTCTCTAGGAACCAAGAACAATCTCTTTGAAATTTAAACTTCATTGATGTAATTCTAATCATGCCTACTATGGACTTTTGTGATGAAGTACCTGATTGCTCTGAGCACCGGCATCGGGTCAGCTCCTGGGGGGGGGCACTAGGGACTTACAGGGGGGCACTGAGTTGTCCAAGTGAGGGCCAGAGGTGAGGCTTTCTCCCAGGCAGAAATACTGGCAATATTCATTGTTCCTTTGTTAAGCTCCCCCACTCCCAGTGTGCAGACACAGTGCTGCCATAGCTGAGACATCATAGAACTAAATAACAGAGGCTGCTTCACCCAGAGGATTCCCTGAAACTCCACCTCCCCCAACTCAAGGCCCTACCCAAGCAAATCCAATTGTGTTATTGGGGAGTCCTGTATCACTTGCTAAGCAGTGCCAAGACTTACACTGGTGGCAGCTGAATTCGTTTTCTGGTGTGGTTTCTTGAGAGAACTATAAGCACAGCATCTGTGGATTGCTTGATGAATCTTAACAGGTGGCCTTGGAGGGGCACAAACTGGGGCTAAATTTTGCCTGAAGCTGAACCCCTCTCAGGACTGTGCCACTAGACACCTACTACACAAAGCTGAGCTAGTAAGATGAGGAGACTTAGGAGCTTTGCTTATTACATTAAAACAGACACAGAAAGACAGCCAAAATGGGAACACAAAGAAGCAGAAACCATATGAGAGAACAGAAGAGAGATCCAGGAATAATAGAGTCAAACAATCTAGCAGATGCAGAGTTCAAAACACTGGTTATAAAGATGCTCAATGAACTTTGGGGAACTAAAGATGAACTCAGTGTGAACTTTAACAAAGATATAAAAAAAAACATAAAAATGGAAATGGAAATTATAAAAGAGAACCAGTTGGAAATGAAGAATACATTATCCGAGATGAAGAATATATTAGAGGTAATCCACACAATGGATAAAGAAGAGGATTGAATCACCGATATGGATGATCAGGAAGCCAAGGATATCCAATTAGAATGGCAAGAAAAATGTAACCAAGAGTATAATAACTACTTAAGGAGCCTATGGGACAAAATTAAGGATAACAATATCCATGTCATAGTGATACCTGAAGAGAGAGAACAAGAAGTTGATATATATTTGAAGAAATAATGATGGAAAACTTCCTTAACCCGGTGAAGGAAACAGACATACAACTCCAGGAAGCTCAGAGAATTAAAAACAACAACAACAACAACAACAACAACAACAACAACAAAAAACACCCAAAGAGGGTCATACTAAGACACAACATAATCAAAATTGTCGGGAGCCATTTTGAGGCACCGAAGAAGTCACGTAGCCGATAGCCATGGAACAGCTGCTGAGATTGCTTAAACAATGGTTCTAGGAAGCAGGGTGTGGAGTTAAATATTACTGACCCTGGAGGGGAGGTTTGCCTCCTAAAGAAATCTTCTTAAGATAGTGGAATGTTTTACAGCCAAGAAAAAAGGATGTTCATACTCTGAGGGAAGGATATATAAGAACTTATGTAAATGTCATCATTCCTATGGTAATGTACATTGTGCTTTGCCATTGTACTCTGTACCTTACTATTGTTCCCTGTGCTTTACTATATTGTACCCTGTGCTTTGCTATTGTATCCAAAACCTTATATAAAGGCTGTGCTAAATAAAGACGGGGCTGCAGCAGTGACTGTATGCCCTCCCGAAGCGCTTTCCTATCTTCTTTTTTCTTAGGCTTCACCCCTCTCTTTCAGGTACTGATCGACTTTAGCCGGCTGGCTCCGGCAAGTGGCGCCCAAACAGGGACCTGAATTTGGGACGGAATGTTGAAAAGAATGTTGAGGTGAAGACCGCCACTGCAGGAGAAAGGCCCCCGCCGCCCCCCCCCCCCCCATTATAAAGCTGAGTAAGTGGCAGAGGTGAGTGCGGTGGAACAGTCCGGGAGTAAGAAAGACACCGCATGAAGTGCGCGCTCAGAAAAGTAAGGGTTGTGGTGTTTGTAAATACTTAGAAAGAGTCGACTTAATAAGAGAAATATGGGAAATAGAAATGGCCGCATGGTTTTTGTACATATGCTTAAGAATATGCTCCGAGCTAGAGGAGCTAAGGTATGGCCTCAACAATTGTGTAATTTCTTAGATTTTATAGAGAAAGTTTGTCCTTGGTTTCCTGAGGAGGGAACAGTGTACATAGGAACACGGAAAAAGGTGGGAGAAAAGTTACAAGATTATTATGATGTGCACGGACCTGGCAAGGTACCTGTAGATACTTTTAGCTTGTGGACTTTAATTAGAGATAATCTGGATCCTAGGCATGAGAGGGAAAAGGTGAATGAAGACAGTCAGGCCACTGGGAAAGAAAATGAAACTACGCCTTCCGGGTCGCCGGCAGAGCCTGAGCCTTCCCTTAAGTTTTTATTCTCTAAACACAGAGAAGGGCCTTTAGACCCCGGAGACGCAAAACAATTAGAAGAAGAAGCCACGCGGTATCATAATGGAGGGGGTTATGTACCCTTCATGGTGGCCGTTAGTTCTGATCATAAAACTAAAGACTTAGAAAAAGTTGTTCAGGGATTGCAAAGTGTGGTGCAACAATTGACTTTGCAACTGGGAAATCAGGAGAAAAAATTTAAAATACCTAGTAGAGACCCCTATGAGATAGATCCCCCACCTCCGTTTGTGGAGCCGCAACTGGTCATCGCTGTCGTTAAGCAACCTCAAGGACCTAAACCTCTTTCACCTTTACAAACTACATCAGGCAGTAGAAAGAGGTGAGGATACACAGGGATTTCATTTACTATACCTTGTCACAGAACAGGAGGCTCAAGATGAGGAGGGTCAGCCAGTTCTTTTGAAACAGCATAACCCCATCCCTTTTAAATCTATTAAAGAACGGAAATTGGCTTGTGCAAAATATGGCCCCACGTTGGGCGTGTGTCCACGTGGGTCTTAGATTTGATCGAACCACAACAAAAAAGAAGTCAGGAAAATGGAGAATGTTAACAGATTTACGAAGAATTAATACTGTCATTCAGCCTACGGGGACTTTGCAATCTGGACTTTCTAACCTAGCCTTTATTCCCTGAAACTGGTTTTTAAAGATTATAGATTTGTAAGATTGTTTTTATACTATTTCTTTATAGCCTCGGGATAGAGAAAAACTTGGATTTTCAATTCTTACTCTAAACAATGCTCAGCCTACTGAGCAATATCTATGGAAAGTATTACCCCAAGGCATGCTTAATAGTCCGACCATGTGCCTAGCATTTGTGAATATGTCTTTGCAAGAAGTAAGGGAAAAGTTCCCTCAGGAACTTGTGTATCACTACATGGATGATATTCTTTTTAGAGCTTCTGCCGGTTAAATTAGCTCACATTTGGAACAGGGTGGCAATCAGAGGGGTCACTCAACCTACAAACAGCCTTTCAGATAAAGAAACTGAGGTACAGGAAGTTTAAATAGTTTACCCAGTGATAAAAGTGAGTTTGTTTTTGATATTAAAAATATAAGAGTTAAATAAGCTAGTAGGGGCCTGTTAGGCTAATCCTTATGACTGAATATGAATTTGATTAGAAGTTTCACAGAGTGTAGAGTCTCCTTTCTAACTGGTTCTTTGGTTTGGGTTGGAGTTTATAGTTATGGAAAGGTAGATTTGTGGAAGAGCTCTGCTTTGGTTGGTTTAGAGAGAGATAAACACTTATAGATAAATTAAGTCTTCCTAAAATTGTCAGAAAAATAGAAGCTAATCCAAGTGTTTTGTTTTATCAAGTCTACATGATCTGAGATAATCTTTGGTAATAAAGATAGTTTAATGTTGTAGGTTGAGTAGGGATAGATGTATCTTCGGGTTGTAAGACACGATTTTATTCTATCTGTGTTTGTTGGTCAAATAAGTTCATGCTATTTCTACTAGTTTTTTAGAATTATAAAATTATAAATTTAACCTAAAAGCTTATAAATGAGTATTGATGTTTAAAAATAGTTTCCAAAATCTTTTTGGCAAAATACTTAGTTAAGTCTAATGATAGGTATTCACTGACTCTCTAGAGCATTTCCATATTAGAAAAATATACTGAAACATAAATTTATCTACTTTTGGACTCTAATTACAGAATGCGTTAGTAGATATATTCTTTTACCATATTTTTATAATTTTTGATAAATTCTATTATAAAAATATGCCTTTAAAAATTATAAAATTAGTATATTCATAAATTTGCTAATCTATTGAATGCTGGTATATAAAACAGTTTACAATTGCCTACTTCATTGTTTTCTCTAGGAATTAAGGCTACTAAGAGTTATGAATTCTAGTATATGTAAATAAATTACTAGGAATAATACAAGTAAAGGAAAAATTCTGTATGCAAAGTATGTAAGAAAAATAAGATGTGTTTTGAGATATAAAGGAGGTGTTTTTAAGAAAAAGGAGAGTAATTTTATCCTAAAATAGTTTCAGGTTATTTAAAGGTCATTTGAGGCACAAAAGAAGTTATAAAGTATGGAGATTTATTTGGAAGGGAATTGAAGGAAAGGTGTTTGTCTTAAAGTGGTTATTTCTGAGTGAATGAGAAGAGGCAAACTGAAGGAATGAGAAAAGTAGTAGGTTTGCGAAGAGAAATCCTGAAAATAAAGGACAAGAACATAAGTCACCATGGGTCAAGCTTCTTCCAGACCCACTCCTCTGCAGTGTCTAATAATTTTCAAAAATTATTGAGAGATATTAATTGGCTCTGTTCTTCCCTTGGTATCCTTACATGTGCTTTAACTCATTTGTTCTCTATTTTAGAAGGGCCCACTGCATTGGATAGTGCTTGGGAACTAACGCCGCTGGCGGAAAAGGAATTCTAAATACTGTATTATTGAAAGACGCTCGTGTAGTCACAGACTTGCATTGCTCAGGTTTCATTATTGTGTGGTAAAGGTTTTCTCTGACTTGAAATTTAAAAACTATTAATAATTTCCTTTTTCTTATTGGATAATTAGTCTAATATTAGGACATTTTAGCATGGAGTCAACAGTGAAGATAACATGATTTTGTATTGGAGATAAGAAAAGTAATGACTAAATTCCAAAATTCAGTGCTTTTTAAGGTTCCTTTCTGTTCCTGTTTCTGTTGACCGGTTACCAGGGATCCGTGGAGAGACCGGATGCAGTCATATCTCCCAGACCATGGCCAGGCTGCGGGACGCCGCCTCCTGTGCCCTGTTGTCAAAGTCTGTTTATTGTCTTTGGTCTTGGCTGGGTTGTAAATTGTCCTGGTCTGAGTGTCTGTTTTGTGTTCTCTGTTTTGTGTTCTCTGCGCAAGCGAAGGGGAGAAACCAGAGTTCACAGAAGACACCCTCGGGGTGTCTCCTGCGACATTTCAAAAAAAAAAAAAAAAAGCTTATAAAACAAAAAGGGGGAATAAGGAATACCCCAAGACAAAGGCTTAGTAGAGCATTATATACTTTTTAAATTTTTAAAATCAAGACGAACAAGGTAGCACAGCGGCTCATTGGCATTGGGTGAAACAGGCCAGTGAGCCTTTGCAGCAGCCAGCATGCATACTACAGGGATCTAACAGGGTTTTGGGTGTCTGCTGAGGTACTAAAATGGGGCCGAGGTTTTGCTTATATCTCTACAGGAACAGAGAAAGCTGCTCCTGATGATGATGCTGATAGGCCATCTTCTGATGGTTGGAGGAGAGTTGTATTGGGCCTACGTACCTGATCCACCAATTTTGCATCCGTCCATTTGGGAAGGCCCAGAAATTGTGGTGAGAGTAAATGACACACAGCTGTTAGATCAGCCATCTTTGGGGCGGATGCGAGGTGTAAATGAACCAGGATTTCATTATACTGGAACGGGAGAAGGATTGCTCATCTGCTTTAGCAAGAACAACGCAAATCCTGGATTTGTCAGGAGGAACCAACGCACACATTGGAGGTTATAGATTAAACACCGGTTGGACAGTGGGACGGACTATGGTGGACTGATGAGGAGTTTCCTCAAACTTATGTGTGGAAGTTGGGTGCAGCTATGGATTAACTGCGTCCTGGGGGAGGGGCTCTAAGGAAAACGCCACGCACGAATGTAACAGCATGTCTTAATAGATGGTAAAATTAATATCAACATAGAAGAAAGGAAATTTAATGTTACATGTTATAACTGCAATTTAACTAGCTGTATTTCTTTTATTCCAGAAGGAACTCTGTAATGGTTTTTCATCAAACCTCTTTTGTGATGATTCCTGTTTATGTTACTGGACCTTAGTATGCTGGCCAGGGTCTCCAGGTGTTAAAAGAAATTAATAAGGCTTTAAGTAGACAGAAAAGAGTGATAGGATTGATTATTGCTGGAATTGCCGCCCTTGTGTCGCTTATTGCTACTGCTTCTGTTGCTTTGTCTCAAACTGTTCAAACTGCTCATTATGTTAATAATTTGTCTAAAAATGTTACAATGGCTTTAGGGACCCAGGAAAATATTAATAACAAGTTAGAACAGAAGCTTGATGCATTATACAGTTTAGTTATGCATTTAGGAGTTGAAATCCAAGGTCTAAAAGTAAGATCTCATTTGGAATGCCAAGCAGCATATCAGTGGATTTGTGTTAAGAACCTCAAAAATTTATAATGAAAGCCAACGTGGATGGGATTGCGTGTGCTCTCATCTCCAAGGTGTCTGGCATGATGCTAACATGTCCTTAGATTTGATACGATTGCATAGAGAAATTCAGGGGCTGCAGGAGGCTGGACCCCTTCAGTTTGATGCAGCTGAAGAGGCTTCAAATTTTTTACAACATCTAAAAAACCTACCATCCTGGTCTCCTTTGGGTCATTTGCTATTTTGGTTTTAGCCTTGGGCCTTGTATAACTATAGGCCTATGTCTGCTTCCTCCTTTGATAAAACACTTCAATTCCCTGCTAATGATTCGGGCAGAGATGCATGGTCTCAGACTCCAGGCTCAGGCTTGAGCCAGTTATATGTTACACCTCCCATTTGCAGAGGCTGGTAGTCAATGATGGGTAAGAATCCTTCAGGGCTGGGACCAACCTAAGACAGGGCATGCAAGACTTTCATGTGCCGATGACGGGTAAGCCCCAGACTTGTGGAGGGTCACCTAAGACAGGCACAGTCTATCTGCGCCATAGCTGGGAAAGCTTTGGCATTTTAAATAATAAAAAAGGGGGAGATGTCGGGAGCCATTAAGAGACGCTGAAGAAGTCATGTAGCTGATAGCCATGAAGCAGCTGCTGCTGCTGAGATTGTTTAAACAATGGTTCTAGGAAGCAGGGTGTGGAGTTAAACATTACTGACCCTGGAGGGGAGGTTTGCCTCCTAAAGAAATCTTAAGATAGTGGAATGTTTTACAGCCAAGAAAAAAGGATGTTTATACTCTGAGAGAAGGATATATAGGAACTTATGTAAATGTCATTATTCCTATGGTAATGTACATTGTGCTTTGCCATTGTACTCTGTACTTTATTATTGTTCCCTGTGCTTTACTATATTGTACCCTGTGCTTTGCTATTGTATCCAAAAACTTATATAAAGGCTGTGTTTAAAAAAGATGTGGCTGCAGCAGTGACTGTATGCCCACCCGAAGCGCTTTCCTATCTTCTTTTTTCTTAGGCTTCACCCCTCTCTTTCAGGTACTGATCAACTTTAGCTGGCTGGCTCTGGCAATTTTCTCTATACTCCTGAGCCTCATATTCACAGCCTGTTTTTGACTGTCCATCCTGCTTGTCCAAATTTCATTTCTCTCCATCCCTTACTCAGATCCCTTTCTTTAGTCAGTCTGATTTTTGTGAGACTGTAAATTCCTCCTGATTGCTTAGCACTTAGTGGCTATCACTTAATAAGTGATAAATTTGTGTTGAACTAAATTTTTTCTCTGCAAATGTTCTCTCCCTTCTTTGCTCCAATCAAATATTTTACACTTCCTTCAATACCCAGCTTAAGCTTCATGTCCTCATTGAAGCCATTGTACAGTAGTTCCCTTATCTGACATTCTTTTAGGAAGTGTTTATCTATTTTGTACCATACTTCTTCTTGCTTATGTACCAAATTGTCAAAACTGAAACTGATCTCAGTCAGTAGATGTTAGAGACCAAAGTCAACGTGAAAACCTTTGGAGATTTTTCAAAGTAGTTAAGAACTTGTTTCCTGATTTTTGAGCTCTGTCACATTTCATAAATACAGAAGATTTGAGGAACTGGAGGTGGAAGTGGAAGGGAATTTGCAGAATTTCTTTGGAAAGAGTTATTGCAGCCCGTGAGTCCATGTCCCTGCGGGGCAGTAGAGGAACTACCTCTTTGATCTCAAACCTAGAGAATGGATCCAATGGTAATGCTCAGAGAGAGTGGCTGACATACATTTCCTGCAGAAAGCACGCAAGTTCAAGGGGCATATGTTGGCAGAGTCAGGGATAGTGAAGGGCTGTGGATGGGATGTAACTTAATTCTCATTGATGATGGCGCAGGGAGGGAGAGAAGATGACCCAGAGTCATTTAAAGTCTTTCCCAGGAGGACTGCTGAGGAAGGGGGTTCCACTGGTGAGAGTCAGCAGTGGACAGGCCTGCTAGAGAACCAAAGCCAGAGGGTCAGCCCACTGAAAAAGGAGTCCAAAAGCAGTAGTTGGAGGAATCCAACAGGGGTTTCCAAAGAGCCTTTGGAAGTGCCTACGAGTTAGTCAGATGTGAAAACCTATTGGGCTGTGCAGGCTGTGCAGGCTGTGAAGGCTGTGAAGCTAACTCATGAAGGTAGAAAGCTCTGGACAAGTGAATACCTCTCTCTCTGCCCTCCCATCCCTCCTTCAAGCTTGCAAGGAGGAGGAGAGTATAGAAGGAAAGAAGCCAGCCATACATGCTTCATTCCCACGGAGAGGCTTCAGTAAGTGCAGGTGTTGTAGGCTCCAGTAAGCTCAGGGTGATGGGCAGTTCTGTTTCTGAATAAAGATTGACATGTGAACTAATCTCCGGGTTGTATCATTCACATGTCTGAATCAAGATTGTATTTGTGACTTAAAATGACCATAGAACTATTTCCTAAGGAATGAGTAGAACAGGCTGGAGTTTTCATATAGTTTTTATCTACTGACAGGGAGGAAGCGTTCCCTGCCTGAGTCAATGTTAAAACAATAGGCGACAGAAAGTTTTATTTTTATTCAATCCCAATGTCAAACCAGTTACATGTGTGTTACCTATTAAGTTCTTTAATTTTTCTGTTTTTCCAAATGTGAACTTCTCATTTTCTTTAACCTGCCACAGTACCTAACATTTCATTGAGGGGGAAACGTGCTGGGGCTAGCAAATAATTTGGAAGACCTGGAAAGAGTAGGACTGGGTGTGGCCAGACTCTTGCACTCTGGAGCTTTGCACAAGCCATTTCACCAGCCTCGCGTACACAGAGTGTACCAGCTGGTCTTACTTTGTTCCCTGTTATTTATCTTAAAGGGAGAAATCAACCCCCTGAATTCCCACAAAATCTGCTCATTCCTAGGAATTAAATGTAGTAATAGAGCTGTTTTCAGAGGATACTGTAAATATCTTATTTTACCAACATCTTCTTGACACTGAGTGAAACACTGTATATGTGGATTTCAAAAGTATTTTACTGCTATTTTACTTATTAAGTTTTCAAGCATATATTTCAAGTTTTGGAGATGTATCAAAAGATTAAGTACACATCTCTATTAGGTATTCAGCAACTAGAATATGGGTAATAAAATTTAACTTTTAAATCATTTAAAATTGTACAATTTAGAGCATTAGGTACATTCACAATGCTGTGAAAGCATCATTTAGTTCCAAAACATTTCATCACTCCAAGAAGAAAACCTGTACCCTTTAAGCAGTCACTCTTCATTCGCACTTCGATAAAATGATTGATATAATTTCTATAGGAAATTTTATCTTTTGTCACTTTTAAAAAGCTTGGGTGAAGGATCTTATCCTTAGAAGATCAGACAGATGTCCCAGGAAAAATATCTTCTAAGAAATACAGTGGAAATAACTACTGTCTTATGTGTCTTATATGTGAAGGTTGGTTTAAAAAATACTATTTTATTCTGGATAAATAATTTTAGTTCTATCGCTGGGAGTAAGTTAATTTTGTAAAAGTATGAATCAAATATACCCCATTCAGAAGGATTTTAATTACTAAGAAATATAAAAGAGTATAACTGTCGTAGGAGTGATCCTATGAACAGAATTGTCAATCAGAATAAGTATGTATATCCAAGCAATGTTGAAAATTCAGAAACAGGACAATTAGACCAAACATTTTGATGAGAGTCAAGCCAAAGAATGTCATATACAAGAATATAGAGAAAAAGAAAGTCAGGGAAGAGATCTTAAGAAGTAAGCTGCATATATAATCCAAAACATTAAAAGAAAAAAAATAGCTGCAGGCATGCTGTAAATCTCCACTTCAAATGAGCAGCATTTCTCAAATGGTAGGAATTGACTGGGTACAGAATTGTTTTTGTTGTCTTGACCCACATTGAATACAAAATATAAAAGAACAGCTTCCATATTAAGGTGATAGAAGGAAGTACACAACTGTTATTGTTCCTATCCCAAACCCAACTAAACTATAGTAAAAGAATTTAAACACATGTGCGTGCACTCACACATACATACGAACTGGGAAAACAGGCAACAATATTTCAAAGCTGAAAAGCATGTGGGCAAGTGGCTAAGAATTTAGTAAAACCAAGAAAGCTGAGTAGTTAGACGAGTAGTGGGAAAAACTGAGAAACAATGAGGTACACAGCAGACTCTTCCAAAGATTCAGGTAGTGACACTACCAGATACCTCAGTCCTGAATGACAAGGGGGAAGTTGAATTAAGGAGGATGGGATAAAAGGTGTTCAAAATACAATCCTTGCCCCTACTCCTATCTGAAGTTTTCCCAGGATGCTTCTCAGGAAAGAGTAAAACAGAGGGTCTCTAAACTGGGGTTACCATACATATTTGGGCTCAGATATAACCAGAAATGGATTAAATGAGCATATGTACCCCTTCCACCTCCTTCCCATTCATTTTCTAGGTGAGGGATCAGATCTCTCCTTCCTTCAGTCAAGAGACGGAGATTCTTCTCTAGGAAACCAGATCAATCAAGAGGAAAGACCTTGCAGCACTGACCTCAGGGGTTCTTCAACTAACAGCCTATTCAGATACTCTATAATAAAGGAGTTCCTGAATTGGCAAGCCCCCTCCACTTGTGCAGAGCTTCCAATCAACATTTTTGTCCTTCTTATTTACGAATAACCAATGATTACTGGGCATTTAAGGAAAGCCTTTAATATAAACAAATAGATCCAAATAAATGGATCAGAGTTACTTGGAAAAAATAGTGGATTTTGTGGATTCTTCAAGAACTTTTACAATTTTTGAGTGATATTTAACTAAAAACAGTTTGAAGATAGTAGAGGTTGGCTGATTGAGTGGAAGGAAAGAAGTTATCTTCATAACATAAAAGTGCAAGGTGAAGCAGCAGTAAGTGCTGATGTAGAAGCTGTAGTAAGTTATTCAGACATAGCTAAGAGAATTAATAAAGGTAGTTACATTAAACAATAGCTTTTCAATGTAGATGAAAACAGCCTTATGTTGGAAGATGTCATCTAGGATGTCATAGCTAGAAAGAAGTCAATGCCCAACTTCAAAACATCAGAGGATAGGCTGACTCTCTTATTAGGGGCTAATGTAGCTGGCAACATTAAATGAAAGGTACTGCTCATTTACTATTCCAAAAATCCTAGGGCCCTTAAGAATTATACTATATATAATTTGCCTATACTCTATAAATAAAAGAACATAGCCTGGATTTGTAATATCTGTTTACAACATGGTTTACTGAATATTTTAAGCCCACTGTTGAGACCTACTTCTCAGAAAAGATTCCTTTCAAAATATTGCTGCTCATTGACAATGCACCTGGTCACCCAAAAGCTCTAACAGAGATGTACAATGAGACTGATGTTATTTTCATGCCTCCTAACACAACACCCATTCTTCAGCCCATGGATCAGGGAGTGATTTCAACTTTCAAGTCTTACTAAGAAATACATTTCATTAGGCTATAGCTACCGATTCTTCTGATGGATTTGGACAAAGTATGTTGAAAACCTTCTGAAAAGAAGTCATCATTCTAGACTCCATTAAGAACATTTGTGATTCATGGCAAGTGGTCAAAATGTCAACATTAACAAGACATTGGAAGAAGTTAACTCTAATCCTCATGGATGACTTTGAAGGTTTCAAGACTTCACTGGAAG
This sequence comes from Rousettus aegyptiacus, assembly GCF_014176215.1. NCBI lineage: Eukaryota > Metazoa > Chordata > Mammalia > Chiroptera > Pteropodidae > Rousettus > Rousettus aegyptiacus. The sequence goes on from NW_023416287.1 coordinate 43,037,568, forward strand.
AAGTGACTACAGATATGGTGGAAACAGCAAGAGAATGAGTATTAGAAGTGGAGCCTGAAGGTGTGACTGAACTGTGCAATCTTATAATCAAAATTTAACCAATGAGGAGTTGCTTCATATGGGTGAGCAAAGGAAGTTGGTTCTTGAGATGAAATCTACTCCTGGTGAAGATGCTGTGAAGATTGTTGAAATGACAAGGGATTTAGAATGTTACATAAACTTAGCTTATAAAACAGTGGTAGAGTTTGAGAGGATAGACTTCAACTTAAACAAGTTCTACTGTAGGTAAAGTGCTATCAAATGGCATTGCTTGTTACAGAGAAATCATTCCTCAAAGAGTCAATTGGTTAGGCAAACTCCACTGTGTCATTTTTAAGGACTACCACAGCCACTCCAACCTTCATAAACCAACATCCTGATCAGTCAGCAGCCACGAACAATGAGGCAAGATGCTCTACCAGCAAAAAGACTATAACTCACTGAAAGCTCAGATAATGGTTAGTGGTTTTATTTTTTTTTTAATTTTAAATTAGGTATACATAGTACATTTTTTTAAAAAACATAATGGTATTGCACATTTACAGACTACAGTGCAGTATAAACATACCTGTCATATGCACTGGGAAATCAAAAAATTAATGTGACTCACTTTATTAAATACTTGCTTTATTGTGGTGGTCTGGAACTAGATCCACACTATCTTTGAGGTATATACAGATACACAGGAAGACACGAGAATTTTTGCTACCCACTCTTTTTCATTCTTTTGGCTTGTGAATTGTAAATAGTACTTGTTCAAAAATGAATAAAATATATTCCTTAATTTAAAAAGAGGATGGAATGAAAAAATATGAACATCATATGTAGTAAGGAAGTAGTTTTATAAAACTTGTTTCAGTTAACTATATAAAACTGTATTTAATGGTGCTGGGAAAACTGGAAAGCCACCTGCAAAAGCATGAAACTAGACTGTTGTCTTTCACCACACACAAAAATTAATTCAAAATGGATTAAGGACCTGAATATAAATCCAAAACAATAAAATGCACAGAAGAAAACATAGGTATTAAAGTCAAGGACCTTGGACTTAAAGAGAATTTTATGAATTTGACCTCAAAGGCAAGAAAAGCAAAAGCAAAATTAAATGAACGGGACTACATCAGACTAAAAAAGCTTCTGTACAGCAAAGAAACCTCAACAAGGTAAGGAGACAACCATCTGAATAGGAAAATATGTCTGCAAGCAACACCTCCAATAAGGGCCTAATATCCAAAATATACAAAGGACTCTTACAACCTAATAACAACCAAAAAGCAAATGATCCAGTCGAAAAATGGACAGAGGTCCTGAACAGACACTTCTCCCTGGAGGACATACAAATGGCCACCAACTATATGAAAAGATCCTCAACATTGCTAGCTATTAGGGAAATACAAATCAAAACCACAATGAGATACCATCTCACACCTGTTAGAATGGCTATCATCAACAGGACAAGTAATAACATGTTGGAGAGGATGTGGAGAAATAGGAACCCTCATACACTGCTGGTGGGGCTGCAAATTGGTATGGCCACTATGGAAAGTGGTATGGAGCTTCCTCACAAAACTTGCAATTTACATACCATATGATCCGGCAATCTCTCTATTATTTGCCCCAAAGACCTGAAAACTCATATTCAAAAAGATATATTTTACACTGATATTCATAGCAGCATTGTTCACAGTGGCCAGGACATGGAAGCAACTGAAGTGTCCTACGATAGATGATTGGCAAAAGAAGCTGTGGTACATATATACAATGAAATATTACTTGGCCATAAGAGATGAAATACAGCCTTTTGCAAGAACATGGATAAACCTTGAGTTAATGATGCTAAGCAAAATAAGCCAGACAGAAAAAGTTGAAAACCACATGGTATCACTTATATGTGGGATATAAACTTAAAAGCAACAAAGAAATAGGACAAATAGAGACTCATGGATATGAACAATAGACTGATGACTACCAGAGGTTAGGGGGAGGGGGAAGGAGAGAGATGGTGTAAAGGGGGTCAAATATGTGGTGACTGAAATCTAACTATGGGAGGTGAACACACAATGCAATATATATATATATATATATATATATATGTATGTATGTATACACACATACACACATATATTGCATATATATATGCAATATATATATATACGTATGTATACACACACACACACACACATATATTGCATTGTGTGTTCACCTCCCATATTTGACCCCCTTTACACCATCTCTCTCCATATATACATATGTGTGTGTGTGTGTGTGTGTGTATATATATATATATATATATGCCTGTTAAAGTGTACACTTGAAACTGGATTTCGTTTACCAATGTCATCAAAAATCAAATCAAATCGAATCAAAATTAAACTGTATTTAACATACATATAAGGTATATTAACTAATAAATAAATGTTCTTAATGGTTTGTGAGGGAGAATGTTTTTTATTGTAGGTTGCAAAGAACTTTGAAGGTACTAAACCAAGTACTTCTGTAACTATAAAAAACTGTCTTTTCTACAATACTTTTGGGTTCTGGGCCCTACCAGATCTAAGTTGTTTGTGCACCAGTGGGTGAATGTGTATACGGAATTAGAAAACATCCATCTTTAAGTCAGTATTTTAGGCGCAGGGTCCACCTGCGTCTATCGAGGACTCCTCTAACTATAGTATTTGGGAGAACCTCTGAACAATTGAGAATTTATGGCTTTGTATGACATACTACTGAAGGGAAGCTATAAAAAAAATTAAGATAGGACACTACCATTACATTGTTTTTAAATTTTAAGTAATATTATTTTAAAATAAAATCGTTAATGAAATCAGATCTATTCCAAGATTTCTTAATATCTTCTGTAATATTCCACTCAGAAGGTAGAAAATCACAAAGTCCTTCCCTAAGGACGGGTGCGAATGGGAAGTAATATTGCATTACTGCACTGTATAGAATACAAAAGGTGAAGACAACTCAATTATTTTATTTCATTTTCTATCCTGCAGATAATTTTCATTGAAAAACTGCTCACATAACATCCTATGTTCTATCTTGTTGAGATCTGCTGTTGTGATCTACGAGTGACGAACCTTCTCCAGTTAGCATAATGAGTGTGACACTGCCCACATCCATCCTGTGGGACAGCTAAAAGGAAACTCAGTATTACACATCATCTATTAGAAAAATCATGTTCATAATTAGTTTTCTGTCAAGATCCTCCAACTAAATGATTTTTAAATAACTAAAATATTATTGAGGTCACATGGGCATTATACCTGGAAATACATACAAAAATACCCTGTTCTCAAATGTTCAGCTTTACGGCAACAGCATTCTGGGACAGTTAATGGCACAATCCTATTTTTAAAATCAAGAGAAGTAGACACAGCAGGATATTTGCACAATGGCAGAGAATTCTGTTCTTGGTATTAGACAGAATATGATTGGCTAGACAGGTTCATAGAGAAGTATAATCTAGAATCTAAGTATCAGAATCATGGTTTACTTGAAAAAGTCAATAGTTCTACAAATCCTACCAGACAGCCTAATATTTTACATTTGTAGTTTCTTACACAAAAGTTAAAAACCTACCAAAACCCCAAATCATTATTTCTTTTTTCCTTAATCATTTTATTCTAAGATGAGGCTGTCTATAGAAATTTTTCTAGTTGTAAGATGCCTTGCTATGAGTCATTAATTAGTAAGCTCAAAGTGAACCCTGAATTGGATATAGAAATTTGTAAAACATTGATACATTTCCCAAACTTTGAAAAATAGGAGGCTTAAGGCAGATAGTAATACCAAGAGCCAAATAATAAACTGGCATTTTGTAAGTGGTTCATAGCAAAACCTAATTTTCTAATAGTTTTCATAATATGGATGAAACTATTAAGTCAGTAGAGAACAGACGGGGGAGGGGCAGGGGAGGACTCATTAGGCCGCACCGGGACAATTCCTTTCTGATTTGTCCACAAAAGGAAAATGACTTTTGACGCCACGGGGCTTGCTCTTAAGCCCAGCAAGACATCTAGTCCCCTCAACTCCGTTGTGTACCTGGGAAACGATAGTAAAAATACTTTTATAAGAGGTAAAGACAAATAGGAAACTAAAAGCTCACTCTGGAAAGATGTGACAATGTCATGGAAAAGAAGGGCAACATGTTGATTTTTAACAGACTTCTTTACTGGAGGAATTTTCTGTCATGTATACCACCACACGAAAACTGAAAGCTCCTTCCCCACAAATAAGGTCATGAAGAAAAATTAGATTCATAAAAGAAAGTATACATTCAAAGCAAGTAAAAATATGGTGTACAAATTTTTTAAAAAGAAAATACACAAGATAATCTATGAAATGCCTTAATTTGCATGACTTAGTACTTATTTGCATGACTTTTTTTATCAGTTGCTCTGATAAATTTCTATTATATGATTTAGAATGTCTATTTTTTTAAAAATATCTATTTTTAAGCCAGAACATAAAACCTGTATTTTGCATCCATGTATAAGCTGTCCTGCTTGGTATCTTTCTTGGATCCAAGATGCTAAAAAATTAATAAAATAATTTTTAAAAAAACTTCAAGTCACAGATTAACAAATATATATGTCTTCAAAATTTTTGATCACACTACCAAAGCTAACTGGATTAATGTGTTCTGTATTTCCAGATATAAATACCAGCCAGTGGTTGGTTGGCTATTAAATAATAAGTAAAATTATTCCTAGAACTGGGTCATAGTATATGAAATGCCTTAACTTTCCTTAGTTTAAATCCTGTAAAATACATAATCATGTCCTTTTATTTGCTTTGCAGTCTATGCTTTGTAACAGAGCAGGTAATTCTAGCACAGAAGAAACTACATAATGTGGCCTGGGTGATGACCTCAGTGGCACTATTCCACTTTTATTTATCCAGACTGTTGCTTTCAGCCCTGCATTGAGGCCTCCTTGTATATCTGTTTCTAGTGTGTCACCAACCATCACACAGTCACCAGGCTGTACTCCAAGGAGATCACAGCAGTAATAAAATATGGAAGGTGCTGGTTTCTCTTCTTTCTGTTCTCCACCTATGACAATAGCATCAAAATAGGACTGACAGGCACAAGCCTCAATCTTTTCCCTCTGGGTCTGTCTGTCTCCATTTGTTAATAAAAGTAGGCAGACCTCCTTTCGAAGTTCAGTGAGCATGGCTTTGACATCTTCTGCTAGTGTCATATGCTGTAAACGTGTAGATTTCCACAGGAAATAACATTCCTCAGCCAATTTCCTATTGGCTGCACCACCCTTTGTTTCCTGGATTGCTTCTTCCCAGTGTGAAGTCCTTAGATCAGTAATGCATATATTGGAAGGATGAAAACATTCCTTGCTGAGTTTAACTTGAACTTTGTCACAGATGATTTCAGCCTCTTCTTTATAATGGTATTTTGATTGTAAGAGCTTTATCACCTAAATAAAGGAAAACAACTCCATTAACAGACTATGTTTTTAACCGTCATACCATGAAAAGATGTGATCCTATAAACCTGGAGCACAGGGATTCTAACTCCACTCCTCTGTCTTAAGGCAGCTCTGTTACTACACCATTTCCAGTGGGAGCTGGTCTTATTTTTAAAAAACACCAAAGTGACGATCTCCCCAGCCTTTCAAGACAACTCATTCATGTTTTTTTTTTTTACCAATTCTAAAAAGATTCTTCATATATAGCTAATAAAATCCTTCAATTGGCAGTCTAAGTTTACCACCTTTCATTCTGTTCATGAGCATAAAAATATAGCTTGTGTTTATATTTAGTGAAATATTTAAAATGTCTTTTTTTATACAAAATTATTTTTTTATTTTTCAATTACAGTTGACATTCAATATTATATTAGTTTCAGGTATATAGCATAGTGATTAGACATTTATATAATTTACAAAGTGACTCCCTCAATAAGTCCAGTACTCATCTGGTACCATACATAGTTATTATTGATTATATTCCCATTTAAAATTTCTAACAATTATTATTTAGACTCTTCCCAGAAATAATGCTAGCTCATCTCACCTGTTCTCATCTACATCCACTTTATGTTTTGAAGGTCATATAAAATGGGATCCAATTCTGTACTTCTAAAAATGTGTATATAGCTCTAATGGAATCAAGCATGTTCTGTGATTTCAGCGTAATGACCCGGCACTTCTTCCAAACTTAGTTTTCCAGATTGAAAAAAAAAAAAAAAAAGCTTCAAGTAGTTCTGAGTCACTCTTCACTAACCTGGTTCTGATTCCCTTTCAGAATTAGGCACTCCTCCTAGTGTTCCCACAGCTCTCTATCTTGGCTTTCATTACATTAGGCTCTCATCTATTTGGCCTGTCTTCTAATAGTTACGAAGACCCTACCGTGGCAAGCATTATGCCCAATGCTCACATATGTTATTTCTACATTTCTGACTCTGCAAAAGGAGTTCCCTTTTTAAGATGAGGAAATGGAAGTTCAGAACTGTTAAGTAACTTGCCACAGCTGGGATTTAAACCCACACTTGCCTACTTCCAAAGCCCGCATGCTTGCTTTTACACTACTGTATGAGGCACCTGGAGACTGGATCCCTTGTTTTCATATTATGCATTGGGAAAAATAAACAGGTATACAACCACCACAAATACTGAGTTGAGTGCTATGCAGTCTTGTGAACAGAACTATGGAAATAAAATAGAAAGAACAAGTCATTCCACAGGGTTGTTGAATAAGGCTTGGCAGAGGAAGGATTGGAGGATGATAAAATCAGTACAGACAAAAGGAACTACATAAACAAAGACATAGAGTTTGGAATTTTGTAAATTGTAAAAAGCAAGAAGTTTAGTTCAGCCAAGATGGAAGTCACGTGAGGTAAGATGCTAAAGATGAGACTGTAAAGGGCCTTGAGTCCCAGGCTGTAGAAGATGCTACCCAAATCCCCTTGGTATACACTATACGCCACCTATATATGCCAATGGCTTCATATTGTAAGTGCTTGGGCTTCTCTGCTTGAGGGCTTTATTTGCCATAGGGGCACCCATGCACATAGGCCTGGGACAAAGTGTTGCCTGGGAATAGGCCTCAGCCAATGAGTGACAGAAATTGATGAATAAATATCACAGCTTTCTTGCCTCTTGGGAGAGACAAGTAAAGAATGTTCTGCATACTGTCTCCCAGATTTCCCCAAATGTTCATAACAGTAACCTGTTCATTTATATAACCTGTATTCAGTTCCTTCCCTTCCCTGTCTTATTCCACCACTCTCCTATAGTGCTTCCTGGGATCACCTCTCCCAAATGAACTACATGCACTTGAAGTCCCTATCTTAGGGATAACTGGGGCAAGTCAACCATGCCAAGATAATTTTGGATATTTAAGGATGAGTGCAATGCACATAGTTAGAACTAAAATTGTCTGTTGTCTAAGCAAAGAGATCAAACAAGTTAAAATATGTTGCCCTAAACTATACAGGGAATAAGTGGTATGCTACTCACATCGGACACTCGATTCACCTACTGAAAAAAAAGATAGAGATGAATAGACACATACTTCTTCCTTCAGAGCAAAAGAATCACCTACACCAAAAGTAAAGGAAATATTTTTCAGGCTATTTGTGTTCATTAGAAAATGTAATAATTAAAAGTTTCATTAGACCAAGAAAATATACCAGCCTTAAGAATTTTAGGTGAAGGCAAACACTGAAAAATTTTGCCTTATAAAGTTAAATTTCGATTAACAAATAAAGCTTTTTCAACCTTCATGCCTATATCACCATCTTTTATAATAATGTCAACTAAATTACTCTTTAGCTCTGATTGAAAGTCATTTTAAAGTTTTAGTAACCCTATTAGTACCCAATAAAAAGAAACAGGCCTCTAGGACTCCACTGTGCTTGAGCTTAAATAGGAGCTGGCTTATAGTAAACAGAGAGCTCCCAATAAAGATCAAATTTTCTATTACTGTAATTGGCAATTCATTAAGCACATTCTTGGATCTCTGAAAAGGCAGAATTGGCTCACCTTAAAGGGGAGATTCTTGTAAAGGCATGGTATACAACTCCCAAGGTTCAAAATTTCTTCCCATTACATCCCCTGAATTAATTTTTCCATTTTGTTACACAGCAACTAATCACAGATTTATGTGGAATAGCAAGTGGCATTTAAATTATATTAACACCTTTAGGAAAAAATTTATCAATCATTTACATAATATTAGATAAAACAGAAAAACACCCAAGTTGAATTAGTAAATATTATTATCAGTACAAATTCTCCTAATATTTGTACTGAGAACATGGGAGTCTTGATTGAATTGGAGGTGGAGGGAAGAGACCTCTAACTTGGAGGTGTGATGACATTTTGTGCAAAGGGTAAGGTAGGCTTGAAAAAATTATGAAAAAAATAAGCCCACCAAGTACCTATAGGTGTGAAGAAAGAGGCTCTAAGATAGTGGGGGGGTAGGGATCAATTTGTAGACATAATACAAACTCGAAATTCACCTACTTCGAAACTCTATTTAAGACTGTGTCTTATAACATAGAAAGAGAAAACTATTCTACCTCCTGCTCCCTGGAGCCAAAATTAAAGTTAATAGCATCACTATTATTGTTTAGCTAATTGTTATTTAAGATTTTTTTGAGGGTTTGAACCATATAACACTATGGTTAAGATATGAGTTTGCTGAATTCCAGATAAAACAGTTAAAAATACATGCTCACCAACTACGACTGCCGGTATACAGCCTAACAATTCAAGCAGTACTCCTGTTATTTTTAGTTCAAATTTTTGCTTAAATATCATTCACTGAATGTAGCATAATCTGACCAACCTTTTAAAATTGCAATTTGTTCCCCTCTCCACTTTGCCTAACACACTTAGAAATACATTTGATGTATTATATTCACTGTCATCCTCACTAGAAAGTAAATTCACAAATGCAGAGATCTTTTCTGCTTTGTTCACTGAGAAACCTTAAATTTCTGTAGAAGCCTTCCACCTGTATAATGACACCGAGACAGCCTGTAGAGAATGGAAATAACTTTCTCAGAAGCAAAAATAATTAAAGTCGATCTATATAGTCAGTGTATGACTCCACCACAAGCCTAAAGCAATGGCTAGATCTTTCCCTCTTCTTCCTCTTTTCATAATTCATTCAGAGTGGTATATAAAGCTGGCATGTTACTTTTAAATAGCCCAACACTTATGGGTGTTGTTATATTCTTATGTGATAAAGCATTCCTTGTATAGTCAAAAGCACACATTTCAAAGGAGGTGGCAACAGAATCAAGAGTGGGGATACCTGGATTTTTAACCAGCCATCCAGCATTCATTCAACATTTACTTTATGTCGAATGACACTCCCTCCTAAGAAGCCTACTGTTCAGTTGTGGGCGTCTTGAGTTGGCAAGTGCATTAAGAGATATCTGAATGAAATACAGTGCTGGTAAACAAGAGAGTGTAAAGACCAGGGAGAAATACAATCGAACATTTGTTTCAGAAATTTTACCATGGCAGGAATATAGACAAGACCACAGCAACAGTCTAGATGAGAGATGGGTCCAGCTTTAACTAAGACAAGGGCTACGAAGATATGTAGGAGGTGATGACTGGGTAACAGGGTGGATTTATGAAGTGAACACCAGATTGTGTGTATTTCCCCTGCAAATTTTATAATGAGGATTTGAGGCTTAGAGTGGTTAAGTAATTTGTTCGTGTACTTACAGCTAGGTACTGGGAGAACTGTGATTTAAATTCAAATACCTGAGTTAAAAAGCCTAATCTCTTGGCCTACAGCATGATTTAGCCTAATTGTGACACACTGGACTTGGCCTGCCAAGAGCACACAGGTAAAAGTGTACTGTCAGCAGCTGGAGATACTGGAGGCAATACAGCACAGGCTGGTGCCCCTGAGGTCAAGGGCAAGGATGTGAAGATGGATGGGCAGTCAAAAATGTGGAATGCCTCAACTAAGTCATTAAAACAGACTTAAAACTTTCACTAATCCTGGCCAGTTGGAAGATGCCTAATGATTTGTCAATTTCATTCTAGTGGCAAAGATGGAAGCTACATTGCAATAGATATAGGAAAAAATAGGAAGTAGAGGCATGGAGATAATGGATATAGATTTCTCTTGAAAAACATGGCTGTCAAGTGTGATAGGTAACATCTAGCAGAGGAACAAAGATTTAAGGGGGATACCCCCCCCTCTTTTTAAAGTATGGGGCACACCTGAATATGCAGGGATGGAATGCACCAAGAAACAGGATGAAGATCTAGAAAGACAACACCTAACTAATTAAGCATTACCATTACGAGGAGGGGGCACTTGGGGTCAGAAGGATTAGCTTTAGAGAGTGGGTTTTTCACATCTGATAATCCTTGGGTTTTCTCCTTAAAACTGAAGGCAGAGGAAAAAAAACAAAGATGGATTACGGGCTTGAAGGTCTGATACAGCATCTGTGGGTATAGAAAGGAAGGGATGCTGATTTAATGCCTCCTGAAAGGAATGCCCTGTGCAGGACAGACTTTTGAGAATCTCTCAGAAATCTACTAAGAGTGCTAAGAGGGGAGTTTCTGCGGAGAACATTTCAGGAGTTGATTAAGTCTAGGCTCACCACTGACAGTTGTGGAACTTTTTGAGTCTCCTCAAAAACCACCGAAAAACACGCAGTGGGGGGACAACCCTCCCCCGAGGTCAACCACAGAGAGCCTGGTGCCTGTACTCGTCCTGGGTGATTCGAACCTGTCCTAGAAAAAAGCCAGGTGACTCGCTGCGTAATGTGAACCTTTGTATGTTGGCAACTCGTGCCATCGTGTCACCATTAATGACATCCTTCCGGGTCCCAAAGCGCCGGAACCAACTTCTAAAACCCAGCTTCCTAGAGCGTGGGCACTGACAGGCAGATGACTTAAACTGCCGTGCTGGAGGGAAGGCAGCCTCCCCCAACCCAGTCGTTCTTCTTTCCCGCTCCTTCCGGTACGGGAGTCTCAAAGGAAAGGCCAGTGCCCCCGGGCCCCAGAAGGCTCATCTGACATCCGGCGCCGCGTAAGTGGAGGGGGGAAAGGGCACCAAGAGAACAGGGAGAGAGCGCAATTCCGGGCAGGGCGCGCTGACTCCGCCTGGAGGAGGGCTGGGGATACGCGGCAGTTACCTCCAACATGCCTTTTCTACTCGCTCCGGCAGTGTCGATGAGTGTGTTGTCCAGGTCAAAGAAAACGGCCCTTACATTTAACCCCATTCTGTCCCGCCAGGCGGCCACGTTCCAACGCCCTGCTGCCCGCCCCCCACCCGCGCATGCGTAAGGCAGGCCTGCGGGCAGGAACACGTGGGCGGAGCTGTAAGAGTCACCTGACTCTCCCATGTCCCTAGGAGGAGCTTCCGCAAGATGTCTCAGGACTTGATTACAAGAGAAACACTGTAGCCTGCGAAACCTAAAATATTTATTATCTGGAACTTTATAGGAAAAATTTATTCGCCCCAGACGTATACGATTTACAGTTGGGCTGCTGGTGTTCTGTAGAATTAGATTAATTGACTTCTCTTTGTGTTACTAGATTTTTCTTCTGCAGTGGTAAACTACAGTTACTATATGTTTTGGAGCAGAGTCACTGTTGACCTCCTTGTTACTGTGGAAAGTAAACATACCAATCCTCAAAAACATGACTCTGTGGTTACCCTGTTGATGGGCAGGGCTAGTCTATCAGTTTTGGTCATTTAGATAAGCAATCAGCTGAAATTATGAGTGCATTAATTAATTATGAGTTGCCTTAAGTTGCCTAAAATGTCAGAATAAATGTAGCATAATACTGCTTATGGGCACATGGACTCATAGGGTTGGAACAATTTTCTTTTTTCCTTTCCTTTTCATTTCTTTTTTCTTTTTTATGTACGTATGGAGTTTATTGACAGGCGCAAACCTAGAGTCAGAGGTGATATGACAGTCTGTGTAATCAATCCTCTTGACTTAATGGTTTGGGGTGTTTGGTAGGTTTCCCTTTGTGACAAGTAGTCTAATGGCATTCCATGCCCTGCTCCGTTTTGCTGCTTAAAGAGAGGTGATGGCCAGACAGTATATCCTGACAACTGTTAATTCCTTTTACTTAAATGTCTCAAGGTTTTAGGACGTTGCAGCTAGTATTTGTGACCCAATGACTTTTTGCGTAGCATATTAAGGTAGTGAGATGTACGGGCTCCTGATTATAGATGGGCCTTAGACTATTAAGTACAATACTTAAACTGATCAGGGTGGCAGATTGAATGAGTAGCTGGAGGACGACTTCATATCTGGTCTAAATAAAAGATTGGTAATTGTGGGACTTGGGCTAGGAACAAATAAGTAAAATATAAATGGTAATGCTGTTGCTTTTGCATTGCGCTATGTGCATAATGGCACTGTTCCTGTGCTGTTGCTGCTGCCCAGCATTGATTCTGGCATTTTCTCCTTTGGAAAAGTCTCTCCCAGGCCTTTCTCACCCACTTTCCCTGTACAAGTTTATTACAACTCCATGACCTCAGAAGAGAGGTTTGCCTTTTGGTTTAAAGTTTTCTCGGAATAGGGCATTGTTAAGTTAATAGGGATAAAATAGTAGCAATCAGAAAAAAACCTCACAGTATCCCACTTTATCTACCCAGCTATCATCAGCTGTACCCACGCCTCCCTGCCTGATAATCTTACATAAATCATCTCTGCTTCCTTCTGCTCCAGCCCTTTCAGTTCCCTATAATCCCACCCACACTTAGGGACATCTTTTCAGCAGTTCTTCCCTTCTCTCTTTTGCATTATCAAAATTTTTTTCATTTGTTTGTTAACCTAAAAATAAAAAAGGCCTTTCAAAGTGAGAAGCAACAGGCATCTATTTGAGATCAAAGAATAACTATTTGAGATGCATTGATTCAAGCAGAAGCCCCAACAGTGTTCCAATTAGGAGACGAAGGCAATAGGTATTTATGAGAAAGGGGAGGAGAACAACTACATCAATAGAAGTGAGACATTTCTGTTGGTGCAGGTAATATAGTATAGTGATGTTAATACTGAATGTTTTTAATTTTTAGCCCAGTAATCATTGGTCTGATAGCCATAATATCATCTTTCTTATTATCTGCAAACAGTTCTTTGGGGTACAGGGTTGCTTTATGTCCATTCCAAAGGTTGTTTTGTGCTTGTTGCAGTTCCTCTGGGATGGCAGCTCTGGTTCCATTTTATTTATTATTTCTTTTTCTTTTTTTTTTTTTTAAAAAAAAGATTTATTAATTTATTTTTTATGGTGAGAAAGGTTAACAAAATCCAATAAGTTTCAGCTGTACACTTTAACAGTAAGGCACATATATATTTATACTGTATGTTCACTGTCTGGCTTATTTCACTTAGCATGATTATCCTGAAATCTATTCAAGTTGTCACAAAATAGCAGTATTTCAACTCTTCTTATGGCTGAGTAGTATTCCATTGTATATATGTGTTAGGGGCGCCACAACCTAAACGGGCCCTTAAGGGTTAAGGATAAAACGTGCTGGGCTTGGGCCTCACAAGAACAGAAGATAAAGAAGACAAACAGCAGCCCTTGACACCAACATTCCAGAGACTGGCCGACCACAGACATCCTGTTTGATAACTCTGAGAGCTTCTTTTATCTTTGCTTATCAGCACATGACCAGTACCCCCTTTCATCTTCTTTCCTTCCACTGCCCCTTCCCCACAGCACCAGCTGAAGATCAATTATATTGTGACAAGTCCCTTTTGCCTGCCCCCCTTTGTTCTTGCCGTATAAATATGTTTGTTATCCAAAAATAAAATTGGAGGCTTGATCAGAACACTGTCTTGCCTCCACTCTTTTCTCTCGTCCGTGTTACCCCTCTTTTCTTTAGGTTGGGTTCTCCTCGGTTCTCCCACCAAATAACCGGTCCCGCGGGCGGGACAAGTGGCGCCCAACGTGGGGCTCGAGTGCAGAACCCTTACCCAGGCGGACTACGAAATAACAGAGGCTGCAGCTCGTTAAGGAGAAGTTTTTCAGAGAAGACTGCCTTTCACCGCTCATGGAAGGTCCTCGTCTTCGGCTCACCGGAGATCGCCGTCTTCGGTGAGTGTTCATCCGCCTTAGTTTAGTTTCAGCACGGACTGCTAGGATCATAAGTAACAAATTTTAAACGGAGAAAAGAGTTGAGCATAAACTCCCTCTGTCTTCTCTAGGTCCTCTTGTCTTTTCCTTTTTTTTCAAAGGATTTGGGACTTTTCTCTCTAGCCCGCTTCTTGGCACAAGCCGTCCACCCCTGAGGTTAGAGGCTGCTTTTTCTGAGTTGGGAAAATACAGTGTGTCAGTCGACTTTAAGGCAGAAGTCGTCCACTCAGAGGGCATCCCGATCGTAGACCTCTCCCTCCGCCCTGGAGAGAGCTGTAGGTCTGCGATTCGCCTCTTGAGAAGCCGTGTTGGCGGATTGTACCAACCGACTGCCCACGTCGAGACCTCTGATATAATCCCTCCTCTGCCGCCTCTGTAAAAGAGCCTTGTCTATGCCCAAAGGCACAGCCGGCGGGACGTCCGTAGGCATCGCACCCCAGGGGGTCCGTGTTAGCGGATTGTACTAACCGGCTGCCCACGCGGGAGAGAAGTTAAGTTCCCTTCTCCTCCTTTTTGCCTTGATACCTATGTTCACTTCCTCAGTTCCTATCCCTCTTTCTTTTTAGATAAATAAAACAAAAAGATGGGACAAACCTTGTCCAGAGAAGCACTATTCATAAAAGACTTAAAACGCTTATTCAAGGAACGAGGAATCCGAGTAAAAAAGAAGGATTTAGTCAAATTTTTTCTCTTCATTGATGAAGTCTGTCCCTGGTTCATAGTAAATGGCCCCCGCCCTTAAAAGGGCCCCCGCCCTGGAATGGGCCCCCGCCCTGGAACGGGCCCCCCGCCCTGGAACGGGCCCCCGCCCTGAAAAATGGGCCCCAAGCTCTCTAAAGAAGCGGTCTTTATTCGAGACCTAAAAGAATCTCTTAGGGAAAGAGGAGTTAGAGTTAAGAAAAAGGATCTTATTAAGTTTTTTCTTTTTATAGACAAGGTTTGCCCTTAGTTCATTGTTAATGGACCTGAAATCCACCCTAAAAAATGGCAGAAAGTAGGTCGTAACTTAAACGATAAGCTCCACAGGGAGGGGCCCAATGCGGTCCCTGCCACCTCCGCGGAGGCTAAACAGAGAAGATTCCCTTCTGCACTCCTCGCCCAGACCACTAGCGCTGCGCTTGGGGCCTGGAGAGCGCTCCCTATTTCAGGGGCTGCGACTACTCCTCTTACAAAAATCACTCAGGGACCACAAGAAGATTATAGCGAATTTGTCAGTAGGCTCCTAGAGGCGGCGGAAAGAACCCTCGGGGGCGAAGCCTCTAATGACAGGCTCGTTAAACAATTGGCCTACGAAAATGCCAATGCCTCTTGCCGCGCGGTGCTGCGCGGAAAGACGCGAGATAAAACCCTTGATGAAATGTTGCGCATGTGCCGTGACGTTGATCCCTTCACCTCTAAAATGTCCCAAGCCATGCATCTGGCCATAGACCCCCTTGCCTCCAAGGTATCTCAGGCTGTTAATCTCGCGGCGGGAGTCAGCCTTAAAACTCTTTGGAAAGGACCCTGACACTATTACCCTCCCGTATAATACAGCTCAGGTACAATGGCTAATTCAAAACGATGATGACTGGGCGATTAGTTGCACTTCCTTCCAAGGAACAATTGATAATCATTATCCTGCTGACAGATTAATTCAGTTCTTACAGAAAACCCCCATTGTTTTTCCCCGGAGAACCAAAGCCACTCCCATTGCGGGAGCCACGCTAGTGTTTTCTGACGGCTCCTCTTCAGGCATAGCAGCCTTTAGTATTAATGGACAGGTTACCCGTATACAGACAGCCTTCCAATCTGCACAGCTTGTTGAACTAACAGCTATAATTACAGTCTTTGAACTCCTAAGCGAGGTTCCTTTCAATCTTTATACTGACAGCGCCTATGTAGCTGTCTCTGTACCCCTACTTGAAACGGTCCCCTACATACGTCCCTCCACAAATGCTTCCCCCTTGTTTTCCAAATTACAAAAACTAATCATTAATCGCAATGCTCCGTTTTTTATTGGACACATTCGCGCTCATTCAGGCTTACCTGGGCCTCTCACAGAGGGAAATAATATAGTAGACCAGGCCACCCAATTGATTGCTGCCGCCCAGGAAGACACCCCCTTTGTTGCTGCACAACGAGCTCACGCTCTACATCACCTCAACGCACATACCCTCCGCCTCAAATTTTCCATAACCAGAGAACAGGCCCGCCAGATTGTCCGTCAATGCAAGGGTTGTCTGACACTTTTACCTGAATCTCACCTGGGAATAAACCCCCGGGGGATAGTTCCTGGAGAACTCTGGCAAATGGATGTTTCTCATCACCCTCCCTTTGGAAAACCTAAATATATCCATGTCTCTATAGACACCTATAGTGGATTCATTTATGCCACCCCCCAAACCGGGGAGGCCACCAAACATGTTATTCAACATGTCATAGCTCTTTTGGCCGTCATCCCCCAGCCAAAAGTTTTTAAAACTGATAATGGGCCAGGCTACACTAGCGCCTCCTTCCGACAATTCTGCGCGCAGCTCGGAATAAAACACATCACGGGTATTCCCTATAACCCCCAAGGACAGGGCATTGTTGAGAGAGCTCATCAAACGCTAAAAAATATGCTCTTTAAAATACAGTCCGGAAATACTGCCCTTTATAACACAAGAGCCAGCCCTAAAACCCTAATAAATCATGCCCTATTTGTCCTCAACTTCCTAACCTTAGACGCCTGCGGCAAAACAGCTGCTGATCGTCTCTGGCACCCGGCCACCGCTTCTGATTATACACAAGCACTTTGGAAAGATCCCCTCACCAATAAATGGCAGGGCCTTGACCCTGTCCTTATCTGGGGAAAGGGACACGCTTGCATCTATGATAATCAGGCTCAAAACGCCCGGTGGTTACCTGACCGGCTACTAAAACTCTATAATCCGTCCAGGGATCCACAGCCCTGAGACCTCGCTTCCCCTCTGTTCTCTTACAGATAACCGCCTCGTCCTCCGGAGATGCATTGCAGAGGATAGTCTCCAGCCCCTCTCCTCCTCACGGGAATTTTGCTCTTCCTCCTGTTTCTCGTCCTCCTCTGCACTGACTCTAATATTCCCCTTACCCACAGATTAGGATTGCTGTTCTTTACACTTTTCTTCTTAGGAGCGTGTACTCTTTGCACCTGCATATAATAATGTACCTACTCCTGCTTTGCGGACTTTTTGCCTCCGTCCATACTCATCAAATATTTAATTACACATGGCAAATCATTAACGAGGCGGGCGATGTTGCCCTTTCTATGTCCTCTTTGGCGGCCGCTACCACCCCTTGGCCCACCTTCACGGTCGACCTCTGCAGACTAGCTGCGGGAGCATCCCCAGACTGGGGACTCCCAGACACTTACCTCCCCCTCTCCCTACGGGGACGACATAAGGGACAGAGAAATGTCTACCTTCACCTTTGATAGACCAAGGGAAGGTATGGGCATCGAGATGGGTGCAGATGCAAAGCTACTGCAAGGGAAGACCCACTAGAGGGTCCCCTCTGTCCTTCCCTGAGAACATACCTGGTTTGCATAGAGGTTGGTATCCAAATCACAATCTAAAACCGGCTCTGCCTCTCCTCCCCAAAAGATACCAAGAGCCAACAATAGATGGGCGTATATAGCCCACGGGAGGAACCAGGTCAATGTTCCCCCACTCGGTTAAGGCCCGCCTTTCTAAAAACAGAAAGGGAGGAGATGTTAGGGGCGCCACAACCTAAACGGGCCCTTAAGGGTTAAGGATAAAACGTGCTGGGCTTGGGCCTCACAAGAACAGAAGATAAAGAAGACAAACAGCAGCCCTTGACACCAACATTCCAGAGACTGGCCGACCACAGACATCCTGTTTGATAACTCTGAGAGCTTCTTTTATCTTTGCTTATCAGCACATGACCAGTACCCCCTTTCATCTTCTTTCCTTCCACTGCCCCTTCCCCACAGCACCAGCTGAAGATCAATTATATTGTGACAAGTCCCTTTTGCCTGCCCCCCTTTGTTCTTGCTGTATAAATATAGCTGCTTTGCAAAATAAAATTGGAGGCTTGATCAGAACACTGTCTTGCCTCCACTCTTTTCTCTCGTCCGTGTTACCCCTCTTTTCTTTAGGTTGGGTTCTCCTCGGTTCTCCCACCAAATAACCGGTCCCGCGGGCGGGACATATATGTACTACAGCTTCTTTAGCCAATCATTTATCGTAAGATACTTTGGTTGCTTCCATGTCCTGGCCACTGTGAGTAAGGCTGCTATGAACATTGGTATGCAAATATCTTTTCAAATATGGGTTTTCAAGTCTTTGGGGTAAATACCTAGTAGTGTGATTGCTGAATCATATAGTAGATCAATTCTTAGTTTTTTGAGGAAACTCCATACTGTTTTCCATAGTGGCTGTACCAATTTGCAGTCCCACCAGCAGTGTATGAGGGTTCCTATTTCTCCACATCCTCTCCAAAATTTGTTATTACTTGTCCTGTTGATGATAGCTATTCTAACAGGTGTGAGATGGTATCTCATTGTGGTTTTGATTTGTATTTCCCTAATAGCTAACAATGTTGAGCATCTTTTCATATAGTTGGTGGTCATTTGTACATCCTCTAGGGAGAAGTATCTGTTTAGGTCCTCTGCCCATTTTTCGATTGGATCATTTGTGATTACCTCCCATAGTTAAATTTCTTTCTGTCACCACATATTTGACCCCCTTTATCCGTCTACCTCCCCCTCCATCCTCCCCTCTGGTAACCACTAGACTATAGTCCATGTCTATGAGTCTTTGTTTGTTTGTCCTGTTCATTTGTTGCTTTTAGGTTTATATCTCACATATAAGTGATATCATGTGGTTTTCAACTTTTTCTGTCTGGTTTATTTTGCTTAGCATGATTGCCATGGTGTCTTGAGATGTCGCCATATATAATCTATAACCTACATGTTGTTGGGGAGTTGAGTCTTTAGGGCATGAGCTCCCTGTTCCCTAGATAGGCCAATTCAATATGAAATCATTTTTATTTCTATATTGTAAAATTCTGCTATTACATTCTGTTACTATTTGTCCAGTTGATAATAGTCATTCTAACTGGTGTGGGATGGTGTCTCCTCGTGGTTTTGATTTCCATTTCCCTAATAGCTAGTGAAGTTGGGCATCTTTTCATCAGTCTGTTGGCTATTTGTATGTCTTATTGGGAGAAGTGTCCATTTGGGTCCATGCCTATTTTTTAATCGGATATTTTTGTTATTGTTGTTGAATTATATGAGTTCTTTATATATTTTGAATATTAGCCCCTTATTGGAAGCATTGTTTGTAAATATCTCCCACTCAGTTGGTTGCCTCTTTGTCTTGTTGATGATTTCTTTTGCTATAAAGAAGCTTTTTGGTTTGATATAGTTCCATTCATTTATTTTCGTTTTTACTTCCTTTGCCTTTGAGGTCAAATTCACAAAAGCCTTCCTAAAACCATGGTCCATGAGTTTAGTACCTATGTCTTCTACACAGTTTATTGCTTCAGGTCTTATATTTAGGTTTTTGATTCATTTTGAGTCAATTTTGGTGTAGGGTGACAGATAGCAGTCTAGTTTTATTTTTTGCATGTGGCTTTCCAATTTTCCCAGCACCATTTATTGAAGAGGCATTCCTTTTCTCCATTGTATGTTTTTGGCTCCTTTGTCAAAAATCATTTCCCCATACAGATGTAGATTTATTTCTGAGCTCTCTTTTATGTTTCATTGGTTTGCATGTCTGGTTTTCTGCCAATATCATGCTATTTCGACAACTGTCAATTTGAAATTCTCTGGCTTCCCCCCCCCCACCCTGCACACCCAAAATAGATTTGGTTATTTCAGATCTTTTGTGGTTCCATACAAATCTGATGATTATTTTGGTTCTATTTCTTTGAAAATGTCAATGAGATTTTGATGGGGATTGCATTAACTCTGTATGTTGCTTTAGGCAATATGGTTGTTTTAACTCTTGATTTTCCAATCTATGGAGTATCTTTCCATTTCTTTATGTTGTTAAAATTTTTTCAGCAATATCTATAGTTTTCAGTGTATAGGTTCTTCATTTCCTTTGTTAAGTTTATTTTTAGGTACTTTATTTTTGTGTTACAATTGCAAATAGAATTTTTTTCCATATCCTTTTCTGAAGTCTCATTGTTAGTAAGTAGGAATGCAATAATTTTTGTACATTTATTTTGTACTACTTTACTGTATATGTTTATTGTTTCTAATAGGTTTTTGGTGGAGTCTTACAATTTTCTCTGATTAGAATTATGTTCTTTTCAAAAAGTGACAATTTTACATCTTCATTCCCAATTTGGATGCTTTTTATTTCTTTTTCTTGTTTGATTGCTATGGCTAGCACTTCCAGTACTATATTGAATAACAGTGGTGAGAGTAGGCATCATTGTTTTGTTCCTGATCTTAGAGGAAAATCTTTCAATTTTTTACTATTGAGTGTAATATTAACTGATGGTTAGTCATACATTACCTTTATGATGTTGAAGCACTTTCCTTCGATACCCATTTTATTAAGTGTTTTAATCATAAATGGATGTTGTACCTTGTCAAATGCTTTTTCTGCATCTACTGTTGTGATCAATTAATTTTTATCCTTTATTTTGTTAATTGGTCAATTTGCATATTTTGACCCAGACTAGCACCCCTGGACAAACCTCTCTCAGTTATGATGTATTTCTTTTTAATGTGTTGTATTTAATTTGCTAGCATTTTGTTTAGATTTTTTAAAATCTGTATTCATTAGAGTTATTGGTCTGTAATCTTTTTTATGTTGTCTTTTTCAGGTTTTGATACCATGGTAATATTAGCCTCATAAAAGAAGATAGAAAGTGTTGTCTCATCTTCATTTTATTTTTTTTGGGTGGGGGGAAGAGTTTGAGAAGAATAGATATTAAATCTTCTTTGAAGTTTTGGTAAATCATCTTTGAATGTTTGGTAAAATTCACTAATGAAGCCATATGGTCCTTTTACTTTTGGGGAAGTTTTAGATGACTGTTATCATTTCCTTTTTATTGATCAATTGATTTAAATTATCCATTTTTTTATGATTCAGTCTAAGAAAGTTATATATTTCTAAGAACTTGTCCATTTCTTCTAGGGTATTGAATTTGATGGTGTACAGTATTTCATGGTATTCTCATACTCCTTTGTAATTCTGTGGTGTTCATTATAACTTCTTTCATTTCTGATTTTGTTTATTTGAGTCTTTTCTCTTTTTTTCTTAATGAGTCTACCCATAGGTTTGTCAATTTTATTAGTCTTTTCAAAGGACCTGCTCTTTTTTGCATTTTTTTTTCTGTTGTCTTTTTGTTTTCTATTTAATTTAATTTTGCTCTAATTTTTATTATTTCCTTTCTTCTACCGACTTTGGGCTTCATTTATTTTTATTTTTCTGGTCTTTAAGGTGAATTGCTTAGTTGTTTATTTAATATTTTTCTTGTTTCTTGAGATAGGCCTGTAATTATAGAAACTTCCCCTTATTACCACTTTTGCTGTATCCCCAACATTTCGATATGTCATATCATCATTCTCATTTGTCTCTGTATATCATTTGATCTGTTCTTTTATTTCTTCTTTGACCCAGTTGTTTAATCTCCAAATATTTGTGGTTTTCCATACTTTCTTTTTTGCAGTTGATTTCCAGTTTCAAATCATTTTGGTTAGAGAATATGGTTGGCATGATTCCAATTTTTTAAAATTTGTTGAGGCTAGTTTTGTGTCCCAACATATGGTTTATTCTTGAGAAGTGCACTAGAGAAAAATGTATAATCTGGTGTTGTAAGATAAAAAGTTCTGCAAATACTGATTATGTCCAATTGGTCTGATGTGTCATTTAAGGCTGATATTTCCTTATTGATTTTCTGTTTGAATAATCTATCCATAACTGTCAATGAGGTATTTAGGCCCTCTTCTGTAATTGTGTTTTTGTCAGTTTCCCTCTTTAGTTCTGTTAGTAATTGCTTTATATATTTTGGTGCTCTCAGATTGGGTGTATATATATTAAGAAGTGTAATGTCTTCTTGATGTATTATCCTTTTAATTATTATACAATATCCATATTTGTTTCTTGTTATCTTTTTAATCTCGAATTCTATTTTGTCAGATATAAGTACTGCTACAACCAATTTTCTCTGGGTGCCATTCGCATTTTCCACCCCTTCTCTTAGACTTTATGTTTGTCCTTGCAGCTAGTTGTGTCTCATGAAGGCAGCATATAACCAGGTTTTGTTTTCTGATTCAACCTACTACTCTGTGCCTTTTAATCCGTGAGTTCAGTCCATTTACATTTAGGCTGCTTATTGATACATGATGATTTTCTACAGCCATTTTATCTTTTGTTTTCTGGTAGCTTGGTGTCTCCATTGTTTCTTTGCCCTTGTGTTTCTGCCTATTATTTTAGTTTGGTGGTATTCTTTGATTTTTCTCTCTCGTCTCTTTTTATATTTTATGTCTCAATTCTATTTTTTTGTAGTTATCATTATGTAAAAGAAAGTTTTAGATATACAGTGGTCCTTTTTGTTCTGATTGCATCTTATCTTAGGGTGTTGGTTTTGAAATAGTTTGGGGTTAGACATAGGATTCCAGTTAGCTTTGAGGTAAGGATTTGTTTTATATTAGTTTTTGGGTTAGAGTTAGGGAAAGTGGTAGGTATAGAGTGAGGTTTAAGGTTAGGGTTAGGACTAGGTTTTGAGTTAAGGTTAGGATTAGGTTTAGAGGTAAGTTAGGTTAGGGGTGAATTTATGATTATGGTTAAAATTAGAGTTAAGGTTAAAGACAGTTTTGAGGTTATACTTTGGTATTTAATGAGGATTAGGGTCAGAATCAGGGCTAGATCTATGGTGAGGTCTAAGGTTAGTGTGAGGGCTCATCTTAGTATAGGAGTTAGGTTGATAGTTAGGATTAGCATTAAGATTAGTGTTACATTGATGATTAGGTTTAGGTTTAGGGTTAGGTTTAGGGTGAGCTCTGAAGTAGGGTTTGGCTTCTAATCAGGAACATTGTGAGGGTTGAGCTTAGGGCAAATCCATGGGTAGTGTTTGAGTTATGTTTGACGTTGGTTTAGGAATTGGGTTGGGTTAATGTTATAGTTAAAGGTAAGGCTTGAGTTCATAATTAGATCCAAGTGAAGTGAGGCTTAAAGTTAAATTGAAGTTTAGGTTTTGGGTTTCTAATAGGTTAGGGTTAGGGTTAGGTGTAGGGTTAGTGTTAGATTTACGTTTGGAATTAGGGTTAAGATGAGGGTGAGGCTTATGGTTATAGTTAACTCTGCAGTTAACATTTAATATGAATTGGGGTTAGGATTAGGACTGGTGTTGTGGCTAGGGTTAGGTTTGAGTCAGTGTAGGGGTTAAAGTAAAGGTTCTATTTTAGCTTAGGTTTAGGGATGAGTTTATGATTATGGTTAAGGTTAGGGTGACATTTGATTTGAGTTCAGGCTTTACATTTTCCTCAAAGTTCTGATAAGTCTCCTGGTTAGGTTTCATGAGCTCAAGACAATCCATTTATTATGTACATTACTGGTAAGTGTGATATCCATCCTCTGACTAAGTACTGTTTAGAGTGCCATCTTGGAGCTCACACGGTGTGTTAGGACTTTTTCAAAAACATCTTTGTAACACGTGACTCACACACCACATGTTAGGAAATTCGCTTAGTTTCAATTTGCTGAGAGAATGTGCATGATGACCAAGAGTTTGCCAGTACCCATGTCATATGACATATAAAATACACATTGTACTGAAATATGGTACTGCATGTATTCCAGAAAGGGTTTGAGGTATATGCAGGAAATCAACTCTCTGTGAATGACTTTAGGCAGGTATCCATTTTGGTCAAATTTGCAAGTTAAGATTCAAGATTTAACTAATCACTGGGCTCAATGTGTAGGAGTTTGAGAAATAAAAGGCCACTGATCTAAAAAGTGTTCACAAGAGACACTTAGAATGATACTGAAAACCAGTCACATCTGAAACTTGGCTGTAGGCATTACAGGATATGTTGAGTATCTATCATTCCAAGAGAGAACCCTGTTGGATACAGTGTGCTAAAATTGATCACTTTACCTCGTGCAATATGGATAAGCGTGATATCCATTTCCTGACTAAGCACTTTTTAGAATGCAGATGTAGTGCTCACATTCTGTGATTGTGCCTCATCAAAAAAAAAATCTTTTGAATATGCACATCATAGACTACATGCATTAGAGAATGTGTTTTGTTTTCATGTGCTGAGCGAACAATGGTGACGAACAAAGTTTGCAAGTACATCATCTATGCCATATAAATTACATACCATAGTGAAACAAGGATTACATGTATTACACAAAGAGTCTTAGGTTGAGTCACCAAAGAAGCTCTTTGCACAATGCTTCTGGCGGGTGTCTCATTTGGTATGAATTTGCAGCAGGTAAGATCTCAATTTGACTTCATCGCTTTGCACGATGTGTAGGAGTTAAGGGTCACTGATCTAAACGGTGTTTCCACCTAGTCTCTTAAATTGGCCCTGAAAACTATCATGTCAAAATCTGAGCTGCAGGCATAACAGTATATTGGATTCTACCTCTGTTTAAGTGGTGCTCTGAACACATTTGATGCTATCTCAGTGTGCTCTTTTCATGTCAGAAAACATCTTTTGGTCACCTCTTTAATAGACCACACACATGAGACAACAAGTTTGGTGTTCATTTGCTGAGACAAATGTGGTGAACAACAACACTGTTTGGAAGTGACTTATTAGTAACATACGGAAAATATCTCTTTGACAAATCGGTCAGACACCCATTAAGTTTGTCATTAGTTTTAGAGTTAACTTCAAAGTAGGAATGGATTTAACTTTAGGGTGGGGGATAAATTTGAAGCCATGGTTAGGTGAGGGTTACTTGGTGAGTTTCATATGAGGGTGATGGTGACTGTTAAGTTTAGTGTTCAGTTTGAAATTAGTATTATGTTCTGGTTCGGGTTATGGTTATTTTAAAGTTGAGTTTCGAATTAGGTTTAGTGTCGAAGGTAGCTTAGAATTGAGTTTGAGAATAAGGTTTGGCTATGGTTTAGGTTGAGGGTTAAGGTTGAGTTAAATTAGAGGTTTAGGCTTACAGGAAAGGTTCATTTTAGATTTCAGACAGAGGTTAGGGTTGGGTTTAAGGTTTCGGTTGAACATAGATTTTGAGCTGGGATTTCACTTCAGTTTAAAGTTAGGGTCATGGTTTCTGATTAGCTTTTGGTCTAGCTTTAGGGTTAATGGAAGTTCAGGTTCGAGCATGGATTTCAATTAGAGTTAGGGTTAAACAGGGTTAAGGTAAGACTAAAGGTAGTGTTAAGTGTAAGACAGTATTAGTGTTGGAATTTAAATTCAGGTTTGGTGTAGAGTTGGGTTTATAAGCAGTGTTTGTTTCAGGGTTAGGAATGGACTTAGCTTTGAGGTTAGAGTTAGGTTTAGTTTAAGAATTGTATAAGGAATATTGTTATGGTGTAATTAGGGTTAGTTTTAGGGTTAGGTTTTGCATGTTAAATTTAGGGTTAAGATTAGTGTTCAGTTTCTGGCTATGGTTATGCTTATGGTTGAGATTATGATTGGGGTCAAATTTGCATTTATTTTAGGGTAAACTTTGAGTTGGCGGTTCATGTTTAAGTTTTTTGTTTGGGTTAGTGTTCAGTTGATGAGTCAATTAAAAGGTTTGCATTAGTTTTTGTGTTACCTGAGATGTTAAGCTTGAGGTAAAAATTAGATTTTATTTGACCTAAAGTTAGTTTAAGGGCTAGAGTTTGGGTTAGATTTTGAATTAGTTTTAAGTTCAGGTTTAGTTTCAAGCTAGGCTTAGTGTGAGTAAGCAATAGAGATTGATGTAGGGTTGAGATAAGGTTGAGTTTATGATATGTGCTTGTCTTAGTGTTAGATTTAGCTTTTGATTAGGGTCAGGGTTTATATATTTTTTAAATAAATAAATAAACAAATAAATAATTTTTATGGTGATATTGGTTAATGAAATTTGATAACTTTCAGCTGTACATTTTAACAGTAAAGCATATATATATATATATTTACATTTTTTGTTCACCTCCCATAGTTAGATTTCTTTCTGTCATCACATATTTGACCCTTTTTACCCCATCTACCTTTCCCCACCTCCCTACCCGCTAAGGGTTAGAGTTTAAATCAGGATTGTGTTGTGTTAAGGATTAGGATAACTGCTAACTTTAAAATTCGAGTTAGAGATAGTGTTAGGTTTCAAGTTAGGATAGGGTTAGAGTTAGAGATGGATTTTTGTTTAGAATTATTGTTTGTGTAAGGGTTAGAGTAAGGGCTAGGGTATGGTTAGGATAGGGTTAATTTAGAGTTAGCATTTGTGTTGGTGGTGTTAAGGTAAAGGTTAGGGGTGCAGTTAGCTTTGGGATTAGTATTTGGGTTTAAATTTAGTGTTACAGTTGATTTTATGAACAACATTTGAATTAGAGTTAAATTTGTGGTGAAGGTCTAGGTTTAAATTAAAGTTTGGATTAGGTTTAGGTTTAGTGTTAAAATTAGGGTCAGGGTTATGCTTAGGTACTGAATTAGGGTTAGTGTTATGGATAGAATATGGATTAGGGTTGGAGTAAATGTTGAGTTTATGGTTAAGGTTAATCTTAAAGTTAGATTTAGATTTGGAGTCAGTACTATAGTTAGGTATGGAGTTAGAGTTAGGGTTAGGTTTGTGTTTATTATTAAGGTTAGTGTTAGATTTAGCTCTGAGGCTAGGCCTTATAAATTAGGGTGGCATTTCATGTTAGATTCAGGGTAAGGGCTAGAGTTTGCTTCTGGTTAGGGTTAAATTGAAAAATAGGTTTAGGGATAAGGCTAGGTTTTGAGTTAATTGAGATTAAAGTTTGTGTTTAAACTATGATTGAGATTACAATTAAAATTAGGGTAAGGGGTAGGGGTAGAGTTAGGGTTAGTTTTGAGGTTAGGTTATCATTAAAGTTAGGCGTATGGTTCAGATTAGGTTTCGGGTGAGTTTTAGGTTTAGGGTTAGTCTTGTTGTTGTGCGATCAAATTTAAGACCCATGGAGCCAATTGAGATTAATTATGAGCCTTTATTAGCCAGCTGGCGACAGACTCTCCCCACTAGAGAATTAGCCCTGAGCCTCTAGAAGGAATAGCTTAAAAAGCCCCAAAACCCCCTCTAGCAAGCAAGCAAGCATATTTATAGAAGCAGAGGCTGGCCATTAACATATCTTTACACAGGATAACTACACCCTTAACATTAGCATATCTTTGCACGGAATATCTCCTAGAACTACACCCTGTTTTACATTAAACAATGTAAACAATTCAAACAATTTGAATTCCCCAACGGTTTTCTAGGGGAATTCAAATCATTGATTCATCAACCTGGAACAGTGGGCAGTGTGAGTTCTGAAAACCATGAGTTTCACTGCCTGCACCTTTTTTTACACACATAGTTAACCAATTAATTATACAAGGTCTCAATAATGTCCTGTAATAGAGGAAAGCAGAGTAGTCAACCACGGGGAACAGTTAAACACGCTCTCACACCAAGATCCTGTCCTCCAGCGTTGCTCCTCTCTGTCGCTGAGCCCTGGTCTGACCTAAGCTAAGCTATTTCTAATAATGCCTGAATGGTTAACATAGAAACAGCAGGTTTTTACCTAAAGCTATACAATTATCTATGTTGTACGAACACAGTCTTACATGTATGAATATATACAAGATATTTAGCCAATTTTACAGATTTTGAAACTAAGCTGTACAAAAGGCAGATTCTGAAACCATGGTTGATGCAGTAAATGAAACAAACAAAAACTCCATTTAAATATTTACATTCAGAAAAGACATTTAAAACCAGGAAGGGTCCCCCTCAGTGAGGCTCAGGTGAGGCAGGTTGTGGCTAGGCAAGAGACCGAGCTGGGACTCTGACCGCGGAGACCAACTGGTGAGCCCTTTGCCACACTAGTTGGAGAGCCTGCAAGGATCCAAGAAGGGAGAAGTTACAAACTTCTGCAAGCCCATCCTCCCTAGTTTGGGGAGACGTGGAGGTCGTTTAAACACGAATTTACAAGGCGTGATCTCCCTAAAGTAAAGGGTATACCATTCCCTCAACAGAGGGGAGGAAAGGAGGCTCACCCAGTTCTCACCAGTTTCTAATTTGAACTTAGTCAAAGTTTTTTTTAAGGTCCTATTCATCTCTTCTATCTGTCCTGAGCTCTGAAGCCTGTAAATGTAATGTATTACTTTCTAATTAATTTCTAGAACTCTGGCTAAAGATTGACTGGTCTGGGCAATGAATGCCGGGTCATTGTTGGGTCCCAGTGTTATGGGCAGGCCAAATCGAGGTACTATTTCTGAGCATAATTTCTTTGCTACTACCTGAGCTGTTTCCTGCTTGGTGGGGAAGGCTTCAGTCTATCCTGAAAAAGTGTCAATGAACACAAGCAAGTACTTGAATCCAAAGGTTCCCTGGCTGACCTCAGTGAAATCCAACTCTCAATGTTCCCCCGGTGCCTGTCCATGCAGATGTGGCACCGGGCTGATACCTGTTTGGCCATTCATTGCAGCCCCGGAATGTAATAGTCTCTTTTTAACAGTTTAATTAACTCGGTTCCTCTCAAGTGAGTTCTCTGGTGAACCTGGGTTATAAGGTCTCGGCTCAAGGCCTCAGGCTCAAGGCCTCAGGTACTACAATGCAGCGGCTGACCGGGAGCCTAACCCACCCAGTAGATTCCTCTTTGTCTCCCAGCTTGTTGCATAGTTTAACTTCTCCTGTGCATAGTTTAACTTCTCCTGTGCATAGTTTAACTTCTCCTGAAGTGTAGGTAGGGGTGTCCATTAACACCCTGGGTGGTAGGGCCGGCAGAATGTCAATTGGCCCCACTGATTTTCTGGCAGCCTCCTTTGCTGTCTGTCACAGTCTTGTTTTCACCTCACCGCAGAGCTTGAGTCACTGCTACTAGTTCAGACTACTAAGCTGGAGTTCTATGGCTTAGGGCTTGTGTCCCGATGGTAACCACTGTAACCCTGGCATACCTGACTCCTTCTGAGATGAAGTTACCAGATTTGGCCAAGGGCTGTCTGTCAGGTCTGGTCTGGTGCAGGTGACGTTCTCTAGGACCTCAAGGCAGTCATGCAGGGTTTGGCGAGGGTCATCATCAGGCAGTAGGGTAGCTGGGTTGAATGCAGCAGTTTTCAGGAACTGTATGTGAGGTAGGTTAAGAAGTAGGAGCTGTTACTGGGTGATTCGAGCATTGGAAATCCACTGGTCCAGTGGACTGCAAAGATCCTATGTCTACCAAGAAGTTCACAGGCTTGCCCTTGACCTGTAAAATTACCCTGTGCTCCCGGGGGCACATAATGTAAGAGCCCTGACCTCCTTATTCTGCGTCCTCGAAGAGGATGAGGGGGCTTGTTCTTTTTCAGAGCACTCATTCTTCCAATGTCCCTTTTTCTTGCTATATGCGCATTGGTCCTTTTCTAACCCGACTCTTTTGGGTCCATTGTTTGCCCTGGGTGCCTGTTCTCGGCCTCTACCTTTTCCTGGTGGTCCCTTTGGCTGAGCTTCTTGCATGGTTGCAAGCAGGACCTTGGTCATCTTCTTAGTCTATATCTACCTCATCTTGTTGTGGTGCGATCAAATCCAAGACCCACGGAGCCAATTAAGATGAATTGTGAGCCTTTATTAGCCAGCCGGCGACTGACTCTCTACCACACAGGGTTAAAGGAGATCAGCCCCGACCTTCTATTAGAGGCAGTTTATACAGCCTAGAATAAGTAAACAGATTATAGAAGCAGAAGTTGACTGTTAGCAGATCTGGTTAACATCAATCAAGCAAGCAGATTACAGAAACAGAGTAAATCCTTAATGCTGGTTTACTGGAAAATTGTTCACCCTTAACAGCAAGATCCCCACAAAAGCCACATAAGCCAGGGCTAGGATCAGCTTCTGACCTAGTGTCCAATTGGACGGGGCCACAGAGGCCAGATCTAAGGAAAGAATTAAAATACCACA
The DNA here is from genome assembly GCF_014176215.1 of Rousettus aegyptiacus. Classification (NCBI taxonomy): domain Eukaryota; kingdom Metazoa; phylum Chordata; class Mammalia; order Chiroptera; family Pteropodidae; genus Rousettus; species Rousettus aegyptiacus. Next base: position 43,067,722 of record NW_023416287.1, read on the forward strand.
CATCAATATATGGAGTACACTTATGAAAGCCAAGGCAATAAGAAGGTAACAGTGCATTTTGACCAGTCAGGACAGACAGACACAATACAGACAGACAAAACAGACTACAAGTAACAAAATGCTAGCGTATCAGGCAGGTACTGGTTCAGGATCTGACGTCTCAGACCTGACCATCTCCAGCGTCTAGGGCTGAGGAACGTCTCTCAGTGGCCGCCACCTACACGAGGCCAAGTCTCGCCTGGATTGACCGGGAGCGTGGTTCTTGGAGATACTCCCCTTTTCTTTTAGGGAAGAATCTCGCTGGTGCCTCCAACTATTGTGGTGCGATCAAATTTAAGACCCACGGAGCCAACTGAGATTAATTATGAGCCTTTATTAGCTGGCTGGTGACTGACTCTCCCCACTAGAGAATCAGCCCTGAGCCTCTAGAAGGAATAGCTTTAAAAACCCCATAACCTCCTCTAGCAAGCAAGCAGGTTTATAGAAGCAGAGGCTGGCCATTAACATATCTTTACACAGGATAACTACACCCTTAACATTAGTATATCTTTGCATGGAATATCTCCTAGAACTACACCCTGTTTTACATTAAACAATGGAAGCAGAAGTTGGCCATTTGACAATTTTCCACCCTTAACAGTATTAAGAATGAATTCTGAATTGGTTTTAGGGTTAGGGTTAAGTTTTGAGTAATGTTTAGGCTTAGAGTTAGAGATAGTGTTGAGTTTATGATTTGAGTTTGTTTTAGCATTAGAATTAGGTTTCAGGTAAAATTTAGATTAGGATTATGGTAAGTGCTGGGGCAGGTTTAATGTTAGTTTTAAGGTTACGGTTAGGTTTTGGGTTATGATTTAGGATTAGAGTTATAATTAGAGTTAGTTTTGAGTTCAGGTTTTGGTCTAAAGTAAGGTATGGTTAAGGTTAAGGTAAGGGGTGGTTGTAAGATTAAGTTTAGATTGAGGGTTAGGGTTAGCTTTTGAGATAAGGTTACTGCTAGCTTTTAGGTTGGTCTTTGAGATATAATTATGGTTAGGATTGAATTTAGGGTAGCAAAATGGCTAGAGAGAGAATTAGGTTTTTCAATATATTTATGGTTTTGTATTAGGGTTATGGTTAAGTTTAAATTTAGCTTTGTGGTCAGATTTTGGTTTAAACTAAGGTTAGTGTTAGTGTTAGGGTTATGGTTAATTCTAGATTTAGATTTAAGTTCAGGGTAGGGCTTAGTGTGAAAATTTGTTTTGAGTTTGGGTTGGGGTTATGGTTAGAGTAAGGGGCATGTTGAGTGTTGAGTTGATAATTGGGGTTAGCGTTAGAATTAGAGTTAGATGTTCTTAGAGGTAAGGATTTGGGTTTAAAATAGGCTTAGTGATATGCTTGACATTAGAGTAAGGCATAGGATTCTGATTAAGTTTAGGGTTAGTTTAGGTTTAGGGTTGTGTTCTGAGTTAATTTTAGGGTGAGGCTAGGGCTAAGTTTTGAGTTAAGTTGAGGGTCAGGGTCAAGGTTAAAGCTATGGTTAGTGTTGGGGTTACGGTTAGCACTAAGGGTAAAGTTTGGGTGTGAATAATGCTTAAGTTTAGGTTTAGTGTTAGGTTTAGGGTTAGGGTTTGGTTAGGGTCAAATTTCAAGGTTGCATTATGATTAGGGTTAAGGCCAGAGTTAGTGTAAATGCTGACGTTCAACTTAGGTTTAGTGTTATGGTTTGGGTTAATGTTAGATATTGAGTTAAAACTAGTGTTAGGATTAGGTTTAGCGTTAATCTTACTGGTGAGGGTTAGTGATGAGTTAATAATTAGGCTTAGAGTTTGGGTTAAGATTAGCATTACTGTTAGGGTTAGCATTATGGTCAAGCATAGCTTTAAATTAGGTTTAAGGTTAGTGTAAAATAGAGGATTAGTTGTATTTGTAGTCAGGGTTAGACAGAAGTAGGATCAGGGTTAGGGTTCAGGTTAGGTTTAGGTTTCAGTTTATCATTAGGTTTAAAGTTAGGATTATGGTTAGGGCAAGGGTTATGTTTTTGTTTGATTTTATGATGAAGTTTAGGGTTAGGATGAGATTTAACTTTGAGTTTAAGGTTTGTGTTTTAATTATGTTTAGATTTCAGGTTAGGTTTTGAGTTAGGGTTGCAGTTAGATTTAGAGTGAGATCTAAGGTTAAAGTCATACGAAGAGTCAAGAGTAGGTTTTGAGTTAGTGTTGAGGTTAGGTTTATATTTAGTGTTGAATTTAGGTTTGAGATTAAAGTTTGGGTTCAAATTAGGATTAAATTTAGAGTTAGATTTCAGCCAAGGGTTGAGGTTTAGATTAATTTAAATGTTAGGTAAGTATTAGGGTTAGGGATAGTGTTCAAGTTAGGTTTAGGGTTATGCTTAGGGTTAGGTTTAAGGTTAATGCTGGTATTGTGGCCACCAGCCCCAGAAAGACACATACCACCAGAACTCAGTGAGTGAGTTATAGGAAACACTCTTTATTCAGCTAACCAGGTCAGCCAGGGGTACACAGACCCCAAATTAAGCAGCCCAGAAATGTAGAAGTACAGGATTTTTAAGCCCAAAATCACATTCTTCATTCTGTCTAAACACAAAGGGCTATTTTTCTTCTATTCACTACCTGTCAACTCACAGGTCAGGTGCGTAAGCGGGGTTACAGAAGCATAAAGCTTGTTTAGAAGGTTATGTTCCTGTAATCAAAGGCCTACATGCCCATAGCAATAGTCAAACAGTAATTTCTAGTAAGAGTCAATTTTTCAGCCACCACACTGGGTTTTGAGATATGGCTGTTTTTAGGGTTAGAGTGAAGCCTCATGATAGGGTTAAGGTTCCATTGAGTTTGTGAGTAAGGTTAGGGTTAAGATTAAGCTTAGAATTAGTTATGGGATTCAAATATAGATTTAAATTAGAATTATATTTAGATTCAGGCAAGTTTTGAGTTAAGTTTAAGTGTTAGGTTTAGTGTTAGTGTTAGTTTAGGGTTACATTTAACGTTGTGTGTATAATTAGGGTTAGAAGTTTGAGTTATCTTTGATTTGAAGATTTGAGTTAGACACAGTTTAAGTTCGGGTTTAGTGTTAAGGTAAAAGCTAAAGTCAGGTTTAGATTTAATGAGAGTTTCAAGGTGAGAGTTAGGTTGTGAATTAGGGATAGGGTTAGGCTTGAGTTTATAGTTATTTAAGGCTAGGGTTAGGATTAGGCTTATGATTAGAATTAGCTTCCAGTTTAGGATTTGGTATCAAATTAGTGTTAGAGTTATAAGTAGGATTATGGTAAGGGCTAGGGTTAGAGTTATGTTTGGGCTCCATTTAGGGTTTGATTTAGGGTTAGTGTTAGAATTAAGGTTAAAGTCAGGGTTAGGATAAGGGCAAGTGTTAGGCCCAGGTTTAGGGTGCTTCAACAATGTCTTCTGATAAAAAAAAAAACCTGACATAGCTCATGCCTTCCCCACCTAAGAGTTATAGCTAAGGTTTTTCCCGTACCTGCATTAAGACCTTTCCCCATCTAAGTGAGCGGTTAATATTACCGTACATCTCTACAGCCCACATTACCTGATTTATATCAGCTTGTTAACATACAGTTGGGGTTCATAGGGACGCAATCTTGATACATCTTGCAGGCTGTTGAGATCCTGAAGCTTCTCTTGACCCTTACTTCGGATTCTGACCGTACCGTTGGAAGAGGCCAACTGCATTGCTGGATGTCTGTAAGACTCTCTTCTTGAGACGTTCCAGAACCCGTAAACTGCTCTCAAGTTCAAAAAGGTATAAGACTTTAAGAAAATTTTATTTTAATCATTCACCTGGCTTTGTGTCATCTTTCAGGAAAATCCTGGCTTTCCTATTGATTCTGAGACAACATAATCTGCCTTCTGAATTGAAGGCAGTTGTTTAAAATGGATTAGAGAGATAACTGTCTGCTCAAACTAAAAAAAACAGAGAGAGACTGGGAAGTTCTTCCCACTGCTCAACATGTGGTCCATGTGATTATCTAGGCCAAACTTTTGATGAAGCTAAAGAAAAGAAAGCAAATCATATCATGAACCTACAGCTCTAATTATTGAAGACAAAGGCCAGTTATAAAGTTAAACCCAAACCTGAAATGATTTGTCATTGCTGTAAATAACTTGGTCAACTGAAAATGTACTGCTCAAAATTCAAAACTAAAGCAAGACACACTACTCCCATTGGTTCTAAAGTGCCCAGAGATGAAATCTGATGGGGTTCTGAGAAGACAAATCGACTGTTTCCCCTCTTCACTCTGAATATTTTAAGACACACATCGATTCATACTAACAATGACTTATATCCTGTTCTAGTTGACACCAGTGCCACATTTTCTACCTCAAACCCTACTCAGATCCAGCAGCCCCTTTCTCAGTGTATTACAATAATCAAAGTCATAGACATTAAGAATGTCTCACAAACATTATTTTTTCCCTCAAAGCTATAACTTTTTCTTTGGGACCATTAATGACCTCTCCCTGTTTCCTAGTCAGTGCATTGGACCTCCTACATGTAATTTTAATCATTTAATCAATAGGTCAATACTTTCTATGAAAACATAAAACCTCAGTAAGTTTTCCTCCTCGGGGGAAATGTCTTTAACATCGGGTTATAGTTCCTCAAATGGGGTCTCTAATGACATTAGTATAGAACACGAAGGACCTGGTGAAGAGAATAGTGCCTTTAATCTTTTCTTTATGCTGAACCCAACCTCCTTGCCCAGCAGCTAGGAACCAGGTCAGGTCAGGGAGCAATACTGTCCAGAACCAGTGGAATATACACACTCAGGTGTAAGACCCATCTTCTGGGGCCTGTGTAGTGCTAGCGGGCAGTTGCAGGCACACGTAGTATTGGAGAGCAGAGATAGCAGTAAGGGCAGGGCCAAGTGCAGGAGCATTGATTGTTGTAGGGGCTCTTGTGGTCAGTGTACATACTTGTGGCTTCAGGGTTTTCCCATAGGTGCGTGTGTGGCACTGGAGTCCTGTGAAAACATTTGGGCTGGGGGCATGTAGTTGCATAGCTGGATGGGTAGCTGCAGGTGAACTTAATAGTGCAGGCAACTGACAAGAGACAGAACTGGGCATGCAAATCCCTGTGAAGTGGTTAGCTGTTGACTGGTTACCCTGTGGCTGTAGAGTTTCCACATTGCAGACAGCAGTGGAGACTGGTGGTATGGTTCAGCCTGGGGATGTGCAGATACACAGCTGGAGGGGCTAGCTGCTCATATCAGATTATTTACAAAAATCCCAAACTGAAAATAACCTCAATTTTATCAAGGTAAAGAATAAACAATTTCTAATATCTGTACAACAAAATACTAAGAGGAAAAAAACTGTTACTACAGGCAAACACATGGATAAATCTCAAAAAATTTCTGCTGAGTGAAAGGAGCCAGATAAACAAGAGAAATTCATATTGTATGATTTCACTTATATAAAATTCTAGATAATCCAAATTAATCCATAGTGACAGAAATTAGACAAGAGTGTTTTCTCAGGGGTGGGAGGCATAGAAAGGCAGCAGGGTGAACTTCTAGGGTACAAAAACACTAGGGAGTGAGTGTTAAGATATGTTCATTATAGTGATAGTGATGATGGTTTTAAGGGAGTGTTAGAGTGTCAAAGCTTATGAAAGTGTGATGTGTTAAATATATGCAATTTATTATATTTTGATTATACATAAATAAGGTTGTTTGAAGAGAGGAAGAGGAGGGTGCAAAGGTTAATAGTGTCAAACCATGCTAACTGATAAGGGAAGAAAAGGATTTGATCACATAGAGTTGTGTTAGGCTATAAAGAGGACCTTTCATCAAGAGATAGACTCTTCTCAACATCTGGCATCTGGGGTGAGCATATAATTTGGTTCTACTAACAAAATGTGGCCCACTCTACAATTTCTGAGCTTCATCCTCAAGGGACCTTGCAAGTTCTTCTCTTGTCCTCACGAGTGATGCTGCCATGTGAACAAGCCAAGGTTATTCTACTGTAGAGGAGGCATGAGGCAAAAATGAGGTATGCGTGCTGCTAGTCTGACACGTGATTGAGCACCTGAGGTCCAGTTCACCCACACTTAATGGCAGACACAAGAGTGGGGAAGGAGATACCCACAGAAGAACTGCACAGCTGAGCACAGATCACATAGCTGAACTCTCAAAGTTTGAATTAATAAAGAATTGATTCTAGCACTAATTTTGAAGTGGTTTGTTACACAGCAAAAGCTAAATGATACAAGAGTTATTTGAACCTTAGAAAGAGCATTTGTGCTTAAGTGGTTGTCGGGTATAAGAAGCTTGATTCAAGCATGTTAAGGAAAGGGAGGGAAATACAAAGAATATGTTCAGAAGATTCTGTCAAGAACATTTTCCATGAAAAGTGGTATAAAAGGTTATGACCACACAAGGTAAATAAATGTTGAGTCAAAAATAGAGTTATTTTTAGTTGCGACACACTACACTAAACTAATGTATTTATTAAGGGTTGGTGGTAGAATCATCAATGGGCAGGCACAGACCATCAGGCTGAAGGCTAAGGGGTTTTATATTGTGGAAGGGATAAATAGACTTGTAATTTCTTAAACAAAGTAAAACATGCAACCTGTTGCAAACCATGAAACTCTCTGAGGATATTGCAGACCTGGGAGTGAGGTTAAGACAGGACAATATAGTGCATTGTGTGGGTTGCACATGTGCTCATCAATGACTGACTTCAGCTTTTTACCTCTTTGCTAAAGCATCCTAGAGAATGCTCTACTGGGCCTCTTGTTTATTCCAACAGTAGCTCTTTCTAACTTAACCCTGCCAAATCCCTCAGAATGGTTTACTGGAACAATCCCAGTCCCTTATGGACACAGCATGGTAGAGGCTTCTGTATCAAGATGCAGTGGTCCCCAAAGCCTGACTGGATCATGATGAATTCATAGATTCCATGGGAGAAAGAGAGGGCCAATGAAACATGTTTTTTTGAATTGTTTTTCACCAGGGTGGGAGGAGATAGGTGCTGGGCCCTAGGGCCATGTGCTCCCCAGAGCTCTTCAGTGGAACTAAAGTGCAGTGAGAATGAGGAAAAGCCAGGCTGCTCTCATCATGGTGATACCAAGGGTGGGAACTAAGCACTATGGTTGCCTCCTAAATGTCTCCTTTCTGCTCTAGCTGTCTGCATAACTGGCGCACCAGACTGGTACAAGCTCTATGAATATCCCACAGGCTGAGGGCTTACTGTGACAGTGGGAATGCGCTGTGCCCAACACAATGATCACTGGTCCCTGTGGAGAGCTGAGCCCTTCCACAAATTTACTCCAGTACCATGTGCTCTTCAGCTAAGCTTCAAAGCAGGGCTTTGTCTCTGTCAGGCAGACCTCAACATGGGGATCTCTCTGATTTGTTTCGTCCTACTCCTGCAGACTTTACATACCTCATGCTATATGAATTAGGGAACTGCCTTGAATACCTGAATCCAAGTGTCATAGAAATGGGAATTTGGTAGTGGGTGGGTTATCCCCTCTTCATTTCTTAAACCGGGGACCAGACCCATTCTGGATATCTTTTGTGTTCAAGCCAGAACAAGAATTGACATTGCATATGTCAGTTTCTGTGTGTGTGTGTGTGTGTGTGTGTGTGTGTGTGTGTGTGTGTTGGCGTATTTTTCACTGTGTGTGTGTTTCTGTTTGTTCCCCCTGATGATCATGTGAAGTATGCACAGAGATGCCACAAATGCTGACCGATAAATAATGAATTTCTACCTTTTTTTTTCTTTTATTTTTCTCAACACTTTCAAGAGAGAAGAAAGCAATTAACATCGTGTGTGTGTGTGTGTGTGTGTGTGTGTGTGTGTGTGTGTGTGTGTGTGTGGTGTCTATTCTGTCAGCCTGATCCCCATGATCTACCCCTGGATGACTTAGAATGAGTGAAGCTATAGAGATTCCATCTTTTTCCACTGCCAGGACCTGTAGATCAGGTCACAGAGGCATCTCAAAACACTGATCCCTTTAGCTTAAGGTCAGTGTCAGGAGCAAGGGCTCAGTCTGAGTGCCTTCTGCTGACAAGAACATTGTTGACATGAGCCCTGAGGAAAAGTCAGGGGTTTCAAAGCTTCACCTCCCTCAAGAGAACATGTCCTACAAATGATCAGTAATTTATCTGTTAGGTCTGAAGCATTCATGTCTGAGATCATGAGGGTCAGAAGACAAAAACGAAATCCTTTTCCAGGAGGGGCTGATGACCTCTTTGATTCTGATTACTAATTGTTCCAGAAAAAAAAAATGTGGAAACTGCATTATCAGGGCTTTATCTAACCATGAGGCATGGGTCTGTCATTAAATAAGTATGTTGATGCTTAATGAGGGGTTTACTTGATACAGTCTGTGTTCTGTGTATGCTTCATGTTTGCAATAGGAAAGTATCCTTTTAAAATATTTACTTTATTATGGTTCCCATGTCCTCAAAGAAGGGTTAGGCAATTCGTTTCAATGTGGTAATTCTGCCTTTTGGGTAACTCCCAACATTTTAGCCAGAGCCCTTGCATTGCAGGGAAATGTTAAGAGGACAACTTCTCTGTGCAGTAAAATTTCAGTGTTTTTTTTTCTCCCATTGTTATAAGAACTTATGTGTGTTTGTGGGCGTATGCAATATTTGTCCTAACTCTTTCATTTTGAGTTTTCTCCCTTCCTTGCCTTTTTCAGTAACATTAGCCAAAATAAGGAATGGGATATTTTTTGGTCTTTTTTAAAAACCAATTCCTGGCTCAGTGGCAGTCACTGATTATTATCACTGTAGAAGAGTTAGGGTGGCAGGAGGTACATATCAGAGGAAAAAAGTTACTCTGATCTCAGGCATTCTGTGGAAGAAGTGAGAACCTGTTTTGTCCATGAGGTCAGCTAGAGTTTGAGACTCTAGGTCATATCACAAATCTGAAGGTTGCATTTTGCACTCTACCTTCTGTAACCCATCCAGAAAATTTTCTGGCTGATTCTGCTCTGGGCACAAGATGTCCAGGCATCATGGAATTTCTATTTTAAATTTTCCTATGACAAAATGTAAAACATTTTTCACATGCTTATTTGGTGTTCATGTATCTCTTTAATGAAGTGTAAATTCAAATATTTTGTCCCTTTGTGTTGTTTTCTGATTATAAAGTTTTGTGTATTTGTTATATATTCTGGATTCAAGCTCCTTCCCAGTGACTTGCAAATATTTATTTACCCTCCCCATCTGTGCCTTGTGTTTTATCCTCAACAGCATCTTTTGAAGAGCAGAAGTTTTTAAATACCATAAAACCTAATTTTACAATTATGTTTTTTGTGTGTGCATTGTAATTCTGTTGTCATATCAAGGAAATCCCCAGACTCACACTTTCTGCCCTATTCTTTTCTATCCATTTCGTTCTTTTAGGTTTTACGTTTAGGTCAATATCCATTTTGAGTTAATATACTCCTGAGGTGTAAATCAAAGCTAATTTTTATAACAATAGCCAATGATGTCAGAATAATAATTGAAAACACTAATCTATCCCTACAGATTTGCCATTGTATCTTTGTGGAAAGCTAGTCTTTATGTCTTCTTGTGGACTTTCTAGTGCATTGCATTTATCTGGCTATTGTTATGAAATTATCACTCTATGTTGATTAACTTTACAATAAAATGCAACCAGGTAAAATAATTTTTCCATCTTTGTACTTATTTTCTTAACTTTATAAAAATTTTATTTTATTAGTTTTAAGTATACATTACATTGGTTAGATGTTTATATAGTTTACAAAATAATACCCCTAATTGCCCTTTTTCTCTTCTGGCTCTCAACCTAGCCTTTATATTAATGCTAACTGCATTCCCTATGCCGTGGTCCCTGTCCCCATGACCATCTGTCTGCTACTAGTTTGTACTTCTTCAACCCTTCATCACATCTCCCAGCCACCCATCCTCCTTCCCCTCTGGCTATCACCAGATTGTCCTCTATATTCATGAATCTGTTTTTGATTAGTTTGTTCTTTTTGTGCCTTAGATTCCGCATATAAGTGAAATCATATGGTATTTATCTTTCTCTGTCTGACTTATATTACTCAGCATAATAATCTCTAGGTCCATCCATGTCTTTGCAAATGGTAGGATTTCATTTTTTTAATGGCTGAGTAATGTTCCGTTGTATACGTGAACCATAACTTCTTTATTCAATTGTCTGTTGATGGGCATTTAGATTGCTTCCATATCTTGTGTATTGTAAATTTTGGCACCATGAGTATTGGGGTTCATAGATTTTACGAATTATTGTTTTCAATTTCTTTGGATAAATAACCAGAAGTGCAATTGCTGGGTCAAAAGGAATATCCATTTTTAGTTTTTTGAGAAACCTCTAGATCGTTTTCCATAGTGGCTGTACCAATTTATAATCCCACCAACAATGTATAAGGGTTCCCTTTTCCCTGCATCCTCGCCAACACTTGTTGTTCTTTCATTTATTTATGATAACCATTCTGACAGGTGTCAGGCGATTTTGCATTTTGGTTTAATTTGCATTTCTCTGATGACTAGTGACCTTGAGCATCTTTTCATATATTTTATTGGCCATTTGTATTTCCTTTTGGAGAAATATCTGTTCAGATCATCTGCCCATTTTTTAATTGGATTGTTTTGTTGTTGTTGTTGACTTGTATAAGTTATTTCTATATTTTGGATATTAAATTAATCTCTTATCACATATATCATTAGCGAATATCTTCTCTCAATCAGTTGATTATCTTTTTGTTTTTTTGGATGGTTTCCTTTGCTGTACAAAATCTTTATAGTTTGATGTAGTCCTATTTGTTTATTTGATCTTTTGTTTCCCTTTCCTGGGGATATATACCATAAAGAAATCACTGCAATATCAGAGAGTTTACTGACTACATCTTTCTCCTAGAAGGTTTATGGTTTAAAGTCTTACGTTTAAGTTTTTAATCCATTTCGAGTCTATTATTTTATACAGTGTGAGAAGATGGTCATTTGTTTGTTTCTTCCTTCCTTCCTTCCTTCCTTCCTTCCTTCCTTCCTTCCTTCCTTCCTTCCTTCCTTCCTTCCTTCTTTCCTTCCTTCCTTTCACATGTATCTGTCCAATTTTCTATACAACATTTATTGAAGTGACTGTCTTTACCCCACTGTATATTCTTACCTCCTTGGTCATATATTAAGTGAGCGTATACGTGTAGATTTATTTCTGGGGTCTCTAATCTGTTCCATTGATCAATGTATCTGCTATCTGCTATTTTTATGCCAGTACTATGCTGTTTTGGTTACTGTAGCTCTGTAGTATAGTTTGACATCAGATAGTGTGATACCTCCAACTTTGTTCTTCTTTCTCAAGATTGCCATAGATATTCAGGGGTTTTCATGGTTCCATATAAATTTTAGCATTATTTGTTCCAGCTCTCTGAAAAATGGCATTGGCATTTTGATAGGGATTGCATTGAATCTATAGATTACTTTGGGTAGTATGGCCATTTGAACGATGTTGATTCTTCCTACCCACGAACAGGGTATATGCTTCCATTTATTTGTATCTTCTTTAATTTCTTTTTTCAATGACATAATTTTCTGAGAACAGGTCTTTTGCCTCCTTGGTTATTTTGATTCCCAAGTATTTTATTGTTTTTTGATGCAATTGTAAATGGGATTGTTTTCTTAATTTCTCTTTCTGAAAGTTCATCATTGGTGTATAAAAATGCCACTGACTTCTGAATATTGATTTTGTAACATGCTACTTTACTGAATTCATTGATCAGTTCTAATAGTGTTTCGTGGGATGTTTAGGGTTGTCTCTATATAATATCATGTCATTGGTAAATAGTGAGAGCTTTACTTCTTCCTTTCCAATTCAGATACCTTTTATTTCTCTTTATTGTCTGATTGCTGTGGCTAAGACTTCCAAAACAATGTTGAAGAGGAGTGGTGAAAGTGGGCATTCTTGTCTTGTTCCTGATCTTAAGAAAAACACTTTTAGCCTTTCCCCACTGAGTATGATGTTAGCCGTAGGTTTGTCATATGTAACCTTTATTATGTTGAAGTATGTTCTCTCTATTCCCACTTTGCTCAGAGTTTTTATCATAAATTGATGCTGGATTATGTCAAATGCTTTTTCTGCATCTACCTATATGATCACGTAGTTTTTATCTTTCGATTTGTTAATGTGGTGTATCACAGTAATTGACTGGCAGATATTGTACCAACCTTGCATCCCGGGAATAAATCCAACTTGATCATGGTGTATGATATTTTTATTTTTACTATTTTTATTTTTTATTAAGTTTATTAAGGTAACATTGGTTAATACAGTTATATAATTTTCAGGTGTACATTATCATTTGACATCAATATATTCTATTGTGTGATTACCACACAAAGTCCAGTTTCTCTCGGAAAACATATATTTGACCCTTTACCCACTTCAACTTACTTCCCTTATTCCCCTATATTTGACCCCCTTTACCCTGTCTACCTCTCCCCTCCTCCCTCTCACCCTACCCTCTGATAACTACTAGTCCATTGTCCATATTCCTGAGTCTCTATTTGTCCTGTTCATTTGTTGCTTTTAGGTTTATATCTCACAAATAAGAGCTATCATGTGATTTTCTACTTTTTCAGTTTGACTTATTTCACTTAGTATGATTATCTCAAGGTCTATCTATGTTTTCACAAATGACAGTATTTCATCTCTTCTTATGGCTGAGTAATATTCCATTGTATATATGTGCCACAGCTTCTTTAGCCAGTCATCTATCGCAGGACACTTCGGTTGCTTCCATGTCCTGGCCACTGTGAATTATACTGCTATGAACATCGGTGTGCAAATATCTTTTTGGATATGAGTTTTCAAGTCTTTTCTGTAAATACCCAGTAGTGCGATTGCTGGATCATATGGTAGATCAATTCCTAGTTTTTTGAGGAATCTCCATACTGTTTTCCATAGTGGCTGTACCAATTTGCAGTTCCACCAGCAATGTATGATGGTTCTTTTTTCTCGACATCCCCTCCCACATTTGTTATTACTTATCTTGTTGATTATAGCCATTCTAACAGGTGTGAGATGGTTGGTATCTCATTGTGATTTTGATTTGCATTTCTCTAATAGCTAGTGATACTGAGCATCTTTTCATATGTTTGTTAGCCATTTGTATGTCCTCTAGGGGGAAGTGTGTTTGTTCAGGTCCTCTGCCCATTTTTTGATTGGATCAGTTGTGGTTTTTTTGTTGTTATTGAGTTGTATGAGTTCTTTGTATATTTTGAATATTAGACCTTGTTGGAGATGTCGCTTGCAAATAAATATATTTTCCCATTCGGATGGTTGTCTCTTTACCTCATTGATGATTTCTTTTGCTGAGCAGGAGCTTTTTAGTTTGATGTAATTCCATTCATTTATTTCAGCTCTTACTTCCCTTGCCTTTGAGGTCAAATTCAAAAAATCCTCTTTAAGTCCAAGGTCCTCGAGTTGAGTTCCTATGTATTCTTCTATGCATTTTATTGTTTCAGGCCTTATATTCAGGTCCTTAATGCATTTTGAGTAAATTTTTGTGTGCGATGGTAGAGAACAGTCTAATTTCATTCTTTAGCAGATGGCTTTCCAATTTTCTCAGCACCATTGATTGAAGAGGTGTTCCACTGTATGTTTCTGGCTTTTTTGTTGAAAAATATTTGCCCATATAAATATGGGTTTACTTCTGGATTATCAATTCTATTCCACAGGTCCGCGTGTCTATTTTGATACCAATTCCATGCTGTTTTGATTACTGTTGCTTTGTATTATAATCTGAAGTTGAGCAGAGTGATGCCTCCAGCCTCTTTCTTTTTTCTCAGGATAGCTTTGGCAATTTGGAGTCTTTTTGTTTGTTTGTTTTCTTACACATCTGATGATTTTTTGTTCTATTTTTTAAAAAATACCAATGAGATTTTGATGGGAATTGTATTAAATCTGTGTAATGCTTTAGGTAATATAGTCATTTTAACTATGTTTATTTTTTTCTTTCTAAGAACACAGAATACCTTTCCATTTCTTTGTATCTTCTTCGATTTCTTTTAATAGGGTCTTATAATTTTCATTATATAGGTCCTTCACATGTTTCGTTAAATTTATTGCTAGGTATTTTATTCTTTTTGTTGCAATTGCAAAAGGCATTTTTTTCCCACTTCTTTTTCTGATGCTTCGTTATTAGAGTATAGGAATGCTATGGATTTTTGAATGTTGATTTTGTATCCAGAAACTTTTCTGTATTTGCTTATTGTTTCTAGTATTGTTCTTGTGGAGTCTTTAGGGTTTTTATATAGAGAATCATGTCATCTGCTAATAGAGACAGTTTAACTTCTTTGTTTCCTTTTGGGTGCCTTTTATATCTTTCACTTGCTTAATTGCACTCTCTAGGACCTCCAATGTTATATTGAATAGCAGTGGTGATAGTGGACAGCCTTGCCTTGTTCCTGATCCTAGATGGAAGGTTTTTAAATTTTCACCATTAAGTACAATGTTGGCTGAGGGTTTGTCATAGATGGTCTTTATTATGTTAAGTTACTGTCTTTCTAATCGATTTTGTTAAGTGTTTTGACCATAAATGGATGTTGTATCTTGTCAAAGGCCTTTCTGCATCTATTGATATGATCATATGATTCTTATTTTTTAATTTGTTTATGTGGTTTATCACATTAATTTATTCGTGTATGTTGAACCCTCCCTGTGCCCTGGGATGAAGCCTACTTGATTGTGACGTATAATCTTTTTAATATGTTGCTGTATTAGGTTCCCTAGGATATTATTTAGAATTTTTGCATCTGTGTTCATGAGAGATATCGGTCGGTAGTTTTTTTTTTATGTTAACTTTGTAATATTGGCCTCATAAAATGAGTTGGGAAGTATTGCCTCCTCTTCAATTTTTTGGAAGAATTTGAGAAGAATAGGTATGAAATCTACTTTGAATGCTTGGTAGAATTCACTGGTGAAGCCATCTGGTCCTGGAATTTCACTTTTTTGTAGGATTTTGGTGATTGTTTCAATTTCCATACTGCCGATCGGTCTTTTAGATTTTTCAGAACTTCTTGATTCAGTCTAGTACTGGTCCATTTCTTCTAGGTTATTAAATTTGGTATAATATACTTTTTCATAGTATTCTTGCATGATCCTTTGTATTTCTGCAGTGTCTGTGGTAATTTCCCCTCTTTCATCCCTGATTTTGTTTATTTGTGTCCTTTCTCTCTTTTCTTTAGTGAATCTAGCCAGGAGGTTGTCAATTTTATTAACCTTCTCAAAGAACCAGCTCCTTGTTGCATTTATTTTTTTACTGTTATTTTTGTTTTCAATTTCATTTATTTCTGCTTTAATTTTGATGATTTCTTTCCTTCTGCTGACTTTAGGCTTCATTTGTTCTTCCTTTTCTAGTGTTTTTGAGGTGAAGCATTAGGTTGTTTATTTTGGTTCATTCTTGTTTTGGGAGATAGGCCTGTAATGATATGAACTTTCCTCTTATGACTGCTTTTGCCATGTCCCAAAAGTTTTGACATGTTGTACTATCATTATTATTTGTTTCTATGTATCGCTTGAGCTCTCTGTTTATTTCTTCCCTGACCCAGTTATTCTTCAGTACCATGTTGTTTAATCACAATGTATTTTTGGTTTTTCTTGCTCTCTTTTTGCAGTTGATCTCTAGTTTCAAAGCATTATGATCAGAGAATATGGTTGACAGGATTTCAACCCTCTTATATTTGTTGAGGCTATCTCTGTGTCCCAGTATGTGGTCGATCTTTGAGAATGTTCCACGTGCACTAGAGAAAAATGTATAAGCAGCTGTTTTGGGATGGAAGGCTTTGTAAATGTCAATTATGTCCAGTTGGTCTAATGTGTTATTTAAGGACGTTATTTCCTTACTGATTTTCTGTTTAGTTGATCTGTCCACATCCGACAGTGGGGTATTTAGGTCCCGTATTACGATAGCGTTTTGGTGTGTTTCTCCCTTTAGTTCTGTTAGTAATTGCTTTATGTATTTTGTGGCTCCCTGATTGGGAGCATAGATATTAATATGTATCATGTCTTCTTGGTGTATGATTCCCTTTATCATTGTGAAGTGTCCCTCAGTATCTTTCTTTACCTTTTTTTTTATTTCTAAGTCTATTTCGTCCGATATTAGTACTGCTACTCTCGCCTTTCTCTGAATGCCATTTGCTTGAGATATCATTTTCCACCCTTTTACTCTGAGTCTATATTTTTTCTTTGGAGCTGAGATGTGTCTCCTGGACGCAGCATATGGTTGGGTTTTGTTTTTTGATCCATTCTGCAACTCTGTGCCTTTTTATTGGTAAGTTCAGTGCATTTACATTTAGGGTGATTATTGAAATGTGAGGTCTACTAATAGCCATTTTATTTTTTTCATTCTGGTAGCTTGGTGTTTCCATTGCTTCCTTGTCCTTGTTTTTCTGTTTGTTTTTTTAAAAATTTTTTTTTAAATTTTGGTTGGTTGGTTTTTGTGTTTTTTTCCTTTGGTTCTTCTTGTTTTATGTTATATACTTCAGTTCTGACTCTATGGTGTGTGGTTCCATTTCAAATATGAAAAGATAGTTATATCTATCTATTCATCTATCTGTCTATCTATCTATAGATAGACAGATAGATAGATAGATAGAGTCATCCATTTTCTTCTGTGTGTGCCTTATCTCCTTTCCCCTTTGCGAATTTGGATCTTTGAATCCTCCCCTTTTCAGTCATTGTTATCTCAATTTGTTTCTATGTATGCTAAACATTCATTACTATCTTGCTATAGCAATTCTTTTATTTTTTTAAGCTTGTAATTCCCTGTTCTTAGTGAGGGTTGCACTACTCTGCTTCTATTTTCCTGATAGTCACTTTTACTCCTAATTATGTTTGTTGTTGTTGTTGTCATTTTGTTTTAGGTGAGCTGATCCCTTTCTGTATTTCCTGTAGTCCAGGCCTCATAATGGGGAATTCTCTCAACTTTTGCATGTCTGAAAAGGTCTTAATTTCGCCTTCATATCTATAGGAGAGCTTAACTGGATACATTATTCTAGGGTGGTAGTTCCTTTCACTTAATAGTTTAAATATTTGATTCCATTCCTTTGTGGCTTGTGATGACTGTGCTGAGAAGTCCGAGGATAACCTAATGGTTTTTCCTTTATATGTTACTGTTTTCTTCTCCTTGGCTGCCCTGAAAATTCTGTCTTTGTCATTGATTTTTTATAATTTTAATACAATGTGTCTTGGTGAAGGCCTTTTTGAGTTGAGATAATTGGGTATTCTGCTGACTTCTTGAATTTCAAGCTCCAACTCATTCCTTATTTGTCCTCATTTACTATTGGTCTGAACATGCTTTCTATTCCCTGCTCCTTTTCCTCACCTTCGGTAATGCCCATAATTCTTATGTTTCTTCTCCTGGTGGTATCAGCTAGTTCTTGAATTTCTCTTTCATTATTTTTCATTCTTTGGTTTCTCTCTTTTTCCTTCTGATTTATGTCTAGATTTCTGTCTTTGATATCACTGATCTTTTCCACCATTTGGTTGATTCTATTTCCCAAGCTTGCTATTTCATTTTTCAACTCTTACAGTGTGCTCTTCATCTCCAGAAGATGTATTCTGTTATTTTTGAGGGTTTCAGTCTCCTTGCTCTGCTCATCTAGTTGTTTTTTCAATTCTTAAAATTGTTGTTATGACTCATTTTGGAATTTTCTGAGTTTTTTCAGAAGTATCATACTGATTTCTCTATCATTTAAGTCGCATATTTCTATGTCTGTAAGCTTATTTTCTGGAGATTTTTCTCTTTCTTTCTGAGATGCCTTGTCACCTTGGTTTTCATGGTGTTTAATGGACTATTTCTCTGCCTGGGCATTAATGAAAATGTATTCTGCTGTTTTTCCAGAAAAAAAGATTCATTATGTAAAGGTCTCTCTTTAGCCTGCTGCAAAGAAGACACTTTGGGGGGGGGGGGGTTCTGGTAGATGACGTCTAAGCCTCTTGAATCCCTGCTTTACATAAAGCTTTAAAAATGTCTTTATCCTCTCATAGATATTTAATCACACTCGCTTCCCTCAGTTTCAGTCCCTGTCAGTGTTAGCAACAGTTTCTGTAGCATTTGGTCAGATTCCCCTGTGGCTCCACAGTGTTTGGTCTCGGAGGGTATGGGGGGAGGGGGCCTCCGACTTAGGGGTTGGGGGCTGCAGCTCTGCTTTGGTTTTGTAACCACCACCAGTAAAAATCAACTGTTGTTTTTCTGCCATTCCACTTCTTTGCAGTCTGCCCTGATGACTGGACCCTCCCGCCCTCTGGCCACAGAGAGCTCGCAGCTTTCCCAGGCAGGGCTATTCAGGATACTCACTGTTCCTTCTCCCTTCCCCCTTCCCGTGTAGGGAGCTCTGAGAGGCAGCTTCTTTATTTATCCCCTTCTATTGCCCAACACATGGGGTCCTGACCTTTGGTAGCTCTTATGTGCAGATCTCACACTCAGATGTGTTGGTGTGCAATTTGGATGTTTTTTTGTTGAGTTTTAGAAGTTCAACTTATTATTGTTTCAAGGGGAGAGATCTAGGAATGTCTCTCACTCTGCCATGTTTTCAAAGTCCTCTCCTCTGTCTTTTCAAACCAAGTGAGGACATTTGCCTGGATTTTCACGATAAAATATGAGCTGATATAAAATTCTCAACTTTCACCTCACTTGGTTTGGAAAAATCTCTGGATGTCGACTTCTTCCCCCTTTCCCTTTCCATGGACTGAAATGACAACGATTGAAGTTATTTTGAAACAGAATGCTAAAGATGGAAGGTGCTAAGTTGGCCTAAGTCCCTGAATGACTACATGGAAGAACAGCGTGCAGAGGAACCACCATCAAGCCAAAACACTCATTTTAGACTGTCATATGAGCCCAACATACTTGTTTCTTTGCTCTTTAAACCACTGATATTTAAGGTTTTCTTTTTATAGCAGCCTAACCTAAACTAACTAATCAATTTATTCTGAGATTTAAAGATTTAATGACTTGCCATTTCAAAAATAATATAAGTTAATTGGGTCAAAGAGGGGTTTAGGTTAAGAATCCAGTTCAAAATATAAGCTAAACAAATACTTTAGAACCTCTCTTTAATACTTACTCATCTGTTGAAAATTAGTTTTTCCTAAGGAATTCAAAAAAGTCAGTAGTGAAATTAAGACATTCCTAAGTTGTAAATACTAAACCTCAGCTCACAGTGCTACTTACCTTAGACGACTGCCTTTCATGTGTAACTCATGAGCATCCTCCTCTCATACCCTACAAAGCACAGAAATCTTACTTTATAAATTTGTGTTCCCCAAAATTTGATCACATGAAGCAAAAGTTTTTCCACCTGAAACAATTTTGTACAGGAGGTACACTTTTACCTCTAACTTTCAGGGGGTTTTGGCTAGACTTAAGCATTAAACTGACATCAGATAGATTAACAGGAGACAGTTATACAAACTTTACATGCCATGGGAGCCCTCAAAAGGAAACAAAGACCCAAAGGAATGACAGAACCTACATGCTTTCACATTAAGTTGAACAAAGAGAGAGAGCTGTAGAAAATAATTAATCTCTGTAGGGAGGTTAAAGGGAGATAAGAATTATTTTAACAACGTCTGTTTGTATAGTATTCTCTTGGCTTTGACTCCCTGTAGCATAAATATGTTTGGCATATTCTACCATCCTTCAATTCCAACATAAGGGATCATCCTGATAATTAGGGATTGATAACAAAGTTTTGTATCTCTGGAAGTTATATGCATCTAGCTGAGGTGTGAAAAAATGAAGGGGAAGGAAACATGAAGTTTTCAGTAATATTACTTTCTTTTTTTCTTTTTCTTTTTTCAATTAGGGAAAGATAATGTATTGGATATCATGACAATCTGAAATAGTGTGTAAGTACTTTGCCAAAGCTAGTCATTGAACATATTAAAAAATATGTAAGAATAAAAGTGTTCTACCATAAATGCTGTTTTAAAAATGACAAACTAGGAAATATTGAAATATAATGAGAAGTTTATAAAATGATTAATATTTTATGTCATTAGTTGTTTTATACTAAAAAGAATGTTGACAAACTATGTTAGTGGAAATGGTATGAACTAACATGGTAGATAAGCTCCTAAATTTCTTGCGCATATAACAGTTCGGTGAGAACATTTCTAGTTAGGTAGCTGTTCTCCAAGCTGAAATAAAAAAAAAAAAGCTGAAGTTCCTTTTATATTGTCATTCTGCAATTGTTAACATGTGACTCCCAAAGTTTTTTGTTTTCTGTTGTGTGTGTGTGTGTGTGTGTGTGTGTGTGTGTGTGTGAAAAGGTTAAGTCTGACCAGGAAATGATGCAGACCATATTGTTCCACATTTTATGGGCCAGACTTCAGTCACATGGTTCCATCTAGCAAGCGAGGCTAGGAAATGTAGTCTAACTGTGTGCCCAGGAATAAGAGGAAACCAATGAGGAGCCACTCTACACTATGTACTTCTCTAAAAATCTTCAAAAGCATGATAATTAATAAATGATAAAGAGATGATTGATGAAGAAGATAATCGGCAGCCTTAGATTTTTTTTTTAATAGTTCATTTCATGTTTTAGGTCAAATTTAAGCCCATATACGCATTTTGATTCAGTTCACATTTATTCAAACAGTAGTATCTTCTGCCAATACTTAATTCTTTTATTATCCAAATTTCTGGATACCTTATAAAAAACAAAACATTTCTGTTTATTATCCAAGTACTACTGAATCCATCATGGCAATTCTATTGACTCTTTTATTAACGTAGGATTGTCTTCATAAACTGCAGGATGCAATGAGATTACCAAAATGCCTTTATGTGTTAGACTAAGAAATGAACTGAGACAGTCAGGGCACTACATGCAATTGTTACAAATGTTCTTCTGGAAGGTCAAAAATTCTTCCCATGTGCTCAAATGACTGCTATTAATTTTAGAACTAAATAATTGGCTACTTATTTCTTATCCAAGGTAACAACTTTATTAATAGAATCTACTTGCAGTTAGTAGTTCTATGCGGAGAAAGTAAGAAATGGTAAATTTTTCATTGAAAAAATATTTTTAAAAGGTGGCAGTAAAGACAAGAAAAAAAAAAAGAAAGCTAAAGGAGCAATGCCCTGATGAGTTCTATGACCTTGACCTTAGTGTCACAATGTTTTAGCTAGAAATGTTAACAAGCAATATAATAGGGAAGACTGGGGGCATACTTCTATTAATAAAGAAATGAGCTCCAAATGAAAACCCAGAGAAAAGGCACACAATTGGTTGAGTTTATTTAAAGGGAAAGTGTTCTGCACCATCTTTTTCCTTCTCTTGAGGCTTCCAAGGAATGGCTAGACATGGGGCGAGAAGTTTTGAAGAACAAAGATGGGAATTTTATTGGAATGAAACTGTGAGGAAGTTTTGGATCCACCTCAAATAGTAAGTACATTTTTTTGTGACTGTCTCCTAGATAAGTTGGTGAGAAACGCAAGCGAGCTTTCATCCATCTTCGTTCTTGAGAAGACTAAAATGAAGACATTCAAGGCAGTTCTCAAAAAGTAGAAAATTGTATATTTTATAGCAAAGAATTGGAGTCCACAGGTTACCACGTGGACAAAAAAAAAAAGTGTGTGTGTGGGGGGGGAATTTGGGAATAATATACATAGTGAAGAAAATAGCCTTTAAAGAGACTGACCAATAATTCTTATTGTTTTAAATACAGTTTACATCTCTATGTCTTACATATGTTATGAAGGATTTTCTGCTATCTTTAAATTACATAATTTAATTTAGTGCTTAGGTATTATAAAGACAACATTTTATTAAAAGAGAAAACTAGTTATTTGAGTGTAGTAAATGTTCCCAGATGCATCACCTAACTCTTACTGCACTATCTTAGCCCTTGTTCTAACTTGAAATTCTTAGGCAGTTTTTAGAAATTATCAGAGGAATGAAATCTAAATTCAAGAATACAGTAAAGTATTCTATTATAGGAAATCTTTATTTCTCTTGAGTCTCAATTGGTATCGTTATATAACTTCCAATTTTGCCCTCGATAAATTAAATTACTAAAATTTTCTGAAAGCAATACATTCTCCCATATTCCTTATGTAAACTTCTTTCTGTATATGCTGAAAAGCCTTAGCATGGAAGATCCTTCCACATTTTAGTGGAGTGGCTAAACTCCACTTTCCTTCAAAATACAGTTCAAAACTATGTTGATCATGTTCAGACAGTTAAATGTTTCTCTAACATGGTACCTCAGTACTGTGAGCTCCTATTATTATGTTTCACAGTGTATTGTAATTTTCATGTAGTTTTTCATTTTCTCCCATGGATAAAAACCTCTGAAATAAAGTGACTGGCTGCCTTTTAATGATATGTCCAGAAAAATCATTGTGAGAATACTATTTCCCGTGACTCCTAACATACCAATAAAAGTACACTAATGTTTCAACTTAGAGACAAAAATAAAACAATCATGAAAGAAAATTGTACTATGTTTTCAGGAGAGCATTCTAAATCTTTCTATCATATATCTAATTATGAAGCAATCCTAAAATACAGTAATTTTAATTTCATTATTTTTTCAATAAATTCTTCACTTCCTAAACACACACACACACACACACACACACACACACACACACACTCCCCATAGACTGAATTGTACTTCAACGTGTGAATTGTCTAAAATTCACACGTTGAAGTACTAACCCTCGATGGGCCTTTAGCAAAGAATTAGGTTTAGGTGGGCCAGGAGAGTGGGGCCCTTATCTTGGGATGATTGCCCTTGCAAGAAGAGACACCAGAGAGCTTGCTTGCTTTCTCTCACTTTCCTCTAAGTGAGGACAAGTGAGAAGGCAGCATTCTGTCCTCACCGGAACCTGACCATGCAAGTGCCCTGATCTCAGACTTCCAGTCTCCAGAACTGTGAGAAAATAAATGTCTGCTGTATAAGACACCCAGTCTGTGATATTCTGTTATGGCAACCTGACCTGACTAAATGTACACACTAACTCTATAGCTATATTATAAAATATATGCACATAAACCCATATACACTCTTTAATCTCTAAAAGATTTTTAAATCTCTTTTTATTTCAATTGTATTTTTTTTTCAATTACAGCTGACATTCAATATTACATTAGTTGCAGGTATACAAAATAGTGCTCAGACTTTTATATAACTTATGAAGTGATCCCCCTGATAAGTCTAGTGTCCGTCACTATACGTAGTTATTATAATATTATTGACTATAGACTCTATGCTGTACTTTATGTCCCTGTGACTATTTTATAACTACTAACTTGTCTTCTTAATCCCTTCATCTTTTTCACCTGTACCCTAATCTCTCTTCCCATCTGGCATTCATAAGTTTGTCCTCTGTATCTATGAGTTTGTTTCTGTTTTGTTTATTTTCTTCTTTGGATTTCACATATAGGTGAAATTATGTGGTATTTGTCTTTCTCAGTCTGACTTATTTCACTTAGCATAATACCCTCCATGTTGTCACAAATGGTAAAATTTCATTTTTAATGGCTGAGTAATAGTCTACCACATATATGTACCATATCTTCTTTATCCAGTCATCTTTTGATGGACATTTACATCACTGATTTTTTTGAAGTATCACTTCAGATGCATGTCAAAAGTTAAAAAATATAGAGTATCTGGCAAGAAACTAAATATCTACTTCTCACCATTGAGATCATTAGTCAGTGTCATTTTAAACCCAAATATATAATGTTGTATTTTTCCAAGCTTGTTTTTAACATTTTTAACAGATCCATTATTCATCAAAGTATTACTAAAACTGATCCCCTTTACACAAATTTGTAATTTTAACTGTATTAACTTTTAAAATAAATATAATGTTAATTTAGAAAAGCTCAAACTAGAATTGGAAGTTTACCTCATTGACAAATTCATATCATGTCAATTTTTAGAGACCAAAACAAAACAGAAGCCTTCACATATTATAATACCTATATTCCTCTTGTGGGAAGTGACAAGAATTTTCACTGTGGTACTACTGGACATCACAGCTCACCATCACAAAAGCAATGACCACCAACATAAAGAGTAATAAAAATTCATATTAAAAACTTATTAACAAGAAAATAAAGCATCATTTACTATGTATATTTTTAATCACTGGACTGGCTGGTTCCAGGAGGGGGAGCACTGCGTACCAGGTGGCAGACATTGTACTAGTGTAAGGTACATATATTTTCATTCAATCTTCACAATAATCCTGCCAGATAGATGTTATTATTTTTATTTGACAGAAGAGAAAACTCAAGGAAATTGAGTTACTAACGCTATGATAAAAAATACCAGTAAAACAGGAATATGATAAAACATCTCTCCAATGGTAAACTCTTTTCTACAATTCCACTGGTGCCTACATTAAAAAAACATGTGCCTCTATAAGCACTGACACTTATTTTAAAAGTGTTAAATTCAGTCACATCGATAACAAAAAGTTAATTGGCTTCTTATAAAAGCAAATTAATTTTTCCAGTGAATTAATTATACGCAGGATTAGGGCAGAGATACTTACTCTGGAGGACAAAATAGGAAGTCTAAACTTTAACAAACTTTGATATACATGCTCTTAAAAACAATTACATCATGTGAAACTCAGTTATACTCTAGAGCAGAAATTGTTCAAATTGGGGTGGCTGCATAGTGTAGTGGTTAGTATGTCTGCGTTACATGCAGAAAGTTCTAGGTTTGCGCCCCAGATGGAGCCATGGACCATACTCCAGGTGCGCCTGGCCCCCAGTGCATGCCTCGAAAATGTGGGAGGAGACGCCCTGCCTTCAGAGAGCCAGTTTTTAAGGGGAAACAGTAATATCCATAGGTCAGGGGTGGAAGTGGGGGGGAATTAGAGAGGGGGAAAAATAAGAAATTGTTAAAATAATGCAAACTCAAGAAAAGCTTTATTCTTAAGATATGATAGCTATATATTTTTTATTCATAAAAGAGCTTTTACCACTTTCTTGATAACCTTTATTACATCAAAATGAATTCTTATGTTTATTTTAAGAAATGTTATTTTTAAATTATGTGTTTCTTTGTAATATAATTTTAGAAGTTGCACATTACTTGTCTAAATTAATTCAATCTAGATCATAGAACTATAACCAAGGGTTACCCAGAGATCCAGATTTACCTTTGGATTACAATTTTACAAAGAGAACAATTATTCCAAACAGTGATAAAATTACTTGAGCCTCTACAGTATCCTTTGTCCTCAATGAGAATGTTCATTTTTCTAAAAAGCTTCACTTTTGTAAATTATTGATAAAATGAGCATCAAGTGACCATCATAGCTTTCTTTTTAATTCTCCATTCTGGGCTACTCCATGCAGAAAGTATTAAGTGGTAACAGCTCTGGCCTTTGAGAAGCCAACTTCTTACTGAGAGTCAAACCGCTCCTTTTGTGTTTGCCTCATTTTCAAATTAAGTGATTCACATATTGGACATGTTCTCATGAAACGGTCATGTACTCGGTCTGCCAGTCATTTTCAATTTTCTCTCACATTACACCAATGCACTTTGCTACCGTATCTGTTACTCCACTGAAAATAATCCCATCAAGTCCACACAGTGATCCAGTTTGTCCGCAGTCTGTCGTAACCAGAAAACCCAGCTCGAGGCTGGTGTCCCAAACCCTGCTGCACTCTGTCATTTTGACCAAATAAAACCTAGCCAAAAAATGAGTTTCATAACTTTAAGAAAATTTCAGGTGTGCTAACTCATTAGCCATCATCCGATTAGTCTTTCGTGAGCTCAGCACTGATGACCAGGCGCTGACCCTCTTTACAAATGTTGTTGTCTTGCAGCCCTGAGGCTCTGGTCAGCCAGGTCTGCTATCTGAACCTCTGAATTCACTTTTGTTCCTTTTGCTTCTTTCCATTCTGCCCTCTGTTCCAGGTCCACATGGGAATGAAAGCAGAAAGGGTCTTGTGGGTGCCAGGCCTGGCTGAATCCAAGGACTGGCTGGTGTAAGGTCTGATTGTGATCCAGACCTGTGGCTAGGAATAGGACCCCAGATTTACAATATTACATTAGTGTAGTGGGGCACCTGTGCCTAAAATATGTAAATATACTTCAGCTCATTGTATCATGCATGTGTGTCTGAATGCCACTATTGTACACTACTATGTGTGGAGCTATGCGGTCTCCTGGAACGCAGAAGGGGAGCACAAGAAGGGAAACAAAAGAAAGCGGAGCAGAAGTGCATGCAATATCGCATCCCTCGCAGTAGACCGCACTTCTCCCAATAGAACTGCACTTCCCCCAACAGAATGGTGCTCTGCACAATAAAGTTGCTGCCTGCTATTTCATTCTCGTGTTTGTCTTTTGTGCATTCTTCCAACTGGGTGTTTCACTATCTAACCTTCCCTCCTTGATCAGCTTGGCCCCGACACTTGGTGTAGTTTGCAGGATGAGCTTACTGCTGAGGCTTGGCATAGTTGACTGGATGAGATGTGTATGGCCCCAGCGCTCTGGACAGTTCCCGTTAGGAGAAGTCTCAGGTGGCAGACATGTGGCCCCTGCCTCCAAGTGGTATCCCATGGCTGCGTATCTGGCTACGTGGACGCTTGCAGAAGATTGGGGATGGAGTGAAGCTATGTCTGGGAAGCCTTGGTGATGTTGGAACTGAATGTCCTGAATGCTCACCGGGAGGCAGTGGGTCAGGTGGCCTGGATGTTTCTGGCAGTGCTGCGGCAGGCCAGCCTGGAGGTTCAGGATCATGCTCAATGAGTGCAGCAGCAATAACACCAGGAAGAAGTGCTGGAAAAGCGGCTGCCGGCAGTGGAACATATGCTGCAGGGTCCTGATGGGTCACTGCCATCATCCCAGTCTGGGAGCACACCGGTGGTATTGTGGCAGGCACAGCCATTGATATGGCAACAGGTTGAAGTGGAATAGCCATTAGTCCTGGGGGGGTGGGAGAGGAGGCAAGCTGACAGTGCCCCCAAGATTTAAAAGTAAACCACTTGATCCAGTACACCCCCGTGTAACTCCAGGACCTGATGTAACAGGTACGGCAGAAAGCAGGGGAAATGGTTCTTGGGTGACTGCTTTGGCTGTGGTATGATTGGGTCGAAGAGACTGAATTATCTCTGGAAAAGATGGCTCAGCTGGCCTCCGTAATGGTGATAACCGTCCCTCAGGCAGCGCCTGCAGAATGTGGTGCATACAATGTGGGGTGCAAGTAATCATTCCCTCATTAACTGGCTCATGTCTGCTGCATGGACAGTGTGGGCCGACACAGGTAGCTGCCAGAGACAATGAGCAGATAGACCACGTACTTAGATCTGGTCCAGATAATTCGGGAAATGGGATGTAACAGATCATGTTTCACACCCAGTATACAAGCCCTGATGAAGAGGTATTTACAATCCTTATGAAGGACTTGATTTTGACTTTTGGCCTGGCCAGTACTTTTGGCATCATGGCGGCACTGCTGGCCCCTTAAGTGGATAGATGGATCCACGAGGTCCGCTATGCTAGGTGGGGGATGTGGAAGTGAAACACAAGGAGCATTCCACCCAAGTGCTCTCCCTAATGCCCAATGCACTCCCAGACCAGCCAGTGCACAGATGGAGGCGTGTCCAAAAGTGGTAGTGGAGCTGCACCCAGTCCATTCGACTGTGAAGATGGTGCCACCTGCGGGTGGCAGTGCAGCAGTCCTGTTTGACACGCACCAATTCAGTCCTCACACTGACACTATGAAGAAAGTAGTACTATTAACACCGTTTTACAAAGAACTTTGTAACTTAGGTTAAAGAACTTTCCTAAGGTTATTTAGACATCAAGTGCTATGAAAAATGGAAGCCATATACTTCGGGGACACTTTATTGCAGTTTTTAAAATAACTGTCTCAAGATACAGAATTACTGCGGCCCTCTTGTGGGGGTGGATTGTGTGGGGAGGACAGACCATTTCATTTTTTAAAACCATCTGCAAGACTTCTACATAAAAAATGCTTAGCAGAACCCCAGAACTGAGAATATTACCAGCTGTATCATTTACTGCCCTTAGCCCCTAGGAAAAGGACAGAAACATATGCAGCCTGGAGTATCTTCTACCTCTTTAAAATAATTTGAAGCAAATATGGTGATCGTGAAATGTGTCAATTTCCAAACTTTGGAACCACTTGGTTTATTTATTTACTCATTAGATAGGGTCTGAATGTGGTAGCAGAGTTTCTTCTAGGGTTCTGTCAAGGTCAGGTGGGGCTGTTTCTTGGATTTTTCATGAGAGAATAAATGCTCGTAATTCTGGAAGGGACTTCAAGCACTTCTCTAACCACCTTGGCCTCACAGAGAGTTAAGAGTCTTCTGTGTCGTACAGATGTTTTGATTATGTTGGAACACCTCTCTAAAGGCCAAGAGCCCTCACAAAGTTGAATTTCAGATACTTAAAAACATTTTTATTTTTTTATTTATTTTTTATAATTTTATCTTTATTTTTGGTACAATTTCCTTCTAATTCTTCTATAATAACTTGTAACCTAAAAGTATTGTCTATCATTTTCCAAATACCAAGAATTTTTTTG
Organism: Rousettus aegyptiacus; assembly: GCF_014176215.1. NCBI lineage: Eukaryota > Metazoa > Chordata > Mammalia > Chiroptera > Pteropodidae > Rousettus > Rousettus aegyptiacus. Next base: position 43,096,279 of record NW_023416287.1, read on the forward strand.
TTGAGCAGACTAGCAGTGACTATTTTTGATAAAAACGTTGAAAGTTCTCTAACTTCTTAACTAAGCCGAGTTTCTCCATTCTCCAGATTTAACTCCATCACAAGCATACAGACCCAGGAGAACTCCTAATTTCTGAGTACTAAAAAAAGATATTCCTGTTCCAGCATCAAGCCAAGCTGGTTTGGCAATAGCTTTCATATTTATTGTGAAATCTGTTATAAAACCAAGTTAGTCCTGTACTGCATTTGTTAATTACTGACATTCTTCTTCACATATCATAACAAGTTATTTAATTTACTAAAATTGTAATTAGATATGAAGTCAGCAGCCTCAGAGAAGGCTACAAAGTTAGTTTATGCCATTCCATTGTACTCACATTGACACTTAAAACTTAATTTCATTGGAGAACCAATCAAAAATTGCAAAGAACTAAGTAACATAGCAGAAATACCCTTTCATCAAGGAGCAATATGTAAATGACAAGGAGCAATATGTAAATGCTTATGCCATGTGACTTTCTTCAATAGCACACAAAACTCTAGTCTACAGTGACAAACGATAAAAGCCATCAGCAGTAACTTTGTAAAAACCCAAATCTATCTGTGACTTTGTTAAACCAGGTAATCAGCATCTTCCCACAGTTCAATCTTTGTGCCTTCTCATCCTGTCATATTTAGCAACTATTTCAGCTCGCCCCTGGGAAAGTCTGAGTGCTATATGCTGGTCCGAATTCATGACTGGAAATGTCTCTGTATGTTGTCCCAATCGGATATTAACCCAAAATCTGCTCTTCAAGCTTTCTCAGAGGAATGCATGTCCTCCAGAGGGTCCTCTGGGCAGAGGCCGTGGAAGTGGGCAGAGCCGGGATTTCCAGCCCAGCAGCCAAGCAGGTCTCCGTGCAGCAGCAGCTACTGAAGTGTCCTACGTCCCATTGTTTCCCTCCAAGAGGATCCCCCCGAAGCTTCCCCCAAAATAAACATAATTTTCTATTTGATAGGCTTTCATGACAGGTTTTGCCCAAACCTGTGGTGGCTGTCTATAGTCCTCAACGTTGAGATTCAGGAAAGCATGCATTGCCACTGTGTCAGATCCAGGTCAGCAGGCTGTGCGTGGTACTCAACATTATTTTTATAAAACACTCACCGTGACTCCTCACTTGTTCAGTTCATGTAATGGCAACCTCAGCTATCAAGAGTACAGCTGTGAGTTAGGAAGTCAAAGACCCCCCAGGTTGCCGTGACAGCTGCCCTAGGGTTCACTTAAACTCTTGAAAGAATCATTTCAGAACCTATTTGCACTTACAGAGGTACAGTTGTATGTATGTATTGTTTTCTGAGATTTATGAATTCAAATACATAAAATTCACCCATTTAAAATGTACAGTTCATGTCTACTCCTTTGCCTGGTGCCAGGGTCTCGCCAGGGTGCTCAGCCAGGGTAGCAGCTTTCTGGGCATGGCCCAGCCTCATAAATCTGGATGCAGTTACATGCTCTGCAAGCTTGCTTAAGAGCAGGAAGTGCCCCATCGGGAGATTCTTGGTGAGCGCCGGAAGGAGAAACTCCATGCCAAGAAGATGAAGGTGTCTAGGGGGTCTGGGGTCTCCTACTTCCCATGACAAAAATAGTGGGAAACAATGTAGGTCAAAAGGAAAAAAAGGTGTACAATCCAGAGGCCTTCGGTATATTCACATATTTGTAGAAACATCACGACTAATTTCAGAACATTTTCATCACCTCAAACTGAAACCTGTTACTCCTTAGCTGTCAATCCCATTCCTCTAACTTTCAGCTACTAACAATCATTAATTCTGTTTCTATGTATTTTCATTCTGGATATTTCATATAAATGGAATAATATTGTTTTTTTGTGACTGGCTAATTTCACTTAGTATAATGTTTTCTTTACAAGGTTCACACGGTGTAACATGTGTCAGAATTTCCTTCCTTTTTTTGGCTGAATAATATTCCATTGTAGAAAATATTTAATGGAGCATTTTACTTAGCTTTTCATCAGTTGATGGAATTGGGTTGCTTCTATTTTTGACTACTATGAATATTCATGAATAGATTTTCATGTGAGTATTTGTTTCAATTCTCTTGGATATATATACATAAGTATGGCATTGCTAGGTCACATGGTATCTCTAAGGTCAACATTTGAGGAACTGCCAAACTGTGTTCCAAAGCAGCTGCACCATTTTACATTCCTGCCAGCAATGTACAATAATTTCATTTTCTCCATATCCTCACTGATATTTGTTATTGTCTGTTTATCTTTTTATTATAATCATCTTAGTAGGTGCAAAGTGGTATGTCACAGAGGTTTTGATGTCTATTTCTCTGATGGCTGATAATGTTAAACATCCTTAATGATGTTGAGAATTTTCTCGTTAGGCTTATTGGCTATTTATTTGAAGAATGTCTATTCTTCTTTGCCCATTTTTAAATTATTTGTTTTTTTATTGTTGAATTGCAAGAGATTTAAAAACTATATTATGGATATAAGTCTCTTAACAAATATGTGATTTGTAAATATTTTCTCCCATTATGAGATTGTCTTTTCACTTTCTTGATGGTGACCTTTGAAAAACAACAGTTTTTAATTTTGAAGAAATCCATTTTATCTATTTTTCTTTTGTTCATATGCTTTAGTTGCATAAGAAATTGCATAATCTAAGGTTAAGAAGATTTATACCCGTTTTCTTCTAAGTTTTATAGTTTTAGCTCTACATTTATTTTTCATTACTTTTTGTATATGGTGTGAGGTGGGGGTCCGACTTCATTCTTTTGCATACGGATATCCAATTGTCCCAACAATATATACGTGTATATATTGTTGAAAAAACTATTACTTCTCTCAAAATATGTTGAGATCTTAACCCTCAGTACCTCACAATATGACTCTATTTAGAGATAGGACCTTGAAAGTTCATTAGATGAGCCCTAGTCCAATATGATTGGTGTCCTTAAAAGAGGAGGAAACATGGACATACAGATAGACACTAGGGATGCACATGCATCAAGGGACAACCATGTGAGGAGGTAGCAGAAGGGTGGCTATTTGCAAGCCAAGGAGAGAAGCCTCAGGGGAAACAACTCTACCAGCATCTTGGTCTTGGACTTCCAGCCTCCAGAATTGTGAGAAATAAATGTCTGTTGTTTAAGCTATACAGTCTATGATATTTTGTTATGGCAGCCCTAGCTGACTAATACAACTGGGATGAAATGAGTGGACTCAAAAGCGATTGAAAAACAAGAACCTTTTATCTCATACAGCTTGCCCCATGGTGGTATTTCTGTACTTCCTTTCTGTGGCAGCTGCCACTTCCTTTTGCTGTCAGTGGTTTCTCCTCTTTACTAAACTGACATTGCCTGAAAAAAACAGATACCTGTAATAGTTAAAACTGTACCTCTGTGATGTTGGTGAAAATGGTGGAGTAATGGCCTCCCTAAATTATCTCTTCCATAGAAGCAACAAGAAAACTGGGAAAAAATTGTCAAAAATCAACTTACTCAGAACTCTAAAAAGCAGCCAAAGGCTTGCAGCCATATGGGGAGCTGCCAGAAATACAGCTGAATTATGATAAGAGTAGTGAGCTTTGTGGTATTTTAACTTGCTCTCTCCCCCACCACCCCCACCTCAGAAATAACCTTGAAAACGTCAAACTGCAACCATGGTGAAAAACAACAGCCCAGCAGTCACTAAAGATGACAGAATGGGCTTGGAGTTCCTTCAAAACGTCGTTCCAAGAGAACTGTCATTAGTTGACTTGTTTGGATGTTCTCTGGAGGATCCCATTTGCAAGGCTGTCTTTATTTGGCTTGACATGAGGTTCAGAGTACAAAAAGCCTTTCCCCAAGGGCATTTCCTCAAAATATCAAGAAACAATTGTTTTACTTCACAACTGCCTGAAGTGAAGAATAATGCTTAGGATGAACAATAGGCTAGCCAAAAATCTAAAAATGCAAAACTGAGGAATGGGCATCCATAGCACCTTTGAAAAGCTCTAAAATCTTTCTGCAACTCTAGAAGGCCACACGCCTAGGTAGAGTATGTACATGCCTAAGGCTGTGCACATGCTCAGCAAAGACATGAAAGGCCCTCAACTTCAACATCTGGCTGAACTCGAGGCTCTACGCAAGCAGGAAGTGAAAGATAAGGTAGAGTTGTCCATTGCTAGGCTGAGTGTTAAAGGTTTGTACACACAGAGAGCCACTCAGCATGTATTGGGAGACTTATTGGTCCCATATTTTTATTTTTTTATTTGAAAATTTCCCCCCAGCTTTATTGAAATATAACAGACAATTAGTTGCTTGTATTTATATTATATGATTCAATGATTTTTTAAAATTATAATCAGCATACAATAATATACCAATTTCAATTGTATAGCCTAGTGACCAGAGATCTGCATAACTCACAAAGCAATCACCCCACTAAATCTCTTCCTCCTTCATCCCCCTTACATATTTATTATATTATTAACCATCTTCACAATGGTATATTCTACATCTCCATGTCTATTCTGCAACTATCCATTTGTATCTCTTAATAACTTTGCCTTCTTTTTTGCCATCCCTCCCAACCCGCCTCCCATCTAGTAGCCCTATGAGTTTATGTCTGCTTTTGTTGTTGTTGTTTATTTTGTTCTTTAGATTCCACATGTATGTGAAATCATGTGATATTTGTCTTTTTCTATCCAACCCATTTCATTCAGTGCAATACCCTCTAGGTCCATCAAGGACATATTTTTTTCCATCCCCTTTCTTTTATCCATGTGTGTCTTTTAAACTGAAGCGAGTCTCTTATAGGCAGCATATGTAGGAGTCTTGTTTTCCTACCCATTCAGCCATTCTGTCCTTTGGTTGGAGCACTTAATTCTTTTTCATTTGAGGTGTTGTTGATAGGAATGTGGTTATTACCATTCTTTATTCCTGTTTTTGATATATGTCCTTTTCCTTTTTTAAGAAGTTCCTTCAACATTTCCTGTAATACTGGCTTGGTGTTGATAAAGTCCTTTAGCTTATTTTTGTCTGGGAAGCTCTTTATCTATCCTTTGACTCTAAACAATAGCTTTGCTGGATAAAGTATTCTTGATTGTAGATCCTGGGTTTTCATTATGTTGAATACGTTGTGCCAAGCCCTTCCGGACTGCATAATTTCTTTTGAGAAATCAGCTGCCAGTCTTATGGGTGCTCCCTTATAGGTAACTAACTGCTTTTCTCTTGCTGCTTTTAAGATTGTCTCCTTGTCATTAACCTTTGGCATTTTAATTATGGTGTGTCTTTGTGAGGGCCTCTTTGGATTCCTTTGTCTTGGTACTCTCTGAGCTTCCTGGGGTTCTATGTCTATTTCCTTCACCAGGAGAGGGAAGTTTTCCATCATTATTTCTTCAAATAGCTCTTCAACGTTTTGTTTCCCTTCAGGTACCCCTATGTCATGGATATTTTTACATTTAAAAGTGTCTCATAGGCTGCTTAAATTATTATTATAGTCTTGGCTTCTTTTCTCTTGCCATTCTGATTGGGTGTCCTTGGCTTCCCCATCCTCTATATTGGTGTTTCTATCCTATTCATCCACTCTGTTTATTCTCTCTAATATACTATTCATCTCAGATAATGTGTTCTTGACTTCTGACTGGTTCCTTTTTATAATTTCTATTTCCATTTTTATGTTTTTTTTTATCTCCTTGTTAAAGTTCTCACTGAATTTATGTATACTTCCCCTAAGTTCATTGACCATCTTTATAACCTGTGATTTGAACTCTGCATCTGTTAGATTGCTGGACTCCATTATTTCTGGATCTCTGTTTTGTTCTCTCATATGGTTTCTGCTTCTTTGTCTTCCCATTTTGGCTGCCTTTTTGTGTCTGTTTCTAGGTCCTAAGCAAAGCTCCTAAGTCTCCCAGTCTTATTAGTGTGGCTTTTTAGGTGGCACAATCCTGAGAGGGGTTCAACCGCAGGCCAAGTTTAGCCCCAGCCTGTGCCTCTCCAGGACCACCTGTTAAGATTCAGCAAGCAATCCACAGATGCTGTCCTTATAGTTGTCTCAAGAAATCACACTAGAAACTGAGATCAGCTGCCACCAGTGTGAGTGTAGGTGCTGCTGAGCGAGAAGCACCTGACTCACCGAGGACACACCTGGACATGGCTTGAGTGAGGCCATGAGTTGGGGGAGGTGGAGTTTCAGGGAATCCTCTTAGCAGAGTGACCTCTGTTACCCAGTTTGATGACATGTCAGCTATGGCAGCATAGAGGCCACACACTGGGAGGGGGTGGGCTCAACAGAGGAACAACAGAGACTGCCAACACTTCTGTCCAGAAGAGATCCTCACCTCTGAGCCTCACTCAGACAACTCAATGTTGACCTGGCGCTAGTGCTCAGAGCGAGCAGATCCGTCACCGCGAGAGTCCACTCGCGAACATGGCCCTTCAAGTGTTGTCTGCAGCTGCCAGCTGCCACTGCTGCAGCTTCTGTCTCACTCAGCCACTTAGGACTGGGCAGCCTCACGTCCTCACCCCGTCCTACCTCCTCCTGTTGCAGCGTGATTTCTTATTTCTCTCCCTAGTTGTAGGGCTTATTCATATAGATCCAAGGCAATTTTCTTTGCTGTTTGCTCCGTGTTTCTGTCACCACTTAGATGTGGCCACCGAGGGGTGAACAAAGCCTCTGTCATCTTTGTCATTTTTTTTTACCTGCCCCTGGTTCCATGTTTTTAAGGGAATCTTCAGCTAATCATTAGCTGACTCAACAGAAACTTCAGTGACCATACACAAAAAGAATACAGACCTTACAGAATTAGTTCAGATAAACCACTTATCAAACAAAAAAGCAAACAAACAAAGAATAACAACAATAAAAGTAAGCCCTGGGCAAGAGATAGAATCTGATTTCCAGAGTCGCTACATTATATTGTTTAAAATATTTAGTTTTCAACACAAAAAATATAAAACATGCAAGAAAAAAAGAAAATATGGGTCATACACAGAAAAAAAAGTCAATCTACAGAAGAGTTAAAGTAAAGCATGTCTAAAGAATTAAAAGAAATTACAACAACACTGTTTCACCAAATAGAGGATATCAATAAGGAGTTAGAAATTACAAAAACAGAAATTATGCAGTAAAAAGATATAACCGAAATGAAATATTCACAAGAGGAACTCAACATCAGGTATTAATAGAAGAAAGATTCAACAAACTTAAAGATTGACCAATCGAGATTACCCAATCTGAGGAAAAGAAAGGAAAGTGAGAGCAAACCAAACCCAAAGCAAGCAGAAGGAAGTATACAATAATTATTTATATGAATGACTGTGAAACCTGAAAATGGGAGTTCAGTTTGGTGTAGTAGTTAGTCATGCTGGTGGATGGGTGGTGATAACAGCGTTGACCGAGTCATGGCCAGCGGCCTCATTTCACTGTGAGTGTGCCATTTGTGTTTCCTGAACTGAAAACGGCAGGTCAGGACTGCCGTGTCCAGCTGGGGCTCTATCAATAGCAGACCCCTCCTGGAGTGGCCATGAGTGTGTCTCACCACTTCCTCCCTGCCTCAGCCCGGGGTGGACCAGAGGGACTGGCTTTCCACTCTCCACAGGCCTCAGTGCTCCAGAGACCTCAGGAGAACAAAGGCTCAGGACTCCTTCCCTGTCCTCTGCCAGGGGCTCAGCCATTAGCTGCCGGCCTGCTGGGAGGCTAGCCTCCACTGATACGCATTAACCTCCTTTGCCTCCCTTATTGTGCACACATCTGCATTCTATTTGCCCAAATGCCATAAGCTGTCCCCTTTAGGTGAGTGGCCAGACCAGCCACCAGTGTTTAGGCCAGAGGCAAGATGTTGCCGGACAGCCCTGGGAATTTTGGAGCTGTGTTCCACCTGGAACTCAGGCTAATGCCACCTAGGAGCTCTTAGCTCACCCATTCATTTTGTGACTGGCCCTTTTGAACAGTTTCTCTCTTCATCAAGGGAATGGAACTATGTCAGTGTCAGACTGCAAGGGACAGGGCCCTTGTGATTTCACTCCTATGTGGACTTGAAAAGGAGAGCAAGACACCGACAAGCAAGAAAGCAAACATACCAACCAACAAGCAAGCAAACAAACAAGCAAATGCCAACTCAGAGCCTCAGACATGAGACTGGTGTGGGTCAGAGCCTAAAAGCAATAGGGGGAGAATGACATGTGTGTATAGGTGCGCAGCCTTTGGGAGATGGGGACACACCAGGCAGCAGCTGCTGAGCACCCTACGCAGGTGACCGATGTTGGAGAAGAAGACAGCGCCGCTGACATGTGGGTGAGGGTTTAAGCCACGTATCCCCGCTGGTTTCATTGTGTCAAATGGGCAGACCAGGGCAGGTCTGGAGGCATGAAACCCTGGCCTGGCAATTTCATGACGACAGATTTCTGGACACACTGGAACGCCATTTGCATTAGATGGGATGGTTTCCATCCTGTCACAGAGCCACCTGGCAAAGACTATTGGAGTCACCTGAGTGCCGTTTGCAATGGAGCTGCAGTCTCGGTGCCTCAGTGTTTCCTGAGACCATGTCCGTCACCTTCCTCCTGTGTATTGAAAATGAGAAGGACTCCAAAAGGATGCGTTCAACTCTTCTTGAGAAGTCGGCTCCTCGAGAGCTGGAAGAGAGATAAGGGTAATCCATTCTGAAATCTAAGAGCAAGAAATAGGGAAATCAAAAGAAGTCTGTGACGCTACTGACAGAGGGACATCCTGGCCCCTTTCTCAAGAGCTTCCACAAGGTTCAACCTCGGAGAACAATGAACAACCTTGTTTAGAACAAAGGGTACTTGGGAGCCATTTGTTCTGTTGGCCTCGGGCTAAAGAAGGTCTCCCAGGGACCCGGGCAATGCCAACTATT